>NC_085110.1:11282855-12565711 GCF_030269925.1 Bombyx mori
AGGACTTAAGGAATTATCTTCTGTACCCGCATGCCGGAGTTTTTCAGGACTATCAAATATTGATCGATTTTTTCTCTTACTATCATTATTTGTCGTTTGCAGGTATTGCTCAAATTCAACAGGACTAGTTGATGCTTCCACATATTCTGTAAATTGTATAGGACTTGAAGCTGTATTTTGCAATCTCTTTGTTTGTTTGTTTGTATTGGATCCATCACTTAAAGGACTATCATTCATATAATAATCAGGACTGTGAAAGCACTTGTCACTATCTGAAAATGCAAGAGATGATCCGCGTCCTGCATCAACACTAATAGCATCATTACATTCAGTAGTATCATTCTTCACAATAAGAAAGTCACGTTGAACACATAGTTTTTTCGCCACGGAAATACTTTCTGATTTTAGTGCCTGAAAAATAAAATTGATATGGTAAGACAACAAAATTTAAAAAAATCGCTTTGAAATGTATGACTCGTTTTTGTAAACTGGAAAATACACAAATGTATGCACACACGCCTCTCTTACCTAAGAAGTCTAACAAATATACCCACATGTAAATGCAAGGAAATATAATTAATACTCACATTTACTTCATCGGTTGTATGGTCTATATTCTCTGCAGCATCCATCGGAGATGAAGGAGCTTCATCATATGAATCATCAATAACACTATCATCATCATCAGATTCATGTTCACTAGTGCATTTATGTTTTTCATATGTTTTTAATATCAATTTACTTTTTTTATTTAGTTTTTCTACAATGCAAAATTATTGTGAATAAATACATTTTAAGGCAATATTAACATTTGTAAAATACCTTTGTAAGTGCTTTTCCAAGTACCTTATCAAATTTCAATTATGTAGATTCTTAATTGCTATTAATATAGTAAGAGACTGACCAATCAATCAAGAATAGGTGAAATATTTAAAGATCCTGTTTAATTATGAACATGCATTTAACAAAGTACTTTAGAAATCTTGTTATTTTAACAATATATAAAATATCTAATACTTACTTTTTCCTAATATAATATTCCTAGCCAGGCACATGTGCTTTAACAACACTTCATTGTCTTTCAGTAATGTTGAAATTTTTTTTTCATGTTCTTTTGAATTTGATTTCAGTAACCCGCTTTCTATTGATAAAGATTCAATTTGAGTTTCTTGTTCCTTTACTAACATCTAAAATTGCAATTATTACATACTTGTAAATGAAATCATAAGGTTAACCAGTGACGACTATTCACAATAGTACAAGATTGAGACCTTAATCAACCTTCTTTCAAATTGAAATGTATTTTATACAGTTAACTCTTAATTAAAGGCAACATGTTATCTCCTCTAGTCTAAAAAAGCAACACTTTTTTAAATTGATATTAAGCTGATGGAAATTCAACTTCCTCGAAGAGATATAACATTATACCACTGGCAATGTATTTCCATCTGACAAGTTTAAAGTCCATGGGTATGTCTTTGATGTTATTTCATGTGCTTATAATCGATTAAAATGAATTGATTAAACATAATAGGTAAAATGTTTTATTTATATACTTAAAACTTAAAGGTTAACACTTAAAGGTTTTGATGCTGGCAATATTTTTCCCGCAAAAATCAAAAAGCTTGTTTTTCAAATTGAGTTACTTTTTTAAACTACTTATGTAAACTGTAGTGGCGCTTATTTGGAAGAAAGTAAATACATATTTATTTATGACAAAATTAATGTACTAAGTATTTTTCCTCTAATCTATTGTCCGCTTTGGGCCTGGAATGGGCATTCCCCTTTGACAACAAAAGAGTATGCATGTGTCTGTGTCCAATACATGGTAGTGTGTGTAATGTTTTCTTTATTGATTTAATGTATCTTTTATGCATTATTTAAAAAAAATATTAGCATTGTGCGCTTCTTCTCTATATTCTCTATAAGTGTAGAAAATTTCATACTCCTCCGTCCGCGCAATTTTCGTAAAAAGGGATACAAAGTTTTTGCTTCACGTATTAAATATAGAGATATGGAATATACAAGAAATGGAAATTCATATTTTAACCGTGAAGCAGTAAAGCATTTCGGTTTGAAGGGTGGGGCAGCCGTTGTAATTATATTGAGACCTTAGAACTTATATCTCCAGGTGGGTGGCGCATTTACGTTACAGATGTCTATGGGCTCCAGTAACCGTTTAACACTAAGTTGGCTGTGAGCTCGTCCACCCATCTAAGCAATAAATAAAAAACTTAGAAACAAATCTCAAGGTGGGTGACGGCATTTACGTTATGGATGTCTATGGGCTCCGGTAATCACTTAACACCAGGTGGGCTGTGAGCTCGTCCACCCATGTAAACAATAAAAAACTTTGAGCAAGAAAGGATATTCTATACGGCAAATTGCAAAAAAGGGCGGTGTTTCATGTAAAGGTGTATATTAAACTCTAACACGAAAACGAAACACTGGAGTAAATCAAGACAGGCAGAGATCTGGACGCCCCAAATCTACCACAAAGCAGGAAGATGGTTCGTTAAAATATATCGAAACCAAATCGACGTTTGACTGCGCCCCAAATCGCCGCTATTTCAAATGAAACATGAGAAAAGCCAATTTCATTTAAAACTGTAAAGAGATGTGTACTGTGGCTGGACTCAGAGGATGCGCAGCAGCCAAAAAACCGAGACTAACTAGTATTCATGAGAAAAATAGACCGGAAGACTTGAAAAAGTCCTTTAGACGGACGAGTCCAAATTTCAGATTCTGGATCGTGTCTCGTGGGAGACGTGTTTTGTGCGCCGGTCAAAAAAAGAAACGGTTTCAGAAGCGTGTATTGTGCTTACTATTAAGCTTGGTGGTGGTAGCGTAATGATTTAGGGATGTTTTGGTAATGAATAAATAATGGCCGGGCCATTGGATAAAAAAATACGGCAAACTGAATAAAGAACATTATCTGGAAATACTTCAGTATAAATGCGATCCCTTCTGGAATTAATTGGCCAAAATGTTGTTTTCCAATAAGACAATGACCCCAAACATTCAGTAAAATTTTGTCAGAGGTTCGACAAACAGTTATGTCGTCAAGTTATGAAAATATGTCCATCACAGTCGCCAGATCTCTCTCCCATCGAATTAGTATGGGATGAGCTGGACATAAAAGTTAAGAATCCATAAGTCCATCAAGCTCAGCAAAGTTTTAGAAATAATTACAAAATGAATGGAAGTTAATGGTCTCCGAA
This sequence comes from Bombyx mori, assembly GCF_030269925.1. NCBI lineage: Eukaryota > Metazoa > Arthropoda > Insecta > Lepidoptera > Bombycidae > Bombyx > Bombyx mori. The sequence continues at coordinate 11,286,077 of NC_085110.1, forward strand.
TATTTTAGTACATTGATCAAAAGAATGAGTAAAATTTGTATACAAATAATTAAAATTTAAAGGGGACATCTTGATGAAGCAAAAATTTTAAGAAAAGTATTATAAGTTATTATTTATGCACTAAATATATTTTACTACATGATAATTTAATGTTTCTTTCAGATTTAAGTGTAATAAATAATGACTTATGTGTTTTAATGACATTTTTATTTAAATTCCCTTAGCATTTCCAAGCTTTTGAATGGTAGGATATGTGGCAATAGCCCTAGTATGTTATGTTTATTTTTTCGTAAACTGTATAAAATATATTAAATTATAGGAAATGAATAAAATATCTTGTGAAAGGCAAATCATTTGCCTACACTAGATACTATCACAATCTTGCCTATTTCTGTCAGTAAACAGTCCATTATGTTTTGAATGGTGAGGCACCTTTCATCAAATACATATGAGACTTGATTTCCTATCGCCAGCTGTCGGTCTTAACATAATTATAGTTACTTGCCTGGAGTTGATGTGTTAAGGATGTTGCAGCGGCATACTGATTTTCTGCTTGAAAACATTTACTTTCAAGTCCTTTGTTAACATTCTGCAAGATCTGCATATCCTGGAATATTATGTTCACTTTTGTTATTCAAAGTTAAATATATGCAATTCATAAATATTTATTGCTATGTCAGTTATCATGTACATTAATAAAAATAAGTAGCTGTCATACAATGTTTAAGTGCCTTTATATTAAGCACTACAAGTTTTTTCATAATTTACATGAGTGGATATAGGGGTTATATACCATTTTTAAGATTTTTGAGTTTATACATTGAATGAAGATGCCATGTCCCTATAAACCACATTAGACCTTTATACTCCAGATTTAAAGACTATTTTTAGAAATTGCATGTTATGAAGAAGTTATGTAAGAAGAAAAAGTACAAGTAACTAAAGTATGTTGCCCGTTTTCTCAAAATTAACAAATTGTATCGAATCCCCTTCATCCACGCATGTCTTCGATTATAAATTGAATTAAAAGTGACAAAAATTTACTTACATTTTCTAATTTAGAACAAGTTTCCATTGATTTCCTATAGTCAATACATATCTGTTTACACTCTTCTTTCGACGTGAGGAGGCTCTTTTCTGTTTGGTCCAATAGATCTTTTTTTTCATAGTACTTTTTTATTAGAGAACTGAAACAAGATTCTAATTTTGAAACCTTACAAATAAAAATGAGAATATTATTAATGGATTTATAATAAAATTAGATTGATGAATAAGGATATTGACTTCAAATGTTTCCTATATAAATCTGATATAAATAAATTAAAACCTAAAGCCAAGTAATAGATTAAAAAGATCATTCTGGTTCTCCTCTAATTGGAATTGGTAAATGCTGAGCATTACAATGCATCAGGCAGGCTGAGACCTTTTGTGTAATCTCTACCCACTTATGTCAGTCAGTGGTCAGTGCAGTCTCGTGTCTAAGTGCACAGACTTACTCACTCCATCTATCCCATTTGACACTCCTAGATCAGTTTCAATCCATTTTACCCATCACTATGAGTCTCCCCAAATTGTTATAGGGTTTTCTTGCTAAATGATCAAAATACTGGAGCACATTATTAAGGCATATGGTGGATAGCCTCTGGTAAATTTTCAGCTCATTGAAGATGGAAACGCTCATGTTTTAGTCATAGACGTTAAAAAGCATGGGTAAGACAATGTATCCCTGGCACATGCCTTTCTCAAACCTGAACTCTGATGACTGTGCCGAACTGACCACTACCGATCGTTGTCTGGACAGTGTATAGAGTCAGTGATGGATTTACACCTAGGCCTGTTAGGCTCGAGCCCAGGGTGGCATGATTAGAGGGGCAGTAAGATTTTTGAAATGCCAGAGACAAAATAGTATAAGCGGTCTCCTTTGAAAAGGAGATCAGATTAATTTTGATAAAAAAAATGTAGTTATTTTAAATTTAAAATAAAAATATTGGATCAAAATTAATAAAATTTATTCTAACATTAATGTAGGCCTGATAAACAGAGGCTAGGGCGGCATCAAGCCTTAATCCATCACTATATAGAGTATTTCTCAGAAATGATCATACTGCAAAAAAAGTTTTAAAAGTCAATTCAGAAACTTTTCATTTCATTTAATGTGCCAAAGAACTATATTTTGTTAAAATTTCCTTATATTTCATTAGATAAAAACTATTTCACAGTGATTTATTATAGGTAAACAGTAAAATAATTAAATTTATTTGATCAGGCAGATCAGTTGTTCAGTGAAGTTAAAAAAATATTGTAAATGGAATACTTACTCTGTGGCTATTGTTTTCTTTTTAACTATTAAAATGGCTTTCCTCTGCTTTTCGAACTTATTAATCTGAAAATAAATTTATCATAAAACTATGGAATTTAATAACAATTTCAAGTAAATCTGAAACCAAACAGTGAATTAGGGTTAATCAACTGAATATTTTTGGTTGATAACAAAATAATAATAAAAATTTACTTTATTACAAATTTAAAACGAAGCCGTAGTTATTGTTATTTAAATGTAATTGAAATGTAGTTAACATTTCATAAAATGCAGTTAATTCATGGTCTTTGTTGACATTCGACAATTTACTAACAAAATTAGTACATTTTTAATGTAACTTGTGTGGTTGTTAAAACTTATAAATGACAAACTCAATAACCTATGATGTCTTTTGGTTTTGGATATAATTCTCGACTTAATGTAAATTAAAAAAAAAAATATTATAATAAAACCTGCATGGAAAAACTAACCTGACCATCACTCGGTGTCGTTGGATGAAGAAAATTTAAATCAAAATCGAACATTGACTCATTAAAAGTTGAAGCCATTTTAAGGAACGGTTTTCAGTGAATTTAACTATAAATTGTCACGTTACCAACATTTTAAATTACTGAATTTTTTGGCAAAATTGTTGTGGAACGAAAAAGACCGGCGCGCAAACATAATACAAATGACATTTCTGATTCGTATAACATGTGTCAAAAGAACCAATTAGTAGTCCACTTTTTCAACTGGAAATGCGTAGGTATCACACATACCATGCAGCCCAATCTTTTGTATATTTTTTGAATTTATTTTGGTTTTGAAAAAATATGTGGTACTAAATGAAATGGAGTCGATTAATTTGACACATTAATCAATTCGGATGAAATTAACGGATGATCGGATGATCTCGTTGATGAGATGATACGAGATGAGGTCTCAGTAAAATGGTAAAACCAAAAATTTAAAAAAAACATAATATCACTTTCAATAGGAATACATAAACTTTTTGATCAGATTTGATCCTTCTCACTCAAACTCACAATTCACTACAAAACATTAATTCATTGTAGATCAGTATTTCGACAGAACGACATAGCAATCACATTTAGCACCGAACGGTAGTGTTGTAATCGCCTCAATTTCAAATGCTGTCTATTATTTATGTAAAAAATACATAGTGGGTCTGATAAGGAAATTAGAACAATAACTTTTGACTTTGATGATTCGTCTCACACAGTAAATAAGACATTGTTTGTTTTCATAAGAAATATTTTCGTAAAAAAAAAATGATAAAATCATCCTCCGAAGTTCTAATTATGTCGAAATAACAGATAGCCATAAAAGACAAAACTCCCTTAGTTTGCTTGTTATACTTGGAGGTCTTCACTTTACCTGTTTAACTAATAATTTATATTACAACTATGTACATTCTGCTCGCTTTAATGGCCATTATATATATATTTTTTTATTTGATAACTTGCGTTCTTTTTATGTAAATTCCAATATTTTTACTTGGGAAAGTTTTGATTGCCGTCTGATCTCACCATTACATTTAATTCGTAAATGATTATTATGCAAATCAATCAGTTTTCATTTCCCTTCTCTAAAATAAGACATGGTTCCAAATATTTTAACTAGGTATGTATTCTTAGCACGTCCATTTGTCCAAAAAATCGAATAATATATAGTATAGATTTACGAAGACGAATCTCTTAAATAAATCAACACACAAATTGTGACTTTTTGGCGGGAACGCAAGGATTGTAGTTGTGTCATTTGTTTTATTTTTCTATTTAGTGTTTCTTCAGTTTTAAATGTATAGTAACAATGGTTTATTAGCTGTTTAATATCTGTGAAAGTGCAAAAATGTGGGAAAATAAAACAAAGCCACTGGATGTAACTTCTCGGGATCCTCCAAAGAGTCTACTGAAAAAATCTCAGTAAATGGCCACCATTTTACTGAGATTATATTTCATCCCATATTATCTCATTTCATTTCATTTAGTATCATCCCAGTTGATTTCTCAAATTAATCATCTTCTTTTCATTTCATTTCATTTCACTCTATATTATCATTTTTCATATAGATATGAATATAAATTCAAATAAGACATGACCTAAAGGTTTTATTTACCAGGTCATGAAATCCCTTTAAAAAAATTGTGTGTATGTACCTATGTACCTATGTAGTATGTAGGTAGTTACATATTAAGTGTATAATCAATGGGTAGTTATGTACGGTACGTTGAAAAAGGGCGGGAACGTCAAAATAAATAGGCGCTTTTTTCAAGTTAATTTTAATTTATTTGGTTTTAGCCCTTTTTTACGACATTGTTTCTTAATTTTTCACTGTGTTAGAGTTTAAAATTATATTCCATAAGTGTGTTCCGTATTAATGGACGATGACGACAGGGGTGAGGGCTTCAGCTCCGCCCCTGTGTCCGCTCCCAAAATAATGGGAAAACGAAGATTGACCTCATCTGAATACGACGAAAGCCGCAAAATAAAAATGACTTTCATTAAAAATAAGCGCGGTCTTTTTAAAGACCACCATGCTCTTTATGAAGACCTTACAAAAAAAGAATACCCAGTGCTTCTTCAGTCAAGCCTCTCGCAACCAAATAACAGAGTCCCAATGGATCTGTTAAGAATAAACAAATCTTTAAAAAATGTTCAAGGGGTACAGTATGTCAAAGCTGCTGGAAACTTTTTTGCTAAAGTTTACTTTGGCTGTGCTCGGGATGCCAACGCTTTTTTATTAGATGTAAGCTTTATGGAGTTAAACAATTGGACAGCAAAAATACCTTACGATAGCATTGAGAGTCAAGGAATTATTCGAGCTCCTGTGGAATTAGATGAAGAATCTCTTTTAGTAAATTTAAAAGCTTCATGCACAATACTTGGAGTAAAAAGATTTTTCAAAAAACAAGAGAATGGAAGTGACAAGCCACTGCAAACTGTGCTGGTTACATTTTTGGCGTCTAGCCATCCTGATCACGTCACATACGAGCATATTTGGATGCCTGTTTCGGATTATATTAGACCTGTGTTACAGTGCTTCAAATGCTACAAATTCGGACATGGAAGTGGTGCCTGTAAAGCCACTCAAGTTTGCTCTATTTGTTCAGGCAATCATTTTTATAAGGAGTGCAGCACTCCCAACATCTTCAAGTGCTCCAACTGCAGTGGACCACATTCTGCAGTTTCTTACTCTTGCTCAGTAAAGGCAGCCAAGGTTGCTGAAGTTAAAAATAAGATCATCGGCAAGCAAACATCATATGCAGCCATACTAAAGACTCCTGTTATTAAGAACCCCGTGACCTCTTCTGACATACCTATATCTGCGAAGACCCCTCAAGGTAGGGCTTTAATTTCAGACATTATAAATTCAGAAATTGTCATCAGAACCATTACAAAAACTTTAATAGAATTGTTAAAGAAAAAGGATTCTAAATCCCCTTCTGGACCTATATCAACTCAATTAATTAAAGAAATGCTAGTAACAAATTTTACATCATAAATTATGGATAGTTCTACTCAATCTTATATGCATAATTCTGTTGGTCAGTTTAATATCATTCATTGGAACTCTAGAAGTTTATTTCCTAAATTAGATCAACTTAAAGATTTCCTCAGTAAACTTGACAAGTGTGTTGATATGATTTTATTCAATGAAACCTGGTTAACTTCACATAAAATCATCAAATTACCTGGATTTAATGTTATAAGAAGAGATTCCAACCACCCACATGGTGGGGTTGCTATTGCATTACGCTCTAAGTATAAATTTAAAATAATAGACACAATTTCTCAATATCATTTTCAAAATATTTTAATTACAGTTTACATTAATAATTTTTCTTTTGACATTCTATGTGTTTACATTCCTCCACCACCAAATGGTAAGTTCACTATTAATTTATTGAAAGATTCATGTTCTAAATTTGTTTCAAATAATTATTTAATAATTGGTGACTTCAATGCACATCATGCTTCCTGGAGTTCAAGAGTCAATGATAGAAGAGGTAAAGCCCTTCATGATTATGTGGAAAGTTCTGAGTTAGTTTGTTTAAATGATGACACAATCACAACCTTTGCCCCATTTGGTCAACAAGGAAATGTATTGGATCTAGTATTCGCTTCCCCTGCTCTTAGCTCTAGTTGCACAGTTTCTGTCCTTGATGATTTGCTCAGTAGTAATCATTTCCCACTACTTATTGAAGTCTTTAACGATGCTTTTCTTCCTTCCCATCCTTCCTTTGGCCCGACCACCTCTTCAATAAATCAAGTTGATACACTAGATAATACCTCTTTAGCTAACATAAATTTTAATAAGATTGACTGGTCAAAATTTAATAACTTATGTGAAAGTGAGTTTTCAAGTTTTAGCTTCGCTGATAACCCTCTTGAAAATTATAATATGTTTTTGAGTATTTTACATGACATATTAATGACTTTTGACAAAAAGTGTTACTCGCACAAAAAACGGAATTGTTCCAAAGCTGTTCCTTGGTGGAATGCTGATTGTGACCGCGTAGTTTTACAAGCCAAAGTTGCTTTATTATCGTACAAGCATTATCCAAATATGGAAAACTATATTATTTTCAAAAAGCTGGACGCTTTGAAGAAAAGAACTTTATATGAAATAAAACGTTCAAGCTGGATGAATCTTTGCTCATCATTCAATCGATTGACTTCGAGTAAAATTATTTGGGATCACATTCGTAGATTTAAACACGCTAAACTCAATCATATTTCTTCGTCTTCAAGTTTTTTTCAAAATCCCGCTAATGCATCTTTGTTTTTGGACTCGATAACTGGTTCTGAGAATGAAATTTCTGAATCTAAGTTAAAAGATTTTTTTAACAGCCACGGAAAACCGGAGGCTCAATGGATGGTAGATCCATTCTCTATGGGCGAATTTGCGACTGCGTTAGAAAATAAAAAGGAAACCTCCCCTGGTCCTGATTTCATCCCTTATAAAGTAATCAAAAATCTTCCCCAGTATGCTAAGGAAATTTTATGGCAAATATTTAATGATCTTTGGCAAAACAACTGTATTCCTTCGAATTGGAAAACTCAACATGTAGTACCGATTTTAAAGCTTTACAAGGATCCCAACTGTATCAATTCTCACAGACCCATTTCATTAACTTCTTGTTTTTCGAAAATTTTCGAAACTATGTTAAAAAACAGGTTAGAGTGGTTTACTGAAAATAACAACTTAATACCAAGTACTCAATACGGATTTCGTAAAGGTAAAAGTACGATAGATAACTTAAGCTGTTTGATTGGCGATATTAAAAATAACTTCCATAATAATCAATTTACATTAGCGGTATTTTTAGATATTAAAGGGGCTTTTGATAATATAGATCATTCCTACCTTATTGAAAGTCTACATTCTTTAGGCTTTCCAGGACATGTTCTGTTCTGGCTGTACAATTTTCTGAACAAGCGCTCTATGTTTTTGAAAATTAAATCTAGTTTATTTGGTCCTAAAATTTCTACTAAAGGTACACCTCAAGGTTGCGTTTTATCACCTCTCATATTCATACTTAGTTTAGTACGTTTCATAAAGAAAATTCCAAATACTGTTAAACATTTATTTTTTGCTGACGATCTTGTTCTCTATGTAAACTGTAATGATATTAAAAGTGGTGAATCGGTTATGAATAGTTGTTTGCGTAATATTTACGATTTACTTACTAATTCCCTAAAGCTTGAGGTCAATATTTCCAAAAGTTCTGCAATTTTATTTTCCCAAAATGGATTGCATTACCCTAAAGTTTTATACAATTATGATATTATTCCTGCTCAATCTTTCGTAAAATATGTTGGTCTTTCTCTAGATTTTGATCTTTCGTGGAAAACTCATATTGATGTTATTTGTAAAAGAGCTGAATTAGGTTTGAATATATTAAAATCGCTAACTGGAGTAAAATGGGGAGCTGATCCCAAAGTTTTAAAAACTATTTACATTGCAACAATCCGAAGCCATTTCGATTATGGCAGTATGTTCTTTTCGGACGCGAATTTTTCTATTCTTAGGAAATTAGATATTGTGCAAAATAGAGCATTACGAATAATTACTGGTGCTATGATGTCGTCTCCAATTAATTCCTTGGAAGTTGAGGCTGGTATTGTTCCTCTATACATACGAAGAAGTTTTATAATAGATAATTATTGCCTTAAGCTTATTAGCCGTGATAATCAAGTAACTTACAGGTATTTGAAGTATGCAAATATTCCAAATTATAATTTAATTCCGCTTCATAATTCTTCATCCATATCCAGTGCCATAACGTACTTGAATTTTGAATTTCAGGATGTGGTATTTTGGTCTACCCTATTGCCTTGTTTCGAATATAACTTTCATGACATGTTGAGAGATGTGGCTATTGATCTAATCAAGTTTAAAACTAAAAATGATTTTCTGGAGTTCCTTGAAGATAAGACTGATTTTGTTAAAGTGTATACAGATGGCTCTAAAACTAAAGATAGAACTAGTTTTGCATTTTTTGATTCGTCCATGAACATAGGATCAGTTTATAAATGTAGCAATTTTTTCTCTGTTTTTTCGGCTGAAGTACTAGGCATTATATATGCTTTAGAGCACATTCGAGTAAATTATTCTGCAGGGGACAAAATTTTAATTCTATCTGATTCAATGAGCGCCTTGCAAGCTCTTAAAAATAAATGTATTAGTGCATCTGTAAATTATTTAATTTATAAGTTAAGAAGTTGTTTGAGTTTTTTGTATTTCAGAAATATATTTGTAGAATTTTGTTGGGTGCCAGGTCACTCTGGTATTGTGGGTAATGAATTTGTTGATAAATTAGCGAAATCTACAAAAGATATAAATATTTCCGATTTTAAAGTTCCGTACTCTGATTTAGTTTATTCAATTAAACAAAATATGATGAAACGTTGGTCTAATTACTTGTCTAAGTCCAGAGAAACGAAAGGTAAATGGTTAGCTGAAATAGTCCCAGTACCTAGTACTAAATCTTGGTTTGATAATTTTAGATTCTTCCCGGGAAGAGCCTTTATATCGATTATTTGTAGATTACGTATAGGCCACGGCCATTTTCCTGCGCATCTTTTTAGATTAAAGTTAAGTGAATCAGCTGCATGTACTTATTGTATCTCTGGCATGTGTGATCTAGATCATATTTTTTTTAATTGTCCTGAATTCAATCAACAGAGATTATTGTTTAATGCATTATGTAAAGACACAGGCTTAAAATCTATTCCTAATTCCATTCAAGGTATTTTAAAGCTTCCACAACTATTCTCAATAGTGTATAATTTTGTACTTCACACTATAGGACGACTATGAATGTATAATTCATGAATGTATCATAGGTCTCCTGCTTATGTGCAAGTTTAATTATTTTTTTATAACGACTCATGTTCTTTTTTGTTGTTTGTTGAAAGAAAACTTGTATTTTTTTATAGTAAGTTCTTGCAATTCATTTTGTCATTAATTTGTTGTTTTCAATCATTTGTAATTGTTTCTTGGTTTGGTTTGTTTCTTTTATTTGTGTTTTTATTGTAAGTTCTAGTTCATGTTCTATTTTTTTGTAAAATTAGCTTAAGCTGATGGCCGTGTTGCCAATGCTTTCAATAAATAAAAAAAAAAAAAAAAAAAATGTACGGTACGTTTTTTGTTTGCAAACATGCGCATAGCGCTTCTTGTTGGATGACCAAATCAGATAGCGGTACTTTGGATTTGGTGATCACGCGATTAGTTTAAGATCCGTTATTAACTAAATTATCAGGTTTCAAGTTTACTCTAAATTTAGCTACATTTACTACATCCTAAATTAATTTGAAGTGATAAAACCGATATACAGGCATAAAATCCTGACATAATTCGTGCCCTTGGTTCTTGGATCATCAAGTTCAAGGTATGCTTAATTTTAAACGTAAAAATTGCTCCAGAAAAGTCTTTGTTTATAGAGATAATAATAATATGGTAACATCACAAATATTAGTTAATTCAGTTATGTTGTAATTCATAAATACTTTTTCATTGATTTGAATTTATAGTTGCTTTAATTAAGAAGAACTTTAAATGCGGTATGTACATAACGTTACTAGATATGATGATGAGTCAGGGAATAATTAATTTAGGTGATAAAACTGAAAATAAGCAATGTTATAACTTTTTTTTTGATATTTTCAGATGGGGTATTTGAAAAACGAAAATTCGTGCAACAACCGAGCAAGTTTATATGACCGCATTAAGAAACTGTTAGTATCTTATGAATGGAGTGACTGTAATTTTTGTGTCTCAGGAAAGAAATTCAAAGCACACAAACTAATACTAGGTATCAGTAGCCCAGTTTTTGAAGCTATGTTGTATGGTCCACTTTCAAATAATAATGATATTCATATCCCTGATATAGAACCAGAAATATTTCAGCTAATACTTAATTATATCTATACAGACAATGTAGACATAACTAGTATTGAGCAAGCATTCGACCTACTGTATGCTTCAAGGAAATACTTACTGGAACATTTGACTAAAACATGCATTGAATACATTAAAGAAAACGTCACCATTGACAATGTCATTGAAGTATTGAATTATCCAGACTACATGCATGACAAACAGCTCACAACATATGCTGTGAATTTGTTCTGTGCTCATGCATACTATTTATTTCAAAGACATATTCAAGTCATTAGTCCCCTTTGTTTGAAGACTGTACTCCAGAGTGATGAAATAAATATAACTGAAAAGGACCTGATAAAATTTATATTTGAATGGGCTGCTAATTATTGTGAACAGGAAAATATTCCTATAACATTTGAAAATAAACAAAGGATACTAATAAATTTAGAATTATTTGATTTATTACGTTTCAAGACTTTGTCCGTAGTTGAATTGCATGAAATATATTCAGACAAGATAATCACACAGTATGAATATGAAAAGATAGAGAAACAAATTAAGAATACTGCCAAAACAAACGATAATGATGCAGAAAATGCAGTTTCAAACATAAGAAGAAAAACATTGAAATTGCAGTGGTATTCTTGTTATCGGAGTTCAATAAGATCTATGGCTCCTATTATTATAGACACACCAAACTTCATTCTGAATTGTCGTGTAAAAGCTAATAAGTCTGTATTTATTAATTCACTCTGTGTCCCAACTCGAATGGCACCAGCAGTTTATGTTCACAACAACAAAACAAGGGTGTATTCTGAACAGCTATCTGTCTCGATCATGTGTGAATCAGATAGTAGTATCATAAAAAACACCAATTTCATGAACACTGTAGAATATGATACTGTTGTAGATATTGATTTAAATGAACCCTGGTACCTACAAAAAGAGATGTGGTACAAAATAAGTTTCACTTGGCCTCACAATGTCCTTCCCACCTATACATATGTAGTAGAATTCAGAGATAAGTTTTTGAGGTACTGTGGTCATAAAATTTTGTTTGAATTTGATGATATGCCAGTGAATACGGGTACTAGTTTTAGTGGTAGTTATCTTGCAGGATTAAAGTTTTGCTTGTAACTAAATGCTACAAAATTACCTCAGTTATCAAAACAAGTATTGTGCAATTAACACTGTACAAGGTGATAGGGGTATAGAAGTAGTATTAATTTAGTTTAAGAGTTCTGGTAATAAAGAAACTACTGATGTATTAATTTCATTCAGCGTTTTTTTGTACTAACAATTCTAAAGACTAAATTGTGTATTGCCTTCTTCATTAATTTATTCTTAATTAAATTCACAATAGGCGAATCTCATTAAATTAATTTATAAAAATAAAACATTTGTACTTATTTAATGTTCATTATTTACGAATTATATTGGCATCCTGAAAATATGTTTTTCTTAAAATGTTTTAAGCTTACTGACTTGACATTCGTTTTCAAAGCAAAATACAATTTCAATTTTGTTTTAAACAGAAAACTCAATATATTTATAATACAATTTATTTGAAGTTGAATAAAATATGAGGACGACAGTAGCTTGTAAAAAAAATTAAACTAAACGTATAGGTATGTAAACAAAGTTATATAGAAACACACATCATACGATATAATTTACGGAAGTAACCATATCGCACTACTATTCAAATTCCGCTAACGTGGAGGACCTTCGAATTTTTTAGTCAATTGTATAATGCGTTCAGCTTCACGGATGCCACTTAAGCGTGCGCCGTGTACAGTTCCAAAATATCCAGGCACCGTTGCCTCACCCGCAAATAAAAGTATTGGAGGTTGTGGATCACAGGGCCCCGGGACCGGTGTCCCGAGCTCGCACTGTTGACTAACAGTAGAACAACAACTCATATAAGAATGCGATCCGCAAAAATGTGGATCAGAAGCCCATTTAGATCTTAGCATCATCTGTGGGTATGGCAGGCATGGATTCCCTGTGAATCTTCTTAGCAACATTGTCAATCCCTCGGCTACGTCATTATCTGCCATAGATTCCATCAGAGCCGCTTCTTGTCCAGAAATCGAAGCGCAGAGTACATGCTTACTTCCCGGCATTTCGTCTATGGAACATACTCCTTGAGTCCAATCAGATCTACATTGTAATTCTTCAGCTGACCAAGCCAATTTCAAATTACCTTCGTGGCATACCCAAAAGGGCTCGCCGTATTCCAAAAATACTTTATTGCTAAGTCCATAACCTAAATTACAAATGGCGTCCAGTTTACACACTGGAAGAGGTGGAGCAAACAATTTATCAGCTTGGCATTTGAGACAACCCAAGGACAACGTTAAAATAACGTAATCCGCTACTATTTCTTCACCATCGCAGCATTTTACGAGTACACGGCCATTTCCTGCTTGACCAGTACCCCAGCGGATGACGTTCACGGGCTTAGAATATCTAATACAATTATCTGGAAGGCCACGTAATAAAGGTGCTAAAACTCCCACATAGCCAAGTGGAACGCGAACGCTTCCCCCCGGTAATTCAATGTAGCTACCGTACTGGTCCGCACTTACTAAAGAAAGATCATCTCCGCATTTATTACGTAAAATATTTGTCAACCCAAACATGACACGAGCAGCGTCGTATCTTTGGTCTTCTGGGAAATTATGTAATTCTTGTTGTATTCTTAATCCAATGAAATTCAACAAGGTGCCGTGTTGTCTCTCACCACCTAATCTAAACAAATTTGCGGCTTGCTGTTCTATTTGTCGGAAGGTATGATATGCCGTGATTGTCACAGGTAAATCTACTGCACGTCCCTCGCTTGTACAGAATAAACCACGCGACGAGTCTAACCTCTGTAAAGGTGTCTGCAACAGTCTGTCCTGCGATGCCAGAGTATAGACAGAATTTGGTAAACAAGCTCCAGATATCCATTCTGCACCCATCTCAATAACTGCATCTCCAAGCCAACATGAATGTATTCTTCCACCAGGACTGTAAAAGCGTAATGGTAATTAAAGACAAAATTAAAGAACTAATAAAAAAAATTTTATTGCCCTTATAGGCATACGAGCATACGGCCCACCTGATGGTGAGTGGTTACCGTCGCCCATGGACTTCATCAATGCCAGGGGCATGCTCAGATAGCAAATCTTTAGGGAGTATTTAGTAAGTAGATATTATTTAGATAATTAATAATGCGCAGGAGTGCTCTGAGGAATTAAATGACCTCGTCTTCTCCTTTGAGGACGTGACCAATCGCCACTGTTCATCCGTACTAACTGGAATCGCTGCGCCTTTATAGACACTATAATGTGAATTCTCTTTTAAAATAATTCCATAACACGTCTTACTCGAAAGAGGAGGTTTCAGAAGAGTTCATCCACAACCACATGTCATTTACGGAAAATTTACAAACGTCTTTTGTACAATAGAAGTAATTTTACTTGACTTACTACCTAAGCGGTAATACGGAAACCGTGAATCATGATTTTGAACTCGCCATCTACCTACTGACATAGGAGTCAAAGGAAAAGAGGATACTAAATAGGATATTTTGATATAATTTTAACTTCATCGTCATCATCATCAGCCTATAGCAGTCCACTGCTGGACATAGCCCTCTCCAATTGTTCGCCACAGCACGATCTCTCATCACGGCTTCTCTCATCCAGTTCCTTTCCTTTTAACCTAACAGTCGTAATATTCCACCCGCACTTGCCACAATAGATGCGAATTAAAAGGAAGAGTAAAAGCAATAAAACTGAGACACAAACCGCTCATTCGCCTCCAAGACTACAAAATTACGAATCCCACATTGAGTTAACCGGTGTGCCGCTGAAAGTCCTGCCATTCCCGCACCTACAATTATCACCCTTGGTTCCTGACAAGTCGGACTGATACTGCAAGAGTCTAAGATACACTGCTCTTGACCAGGAGCCACAGAGCCACTGTAGAGTCGGTATGATGACGTATTCACAGCATTGCAAACTAGCCTTTTTTTATTAGATTCGCTTAACAATCTAGAAAATGTTTGCCATATTATAAGTTTAACACGAGATAATTTCATCTTGATTACTATTTCACAGCCATTTAAATAAATAAAAAATAAAATGTCACTACTGAATTTTGAAAACTTCTGGCATATCATCTATCTTATAAATGTGACAGGTGACTCATAGATCGTGAAAAGAAATAAATTACTTAGAATTGTAGTTTTGTTATACTTATCAGATAGCTTTTACTCAAGGCTTCACTTGGGTTAATTTAGGAAAGAAGCAGTATTTTGGTTACTATTTTCTTTTCTGGCTGTAATGTACATGCAAAATTTCAAAATCGGTTTTATACTGAAGTCGTCATGCTTGCTTGCTTGTTACTTTGTGTTGTCTCTTTCGCATTTATAGCATTAGTATGGATTATAAAGACCTTACAAACTTTTGGACATTACAGTTTATTAATTCTACCCCATGATCTGTAAGCGGAGTAAAATGTCCCTTCGGAATAAGGTGACACTTTACAAAACTTGCATAAGGCCCGTCATAACTCACGTGAGTGTGGTGTTCGCTGACATAGACACCCTCCAATCTTTAAAATCTAGTTTTTGCAGGTTAGCCGTTGGAGCTCCGAGCTTCGTGAGGAACGTCGACTTACACAACGACTTGGACCTCGAATCGATCCGAAAATACACGAAGCCCGCGTCGGAACGTTACTTCGATAAGGCTGTGTCATAATAATCGCCTTATTGTTGCCGCCGCTGACTACTCCCCGAATCCTGATCACGCAGGAGCAAGTCACCGTCGTCGCCCTAGACACGTCCTTATGAATTCATCAAATTTAATAAAGTCAAATTAGAGAAAGGTCTCCCTTTCATGTTAAAGCAAACGACCGCGAGTATCTATTAAGGTCAATATTTGGAGCGTCATTCAGCGTCGATGTTATTAGGAATGTGTTGGAATTGCTCAAAAGAACGAAACAGTAGAAGCTGTAGATGTACACAATTACTTATGCTTCATAAAGCACAAGTTCAGCGTCATGTGGAATACTGCTTCATAGGACGGGATGCCAAATATCAAGCACTCCCATTTGAATCTATACATAAAAAGATCACGGTACGTTTCATACCGAATTCTCTGAGAAATCAAGATGAGCTGTGTGCTAAGTGCAAATTTTTTAACATTCTCGATAGCCTAAAAGTTAACTATATACCTACAGTTGGAACAGCGCCCCTAGCGACAAATGTAGGCAATCGTTCCAATTCCATACAAATTTGAGTTAACTTTTGTGATATCGTGAACGTTAAAAAACTCACACTAAGCCCACTGGTCATGTCCTTCATCAATCTAATTTAGAAAAAATCTTCACCAGTAGGCAGAAATTTACTGTGCCACTGGAATTGGTAATGTCTATGAACTTCGGTGACTGCGGCCGTGACATGGTTCCATGTGGTAGGCCGTATGTTCGAATGTCTGCCTCTATGGCAATAAAATGACATATCTTAATGTGAAGCGTGACTAAATAACAACTTGTATAACGCTATGTGTAACTACGAGTATGTCTAACCAGATGTATTCAAAGAGTTTTTCAAGCTTAAGTAATTTCGTTACAATATTATATGGTGTTTGGTTAATTAAATGAAGAAAATAAAACCAAAAAGTATCGTTTCACTAAATACAGCCAAAATTTATATTTATAATTTCTATATATTTAAGCAACAACAACCTAAACACATTTCACTTAACAAATTTACTTTTAACAAGTCACGCAAGCATGAATTTTTAATGCAATAAATATTTTTTTCAAAATCTCTTTTAAATACGTAAATAGATATGTCTATGTTAATACACAATTTTCACAACAATATTTTTTTAACTAAAACAATTCAATTTTACTTATTATTAAAATTATTTTATATCACAAGCATAACATACAATCACATTATTTTACGTATTTTGCAATATAATGCGGATATCAAGTGTTGTTTTACTTCAATTATTGCTATAATTAAAAAAAATAATCTTCATGGGCGGTCATCTTAAGTACCGGAAACTTCCATTCGACTTAATACCTTCGATCAACAATCGAAGCTTCATTCACAAACGGATCATTCGATTTTCGATACATAACCGACCATTGGTAACATCTGGCCATCGGAGACCACAGTTCTCCTTCATTAAATGCCATCCTTCATCAAACCAGAATTTGTAGAAAGTGTTTCCACCGTCCAGTTTGAAAAAAAATACGTTTATTGGGAGAGTGCACCTGAGAGCATATGCTTCAATCGAGGTCTAGAAGAGCTAACATGACTCGGCTATGTCCCGGATATTGCTGATATTCATGCGCAATGATAATTACCTTGTCTATGCTCACATGTCTATGCGCACAAAAACTACCAAAAAAAGAAATCGGTCAACGAGCACTACTGCAACCGCACCGTCACTTTTCTCGCAGCAACCTTACGAACAACACCTGTGTACCTGTATATTGTCACGGCCGCACGGCCGTTATTTCAAATATAATTTAGAAGGAAAAAATAAAATATTCATTTCGTCTGTACACCACTGCTTGCCTCCTCTTCCTCGCCAACATTGGTCCTTCGAGCCGGATAATTTCATCCACCATACGAAGACGGATCAGCTTCCAACCGCCAGAGAACAGAGTGATCAGCATCGCAAACGGTGTATTTCGGTAAGACGGCCACTAGTTTCCTTCCCATCCTCACTGCTTACCTGTGCTAATAGCGTTCTATCTGCAGATTCCAGTCTTAATTGCGTCTACCGGTCGCCATTTTGTCGTGGCTACCTACCGTGCAGAACTTACTACACGTAGTTTACCTAGAACGAAAACCGTAAGTACTCCGTGTTTTTCTATCACCCACCAAAATGAGCACCGAGAAATTAATGATTCCAGAAAAATCTCCCAAAAGTCCAATTTCAAAAAGCAATGACCCTCTATCCATTTTAATTAAAAAAAGAGGTATTATTAGAGGCAGATTAACAGTTTTAACGAAACAAATTAATAGCTTGGATCAGAATTCACTAGTTTCATGTACAAATAAACGCGCAGAATTAGAATTACGGCTTTCGACGGCTTCTAAAATGTTTGATGAGTTCAGTGAAATACAAAGCGAGATTGAACTATCAGTCAACGATCATGACCTTTTCCAACAACTGGAATTACGCGAAGGCTTTGAAAGTGCTTACTACACCATTATAGCTCAAGCTAAAAGCTTACTTTCATCTGGTGAGGTTGCTCCAAGCTCACATCCAGGCTCACACGCTGTAAAACTACCTACCATAGCTATGCCTACCTTTGACGGATCATATGAGCACTGGCTGGAGTACAGGGACACCTTTCTCTCTTTAGTACACAACAATGCGGATATTACTCCAATCCAAAAGTTTCATTACCTAAAATCTTCATTAAAAAGCGTTGCGGCATTGGTTATTGATTCTTTGGAATTCTCCTCTAATAATTACACAGTAGCATGGGATTTAATTTGTAACAGGTACAACAACACAAGGTTGCTAGTTCACAATCATGTTAAAGCCCTATTTTCTATTCAAAATCTAGTTAAAGAGTCACCTACTCATATTCGTAAATTAATAGACACTATCTTGAAAAACTTACGCGCTTTAAAACTACTTAACGAACCGGTAGAAACGTGGGATACACTCATCATATATATGGTGGTTTGTAAATTAGATAGCACCACCGAACGAGAATGGGAGCAATACCGAAGTTCCATTCCCGCCGTAAGCAGTGGCGACACTTCCAAACAAACTACACCGGCAGTTAAGGTAGATAATTTAATAACTTTTCTCAAAAATAGGGCAGACATGTTAGAAACATTATTGGTTACACATAGCACTAACAATAAAGCGTATAAACAAGTGCCTACGTCTAAGGTCCACTGCCATGTGTCTCCAGTATCACTCACTACAAATAGTTCACAACAACAATATAAAAAACCACGCGCTTGCTTATTATGCGAGAATTATCATCCACTATACACTTGTCAATCTTTTATTGACTTTAATTTACAAAAAAAACTGAAATTCGTTCAGGACAATAACTTGTGTCCTAATTGTTTACGACCAGGACATTCAGTATCAAACTGCAGGTTCGGTTCATGTCGTAAATGTAATAAACGGCATCACACAATGATTCATGCGGATCAGTCGGTCGCCGCTGCCGCGACCATTTCTAGCGATAACAAACCGGTTTCTCTAAGCGTAAACAACTCCTCCGATGCGAACGCCGTTGCAAGTTATACATACGCGCATACTTCACACTTAGATATACGAAGCGAGCAATTAACTAGTGTGAATCTTGTATTATTGTCAACGGCTCAGGTGGAGATAGTATCCAACGACGGTAAACGTCACATCGCGCGCGCTCTGCTCGATTGTGGAAGCGAGCGATGTTTCATCACAAAGCGATTATGCGATTTACTTAGTATTCCTACCATACAGTCCACTACTCACATCAAAGGTGTCGGAAATTCTATAACTCACAGTGCGCAATCATGTGAAGTTGAAATAAAAGCGATAGCTGGCACTTTTATTACGCGCTTACAATGTTTCGTGCTGCCCGAGATAACTTCTTCGTTGCCACCCGTTTCTATACAAAGCGAACTTTTACAATTACCTAACAACATTCAGTTAGCCGATGCGCACTTTAATGAAAGTCAACAAATAGATATTTTAATTGGTGCGGACATGTTTTGGGACTTGTTAACCGAAGGAAAGATGCGCTTGCAAAATGGACCTTTCCTTCAAAATACAAAGTTAGGGTGGATTATTTCGGGACTTATGCACTCTAATAATTCAAAATGCGACAATTTAATTCATTGCAATTTTACACAAGCTATCGACAATCAATTAAAAATGTTTTTGGAACTTGAGGAGCTACCAAAGGCTAATTTATTAAGCGATGATGAGATTGCATGCGAAGAGCATTTCATCAAAAATACGATGCGAACAGCTGATGGTAGATTTTGCGTCAAAATACCTCTGAAACGTTCTCCAGACATTTTAGGTGATACATACACGATAGCTGAACAACAATTTTTATCACTTGAAAAACGATTACAGGGCAACCCTTTATTTAAAAAAAAAAATATATATACACAGAGTTCATGAACGAGTACTGCAGTCTAGGGCACATGACTCGTGTAGACTTATACGGTACGCCACATTATATCATGCCGCATCACGGCGTTCTTCGTAATCACAGCACCTCAACTGTTCAATGGATCATAAATAATGATTTTTACGTTGATGACATGATCACAGGATCCGATTCCATAGAACATATTTTACGTTTGTGTCACAAAACAAAGAAAGTCCTAGAATCGGGTTGTTTTCCACTACGCAAGTGGACATTCAACTTTAATGCGAATGACTGCAACTTAAATAATATTAACATAAATCAAAATAACATAGATCTATCATTGGGTGAAAACGTTAACTGTCGTACACTAGGCCTAGGTTGGAATAATTTCACCGATGAACTGTATTATCACACTCAGTTCAAAGGTGATAATAAAAAAAATTACTAAGCGTTTTATACTTTCTAGTGTCTCTCAAATATTTGATCCACTTGGTCTACTTAGTCCTTTTATAATGATGGGGAAAATATTATTACAAAAAATGTGGTTACACAAACTAGACTGGGATGAACACGTTCCCAACGACATATTAACGTCTTGGAACCAATTCGAAAAATCGCTTTCGATTCTGAACACTTTACGAGTGCCGCGACTCGTTATTGGCTCCAACCCTAGTTACGTAGAACTACACATATTTAGCGATGCCTCGCAGCTGGGCTACGGCGCTTGCGCATACATTCGAACTATACATACAGACTTTACGATTAGTGTTGATCTTTTGTGTTCAAAGGGTAAAGTAGCACCTATCAAACCACTCAGCATTAACCGATTGGAATTATGTGGTGCTTTATTGAGTGCTAAAAGTTAAAAATATTCGTTCATACGTCATTTCTAATAACAATAAACCATATAAGTTTCCCTTTGAAAGATTTTCTAATTTAACTAGACTGATTCGTGCGGTTGCCCGTTTGAAGCGCGTTGCATATAACAAACACCATGCGAATGACTCACGGACAGGGCCCGTGAGTGCAAATGAATTTGAAGAATCATTCAATTTTTTAATTCACTTAGTTCAACAAGAATCATTTAGCGATGTTTACGATTTCTTGACTAATAACAAAGCGTTACCTAGTAAACATAAATTGTCAAATTTAAATTTATTTATAGATGAAAATCAAATTATTCGAGTTGGGGGTCGGCTCAACAATTCATTAGAATTCAATTACAATAAAAAACATCCAATTTTAATTTCATGCAAACATCATTTTACCGTTACACTTTTTCGTTGTGAACATAACAAACTTCTACACGCTGCACCACAGTTATTGCTTTACACATTGAGAGAAAAACGGTGGCCACTAGGGGGACGCAACTTAGCCCGGAAGGTATTCCACGACTGTGTGTTGTGTGCACGATTGCGAGGCAAAACGCCACAACCTATCATGGGCGATTTACCTCCCGAACGGTTGCATCCAGGCTATCCGTTCATACACTGTGGTGTAGACTACGCCGGTCCAGTGCTCATATTGAATAGAAAAGGCAAAGGAGCTAAAACTGTCAAAGCTTACATTTGTTTATTTGTATGTTTTACCACTCGCGCTGTGCACTTGGAGCTGGTTAGCGATCTCACTACGGATGCTTACTGTCTAGCATTAAAAAGATTTATCTCTAGGCGTTCAAAACCTTCAATAATTTATTCTGATAATGGAAAATGTTTTGTAGGACTCATGAACGAATTTACAAAATTTTTATCAAATTGTTCAGGTGATATTGTTGATTATGCCACTAGTCAAAATATTACTTTTAAATTTATTCCCCCTTACGCGCCTCATTTTGGTGGATTATGGGAAGCCGGAGTAAAGAGCTGTAAATATCACCTCCGGCGTGTGTTAGGTAATGCGCATTTAACCTTTGAATAGTTGAGTACGTCACTGGCTCAGATAGAGGCTGTAATGAACTCCCGACCTCTCACCCCTCTTTCCTCACATCCACACGACCTCTCCCCTCTTTGTCCTGCTCATTTTCTAGTTGGTCGTCCGCTGACTGCACCTGTTTGCGCTGACCTGCAAGAGAGACAACTGTCCAGTCTGACCCGGTACCAGCGAGTCGAACAAATACGCCAACATTTTTGGAACCGCTGGTCCAAGGAGTACGTCAGCGAGATGCAGACCAGAACAAAATGGAAGTCCAATCACTCAGACCTGAAACTGAATACGTTAGTGGTAATCAAGGACACCAACTCTCCGCCACTCAAGTGGACTCTTGGCAGAGTCACATCGGTCCTACCTGGCCAAGACGGCGTGTCAAGAGTTGCCGAAATCCGCACTGCCACAGGAACCATTAAGAGGGCATTTTCTAAGATATGTCCGCTTCCAGTTGAAGTATGATTAACATTGAAAGCGACCCTGCAGTCTGTCAGCTTCCAAGGCCGGGGGCATGTCTATGCTCACATGTCTATGCGCACAAAAACTACCAAAAAAAGAAATCGGTCAACGAGCACTACTGCAACCGCACCGTCACTTTTCTCGCAGCAACCTTACGAACAACACCTGTGTACCTGTATATTGTCACGGCCGCACGGCCGTTATTTCAAATATAATTTAGAAGGAAAAAATAAAATATTCATTTCGTCTGTACACCACTGCTTGCCTCCTCTTCCTCGCCAACAACCTACATACGCTCGAATTGAACGTAATAGATCTCATTGCAATATATTAAAAAAAAAAAATTATAACAATCGTATTAATTTAAAGAATATTTCTAAACAATGCAATTACTAGTGTGTATGTAAGGTATATAATATAGTAATTTAAAAAGATTACATATTAATGTATCTTTGTAATTATGAATAAATACTAATAGGAAAGCTCAAAATTATTTTGCTATGAGACTACTATTTACTTCTTTTGGCTTTTAAGAACTTCGTCAGCACTCGATTTTATTTCTTCCCAAGAAATATGTATATCGCTTTCTTCGGAGAAACGCGAGCAAATAGCCAATCTCAAGAAATAGACATCATCGATCTTAGATGGGACAAGATGAATTTTTCCACGTCCGTTTATACGGCGTAATAGTTCTTCATTGATTTCATTGCTTCCTTTCAGTTTGAAACACACTAAACCCATAGTGACTTCTTCAAACAACTCGAATCTATCATCTGAAGTGCAAAGCTTCTCGAACAGATGGGCCAATGCGATCTGTTTTCTGATGTGTTTTTGTAAGTTCTCAACACCGTATAATCGCAAAACGAACCACAACTTCAGCGCTCTGAATCTGCGGCCCAACGGTATTTGCCAATGACGGTAATCTGGCGCTGAGCCTTGCTGGTCGTGTTTCAAGTAAAGAGGATCAACGTTGAAAGCATCGACGATCCATCGTGGCTGTTTCAACCACATTGCTGAACAATCAAAATTGACCAGCATCCATTTGTGAGGATTGAAATTAAATGAATCCGCTTTCTCAACGCCTTTCATAAGGTATCGATACTCAGGGCAGATGAAAGCAGATCCAGCGTAGGCGGCATCGACGTGAAGCCAAATTCCATGTGAGAGACAGACATCTCCAATTTCGTCAAGAGCGTCGAATGTGCAGGATGAAGTTGTACCCAATGTAGCAACAACCTGGAATGTGTGTAATTCTTGTATTAATGAATTATTGAAAGTATGAATGATGCTGTCTGAAAGTACACATTTAACGCGTATGAGTTATCTATACTTCTATACTAATAGATACAAATATTATAAAGAGGAAAGATTTGTTTGTTTGTATTGAATAGGCTCCGAAACTACTGAACCGATTTGAAAAATTCTTTCACTGTTTGGAAGCTACACTATTATCGAGTGACATAGGCTATAATTTTTTTTGAAAAAAATTAGGGATCCTTACTAAAACTCAAAAAATATAACCCAAGCTGTAAAAAAATTACCTAAAATATTCTTTACATCGCGTGCCCTGCGAAAACTATTGATGATAGGATAATATAATGTACTACGACTTTGTAAAACACATTATTTACAAAAAGCGTCGTGACAGCATATGTCTAACCATTATAGATCTTAGCGTTCTTATAAGCGTTCTTTTATTTAAAAAACTAAAACAACGTCAAATATCGTTGAAATTTTTGTTAAAGACCCGAGCGGAGCCGGAGCGGGCCGCTAGTGCTTGTATAATACGAATACTTCACTACGAGCTATGTTGTCAAATGTGCTAACAACAAAGTAAAAATTACTCGTAGTTTCATACAGTGTGCGTTTGCCGCCGTTCGCGTGTTCCCGAGACCGAAAAGGGAACAACGTATATAGACTGCGTGTTTATTGATCCCCTAATTCTTATTTAAGATAACTTGTGGGCCAATGAAATATGAAACTACCAATCTTATGCACTTGGATTTGAAAATAGAAGTATTTTTTGTTTAGATTAAAGCATTGGGTATTTTATTTCTAAATTTCGCAGTAGACATCGCCTTGGCTATGCTTGTGTCCACGATTTTTTTTCCCTACCTATGCTGATAGCCTTGAGAGGCTATTTCAGCTTCGCCCTAATATGTAAGTGAGCTCACGGGGCTCAAACCTGACGACGTTGCTAACACGAATCCTAGCAAGAGCCGTGCTTCGCATAATCTACCACCGGATCGGAAACGCAACCCACTGAGGAGATCCGGTGAGAAATTCAGTGGGCTGTGTCTATGGATTAATTTACTCGTCGAGCCCTTCGTCGCAAGCGACGGGTTCGACGAAAACGATAACCGTAGTGTCCATGGGCGATAGGCCTTGTATACTCGTCTACGTACAACGGAAATGAAAAAAAAAAACTTACATAGAATGGAATGAGACCGTTGCGGATGTCTTCATCAATAGCGTCACGAAGAGTGTCTCCGCGAAGACGACGTTGACCGTCTGGCTGTAGTGATTTTAGCCTAACACCGCCGAGGAGTCCAGCTCGCTCCACCGAAGAATGGGCTTGTTCTATAACGAAATACAGGTAATAAGAACAATGTTATAACGTCATCGGACTAAACACATTTTTTTAATTGAATCGAAAATTGAGATAGACTAAAAGAATATAATGAGAAATTGAAGTGAAGAATACTAGTGAAAAGCCTCATTACAAATTTGCGCGCATGGCTACAAGTATCTTGTATCTTTCAGCCAAAATACAATGGATTAAATTCATCTTGACTTATCTTTTTAACAACACTAAGCAGATCCTCATTTTCTTTTGCAAAAGTACTCATCAAATTAAACTTACTATTACAATAGCCGACGAGCTTGGATAATATATCGGTGTCACTCCATTCAGGGTGTTGTTCCTTGACTCTTTGCATCATGCGAGACTTGGCTCCTAGCAGTGCGACAAGAGTAGCTTCGCTAGCCGTGCCCTGGATTACACCGCCGGCCTCGCCACCTGATCGCGCCAAGAACTCTTCTGGCAGGCCAAGCATTTGACCCAACCAATCCAACATAACCACTTCCAACTCTGTACATGCCGGGCTAGCAATCTAAATAAAATGAAATCGTTTTTCAATTACAATGAAATTAATTATATTAAACGACGAAATTGGTTTTTTAACATTTTATAGGCGTATAGGTTTTAGGGTATATTGGCAACATAAATGCCGCTTTAAGAATTTAAGAATGAGGTTGGTCAAACACTTCATGAGTAATGTCTGTTTTTTAAATCATAAAGCATACATAACTTGCACAGCAGAAATAGGCAGAAGTTAGGTATACAGACAAGAATACGATTGGCCTTACTGGTAAAACAGTAATACTTATTTGTAGCCAAGTTAATGTATAATTTTATTTTTAAATTTACTATCAATTTTTTTTTTCCAAAACGGTTGAAGTAATTATTTTCAAAAAAAGACGCTATCGTTTGTCTGTAATATTTCCTGGATTGGACGGCTTTCCACTATTGACTACCTAACATAATACCGCGAAAAAAATTAATGTGGTATATCGTAAAAAACAATGTGAACTCCTCATTTGTTTTTTGCGTACACTAAGTATAGTGCAAAACAATATTGTAAAATGTATTAATAAAATTGGAATTGTTTGTTTAGAAACATTTGTTTGGAATTTCATACACACCGTAGAACCTAACTTATTCTATACCTACTTCTTAACTAGAATTTGCTACATATGTACATTTACGTGTATTATGAATCAATAAAATATCATACAGGTTGACAGGTTTTCCTTGTTCGTGTTTCAAGCTGTGTATCATTGACATTGACTTTGCTTTATATTAGAAACTAAAGAGTTGTGGTTTACAAGGAAACACAATAACCATGATTGTGGTTCAGATAGCTACAGACTTACATGCATTATTTAAATGTATCTTATAATTGACTATCGCTTAACTTGATCTGGTGATAATCTAATGTATATTACTGTTACTCAAGTACCTTAAAATGTTTGCTGTCTTGTTCCTCTCAATTAATTCTGATTCTCAATCTTCAAATTATTAAAGTTCGTGGGCAAGAAAAAATTGATAAAAACGAAACAATTAAGAATATTTTCGATTTTATGTCGAATATTATTTTCATTAAATACAAAGAATTAATCTAGGATTCATTAATACCAGATAAACCATTAATATGCAATAATTTTTTTTGTAATAATCACAAATAATACATTAAGTATTATAATACATAATTATTAAGGTACTTGTAAACGTTGTTATTCACTAGAAGTTATGAAACGATAAAAAAGGTTTTAGCTCAATTTAATCCTAGCTCCGGTCAAGGTGGACTGGTGAATATGATTTCGTTTTCAGCAAGTCAACTAAGTCCGCACGATTTGACTTTCTATTGTACGTTTAATACACCGTTATTGTTATTTTTATATTTATTTATTGTATAAATGGGTATTGTGTTTCTATATATATCACATAGATGTTCCCATACATACCACAGCGCGACTGTCGCCACTCACCTTGAGACATGAGGTTGATGTCTCAAATGTATTACATAACGACTGTCGCAATCCTTGAAACCGGTACGCAGAATTACTTCACAGCAGAAATAGGCAGAAAGTATTTGGTAGTGCAGTAGGCAGAGATTAATAGGAATTTATCCTTTATAGTAGGTAAATCACTTGTATTCGAGCAGACCAGTATTGCAATTCTAAGAAGAGGTACCAATTTTTCTTATTAAAAACGGATTCGATTGCGAATAGGCAACTTCCTCTTTTAAAAACCTTGTAAACTTATTACCTATATGCAAAATAATCCATCCATAACTCCGTTTCTGTATGAAAGAAGGACAAACCAACAGACACACTTTCACATTGAGTCAAATTGCTATTGTGTTACAAAATAATCTCCTTGATTGTATGCTAGTGAAATAAAAAAAATGCTTTAGAATTCAATATTACCCAAGTAAAACCAATGCAAGCGATGGCGCCGCTGAGCATGTCTGCTACTATAGCGGGATACGAGTTAGCGGTTGGGAAGTAGGCGTGGAACCGAGGCGAGTGCCAGTGGGTGACCCCGGACATAACCACGCGCTCGATATCCGCCATCACAGCAGTCCAAGGCTCCGGTTGTTGCGGTGCTTGTTCCGGAACTAATGGTCGAAGGTAGCCAGGTTTTACTGACGGAACAACTTGTCTGAAAAGTACTTGAGTTTCTTAATATAATAAATTGATTTTTGAATTGTTTTTTGGAACGAAGTTTGTTATGGGACGATGCGGAGGGGTACCCTAACCGAGAAAAAATGTCCGTAACGTAAGATTTTTATTAGTAATGCACACAGTGTACGATTTCACTTTGTAATAACGTACAAATTAGTAATGCACACAGTGTACGACTTAACTTTGTAATAACGTACAAAAAATAACATATTTTTTTATCATTCATTGCCACGATCTCAGAGCGTTCGTTTGCGCAATACACTAACTCTTATGCAAACAACCGTGAATGAAGTGTACCACAGTAAGTTCGCACGTTACCGAATGACCGTGGGTTGTTGCGAAGCCTCCAGTTTTATTTTCTTTATACCTCGAATAGAACTTAAAATTAATATTTTTCTAATAAGGAACTTCGTTTCTATCCGGTGTCCCACGATATCACACATCTTTTTTCTCTTACTTATTAATTAGACACACAAAACATACTGTGCCAATCAATTATAAATAATCAAATGTTGATCTGGCCATTAACACTTTTCGACTAAAAAAAAACAATATTAATTTTATATAAAATATTTACTGAATTGTTATTTTCGCGCCGATCTTCAGATTCAGCACAATAAATAAAAACACTAATAACATTTGACGCGAACTGTTTGCTTTCATCCGATTTAACTAATATGTACGGATATAGGTATATATTTATTGAACAACAGAAAACAATGTATGTAAGCATTTATCTTACTTACACATCTTCATTTATTAGGGTTAATAAAAATGATTATACCACCTAGTTCATTAGACAAGATAGCGGACTGCTCAGTCATTTATTCAGCGGCTATCTTGGCCTTCGATCACACCGTGAATTATGAAGTAGAAGTCTCAATGATTTATTTGCAGAAATAGAACGGCTCATAATACTACAACCATAATATGACAATCAAGATAAAAAACGCCACATACTTGTCTTGACTTTCGGTGGTAACCTTATATCTGTATTATAAATAGCCATAATATTAAATCATAATAAATTATAGTTCTAATATTATGAGGCTTCTGTGAGATATTTAATTTATGAATTTTACACGCAAAATAATCTGTTTTAATTTGCTTTCTTAAGTAATAAAAAACTTATTTTCAGCAAGATAGTTGGACTACAAAACAGATATAATGACCATTGCCAAAATTATGAAAATTAGTTACTGTAGTAGTAGTTTAAGTATAGTATTATATGTATAATTTACATACCTGTCACGAATATTTTCCAAGTACTCAGCAATGTAATCAGTCATTGCTTTTGCAAATTCTTTGAAGTCAGGGGCCTCCATGGTTTCTGAGAAAAAAAAGATTTTAATATTATTTTTTATGAAACAATTACAACAGTATTTAGTAATACAAATTATTATTGAAATATGCAGAAAATCTTATTAGCTTTGAATAATATAATTCATTAGCATAAATAAAAACAAGGCCTACCAGATACTAATGTTTGCTACTATGTTAAATAAGGATTTAAAGTATTATAAGCCTAACACAAAATTTACGCAATAATATGCATATCATTTATGATTTTGCTGTAAACTTAATAATGTATGCAGTTTAAAAACAAACAAAAAAATACATAATAGCATACCGTACTAAATATTAATTTATAAAAAATTAAATTTATAAAAATATTGTATGGTCATCAGTATTTAATGCGTGTCTAAATTTTCATTCAATTGGATGTCTTGGAGTTAAAGATTCCATTACACACAAAAAAATATACAAATCAAGCTAATAAAAGCAAGTTTAAAAGTGACTAAATTATACATAGGTACAATAATTAAGTAACTACTTAAGGACGCAACACAAAATTACAAATTAGCGCATTTAATGACGTTATTGTGGTGCACAAACCGAATTGTAACTTTAAATCCTGTTCCGACATCGCTGCACCTATAACACAAGTATAAATAATGTAAACAATATTACGTTAAGATTTTCTCACAGCACTTATTAAATTTAAAATCTTAATTGATTCGTATTTTTTATTGTAATTATTGGAGAAACGGTTCGTTTTGTCTGAAGTGGTTACAGTAGACCATGGTATCACATTATTAATGCCGTCGCCAGCCTTGGGACATGAGGTCGATGTCTCAATAGACGGCTGATGCACCCTTCAAGCCAGAAAGCATGAACGGCTTCGCGAAAAAATAGTTTAAAAGTGCTGCTTATCCGCGCGTTTCCTTTTTAATTAGACGACTTTATTCTTTTATCGTGGAATTAATGTGAATAATAATATATTGATTTATCTTTAACCTAGTTGCAAAATACGAAATCATAACCCGTCAAGTTTGCACGCTACGAGAGCTGGCTACTGTTACTCTTTGTCTTTATTCCCTACTTAATCGTTGCGATGGTAGCGTAGTTATTCGAACTTCTCGCGGAGCGGTAGGTGAGCTCACGGGACTCAACCTGAGAGAATTTCTAACACTGTTACTCTACTGCCGCAATCTCTTCGGAACCAGAACAAAAAAAAAACAACTTGACAATGCAGTCAATACCGCCATCAATTAATTCATTGATTCTCTCTCCTTTATCTTTTATTTAAGGGAAATCAGGGATTGAACAGCAAATTGAAGAGCTGACACCTAATAACATAAATAGTATATAACACAAATAAGTAAATCTTGAATTCATCTATTTTAGTCTAGTAATTGATTTTTAACGTGGAGTATATTTTAATATATTCAGTCTATTAAGTGTTAATGTATAACAATTTAGAGCCCTTTAGCCAGAAAAAATGTACTATTTTTATCAACAAAAACGAACATAACAATTGTAGAAATCCGTCGTGTAGCTCAGTGGGCGTAATTGCAATCATTACGTTGAAAAGGTGTCCCGACTTGAGAGATCTTCGTAGGTATCTACTAATAACGTCCATGAGGGCTTACTCTCCTTAGAGGTAAGTGAACGTAAGTTGTTAAGAATGGAGTGATACATATTCATATTATTACGCTATAATTTAAACCATCTTATTTATCAACAGCTACACAAAGATAATTTCCGAAGTAAAATTCTGTATTTCTTTATTGCTTAGTATGAGCTCACGGGCCATCCGGTATTAAGTGGTCACCGGATACTAGATACATCAACAATGTAAATGTCGCCCGCATCTTATAACATTATTTTTATGTTTCTGTTTTACAGGACCACTGTTGTACCACCCTTCAAACCCAAAAGCATTACTGCCTTACGGCAGAAATAGGCAGAGTGGTGATATCTACCCTGTACGGGGTCGCAAGGCGCCCTACCACCAGTAATTACGCAACTTACAATTTTTGTGGTTTTTATTTATTTACTACATTATGATACTTCTATATTCCTTCACCATGGAAGCCATTCCTGAACATATTATGCTAAATTCGTAATTCATTAGAAAAATAGGTACCTGCCTGCAGGATTCGAACACCGGCACGGTTGCATCGTTTGATACGAATGCACCGTGCGTCTTATCCTTTAGGCTAAGATGTTATACTATAAATTGCACTTTAAGCACCAAAAATATATTTTAGCTTTAAATATTACAAATATAACAAATGGTAGGATACCCTTACCGAGTTTTCTTGTATTTTTCCAGGCTTAAAGATTAGGTGAAATCGATTTTAAGTATGCCTTTAAGATATCTTTGATCATGATGTTTACTATCTCTTTAGGAATAAAGGCAAGCGGATCACCTAATGCAAAGACATTTAAAAAAATCTACAATCTTTACAATTACACATTATTATTATTTAGACATCAAATTTAAACGAAAACTGATTAACTTTATCGAAAATCGTACATACGTACTTGAACTGTATTCAATGACAACGACGATTTGCACAGAATTGAAACATTACTATGTAAAGGAGGTTTTGATTCGTAGTCCTCTCTCAATGTCGAGAGAGTGGCTCTTTCGCAATACAAAACGGGCGCCGCGCGCTACTGGCAATTGGTGCGAGGTTATCTAAGGACCTCGACGTTGTCGGTACACAGGCAACGGCTACCCGCTAAATTACTAATTGTAGTTGTGAGACATTAATTTCAAGTTCTAATAGGTACGACGGAAAAAACAAAAGGCGATAGAGTATGACGTAAAACGTCTAATTACCAATTCTAGGACAAAAATCGTAATCACTTCAAGAACGCTGCGGTTATTTAGTAGGTAATTAATGAAATGCAAAGCCCCATAACAGTGTTTTGCCTCATCGCCAGTAATATAATAATATAGGAATGGAGCCAAAAAGAAAAAGCAGTGGGCGAGTAAGTTAGGGCTGTATTAGAATTTCTAGTAATTTTTCCAGAATGCTCAACTTTGAATAAACAAATTAGGTCTAACCACAATAATTTTAATCAAATAGAATTAGATAAATCGGGAAATAATAAAACGAAACTGAAGGCAAACTTGACTATTATTTTATACTATACTAGCGGCTCGCTCCGGCTCCGCTCGGGTCTTTAACAAAATTTTCAACGATATTTGACGTTGTTTTTTTTTTTTAAATGAAAGGACACTTATTGCGGCATAACTATATAACTATAATAGTTAGACATATGCTGTCGCGACGCTTTTTGTAAATAATGTGTTTTACAAAGTCGTAGTACATTATATTATTCTATCATCAATCGTTTTCGCAGGGCACGCGATGTAAAGAATATTTTAGGTAATTTTTTTACACCTTGGGTTATATTTTTTGAGTTTTAGTAAGGATACCTAATTTTTTTCAAAAAAAATTATAGCCTATGTCACTCGAGAATAGTGTAGCTTCCAAACAGTGAAAGAATTTTTCAAATCGGTTCAGTAATTTCGGAGCCTATTCAATACAAACAAACAAACAAATCTTTCTTCTTTATAATATTAGTATAGGTTTATCTCGGCGGTTAACTAATTATTGACTCTGAGTCTGGTCCGTGAGTGTTTGTCTTGTATGTGTTTCCTTAACTCATAACGCTGAAGGAAATCCCAACTTGGAGCCGCTTAACATGGAGTATTTGATTTTTTAAACAAGATCATAAATATAGAAGCAATTAATAAATCTTCAATAAGGAAAGTAAAAAAACGATAATGTTATAGTACTGTAGGTACTTATAAATGCACAATTATATTGAACATGTCTAATTTGTATCAAAATTGATGAATGTAATACGAGTATTTAAAAAATATGTAGCTTAAGCCTAACTTAACTCTTTTATAGCAAACCGAACAAAAAACATCGATTTATCCTGGCAATCTTGATTACGGTATTTTAAGATAGGCAGCGGCTTGGCTCTGCCCCTGGGATTGCTGAAGTCCATGGGCAACGGTATCCACTCACTCTGCCTACAAGGGCAATAAAAAAAAGATACCCACTAGGAAGAAGAAGCATACAAATATATGTGTGAGTTTTGTGAATAAAATATTGGAAATCACAGTGTTTTCTCAGGTTTTCGCGTAGGTAGACATAATTAAATCTACTTTTACAGCTAAATCTCGCGTTTATTATTTTCATTTGATTAAGTAATAAAATTATTGTATCGTGATCTGTTCTTGTTATGTGTTACATGAAAATATTCAATTTAATAGAACATCTTGAAGTTTATGAAAATTTCGTTGACACATTCTGTTGTATCGATAGATGGATACAAGTCGAGCTAATAAAACTGTGTTAATAATATATATGTTATGTATAAAATATATATGTTTAACAGGTTGGGGAGTTACTGACTTCGAGGTTTTCCTTTGACACATCTGCTCACTTAAACCAATTCAACTTTAATGAGTAAAATCGCAACGAACATAGACATTGCCTCCCAATCTTAAAAACATATAGTGAGCTTTTAAAATATGATATAAAACATACTATGTATTTCGTTTAATTTAAATATTAGTTTTCTTTCTTAAAAATATTCTCTTTAGTTTTACAACATTTTTTTTTAATATATATCTATTTTTAACCTAATAACAATTTTAATTCGGCCCTAAAAAACTACACCGACATCTTATTTAGAACAGATTTCATTCTTACTCTCAGTACGTTCTGAAGAACTTAGGGCCAAGGCAAAAGAAGGCTGCACGCAATGTTCATAAAATACAATGTTGTCTTCGGAAATTGTTTCTTATTCTTTTACAGGATCTATAGTAAAGTTATCACTTTAGGTATCACTTGATAATTAAATAGCATCACAATGTTTAGTATTCCACCAGTATTTTTGTTATCCTTGTCTATATTGAAACCCATTAAGAAATAATAAACTGTTTTAGAGAGAGTGAGTATGCTTTATTATACGCTAATAAACAAAAATGCAAACCATTAAATACAAATATACCATGGGCGGTCTTGTCGCTAAGAGCGATCTCTTCCGGACAATCATCAGGTGGACAAGAAATCTCTAAGGAAATAAATTAACTGCTGTTTAATTAAATGTAAATATTATAAATAAAAAATAAATAAACATTATATACAAAAATGCAACAATCTATATGTATGTTCTGATCAGACATTTTACCCGTACACAAATTATAATAAACAAATTGATAACTAAACGGATCAATACTGCTCATTCACCTGTCCTGGTGAAATTGAAAGACATTCGGGCCAACAGTCATCCTCCTTTCAAAAAAAAAAAATACTGCTCCTCGTTCGTTTGAGGTAATTTAATGTTTCAGCGTGTCCTAGACCTACCGAGAGAGCATTCCACAAGCGAAATTGGCCGAACGATGAAGGAATGACCATAAAACATTCTGGAATGCACCAGAATCATTAGTTACATATTTTCTGATGATTATTTTATTACATTATTATCTCAAAATTAATGTTTGAAATTGTCCATCTTCATTAAGATACGGTCATTACCGTAAAACCTGTCTTATGTTTACACGATGATTCTTTTTTACCTACACGGATGTGTAGTGACCGTCAAAAACTTGAATACATATTTTTGATATTCTAAATGTGACGTATGTATGTTAAGATTTAATGAAGGTTTGGAATTCGTATAAAATACGGCTGGGGGAATCCCGATTAATGACGTTACCGACATAAACAGGTATTTCCTTTCCTTAAAAGCGCTAGAGGCTGACGTAGTTTAAGGTTTTCCTCAAAACGTAATCACGACGACAAACATTAACCGAAGCGGAGTTATGATACTCTAATGAATTATGCCTATTTAGTGCATTGTTAAATTCCAAATACCGAACGTAAAAAATTCTAAACTTTAAATGGCCTCCTTTTTGCTCTACATTTGAGTTATATCGTATTGAACTGATATGGCATATATTATATATGTAGATTATGTTTTGTAGCAGAATTTGTATTTTTTTTTTTTTTTTTTTTTTTTTTTATTGCCTTTGTAGGCAGACGGGCATACGGCCCACCTGATGGTGAGTGGTTACCGTCGCCCATGGACTTCAGCAATGCCAGGGGCAGAGCCAAGCCGCTGCCTACCGCTTAATACTCTCCACAAGCCTCGTTTGAAGAAGGACATGTCATAGCGCTCGGGAAACACCGAGGAGGGGAGCTCATTCCATAGCCGGATGGTACGTGGCAAAAAAGATCTCTGGAAACGCACTGTGGATGACCGCAGTGGCTCCAGGTAGTATGGATGAACTCTACTCCGGTGGCGGGCGGTGCGATGGTAAAAACGAGATGTTGGTATCATCTCGAACAATTCCTCAGAGCACTCCCCATGGAACATACGGTATAAAATACAGAGGGAACCGAAGTCCCTCCGCAAACCCAGAGGCTCCAAACGATCCGAGAGAATGGGATTATCGACAATCCGAACGGCCCTCCTCTGTATGGAGTCAAATGGAAGAAGCTGGTATTTGGGAGCCCCGGCCCAGAGATGGGAGCAGTACTCCATGCGAGGCCGGACTTGTGCTTTATAAAGCAAAAGTCTTTGTCCAGGCGTGAAGTACCGCTTCGCTCTGTTGAGGACTCCCAGCATTTTGGACGCCAACTTGGCTTTGCCTTCCAAATGACTCCGAAACTGGACATCGCTCGAAACGTCGACCCCAAGTATCCCGATACTCTCGGAAGGTTGCAGGGATACTCCTTGGAATTGCGGCGCCATGACAAAGGGGTCCTTCTTCGCAGTGAACGCGCAAACTTGTGTCTTTATCGGGTTGAATTGAACCAAGTTCAATTCACCCCATTCGGAGACTCGCCCCAGAGAGTTCTCCACTTCAGACACAAGTTTTGATCGTCTCTCTTGCACCACGCTCCGAGAGAGACTCTGATGGCCGATATATCGCGCATCCCCTGTGCTATCATCTGCATAGCAATGCATGCCATCAATAGACAGCATGTCATTGATATACAGGATGAAAAGCGTGGGGGAGAGCACCGAACCTTGTGGAACGCCAGCGTTAATGGTCATGGTATCAGAACAGTCACCGTCTACAACGACCGTGATGCTCCGCCCATCCAAAAAGCTAGCGATCCACTTGCAGAGACCCTCGGGGATTCCGTAAGATGGTAACTTCGATAGAAGTGCCCTATGCCAGACCCTGTCGAAGGCCTTCGCGATATCAAGGCTCACAGCAAGAGCCTCGCCCTTGCTCTCCAAGGCTTCAGCCCACCTGTGAGTAAGGTATACAAGAAGATCGCCAGCTGAGCGACCGTGACGGAAACCGTACTGTCGGTCACTGATCAGCTGGCGATCCTCAAGATACTTCAGGAGTTGTGAGTTTATAATTCGCTCCATCACCTTGGAAAGCAAGGAAGTTATCGCGATAGGCCTGTAGCTCGATGGGTCCGACCGGTCACCCTTCTTGGGGATAGGGTGGACGTGGGCGGTCTTCCATGAAGACGGAACCCTGTTAGTGCAATAAGAGAGGCGATACAAACGCGTTAGCGCAGGTGTCAGCTCAGGGGCGCACGTTTTCAAAACCACTGCGGGGATGCCATCTGGCCCACTCGACTTATGGACGTCCAGGAGTCGGAGCTCCCGCCTGACTGCACACTGTGTGAAGCAGATATCCGGCAGGGAGCTATCAAACCGGGGGATGTTCGGTGGTGTGGCACCCCCGTCGTCCACAGTCGAGTTCGAGGCGAAGAGTTTGACCAGAAGGTCAGCCTTCTCTTTCGCGCTGTGGGCCAGACTGTCATCGGACTTGCGCAGTGGTGGGAGACTAGACCTGCAAAAGTTTCCTTCTGCAGCTTTGGCGAGCGACCAAAAAGCACGGCTCCCGGAGGGATAGCTCTTCAATCGCTCGCCAACTCTAGCAACGTGCTCCGACTTCGCCTTGGCAATTACCTTCTTGTAGGACCTGGAAGCGGCGTTATATTTCCGCCTTTCCCCTGAGATGTTAGGATCCCGACGTCTCCTGGCATTATCCCATGCCACGTATGCGGACCGCTTGAGGCGTGCAGCATCCCTGCTGGCATTGTTATACCAGGGTCTGCTGCGACCCCCAACGGGCACTTCAGAGGAGGGAATAAACAATTCCATCCCCTGGAGCACCACGTCTTTAAGACGGTCCGCACAGACGTCAGGATCAGCAGAGGAAAAGCAGAACCGCCCCCATGGGTAGGATGCGTAAAATTCACGCAATCCATCCCAATCTGCTGACATATACCGCCAAACTCTTCGATACCCGGTCGTCGTTCGACGATCAGGACGAGAGAGTGGTACGGCAGCACGAATAAGGCAGCGATCAGACGATCCAAGTGGAGCGTCGACCACCACACTGTATCCGGCCGGATCTGTGGTCAGCAGAAGGTCCAACAAAGAAGGCTCATGTCCCTCGATATCTGGGACACGGGTGGGCTGTGTCACCAGCTGGGAGAAGCCGTAGGCCAAGGCGAAATCGTAGGCAGTCCGACCCGGGAGGTCAGTGGTTCTGGACCCCAACCACTCTTGGTGGTGAGCGTTAAAGTCTCCAAGAACCACCACCTCCGCAGATGGGTACTGCTCAAGCACGCGGTTAGTCCCCTCTTGCACATGCTCAAACAGAGCTGAACCTGCATCACTGCTGTGGGACCTGTACAGGCACGCGTAGATTCGGCTACGGCCCCCGTGATCTACGCGCAGCCACAAGAGGGACAGGTCCCGTTGTTCGAGGCCCCGAAGACGGCGACAACAGACATCAGCCCGGACGAATACGCACACCCCGGCTTTACGCAGGAAGTTGTGCTCCAATACGTAGCCGGGGTATTCAAGGTATGAGGTATCATCCGGAGCAGATATCTGTGTCTCCGTTAAAAAAAGCAGGGCAGGCTGCGCCGTCTCAAGGTGGTGGTGTACGGCGTCAAGGTTGCTATGTAGGCCCCTGACATTGCTGAAATCCACATTAAATGTGGAATGGGGAACCGCCTGTGAAACCCTTTTCTTTTTTTTTGTCGACTTCATAGTTGTTCAATTTTCGGAGAGTAGGATTAGGAGAGGTAGGATGTTGGAGGTGAGACCGAGGCAACACCTGAATGAAGCGCGGAACATAGTACGTGCTCGACCACGGATTGCGTGAGAGACCGACGCAGGGCATGGAAGGGCCCCCAGTCCACTCTGCATGCGATCGCCGGGATCCACTCCGGTCTCCGACTCCGGCACGACGACCGCACGACAGGATTTTACACCGGTTGGCGGGACAGCTTCCCGGGGCGGAGTTTAGTAGAGACACCCGGGTTCAGGTCCCCTACTGACCGGCGGGCGGCAGCGGGTACCGTTTCACTGGGTCTCCCTATACCCCCGTCAAACAATCACGCCCCGTGAGTTCGCACGCACGTCTGCTCCGCAAGTTCCAGGCGTCACCAAGACTCACCCCCAACAAGGAAAGGGAAAGGGAAGGGATAGAACTGGCTCTCCAACCCACACGCCGGAACACAGCTAGGCTATTTGGCGGCGGACTCTAGTTGGAGGGTGGTCGCCAGCCAGTCGGACTAGGTCCTACCACCGGTTATGTTTTCGGCTCCCGTTTAGCACCACCCAGGGGTCACTTGTAGGGAATCGCGGGTTAAACCTACGGAAGCGGGAAGCACCAACCCCATTGTATGATCAAACTGTACTAAATTACTAGATTTCTTCGAGAATCAAGCGCGTGTATTTTGTTTTTTATATCCGGATAAAGTTTTATGTATGTTTGAGTAATGATGGTAGTAGGTAAAACTACAAAAACAGACGGATTGGTTGGTATCATTTTGTAATCGAAGTTTTCCATAAACCCATGAAACAAATTGGTACATCGACAGTATTAAATTCGGGTAGTACGAAACGAAACCCGTAAAAAAATCTTCACAAAATAATTTCATAGAACTGTCAATCGGTAAACTCACTATAACAAAAATCTCATAGAAGAATTATTTTTATTAATATTACGTATTGAATGCTTCAAAAAATATTTTGTACTACATATTATGTGTCCTGTTCTTCGCTTGGACAGTGGGCAGGTATCGCGGGCTTTATTAAATTATGGCAAATTAACCCCACAGGGACACAAGATACCGAACCCATCGGCCCTCTGGGTTGGCAGATTATTCGGAACCCTATACAGTGCCATTTGAATCCCTAGAATACCTCACTAGGTCACTAGCGTGGGTCAAATATCGCCGGTTTCTGTCACCTTATCGCTTTTATCGTCGACGAATGAGTCCCGTACTATCTTTGTTTATGACATATTATATTATATGTATATTATATTTGTATATTTATCTTGTCTTGAAACATTGAGCCAACTTTCGTGGGTGCACTCATTTAGATATGATTAAATATCGCCATGTTAAAGATAATACGATTTTATATATAATAGAATATGGTATAGATATTGATAAAAAGTTATAGTAATTAAGTAAAAAAACGTAGGTAACATATCTAGACTCTACGAATGTGTCCTGATTGCACCCTCTTTGACTTTGAAGTATTATAAATTATAAAGGTATTTGCTTGAAATCTGACCCGGTAATTGAACTTCATTGCGATCACTTTGTTTTAGATTCGTATAGATTCATACAATTATTGGTATACAAGTATCGACTCAAGAATCATTATAAGGTTTTTAATTCAAATGACAAATGAACAAAAAAAAAACAACAAAAACAAACATTTGAAAATCCTTGATTTGAGGCCTATTTAGACACTGTTTTTTTTTTGATAAATCTTTTATGTTCAATATGAAAACTAACTAACATTTTTTATTACTACGTTATACCTTCTACAATTATTATTTAAGTGTCAATACATTTTAGATTTCTATCGTCGTTCTTACATAATTTTTGTTTGTCTGTTTGTACACTTTCGACAAATTCTGATATATCTAATTTGGATGTGCTTATAAGTATGTACTAAAATGAAGATAAGGTAAAATTAAGGGCTTAATCCATTTTAATCGACCAAAATTTATAGCTGTAACTTATGAGAATATTAAGAAGAGACACGTTTTCGCAAATTGATTTGGCCCCAGCTCGTTTAAAATAAGAAATATTATTTATTTCCGTACACACATATGTAAAGAATAACATGTTTTCAACTACCATGATCTTTTCCGTCTTAGTTTTGATAAACGCTATTGCAAATAATTGTAATTAAAAAGTTTAGTCAAAGTCAAAGGTTTATAGGTATGTCAAAAAGCCGCAACGAATGTCAGGGTCATTAATATTATTTGAAAGTCATCTAATCAAGGTTAGTACGGGTATATTCGATTAGAATCAAATCATTGATATATAATCTTAAATGAATAATTCAAAAATATAGATAGATATCTACCTAAATATGGGCAAGAGTAGCTCAAAGTCAACGTTTAAATTGTTCTATTTTCAAAAGATAACTATTGTCTTTGTAATTTGAAAAATTAAATTAACTTTATAAGTATGTAACAAATCGAAAACATTATACTTCTCAAGAAATCAAACAAGTAACATCACAAAAAACATTCGTATAGGAGATTTTTCAAACTTGAAACTAATAAAAACCGCACATAAACTTTTAAAAAAAACGTGAATCAAAATGAATTTCAGTTTTACCTTTTTTTCACAAAATCGCAGTTTACAGACCTAAAATGAATTAGGATATGATACGATCATGAGAGCATAATGGAAAATCCGTTTTAATGATTATTATTATTGGAAATAACGAATAATCTTTCGCATCGGATTGCTAATTACTTAATTTAACAATAAGGTTCTGGGTCAAGCGCAGTAAATTCGGACACTTACCAATCTATTTGCTCCCGTCAAATAAACACAAAAAACTTTTTAAAAACGAACGTTCACGATGTCAAATTTATATTGAATTACTTCAGAACAACGTTCGAAGAATAAATGCAA
The DNA here is from genome assembly GCF_030269925.1 of Bombyx mori. Classification (NCBI taxonomy): domain Eukaryota; kingdom Metazoa; phylum Arthropoda; class Insecta; order Lepidoptera; family Bombycidae; genus Bombyx; species Bombyx mori. Next base: position 11,326,812 of record NC_085110.1, read on the forward strand.
AACGCAGCTCACCCAACGGCCTGTACCGAGAGACTACAGCCGTCGCCGCGAACCTTGCAAGCTTTATATATTAACCATCTAGCGAACAGTTTACGTAGCCGACTCAATTTCAAAGATTAGCTGCTGCGCATGAACCCTCAACTCGTGTACTAATTAATAGAAATCAAGTTCTGCAAAGCTTTAAGATCTATTTTCAGAACAAAAATTTATATCACAAACTTTACAAAAACATTTTTAGATAAGCATTCTTTAAAAGCACCTTGAAAGTATGAAACACTGATTATGTGTACTTCAGTATTTTCGTTGGATTTCGCGTGTCATAGAATAGATATACACAATTAAAACTACTTTTACAGCTTAATCTCCCTTTTATGTCATTCTATTATTTCCTACCTTTCGATACTTTACAGTTTTCGTGGTCACGTGTCATGGTATGCCTTCTCGATTCATTTAGGATAACTTAGATTTTCCACAAATAAAAGGCATTCTTCAAAGCAGAAAAAATATATTATGTACGTAAATGGTATACAATCAATAGCCAGGCAATCTAGCTTGCTTCACATACATCATCACCATTTTGACAATTGAACAGGCAATGGAAGTTTAGTTTTCGGATTATACTGATAAATCTAATTTCATCCATAACTACTAGTAAATGGGTCAAAACGGATCTGCTTTCAGCTTTACTATCGTATTATGGCACTATTAGACTTGCTCGTCAGACAAGGTAAAACTGTCACTTAATATTTTGGAAAATAAAAATTCCCGATTCCAAAGTAGATCACTGTTATTCACTGAATATTATATTAAGCTACCGAACGATTATATTATAAAAGTAAATGTAGTGTGTATGTATGTAGTGTATGTAATCCGTGTATATAAAATAAAATATTTTTTTTTTATCGATAAGTCTCGCCTGGTTATAACTGGAAAACTTCAATTAAAACTTTCAGATTTGAGTTATTTAATTTTCATGAAATTGCAAAAAATTAAATGTATTCAAAGATTTACAAGAAATCCGTATTTGAAAGAACTTTGTTACTTTTCTCTAGTTTTGAGTAATCACAAATTAAGTTTTTTAAACATATTTAAAACATGAATTGCCATTCACAAAACGAATATAACTGGAGTAAAGAATATTTTATTATAGGCGAAAAAAGGGCAATAAACACATGAGATGGAAATCTTAGTAGTGTCATATTAGTTATAAAGTTATAGTGTTCATTGGTCGTAAAAATGTAACTATAAATTTTCGTATACAGTACAGGCTTTTTGTCCGTGGAATATTGTAACCACCCCCGAGCCGGGGCTACCCAAAACCAGCTACTTCTATTCGATTCTTTACAAAAGAGAGGATTAGGGATTAGAGGACTGTATTAGATATTAGAGGAACTCTAATCTCACGGATAGCTTCGTATCTCTGATTCTACCGAGGAACTTCGGGTTTTTCTATATTTTATTTCGGATGTTCCATGGAGAGTGTCAGATAATTCCGCTATTTTACTACTACACTAGAAGAACAGAGCTTATCCCTACCTCCCGAAACATTGCGCTCATCCACAGTGCACTGTGAAAGATCATCTTTGCCATATACTATTCGGCTCTTTTACCGAACGTTATGATGTCTTTAGTCGTCTTTCTTTAAATGAGGTAAACCCTTAAAAAATCATTAAAACTGAAAGCAATCTACTTTGGTGCTTCTATTTAGATATCTTTAATATGCTGTAGTATCCACTTTATATTAAGCCGGCCGTCCAATTACTTGCACATTCGGTGCAATAAAATGTAGAGACGTAAAATAAAAATGATGTCTTCTGCAGTCATATCAGAGCCTATCAATCGCAAAACCCGGGATTTATTGAAAATCTCTTAGCATTTTCCATTTTTTTTTATATTGCTTAGATGGGTGGACGAGCTCACAGACCACCTGGTGTTAAGTGGTTACTGGAGCCCATAGACATCTACAACGTAAATGCGCCACCCACCTTGAGATATAAGTTCGAGGGTCTCAAGTATAGTTACATATTGTAGAATCGCTGTTTCGTTTTAGTTTACTAATTTAACCGAAGAATTCACAAATACATTAGAAAGCGCAGATTTTACTGGCTCTTTAATGAACTATAAGAAATGTAACTCGCCAATCTAGCAAGCAACTAGATATATACATATATATATATGAGAATAGCGGGAGGAGGTCGGGAAGTCAGCACCCAACGCCCACTCTCTAGGGGCTTGAATTGAATCAATTCCTTTAATGTCGCTGAGTATCTATCTACTCGAAGTGCTCGGCCGAATCTGTTAAAATTGTTCTTTTCTTTACATGTTATATTCATATATATACTCACACAGGTCAAATATATTTTATGACAATGGCTAAGCTTAGAATAAGTTTATATTAGTGGAATCGTGTGATTCATTACATCCCACAAAAATTATAAATTTCCGTTTGAGTCCTTCGAGAGTCTGCACGAGCACCACTGTCCTGCCACGTGCGAAATATTTGTGTTTTGAATGATAGTCTTTTTTTTTTCGTACCCATGCTGATAGCCTTGAGAGGCTATATCAGCTTCGCCCTAACATGTAGGTGAGCTCACGGGGCTCAAACCGGAGTGTTGCTAACACTGGCCCTAGCAAGAGCAGTGCTTCGCAGAATCTACCACCGGATCGGAAACGCGACCCACTGAGAAGATCCGGCGAGAAACTCAGTGGGCTGTATCTGTGGGTTAATTCGCTTGTCGAGCCCTTCGTCGCAAGCGACGGGTTCGACGAGGATGTTGACCGGTGCTTGTGGTACCTAAAAGCACCGTTAATGGATCGGGAGGATCCGTAATGACGTGTTGATGGTAGTCCTAGACGTCTAATACTATTGAGACTTCAACCTTATGCCTAGGGTAAGCAGCGACGTTCAAATTGTGATGTCGTCGTCTTCCTCGTCTTTATTGGTTTTCAGAAACAATACGGAGGTAGGAGAGCGTTACATCTTATTTGGAACACATTGATTCTTGAAATGATTATCATAAGGCCCGTCGCTTTTAAATACTGCAAACCAAAGTGAACTACAAACATACCTACATACATCTTCCCTGTAATTCTTACGTACCCTAGAAATGTAACACAGATAACAGGATGATGTAAATAATGTTCAATTACTACATATTTTTTATCAATCCCAAATGAGACGCTTCATGCTAATTAATAGACATAGTTATTGGTTACAGCTGGACTGCTCGGAATATTTTCAATACACCTTTTTTTTCAACCAAATACAACTACTATAGTCCAGTTGATTCATTTTAAATAAATACACATAATATCAATTCAAGGACCACAGAGATGGGACATCAAATCCCGTTTAATTTCTCGGAGTAGAACAGCAATTCATCGGCGGAAATAAATCATAGCGTTTGAGTGAGCTGTGGAACGAACATAAAGCTCTGGCACCATCAAAAGCTTTAAAAGTGTAATTACCCACATCGAACAAGGATGCCATTTATCAATTTAACTATAATATTTTTATCATAAATCCGATTATCTCAATACGTGCAATATATCACGCAAAGAGCAAATATTCTTAGTTAACTTATATACAAATTTTTATGTTCTACTATTAATCCAACATTTTAGTTTTTATATGTTTTCATTAATTTTCCAATAAAAACAAATTAAGTTCTAAATTGTTGATTTGTTTAGGATAGGATGATCTATATTGCATACTTATCTGATGTTTTTCTGTTAAAAGCGTTTTTTTTCTAGATAACATAAAAAAGACAAAGAGAAGAAAACAAAAAGAAAAGACAAAGAGAAATAAGTCGCTCCTCGTTATGAAAAAATATAAAACATTGAGAAACAACAAAATTATAATAATGTATTTGGGGAATGACGCAATATTTTTATTTATTTTTATTTTCATTTTAAGTACCGTAGCTATCAACCCTACGAGATAGACATTCACTCTCGGCTCTCGACTTCACAAGTGCTTGGGGGAGAGGGTGGCTGCCGTCCGCTCCGTTGTCATGGATACGACAGTGGATTTCAACAAGTGGGTCTTATCGACTTACCATGCTATCTATAGTGAGGTATAGACCGTGTTGAATAATACATAGGTACTATTCAATAAATTACTAAAAGGTTTTTAGGTTTTATAAATTTACCTTCTGAATTTACCTTTTAATGACAGTTAAATAAATGTAGGTACCTAGGTATAACTACATATACCTATACTGTGACTTAGATAAGTGATTGTTATGTATTAACTACAATTGGGCCTTTAACCAATATTTGATCTGAAAATCTTGTAGTAAGGCGCGAAGAAGATATGCGCTTCGGTTTGAAATGTTGGACCACCATCTTACAACATACACGTTATGCTTCAAGATGTCTGCCGGCATTCACGTGGCTCCGATAAAAACTTAACACAAGGAGCGCTGTGTTTTCTTCTACTCATCTAGAACCATGACACCCTGATCTACCAACAATTTGGTCGACTCTACTTAGGTAGCCGTGCTCGGTCCGCATCTGCACTAGCAGGAAGGTAAGGCGTCCATAATCGCGATTTATCAAGTCCCTTGGAACGGGGCAAAGCACCTTGATGGCTGGGCAGGGCTGCTTTTTGATCGAGTAGCCACTTGAACCATGCCCCTATTATGAACCGCTGCGATTGGGCCTAAGCGCTCGCATGATACTAAAGCTTTTTTACTGGTGGTAGGACCTCTTGAGAGTCCGCGCGGGTAGGTGCCACCACCCTGCCCATTTCTGCCGTGAAGCAGTAACCGTTTCGGTTTGAAAGGTGGGGAGCCGTTGTAACTACTTAGTCTGGCCATAAATACTGTTACAATTAAAAATAAACAAAATATTACATTTGAATTTGGAATCTGTCATTTTTATACGATTGCTCATTGAGTTTTCTCATTTCGGCGCCAATACATTGTACAATATTTTGCGATATTAGAATGGAGTGGGGTGATAAAGAGAGCCGAATCGCTGTGATTGCATTACAAAAAGTAGGTATGGAGCCAAATGCAATTTTTAAAATTCTCCATACGTTTGGTATTAGTAAAATGTTTGTGTACCGGGCTATTAATAGGTGCAATGAGACCTCCTCTGTTTGTGACAGAAAAAGATCTGGCCGTAAGTATGACACGTAGTGTTCGTACGAAAAAGGTGGTCAAAGCAGTAAGGTAAAGAATTCGAAGAAATCCTGTCCGAAAGCAAAATATTTTATTTCGGGAGATGAAGATAGCACCTAGAACCATGTCGCGTATTTTAAAAGATGATTTAGGACTTGCAGCCTATAAGAGACGTACTGGTCATTTCTTAACTGATAATTTAAAAGAGAATAGGGTGGTAAAATCGAAACAACTACTGAAGCGGTACGCAAAGGGAGGTCATAGAATTTTTTTGTTTTCGGATGAGAAAATTTTTACAATTGAGCAACATTTTAACAAACAAAATGACCGTATTTATGCTCAAAGCTCTAAGGAAGCTTCCCAATTAGTCGACAGAGTGCAACGTGGGCACTATCCGACTTCAGTGATGGTTTGGTGGGGTATTAGCTATGAAGGAGTGACTGGGCCATACTTTTGTGAAAAAGGTATCAAAACATCGGCACAAAAGTATCAAGATAACATTCTGGAGAAGGTAGTGAAGCCCTTTAACAACACCATGTTCAATAATCAAGAATGGTCCTTCCAGCAAGACTCGGCGCCAGGTCATAAAGCTCGGTCTACGCAGTCTTGGTTGGAAACGAACGTTTCGGACTTCATCAGAGCTGAAGACTGGCCGTCGTCTAGTCCCGATCTTAATCCGCTGGATTAAGATTTATGGTCAGTTTTAGAGCTTGCTCTAAACGTCATGATAATTTGGAGTCCCTAAAACAATCCGTACGATTGGCAGTGAACATTTTTCCCATGGAAAGAGTGCGTGCTTCTATTGATAACTGGACTCAACGTTTAAAGGACTGTGTTGCAGCCAATGGAGACCACTTTGAATAAGCTTTTTAGACTTTAAATTGTTTTATATTTATGTATTAAAGTAACACACTGTAAAAGTAATAAATGTTATTAGCCATAGTTTTTTTTTTGTTTTCCTTTGTAACAGTATTTATGGCCAGACTAAGTATACTTGAGACCTTAGAACATCTCAAGATGGGTGGCGCTTTTACGTTATAGATGTCTATGAGCTCCAGTATCCACTTAACACCAGCTGGGCTGTGAGCTCGTCCACCCATTTAAGCAATAAATAAATAATAAAAAGCGGGAGTTTTCTTTCAGATTAATTTAGCATTTAATTTTTTATATTCTTTTCATAATTTCAGATATTCGAATCCATTTATTGTGTTAGTTGTCACGGATGACTTTTTATTTTCTTAGAACTCTTGCTTCCGTATTAGGTTTTTGTTTGTGGATTGGTTTTATCGATGCCATTCAAATGAGGTAGGTTGGTAATTAACAACAAATAGAATAGGTATGCAAAAATGAACATTTGTTTAATTTTGTATTTTTTCAGGCATCGTTGAAGCATCATGTTGTCAATTTGGTCGAACCCCATTGAAGAGTTCTGGCATAGTACCACTATTTCTCAATAATTATTTTAAGTGGAGGAAGGCAAAATTTCATTTAAAAACCAATTCAATTCAGAAATGAGCAGGACCATGTTCATGTAGGTAGCTAAGTGCAAAGAGTATATAATCACTACGTTATAATACGGCTAAGTGCAAGATCACAATTGGCAGTGTTACCATCTGTGTTTATATTTACTACCTATATGTTTTAATGTATGGTTTCCTAATATTTGCATGTTTCGTTTTGCTACACATGGTATTCCTTCATCGTAGCAGTGGACACGAGCAGGGCCCTGAAACTGCGATACTTTAAGACAAATAATTTTTATGTATGGAAACTATCGACATCTTTAAGTCGTTAGGCGACCTTTAAGAGAGCAAATTGGACGAAAAAGGCCACATTTGTGGAAATATAGTTGTAGATTTTGCACTTTTGCGCAAGACCAACATTATTACGGTCGAATATTTGACCAAAAACTCAACAAATACTATCTAGCAACCGCGAATACTTAGTTCCTACTAGGTATCTAATATTTGGACTACGTTGACCAATGGCGGATCCAGGGGGGGGGTCATGGGGGTCATGACCACCCCCTGAGCTGATTCCAGGACTTAGGTGGACCACTAATTTAATATAATGATTTTATTTATATATTTTGTCACCATACAGATTTTATGTAACTACATTTAATTTAATATAATATAATAACTTTGTATAATGGCAAACGTTTGGGAACGAACGGATCTAAATTTGACTATGTGACCCCCTTCTGGCGCCAAAGCTGGATCCGCCCTTGACGTTGACTACTTTTAATACATAATGAATTTCAGATTTTTCGGTTTTTTCCTTCCCTTACCCTTTCGTTACAAAAGAAAAGGCTACATAGGCTAATCGCACCTTGCCAGTAAGCATATCTAATTAAATCCATCAAACGTTTTTTTGGGACTCTATTTAATGTGTTACACATATTTATTTAATCTAATCTCTATATATAAAAATGAATTGCTGTTCGTTAGTCTCGCTAAAACTCGAGAACGGCTGAACCGATTTGGCTAATTTTGGTCTTGAATAATTTGTGGAAGTCCAGAGAAGGTTTAAAAGGTAGATAAATATGAAAATGCTCGGAATTAAATAAAAATAACAATTTTGTTTTTCCTTTGATGTGTACCCCGTCGGTCTTTTATTTATCGATTGAAGCACTACGAAGTCTGCCGGGTCAGCTAGTGGTTAATAATTCCTAATTATTACTAACAGGCAATGGCTTGGTTATTCCCCTGGCATTGCTGATATCCGAGATCAATTATGATACAAGATTTCGTTTTGTAGTGTGCTCAAGTTTTTTTAAAAAGTATATTGAATTTTTAGTCACAATTTTACTAAGAATTCGTATACCGTAAAATGGGGCGATTAGGGATTGAGAGGCGAATCGGGAAAAAACCGGGAAAATCTTTCGACGCTCAATATTAGTGTTATATTCGTTGCAAAATCTTCCATTTTTTGTAGTTTAATAGTAGAATGTTGAAAGTTCACAAAACAACTCTGAATATGCATGATAATAGCTGCTAACTTATAAAAAATCACGTATTTCACGTTAATTTACTCGTCGAGCCCTTCGTCGCAAGCGACGGGTTCGACGAGAACGGTGACCGGTGCTTGAAGTACCTAAAAGCACCGTTAGTTGGTGCAACTAAATAAATAAATTAATTAAAACAAATAGTGCCAACCCTAGCAAATTTCTCATTTCGTCCCAATTAACCGCAATTTCCGGGTAAATAGGGATTATACCTATTTTTGCTTTTTTTACTTAAACTGGAATGCTAGTTGCATAGTTTTAAATTGGATAACAAAGATGCCCCCAAGACTCAATCATTTTGATCCTGATATAGCATTATATACATCAACAACTACCTTAAAATTGGTCATAAAGTTGGAATTTGTCCCTAATCGCCCCAGTTTACCGGTACGTTATGAAAAATTGATGAGAGTGAAATTTTACGATGTGCGCGCACCGAGACACAAAATTATCAGAATGAAGTTGCCCACTAAATCGCTCATTACAATACGACCGACGTAACTTGGCGAGTCTGAATATAGCCGCAGGTGAACTTTCCGAACCGTACCGAGAATTACCAAAGAGTATCTAATCACTACGTTATAGAATTACCAAATTTATACGATGTCAACGAAAGGGATGGTCCAATATGCGTGTTTAAGGATGTTGTTTAATCGAATTTTTTTCAAATTGATTAAAATTTAAATAAAAAAAAATGAAATAAATTTAATAAAAATAAAGTATAACTTCTTAGGCGCGTACATAAGTACACGCACCCTTTTTTCTCATTTCATTCTATTTAGTCCCATAAACCATTTGCAATAAAATAATTGATCCATTCACATATCCAAATTTATTCATTCCCGATCCTGCGGACAGAATGGAAAGCAGCCCACGTCGCCCAAAACACGTCATTTCGGATCTTCCCGATTGTGACGGTGCTTTTAGGTACCTCAAGCACCGGTCATCGTTCTCATCGAACCCGTCGCTTGCGACGAAGGGCTCGACGAGTAAATTAACCCACAGACACAGCCCACTGAGTTTCTCGCCGGGTTTTCTCAGTGGGTCACGTTTCCGATCCAGTGGTAGATTCTGCGAAGCACGGCTCTTGCTAGGATTCGTGTTAGCAACGTCATCAGGTTTGAGCCCCGTGAACTCATCTACTAGTTAAAATTACGCCGAAATAGCCCCTCAATCTATCAGCTTATGTAGAAAGAAAAAAACCAATTTATTTGGTTTTAAATTTTTGTTAAAAATGGTTCAACCTTTTCAGACCCAGACAGTTGTATTAGCTATGTTCCCTTTGCCTATCCAAATAGAAATTTCAAACAAGAAAATATCTGTGGTTCTTTTATACCTCCCGCCTCCCGCTACCCGCACAAAGACTACAGCCCGCCCGCGCTCCTCTCCCCCCTTACCCTGCGAACTCCAATCCAGCAACGAAAGTTTAGGTTCAAAGTCTGAAACAAAATTATTTAATAAGAATAGTTTATTTTTAAGTTTGAATTTTTTTTTATATTAATTTAAAAGTAATGGCGAATAGCAAAATATTAAGTGCCCTTAAGATCTTGAGAAGCCGTAAGGAATTATTCATATCCGGTAAGAAACACTTGTTGGTGCCGAACAATATGAAATGTAAAAATGATTACCTATAAAAAGTTACTTTACCACGATATCATTGTACGGTAAATATTTTCCAGGTGTACATAGCCGAAAGTATGCCGTTCCAGCAAGCCAAGTACATACAAAATGCAAATTGGTCAATGGAGTTTACGTAGTCACTTTGGACTCTCCAAATGTTAAAGTAAGTCATTCTAATCTAGTTTTTCGACAGCTATTAAAACCTACGCGAATTAGGTCAATGTGGGCTAATGCCAAGTGCTTCGGAACAAAATTTTGCCAATGTAATCGTTTAAAGATGCACTTTTAGACTACCCATTTTTTTCTCCTCAATTATATAAATCACCAATATTGTTATCGTTCTCTTAAATCATCATTAATATCAGCATCAAAGAATGTATACACTATAATATTAGTAATAATATAACCTGTTTACTCTTAGTTGTATTTTTTATAATTAATTAATGAGGAAATCAGATTTACTCATTAATAATTAATGACTAAATTTGAATTGTGTATTTGTTTATGGTTTTAAAATTAAGACAGAGCAAGAGCATTTTTTAAAGTGGCAGGTATATTTAAAACTAAAAAGGACTAAACAATAGTTATAAGCTATTTTAACATATTAAATGAGATTGTTTTTAATTTTCGAAATATTTTTTACAAGTTACTGCTAATGTTTCTGTCACTTTAGTCCTCTACTTGCACCTAAAAGATAGAGTATTTTTCATCATCATTATCGGCCTACGAATGCCATTGGCAGGCCTCCTCCAAAGTTTGCCATAATGGCCAGTCCAAATAAATAATAAAAAAGTAAAACAGACCTTATGACAAATATGCCTAAAGTATGTTTTAACATACCCAGAAACCCTTCTCCTATATATGTAAATTACTATTCCATATTCACAGATTCAGTATTCGCAGAATATTTACGGAACATATACCTTGTGAATAAAGAGCTTTTACTGTACAAAAAATGATCTCTCAATATGTGCTCAATTAAGTTTTTTTTTTGGATAAACGGATTTTGCGTAGGTTGATCGTGAGATGTATATGAGGACATACATTTTTATAAGTTTTTCAAAATTTCTTAATTTATATACTGTATAAAACACGTAAAGTGTAAATAAGGTGATGAGTGTGTGCTATATTTACCAAGGAAATTGTTACATGAGTTAATAAACATGCATAACATTGTTCATTATATTTTTTAATGACAACCATCATGTAGGTACTGAATGTCACTTAAACCAAATAACTTTTCACCCCTGAATATCATACATGATGATAATCATATCCATTTCAGCCCTTGTACTGCTCTGCAGACAACATACATAATATATTTAAATAAATAATCTGAAGTTACACCCACCCAACAAATGTTATTACTTTATCTTTAAAAAATAAGCAGATATAAATACACAAAATATTTAAGTACAATTTTCTATTTCATTTGTGAATCGATTTTCTTTGTTTTGATTATTATTTATTATGTGGGAACACTATTGGCTCCTGTATTCACTTAAAGCCAGATAAGCTGTGAACTAAGTTATCTAACTATACCTAGTTAAAAAAAAAAAAAGTTTTTTTTTTATTGCTTAGATGGATGGACGAGCTCACAGCCCACCTGGTGTTAAGTGGTTACTGGAGCCCATAGACATCCACAACGTAAATGCGCCACCCACCTTGAGATATAAGTTGTAAGGTCTCAAGTATGGTTACGTTAAACTATTTAGATTTAGGCACACCTTATGCACGTCACTAAAGCAATTATTGTGTTTAAAACTAACAGGTAAACTCACTTAACACCCAAGTGATGGAAGAAGTTAGTAACATCGTAAATGAAATTGAAACAAATTCTGGTATTGAAGCTGCAGTCATTATATCAGGCAAGCCTGGATGCTTCATTGCAGGGGCTGATATAAGCATGATCGAAAACTGCAAAACAAAGGAAGAAGTTGTCAGTCTGTCTAAAAGAGGTAAATTAAATCAATGCTAGAGATGTTACAATTTTATGTTAATACTTTCCCTAAATTTTAGTAAATGTAAAAATAAAACATTTATGCATAGGAAAAACTCACTGGTATGTTTTAAATTATCAGATATTAACAATTAATTGATTGACATCAAAACAAATATGACCTTAACAATAACGGATAGTGAGGAAAAATGGGCAAATAATAAACATATATCTAAATATCTCATCATCTTGATTCTCTAGTCAGAGTGCCAATTGTAGCACCTTTACCAAATGCATTTACTATCAGACATTAACATAATATTATAATGATAAACCAAGTGAGATTACTCTGAGGTAGGTAGACAAAGTTCAAGAGAAATAATGACACCCTAAAAAGTACCATAGAAAATTATTACATTTTTAAAATTTCTCTAATGATAAATAGATTTACACCATTTGATAATTATCACAGTAAAGTATATTTTAAATCCTACAAATCTGGCTTATCTGAAGGTATTTCTTAGACACTTGTAACTTTTGAAATTATCTTATTGATATATTACTAATGTATTTTATTTGCTTACTAGAAACGAATGTGATAAAATTAAGTTTATTAGAACATTGAATGTTACTAAATGAAAATTTATATGTAGTAGATTTATTATAAACTGGGTTTCTTTGAAGTTATAGCAGTACTGGCACTCGCAGCTCATCTTGTGTAAACTGGTACCAGAGCCCAAAAACATATTGCACAACACAACGTAAATGCACCCACCTACTTTGAGACATAAGATTAAAGTCTCAATTGTGTACTAATTTACAATAGTACATGTCTCACTCTTCAAACCCAAATCTATACATATAAATAAAATTGGAGTGTCTGTTTGGAATATTGAAATAATCGCTTTTTGCTACATGCATATGGATATATATATATATATATATATATATATATATATATATATATATATGGATATGGATATATACGGTACATACACCAAAATAACATTTTTTACAATTTTTGTCTGTCTGTCTGTTTGTTTATTCCGGCTAATCTCTGGAACGGCTGGACCGATTTTGAGGGACTTTCACTGACAGGTAGCTGATGATATAAGGAGTAACTTAGGCAACTTTTTTTAGACTAGCTTCGCCCCGCGGCGTCACCCGCGGTACGACAATAACCGCGGGTTACATCGCGGGACTCGGCTATCAATAATAAAATTTAATATTTCCGAAGCGAAGTGAGGGCGGGTCATTAGTGTAAAATATAAAACAATCATTTCTGCAGTAAAGACACTTTATCAACAATTAGCAGGTGTGGTACTGTTGGTGGTAGGACCTCTTGGGAGTCCGCACGGGTAGGTACCACTACCCGGCCTATTTCCGCCGTGAAGCAGCAATGCGTTTCGGTTCGAAGGGTGGGGCAGCCGTTGTAACTATACTTGAGACCTTAGAACTTGTATCTCGAGGTGGGTGGCGCATTTACGTTGTAGATGTCTATAGGCTCCTGTGGTTTACCACTTAACACCAGGTGTGCTGTGAGCTCGTCCATTCAGATACGCAATAAAAAAAAATGTTTGACTAACTTGGTGGTGCAGTAGTTGCGTTCCTGACCGTTGCGCCGAGGTTCATGGGTTCGATTCCCACATCGAGTAAACATTCTTGTGATGAACAGGTTTGTTTGCTCTTCGTCTAGGGTGTTTATTATTCATCCATATATTGAAACATATAATTATGTATGCTGATTGTTCAGTTGATTCAGTTATTTTATTTTATAATTTTTACTTTTAATTAGTAATTAATATAACAGTGTTTTAATTATTTGTTGAACATATATATAAACATATGCTAAAATTATAGGACATGAAATATTCAGAAGAATCGAACAATCACGGAAACCGTATATTGCCGCAATACAAGGCAGCTGTCTAGGAGGTGGATTAGAGACTGCTCTTGCATGTAAATATCGCATTGCTGTGAAAGACTCCAAAACAGGATTTGGACTACCAGAAGTCATGTTGGGACTTTTGCCCGGCGGTGGAGGGACACAGAGGTGACTTGAAATATTTAATAAATTTGCAATTTGAACTTTAATTTCTTAATAAAAAAGTCATAAACACTTTAGAAGAGGCACACTAAGGGAACGTCTCTCCATACATAGCAAACTTAAAGCTCATGGAATTTTTAGCTTTATGTTGTTTGTTAATTAATCAATCACAGTTTTTAAATTAACTATCCTTACAACTTACAACACTATTGACAACATTGGTTTTTAATTTTCAGATTACCTGCTCTCACCTCCATACCTACAACTTTGGACCTAGCTCTAACTGGTAAAACTGTGAAAGCTGATAAAGCAAAGAAATTGGGAATTGTAGATCTGTTAGTTTCCCCTCTTGGACCAGGTAAATTGTTTTTAAACACTAAATGATAATTACTGCAGATATTTTACTGTGATGTAAGAGGACTGCTTTCAAAGATAATTTGTTATTAAATTGCTAATTCTTGCCACAATCACATAAATTAAATAGTAGTGAAATTATCTTTTACTAATGTTCTGCACTGCGCTTTATACGAAATTCCGGGCATTGACGAACCCGAGCGATGATGAATGAGCATAGGCTCTTTTCTCATTTGACTTCCCTTTTAGTTGCGAACCCACGACAACACTAAATGGTTTAGTTCTATAGGTGTATGAAGTTTATATTCGACAGGTTGTTAAGGGTTAACGGAACCAACAGCCATCACACAATGGCCACCTTGAAATATCAGATGGAAAGTCTCAATCATAGTACTACGACTATTCTGCCTGTCAAACTGGAACGCAGGACTGATTCGCGTCAGAAAAAACAAACAGAAAAGTGGTATATACCGGTGCGGGCTTATGATGTGCTCTCCAACCATTCGTGTATATTATTAGTTTTGTTCTCTTTTCATCATGATAATTTGCATGTACCTGATCTATATTGAGGTACTGTATGTAAAAAACAAAAATAAAAGCAAATGGTTACTGCAGGTTTGGGTCAGCCTGAGGAAAATACAGCCAAATACCTCGAAACTGTAGCTATACAGATTGCAAAGGATATAGCTGCTGGAAAAATAATTGTTGATAGATCGAAAAAAGGCCTAGTACAGAAGATTACTGCAATCGTAATGCAATGGGAGTTTGTGAAAAACATCATATTTAAGAAAGCCAAGGAACAAGTAATGAAAGCATCACGTGGACTCTACCCTGCCCCTCTGAAAGTACGACATTTTTAGCTCTCTTTTTGTAGAAATAATTAATTAGAATATGTGAAACACACAATTGTTAGGTAATTTCTAATTAATTTACATGCTACACTACTACTATAAATAGGCAAAAACCGTAGTTCTAGTAGATGAAGAAAATTCATTCTTTTTTTTCTGATTTTTTTTTTATATATCCATCGAGCTTTGGTGCTAAATATTTTTCGCCAAATCTAAAATAGTGAAGATGTAATAATAAACTAAACCTTAATCCCAAGAGGCCAGTTATTATAGTCGAATTTCGACCATTAGCAAAGGCTTATGGAAATAGGGAAACAATAAAATGTACAAAATTTTCAAACACAACTTCATCATCTATTTAGACTATGGAGACGAAATAATAAAGGACGAGCTAACCATAAATCATATTATACTAAAACTAGGATTAGTGTCATGCATTTTGATTTGATTTTATAACTTGCTTTGAAATTATGTTAAATAAATATATCATTGTTGTCAAACCAAAATCTGCTATGTGCACCTATTGAGATTTTTACTTTTTGACTTTTTCGTGTAACTCCCAGCCCTATCTACCGTATAAAAAAACTGTTATGTGTCTATAGCTTTAATATATATCTATAGCTTTCACTTGATATAGAAAGTACACCTTCATATAAAATTTTATACGAAAATGTTTTTACTCGTTAATTCAAAATAGAGTTTTTGCACATAGCAAATTTTGGTTTGACAGCGACGATATTAGGGTTTAGTTAGTGATTATGATGTGATGTGATATGATATATTTTCCAAAATACTGATTGACTGCTCGCTTTACAGATACTTGAAGTAGTAAGAACAGGAGTGGACAAGGGTCCTGTAGCCGGTTATGAAGCAGAAGCACAAGGCTTTGGTGAACTGGCTATGACTCCTCAGAGCAAAGGGTTGATTGGTTTATTCCGTGGACAAACAGAATGTAAGAAGAATAGGTTCGGAAAATCCCAAGTTGATGTAAAAACGGTAGGTTCTTGATAATTAAACATGATTATCACTATGTCTATTCATAATGCTTTGAAACAAAAAATAATGTGTAAATGAAATAGTTAAGCCATATATTAACTAACTAATAATCATGTTGCATTCTGACGATGAGCATGCAGTTAGCAATGATCTACAAGATCCACTAAATTCAAAAATTTCTAAAAAAAAAATTATTCCACACTCCACTTATGTCATTAGTGTATACGGCAGACTGTATGAAGGTAGTAGTTAAAATAGCTCGTCGTACAAGTAAGGAAAGCCGCCACTCATTTTAAGACATATAACGAAGTCGCCGTTGAATTAGAAAACCTCAGGTAACCAACAGTTAGCTCGCCCTTTCGTGGAAATGATGCCAACCCGAACAATTTTATGTAATTAAAGTAATTTAATAAGTAATTTGTTATAGTACTGATTGTTGATTCTGCTAATAAATTCAAAAGCCCATACTCCTTTGACACAACTTTTTAATTTGTCTAAACTGTAACTTTTAGTTAGTACTTCATTTTATTGAAAATTTTTATAGATTGGTGTTCTTGGTGCCGGTTTGATGGGAGCAGGTATAGTGCAAGTGTCAATCGACAAAGGCTACAATGTCGTAATGAAAGACGCCACTAATGCAGGCTTGTATCGCGGCGTTGGACAAATTCAAACCGGACTAAGTAATGCTGTGAAACGCAAAAGAATTTCATCGTAAGTAAATAATTAATTTTCGACTTCCCCCCTTATTTTACAGAGTTTTCATCAAATATGTATGTTGGATTAGAGCCAGGGATTCATTTACATTAATTTTAATTGCAGTCTACAAAAGGATAAGTACTTATCGAATCTACTTCCTACATTGGACTATGCCAAGTTCAAAAATGCGGATTGTGTAATTGAAGCCGTTTTCGAGGATATTAACATCAAGCACAAAGTTATCAAAGAGTTAGAGGCTGTAGTGCCGAAACATTGTATTATAGCTACAAACACTAGTGCTATACCTATTACAAAAATCGCAGCTGGCAGCAGTCGTCCTGATAAAGTAATTGGTAATTATCAAAAAATTATAATTTTTTTTCATTATTCTAGTATAAGTCAGTGACTCAAACCAGTAAACGGGGTTCAAAATATATATTTTTTAAGTTATTCATTATTGACATAGGGCCCGTAAATATTTCCGACACAAAAATACAATAATTAATTACTGAAAAAATATCTATTCGCCAAATCTAAAATCGACTCAACCACCACATTCAAAAAAAAAACAGATTTCCTTTTTGGCAATATAGCACATATAAAAAAACATAGCCTTCTTTTCAAAACTTTCATTCCTTTTTTAAATTACAGTAGAATCCGGATATAACGACCTTCAAGGGACCGGCGAAACTATGTCGTACTAACCGGATGACGTACAAAACGGCAGAATTATATCTTAAGTACATATGTTAAGTACATATGTTTATCCAACTCATGGAGCATGTAAAAATTTGCATGTCTAACTGTATAGCGAAAAATTGCTTTCTCTTGTAGCAGAGGTACATTCACGGGTATTCCCCAGTCGCGCTGAAGCTCGAACCACTTGAACAATGCCTTATCCACCGACTTATGAGTATAAGTCTATACACGTTAGTATTTTAAAACATTGGCATTAAACAGCGGCTCGATCTTGTCTTTATTCTCCTTTATTGTTGATATTGTAGAATGAGATACGCCAAACTCCTTTGCGAAGGTTGCATTTGTTTCACCGGCTTCTAATCTGAGTGAAGTTGGGGCACTGAGGTATTGGTAGTTTATGTAAACAAAACATTGTGCGTCGTTTTAACCGAACGTATCATCATAATATTCATAATTAAGGGTCGCTATAAGCAGTTGGTCGCTTAAAACGGAGTCGCACTAAACGGTTATATTTTCTCAGTACCTAACTATGAAACCTAACTTGAATAATCATGATCGTCGTTAAAAGCGGTTGGTCGTTATAAGCGAAGTCGTTGTATATGAATTCTACTGTACAATCTTAATTTGAACCTTTTTTTTTGTTTCAGGCATGCATTACTTCTCACCAGTTGACAAGATGCAATTGCTAGAAATTATTAAGCACCCCGGCACCAGCGACGATACATCGGCAGCCGCTGTGGCCGTAGGTCTACGACAAGGAAAGGTCGTCATCACGGTGGGGGATGGGCCTGGTTTTTACACCACACGTATCCTTTCTACTATGCTTAGTGAAGCAGTAAGGTGTGTTACATGTCATTTTAAAATTAATTAAATTAAACTAATTAAACCAATTTGGCTTCTAAAATGCTGGCAGTCTTCACAGAGCGAAGCAATATATACCGTTTGGGTAAAAACTTGTGCTTTACAAATCACAGTTTTGATATCATCTATACTAATACTAATACTAATATAATATTATAAAGAGGAAAGATTTGTTTGTTTGTTTGTTTCGAATAGGCTCCGAAACTACTGGACCGATTTGAAAAATTATTTTTCCATTAGAAGCCGACATTGTCCCTGATGAACATAGGCTACTTTTTTTAATTTTTTTTTTTATTTTTTTTTTTTGCTTTCATGTGTGTTTTAATGTTTCCGAAGCGAAGCGAGGGCGGGTCGCTAGTGTGAAATATTTATTTCATCCTCGGCTGGTAATCCATGTCAATTTAAGAGAGCTATCCAGATATACGATTTCGAAGATCATTTGTGGGGCATTTCATTTTTCTCGACTTTCTGTACTGTATGTACTGTGGAAGAGTGTTTTGAGGAATTATCTAAAGCTGCTACGATCATCTACAATTAGATTTCCAAAAATAAAATCTTCCACATGCCCCTGACTATGTAATAAACTCTGTTCCTCAATATTTCCTAAAACTAATAGTCAAATCAATTAATGAATCATTATTTCGCGGCGGTAATAAGCTGGTGATGCCTTTCCGTACGGTTCCAAAACACACACTAACATCAGTTAATTGCAATATCAGTATTTAACGATATATTTATCTATTTATTACTAATACATACTTTTTTTGTATAGACTGCTACAAGAGGGTGTTGATCCTAAAGAACTGGATAACATGACAAAGCAATTTGGTTTCCCTGTCGGCGCTGCTACATTGGCTGACGAAGTTGGTATCGATGTCGGCTCTCACATCGCTGTGGATCTAGCCAAGGTTAAAAATGTTAAAGGCTCTAATAGTAAATGTCAGAACTATTTTTGTATTTGTTAACTAAAACTATATTGCAATTAAAACAGGCCTTTGGTGATCGCATTAGCGGAGGAAACTTGGGTATCATGCAGGACTTAGTGCAAGCTGGATACATGGGACGCAAGTCCGGCAAAGGTTTCTATGTGTATGAAAAAGGCTCTAAAAACAGGGAAGTAAACCATGGTGCTATTAAAATCCTGAAAGACAAGTATGCATTAGAACCTCGTGGTGCTAATACTGTTGAAGACCAACAACTGCGAATGGTTTCCAGGTATTTTTGACTTCTTGTTTAAAATTATATAACATGACCATAGTGAAGTTAAGTGTTGTGGAGAATAATTATTCTTATTATTTATAACAGATTTGTAAATGAAGCAGTGTTATCATTGGAAGAAAAAATTCTACACAACCCCCTTGAAGGTGATGTTGGTGCGGTCTTTGGTCTCGGCTTCCCTCCATTTACTGGTGGACCTTTCAGGTAATTTATAAACTAGGTTTTAGGAGTTCACTAGGCATTACACATTTAGATATATAAACAATAGATTAAGGTTGCCCTAACAAATATACACAATTGCTAATCAACACACTCTAATATCATTTATTTTCTAGATGGGTGGATCAATATGGCGCTGATAAATTAGTAAAGAAAATGGAGGAATACCAGGGTCTTTATGGCGCTCCATTCAAACCAGCTCAAACCCTTGTAGATATGGCCAAAGACACAAGTAAAAAATTCTATAAGAACTGAGTAGGAATTATGTCACTTGTAGTTTAGTTCATATTTAAAAAAGCTTAAGGAGGATTATCAAAATTATATATTCTAGGGTGACGATTGTCTCAGTGTGATTTGAGAGTTGGACATTTTATGTCCCGTTTGTGTCTTAAGTTGTTTGGATTCATATATTTCATGTCATTATTTATAAAAATCATGATAAGAATTTTCATAAACAATTATATAGACTGTTGATAATAAGATAAAGCTTATTTGAGATTTCTATTAAGTATTGGATATTACATGTTTCTATAGATTTATTAAATATTTATTTCTGAGCTATGACTTTTCATTTCTATATGACTAAATAAAACATTCATAATAGAAATAATGTAAGCAGACTATTTATACCGCACCCGCGATTACCCTTCCTTCATAAAATTGTCGTTTTACAGTTTAAAACTAGTTGTTCCTAAAATCACTTACAGTGGTGGTGGTCACTTACGGTGGCAGGGCATATGTAAATTTGCACTAGTAATAACTAGTGGTGACTATCTGCTGCGCCGGTGTGTATGTGTGTGTCCACTTTCTAGCGTGAGGTAGTATTGCGTGCCAATGCATTCCAAGGTGGGACAGCTCTTGTACTATAATCTTCGAAACTTCGTTCTCGTGTGGGCAATGGCGGATCCAGGGGGGGGGGTCATGGGGGTCATGACCACCCCCTGAGCTGGTTCCAGGACTTAGGTGGACCACTAATTGAATATAATGATTTTATTTATATATTTTGTCACCATACAGATTTTATGTAACTATATACCTTTGTATAATGGCAAACGTTTCGGAACAAACGCATCTAAATTTGACTATGTGACCCCCTCCTGGTGCCAAAGCTGGATCCGCCCTTGCGTGTGGGCAACAGCTATCATACACTAAGTGAGAAGAACTATGACCTAATTCAATCAACTCTGTCTATAGTATAACTGTGTGCTTAATATGGCATAATTTCAAATGTTTTCACAACAGAGTTATCTCGTAGAGCTCCAGCTAACTTACTTTGCTTTTTCGTGTGTTAATTAAAAAGTAAACTTTAGTGTAAATGTGTTTAGTAATAATTCCCACTACTAGTCATAGCACTGATAGATGTCAAAATCGCATTCTTTGGGGAATGGAGAGTAGAAGTAAGGAGGACAACCTTGTGAGGGGGCTAAGTTGAAAAGTGTCCACCTGTAAACAGCAAGTTATTGTTGTAAGTCTCACCGAAATAGCGCTAGTGTAAGAAAAGGTAACGATATGAATATAGCAGGCTTAAACAGAGTGAAATGTGCTGGGTAGAAAAATTTAATATTTTTCGTGACTTCTGTAATTATAAAAATGAAGCCATCGCGGGAAGGCTGGCAGAAGTGGCAGATGTGATACATTGATATTATTTTGTACAGGTATGCATAAAATAATAATTTACGACAGCAAATTCGTGTCGCTGAATGAAAAATAATAGAAAAATTGGCTTGCGCATGGCGTCCCGTCGCTACTACATATTATAGACTGGGTATATACATGCATACTATCATATAGCGCGGCAACGCCAAACGATATATAAGCCGTACCAATAAAGAAACGAATCGAAAATGGCATCTATGTACCTGAACTGACAGACGGTAGGGTCAACAAATAAAAAGAAAGAAAAAGTTGTTTATTATAAAAAAACAAATGTGAAAGTACTTTACTTTATTTTATGCCCTGCCAGAGGGGGAGATGTCTCATCTGGGATGCAACTTGCGTAGACACTTTTGCTGCCAGTCATCCAAGTCGCACAACTCGAACTCAACAACAAAATCAGAACTGATATTTTTTTGCATACAGTACGCGCCGTGTGCGACTAAAGACAGCAATAGCTTAGAGTGAGAGCGCATGATCGTCGGCGGCTCTTTTTGCGGATGATACGGCTATCTGCTACTCGAGTAGGAAGATCGCGGCCACCAATTTAGGACAGTAGTTCCGGAAGTGGCGTATTGACATCAACCCCACGAAAAGCACAGCCGCCTAGCCGTGCAAAAGTGATCGCCCTCCCGACACTACTGCTACGTCACGAGTTAGCCGCGGTAACTCCATTCTCGCCAATAAAATCTTTGGCCAGCCCATACCGTCGGCTTCGAAGGCTAAGTACCTAGGCGTCACCCTCGACAGAAGGTCCACATTAAGTCAGTACGCGACCGAGCCGTGTTCCTACTCGGTCGACACTACCCCATGATCTGTAAGCGATTGTTTAATGTAACAAAATCTTATATTCTACATTATCTTACGTTGATTACACCACATATTATTAGATAGTTAATTAGGCTATATGTGGTTCTTCTTATTTTTAGTATCGCAATTGGCTTCTTGCTACACATAATACACAGAAATGTGGAGCGGACTGAAATGAAGTTATATTATTTAAAATTACAATACATTATGTTCATTATAGGATGAGATTTCTTTAAATAACTTCCCAATAAATTGGTAAGAATGTTCTGAAACTTAATTTTTTTCGATTAACCCGAGAAGCCATGTACAGCGTCCTTGTTCCATTTTCCTACTCTTATCACCTTCACTGATGCTAAACGATTAAAAGCCACCATTACTACACATTAAAAACCTGAATAATGACGAATGATGAAATGAATGAAATGATGAAAATATTCACTCAAATTATTCCATGGATTAATCAGATGAATACTCCCACTCTGAACAAATATTAAATATTTTATTATGTATTACTTAGACATTTTTGTCCACCTTGAGATTTCATTGTTCTTGTTACATGTCTGTGCAAAATCGACTTACTTATATTAAATTGCTTAGCTATGAAATGAGGACTTATTCCCAATTTCATAGGCTTCTGTTGCTGTTTTTAATATTAAGGGATCATATCTCTTATAAGGCTTTGCACTCTTTGATAGGTACACGTGAGGCATATCTAAAAATAGAAAACACTACGTAACTGATAATATAAATATTTACTAAACAATAAAATAACACATTTATAATTTTGAATAAAAGTTCTAGACAAAAACATCATGAATAAACCAAATTTTTACCAACAAATTTAAAAAATATTGTTTTATCTACATAAACAACCCTACAAACCTGTACCTATTTATACTTAGGTCGTTTCCATTTCACGTATTCTCAACCCAATTGACCCCTTTTTCGTTGTTATTTGTACCTAAGACGTCCCCAATATCCCCAAAAACAACAGGTTTTTACATGTATTTTTATTTTATCAAATACATTAAAACCAATAACAACTGAGATTTACCTTTAATATATATGATGGTTCAAACACTAAATAACGTTTATAAATCACAGTCGTCTTCTATTATTATCAAATAAATAACAGAGAGCAAAGTTTCTAGCACTAAAATAATTACCACCACAGGAAGTTATTTGAAACGCGATTTTTTATAAGTTAGTAGTTATTATCATGCATATTCAGAGTTGTTTTGTAAACTTTCAACATTCTACTATTAAACTACAAAAAATGGAAAATTTTGCAACGAATATAAAACTAATATTGAGCGTCGAAAGATTTTCCCAGTTTTTCCCGATTCGGCTCTCAATCCCTAATCGCCCCATTTTACGGTACTACAAACAGCTGACACGAAAATATCTGACAATTGTCAAATTCAATTACCTTAAA
Organism: Bombyx mori; assembly: GCF_030269925.1. Taxonomy (NCBI): domain Eukaryota; kingdom Metazoa; phylum Arthropoda; class Insecta; order Lepidoptera; family Bombycidae; genus Bombyx; species Bombyx mori. Next base: position 11,350,340 of record NC_085110.1, read on the forward strand.
TAAACATAAGCTTACATCTGAAATATCGAGTGTATGTATGCGATTTACATTCACTAAATAATTGTTTAGAATTGAAAAAATATATTTACAAGTGGTGAGTAATGTTTTTTTCAAACGTGAAGTATTATCTTTGTTTTATACGTACATGTTCCTCTCACCACTGTTTCAGAATATAGGAGTAGGTAGGCATGGCTTCTTTGGTCAGAACTTTGTAAACAGCATCAATTATTATTAAATTATGATTAATACTGACCTATTATCAACAGGGGGGCCGTATACCATCATAGACAATGAAAAATTACTCTTAAAACACCAGTTATTTTGAATACTTACTCCTATATGCTAGATAGAATACTGGAAGTAAAAGGCCTTGTTGTTTTGTAAAACCAGCAGTGCCTTGCTGAAATCTTAATCCTTGATTAAGTTTTCCCATTTCAAAGCTCTCCATTTGCATTCGTAATTATGGTATTTATAATATTTACAGAAAATAGCCTAATATTACCTACACCTATAATTATATTATGTTAATCAAACTACTGTCACTTTCGTTTCTAAAGATTTAAGTTGTTTCAGATGGTAGAACTTGTTCTTGTGTATCACAATGCTTGTTGCTTTTTTGCTTCATGAAGATAAATGCAGACAGACCTAAATCCACAAAAAAATGCTCATTAAATTAGAATCTGTGAAAAATAAACAATTGAGGAGAATACTGGAACACAGTTTGTATTTGATAATATTGTTATTGTTAATACCAGCATTTTTGTATTTCGAACTATGTGTAGTACTGCCAACCGTTGTAACACAATGGACAATGTCACATTTTATTCACATGTTTTGTGCAACATTCTTATTACACAATATTATTGGAAATATGATATATGGCATGTTAACTGATACAAGTATTAAGGGTAAATTTTTAAATAGTCATAAAAAAGATGGCTGGACTTTTTGTTCAGTTTGTGAATGTTTGAGACCACCCAGAGCCTGGCATTGTGACACATGTGATATCTGCATATTAAAAAGGGACCATCATTGTACTTTTTTTGCTTGTTGTGTGGGATATTATAACCATAGATTCTTCATTTGTTTTACATTCTATATATTCATTGCTATGATGTACTCATTTTATTATAATGTAATATTTCTGTCAGTTTTCATAACTTGGAATCATGGTTTTATAATAATTAAATTTATTTTTCCACTTGCAAGTTTTGTGGTAGATTTTGGCCCTGAAAGTGTTTATGTATTCTTAGTAGTGATCAATTTTATTATTGGTCTCTTTAGTGGATTTCTTTTCATCTATCATTTTAATAACATTATGAAAGGTCGAATTGTTCCTGAAATGAAATCATACACTGAAAACTTTATACATAATAAAGGAATAAAATTAAATCTGATTGAAGTTCTTGGTACCAAGTGGTACTTAACTTGGGTATCACCGTTTATTAAAAGTGATCTACCTGGAGATGGTAGTGAGTGGAATGATTATAGTAAGCGTGAATAAAAAGAATAACTGTTTAAAATTTGTAATACTCAATCGGACAACATAAAAAATTCACATGTATGTTAATTGGCTAGTGATGTGATTTTGACTGATTTATAGCAAATAATCAATTACACAGAATACGGAAGTATGGTTTGTTGTTCACAAAATCAGACTGACTTGGGCTTATCACACAAATGTATGGTCTGTATAGTTCCTACTTCTTTAAAGCAGAATCTTCTACATTGATTACCCCTATTTATGCTAGTTGCTCTACAGTACAGAAATATTCTATGATATACTTAAGCCATTTGCTATTGTCTGTATTTTTATGTTTATTCAGAGGAATTATTCTATTTCTGGAAAGGTTTTAATCATAGTAATAATAAGTTCGATAGATTGTGCACGATTACGAAAGTTTTTTTTAATAAATTTAACTAGCTGACTGTGGTGGTTTTTCACTAGTTCTCAATTTCAAATAATCAAATTCAACACAATTTCCATTTTAGCACTGTGCATGCATTGTTGCTAATGGCATGTTTTGAAGCATTTATCATGATAATAATTAGTAACTTTAAAAAAAATGCATGGGTATACTATTTTGATAGTTTAGAAAAGAATTAATAGTTATTTAAGGATATTATGAAGTTTAACATTCTAAAGTGATACAGTGCCTTACACCTTTGTTTAAAAGAATCAAATGAATTATACTTTAAGTCATATTTTATTCAATTATTGTACTGTTTATATTTAATAAAATATTTAATGTCACAGTAAGTTTCATTTACCACTATAATCGTATCTATAAGATCAATATACAATAAAAATAATATATCCTATAATTAAAAATTATTAAGCCGTTTTATTGTCGTTCTGGAATGTTAGTATTTGGCAATATTTGTGCTAAGTATCTGGATCGTATTCTGTCTGACTGGACCAGAGCGGAGTCACGTGGAGCGACTGAAGGCTGTTTCTCCTCTTGAACTCGAGAGTCAGTTTCTTCTTGATCAGTAAAGTCTTCATTTTCTAACAAATTTGCTGTTTCACCAACACCATCGACTCTCCTTTGACTGTAATAAAAATAATTGTGTTAAATGTATTCTTTCTTACATGTGATACTTGAACACCTAAGAGATTTTCACATAACTAAGTCTTTTTTTTTAATGGAAGGTTTACTGGTGACCCGAAGGTCTTTTCAATTTCACCAGGTAAGGTAGAAGATTTCGAATTCAAGAAGACGTTGCATTTGCTATCGACTGCCCGAACGCCTCCGAATGAGACCTGTGTGCGTAGTGCGAGTTTTTTAACGTTCTCGATAGTATAAAATTAAATGTTAACTAAAATATGAATGGAGTTATAACTTTTTCCTTCGTTTGCCGCTAGGGGCGCTGTTCCAAGTGCATACGAGTTAACTTTTACGCTATCGAGAACGTTAAAAAACTCGCACTAATCAAACTGGAAGCTCGAGGGAAGCTGTTTCACGAAAGAATTTACTGCCGAATCGGAATCGCGACCCGCTGAGAAGATCCAAAAAACTCAGCGGGCTTATTTTATGAGATGAGTTTCACATCAAACTCCGACGAGTACGGTTACCAGTATTCGTATGCCTGGTCTTAGTGCTAGAGCTACAGGCGTCTAATAATTGCGTTTATAGATCGGGTGGTTCCGTAAGGACGTGGTAAGTACAAATAAATTCATTAACAAATATATGACGTACGCACCTAATTTAACAAGCAGTTACATGGTTACTATCCGTCCATGTCAATAGGTAGCATGACATAGGTAGCATAGGTAGCATGACTACCTAAAATCTGAAGCGTCACAGCATGGTGCGAGAGCAGTTAAAAAAAACACTAGGTTATACACAATAGGTTATGATTGAATTTGGTCGCTATTTTATACCGTCTCTTGAAGAGTTATTAATTTTAACCCTTTGAGCGCTAACTGTCAATAGATCGACTCTATTAAAGCGTATAAAATGCAGAACGTCGGAATACTGACTATTGCGCAGATTGACTATAGATAGGTGTCGACCTGTACGGACTTGTTTTAACGCGTGTATGTATAAGTTTTTGATAAATTAATGACTTATTATGTAACCTTTTAAAAAAGAATTGCTATGTATTTAGCATTGATTTTTGTATTTTTTTAACTTAATATTTTCAATAAGGTACCTTTTTTTTAAATCCGTTTTAAATTTCTAAAAAATATGTTAAAATAAGCTTCGCACTAAAATGGTTAAATATAAAATTTCATAACAAAGAAATACCGAATATTGCGATATATTTTTTTTAATATTATCTTTCCTTTTTACCGTACTTAACCCTCTCATCATGGTCGCTGTTAATTACACATCCGACCCTGGCTACGGGGCAACGCTAAGCCGCCGTCGCCCGAAAAATGGTTTGACGGATCCCCCGGATCCAATATAGGTGCTTATAGACTTCAAGCACCGATCACCGTCCTTGTCAATTACGACAAAGAGTTCAACGAGCGAACTAACCCACATAGACACAGCCCACTGAGTTTCTCGCCAAATATTCGCAGTGATAGATTCTGCGAAACGCCACTCTTGCTAGGGCTGGTGTTACCTAACAAATTCTCTCAAGTTGAGCCCGTGAGCTCATCTACCCGTTCGGGCGTAGCTGGAACAGCCCCCTAGGCTACCAGCGAATAGGTAGGGAAAAAAAACAGATAACACAGATTAAATAAAATAAAAACCACAAACCTCTTCGTACTTTCTCGCATATTTGGAGACATATTCAAAATACCGTTGTTCGCAGAATCGATTATGTAAATGAAGACAGCAGCTATCAGTGAAACTGAAAATATATTTTTATTATAGTATATAATATATAAATAAAACACACACTTGTTGTATTGTAGCAAGTGTTGACTAATAAGTCCAAGTCTAGAGCAGTGTCAAATATTCATACAATTATGAAAAAAAAAACAATATGACGTAAGCACGTTTAATCTGCGTGCCACGTCATACAAGGCAATGCTGTACCCGCAAGGATTAGCGCCAACGTTCTGTTTATTTTAAGAAAAAATAAGGCATAGTTTTTCAAGTACAAATAGTTTTGTCACGAAGTTGGCCCACTTTTGGGAATTGTCCTTTAAAAGTTCGTTTAGTCATGATCCCATGCAACTAACGTAGATGCGGTAGGCCTCATAAGTCTACGCCAAGAGTTTTGGTTAGCGCTTGACCAGATCATGGTGACGAGTACATCTTCCCATTTCTCAGACTCAAAATATAACATTTATCACACTTAAACGTAACTCACTAAAAAGACAGCCGAGGAAGAACATTTCCAACATTAAGTATCCGTATTTATCGACGATGACTCCCGCCGCAATGATGACCACTGCTAATCCCATATTTTGTACTGCCTGACATCTGCGAACATTACACTTATATTGCACTTAAATTCAATGTTGTCAAACCTAATAAAATTAATATTTTATTTGATATACCTACCATTAGTATTTACTGGTGCTAAGGTGTCTAGTGAGTCCGCACGGGTAGGTACCACCACCCTGCCTATTCCTGCCATGAAGCAGTAATGCGTTTCGGTTTGAAGAGCGAGGCAGTCGTTGTACTATAAAAATGGCACGTTTGTCAAAGTGAGTTGCGGCATTTACGTTGTTAATGTTTATGGGCTCCAGTAACCACTTAACACCGGATGGGCCGTGAACTCGTCCATATACCTAACCAATATATACATACATATTAGTATTTTTTGCAATAAATTATTAAACATAATTTCATACATTCCATACGCAGTTCCCAGTTGACTCTCGGGTACAATCAGCGCGACCAAGGGCCACAAACCACTCGACAATAATGAGTAAGAAATTCCTAATAAAATCTGTAACACAATAAGGATTTGTTTTGAAAACAACTAAATAATTTGGAAAGAGGTTATCCAGTGTATTCACGAAATATAATCTTACGAGTTGAGTTAAAGCTGTAAAAGAAAAGAACGTTAGTGTCAGTATTCAAATCGTTCAAATCCCATTATTTTTCCACTCATTTTCCAGACAATAGATGACGCTTAATACATAATATTAGATTGGTGGACGTAAGCAACATCCTGGTGATAAATAAATATTTAGTCAATACAATTCGTTTTTTTTTTCTACCTAATCGCCGGTAGCCTAAGGGGTGGTGGTGGGTACGCACGGATGGGGTTTAAAAAGGTGTTATTTTATTGTTGACGCGGACGTTGAGTGGACGCGAGAGCAAGCTCTCATCTTGAAACTCGTATACCATTTATCACAGTCACTAATTAATTAAGTACACGAATTACTAGTACTAAAAGAAACTGTAATAATATCTTTCACATGTTTAAATAATATCGCGTGACATCAACTATGCGTGCGTATTAATATTATGTATATTATGATAATTTATACATTGTAAAACTGTATTTGATAACGGCTATGTCCGCCGATACCAGCTGTGTAAGCGTAGTGTTTGGTTGCATTGCTTATGAGAACTTTAAATAAAATCATTTTAGTACTGATTGTTGGTTGAGTTTTTTTGTGTGTGTTTGACATTGATGGGCGTGTCCATTGTCAGATACCACGTCAACTCGGCTTGCTGACGATCTTTTCGTGTATTTACGTGCTTTAATTTGTACCCATTCCCAAAATACCCACTTAGCGAAAAAAAGGGTGCGTGTACTTAAGTACGCGCGTAAGAAATTATACTTTATTTTTAATAATTTTTTTTTTTAATTTAAATTTTAATCAATTTGAAAAAAAATCGATTAAACAACATCCTCAAACACGCATATTGGACATCCCTTTTCTTGACCTCGTATAAATTCGGTAATTCTCGGTACGGTTCGGAAAGTTCACCTGCGGCTATATTCAGACTCGCTAAGTTACGTCGGTCGTATTGTAATGAGCGATTTAGTGGGCTACTTCATTCTGTTAATTTTGTGTCACGGTGCGCGCGCATCGTAAAATTTCACTCTCATCACTTTTTCATAACGCGCCTAAAGAAGTATAACTTCAAAAATAAACGAGAATGGCAACACAAAACCCTTCAAACTACAGAGCCCTCGAAACCAAACCATTAAAAATATAAGATATAGACCCCCCCTAAAATATACAAAATCATACTCACGACACCTATATAAGGATTGAAGAATGTAAATGCCATCAAGAAATGTCCACACAAGGTCAGGACGATACTTATAATAACCCAAGTCACGTTTCTACCAGTTTTATCGATCAGGATGCCAAAAAAGGGACTCAGTGCTGCAGATAACAGATAAACCATTGAATTGACCGTGTTCGCATCTTGAGGTGAAAAGTCGAATTTCCGTTCGAAAAATAATCTGCAATACAAAACAATGCACTATATAAGTTTATAATTCCTATAGATATGTAGAATAATACATTATAACAAGTGATGAGTCGCCCGAACATACGTTCAATAAATAAATACAACTAACCCATTTGAGCTTAAAGTTTTTTTCAGTTACTCTTTTTTCTATTTGTTGGTGTTCATCAAGAAAATATATTTCAATAGCGATGACGGATCGATCGCAATCATTATTAATCTAATAATATCCTTGCTTCGAATGCGGAATCGTCAATGACGTCACTATATTCCATATATGTTATTTATTGTATTACATAAGACAAAGAAAAACGTATTTGTAAATAATAAGATAAGAAAGAGTTAGAATGTAATCGAAACTCAATTAAGTGTTTAAATTCGTAACTTGATTTGATTAATGACAAAAATGTACGATTGAATGTCTTTTTTTTATTGCTTATATGTGTGACCGAGCTCACAGCCCACATGGTGTTAAGTGGTTCCTGGAGCCCATAGATATCTACAACGTAAATGCGCCACACACCTTGAGATATAATTTCTAGGGTCTCAATATAGTTACAGTCAGTATAGTGTCCACAAAGGCGAATATGTTTTTGCTATATATTTTAACCAAGATCCGTTTGTTTATCTTCATATTATTATTATGGACTTTAGCTCCGCATTCTCTCGTAGTGAAGCGTGGTACACATTTATTCATGGATAGATTAATAATATGAGACAAAAAAACGAATACTCACTTTCCTAATGCAATAAACGGAAATAAAGCTAAATAGTATACAACAGCTATGACAGAAATAAGCCAAAACTCTGATCTGAAGTGCATTATGTCTTTCAAGTGAAACGGTTCCTCGTTCATGCTCTCTTCTTGTCTGTTTAGGATCTTTTCGGCTCTGTAGTCCATCCAGCCTAATATTATTCCACACAGAAGGGAAACAAAGCAAGTCATTGATGCTGAAAGAATAATTACAGTTATGATATTCATTAGGAAAATTTTCAACATCTGACACAAGGTCAAATAATATATGCTATAGTGTTTTTCTATACAATATTTTAAATAGATCTAAAAAAAAACTATGTTCTACAGGTAGTAACTCCAAATAAGCTTCTTTCATAAACAATACATACGATATTTTCGCTCTGATGTCGATATTAACAGAAGGATATGAACAGAAAATAATATAATACATTTATTTTTATTATTATTATAAAAATAGCTTTTGGTCTAAACTAAATTTCTATGGCAAATAATAATTATATGTGTAATTCCTTTTTTACATGCCTTAATCATGCCATAAGTCAAATGATTTTTGTTTTTGCCACTTTTTTTAATGCATTAATTTTGCACGAGCTTTAATTATTGCACTTTAGTGACACAACATCATTCAATACCAAAAATGTTCAATGTGGACACATTAAGAGATCTTACCTATAAATAGAGTAACTCCTAAACGCTCATAGCCTATGTAGTAGTTGCCAATCCATCTATAAATGGGTTCCATTATCCAAAAGTTCACAGTACTACCGAACCTAGAGAATGATAATTGTAGCCCAAACACCATGTTTAGTTCTTTTCCTTTAAACCACAGAACTACATAATTATTGACTACTACTTGTAATGATTCTCCACCAATACTGAAAGAACAAAGAGAACTTCAATAATTAAAATTTTATGGTGCATAACCCTGCGTAATAATGATCATTTCACTATATTTGAGCTAATTTCAAGATTTGCATGTTTTTTATATACATTTTTTTATATTTTCCAATTTGCTTTTAATTTACACTAATTAAACGAATATAGTGATGGTAGGACGTCTTGTGAGGCTGCACGGGTAGGTACCACCACCCCACCAACTTCTACAGTGAAGCAGTAATGCGTTTAGGTTTGAAGATTGGGGCAGCCGTTGTACTGTTGAAAAATGAGACCTTACAACTCATGTGTCGAGGTGTAGATGTCTATGGGCTCCGGTTACTACTTAACATCAGGTGGGCTGTGAGCTCGTCCAACCATCTAAGCAATAAAAAAAATATGTGTTAATATAAAAATATAATAAGGCCAATTTTCAAATTCATTACACCTAGAAAATACTAGCATATGCAGGACGGTGGCAATACTTGCAAAGTTCACAATATGCCATTCCACCATCATATACAGGTCTTACCATGAATTATAATTATTTCAATTTATTTAAATATAAAATACCCAAATACGAATCTTCCAAGTATCATCAGCCAGTATGTATTTATATAGACACCACTTGCGAATATGACAGCTCCAATAAAAACAATGGTCATGTATATTACTGTTCCTAATCTTACACCAAAATATCTGAAAAAAAACCACTATGTGAATTCTTAAAAGTCAAATTATAGACATAGACATCAGTTCCGAAAAGAAAACATTTATGAGGATGATAAAAAATCCTATGTATGTAAATAAAGTTTTTAGTTATTTGGATTTAGAAATTAATTTTGTTTTTTTGTTGTTGATTATTTGAAATGTAACATTTTTCTTTAATGAGTAAGTACATAGCACATTCATAAAACAGCACATTATCACATGAACGTTTATTCAAGCTTTATCAATTCAATTGTGATTCATATACATATGGACTTAGTATGCTGAGCAGATAGTAAATAGATTATACAGTGTTACACAAACATGATAAACAAGACCAATTTGAATAACTACTATCAGTAGTATTTATTCTCTTAGCAGTAATTAATCATACATTACAATTAACACAATACTCAGTTTTAGTATAATAGATTTCAATCAACTGTATTCTTCCATCCAGGAATTAACTCATCTAATAGTAAGTTACGCTAAATGGTTACCGTCGCCCATGGACGTCAACAATGCCAGGGGCAGAGCCAAAGCCGCTGCCTACTTTTAAGTACTCTCCACAAGTCTCGTATGAAGAAGGGGATGGCATAACGCTCAGGGAAACATTTTAGTATATCAAAGCCGCAAAATTATAATTTGCATAATTACTAGTCGTAAGGTGTCTTGTGAGTCCGCGCGGATAGGTACCACCACCCTGCCTATTTCTGCCGTAAAGCAGTAATGCGTTTTGGTATGAAGGGTGGGGCTACCATTGTAACAATACTGAGACCTTAGAACTCATATCTCAAGGTAGGTGGTGGCATTTACGCTGTAGATTTTTCTGGGCTCTGGTACCACTTAAGGTCAGCTGGGCCGTGAGGTCGTCCACCCACCAAAGCAATAGAATAAAAAAAATAAGAGCCAATTTACAAAATATTAAATAACCTACCTGTCAACTAAGTATCCACCAATAAAGCATAATATAACATTGGGCCATGAATATATAGAATAAAGTAAAGTAAACTGGGAAGTTGTCAAATGTGTGTCATCTTTGAAGTTATCTACGAGGGCACCTGGTGTGTCGTAACAGAAATATGAACCTGGGAATAAAAACCTTATTTAAATGTTAAGTACATATACATTGAAAAACTGTTTAATTATATTTCTTTTAATTGTTTTAAAACTTAGCTATGATAATTCTTTTATTTTATTCAAAATAAAGTAAGAAGTAAAAGTACTTACCAAAACAAAGAAAGCACATTAACAGAAGAGCGATAAACCGATGTATCCTATTTGCAGGATGGCGCCATGATGTGGGTGATATCTGTGGAGTTCTACTACTCCCACTAGCCTCGGGATTATCCATAACTGTACGCAAATCAAAAGAGAATCTTATATATTGATAAACTTTGGTATAAATATGGCTGTTTCGAGAACGGAAAATTTAACTGTTCTAATATACATACCTTATAAAAAATATACTGCATTAATTCAATTTCAATGAAAAGCAAGGCTGAATTGCTTGCAATTCATGATAAATTGTTGTTTTTATTATTTAGATGAGAGTTAAAACTAATCTATTTCTTTCAGAAGTAACGTGAGGTTCTTAATGTTTAATTTACTTTCCTCGTTAGTACTTTAAAACAAGGAATATACACTGATTCAGTCTCCGACTCGTAAAAATACTCATACAAAATAAAAATAAAAGGTGTCAATATCACAAATTAACAAACAAATGTCAATTGTCAATCTCCAATGTTTTTTTTGTAATTTGGCCTGGTTACTAGACTTTTAAGCCAAATCTTTGTTTTCATATTGTCAAAGAAGTTATTTGCTCAATAGTAACACCATTGATTCAATAAACGTCGCGGCAGTCATTCACACAGAACACTATTACTTCTAGCGAAGGTCATTCACTTCCAAACACTGAAGTATGAAACCTGGGTCTATGTTCACAACACATTATTTTCATATAGCCGCGCCAGTAAAGAAAGGAATCGAAAATGGCGTCTATGTACCAGCACTGACAGATGGTAGGGTCAACAAATAAAAAGCAATATAGAAAGAAAAAGTTGTTTATTTTAAAAAAATATAAAAAAAACAAATGAAAATGTACTTTACTTTACTTTGGTGCCCTGGCAGAGGGGGAGGTGTAAAATAAATAACAAAATAACCACGAAATAACGAACAAATGCAACAAATAACAACAGAATTTGAGAGAAAACAGACCGCATCTGAGAACAAAGTCAGAATTGACAATTTTTTTGCATGCAGTACACGCTGTGTGCGACTAAAGACAGGAATAGCTTAGAGTGAGAGCGCATGGTCGCCGCCGCCATTTTAGATTCGTTTCTTTATTGGCGCGGCTATCAAAGAGTACGGTAGTTAAGTTCAAATATGTTTCACGTTTCACTTTCACGTTTTTTTTTTTGTAATGTCAAATTTTTTAATGTATTTTTAATTTAATTTAAAGATTGGGGCTACACTTTCTTTTACGGTCCGTCGATTTGGAAGTTCACAATTTTTTTGTAGATAGTACTCATAAATAGAAAGCTTTTTGCAAAATTTCAAGTTGCGGAGATTTACGGTTTACGAGATATAATTTTTTTCGTCAAGGTAAACGTCACAGTTGACGTTTCACGTTCCATTCACGGTAAACGTGTATTTTATTAAATTTTATGTAATGTTTTTACCGAAATATGTTTTATTATTTTAATATATTTACATAGTAAATTTGTTGTAATTAATGTGCACAGTAATTGTTGCTGTAATAAGTAATTATATTGAATTTTTTACACAAAAAGTAAAAAAAATTGTTTACACTGTGGAACGGAACGTGAAATGACGCATTTTTTATAGCGTCTTTTTATCGGTCTGTAATAAAATATCTTTTTAAATAAGATTAAATATAAAATAGTAAAATTGTTCGTGTTTTGGTAATAAAATTGCATAAATATTCGAAAAATATCGAAAACCGAATCATAGCTCCCCACTTTCCACCTGGACTTGTCTGCTCTACATATCTAGAGTGTTAATAAAAAACCGGAGGCGCGGACGGAGAGCAGTCCTCGCCCGAAGCTGCGGAGCGGAGCACGAGTGACCGTGCTTCGGCACGCAAGGGCAGAAGGGCTGCTCTTCCCGCAGCGCCGAAGATAAGGTGGGTTCAAACTTAAGCTCCCTTCGAGTTTGTTAAATAATGCAATTTTAATCTAAAAAATTCGGCATGGATATCTTCATAGCCATGGGGATCTGCGGCTTGGTGATGGTGCAGTGGTAAGCCCTTACACTCCCCTCCCTCCTCGACTCGAAAATAATGGACCATAATAAATTGAAATTTTAGCCCTATGCTTTGACTAAATCTTGATTCCATTTGAGAATATGTGGTTCAAATAAATTGGACTTTTGTTTCCTAGTCTTTCGTTCGTACTAGATTTGACGAATACTTTAAATTCCGTAGAAATAGAGTTTTCCGGACAAAGTCTTGTAATCAGGTTTGTGTTAAGGTTGTTTTCACTGTTTATTGTCCTGCCCCGTTTTTCTACGGGGGCGAGGGGATCGCCACCCCCGCCCTCGTTACCCACCATTTCTAAACACTCAACTTATTATTAGTTATTTACAGACAAAAACACTTAAATACAAATATATACAATATTATGTTTTTTCTTTTCAAAAAAATTCAAATTTTGCGCCCTTTCGTTTCAAACTCCCGCCAAAGAATCTGTCTTTTTTTTTATCCTACCTAAGCTGGTAGCCTTGAGAGGCTATTCCAGCGTAACCTTAACTAGTAGGTGAGCTCACGGGGCTCAAACCTGGCGACGTTGCTAACACGAACCCTAGCAAGCGCCGTGCTTCGCAGAATCTCCCACCGGATCGGAAACGCGACCCACTGAGAAGATCCGGCGAGAAACTCAGTGGGCTGTGTCTGAGGGTTAATTTACTCGTCAAGCCCTTCGTCGCAAGCGACGGGTTCGACGAGAACGGTGACCGGAGAATCTGTCAATGTACAGTGATAAACTCAGTACCGCCAGGAAAGCCAGTCTATTTTGGAGACAAAAAAGAACAAAATTTCAACACTGTACAAAGCAAGCTACAGTAAAGTAAACGGGTAAAGTAAAGTAAAGTAAACCTATAAAGGAATCAAGAATGACAATGTCGGTAAAAATAAAGAAAACATTCAATATTAGACTGTCCTGTATATCGGTCGAATAATGTCTCCATTTTTGTTAGAAAACAATTTTTTTGCCTTTTTACTGCCAAAATATTTAGGTATATTTTATGTTCGGAGGATTACCTGTGGCCCGGAGGCCTTTCCAGTTTCACCGGGACTGGTGGGTAAAATTATTTATACTTCACAAGTGGTGTTAGTTGATTTGGAAAAAACGTATGGTAGGATTCCCCGTGAGGTTCTGTAGTGAACGCTCCACAGCTGGCGATACCGACGAGTTCAGTGTGGCGGTAGGCTTGTACCAGGGATCAGCTTTAAGCCCTTACCTGTTCATCCTATTAATGGATGCCCTAACATCTGACATACAGGAGGAGGCGCATGTATGCTGTTCGACATTGTTCTCGTTGAAAAGGAAGAGTCTAAAGTACAGAGGAGATTAACAAAATGGAAAGAAAGGTTCGAAAACGCGGATTTGAAGATCATTCGAACATAAACCGATGTTCTGTGATTTTGGTGGTTCTTCAGACTTCGCGCCAATTGCCTTAGATGGTGTATCCCTGCCAGTGTGCTTCGACTAGAAGTACCTCGGCTCTATACTTTAGAACGACGGCTACATAGACCGTGACGTAGCGAGCCGAATAAACGCTGGTTGGGTGAAATGGCGACAGGTCTCTGCAACAGCATGCGATCGTAGAATGCTCTTTAAGCTCAAGGGGAAAATTTACAAAACGATCTATAGACCTGTTAAAGTAGCCCCGGTGATTGACAAATTATAGAGTGGACGGTTAGCGTGGTATCGACATACGATGCGCAGAGACTGATGAGAGGAGAGAGATGCACGTGACTAGGAGATGTATGGAAATGGTAGTGCAAGGTAGAGTGGGAAGAGGTCGACCAAAGAAGACATGGATGGGGTGTGTGAATAACGATATGAGAGAGAGAGGAGTGAGTGTTGAGATGACCGCTGATAGAAGAGAATGAAGAAAAATTTGCTGTGCCGACCCCACTTATTGGGACAAGGTGGAGACAAAGAAGAAGAAGTTCCTTAATAAAGTTTTGGTATCTTTTACAATTTATAGGTTTATTTGTGTTAAAAGTTTCTCGAATGGCGATTACGCACTGAAAAACGCAGCGTAACATAATCTAATAAGACAATACGACGGTCTGATGAAGATCGTCAAAAACGGTGAGAATTGTCAAAAGATATAAATGTCTTGATAATTTCAAAATACGCGCATTTTGTTACTTTTGAAGTGTAATGGCAATATCGAACAAGCATCATTTTAATCAATGTCATTCAAGTAGTTCTATTTTTCCATCTGGAATGGCAAAAGTATCATACCATATGAACTAATCTTCTAAATTTTTTTTTATGAACAATGATAATATGAAGTTAAATGAAATGAAGTTGATTAATTTGATACAATAACTGATTGGCATGAATTGAAATGAAATGAGCTGAGATGATATGGGATGAAATTTAATCTCAGTAAAATGGTGGTTATTTACTAAAATCATCAATCAGTCAGTTGACTTTTTGGAGGATCTCGAGAAGCTACGTCCAGTGTTTTTGTTTCATTTTCATACATTTCTGCTCTTTCACAGATACTAAGCAGTTAATAATCCACTGCTATTACACATTTAAATCTGAAAAAACGCTAAATAGACAAAATAAAACAATTCACACAACTCCGCTATGTGCTCCCACCAAAAATATCTTCATAGAGCAACAGTTTGGCATATATCACATTTTTTAAACTGAAAATGCGAAGATATCATACCATACAGTCTAATCTTTTATATATTTTCTGTTTTATGAAAAAATATATGTGCTACATAAATGAAATGAAGACTAATATGAGACAATAATTGGGATAAAATTATTGAATGAATGAAACGAGATCATATGGGATGAAATAATATAGTCTCAGTAAAATGGTGGTTATTTTCCAGGACTTTGTCAGTGGACTTTTGGAAAGAAGTTTTACAGATAGGTACTAAACGGACTACTTTTATTACTCATTTAAACCTGAATAATACCTACTGAATTCCCACCAAAATATCATCATCATTTAATTTTATCAACTGGTGTCATAGCTTTTTATCAACTGTAAAGGCAAAGGAGTAACATCGAGAACGAAAACATTCCTGATTTTAATAAAAAATTATAATTTTTTTATTATTTATTGCTTAGGTGGGTGGACGAGCTCACAACCCATCTGGTGTTAAGTGGTTACTGGAGCCCATAGACATCCACAACGTAAATGCGCCACCCACCTTGAGATATAAGTTCTAAGGTGTCTAGTTTAGTTACAACGGCTGCTCCACCCTTCAAACCGAAATGCATTACTGCTTCACGGCAGAAATAGGCAAGGCTTTTTTTTTTTTTTCCCTACCTAACCTGATAGCCTTGAGAGGCTATGTCAGCGTAACCCTAACTTTAGTAGGTGAGCTCACGGAGCTCAACCTGACGATGTTGCTAACACGAACCCTAGCAAGAGCCGTGCTTCGCAGAATCTACCACCGGATCGGAAACGCGACCCACTGAGAAGATCCGGCGAGAAACTCAGTGGGCTGTGTCTGAGAGTTAATTTACTCGTCGAGCCCTTCGTCGCAAGCGACGGGTTCGACGAGAACGGTGACCGGTGCTTAAAGTACCTAAAAGCACCGTTAGTGGATCGGGAGGATTCGAGATGACGTGTTTTGGGCGACGTCGACTGCTTTCCATTCTGTCCGCAGGATCGGGAATGTAGTTACCGGCGGCCACGATGAGAGGGTTCTCGTGTCGTGCCGCTTTATCGAAGTGGCGCATGGACGCCGACTGAAGATACTTACTGATGGACTCTAAGTCCAGGTCGTCATGGAGGTCGACGTTCCTGACGAACCACGGGGCTCCGACGGCTATCCTGCAAAAACGGGATTGAATGATTTGGAATGATTTTAAGTGTATGCGGGCCGCGTGAGCGAACACTACACTTGCATAGGTCATGACGGGGCGTATGCAAGTTTTGTAGAGTGTCACCTTATTTCTAAGGGACATTTTACTTCGCCTACATATCATCGCGGCAAGGCGGTGGTACCTATCCGTCCGGACTCACAAGACCACCACCAGTAATTACGCAAATTATAATTTTGCGCGTTTCATTTTTATTACACGATGTTATTCCTTCATCGTGGAAGTCAATCGTGAACATTTGTTTAGTACCTATTTCATTAGAAAAATTGGTACCCGCCTGAGATTCGAACACCGGTGCATCGCGCTCAACACAAATGCACCGGACGTCTTATCCGTTAGGCCACGACGACTTCGAATAATATAATGTCTTTAATTAATATGGTAGACATTTGCTAAAAAATTTATAAAATTTCTACAGAAATTCGAAAATCACTTGCAGCTTTTTTGCATTTTGTCATACTGGTGCACTTTCAGACTAAACAAATAGCTATGCACCATATAATAGGTTGGGGAAAAAGTTTCTTTGCATTTTTTAAGAAAATTCACAACATTTTTTAATATAGTTTATTTACATTTAACTAAAGTATGTAGGTAGGTAGGTATGTTTTCCCCCCAACCTATTATAATATAATACCATAACACTAAATTGACAAAAATAATTTTACATTAAAAAGTCTTATCATAAACAGAAACGTTGAAATTTTTGAAAAGAATTATCGCCAATAAGTCTAATAAAGCTTCAGCGGTACGTTGCGATTCGATTGTGCCTTTGGCATTGTTTAATAACTTATAAGCTTATAAGCTGCAACCAATGTCATTCAAACAATAATTTACAATAAAGTACATAGGTATTTTATTTTTCTTTAAATTATCCATCACGATAAGTTTATAAATTAGCGTAATAACTGGTACCGTGAACGTAAATTCATACATGTAGGCATTCACAATCTGTTTTTTCTGCCGCAGGCCAGTAGAGCTGGAGAGAGAGAGAGAGAGTAGTTATCATTTAATAGAAGATATTTTACAATAAACTCAATCTTGCTATAGATATTTTTAAGATAAGACTTGGACCTCATTTCTCAAAGTGAGTGTTAGCATTCACATGATCCATGTGAATGGATAATATAATAATAACACTAATCACCAGGTGTACCATGAGTTCGCTCATCCGTATATACAATTTAATAAGAAATTATCAATGATTCATCACCATCATGGCTGAACATTGGCCAGGGGCATAGCTACCGCATAGATTTCCAGAGACTGTTAGTGACGACTTGCATAATGTATCCAGTATCTGCCACCTTCCTCAAATAAAACTTGAATATTGCGCTGCAAACTTGCAAATTAAAAGATGCAAAAACTTCTCCAAATAGAGATATAATAATACTTTAGCTTGGTTCTAATTAAAAAATTGTATTGTAATTAGATTCGAAATCAAAAAAATTAGTATGGATGTAATGGCTGATTAACGAAAAAAAACACATCTCATGTATTTCTTATATTAACAAATTCAATTTAAAAGTTATATTGTAGTTGAATGAAATTATATGTTGTCGTATGTCGTAAATACAATGGTTGATTGTAGCGAGTGGCGACAATAGGGCGGGCGGGGTGTGTACGTGGCACGGCCAGGGCGGGCGGGGTGAGGAAGACGGACGAGGGGCGGATGCGACGCGCAGTGCTCCTCGCGCAGGAACGGAGCGGTGTTCACTCGGCAGCGCGCCGCGGCGCGACATGCCCAGCTGATGTTTATTTATACCGCGAGCTCGGTGGAGGGTGCGCGCGGGAGGCCCTCCCCTCCGCGGCACCACGGCTTCGCGTGATGCAGCCGAGCGAGCTAGCCGATGCCGCGCACGCTGCTAGCGGAAACCCCCCGCAGCGCGGCCTCAACGGTGGCCGATTCGACTTTGACGATGGTGGTACATATTGTGGTAGTTGGGATGACGGCAAGGCCCATGGCCACGGAGTGTGCACTGGGCCTAAAGCCCAAGGAGCCTACGCCGGTTCTTGGAACTTCGGTTTTGAAGTATCGGGCGTCTACACCTGGCCCAGGTGAGATAGTGACTTCGCCCGGGCCTCGCACATGCCCGAGCGCAAACTCGCGTCCGAAGCGACTCCAAAAATAGGCTGCTATTAATAATTGAGTTCGGTGTTTCGCTAGAAAACGCGTGTATCGGCGCGGTGAAAGTGCCTCATGGCCCAATCTCAGTGGAAATGTTCACATCGATCGATGCCCACTGATAACATGTGATAACAATATCATCACTTTATAGTGCTGTTAAGCTGCTGTGTCAATTGACCTTGTCATTGGCGCGGACAGTTCCATTAAATTGCTCCGGAACTTTGGGCTGATATGAATTCAATTGATATAATTATTAATGGTGGATACTTCAGTAGGTATTCAAGAACAATTTATTCTAAAATTCATATTGCCTATTTTCGAAAGTATTATTATTCTTTTTTGAAAGTATTACTCGTTTTTTACAAATAATGTATTTGTACACAAACAGCATTACCTATAGAATACATAATACATAGTATACAGTACATAATACATTGTGCTCGTTAACTTACCTGAAAATATGCATGTACATATAATATGTATGTATATTTTATATATATTATTTATTTATGTATATGTTCATTTTAAGTCAACATTTATATTTTGCAGCTGTTTTTTTTATTCTTCTTTATTTAATTAATTAATGCAAAAGCGCAATTTTTTTAAATTTTGTTTCAAAAACCTTTTAGTTGCTTATAGGTTATCTACAATTTATCTCATTTTAACTATCGTAAAACTAATTGAAATTATTTAATTATTAGCATAATAGAATTAAAAGTCGCAACATTGTTAGTTCGTCACGAGTATCTAGCATTGAAATTTAATAATAATACAATTCGTGCGATGAGTAACAACTAAAATGACATAATAAGAGCTTAAACTGATCGTAAAGAAAATTTGGTAAAGTGAAAATTATATTGTCTTATCATTGAATCAATATATGTAATACGTAAACAAACTACTTACGAATCCTAATCAAGATAATGGTTAAACTCAATTAGGGTTTTGCTTTCAGTATTGAGATAAGTTGTAATATTAATGTAGTAGCGTTTGATAGGCATTTAAAACCAATTTATAGATGTATGTGAGGTGTAGTAAACTCACTGACCTAGTCGTTTTGAAATAAAAACAATTTTCTTTTTTCTCAACTAACTTAATTAACTAAAAAACTAACAAAATTTCAAAATTTAGGTCGTAAATAAAGGACCTTGAACTAAAACAGAGCAGAACGATTACTCATGAAATAGTATCAGCGTATTGCTTCACCTTCGATCATAAGCATGTTTTTTAAGTTTCATTTTATAATACGATAATTCACATTGTTCATTAACACTCAAAGTTGCGATTCTCTTCTCTTCTTATACTATATAATATTAATTACAATAATTCAATACAAAGTCGAAATAATGAACTATAACATTAGATGCCTAACGTTCTGATTGTACAGCATGTACCGCGTTCATACAAATATGATTCAAGACCAAGTACACATATACCCCGCAAAATATCTATATATATATAAAAATGAATTGCTGTTCGTTAGTCTCGCTAAAACTCGAGAACAGCTGGACAGATTTAGCTAATTTTGGTCTTGAATTATTTGTGGAAGTCCAGAGAAGATTTAAAAGGTAGATAAATAAATGCTCGGAATTACATAAAAATAACAAATTTGTTTTCCCTTTGATGTGTCCCCCGCCGGACGAATTCATTTTGTTTGTTTTAAGTTTATTTTATACAAAAGTTTAGGTCTTTTATTTTTCGATTGAGGCACTACGAAGTCTGCCGGGTCAGCTAGTCCTCAATAAAAATACTGGACTCTGATTGAAATTGAATCGTTAGTCACTAACCACTAGATACACCAATGAGATGATTAAATTGCTTGTTGATGTAATGTAATATTGGAACATTGAAACCGATCACGAAACCTAAGACACGTAAAGGTTAAAAGTAGACTAAAGACAAGATTGTAGATTCAATTGCACTAATAACATATTACAAAGGAAGTCATCCTCCCAACACCAAAATGCTTTGGTACGCCGCAATTAGGAAAAGTTACGAGGAGAGTTAAGAAAATCATTGAACATACTTAAATATTGGTAAGACTGATGGATTAAAGAGCTGTATTAGCAGTAAAATAATAAAATTAAACAATAAAAGAAACGTGTGATATGCACGTGTTAAAAGTGAAGGTGTCAGAAGTACATATAGGGTTTTTCACTATGGTTTTTCATTAGGGACGCTCGAACTTTGACAGCTCAAAGCCGCCATCATGGTAAAGTGATAGCTGTCAAATTTGGCAAGAACACATATTTAGTCGTGACATTTCACCATGTAATGCCACACGCTTGTCCAGCGGTATCAGCGGCCCTTATTCCTTCGAAGATGCACAAGGAGCCGCGCTCACTGTCAATGGCGACCGATATCGGACGATGATAACCAACTTTTTGTGACTTAGGATAAATGGTATGGATCTCACAAACATGTGTTTCCAACAGAACAGTGCTACTTGCCATACAGCTTGGGAAACATTAAAATATTAGATAAGAAATTGGAAGGCTTCGTCATCTCGCGTGTTGGCAACGTCAACTAGCCACCGAGATCGTACCTACAGTCTATTGCCGCCCTGAAGGCCAACATAACTCGCGCTCTCGTGAAATTGAGCCCCATTTGTGCGAAGATGTTGTAGAAAATTGGTCCACCAGGATAGACCTCCTACAGCGGAGTCGAACAGGCTTTTTTTATTTTATTTTTAAGTTCGAGCGCTCTTAATGAAAAGCCTTTTATATCTATCTCATTTTGGCGTCAGCTAAATCCAATAGATTTATGCTTGTCTCTTTTTAATTTCTGTTTCATTCAGCTTAAAATCATAATAATGCTCAATAAGCTTTTAACAGTCAGGTCAAACCGTCATTGCGACGATTGAGACATTTTTGGCACCTGACTGTTGGTTTCCATTTTAGTTACTTTTAAGTCAAACATATGGATTAAAAATCCAGTATTATAATACGTAAATTTGGTTTATCAAAATAATAAAATAAAGATATTCTTAGGCCAAGTAAATAAACAAATTGTATCTTAAATCAAAATCTAAATCAACATAAGGTATGTAAATATGACGAATCCTTAGTGCACATTGAAAAAATTATCAAAAGTGAGCTTTATGCCTTTTATAAAAGAAATAACAAATCACGATACTGGTTTTGATTATTCGTACTGTTTAACTTAATACCCCTGAATTAGCGACATAAAATAGGCAAAGCTTTCATGCTCCAGGAAATACGAGAGCTTATGAAAAATTCAAGCTTATAATATGTATATGTATAAAGAAAGAGATTTGTGAAGAAATCTGAACATTTTTGTAGAAGTGTCATAAGTTTTTTGTATCCGATATATTGCATTCTCTGTGCTATGACATTATAAATTACAACACTATGAACCAACTTCTAAAAATTCTCAATTCATATTTAAAGTGTTCCGGTTTATTTTGATAACTTTCCTTTCAATCAACATTTCGGAACTTTCTTTGATCAGCGATATATTCAATCCACGCCTGCTTATTTCCTGGATAATCATGTCGCATAGTCATGTATGGATATTATAAATTGTTAATATCCAGCACACATTAGAAATCATCAGAAGTCATGCTATGTGTTTCGATTCGCTATTAAATTCCAATGGAAAACACATAAGAAAAAATCTACCAAATGCTTACTTACTTATTTTTCGCTCCAGAAGCAATACATAGTGTGATAGAGGCATACAGAAGAGTCGTTTCTGTAATGCAAAATTGTTATCATGATTTAATATCTAAATTATCCAGCAGGATAAGATGTTAAACATAGTCTTAATAGAGACGTAGAGTCTTCATAGAGACATCACAATATAGATACTGCTTTGAGACAGGACGTCGTCTGTATTGTATAATAATTATGTAAATTATATTTTTTGCGGGTTTTTATTGTTATTATACGATGTTAATCCCTCAACGTAAAATTCGTACGTCAATACGACTTAGTACGCATTTCATTGGAAAAACTAATGCCTGCTTACGAGATTCGATACATAGGCATAGTTGCTCGACAGCAGTCCCATTATTTAAGCTACGACGACATCAACTTAACTCATACATGCTCTATCCATGGGCTTAAGTTTGATGAGCATGTTGCCACCCACCATAGCATTAATTTTAACTACTCAAAAGTATTGGATAATTACGACCGCAGTTTGGGTACGTGCATTATGCAAAAAGATGTATTTCTTATGAAAATAGCAAATTCGCTATATAGTTTTCTGTAAAACATCAGCTACAAATCGTGCTGCTGTTGGCAATCCCTTTTCAATCACACGGAGTTCTGTATGTAGCCCCATACAAACACGGGAGTTTTTTGTATGGGGTGACATACACAACATTCCTTCAGAGTTAAACCGCTCCATCGTCTAGCCTCAGGCTAAACCTGTGATGATTTGTGAATAAAACTTGACTTCATGCTTGTTATTTCAATCTTCGTTATTGCAAGTAGAATTAACTTGAAATTACCTTTTTTTTCCTATCTATGCTGATAGCCTTGAGAGGCAATTTCAGCTTCACCCTAACGTGTGTAGGTGAGCTCACGGGGCTCAAACCGGAGTGTTGCTAACACTGACCCTAGCAAAAGCAGTGCTTCACAGAATCTACCACCGGATCGGAAACGCGACCCACTGAGAAGATCCGGCGAGAAACTCCGTGGGCTGTGTCTATGGGTGAAATTACCCGATGGCATGCAATAAAAAGAGAACCTCTGGCAGCCAAGTGTGAATTTATTCTGACAAAATTGAGTCGTATGCTTACTGTTCTAAGGCTTACCCTAAGCTCCCGAACATCTTAAGTTCGTTCTTACCTCAGATAGATTCATGGCCCGGTTTCTAACTACGCTGGTTACGGTGAACCAGTTTTCCAGTCGTTATGGTTTATCTTTACGTTACTCTACTGCGATTTTTGTGTAAGCTCTTATGTACCTATAGACCGTTTCACAACTTAACGGTATACCACAAATGTTGATACTCGAAACTTTTAAGCCCGATTACATATGTGCCAAATTTCTATTAAGGTAACACAACCCTACAGCAAACAATAGTGGCATTTGCATTTGAAATTCTCAGTTGATTTGCATTCACACTTATCCCGACAAACAACAATAACCTAATAATAAAAACTAAATTAAAAAATTTGCATAAAAATTCGAAGGTTGATGAAAGAATGTAATAATTAATATATACATATTACTTAAAGAAATGAAACTCGTTTTCTGTTTTTTATTATTATTATTATCTGATATTCGTGGCTTATATGCACAATAATTATAAGCGAGGAAATTGAGCTTTTTTGCGTTCCTCTAAATGTGTCCATCGACGTATTGTTGCATTGCATGTCACTTACACAGTAAAATTTGATAATATGAGCAGCAAAATATGCTGTGCTGACAAATAAACTGTTCTTATAATTTTGTTTAAAAATTTATCTCCGGATTTAACGAAAAGTCTTTAAAACAATTTGGTTATATTTTTATATTATTATTTAATATAATAACATAAATATTATAAATAAAAAGGTGCCCGCCACGTACGGCTGTCGAGGTTCAATTGGTTTGAAAATTGTCAGCCATATGCGGCTGACAAAGCATTATGTATTATCATACATCAGTATTAAGTATTAGTATTAAATATATCAGTGTTATATATCAGTATTAAATATCATTCGCATTGGAGAAATCCGAGCGAAGGTCATTCGCCCATACTAAGAGTTCTCATTAAATTCGTAGCTTATAAAAATGTGGCTTTATGTATGAAGCGAAAATGTCTATAAAACTGTAACCGCTCTTTTAAACATTAACTTTAAATATATACTAAAGTTTCATCCTAATTTGCCCTCCAGTTTTACATTTAATGTTTTACTGCTATGCTCGAACGGATGAATGTCATCATCATCATTCCTTCCTATTACCCTCTGCTGGGGTGTAGGGCTCGAATCAAATTTTTCCATTTACATCGGTCTTGGGCAGTCTGTTCTAGCTCCTCCCACGTTATGCCCAAGACCCCTAGCTCCTGCTCCACCGAGCGACGCCAAGTTGTTCTGGGGCGGCCTCTCTTCCTCTTGCCAGACACTTTCCAGGTCAGTGCTCTCTTTGATATGTGGGTATCGGGCTTTCTCAAAATGTGACCAATCCAATACTACTTCCGCGTAAGGATCTTCTTCTCCATTGGTGTCTGCTTAGCCTCCACATCTTTTTTTTTTTTTTTTCGTTATTGCCCTTGTAGGCAGACGAGCATACGGCCCACCTGATGGTGAGTGGTTACCGTCGCCCATGGACTTCAGCAATGCCAGGGGCAGAGCCAAGCCGCTGCCTACCGAACATCTCTTTG
Source organism: Bombyx mori (assembly GCF_030269925.1). Lineage (NCBI taxonomy): Eukaryota > Metazoa > Arthropoda > Insecta > Lepidoptera > Bombycidae > Bombyx > Bombyx mori. The sequence continues at coordinate 11,375,090 of NC_085110.1, forward strand.
TTGCTGATCTTCTCAGGCCAAAAGATTTTCAAAATCTGACGCAGGCACTTATTCACAAACACTTGAAGTTTTCTTATCAAGTCCTTGCGAACAAACCAAGTTTCGCTCCCGTACAGCAGTACAGACTTTACATTTGATTTGAAGATCCTCACCTTTGTTCGTCTCGTTAAGGTTGAGGAACTCCACACTGGCCTAAGTTGACTAAACGCGGCTCTGGCTTTATTTATACGAGCCGCAATGTCTCCACTATCGTCCACAATGCTGCCCAGGTAACAGAAGATTCCCACCTGCTCAATGTGCCTCCCTTTGATCAACATAGGAGCCGAATCGGTGGTATTTATGCGCATTTCTTTTGTTTTTGAGAAATTAATATGCAGCCCTACCTTTTCAGCTTCATCCACTAGATCATTTACATGTTGATGAATGTACAAATCAATTATTAGAAATCATGGATAGATGAAGACAATTTTATAACCTTGAATATAAAAATCTTCAGTGTACAAACACACATACATTACAATTTTATTGGTACAATAGTATAACATGTTATTGTGCAAAGAGGACTGGGATATCTAACGGATAGGATAATTTAGCATAGGTTGTAGCATCTATAAGCTGCAGTTTTTAAAGTAAACACTAACTATGTGGGTCGTAGTAATTACTGGCCGAACCGTTCGCGCTCACATTAATGTCGATTGCAAGTCCAACCAAAAACATGAACAGAGAAGATTTCCGTGAATGTACTCTGGAACACCCACTTTTATCGGATGTCCACTCACGCTACTAAATCGGTATAAATGCATAATATGTTAGCATTTATGTACTTTCAATATTCGAAAACTTAAGTATGCAGTCAAATTGTAATATTGTTCCTATAATTTTATTCAAACCGTTGGAAACAATTCTACTTGTATGCCATTTGTATGCCATTAATTCCAATTACATTGCTTCAAATATCGTACAAGTACCTATTTTGATCTTAAATAGAAACCACACTATCTGTTTCTGAGGCAAAATTGATGTTTGCTTGCAATAGTAGGCAACGCATGTATGGCGTCGTGTATTTGATTCATTTTATAACTTAATTAATCATCGTGACTGTCATTTAAAATCGTAAATGTGTTTTTAACTATTTAAATTAAATGTTTTTTTTTACTTATTTAAGAAAATAAAGATATTTTTCTAATCCCACATTCTTGTTAAAAACCTGCGTATTTTAAAATAAACTTGAAAACACATTTTAAATAATTATAAGGAAAAAAAATCCTCCAACACAATAAACAACCTACATTAAGTAGAAAACGCTAAAGTTATAAACACTGATTCAGTGTTTCATATGGATCAATGATCATTTATTTAACGGGAACCGTGTTCGGTGTTCAGTAAATGATTCATCTCATTATAATTGCAAACAGAACGCTCTTTCCCTATTTACGTCACAAATTCCTCACGTGCTTGACCTGTTCCTGAACAAGAAACCGCTTGGCGGTTTTAACAATGAATAATAAACAAATTCTTTCATTTTAAATGCTTTAAAATAATTTTCGTAATGCTGCGAATTGTGTTGATTTCAGTAAAACATAAAACTATGGACATTATTATTGTAAATTATTCTGCAATGCGAGAAGTTTTTCTGTCATGAGCCCGTTTTATATTTCGCACAAATATTCTCTAAAAAGATGTTCTCACTTGTCGTATCTAAATAAACTCTTAATTCGATGACGTAAGGGGTTACAACATTAACTATCTCTAATTAGATTTCTGAGAGATCCGACATTTAGCTGCAAATCTACTTACACAAGTATCTTTCTGATATATCACAAAGGGCTGTTTTTCAGCGAGAGAAAATGTTGCTTTGCTTAGACTATAAAGTTCTTCTGTAATAATCTTAAAGGAAAACAATAATAGTTAAATGATTTTTCAGAGCCCTTCAATAAATCACTAGGTAAATATTATTTATTATTTCTATTATTATTACTATATTATGTATATAATAAACTACTAGGTAGGTAGATTTCTGTAGATAAAATGGTTGATGGAACAGATCGCTCTTAGCGATAAGACCGCCTTTTGTATAATTATATACCAGTTGACTGTATTTTAATGTTAATGGTTTTTTGGTGTGCAATGTAGTTTATTCTTTTCTTTCTTTATTAAGTACTGTTTAATTTTAAAGGTTTCTTTTTACAAAAATATCTGTTCACACGCCGAACTCGACAAACCCTGAGAAAAACAAAAATATTGACAATATTTTTGTATGACTAGATAAGTAAATTACATACCGAATGTTTGAAGAAAATTGAATAGCTATGAACATTTTAGGAACATGTAATGCAAAGTATTTTCAAAGAACAAACAATTTAACATTCATAATTTACATTTCAGTAGGTAACTATGTAATTACAAAGTTTGCGGCACGGTTTCAAAGGTTTCCAAATACTTTGTATACAAAATTCAATGACTGAGCTACGTTTACAAAAACGTTTATGATAAAACGTGACAATTATCACGACTGAAGGCTGAAAATTCACGCGAAACTGGCATTGGCGGAGAATATTCTTTAGCTGAATCGATTGGTGTGTACTGATAATTACGTACTTAAACATATTTTATATCTCCGCGTCGTGAAAATCAAAGAATGTATGGATATGTAGTAAAAACTACATAAATTTTGTTTGAAAAAAAAAACATTAAAATAGCAAGTATACAATAAAAAAAAACAGTTTAAAAAAACCAAAGAAGTTTTCTAATGCACTTCTTTCGCACTCGGTTCTCAAATAATGAGAATTGGCAAAATCTTTATAATATATTTTTACTGTAAAATATTTTATTTCTTTAAGGTGTCACTTGCAATGCACATGCAAATCTTAGAGAAAATCTTAGCTGTTCGAATCGACTAGAAAGTAAATGGAGGAAACCGGAATCGTTGAGTCGAAGAGCTAATCATATATTCTCATTCCTCACCAATAACCCCAAGCTCGCCTCATAAACGAAATACAGTGGCACAGCGGAGGTGCGGGTATACGTATATAAAAAATAGTATAGCACGTGGACCAGAGATATATTTATGTCGTAGTTAATGACCCACATTTTACATTAAAAGTTTTCTCGTACATGTCCCTTACCAAACTCATCGGTCAAATAACACGTGGTATGATCGAAACGATTTAATGATTCATATGTGCGTATTATTATGCACACCTAGAGAAATGATAAATATCACAAACACGAATGATATGCAGGTGTATAATGTCTAACGCAGGTGTAATGTTGGTTTAGCGACCCGCCCTCGTTTGCGAGCCCAAGGTCGGTTCTCGGTACATCTAAAGCTTGTTGGTTTTACTTGAAATATTCAGTTACGCTGCTAGGAGTGTGTGTGTAACATGCGTTATAAATAGAGATTAGGCTCGAATTGTTCCGTTCGTTCAACGTTCTCATATGTTCTATACAGATGAATATAATTTCTTACCGCAAGTTAATATAGCAATAATTTTACATATGCATTTCGTTGTATTGTGTTTTATGCTTATCTTCATTAGTTCAATCGTGACCTTCTTCTTTTTAACTCGCACTATTCGGAGCGGTGACGTAGTTTTAGGGTTTCATGTCGCTTGTCCCCCAGTATCTCTCAATCAGCCCTTATTCATCGTCAATAAGCTCAAACATGGACTAAGGGAAACTTGATCTGGTCAGTCCAACATATTGGAGCAAGTCCGTTGGTTCTTCTTCTGGTTCCATATGACTAACGATGGTCAATGACCTGAATAAAACTGATATTAACATAATTATGAAGTCGATATAAAGTTTAAAAAAAAAACTGGCTTGTGAATAGGTGTTAGTCGCGAGGGGAACCGGGTGATAAACAATAAACAGGTACATACATTTAATGGTCGAAAATTCAGGCAAACCGGAACGGAAAGATTCCACCACCGCTTTCTTACCACCAGGTTCCAGAATAAAATCTTTGAGATAATTTAAAATGTTCTTTAGCCTTCCTTAGCTGATGAAGAATACAGAAATTTATTGCGTCTTGAATTACAACGACCATTTTAATTACAAGACGACAATAATACAACAAATAGATTGATTAGAGATTCTACTAGTTTGGCTCATTAAATGTTATTGGACAACACATTTCGACCAGAGCATCTTTCATGAATGAATCTCAACTATTCGCATAAACACTGTAGATACACACTGTTACAAATAACAGTAACTACCAAAACGGTCTAATTATCTGCTCACTAACATGTCCAGTCGCCACCATATACGAAAGTAACGCGATTCATGAAACAGCAGCCTTATGGAGCCCTAACGGTCGAAGTAGTCTGAATACCTCGAGGCGGTATTCAGAATGTTTCACTCCTGGCTAAGCTTTTGCTCGCCCACCTGTCCTGGTGAAGCTAGAAAGGCCTCCGGGCCACCAGTAATCTTTCAAAAAAAAAAAAGAATGTTTCAACGCCTTAAGATCTGGTTGTGGCGGAGCATGCGTTCGGCATTAAAGTTCTACGCACATATCCGACACTCGACATAACCATGGCATGAGAGATCGTTTGTTCCAACATCTAGACTGAACACAACCATCCTACTATTTCAGTTACTCACCGGACTGCAATGTCTCATGAAAGGTGTAATTGAAGGTGTCAATAGTCGTTTCGCAGAAGCAGGCTATGGATAAAAAGAGTGAACATTTTATGTTCTCGGAGAGTAAAGTCTCCTTTGTCATGCTTGTCTTTTAAAAGAAGTTACGATAAACATTTCCACCACACCCCGACCAAAAATATAAACACTTCAAACGGGAAGCAAATACGGACTTTAACTTTGACTAGACTGATCAGGCTTTTATTTACAAAATAATAAATCAGGTCCAGTGGAGGCCCGTAGTCTATTCGTTCTTACTAACAAAAATAGTGTGTTCGAGTGCCTTTTTAGCCTGTATTCTCAATCTCATCTAATCTAAAAGTACCTAATTAGTTTGAAAATTTTAGTGGTAGGGTTATGTGACAACACAGTGTCAGAAAATAGAACATAAAATATGAATTTAAAAAATTAAAACCACGATTAAATAGCAAACCGAACTAAGAATGAATTACATATTTTTTTATCTTATTAATTCTGTCAATACTGTAAAGTGCGGACGGTTAGCATGGTATGGACATGTGATGCGTAGACAAAAGATGCATGTGACTAAGAGATGTATGGAAATGGTAGGTAGAGGGTGAAGAGGTTGACCGAAGAAGACTTACTTATTTTACTGGTGGACCTCTTGTGAGATCGGGACGGATAGGTACCACCGCCTTGCCTATTTCTGCCCTGAAGCAGTAATGCGTTTCGGTTTGAAGGGTGGGGCAGCCGTTGTAACTATACTGAGACCTTACAACTTATATCTCAAGGTGGGTCGCGTATTTACGTTGTAGATGTCTATGGGCTCCAGTAACCACTTAACATCAGGTGGGCTGTGAGCTCGTCCGCCAATCTAAGCAACAACAAAAAAATGTTGTAGTTAATGTCTACTTAAATCAGATGTGTACATAATTTAAGATAATACCAACTATAATAGTTTTACTCTTCCACAGTATTTTTCACGTAAGCAGCCTCTGTGTTATATGCGGCATGAGCGGAATAATGTATTATAATGAATTAATGTAATATGTATTTTGCCAAAATAGTTTTTATCGCGGTCAATTTCCTATATTTTTTGGGCCCCCCACTCATTGTCTAGAGTAGAATCTGATTTTCTGAAGAATTTATGCAAATTTAAAAAAATTAAAGTACTTTGGGATAAATCAAAGTTGAGTTGGCTGGAAATTACGAACTACGTTCATAAAAAGTAAAATACATAACCAACAAAACCTGCACCTTTCTTCACGACAAAAAAAAAAAAGTTGCGAGTGCTCTTTAAAAAATGTATTATTTATCTATATATATAAAAATGAATTGCTGTTCGTTAGTCTCACTAAAACTCGAGAACGGCTGGACCGATTTGACTAATTTTGGTCTTGAATTATTTGTGGAAGTCCAGAGAAGGTTTAAAAGGTAGAGACAAATATGAAAATGCTCGGAATTAAATAAAAAATAACAATTTTGTTTTTCCTTTGATGTGTCCCCCGTCGGACGGATTCCTTTTGTTTGCTTTAAATTTATTTTATACAAAAGTTTAGGTCTGTTATTTATCGATTGAGGCACTACGAAATCTGCCGGAATTTATGATTCACACAGCTATTAAAGTTATATATAAATAATAACACATATACTTTTTCATAAGGAGGAAGTCTCAAATTTTTATGTTTCATTCCAGTGGGAGCACTTACGAAGGACAATGGCAGAGTGGAAAACGGCACGGATTGGGTGTCGAAAACCGCGACCGGTGGATTTATCGCGGTGAATGGACACAAGGTTCCAAAGGCCGATACGGCGTACGACAGAGCACAATTAGCAACGCCAAGTATGAAGGCACATGGGCTAACGGATTTCAAGACGGCTACGGCTCTGAAACATACGCCGATGGTGGTAAGTATCTCTTGTTACATAAATATCACAAAGATACATTACAGAGTTTCTAAAAATCCCAACATAACCTGAAAACACCCTAGGATACCGTGTCTCCAAATACAATCGAAGATTATAGAATATTTTGCATCGTTTCGTTCACTTAGAAGGAAAACCATAAACATCCCACTATCTTAAATTGATAATTATTTAAATGGATAATTTTCTCTCTCACTTTACGACCTAGATTTTACTAGCGCAACGCGGACTTTCAGAAATTCAAACAAAAATATTTTTTTGACAAATAAGTTTTTTTTCAGATCGCTGCGAAATCCTTTTCTCTAATAATAATAATCTAATGTTAGAAACGAAGTATATTTTATTTTTTCATTGGTACAATTTTATATGATGCCTAAAATTTTCGATAATGGACAAAGTAATAAAACACCACAACATCAACATCGTGCCAAAAGGCAATCAGAATCAATTGAGATATCTTTACCTTGAAACTTGTTATACTGAAATTCAGTTCTGATTCAAGAAAATATACCTTAACAGCACTAATGACGTCACGAAATCTTGACGCACTATGTTAATTGGTCTAAGGTTGACTCATTCTCAGTGTTTGTCATTGGAAGAATTACAATTATTAACAGAATGATTTACTCTGACGCAAAAACAAATCCGAACACAGTGATTCATGTCAATAATCTAACAACTTTCGACTCGTACACTATCGGCTATAGTTCGTTGGGCCTTGAATTTACGTGCTTTGCCTTATCGTACTCTTTAGAAAATAATACCTAAATAGCCCATGCATAACGTATGCATTAGTGTACCATTTAAATGTTTCAATCAGCAAAGTTCAATGTGTGTGAATTGATACAAATAGATGTTTAATTAAACCATTGGCACATTTTTCAATGATATAAGTCATTAATCTGTACTAATATATAAATCTACAATGGTTTTACGGATGTTCCGTTATAACTACTGAACCATGTATCCGATTGACTTGAAACTTGGTATCCATGTAGAAAATACATGTACTTAATGGATAGGTTAATATTTATATGAGTGTTGGACTCCCTACACCAGTTGCGAGGGCGTTAATGATGAGAGTGTTTGTGGGGGTGAGAAATAATAATGTTAATTTTAAATGCCCAGCGAAGCGGACAGGTACAGCTAGTTGTATATAAAGCTGTGGCTCCCCAACTACAGTAGAACATTTTAGAAGATAATTACAGTATGTACGTGATTAGTTGTAATTTATTGTATGGATGGTGTGAGTAAGCTGGCCCTGTGAACGGACGAACGATGCTGCCGACAACGTCGGCGCGGCCCGTACGGCCCTCGCTGTTTAAATTTAGCACCGGCACGCCTGCCATACGACCCGACATACAATCACATCGAACACTCATTTTAATACCAGATAGAACAGTTAAAACAATAAAAAAAATACATCACAACTCCGACAGTGAAAAATCAGAATGAGATCGAACTATGAAACTATTTTTGTATAGTTATAATTTTATTCGAGGATGATAATAAATTTCCATAAAAAATTGGAATTTTTCTACCAATTCAAAGGAGCCACTAATAAAGAGAAGATATAATGTAACGAATCCGGAGATGTCAGTGATTATCATTGAATTTTAAATATTAATTAATTTAAACGAATAGAGGGCCTTAAATCTAGAAATTTGAAAAGTGATTTAATTTCAAATAAAATTATTGAGCACATGCAGATTACGCAAATCTTGAAAAAATTTATATGAATTGATCTGAAGTGAACAGACGATCTTACGGTCCGGTCCATCTATCCATCACTCTAGTATTGTGAACTTGCCAAACGTTTTAATTTATTTGATGTAAATAATATTCTGAAGATAAAATCACGAGGTAGGAATTAGGGAATGGGAAGTAAAATAGGTGAGGATACTACTGCTATGGAACGAGATACGGAAGTAGTAGCAGTAGTTAAAATGATCATTAAGACACAGCGGGCTAAAATTAAATGAGTTAAATTCGCATGTTTTTTTTTCATTATTTGTCTGTGCCTAATGCATTTGTTTACCTTCGTTGTACCTAATCGTCATTTACTACTATCTTCTACTATAAATGGCGGCGAGTACTTTATAAATAGCATAGATATTACTGACAGTCGCAGCGAAGCATGAGAGATATTCACTAAATTTATTTATAATACATCTGCAAATTGAAAATGGGAACTAAAAGTTACTGTTAACTGAAAATACGTTACTTATTTAGCATCCATAGATACAAAATGATTACACTATATTGAACCAGTGGCCCGCCTCGGCTTCAGAGTGAAATTTTCATACTTCTTTCTGCAAAGTTGCGAACTTCTCCTTTCAAACCCTGATTCAACCTCTTAGGGGTAAAGTTCTGAAAATGGCGATAGACGTATACATTTATTTGAAACTAGAAGCGAGTATAGTTTTATATGATAATTTATGCTTCTGACTCTAAAATGGCAAACTTTCACACAGTCGTTCATCCCTTATTTACTACTTATGGGCGATTTTCTCCAAAAATCCTTCCTTAATGAATACTTACACAATAAGAGGCAATAACTGTCAAAATTTTATACTTGTAGCCACAGTATGTTAGCAGCTCTGCATTGATGTATCGGTTAGTTAAAAAAGTTATTATATTTTAAAGATATAGATGAACAAATGTACTCTGTAAATTCAAAATCGTTTCATACAATTTGGATGTAATTGAATAAGTATTTCTAGCGATAGGAATCAAAAAAAAGTAGAAATCTGGCAAAAAAATAAATCACGCTACCGACATTTACAAAATAAGCTTGTATTTATTATTTGAAAGTTGCGAAGAACCATAATTGTTGCTAATTCTCTTATCATGGCCTCTTCAAACTATATAGTTTATCGTCGGTTCGTTACTAAGTCGGGTCGGATATCAAATGTATATGCAAAGCCTCCATCGCCTAAAAAATCTGTTGTTGGAGCCTTCGAGTCTACTCTCAGTGCTTGTAGGTTTTCCAGTCACCGGTTACTGTTTTCGTCAAACTCGACGAGTTCGAGTCTCGAAGAGTTGGACGTGGAACTTGGCCAATTGACACAACCCATGGAGTTTCTCGCTGGAGCTTCTTAGTGGATTGCGATTCCTATCCGTTGGTAGATTTAGCGAAGCACTGCTCTTCTTAGGGCTAGTGTTAGCAAATTCTCTCAGGCTTAGCCCGTGAACTCACATAAACGTCCGAACAGCAATAAATAAAATAAAACTAGAAAAATCACCCGCTCGGTGGAAAATCTTTACTTCGTCATAATAATATTCTATACTAGATAGTTATTTATATACAGAGTATTATATTATACACACTTAAGGAAATCGTTACCGAAAACAAATTAAATTAAATTATCCGTACTCCCTAGTTTCTTGAAAACGATTTCATTGTATTTAAAACTCAATGCTGGCGGTAATGGAATAGCAAGAACACGGAAAGCAGGTTTACGAATAATGTACCTACGTTTTGAACAAAAATGAATTCTTAGTCAATTATATTACTACTACTACCAGCCCGAAAATTTCCGCTGCTGGACTTAGTTCTTTCCTAAGGTTCGCTATAATGACTTTCCTTTTGACACAAATAAACTATTATTGCATTGGCTCCAGGAATAAATAGTCTCTTTATGATCTATTTAAGTCAATAGTTGGTCAAAGTCGTAAAAATTGTGACTTAAATTCTGAGTTTCCCAATTACCTATCGGGTACGGTTTTTTTGAGGATACCTCCGAGATCATGTATGATATTATATTAGACTGAAGTCTCAATTGTACGAATCGCGGTATCATTACAAAATTTAATTATAGTTGCGTTCAGGATCTATGTAAGTTTATGCTTACCATAAAACATGAATGAAAATTGTTCTTTTTTTCGCTGCGAGTACCTATTTTTTGCCGATAGCTACGTTAGTTTTTATTGTATCGGGTATCAGCTGTAAATATACAGAGGCAATTTGTAGAGCAAGCAAATGAATTTCTTTAAATTCTGTGAATGAGGACAATAATCTAATATTCACAGTATTTCTTCACATATCTTAAATAAATCTATGTAAGATTCTTAATAAAACTGCATACTAAGTTCTTTGAACTTATTGTGGCGGTAGCCATCACAGAATACAAAATATTTGACAGATGCCTGAATCTCGCTTACGACATTTCACAAGACAAGACAAGATAAGCTTACATACACAATGTGTCCGTGCACCAGTGTCGGAGACTTAATGGGGGTGAAATATGGGGATTTTATCGACAAATAAGTATCCCAATTATCTCTTGGCATACTAGAATGGCAGTAATTTTGTTTTTTTTTTTTACTTCGCAGCTCAGACGCCTACACTGGTTTAATCATTGCTCTCGATGTAGACGTCTTAGGAAGACGAAAGAGGTGTCATTTATACAGTTATACAAGTTCCAAACAACAATATTCGGACCGTCGGTCTACCGAGAAATATCACCGGCTCGATGGAAGGTCTTCCCTTTGTCGTAATCCCCAAATTTATAAATACCGAATTATCAAATTTTTAATGGTCCAGATTACTTTACCAGACAGACGAACCTACATTGGTGACCCTTATCGTGTCCATTGCATATTACGTATGCGCATTATTTTGCAACAGAATAGTATTCATTTAATCAAAACAAATATCTTTTTTACAGGCACATATCAAGGACAATGGATGCGAGGGTGTCGTCATGGATACGGCGTCCGTACATCAGCACCTTTCGGACTGGCGTCGCATTACCGGGCCGCGTCGCGCCATCACCGCGGCTCGATGTCTTCGCTCACGGAAGTGGGCAGCGCCTCGGATCCTTCGGAAAGGCGAACCAACCGTATGGACGACGCCCGAGGTGGTTTCGTGTTGGCGCGCCGCTCCGACCGGCCCTCGGGCAGACGCGGTTCACTTTTCGAGAACACGAAAAAGGGATTGTTTACTGTAAGTTGAAACAGATATTTTTTTTAAATACATTTTAAGGTAAAGTTACGACAACAAGACAGTAAAACTTTACGAAAAATCCACCTTAGATTTATTTGTACATAAATTGGTTTTTAAAAAACAAAATTGCTCAAAAACATAATATTTCGGTATGCAGCGGCCTGGCTCTGCCCCTGGCATTGCTGAGATCCATGGGCGACGGTAACCACTCACCATCGGGTGGGCCGTATGCTCGACTGCCTATAAGGGCAATAAAAAAAATTGACTAAAATTGGAATCGATTAAGATCAGGATCGGGTTGACAAAACCAAAATACAAAATATCGATAAACGAAAGCCTCCTGATGGTGATGACGCGTGATTTCAGAGGCTCGGCAAGCCGCGCAGTGCGGGCGACTTGGACAAGCACGGCGGTGGCTCGGTTCGCTCCGGCTCGGGGGACTCGACCACCTCCTGGGTGTCCTCCGTAGAGAGCACGCACTCCGCTATGACCCATGCCTCTCAGCACACTAATTCGAACACGAGTTTTATGGTTGAGGTGGGCTTTGATTTCCTATTATTAAAAAAAAAATTATATTAAAAAAAAAAAAAAATGGCATGCCCGCTGAGTTTCTTGCCAATTCTTCTCAGGACGGAGGCTAGTTTTTGTGAATTGGCGGTAGTTCTTTTGACGTTCAACAAGTATGTTGTACTTTCATTTATGTTGAATTAAAAAAAAAAATTTTACTATAATTTTTTGATATTACTTTGAAAAAAAATGTGTTCGAATAAATTAATTACAATGAGCTTGGGTAAGTAGTTTCTAAAGCAAACAGAAAATGTCCGCGTCTATCGCAAAAGAAGCTGGATGGCATTAGCAGAGCGGAGTGCACAAATCAAACCAATCAATTCTGCAAATTCATAAATAACTACAGCACTCTCTTCACTCTATCCACCTTCGCTTGCGACTCTTTTAATACTCTGAAAAACCTCATACAGAGAAATTTATTACGCACAAAAGCTTAGCGACATTTTCACGCATCATTTATTTAAATGTAATATTGAAATTGGAGCATTAAAGAGCTTGAATTTGTTGATATGGAATTTGATTCATTTTAACTTTGTCGATTGTAGTATCAACATGATCTGTGAAAGCATTTATTTGAGAAATAAAAAAAATCCTATGAATATCGGTTCGTAGATCATGCTGTTTAATTATTACCGAAGAACACGGATGTCGTTATCCAATGTGACGATCTGGCTACTGACGATTTGAGATTTCAAATAATGTTCTTGTTTTTACTTTTTATACGTTGCATTGTACATATAATAAGCAAATTCGCAACCCACCTGATCTTAACCCATTATCGTTGCCCGTACACATCTAGTAACATGTAGAGGCTTCGGATTCGTGATCATGGAAGCCACCCATCCTGACATGAGGTCAATTTTTTTGTTATTTTCTGCAACGGCTGTCACTTTTCATCACTTTCTCTTTTTCATCATTTCCTTGCATAACTGAAGCTAGAAATAGATAAAAATATATTTCCTTACATAATATATATATACATATATATATATATACATATATACATATATACATAACATAAATTCACCATTTGCACGTATAAACTAACATACCCTTGAACACGCCAGAACGCAGACACCCTTGGACAGGCGTAATTTTAATTTAGTATTTTTGAGTTTGTTACTTTGTTTTTGTGTTTTGGTTTTGTTACTTGAAACAAACAAAAAACAGTTATGACAGTATCACTAATACTTGGTTTTAAAATGCACAATCTTCGATATTCTGGCACAAAGATTGGGTTCTAAGTGAATGATATCACGATATTATATATTATAATGGTATCACGTAATCAAAATAAAATGCAGTTTCTATTCGTGAGATGTGATTATGCCGCTGTTCGAATCCCGCAGGCAGTTAACATTTTTTTTATGAAAAACGTAATTACATAACACATGTTCACGAATAATTTCCACGATGAAGGAATACCATTATGTAAAAATAATCAAACCCGCAAAAAATAAAAATTTGCATGATCACTGGTGATAGAGCATATTGTGAGCCCACAAGGGTAGAAGTAACACCGCCCTACATATTTCTGCTACCGTAATCCGCATCGACTTTCAAGGATGAGGCAACCGTTGTACTACAAAACTGAGACTTAGAAATCATGTCTCAAAGTTGGTGGCGGCATTTACGTTACGTTAATGTCTATGACCTCCAGTGACCATTTTAGACCAGGTGGCCTGTGAATTCGTCAATTCATCTAAATAATAAAAGTGCCAATCTTTTCTTCTATTCTATTGCCATCTAAAGTGCATAATTGCCAGGTTCAATTATGATAAAAAGTGAGTTAAAATTGAATCGCAATATTCCATAGCATTCCTGTCTAAAATGAAATAAATCAAGAATAATATAATAATTTAATGACGTTGACTAAGCTCTCATGGGACCTTCGTAAATCTATTTTATGGTTTTTTTATTTCAACAAAACTTGATATTTTTTTCGAAATATATTGTATCAATATTTCAAGGAATATCAACAGTACTAACGTGGTGTGGCCTCGTATTTTTTTCTATTCAACTGGACATCTACTCGTAATGAAAGGTGGTAAATGTATTCCTAGTTAACACAAAAACCATAATTAGATTATCATTCCGTCACATTTAAATTATTTTTTAAATGATTATAAATAATTAACATTTAGTTCACTGTCCTTGTCCTGTTTTATAATGTTAATTAAATCTCCTTTTGATGTCCTCAAAGCATGTGATTTTTCTTAGTTTACATGACGAAATGCGTGTTGTTTTAGTTCTAAGATTCTTAGATTTATTTGCCTCCTCGTTTTTGTCGTAGCTAATATTTGCAGTTTAATTTATTTATTTTATTTAATAGAGCAATATAGCATAATTCTAGACCCGCTGTCATAGACACAAATCTACTTGATCATACATAGAATAATAATTTTTATTTATTTTTTTATTTTTGTTCAGGATGAACATTTGGATGCCAATATCATAGAAACATATATGGGTGAATGGAAAAATGATAAACGTACTGGTTACGGCATCAGTGAACGTAGCGACGGTCTACGATACGAGGGTGAATGGTTCGAGAACAGAAAATACGGATACGGCGTCACAACTTTCCGCGATAACACGAAGGAAGAAGGCAAATATAAGAACAACGTTCTCATCACGAGCCAAAAACGCAAACACATGTTCCTGATGCGCTCTGCCAAGTTCAGAGAACGTGTCGACTCAGCAGTTAACGCTGCTCAACGAGCCTCAAAGATAGCGTTGCAAAAAGGGGACATTGCAATTTCCAGGTACCTAAAGCTTACTTTTAAAAAACCGTATTAATTGCCGTTCAAATCTCATCTATATATTAATACGTGAAGCTATAACTTTGTATTCCTTTTTACGAAAATTGCGCAGACGGAGGAGTACGAAATTTCCTACACTTATAGAGAATACAGAGGAGTGCAGAATGAATGCAGGTCGAAAGGCCAGCAGCTATTTTTTAATTATGCTTAAAAAATACATTAAATCAATGAAAAAAAGCATTAAACACACTACTTTGTATTTGACTCACACGCGCATGCATACTATTTGTTTATTGTCAAACTTTTCTTTTTGCTTATAGACAGTGATCAAATTGAGAATTAAAATTAAATATTTATTATTATTTATATTTGTCTAAAGTGTAGTCTTGGCGAAATCTGTGATTATAGAAGTTTATAGGTATGTCTTTGACAATAGAATGATAATAGTGTACAAACTTATAATTTCAATTAATTACAGTCGAATTTCGACTACCGGGGGACCACTAGTTCCCTATTTACGTATTTATTCTGAAAAAATATTACTTCGGATTTGAATCCTATCGGTTGTTTTACTCGATACGAGTACATAAAATATCGTACCCAATATGTAATTTTTATATTCAGTGAACGGTACACGTTACATTTCAAGTATTAAACTGTTTTCACAGAACCGCTACAGCACGTGGTAAAGCCGAACAAGCGGATGCAGCCGCAGACCAAGCAAAAGAAGACTGTGATATAGCGCAAATGACTGCGAAGCAATTCGCACCAGATTTCAAACATCCTGGTTTCGACCGAATAGGATTAAGAGAAAAATACAGACAAAAGGCTTACGACGCACAAGTTGCACCACCCGTACCGCAAGAATCTGAAAAGATCTTGGACGGAAAGAGCATTCCAAATCATATCCCTCCGACGCACTCACAGCTTCCACAAACAAACGCCGTACCGAACGCAATGCCCAGAAGACTTTCTACGCAATATCCTAAAACTACTGGTAATCAACCAGTTGACCCACGACTTGCAAACAGTTCAAATTACAATTCAGATAACAGAAATCTTGGACCACCACACGACCCATACCATTCCTCTCAACAAGATTCATGGCCTACAAATTCACAGTCATATATTCCGGACACACACAAACAGTATGTACCAAATGAACAAATGAATACTTATGGTACCGGTTCTCCAGGTGTACCACCAAACCCATCTGCTCCATATCGTCAGAACAGGCAAGATTCAATATCTCAACAACAAAGTTATGATCAGAGCGGTCAACCATTTACGAATCAAGGTCGGAGATTGTCGTCAGCAGTTAGAGCCACGGCAAACCAACGACCACAACAGGATTGGAACGCTCAACCCCAACCTCAACAAGCAACAAGGCGCCAGAGCGTTCTCGGTCAACCTACGTATGATACGCAAGCTAATACCTACGTTGACGGGCGCACCGAATTTCGCTCGGGAACGGTACACTCTGAAGGTGCCTTGCTGGATAACAAGCAACCTGGACCAACAGAACCGCAAAACTATCGGCAAAACTATGACCAAGATAATAATATGTATAGACAGACAACGCAACCAGATCAAGCATATAGACAAGGAACGGTCGACAATCAAGCCTATCGTCAAACACATCCCTCTGAACAGGACGCTATCAATGGAGCACGAGATAATCGACAACCAGGAACACGTCCTTCAATCGATTACTTTGATCACTATAAAAGACCTCCAAGCCGAGACTCTAGTGTGGATCGATACGGCAGACGATCTCGACAGCCTTCGGTTGATGCTACCGCACCGAATCCAAGTTCACGTAGTGGTTCAATTGCCCCACAAACGATATCACGACCTCCGTCAAGGGCAGCTACACCAGCAGGCAACGGTCATTTAGCGTCCGGTCGTGGTTCGATTTCAAGAGCTAGTTCTAGAGAGCATCACGCATTTGAAGATTCGCTCTTACGAAAGCGAACACTCGGCCAGGAAATATCTCCTTCTCCGTACCAACCAAAAAGGACGGAAAGCTTATACGTAGCACCAAATCCTACTCCACCACCACCCATTCAACGAGCAGCAGGAGGAGGAGGAGGTCGCAAAGTGAGTAATTTTAGTATTTAATATTTATTTGTATACCATTTAAAAACGATGATCAATAATTATTATTATTAGTTCTAACAAGCGCACAAGAATAGATAATATTCAACTAATAAAGCAATCATTCGTTGTAATTCACTGGTCATTGTTTTATAAAATAATGAACCGACTAACCTTCGGTCCTAATGACAAGAGCCATAGATAATGCAACATGAACGAACGAAAATATGTAGAATAACAAGGCCAAGGAATTCACGAAATGTCACGTGCATGACGAATACTTTATTTTTATCGCACTATTCGCTCGCAATACGCGCTTATGAACCGATTGGAATAGACAGGGGCAGCACTAATTACACTAACCGATCAGGTATCAATCATCAGGTTGGTTTTTGAAGTATTAATGTTTAGGAACAAACTGGGATGTTTTCTCGTGAGCGTCATAAAATGTAACTAAGTGATTCACCGGAAGTTGAGCAACAGCCATTTTTGAGTATAACACTAGAGTACTTTGATTGTCAAACTGCATTTACTGGTGGTAGGGTGTAGTTATAGCTGCCGCGAAGTACACATGCGTTCCAGCCTGAAGGGCAAGAAGTCGTACAAAAAGATAAAAAAACAATTGAGTCTTCGACTGCATGTGTAAAAGCGGGTTTTTTTATTGCTTAAATGGGCGGACGACCTTATGGCTCACCTGATATTCAGTGGTTATCAGAACCATGAACGTCTAGAATATAAATGCCGTCACCCACCTTGAGACCTCTCAGTTTTTATACTACAACGGCTGCTCCCCTTCAAACCAAAACGCATTACTGCTTTATGGCAGAAATAGGCAGGATGATGGTACCAATCCCTGCGGACTGATAAGACGTCTTACCACGCCAGTAATTACGCAAATTATAATTTTGTGGATTTGATTTTTATTACACGATGCTATTCCTTCAACGTGCAAGTCATTTGTGATCATATGTTAAGCGCGTATTTCATTACAAAAATTAGTACCTGTCTACGGGATTCGAACACCAGCACAGTTGCATCGCTTGATACGTTGCACCGCGCGTCTTATCATTCAGGCTACGATAACCTCACACGTACGACGGGTTGCGGTATTAACATTGTGGGCTCCGGGAACTAGTTTACATCAGTGGGTCGTAGGCTCGTTCACCTATTTAAGCAATAAAAAAAATGTACTTAGATGGTAAGCGCAAGTAAATACACCACAATAAGTATTCACGTTGTTACATAATTAATTAAAAAAATGGTACCTACTCAAACTTTCAATGGTAAATTTAAAATATTTTTTTTTTCGATAATTATTTTTATACGCATAATTATTAAAGTCTAGGATTTTCGTCAGCTTTCGCGGCCATATACACAATCAAAACCACTTTAACAGTTTATTCTAGCGTTTTTT
Source organism: Bombyx mori (assembly GCF_030269925.1). NCBI lineage: Eukaryota > Metazoa > Arthropoda > Insecta > Lepidoptera > Bombycidae > Bombyx > Bombyx mori. The sequence continues at coordinate 11,393,406 of NC_085110.1, forward strand.
TTTTAATTATTTCCGACGTTTCGTTAACTTTCGCCCCTTTTTTGTCAACATTTAAATATTGTGCACGCTAAATAAAATAATAAAATGATGGCAATTAGCACATAGATGGTGGATAGCACAGATCTTACCGATCATACCGCACTCGTGGCACAGAGGTATCATACGTATCTCACAGTCGAAAGGCCAGCTGAACCGTATGTATGTATAACATAGTAGGCATAGTATGCAGTAACATATTACTGCCGTAACGAAGTTCTCGTTGGCTCTTCTGGTGTTAAGCGGCTACACCAAATCAATAGCCAGCAAAACTGAGCTGAGAACTTGAGCCCTGGTCACGAAGTACGTCCAAATTCTTGGTTGGCAGTCATTTAAAGATTTATTAACGTCGTAAACATCAAGGCCAATCATTGCATTTAAAATGTGTGCGCATCCATTGGCTTATGACGAGGATAAAAAAAAATTAATAACATCTCCGATCCACTCCACTCGTTTCGAATCGAAAACCTTTTTTTTTATTTGAGGCCGGCTCAAAATCAAAACGACATAATTCATTTATGCATTGAAAAAAAAAACATTCAAGAATATTTTTTTCCACCGACACATAGTCTTGAATGACGAAATATAATGTGGATAATATTATGTTGTAGTTTGTAGGCGTGCACTGTCGCGGGAGCGGGAGAGTAGCATAGCAGCCGGCCAGCGCTGAGCCCGGTCTATTTCTAAATCGAGACAGTCACTCGCAGCGCCTTTCCGCGTACCATCTCCCCGCTATATATAAACCAAAAAAGAATACATTACAAAGTACAAAAAAACTAACAACAATTTTTTTTAATAAATATTCAACTAATTAAGTACGCGGTACATAAGATGTCTAAACACTAAATGTAAGCTCCTGAACGAATTCGCAATGTGATCAAAAGACATCGAACAAAGTTTGTGAAAATTATAAGTTTGAAATATTAGAAAAGATGTGGTATCAAGAGGTAGAAGACGAAGATGAGGACCTTATGTGTTCGCCGGCGATCCTCGCCCGACGTGCCTCCGAAAGCTGGATAAATGTACCTCCAGTTGAGGTAACTTACTACTACTACCTTTTAATCATTTCGGATTCAGAACGTGTCTAAATGTGCATGAAAAATAAAAATAATTTAAGTAACATTATTAAAATGTCTATTGAACCCATTTTATATAACCCTAATATTGGTTCAAAGTGCATCAAAAAAGTGTCCGCTTTGGAGTAAGATTTTAAATACATACATATATTGATTTACTCGGTAATGCAGTGGTTAGTGCGCGTCACTACTGATCATAGGGTATTGGGTTCGATTAACTTCGAACAAACAATCTTATAAGAAACATGTTTTTTTGATCTCTAAATATATATAGGCATATATATCTAAATATATATAAATGTATATGTGTATGTATGTATATCAGTCTCGGGTTCCCATTTTACACGAATTGCTTCTTTGCGGCCATAATTTAATTCATTTTAAAGAAAACCCTAAATCATATCACATTCATATAATATACATACATACATATATGAGCTTACGTAAAATTTTAAAAGAAGGTATTTAAATTTAGTTGTTTTATGGATTATAGGAATAAGTTACGTTAGAATCGTTTGAAAAAAAAACGAATAAACAATAATTAATGATGACAGTCCATCAATTTATAATTAAGGAATATATATTTTTGCATGTAGTACAAGTGTTTCGATTATTATTTTCAGATAGTTCTAAAAAAAATCACGAAAGCTTCTACTTGGGGTTTTAAAACGACATTTTTAAATGTTTCTAAAATAAAAAACATATTTATGTGTTGTCAATTCTCTAACTTTCCAAGTTTTCGGGTGAAAACGTGGCTAGAAAAATATATAAGCAATGTGGGAATGCGGCAGCGCCCTAAATAAAAACACAACTTTTACTATTAGATTACTTATAGATACGATAAATGAATAATAAAATCAAACAAAACAAGATTTTTTTAAACAATGTTTGTAATCATATAAAAGGTAACCAAAGTTGAACAATAAAATTTCATACTTAAAATAGTTAAACTTAATCGCTAAGTTTCGTAGGTAGTATTTTCATAAAAATAGGTTAATGACCTCGTCGAAATTTACAGCATGTAAAAATCATGACGTAAATCATAACATTAGAATATTTCCTTGGGTTCAACTTCCCACGGCGTTTTCCCGCGATATGGACACCTACTTTCCGGAACAGTAAAATTATTTCATAATAAAAGGGCAAAATATTAGATTCTTATACGCCATAATTTTTTTATACTATAAGCGTTAAGACGAAGCTTAAACATTAACCGGAAATGATCGTAACCCCATCAACACGTTTTTATTGCTCTGTAATTTTCAGTTTCTATGTCGACTTATAATAACGAAAACAGAAATGTGTAGTTAAAGTTTCCTGTTTATTCAAGGACTTGTTCATTTAGATTTTAAACTGTTTCACGCATGTGTGAAACAAAAACAAAACTATATAGCATTAGCTACAATGAACGACCATTAACGAATACATAAGAACTTAGTTTACTTATAAGAAATTATAATAAAACTAATGTATGTTCTGATATGATAAATTATACAATTGTTTTTCAATTATTATACATATTAATAATCTGTAACAAATTAAAAATTCACTTCCATTATATTCTTTGTCGTCATCATCATATACTGAGTAGGTATATGTTTGCAAAGACCCACAATAAGGTTGAAACTTATATACATGTGTGTAATAAATATGTATACTTATATAAAGGTTAAAACATCATACTTAGTTGTGTTCGTTTTTACTAGTTAACTTAATCCAACGTAACTATCGTTCATAATAATTATATGAAATACGTCTATTTGCTAGAATATGTAAGTCGGGCTCCGCCTTTCGTATGTTGATGGTACTAATACAAAAACCAATCCAGAAGCTATCAACAACTATATAAAATCTGCTGGTTCCATGCTCGAACATATAACACATACATACATAAATCATGAAGAAGAAATCACCTACACAAATAAGTTACGGAATTAAAAATCAATTGTGGTTGGGATCAGGAGCATATATTTTGAGGCTAATTCATCCAGCACTGAAGAAAATAAGATACAGGTGGGCTGTGAGCTCGTCCACCCATCGAAGCAATAAAAAAGAATAAAAAAAATATATATATTGACAGATGCTGAGCACGCCGCAGACGCTTCAACGCAAGAAGTCTCTCCCCGATGTAGCGAGTATGCCGCGGGCGGCGGAGACCGGTATGTCCCGCGAAGAGGTATCGGCGCTAGGATCCGCGCGACGCGAGGAAGTGCGCCGCATGCACGAGGAATCGGAAAAACTGAGGGCCAATCCTCTACTCTACTTGGTCAGTCCGCAAGTCAAGGTATGAAATAAAAAGGGAAAGTTTTAGAGAAAAAGTATTTTATTTGGTATATTATTGGTATATTATTTTGTTGGTATATTTTACTGGTGGTAGGACCTCTTGTGAGTCCGCACGGGTAGGTACCACCGCCCTACCTATTTCAGCCGTGAAGCAGTAATGCGTTTCGATTTGAAGGGTGGGGCTGCCGTTGTAAATATACTTGAGACCTTAGAACTTATACCTCAAGGTGGGTGGCGCATTTACGTTGTAGATGTCTACGGGCACCAGTAACCACTTAACACCAGGTGGGCTGTGAGCTTGTCCACCCATTTAAGCAATAAAAAATATGGCACAATTATTTTTTTTATATTATTTGCATAATTGGGTGAACGAAGCCTACGGCTTTTTTAGCATTAAGATACTACCGGAACCCATTAGCAACTAAACTTATATGCAGACTTCGAAACGTGATGATGTAGATGTAGAAGATTTAGCTTCGATTGTTTTATTGCTGCTGTTCCAGTATTCAAAGCGAAATCCATGACAGCTTCACGAACAGAACAGAAATAGGTAGGATGTTGGCACCGCATTTGTGATCTTGCAATACGCCCAACCATCAGTAAATTAATTAGAGCAGTAAAAATAGTAAGATAATTTGCAAAATATAATACTCCTTCATTCTCATTACAGTCACAAAAATACATCTATGAAGGCAGTTAAATATCGTTTGACTACAGGATCTTTTGTCCCGTGCCTCACAGCCATAGTTCACAAAAGCTCTGACTCCATAGTTAAGTGTAGTGACTTGCTACAGGCCCCATCGTTGCCCTGCTAATACCGAAGGCGATCTTAGCCTTATGAGATATATACTCAATACATGAGTTCCAAGTCAACGTTAAATCTGCAGCATTTATAATTATTGTTTTTTGGAAGACCCAACTCATGACCTACCAAAAGTTAGATATTTGACGTTAAGATATTTGACCTGGAGACAGCCATAACTCACTGAAAAGACTGAGCAGCGTTAGCTTTCCCAATATATGTTTGGGGTAAACGGAACTGGGGCAATCTTACTCTGAAAGCTTGCATTTGATCCTACACATTCTCCGGAAAAGTTCCTACGATTTGACCGCGTACACTGTAATCAAAATAGTTGCTGTCTTGTTTACAGTACAATAAATCACCACCCACTCTGACATTGAACTTTGTAAAATTCTATCTGCATCAAAGTAAATATTTACAAAACATAAAATTTAAGCAGTGCACCTTTTTACCAATTTACAACACTGTAAATTCATACTTCACCAAAAATTACGAATATTTTTCTTTCTCTATTTTCGTTTCGTAATCCAGAGCAACGAAAATACAGTACATAACCAGAATATCTCTGTTAGTAACTAATTTACATTTACGTAAACTCTTTGTTCGCCAACGATAACGAAAAATTGAATACCGCTACTTTTGTTCTTCGAATTATATCAGAGCAGAAAAAATACAACACTTAAAAACGCTTCTACTTTTTTTTAACTGATTGAACCTGGTCGATAATTAATTTTAAATAAATTTGTTTCCCGAAAAATTCTCAATTATGTAATTGTAATTTATTTTCATACATATTTCTATATTTTAGGACTGGTTCTCCCGACAGCAACTGGTTATCCTTGTACTGTTTATCAATATCTCTCTGGGCATCATGTTCTTCAAGCTGCTCACGTAGCGTCGGCGGGTGGCGCCCTAGGGCGCCTGGTCAATTTCTTCACAAATCACTTCTGCCCTTCAGGGTAAAAAACCGTAAATTAATTATTGTAAATAATTGTTATTGTAAAACAATTTTTCCAATCCGTTACTGTTACACAACATGTAATATCTTAATATAATTATGTAATGTGAACAAAATTATTAAAAGAATCCTTTTTTTCATCTAGGACTTATTTTGTTTACCAGTGACTTTTGTTTACCGTTGTGTAAGTGTGTTTTGAATTGAATAAAAGTAGTGTTACACTCCTATCCTGCAAGGTATCGGCAATATGCAGATTTATGAGAGAGTGCATGGAACAATAATGTGCCCCAGGACGAAACTACGGATTTGTGAGAGTTACGTGGACCTACAAATTGTAGGTTAAAATTATCGTTAATTTCATTGTGTACATTTGAATTACTGAAACCCTGTAGAAAGTATTTTAACATTTTTATCCTGAACTGCTATTTGTTAATTTTTTATTTAAGAGAAATCAAATTAATTATGTTGCTCTATTTATCGTTGCCTTCGACAAAACCCTTTACGTTAGGTACTTATATCAATTTTGTTTTCATTTTGTTGTTTAGTTCAATTTCATGTTATCCAATTTGTAAAACGTTAAAGTGTCTTTGGAAAATACAATTTAAGTTGAGAAAGCAAAGACAAAATCAGATACAAGTAAGCAACAAGGATTCTAAAATTGTTTTAGAGTCTTGTTCCAAGTGGTGTTTCATACGTTGTTAACTGTAGCATATTTGAAAATTAAGTTTTATATTACGGTAAGTGATGGAAGTGAGCACAAACTCATGATATTTAATGAATGATACGCATAACATATTCAATGATTCTTGTAAATTCAACAAACAAAATATTCAATTATTTCATTTTGTAAAGTAGTAAATTAAATTTACGTAACTACAAGTAAAACTCTATATAATATTATATTGCTTGCAAGATGCAAATTAAGCATGTGCATTATTTTCCTATTCTAGAAAATATATAGTACCAAGTTTTTATACAAAGTTTCTATTATTTTTTACCTCAGAAGTCAATTTTCGCGAAATTAATATATGTACATATATATAAAAATATGTTGTTATTTAATATTGAATTATATATATATTATCTATTTAATCGAATTTGGCATGGCAAGCGTGCGAATGAGACTGTTGATACGTAATTTTGTTATACGTATATTCTGAAACAGAAGTTACCAAAACGTAATTGTTGAAAGTTTAACATTTGAATATTAATGTTTACCAAAACAAACGTCACAGTTTCATTACCATGTAAAAATGTAAGTTTTATGTGTAAGGATTTCATTACTTGTATCAATTTTATCTACGTTTCACAAATAAAATATTTTAACAAAATCAATTGAGTTTTTTTTTTTTTTTTCGAGCTCACAGAAGACGTTTGAGAACACATGTTTACGACGAAACTTAGAAGGAAAGTTTGCGTTTTTTCTTCCTATCTATTAGCTGGTAGCCTAAGGGACTTTGCTAGTACCAGCCCTAACAAGAGCAGTGCTTCGCATTATCTACCACCGGATCTAAATCGCGACCCACGGAGAAGATCCGGCGAGAAACTCAGTGAGCTGTGTTGAGTGAGTTGTTGATGAGTTAGTTCGCTCGTAAGCTCGTGTAATTACTGCTGAAAAGGCGTATTGGGAACTCTGGTAAGCTCTATATAAAGTTTGATTGTGACCATATTGGAGTGATTTCTAGTGTTGCAAGATATACATCTATTTACTCCATAGTATGTCAGATACTTTTGATAGCAACTTGATAAACAAATAATTAAAACTCAAACGAATTGTTTGGTATTAATTTCTAAAACTTTAATTCTGACGTTCCCAAACTTAAACTCGTAATCTTGTTATTACGTGAACCCGATATTGTAGGACATACAAAATTTAAATCCTCTAATCGAGCATTTCTCACGGTGTTGTTAAAACTGGCAAACGTCAGCGTACGATTAATTCAATTAATAACAAGACGTTTGTAAGGTTTCAACCTACGACAGAATAAATAAATTTTAACAAAGAATAGACGTTCACTTACTTATATTCTGATGAAGAAAAATAACAATTCTGAAAACTATGGAACCCAAAATCAACAAAAGACGGTACGTCTACCACGAAGATTCCGAATTTAGTACCACCGGTGAAAATCTTAAAAGGCTGTTATTTCATCCGTCAGGATTCCGTTCTGGACCATGAAAGTGATTCGATTGACTTGGATGACTTGTTGCCTAAGATCGGCGAATTTGGTATCTATCAGAAGCTCCTCCTTTGGCTCGTGTGCCTGCCGGCATGCCTGCCTTGCGGATTTTGTGCGTTCAACCAATTATTTATGACAGATGTGCCTGACCATTGGTGTAAAGTGCCCGAACTGCAAATGCTAAATATAACACAATACGAACGTAAACTGTTATCGATCCCAACAAAGGTGAGGTCTTATTATTTGAATTATAACTACTGGTGATAGGACCTCTTGTGACTCCGCACGGGTAGATATCACCGTGTCGCCTATTTCTGCCGTGAAGCAGTAATGCGTTTCGGCTTGAAGGGTGGGGCAGCCGTTGTGACTATAGGTACTGAGACCTTAGAACTTATATCTCAAGGTGTGTGGCGCATTTACGTTGTAGATGTCTATCGGCTCCAGTAACCACTTCACTACAGGTGGGCTGTGAGCTCGTCCACACATCTAAGCAATAAAAAAAATAAAATAAAAATTTACAATATGAAGCGTGTACTAAAAGTTATCGAAAAGAAATTTGGTATATTTTTAACCGAGTTAAAAAGAGAAGATAATTCTTAATTTGACTATACTTTTTATGTGTGTTACCTCAGAACTTTATTCTAGGTGGACCGATTTTGATTTAGAACTTGTTACTTCTAACAGTCTCGTTTAAATATTATTAAGATTTGACCAATTATCAATTTTTTATTTTATTATCAAGTTTTTATAATCAATTTTTTGTTATCAAGTTTTTAAGTTACTCTTATAAATGCATATTTAATTCCAACTTGGACTACACATCGCACATACGGTGCTACTCGTATTAAGTCACTTAAGCAATTCTTGTTAACACTGAACTGAGTATGAGAAGATACATTTTTAATAGTTATTAGTGAGACAAGCGAGATGTTTGCTTTTACTGATGAAGTTTAAAGTTGTTTAAGTTGTTTTGGTTAATAATTTTTACGAGTATAATATTATTCAAGATTTTTACGCTTGAATAACAAAGATATATAAGTATTTGTTACTCTTCATGTATTTATTTACATTAGCGGACCTAATGCCTAAGGCATTCCTTACCAGTCAACCAAAGGTAATGCAGAGTAAATAAAAATATATGTACCTATATTCTATTGTGCCCACTAAATTTTTTTTCTCATTAGGATAATGTCAGTTTTGAGAAATGCTTTAGATATGCAATGGATTGGTCTGACATAAGGAGTGTATCAGAAATTCAATTAAATAAAAACTTAACCGTGGAACCTTGCTATGACGGATATGAGTTTAATATAACAGAAGTATCCTCATCTATAGTAATAGACGTAAGTATATAATGTTAATTTACTAGTGTTTTTATGTCCCATTTCTATAATATGTTCTTCGTCCTAACACAAGCCACATCCTTCCATAATTTGGGACTAATAGCTATTTCAAATAAATATGTTTTTTTAATAAAGTAGTCCAGTTCACACAACACGCTTCTGGGATATCAGATTTTTTTGTTAGTGTGTGTACACACCGTGAAGTGAAACTCACTACTGTCTTCAGGTCGGAGCTCCAATTCTATTGGAAATGATCATTATTATATCATTATATCTATTTTATATATTTTCATTTATATTCTGCCATCCCAATCGGAATGCATGATTGATTAAGTATAAAAATAGACAGAAAAGTGGCACCAATCCGTAAGGCCTGAAAACACGTGCTTTTCGTTTCTTTTAGTAATTCAAAAAGGTAATAGGAGTGTATCATTTAGGCTTATCCTGTATATCATTTAGTTCAATTCATATGTTGTAACGTGTCTCTCTCTTATTTAAGAAGCTGTTACTTTGAAAATACCTGTGCACAAACTGCTATATTTTAAATATCACTAAAGTAATCCTTACATCACTTGAAAATTTTAAATAAATTGTTAGAGCTCTATAATCATATTTATCTGATTATCCTAATGTTACAGTTTAATTTAGTATGCGAGTATGATGTCTACCCTACACTTGGATTGGTCGCTTTAAACGTTGGAGGACCCATTGGCGTTTATTCTTTTGGTTATTTAAATGACCGGATAGGTCGAAAGAAGTCCTTCTTTATCTGCTTAACTACACTGCTTATCGGAAGTATAATGACATCATACGCTCACGAATATTGGCTTTGGGTACTCGCCAGAGCTATCGTTGGCTTAACTATTCCAGCTGTTTACCAAATTCCTTTTATAATATGTGAGTATAACATCAATACAATTACGTTTTCCTTTGCCCAAGCGGACGACGAACAAATGAGCTGATTACCTATCATTAGGAAGCTTCTGGAAGGAATCTAGAATATCCCGAAATTTGAGCTAAAGGGAAAATATATAAGGTCAAAAATTTTAATATAAAAAGTACAGTCATCATCAATATTGTTACAAAAGTATTTTTATTACAATCTTACTATAATATTGAATAATACACAAATAGTACATGAAAAATACGCAAGAAATAGTTATACTCCTAAAAACATGATATTAGTTCACAAATAAATAAGACTGTGGTCGCTCCTTCGTTCATTCTTGAGAATAGTATATTACACCTCTTGGGAAGGAAAATAAGAAAAGCCTCAGATCACATGTAATGTGTGCGTGATCTGAGGTTTACTTTTTTACTTTCCAAGGGCTGTATACTATTTTTTTGTCCGACAAAGGCGGAAAGCGGCAACTTTGTTTAGCGCAACGGGACAAAAGTTGCCACTTTCGGCCCGGAGGGAAAAAAATATATCTATATTTTCATCAAAATACTACGAGTAGTATGTACTAGTAAGACTATTATTATATCAATATGTTGACATCTACAAACTGTAAAAGTGCAATAAGCTAATAATCTACCGTAAGTACAATACAACAGCTATTTACTTAAAGTCTTATTCTGAACAATACTTTTTGACATAACTTAATATGAATAATACTTTTCTTCTTGTAACTTGTAGAGCACAAATAATTCGTTATTAATAACACTGCTGGCATAAATAATTTTCATTTTAGCAACAACCTATTTGATGAGCCCGTAATTTTAACTGAAGTCAGTTACCAATTTATCGTAACAACTTAAAATGATAAGAAATTCATATGTCATTTTATGTTTCAGCCTTAGAACTTGCCGGACCCAATTACCGATCTTTCGTGACAGTCATGACATGTATATTTTATACGTTGGGCTTGATATTACTATCAGTAGTGACCTATCTTCTACGAGATTGGAGATCTCTGGCATTAGCTACTTCAGTTCCCTTTACTGTGTATTACTTATATTGGTTTGTTTTACCTGAATCGCCACGATGGCTTTTGATGCGAGGACGACTAGAAGAAGCTAATGATATTCTACAAACTATAGCAAGAGTAAACAAAAAGGAATTACCCGATGAATATATGATTAAACTGCAAAAGTTAATTTTAGAATTAAAAGAGGATACACAACAAAAAAACAAACAGCAAGAAAGTGTGTTTACTCTATGTCGTACACCAAATATGCGACTCAAGACGTTTTTGATCACATTAAATTGGTGCGCATCTGAAATGGTATACGTTGGCCTAAGTTACTACGGCCCGGCTATTGGCGACAATCAGTATATGAGTTTCTTTCTGTCATCCGCCGTTGAAATACCGAGCTACCTTATATGTTGGATGCTCATGGATCGTATTGGCAGAAGATGGCCTCTATGTTTATCGATGGTTATTAGCGGCATTTTTTGTATCGTAACCGTTTTACTACCGAAAGGTAATTTCATCCCATTTTTTCGAATTTTCGTGATACCATTGCCACAAATCAATAAATATTTAAAAAAAATAAAATTTTTCCAGATGCCATCACAGAAACGCTCATACTTTACCTTATTTCAAAATTATTTATCTCAGCATCTTTCTTAATAATATATCCTTACGCTGGTGAGCTCTATCCTACGGCATTACGAGGAGTGGGAATAGGTACTTCAGCGTATATTGGTGGCTTGGGTTTGATCATAATCCCATTTATTAATTACCTGGTAAGAATATTCATCTTCATTTCAACGAAAGTACTCGCTTGCTAAAAATTCATAATTTTTTTTGTTTCACTCGTTTTGTTGACTAGTGTCGGCATTCACATTTTAATAAAAATCGTCGCATAAAATAAAGTCTCTTTAAATGAATGAAAGCCTAATTAATACCCACAAGCAAACTAATTTGTAGATTGTAAATGTAAGAAAGGTAAAAATAAAAAATAAAAAATAATGATTTATTAATTTCTTATAAGGCAATTTAGAAAGGTGTTTTATTGCCTATTCAATCAAAAAGCAAATGATCCACATGGTGGTTTCCGAGCATCGTCGTTAATCAACATTATAAATAATAGGTGTATAGCCAAGTCATCATTCATTGAAATATAAAGATTTATTTCGTAAATTGTCAAATTAATCTTCTTCAGTCACCGCCAAAAAATTTATGATTCGAGACGTTGCTATATAAAATATTTTTGCATAACCTTAGTACCAAACTTATGAAATCAAAATTTGATAGAGTCACAAAAGTCTCAGAGACAAATTCACTCGATTGTACTCAATCAAAAATTCCAGGGTTCCAACAACTTAGTTCTACCTCTTGTAGTCATGGGAGCAGTATCAGTTGTCGGGGGTTTAAGCGCCCTTCGACTGCCGGAAACACTACATTGTCCGCTACCACAAACAGCCGAGGAAGGAGAAGAGTTCGGCAAGGACTGGACGTACAAAGATTGTTTTACATGCGGAGCAAAAACGTTTGTTCTTTTTTTTTTATATTGAACAACAATAATCTATAATTATATAATCTATATCTCGCAATTTAAAATTCAATATAACCGTTACAGTAACACATGACATTATGTACGAATACAGTAAGACATGTCTTTCTTCTCCGCGAGAATTGCAATTTTAAAACTGGGCTCGAAGTACATAAATTCAATACCTAAATCAAATCTAGGAGTTACTATGGAATGAGCTCCCCTCCACGGTGTTTCCCGAGCGCTATGACATGTCCTTCTTCAAACGAGGCTTGTGGAGAGTATTAAGCGGTAGGCAGTGGCTTGGCTCTGCCCCTAGCATTGCTGAAGTCCATGGGCGACGTTAACCACTCACCATCACAATTTTTTTATAAAAAAAAAAACTAAAACTATTAGTTTTTAGGCACTTTTCTATTAAATGCAATAAATTCAGAATTACTAAATGATGGTAAACAACTTCACGGCTTATTTATGCTTTGCAAATTGCAAAAACTTTGGCAGACAAAAAACTATGATAACACAAGCGTACACCGTGACACCACCATTAACCATTAAACTGCATACTGACTGGCAGAACTGCAAAAACCTCCGAAAACCTCGATGTTTTGCAACGGTTAGGTACTCTTTTTGGCCTTTATCACGCTTACGTGGTAGATCGTTTTTTTAAGCCTGCACGGATATATACTAGATTCTTCCTATTTCTAGACAAATCAGCCTACATTGCGGCTTGAAGAACGGGACAGCTGTTCTACAATCTTAATGAGATCTTATGTTTCTTAAAACTAATTAGCGTCTGGTGCAATTAATGTTGAAATATGAAATATCTACAAGTTATTCTGTCATTCCAGCGCAAACAAAGATGTTCACGTGACATTTACATTCCATAACAAAGATACTTATATAAATAAACAGCATTCATATTACAGAGAAGCAACAACCAACGATTCTTATGAAAATCTGGACCAGTTAGAACTAACACAAGCACCACTCGTAGAAGTTGACGAAGCGGCAGGAATTGCACCCAAACGACGTAGCTCTATGCGGAAGTTGCTCCGGCAAACCAGCGTCGTTGAAACCCAACGGGATGTAGACGGAAACATTAAAATGACCTATTGGTTTTAGTTTAGCTAGAGTTTATCTATACACGTACTCGATGAAAGAAAGTATTGAAAAAGAATGAAAAAAGTCAAATAAATTCACGATTTTATCGTTCAGTGTTCTTTGATTGCACAAGATGGTTTAATGTGGATGCTGCAGACGAGCCAAAGGTCCATCTTGTTGATGGTCACCCAAGCACACAAATACGAAAATGCCACCGTTTTTCAAAATGTCATCCATCTTGAAACATAAAGGTTTAAGTCATAAACCAAATTGCAACAATTTTTATGGAAACTAGAAGGATTTAACTAATAAATAATTTATATCAGTGCCATGGTGAAATGGAAGAAATTATTTTTTTAAAGCGACTGAGTTACATACAGCCAACAGCAGTTGCACACAGCCATATAGCTCTTTTTTGTGAAAGTATCACTATGTATTTTTAGAATGAAGGCTTGAGTTCGGAAAAAATGTGAAATTATTGTCCCAAATCTTTCAAGAAGCAATTCTTAACTCATTAAATATTATTTTCTATCATAAGAAAAACTTCAATATGGATTATGTATTAAATAAATTATTGATTGAATTGAGAATGTAGATTTGAAGCAGCTTGGGCTAGTTCTATTTGCCTATCTAATGAAACAACACAGACAAAAAGTCTGTGGTTGTGGCAGTGCCGGATTAAGCAAGCGCGGGGTCCGTAGCAAATTATTTAAAAGAGCCCTTGATCTACTATGAGTTCTTAAGTATAAAGTGGTAAAAAAACAAATCAATAGTATATACGTTTATTTGCCATCTATACAATTTTGTGGGTATTTAGTAAATTACTATAGGCGCTGTTAGGCTCTGACAAGTACAAAAAGCCAGAGATGACATTTTCTGGCTATATAATATAGAATAATTTTGATAGGAAACTAAAATTGAAAACTGATGATACTACACAAATTATTTTTTTCAATACATATTTCAAAGTTGATATATTTTAATGCAAAGTATATTATTTTTTTAAGAATAATAATAATAATAATAATATAGCCTTTTATTCAGATCCATATTACAATTATATGACTAAAATTAAATATAATATATAAAACTTAAATTTTATTTAAACCTTAATCTAGTCTATTATTTGAATTTTTCTTATTTTCTGCAGATCTGTTTGCCAATCGACAAAGGCCTCCTCCAACCTTTTCCACTCATGTCTTTCTTGAGCCACTCTGTTCCATGTGACGCCTGCCACTTGTCTTATGTCGTCATCCCATCTTTTTTGCGGTCTACCTTTTTTCCTTTTACTTTCTCTAGGATACCATTGTGTCACAACTTTGCTCCATTTATCTTTACCTCTAACCATATGCCCTGCCCAACGCCATTTAAGCCTTCTAATTTTGCACCCTATATCTATTACCTTTGTTTTGCTTCTTATTATACGGTTACTCAGTCGGTCTGACTTTTTCACGTTCATCATGCTCCTCTCCATTGCGCGTTGGCATGATGCAAGCTTGCTAATCGTGTTTTGTGATAAAGCCCATGTTTAACTGCCGTACATGAGAACTGGTAGTACGCAAGTATTAAATAGTTTGCTTTTAATGTTCATATGAAGATTTTTGTCCTTCATAATTTCTTTCAAGCCCCAGTACCTTCTCCAGCCATTAGTTATTCTTCGTTCAACTTCTTTGAGCACCGGATTATCATCTGTTATTAGCTGTCCCAAGTAAATATATTTATCGGTGTAATCAATTTGGTTGTTTCCTAAGTTTATGGGAATTCTCTCTCCGTTTGTCATTATTTTTGTTTTTTCCAGGTTCAGTTTTAACCCTACCTTCTCGCTCTCCGTTGATAATTCGTTTATCATTCTTGTGATGTCTTCCGACGATTTTGCAAATAACACATTATCATCTGCGAATCTCAAGTGAGTCAATGAGACACCGTCTACATTGATACCGAGATTTTCCCAATTTAGAGCTCTGAATATGGATTCTAGTACCGCCGAGAATATTTTTGGTGACAGGGGATCTCCTTGTCGTACGCCTTTGCCTACTCTGAAAGGTTCACCTTTCTTTTCTAATTGTTTTCTCGCAGTATTCTGGCTGTAAACATTTTTTATTAACCGGATGTATTTGTGTTCAATTCCTTGTTCTTTTAATGACTCCCATACCTTTTCATGAAACAAAGAATCGAATGCTTTGCTATAATCAATAAATGCGATATAGTAGGTGCATTGGTGTTCTTTATACTTCTCCATTACTTGGCGTACTACATGAATGTGGTCGATCGTTGAATAGCCTTTACGAAATCCCGCCTGCTCGATGGGTTGGTGTTCGTCTAATATTTTTTCAATCCGATTAAGTATGACCTTGGCGAATACCTTGTATATGTTGGACATAAGGCTAATAGGGCGGTAGTTCCCAATGTCATATTTGTCTCCTTTCTTATATAGAAGTAAAATATTTGATTCTGTCCATTGCCGTGGGATAATTTCGGTATTTAATATCTCATTAAACATGTCGGTGAGAACTGGTGTTATAATTTCATTACTTTCTTTTAGAATTTTGTTGCTTATGCCATCGGGTCCTGGTGCTTTGTCTCTGTGTTGACTATCTATAGCTTTTGTTACTTCAGTTTGAATGATGTTAGGGATACTTGAGGTTTCTGCTAGGTAGATATTGTCCTGAGCGGTGTTGTGTTCGTAGATTTTTTTGTAGTAGGACGTAGCGATTCCTAATATATTTGTTCTATTATGGTGCCATTCTCCGCTGTTGTTTTTAATCTTTGCGATCCAGTCATTTGAAATTGTTAATTCTCTATGAGCTTTTTTAATGCCTCCCGTTTTGGCTATATGCTTTTCAATAATTTCCATTCTACTCTTTTTCCTGTCCGTCCTTATACTTTCTTTGATGTCTTTACTAATTTTCGCTAAATACCTTCTTCTGTCTTTTCCTTCTTTTGCGCTGATTAGCTGGTTTCTTTGCTCTAGTAATTTCATGGTATTAGATGTTAGCCATTTTCTCGGTTCAGATCTAATCTTGTCAATGTGTTGTACTTGATCGTTAATAATATTCTCTATCCAGTTGTATTTTTCTTGGGTTCCCTTGGTATATGTGTTCTTTTTGAAGTCTGTGAATTTATCTCTTAGGTTGGCCACGAGTTGTGCCATTTGGTGCTTGCTGAGCTTACCGATTGTTAGTTCCTGTCTCGGTCTAGGTTTCTTTGGTTGTACTGATTTTATTTCAGCTCTAATTAGTTTATGATTCGTATTGAAGTTAAATTTATTAATGACGTCGAAATTTGTAAAGCAGTTCTTTGTATTGGTCATTATAAAATCTATTTCGTTCTTGGTTTTTCCATCTGGTGAAATCCATGTCCACATTTTCGTTGTGTTTTTTTTTATATACTGAGTTTAAAATGGTTAAGTTATTTTCTAGTGTAAAATTTATAAGTTTTTCTCCATTTCTACTTCTAATTTTATTACTGTAAGTGAATGGTCCCAGTACTGTCTCTTCTCCTGGACGTTTAGCTCCAATTTGGCCATTGAAATCTCCCATGACGATGAAGTTATTGTGGCCACGTTCTTGGATAGTGTTATTTAAGTCAAGGTAGAATTCCTCAATTGTTTCCAGGTCCGATTGTTCTGTTGGTGAATATATTTGTACAATAGACCATGAATCTTTATATCCCGGTAACTTTAAATTCATCATTGCTATGCGCTCCGAGATTCCTATAAATTCTTCTACAGATTTTTCAAGATATTTTTTGACGATGAAACCAACGCCATGGTGTCCTGGCGTCGTTCCAATATGGTATAGGAGGAAGTCTGGCTGAGAAATAATTCTTTCACCCATTCTTCTTACTTTTTTTTTTTTTTTTTTATTGCCTTTGTAGGCAGACGGGCATACGGCCCACCTGATGGTGAGTGGTTACCGTCGCCCATGGACTTCAGCAATGCCAGGGGCTTAATACTCTCCATAAGCCTCGTTTGAAGAAGGACATGTCATAGCGCTCGGCCGACGATATCCCATTTAATTTGATTTAAGGCATTTGTTAATTCTATAAGATTTTCTTCATTCTTCAACGTGAGTACGTTAAGGGCTGCGACGTATATTTTTGTATCTTTGTAGTTGTTTTTTTGTATTGTTGGAGGGTTGTGGTCTTTTGTGATATATTTTAATGCAAAGTATATTATTTTTTTAAGAATAGCTAATGTTATATTTTATCAATGGTGTACTTTAAATAATGTTTATGTTTTATATTTATTTATTTGTTTCTTTTATTATTTTTTAAACTTCTACAAAATAACTTTTCTAGATTTCATGTGGGCAAATTGAGAAATGATACTAGGTATTCGTATCAATTTCTCTGAGCAATTTTTTTTTTATTTTTTTATTGCTTAGATGGGTGGATGAGCTCACAGCCCACCTGGTGTTAAGTGGTTACTGGAGCCCATAGACATCTACAACGTAAATGCGCCACCCACCTTGAGATATAAGTTCTAAGGTCTCAGTATAGTTACAACGGCTACCCCACCCTTCAAACCGAAACGCATTACTGCTTCACGGCAGAAATAGGCAGGGCGGTGGTACCTACCCGTGCGGACTCACAATAGGTCCTACCACCAGTGATTACGCAAATTATAATTTTGCGGGTTTGATTTTTATTACACGATGTTATTCCTTCACCGTGGAAGTCAATCGTGAACATTTGTTAAGTACGTATTTCATTCGAAAAATTGGTACCCGCCTGCGAGATTCGAACACCGGTGCATCGCAACAACGAATGCACCGAACGTCTTATCCTTTAGGCCACGACGACTTCAATTCAGACGTTCTTGACTCATAGTGTTCCTTAACTCATTTTTTATGCGCTTTAATGTCGAAAATGAACGCTCGACACTGCAGTTAGTAGTCATGGGAGATAAATAAATGCGCAAAGCAATTTCTAAATTGGGGAAACATGATTCTAATGAATTGTCCAATAGAAATTTATAATATTGAATTTCCTGAGCTTTTTAAATTTTCTTAATGTCACTCAAAAAATTAAGCTCGGGCAGAGATGAGTGGGTTTAAATATGCGGGGCCCCCGTTCGCGCGGGGCCCGTAGCAATTGCTACTCTTGCTACATGGTTAATTCGGCACTGGGTTGTGGCTATTAAGGCTTCGTCAAACAGAACGCGTAATTAGCGCGCGTCAAAGCTCTAAACTGACGGCCTGCTATGACGCCGAGATAATATATTGTGTTGTACTACTATGGTAACATAGTTAACATACCGTCAAACAGAGCCCCAGCGCTATAAGTACGCAACGCTCTGTCGCGGCCATAGATTATACACTTAATATATTCGAGAGTTGCACCCCCCTGGTCGCGGCGTTAGGACGCTTTGACGTCAGGCGTTGTAATTTTTTTCAAATTTTATTTTGGCGTCCGAGTGAATGTGTATTAAAATACTAGATAATGCCCGAAAAATTGATAGAAATAGTTAGAAAATACCCATGCTTATACAATGCCACATCTGAATCACTCGACATCTTAATACTTTTAAATTTTCACACTGCTATCGAAAGGCACTATGATTTGGCGAATGCGTTGCGTCAAGGAGCGTTAGACCACTGAAGTAGGAAACCTATGGAAATGAAACGTCAACAAAAAATTCGTGCCACTGTGACGTCATCTGGCCACAAAACATGGCGGTTTTAGTGCTGCCCAGAAGATTTTAATGTTAGTAGGTTTTATCGATAAACGTTCTTGGCTCATTTTATTTTAAATATTGTTGAGTGAATGTATTTGTAGAATTTATACTATAATAGGAAGTAAGTATATTGTTATGTGCAGAGATGATGTGATTTAGATATTATGTGAAATCTAAGACGAGTTCGTGCTTCAAATTTGCCAAGTAAACGATATGACGATATTTAAAATTTGCTACACTGATTTTATAAAGTTGTGGTTTGCCGCAAAACATAAAGATATGGCGTAGTACAGTGCCATCTGCCCATTTCTAGCATGGTGAATGTTATCGTATTTTGAGTACGTGTTTTTCTTAGACTATTACAGTCTATTTTAATTGTTTTGCTGACTCTAAAGTCCGTAACACACTACCGCAGCGCACCTCAAGGAAGGTACGTCGCACCATTTGAATCACTCTCACTTGAGAGTGATTCAAATTTTAAACTTATCAAGGGACCGCCTGATAAAAAAAAACACCTACAGAACATTTATTCGTTAATAAAATTACAAACGTCATTCCTTGTGACTTCCTCTTTAAAATCACTTAATTATTAAATATTTAACGAGTTGACAATAGTGTTTTACTCACTGCAGAATAAAACTATTTTATTTAAATAGTTGAAGTGAAACTTCTTTATCGGCGTTGGAAAAAAATTTACCGTCACATTTTTCGGTTACGCGTCACATTTTTCCGTTACGCGCCATCTTTTTCTTCACCATTCATTGTTGCCGTACACAAGTGAAGGTGCCTCTTTACTCGGTAACAATAATTATAAAATACCGATGATTTTAAGTGGAGATTTTAATGTAAATTTTGCATCGGAAAATTCTTTGAAGCTAGTTGAATTTCTGAAAGATAAATTGAATTTATCCATGAAAAACAGTCCTCAAACGTCAACAACAAGATCTGGCACTACAATTGATGGAGTTTTTACTCGGTCACTAAATTTCGTGGAATGTAAACCATATATTTCATATTTCAGTTACCATAAGCCATTAATTACAAAAATATATAATGACAATGACAATGATAGTAATAATTCTATTACAATTAATGAAATGCTGTAATAATCTTAGTAGCAAAAAGGTAAAGTGAAATAATTGTATTATTTGTATTCATGTCTATGATAATAAAATCCTTTTGTTTAAACTTTATCTAATTTAACTTTATTTAACCAATTTCTAGAAAGTTGCATGTAGATCATTTTTCGAAAAATAAGGCCATAAACAAGTTTCACTTCTTACGTGTGTACACTAGTACACGCACACATTTTTTCCGAAGAGATTTTGTTGGTAGCCTTTTTCCTGAAATATCTAAACAGAATGTCTAAATATGTTTTGATGACATATTTTAAAGAGGTATTTATGATTAGTGTCATGATCAATAGATTCCGATCGAAAAATGGTGTCCGATTTTTCGGATGAGGGCTCCATAATGAATTTAAATATATATATAGATAATAGTTTTGGGGCATCGACTTTCTTGAGATCCTATAAAATATGTTTTAATTATTATTTTTGTATGTTTCAAGCATGATAAAATAAGAAATTTTATATAAGCAATCATATTAAATCGATATCAAAGTCAATAAATAATGTACAACCCAAAACAGACGGCCGAACTGACGTGACAATGACATTTGGCGCGCTAAGCATGGCGGATTTTCGGCCTCATTAGACGGAGACGGAGACATTTACGTATATTCATGTTTCATTTTATGTACGCACTGAAATACTGTTATATTGTTTTCCTGCGAGTTAAAGTGCTGAGTAAGAACGAGATAGATATATGTTTATGTATGTGCCTTCAAAATGGGTGCTATTTATATAAGCAATTGTACGTATAGAACAATATGTCGTGTCCCTACTATATAGGTCTATGCGTTAGACTCATCTAGTGTGACATGAAAAGAGCGCGACGTTAAAACGCGGCGCTAAGTACGCGTTCTATTTGACGAATGCTTTAATGTATTACGACGAATTTTTGGCGGGAACGCGAGCAGTGAAGTTGTGTGGTTTGTTTTATTTTGTCTATTTAATTTTAGTGTTTCTTCAGGTTTAAATGTGTATTAATGGTGATTTATTAACTGTTTAATATCTGTGAAAGTGCACAAATGTGGGAAAATGAAACAAAGCCGCTGGACGTAACTTCTCGGGATCCTCCAAAAAGTCCACTGTAAAAATCTCAGTAAATGACCACCATTTTACTGAGATTCTATTTCATCCCCATCTCATCTCATCTCATTTCATTTTATTTCATCCCAGTTGATTAATGTCTCAAATTAATCATCTTCATTTCATTTCACTCCATATTATCATTTTTCATAAAATTAAGAATATAAATTAAAATAAGACATGACTTAAAGGTCTTAGTTACCACATCATAATCCATTAAAAAAAAGCTATCATATCTAAGCTATGACGCCTATGACATGTATGCTGTCAATGCTGTATGTGTGGTTTGGAAGTGATTGGTTTTAAATTTGTGAAATTGTGAAAATGTTTGTAAGGAGTGGTATAGCATATTTTGCTTTAATTGTGACATTTACTATAGTTTATGCACATTCACATTCGCATAGTGACGAATCTCCAGCTTTTAAGTACTCCAAACATGCCAACGAACAGAAAGAACATGATAAAATTTATGAACCAGATTACAACTTATACGTCAGTGCTTTGTGTTCTACATTGTTTATAAGTATAGTGCCATTCTTTATACTTTTCTTTATACCCATAGATGGTACAATTGAAAAGCAGCCCTTACTTAAAATACTCCTAGCTTTCGCGTCTGGTGGACTCCTCGGCGATGCGTTCCTGCATTTAATACCTCATGCACTCATGCCTCACAACGACAAACAAGGGCATAGTCACAGTCATTCCCATTCTCACGGAACCCAAGAACATGGTCCACATGACATAACAGTCGGTCTTGGAGTACTTGGTGGAATTATTACGTTTTTAGTTGTGGAAAAAACTGTCAGACTTTTTAGTGGGGGTCATGGACATTCTCATGGAGACAAAAAGAAGACTGATGATAAATTGAAAAAGAAAACAAAGGATAATAAAAATAAACAAGAAGACATCAAGATTGCTGGATATTTAAATTTAGCTGCTGATTTTACACATAACTTTACTGATGGACTTGCAATTGGAGCTTCTTTTATTGCAGGCCAAAGTATCGGATATATAACCACAGTTACCATTCTTCTACATGAGATTCCACATGAAATTGGTGACTTTGCCATTTTGGTCCAATCTGGCTGTTCAAGAAAGAAAGCTATGCTATTACAATTGCTTACTGCTTTTGGAGCAATTTCAGGGACCTTTATTTCAATTTACTTAAGAGGTTCAGGGGAAGGCCTTGTCTCATCTCTGATATTACCTTTCACAGCAGGAGGATTTATTTATATTGCTACAGTATCAGTAATCCCTGAGTTATTGGAAGGCTCGAACAACAAATTTTCCCAATCCATTAAAGAAATAATTGCACTCTTAGCTGGAGTGTACATGATGGTACTTATAGCACAATATGAATAAATTTATAGAATTTTTAGATAAAATGTAATTTTTTATTCCAATAAAATAACATCACAAAAAGTTTTCTTTTTTTTTTGTAAAACTCCTGTATCGGTGGAATGAATATCTCTAAAGACATTTGAAAATAAAACTAATAATAAAAAGGTAATTATCATAATATTACACTAAATAAATCTCACATCTGAAAACTTTCACAAAACTTATTTCTTCATAATTTGGTTTAATCAATGTAGCAATGCTGTCATAATTTGTCAGAAACTATTAATTGGAACAAGCATTCTCACTTATAACTTCTCCATTGCTGTATCTATGAATACCTAAAATGTTAATATTTCAAGTGCTATTAAGTAAATTTAAAACTATTGTTTACTGTCTTTTAGAACAATAACTAATAAACTGTAAAGTTTTGCTTTATTACTTATTAGAAACTGCGGGAAACGTTTTATTTACAGTTTTGTTTTCTTAATTTAGTGTTTCTTCTGCCTTATGCATGTAATGGTCTATTATTCTTCCAAAAAGTATTGAACTCTCAGTAAACTCAGGGTATTTTACTATGATTTTCCATTTTTCTCACCTAACATCTACAGCATTATCTTAAGTACCTCATTTAATTTTATTTCGTGTTTGGGCTACATTCCCTCGGTTTATCCAATACACAAATGAAATAAAATGCTAATTAAATGTCAATTAATTTTTTTCTTTTAATATTAAAATTGTATTTTTATTAAGGAATTCTTATTTCCTGAAAGCCACTGCTAACATATTGGTTGGGACCTTTATAAATGTACAACATACTTTAGTGCTATTTTTATATTGTATTCATTCACTTCATGAAAGCATTTTGAGAAATTGAGATGATCTTTTCATCTCAATTTTATCACCACATAATTCTCCACCAAAGCACAGTTCATCCATACTAGCTGGAAAGCTGTTCATCCAGTTATTTTCAATATCAGTGAACACTCACTATCAGATGAACCATTGGGTGTACCTATTGGGTGTACAGAAAATTCCAAAGGGTGAAAAGGAACAAACTACTATCTTAAAGTCATGTCAAATCAAATGGGAAAGTACATCAGATACATTCCAAGTGGTTTGTGTGATTAATTTAAACATAAACAGTATACAATGGATCTAAAATCCATAAGATTAAAGTGATTTATCACATTAATTTGAAAACAGGCAAGGTGCAAAAAAAGGTTATGTCTAAGCAACCATTCATTAAACTTTCATTAGTACAAAACCCTTCTGTTAAAACACCTAATAAATGAAAGAATCAATGAGTTGAATTTTTTATTTGTTTAGTTTACTTCTTCTTTGATACACCAACAGTTCTTCCTCTCCTGCCAGTAGTCTTAGTGTGCTGACCACGCACACGAAGGCCCCAGTAATGTCGCATCCCTCTGTGAGCGCGAATCTTCTTGAGCCTCTCCAAATCTTCACGGAGTTTTGAATCCAAGTTGGAGGAGGTCAGCTGGCTGTATTTACCATCAACAATATCCTTTTGCCTATTTAGGAACCAGTCTGGTATCTTATACTGCCTAGGATTCGACATGATAGTGATAATTTTTTCAACCTGAAACAATTTTTGCACTTTATCCTTCTGCAATGGACAACTTTAGCCTCATTTCTTAAAGTTTATTATGCATAGAAACATTGACATGGTGATATCTATGAGATCCGGTAACACCACTTAACAGTATATGAACTGTGAATCAGCCATCCAGCCACTAAAATAAATAAATTGTTTATTGTTAGTCCTTTTGCAATTTATCTAAATTTTTTATTTTTTTGATTTATAGTAAAAAAGCAATAAGCATTACATTACATTTTTAAATCTGACATATTGTGTGCAAACTTAGTACCTAAATATCTAACGCCGTACCCTAATTTCTTTAAATACATAACTGCAATTGCCTTAAAATTCGTTCTTGAATGATTTATGGTATAAAAAAAATACAAAGGTCATTAATGAATTAAACTGGCTTAATATAAAATTTAGCACAATTAAATTTTTCACCTTACTGTGTATATGTATGACAAAATAAAAAATTTTATTTATTGCAAAGGTGAGTGAGACTATGCTTTTATATTAACTTATGTCATAAGTTGTTATTAGACATGTTACATACACTTCATAATGTGTATGGTGCAACCCACCTAGAAACATGAGTTTGGAGTCTATTTCTGCCGTGAAGCAGTAATGCGTTTCGGTTTGAAGGGTGGGGCAGCCGTTGTAACTATAATTGAGACCCTAGAACTTATATCTCAAGGTGGGTGGCGCATTTACGTTGTAGATGTCTATGGGCTCCAGTAACCACTTAACACCAGGTGGGCTGTGAGCTCGTCCACTCATCTAAGCAATAAAAAAAAAAAAAAAAAATCCCAACAAGGATTGTCCGAACATTCTAACTTCAATGCATGACTACTTCAGAGTAGCAGTCGGTGATATGGTTATACCTACTGTTGCATCATACACCCCACCACCCGTAAAATAAGCATTTTACTTATAGAAAATTCAAAATTACTAATTTCTTGATCAAAAATCTTCTTAATCTATAACTTCTTGTCTTCTTTGATGTACTAATGTATTGAGAAATGCAATTCTAAAACATGAACTTTTTGTCCAACACCAAATAATTGTAAAAAATACATGAGAAATTATGTTATTTTCGCTTTTCTCACTACATTAAATTGATTTAATTTAAAAATCTAGGTCTAGTTCTGTATTCTAATTATTAGTTGATGTTTAAAATAATGAAGTAAAATGATTATGTGGCCCAAGATCAATCTAATTTTTATTGATTACTTTTCAGAGGACGAAAAATTATGTTTGGAATGAATATGAAAAATAAAATACCATTTATCTCAACTTTTGGGGTATTTTGAATATTTTGTCATATCCAAAAATATATTTAAATACCTTTTAATTCAGAACCTCAATAGAACTTGTTAATAACAACAAAAACATGACTAGAAAAAATACTGACATTAGTTTATAATGTAAGAATGTTGTTTTGTAGGGTGACAACAAAAATGCATTATGAGAATGATTTGAAAGTTTACGCACCCTTGTTCTTAGGGTTTATAGTTCCATTTATTTAATTTATATTTGCTTATTAAACATTTCTTGAAACTATGTGCATTCGGGACAAAAACTACCATGAATCCTGTGTACCTAAAATCTTGTTACTGTTTCAGACAGACCTTAATTATTATTTTTGTACTAGGTACTATTTTTCGTGCGTTTTTAGTTACATTCCGAGGAGAGTACGGTAGTGCAATGAAGTTTAATAAATCCCGACCCTTATTGTTTCTAGGATCATATTTAGAAGTCAAACTAACATACAGTACCATTATTGATATATGATTTATGTTCAAAACATACCTCTTCTTCTGTGCATTCGCCAGCACGCTTGTCAAGATCAATGTCGGCTTTTTTGAGAACAATGTTGGAGTACCTCCGGCCAACACCTTTGATAGCCGTCATCGCAAACATAACCTTGCGTTTGCCATCGATGTTCGTATTCATGATACGAAGAATATGTTGAAATTTGTCTGGAATGACCAGCGACTGTAACATACAAGATGTTTTACTTCCTCAAATAATATCAACAATACCTTTCTCTTACTCCACATTACGCAATTCAAAACTTTTAAGCACTTCATGATTAATGATTACTGAAATAAATACAGATTATTTACCATTTTGGTTAAGTTTCTAACCAACGTTCCCAAACACAACACAGGGGAAACGAAAAGAAAAACGGAGCAAAGCTGATCTATGGTATCTATTATAACATAGAGTAAAATTACAATTTTCAAAAACAGGAAGGCCAAAGTATCACAATCCCAATGTGTTGTTTATGGTCGACGTTGTGTCAGGTAAAATAACTTTCTTGACTAAGCCTAAGCCAGTGCTAACATGGCCTACAGCATGAGTTCAAATCGGCAAAATAAACGTTCTAATTTCTCAATTTATCGTACAAACAGAAAAAAAATCAACCAATGGTTTTAAAAATATCAATTTAATTGTTGTGTTCTTATTTCTTGGAACTTTTAATTCGCCATTATAAATCACAAGCTAAATTTCCTATTAATAAATAATATCATCAATTTTATAACAACATTGAAAACAACCATGAACTAAAACTAAAACATTTAATTTATTGAAACTATACATTGTAAAAATTATACATAAAATATACTGACGCTATAATCTTCTTATCAGCCCACGGAAACGTCCACTGCTGAACATAGCTCCCCCCCCCCCCCCCTTATGTAAGACCGGTCCTGCGCTGCCTGCATCCAGCGGATCCCCGCGAACCTCAATAGGCATCGTTCTAGCTTGTGTGTGGCGGTCCATTTTATCAACGTGAACAATATAATTTTGCGATAACTTTCAGTTTAAATTAAAGCGTCTAGCGTCTTGTTGGCTCCCACAAGACGTGGGACTCTCGTACAATTTCTACTTCTACTAATCTAAATTAATAAATTGACAGAATAATCATTTTATTCATGTTACTCTACTCCTCGCGCTTTTGCTAAAAATAATTATAGTACGATGTGCTTAGTGAGAGTTTTTTAACACTGTCGACAGCGTAAAAGTTAACTCAAATTTGTATGCAGTTGGAACAGCAAATCGAACAGAAAACGTAGGTAAACATTCCAACTCCAAATTTGAGTTAACTTTTACACTATCAAGAACGTAGAAAATTCGCCCTAAGCATACGGACGCAGACTTGTGTAACTCATGAGTGATTTGTTCCGATTAATTGTTAAATGAACCGTTCTGAGTAAAATGAACTTGTTTATATTTATGTAATGTTTTTCGGAGTCCACCTAACTCCAACTTTCTGCTCTGTGTGCTTAGTGCGAGTTTATTAACGTTCTCGATAGCGTAAAAGTTAACCCAATTTTGTATGCAATTGAAACAGCGCCCCTAACGGCAAACGTAGGCAAACGATCCCATTCCATACAAATATGAGCTAACTTTTACGCTATCGAGAACGTTCAAAAACTCGCACCACACTGAATACTCGCTACCGTGTTGACTCAATACAGATTCACATTCACAACTCCCATAAAACCAATTTGGAACTGCCGAACGATTTTGTGAATCAAATTCAATTTCCGGCACGAGGTTTTGTGTATGAGTTCAAGAACGCAAACAACTTGTCCAAAGTAAATTTTTTTTCACTTTTTGAATTGACTATTAAATTTGACTGGTAAATAGAAGCGAATTCAAAGCTAAATAGATCTTTATCCTTAGACCTATATTCTTGTATTTTGAAATGTCTTATTTATGTATATCTTTACGAAGTTGCCGTTTTACAAGGCCATATTATTATGACACATCATGCATGCCTAGAAAAAAATTTAAATTCTAGCAATAAATCATAAATTCAAATTACCTAATCTTATTTATAAAATATGGAATTCTATTTTCAAATTCGGTCATTTGATTAGTGCTTTGTTTTCATCACATTCATGTTAATATAGGTATAGTAAAAATATATGTAATAATGGAATAAGAGTTCCATCGCGGCAACAATGCCGCACAAACAACCCACAACATTAATTATATATGTATGGAGTGAACACTTTGAGTAAGCCTTTCCGGAAATTTGATATAAAATACGAACGCCTAAATCTATACAATCATCAACGACGAATCAGAAGCGATCGTGGAAAATAACGACACTCAAGCTATCGTTGAATTAGCAACAGCTTTTAATGCTAGCATCAATACAATATAGGTTTATTTGCGTCAAATTGGGAAAGTAACAAAACTTGTTATGTAGTTGCTGTACCAATTGAACGATCGCCAACGCGACGAACGCATTAAAATATAAGTTGCGTATACAGTTGCTCGACAGACTCAGAAAGTAAGGGATTTTAAACCGCATTATTACTTGCCAAGAAAAAATTATTATTTTTAATAATTGTAAGCGGTCATCATGTTGATTATACCCTGGTTAAGCAATTAAGCAATGCCCTAAACAAAAACACATCCATAAAAGTCATGGTCAATATTTGATGGTCTAGTGCCGGTATCACACCTTCTGATCAAATGGCAACAGCATTACTGCAGATGTGTGACATGAGGAACTGGACAAAAGTTGAATGCTCGCATAAATAACTATTTGCTATTTGAGATTAATTATGGTAAATCCATTAGGACTTCTTGGAAAGCTTATCATTGTCATGATATATAACCAAATACTTGAAATTGAAAAACTTATTGTGGTTTATATGTGCCTTTTGGGGGAAATCGAGAGAAATTACACTTGATTAAATACCAAACACTTTTTTCTTGAAAAATCAGCTGCTAGCGACATCTTTACCAGATTTCGTGGGCCAGTGTCCTACACTATCACAATTGAAATAGAGTATAGATTAAAAATACCCTCTGCTGGCAACAATACTCAATAGCCAATATTTCATGAGTGTTCTTCCGTCGTCCGCCGGTTTCTATTTTTCAAAAAACAGGATTGAGTCAGTCTTTTGCAACATAAACTTAAGAATAGTGAAACAATGCACGCAGAAACAACATTAACGCTTATACAAATACTTGAGAAGACAGTTTCACCTGGTAAGTAATATGACTAACATCAACATGAACATGGATGGCGTTATAGAAAATAACGTACTTTTGCTACCTATAAACTATGCCATGATTCTGAAATTTATCCGGAAAAACTGTAGAATGGATAAAAAAATGGCATTTCTCAGCAAAAAGCATTTGAATTAAAACGAGACTGTAATTTTATCTAGTATCACCAACCGCAATGCTTACCTGTCATCCAGGAAACTTCTAGTTCAGCTTTCGAACCTCACGATGTCTGTGTTATTAACATTCAATGAAAAAGTGTGCTATAACTTTTGAATTCAATAGCTATTTTAATTCATTGTACATATAAAAAACAAAAAAATAAGTTTAAGGTTAGAAAATAGTGGATATTCTGTAGTATTAAATGAATAGGTAACGATTTTGTACATACATACCCTAATAAGAAAGAAACAATGTGCAACAGGGGCCGTATAAAATATATTTAAACAACATTATTTCAAAGTATAAAAATATTTATTAAGAAATTATAATAAAAGAAGTAGTGGTACTAAATAATCAATTGGTTTTGATGTTCCCTTGGCATGGATGACTTGGATTAGTGATCGTGACTACTCACCATTAGGTGGCCCATATTCTCGCCTGGTTTCAGTGGTAATAAAATACAAAAAAGACCTCACAAATTTGATTCTCTAACACCTTTTGTTTTCATGTGACATATCAGTATACAGACATAGTTAAATTTGGGGTACTTCACTTTGTAAATTATGTACTTAGATTATGGTTATTGCTTACAGATCGAAATGAATTGGAAGCAGCAGTTAGATACCTCGACCATGCTGCCACCACAAATTTCACAACATTCATCAAAATGTTGTCCGATGTCCTTCTCCAAGGTGGTAACAGTCAAGTGGCTAGGATGGCAGCTGGTTTGCAATTGAAAAATCATCTCACTTCTAAAGATCCTACACTTAAACAACAATATCAACAAAGATGGCTGGCTTTGGCAGAAGATGTTCGACTTTATATAAAAGAAAATGTAAGGCAATATTGCAAACAAGAAACAAGTGAAACATTGAAAAATTCACTAATAAGTTACTTAATAATAAAAATATATATAATATTATCTCTAAGCTAAATTGCTCAATTATTGTCTAAATAGCAATTCCCTGTATGTCTTACTTAGATTAAAATTAAAATTAGTAATAAATATAATTTAACACAACACTAATAAATACAAACACACAAGACATCTAAAACGTAATTACGCCACCCATCTTGAGATACAAGTTCTAAGGTCTCAGGTATAGTTATAGTATAGAGCTTGAACTAATGAAGGTGGAGAATCTGATAAGTTCCATCAGGTGTAGGTAACCAAGTTATATTTAATTTTAATACTAGTTTCTTTTTTAGATATTAGCTGCTATAGGAACAGAGAATAGTCGTCCAAGTTCAGCAGCACAGTGTGTGGCGTATGTGGCAGTAGCTGAGCTCCCAGTAGGACAATGGAATGATCTAATACCAATTCTTGTAGAAAATGTTGTTCATGTCCAATCTACTGAACTCAAAAAGGAAGCGACTTTGGAGGCTATTGGTAACTGAATGAACATTTGATAGTTAAAAGAGCTATGACAAATTATGTTATATAAATAAACAAAAAAAAAATTACAGTTTTAATTGTGCTTTATAACTAAAGGCAAATTGCTATTAATCTCTTTAACAATACTGATGTATTTCTTATTCTTCTAGGCTACATTTGTCAGGATATTGATGCTGAAGTATTAACAGAAAGAAGTAATCAAATTCTTACGGCCATCATACATGGCATGAGGTCAACTGAACCCAGTAATCATGTTCGACTAGCTGCTACTCAAGCTTTGCTCAACTCTCTAGAATTCACCAGAGCGAACTTTGAAAAAGAAAATGAAAGAAACTTTATTATGGAGGTTGTCTGTGAAGCCACACAGTCTAGTGACATGAGAATCAGCGTTGCTGCTTTGCAATGCTTAGTAAGTTTTATAAATATATAATGTGAATCCAAGTATTATATTTAAAATTAAAATAAAATACCACCTTAGCTACCACATTAGCTTTCTTCCCATGAAAGTAGAAAAAATTATATACCTCAGGAATATTACTTTTTTGTGGATAGTATCCTTTTATGTCCTTTTCTGTACTCTTGACAGCATTTATGTAAAATTTCATAATTAATGATTGATTAGTTAGATATGAAAGTGTATGAATTACAATTTATATTAATATTACATTTACTCAGTTATAAATTTATAATATTAACATGAATAACAAAGCTAAGACTTATTTTTTGGGATACCAGCTATTGACATGATTAAATTTAAACAATTACTGTATTAATTAATTTAAAAAATAGTTTTTAATCAAACAAAATTATCTTCAGGTGAAAATTTTATCACTTTATTATCAACATATGGAACCTTACATGGGACAAGCTCTATTCCCCATAACACTTGAGGCTATGAAATCTGATATTGATGAGATTTCATTACAAGGTATTGAATTCTGGTCCAATGTGAGCGATGAGGAAATAGATCTCGCAATTGAAGAAGCTGAAGCAGTTGAAGCAGGTATGAAAGTGATACTTCTATTCTCCTGTTGTGTTTAAAAAAATGACTAAGTATAAACTTTCTAAATTCATTATTACTTCAAATTCACAGGTCGACCTCCAACTAGAACTTCACGATTCTATGCAAGAGGGGCACTTCAATACCTTGCACCTGTCTTGATGCAAAAACTAACAAAACAAGATGATTCTGATGATGAATTGGAATGGAATCCGTCAAAGGCTGCTTCTGTTTGTCTTATGCTTTTGTCAAATTGCTGTGAAGACGAAATTGTACCGCATGTGTTACCGTTTATTAATTGTAACATTAAAAGTGAAAATTGGCGATACAGAGAAGCTGCTCTAATGGCATTTGGTTCAATTCTTGGTGGTCTTGGAGCTAACACTCTGAAACCATTAGTGGAAAATGCCATGCCAACTTTGATTGAAGCGATGTATGATTCTAGTATAGCTGTAAGGGACACCGCTGCTTGGACATTTGGTAGAATTTGTGAAATTGTCCCTGAAGCTGCTATCAATGAAACATATTTGAAACCATTATTAGAGAGTCTTGTAAATGGTTTAAAAGCTGAACCTAGAGTTGCAGCTAATGTTTGTTGGGCATTCACCGGTTTGGCAGAAGCAGCATACGAGGCAGCGGATGGGGGTGATTCTAATCAGCCAAAGACATATTGCATGTCAAATTATTTTGATTTCATCGTTCAGAGATTACTTGAAACAACGGATCGTCAAGATGCTGCTCAACATAATTTGAGATCAGCTGCATATGAAGCTCTAATGGAAATGGTCAAAAATTCGCCCAGTGACTGTTATGTCACAGTCCAAAAGACCACTATGGTTATACTTGAGAGACTCCAACAAGTTCTACAAATGGAAATACATGTTTCTAGTCAAGCTGACCGTTCTCAATTTAACGACCTCCAAAGTTTATTATGTGCTACCTTGCATTCGGTTCTAAAAAAAGTTACTCCTGATGATGCTCCTCAAATATCAGACACAATAATGACTGCTTTGTTAACTGTATTTGCAAGTAATGCTGGAAAAGCAGGCAGTGTTCAGGAGGATGCTCTGATGGCTGTTTCTACTCTTGTTGAAGTCTTAGGAGAAGAGTTTTTAAAATACATGGATACATTCAAAAAATACCTTTATACTGGTCTTAAAAACCACCAGGAGTACCAAGTTTGCATTGC
This sequence comes from Bombyx mori, assembly GCF_030269925.1. Taxonomy (NCBI): domain Eukaryota; kingdom Metazoa; phylum Arthropoda; class Insecta; order Lepidoptera; family Bombycidae; genus Bombyx; species Bombyx mori. Next base: position 11,426,238 of record NC_085110.1, read on the forward strand.
AGCTGTAGGATTGACTGGTGATATCTGTCGCGCCTTGAAAAATAAGGTCAGTAAAATCTATTTGACAAACTTTATTATCAATTTATTATCTGTCAGCAATTGTAATTTTTTCGTTATTTATTTTATTTGCAGATGGCACCCTATTGTGATGAGATAATAGTTTTGTTATTGGAGAATTTAGGTGATCCATCAATTCACCGATCAGTGAAGCCTGAAATATTATCTGTATTTGGAGACATTGCTTTGAGTATTGGTAGCGATTTTGGAAAATATTTTGATGTCGTCATGCAAATGCTATTGCAGGTATGTCTGTTCATAAAGGGTCGAAAGCTTAGCTATAAAGTGCAGTAGTTTGTCCTGGGTAAATCAATCCTGTACTAAATGAGGACATGTTACATATATTGGGATACCAAGTTAACGAATTTTATAATATTGTCTGTCTGATAACATTTAATAATGAAATGATTGCAGGCTAGTAATGCTCAAGTGGACCATAACGACTATGATATGGTTGAATATTTGGGTGAACTCCGCGAAAGCGTTCTGGAAGCATACACTGGAATCATTCAAGGCCTTAAAGGTGTAGGTTCTCAGGTATGTTACTATAGTTTCTTGAATATTGTTGAGATTATAATATTATGTTCATTGGAAATGTAGAATATTTGTAGATATGTTCCTACGATAATTGCTTAATCTGTAAAAATAAAGTCATAATGTGATACCTAGACTAAAATCTATTATTGGCTTTGAAGGTGTTGTATTGTAACTACACACAATTTATCACAAATAAACATTTTCTTCCATTCAACATGGGAGTTTTCGGATTGCCGCCATACATAGATTGTGGTTCTAGAAATTTTCTAAGCTAAATTTCCTTGTCAAATTAGTGATCCTGACTTGGAGAATAATATCCACCAATATTTATGTAAAAAATAAATCACTCCGAGGCTATAAGTAGATGCCTGGTGCTTCACCATAAAATCAGCAAACAAAAATATGTACAACAAACAAATAACAAGAAAATAATTAATTGGTATTGATATTCTTCGATTAATTTGGCTGGTGAAATTTATTAAACAAATAATATATATGCTTACTTAAACTTTAAATACAGCTTCCTTAAAATTATTATTTACTAGCTGACCCGGCAGACTTCGTAGTGCCTCAATCGATAAATAAAAGACCTAAGCTTTTGTATAAAATAAATTTAAAACAAACAAAAGGAATCCGTCCGACGGGGGACACATCAAAGGAACAACAAAATTATTATTTTTATATAATTCCGAGCATTTTCATATTTATCTACCTTTTAAACCTTCTCTGGACTTCCACAAATAATTTAAGACCAAAATAAGCAAAATCGGTCCAGCCGTTCTTGAGTTTTAGCGAGACTAACGAACAGCAATTCATTTTTATATTATTATTTATAAACAGGTACGACCGGACATCGCTATCGTCGAGCCGCACGTGCCGGCGATCGTTAACTTCATGATTCAGGTTGCGAACGAAGAGGACCGCACCGACGCCCAGATGGCGGTCATATCGGGGCTCATGGGCGACTTGACTAACGCGTTCGGGGCGCACGTGCTGCCCATGCTCGACACCAAGCCGCTCACCGACATGCTGCAGGTGGCGCGGCGCTCCCGCGTGGCGCGCACCAAGACGCTCGCCAATTGGGCGACCAAAGAGATGCGTCGCGTCAAGCAGACCCTCCCTCTTGCCAGCTGGTAATTATTTCACTTTCAATACTTAGACCGAATGGCCTAAAGGTCTAGATACCAGGCCATAAATGAAAAAAATAATAATACTTAGACCGAACTTCCACAGACATTAGAATTATTTATTTACTAGCGACCCGCCCTCGCTTCGCTTCGGAAACATTAAATTTTATTATTGATAGCTGAGTCCCGCGATGTAACCCGCGGTTATTGACGCACCACGGGTGACGCCGCGAGGCGAAGCTAGTCTAAAAAAAGTAGCCTAAGTTACTCCTTATATCATCAGCTAACTTATCAGTGAAAGTCACGTCAAAATCGGTCCAGCTGTTCCAGAGATTAGCCGGAACAAACAGACAGACAAAATTGTAAAAAAAATGTTATTTTGGTGTACCTATGTACCGTATTTCCTATGCATGTAGTAAAAAGCGGCTATTTCAATATTACAAACAGGCACACCAATTTTATTTATATGTATAATAGATTTATTACACTTCATATAAAATTTACATTGGCGAACTTAATACCAAAGGCATTCTCTACCAATCAACCAAAGGTAGTGCAGAGTAAATCGTGGTTGGTAATTATCATACTTTACGAAACAAAACGTCTGTTTGATTCATGACAAAAATAGGCAGAATAGTGGTACTTGCCAACCAGTGCGGATTGGATCAGAACTTTTAAATTAATAATAACGCCCCCGGGTCCGTCAGAGTTTTGTACGAGAACTATATAGATGACTTATTGAGAGTATGCTTAGGAACTTCGTATTGATCGAATTTGTGCTGAATCAAACTTGGTCTATCACAGATTAAATTTTTATAACCGAACACAACAAACGTGTAGTTTTACTTTAAATATTCAACCTAATAAAATATTTGAAGTAAAAACCTTTATTCACGGTGTTAGATTTTTTTCAATCGAAATATTGCTTTAAACGGTTTTCTCATTCTAAAATCATCAAAGCCTTATATAATATTTTCAATGCATCATATTTTTCTAACAAATCTCTAAAATCCTGGTTTTTTTTTATTGCTTATATGGGTCATAAACAGTCATAAGTTTCTATACATCTGAGGCCCAGAACTCTTCCGCTCATATAATTAAAAAAGCCAGGAACCGAGGATTTTTATAATTGATGGTTTGAGCAACCATGTGGTTCCGCCAGCATTAAATTTCAAAATTATCTGACTTTGACTACAAAGAGAAATATTTCACAATTAACCATCAAAACTCATCGAAATTCGAGATAGGTCCAGTAGGTTTCGCGTAAAATAAACCAATAATAACGCCGTTGTAGACAAAATTTAGCTTCAATTGGGTGGGATTCATGCGATATTTCTTTTTTTTATGTTGCTTAGATGGGTGGACGAGCTCATAGCCCCTCTGGTGTTAATTGGTTACTGGAGCCCATAGACATCTACGACGTTAATGCGCCACCCATCTTGAGATACAAGTTCTAAGGTCTCAGTATAAGGTATATAGTATCAACAGCTGCCCCACCCTTCAGACCGAAACGCATTACTGCTTCACATAGGCGGGGTGGTGATACCTACCCGTGAGGACTCATAAGACGTTCTACTACCAGTAATGACGCAAATTATAATTTTGCGAGTTTTCTTTTTACTACACGATGCTATTTCTTCACCGTGGAAGACAATCTCAACATTTGTTAAGTACTTATTTCATTACAAAAATTGGTACTTGCCTGAGAGATTCGGAATCCGGTGCATCACTAGATACGAATGCACCGGAGGTCTTATCATTTAGGCCACGACGATTTCAGACACATAGCCTTAAAAACATATATTTAATAAATATATTTTTGTCTCAATCAATTGTTTTTCACAGATTTGGAATTACCGACCACAGCATTGAAACGCAGCTTGAAACAACATACTGCTGGTAAAATCAATTTTTGAAGTCAGGCAAATTATAAAGTCCATTTAGTAAATAAATCGATAAGTGCATACATCGTCAGTTTGTACGTTTCGGTCAGCATGTTAAATATTAGTCTTATGAGAGAGTATGTTCTTATTGTTAAACGCGCTAAATGTTAAATTGCAGTTATTAAGTACTATTGTGTCCTAATAATTTATGAAAACGAAACTTCGTAGATATTTAAACAAATTTAAGTAATAATTGATAGTATCTATGACGTATTCACACAAAAATGCACTTATCGTTTCATATATCACATAACTAATTATGTATGCCTGGCTATATCTTTCCATGATAATCTTGAAAGTTAGAGCATTTTCCTATTCGGTATTATAAATACAGACAGTGGCTGTGGTATGTTTACTTATGTGAGTTAAAGTGTTCTTTTGGAAGTTGACGTATGAAAGATGATGTATGTTACTTTAGGCATGCACATGTGCAAGGTATTGTGAATTGTATAAATTATTAATATGTTTTGTAAGATGTATGAAAGGAGGAATGTATGTGGTTGTCCGTCGTTGATGTTGGTAGCATAGACGATGTGTGGTATGCGAAATAAAAATTTGGTGTAATAAAATATGTTTAAGGTTCTCTCGACATTGTTAGAGACAGAAGGACGCCTTATTGGTTGTGATAACTTATCATTCACCACAAAACATTTGAGAGCAGCAGCGTTGGATGGACCATTAATACTGAATGATTTTTATACAACTTTAACTTTTAGGTCTTACTGTTTTTATTACGAATCTATATTATTAAAAACGCTCAAATATGCTAGAAATTTAAAAATATTTTAGCTGCAAATACTGTGTTAGAAATTCCCCACATTAATTGCGGAGTAAAGAATTTTAAGCTAGACTCACCTTAAGTACATCCTATTTAAATGGTTTAATTTTTTATGGTCTGTGTGGAATAAATGGTAAAGTAAAAAAACAAAAAAAGACTTCAATTTTATTACTATTGGTATATTATAATTATTTCATTTAACATTCGTTGTGAGCGACAAATAGTAAATACCTATTTATTGTCTTAATAAAGTATAGTAAAACGTTAATCATTAACAATCCATATTCAATTATAACATTTTGATCTAAATTTTATTAAAATTTTGACATCATTGAAGTTATAGACATTATTTACCACATTTAAAAAAATATACCTTAAAACGATAAACGATAGTTTGACCGGGGCTTGTGGTGAATGAGAACTTATTTCCTTCCGCTCTCGAATTAAAAAAAAAAATGTACATATTATGTAATTAACGGATTTCCTTTGATATGAAATAGAATAATTGAAAATCGGCAGGCCTATTTTAAAAATTGTAAAATCGTGACAAAAAAATTGGAATCTCAGCTCAGGTGACGTACCTTATAAATATAATAATTTTTTCTAAATTAAAAATCTTTGTAGTCATTTCTGATGCCGAAGTAACTCAGCTTATATTAAATTTTAAGTCAACAGACAATACTCTGTATTTTAATTAATAGTGACCCTTAATTTAAATCGTTAACACCGCGTTCGGTGCTAACCGTGTGTTCGCATGGAATTCTGAATGCTTCCTGGCCTATTTTTGTTAATATCTTAATTTTAATAGGTGATCTATTTTCGACGTCGCTTACACTGATTTCCATTTGGTACACATCACCGATTTTCATGATCCATCTGTATAAAAACGAATAACAATAAAGATAAATAATATGGACATGGTGGTTAAAAGAAATGTTAGAGTTTCATATATTTTTTTACCTATAATTTAATGTCTGAGTGTCTGCTAGTCTGTGAGCATCACTGACAGGAACGATGTTTGCGTGATTAATGCAAGTTTTTATGAGATGTAAAATTGTTGAGGATTACAAAGAACGTACGGTTGTGCGTAATCTACTTTCTACTTGAAGTATAGCATATCACAAGACCAAGCTCAGAAAATGTAAATGTTTGATTTTAATAAACTTGTATCTGAGTATGATAGGAGATTGTGTGAGGACTAGTGCCATGCCATGAAAGGTTCTGAATTAGAATCATTGGCATTAAGTCGATGAATACCACCCACTTTTCTCATGCGGTATCAAATTAAATAAATTTCGTTGTGCCGTATGTTTCCGTTTTCAATTTAGTTAATCTATATATTACCCGTGTAAACTGTTCCATGGTAATTAAAACATTTAGAAATATAAATTGTTTTATTAAACTTTCAGTAATATTTAATAATAATAATCCGTCTTATTATTTATTGCACTCTAAATCTAAGAATTGGAAAATTCTTATCGAGTTAAAACAGGATCCTAATTAGCCTATTGAGGTGATTTACTGCTTTTCTAAGTTACCTAGTTTCCCTAGAAAATTGTTATTGCATGTTATTAAAGATATCAACAGTGGCAAATGACATAATTAAGATTAACATTATTAATTGTCAACAAAATCTTGCATATAAAATAAGAAATTGCCAAGGCTATATTATATAAAACACGAGGGTAAGAAAGCGAAATAAATTGTCCCTTCGTAATAAGGTGACACTCTACAAAACTTGCATACGCCCGGTCATGACCTATGCAAGTATAGTGTTCGCTAACGCGGCCCGCCTTATCTGAAACTTCTTTCAAGTAATTCAATCCCGTTTCTGCAGGATAGCCTGGATAGATTGTCGTGGCCGCCGTAAATTACATACCCGATCCTGTGGACCGAATGGTAAACAGTCGACGTTGCCCTAAACACGTCATTACGGATCCTTCCGATCCATTAACGGTACTTTTAGGTATCACAAGCACCGGTCACCGTCCCCGTTGAACCCGTCGTTTGCGACGAAGGGCTCGACGAGTGAATTAACCCATAGACACAGCCCACTGATTTTCTCGCCGGATCTTCTCAATGGGTCGCGTTTCCGATCCGGTGGTAGATTTTGCGAAGCACTGCTTTTGCTAGCGCCAGTATGAGCTCAACTACACGGCAAGGGGAAGCTGAACTAGCCTCTCAAGGCTATCAGCATAGATAAAATCGGATGCCCCGGCATCACTTCCCCGTCACCGTCCTCGTCAATTACGACGAAGAGTTCAGCGAGCGAACTAACCCATAGACACAGCCCACTGAGTTCTCCCCGGATCTTCGCAGTGGGTCGCGATTCCGTCCCAGAGGTATATTCTGCAAAGGACTGCTCTTGCTAGGGCTAGTGTTAACAAATTCTCTCAGATCGAGCCCGTGAGCTCACCTACCCGTTCGCGCGTACCTGGAGTAGCCCGTAGGCTACCAACGATTACATAGGAAAAAGTTCATAAATAGGATGTGCCCATTGCCTGGGTCAGATATATAGTTAGAGGCGGGCACGATAGGAGTATTATCGTGCCGCGCCGCTTTTCCAAAGAAACGATCTGACACTGTCTTCAGATACTTCAATTCTAAATGGGGGTCCTCGTGAAAGTCGATATTTCTCATATACCTCGGTTCTCCAACGGCTATTTTGTAGAAACTGAATTAGATAACCTGCAGAGAGCTTATATGTGTGCGGGCCGCGTAAGCAGACACTACACTTAATAGATCACGATGGAACGTACATGTAAGTTTTGAAGCTTGTTACCCATTGACCCGCGCCGGACGCACCGCACGGAACGTAGCCCACTGAGTTTCTCGCCGGATCTTCTCAGTGGGTCTTGTTTCCGATCCGGCGGTAGATTCTGCGAAGCACGGCTCTTGCTAGGTTTCGTGTTAGCAACATCGTCAGGTTTCAGCTTCGTGAGCTCACCTACAAGTTAAGTTTACGCTGATATGGCCTGTCTAGACCATCACTTTAGGTAGGAAAAAAAAGAAAGAAGAGCGTGTTACCCTGTTTCGAATGGACAATTTACTTCACTTGGGTAGATCATGGGGTAACATTCCATACTATAATTTCTAGCCTAATTAATAATAGAACGATAGTAATTACTAGCCTAATAGTAATCCAATTAAGAATTCCATACTTACTACTAATTACTGCGCACTTATAATCCCCCAAATTCATTTTCTTACACAGTTTTTTGCACTTTTTTATTACCTACTTAGATGGATGAACGAACTCACGGCCCACCTGGTGTTAATGGCTACCGGAGTCCATAGACATCCACAACGTACATGCCGCCATCCACCTCGAGACATGAGTTCAGGTTTCAGTTTTTATAATACAACGGCTGTCCTCCTTCAAACCGAAACGCATTACTGGTAGGTAACCCCGCCTATTTCTAGAGCTACCTATTCGGACTCACAAGACGTCATAGTCCAGTTTTCTTCTTCTCAGTCGTATATACTCTTGGCAGAGTGGTCGTGGTCATCACCATAGATTATACACTTAATATATTAGAGATAGATGCGCAACTCTCATTTTTATTTTTGCTTTAGTTAAAGCCCGGTCCAGCAGGCGTCGCTACAGTCGATTATTAGTCTCCCTACCCCCCACCAGGTGGCTTTTTTAGTAATTTTAATATTTTTAATAACTCTCTTTATGAAAAAATCTTATCGTTTAGAATCGCTGGAATTCCCGGTAGTACTTATGAGATATTAAGGAATGTTTGATTGTGTTCAGCATTCTAATCGATAAGATCTTTTCATACAGAGAGAAAACAGTTTTTTAAAATAAAAAGCTGTAATTCTCTGTAAGCTATTTAATTTCCCTATATTACAAACAATTTTCGGTTAAAAGATTGTATGAACGTACAATTGTATAAAACTTCGAATAACAATAACTCCTCTAGATTAATCCTACTAGCGTACTTATTAACATTAAATCGAAAGTTATCTAAAAGTTAATTAAGTCTAGATAATCAAATCATTCAATGTCAATTAAGTCATTTGTGCGAAATATAAACATGTCAGCTTTCCATTATAAACATAGTAGACAATTTGAATTAAATTTAATAAATTTGTTTCTTAATGATAGCAGTTCTTGCTTAAAGTTGATCGTGACAGATCATGACCTTGTATGAAAATATTACATCTATAAATACTACTTATGCTTCGTCATACAATAATTGTCATTTAAACTAGCATTGTAGAGATAATACACACACTAAAGTGAATACTAAATTATTCTTAGCATTCTTATAAACATTTAGAAATTTAAGAAACGATTAACCCACAATCAAGTTCATAACATGTGACATTTTGTTCTGCACAAACGTTTTGTTACATGATTTGAAAAACAAAAAAAAAACAAAAAATGTTTAAAAAATGTAATGATGATTTAAAGTACTCTTAAATATTGATAGTTTGTACTTAATGACACTTATAGTAATCTTAGACATGATTACAATACTTATACTTTTATTCCCTATCTAAATTATTTCTATTCTGACGTTACTGATGCTTTAGCTTTGGTAATACTAGATGAAACAAACAGCAGATTGAAAGAAAATCATCTTAAAGTTAATTACATTCATTACAAACCATTAGTTTGCATTTTGTTACAAAAGAAACTGATGTTCGTTACATGCAAATGAATTATAAACATACACATGCAAACATAAAATGTAAATTTATCTTTTAATCCAAATTAAATGTACATTAATATTACATCTAAATAATAGAAAGGGTCTCGAAAATTTTTATTGCACTCAACAGCAGACGAGCACACAACCCGGCTCATGATAAGTGGTCACCAGTGCTTATAAACTTCAGCAGTGTCATAGGGGTTGCTGTCTATCACTTAAGTTTTAATAAATTATTAATATACTCAGTCACAAGCATATTGATTTCACATAATGAAAATGTAAGAAACATAATCATGTTTGGGCATTTTCATTTATATCTGCTCATACAGAAAACACAACTTAGCAAATATATTCCACAGTTAATCTAAATAATTGCAAATAATGCTTTTGAAGATCGTTAACTTTTGATCATTAATTAAAATCATCTTCTCGTAGAATTAACAAAAGGTCATTTACAAAAATTTATATCAGTATTTTCATATATTACTAACTTACTAATTACAACTATTCAAACGTAATAGTATAACTATAAGAACTAAACAACCTATTTTAAAACAAAATTGGCATCAATTTAGTTCTTATGAACTATTTCAATTATTAATTTATAAATTATAAACATATTTAAAAAAAATTAAGATCCCTTGTGAGTTCACATTCCTTGCTGAATCAGTTTCTCTTCTGAAACGAAGAAACAAAGTATCTTAAGTATGTAACAAATATTGAAAAAATACGACCATGAAAAATTTAGTGTTAATGTAATCATACTTACAAATTAATATATTACATAACACGTTCTGGTTCAAATATAGTGCATCAATCTTTTCATGTTTCAGACATTTTAGTGCTCCTTATAATTTTTCCATAAAATTTTGTCATTATCAAACCTTTGTCTACAAAAATAAAAACATTATTTTATATTGGGTAGAAGGATGAACGTGGTCACAGGCCACTTGGTGTAACTTGGTTATCAAACACCAGGAAACAAAATGTGAATGCCATCATCTAACTTTGGACGTGAGATCAATTGTGCTGTATTTTATTTAAACAGGAAAGCATGACTGATTGATCATTCCAAAAAACTAGTTCGGGCCCACTTGACAATAAGCATATAATACGCTGAGTTGCAAAACATAAATACTTCCACCCACTCGAGACAATTTTATTATCTGAGGTGTGTGTGTGATAGTACGAGACTTAACACCAACTGTTTTGATCAAACTTAACATATATGATAGCTAGGCAGCAGAAATAGGAAGGACCATTAGTTGGTGCTAATTCATTTAATTATATTATGAATAATAATTCTGTTAGCAAATAATATACCGGGAAAATAGTGTAAACTCACCGTTATCAAGGCATCCGAAATAGCATTTCATTTTCGATCTTCGAGGCATGCTGATTTTTAATAATAAACTTTCTGTAAGAAACGAAAATAGTTACACAGGCTTACGAAACGCTAACGAAGAAAAAAGTATTGGAACCAAGTTATGTCTAAAGAGAATTCAAAACAGAGTTTCTCAATGTCTAATCGTCTAATATTCTCATAAAGCTAAAAGATGCTCTAAATTAATACTACAACGTAAAATAACTCACACCAAGACCAAAAAAAAAACGATTTAAAAAATTAAATCGTTACGACATTTTGAAAACTTTTTTTTTTTTTTTGAGATTTTTTTACGGCCCTGGAATTTTGAAAACTTCAAAGCAGTGTTTCCACTTACGTTTTTTTTAACACATTTTACCCTAGTTTCTTTTGAATTTATCCCTAAAATTTCCTAGACAACTTTCATAAATCCTTTATATAGAAAGCATAAATAAAATACAGAAAATAAACCACAGCATATTATTTAATGTAGGTATATATAATATAAACGCCCCCAGAAGATCATAGATCTATAGGATTAGAATTTTCAAGGAAGTCGACGCATTGCTTTTATATTCTTTTGCTGCACGCAACCTAACACTGTTCGGTTCTAAAATTGAGCAATTGTTTGCTGGCAAAGTTGGGAACTTTCTATGAAGCAAGCCGTTCAGGGTTTCATTAGAAAGCCTGTTTCTTTTGTCAGTTTTTACATTTGAGAACACTGAATAATCTTTCCACCTCAGTCTTTGAAGAAGGAACTGCTAGCAAAAGGGAAATGACAATTACAAGGTTTTCGTAAATGAAATTACCATGATAATCTTTCATGGTACATGAAGTACCTGTATATTACAATACAAGTAAGTTCTGGTGACATCAACGAAAATAGGTAAATAAAAGTTTGGCGGATTATACTTATTGGGATTCTGGGGAATCCCTAAGAAAAAAGCAGTGGCTTAATCTATGATTTACTTTACTAGAGGGTTACTGTTGAATCAAACCTTTATAGTTTTTATACACAACTCTTTTTTATTCTTTTACTTGTCAACTCGACTTAATGTCATTCTCTCTCCATAAAATAAAATGTTCATTGTTTTACTTTAATTATCGTTTATTTTAAAATTCACAACAGTTACTAGTATAGGCTTTGCTTTTTACCCCGAAATATCCTAAATCCTGGTATTTTTTAAATTGTCTTTATCATCCAAAATATCAGCTATTTTTCCCTAAAAAAGGGAGAATTCCCTAAAAGTGGAAGCACTGCTTCAAAGTACGCTAACCTTTTTTATTGAGTCAGAACTCGTATCTGCCATCTAGTGAGTTTATTAGTTCATTAAGGCCAAAACGTTTCAAAAATGACCTCGCCGGTTCCTAAAGATGACGCTAGTTGAATGTTCTTTTCCTTTGTATGGGAGTTGCACCCCCCTGGTCATCACTTCGGGTGGTGGTGCGCCTCACCAGATGTCGCCATTCCTCGCGTACTGCGGCCCTTCTTATTCACTCGTTAGTGGGACCGTTTAGAGCTGCCATTGTTTGGTCGGTCCAACGTAACGGTGATCTGCTGTGCGCGGTCTTGTACCCTCAACCATGCTCTGCACCACAAGGCGCTCAACTGAGTCGTCACCCCGCCGCGACACATGCCCGAAGAAAGTGAGAATGCGACCCTGAACGATGGAGGATAGTCGCTGCTTGATGCCAAGTTCCTGTAGAATTGACTGATTCGTTTTGAACTCCGTCCATGATATTTGTATAATTCTTATCCAGCATCAGATTTAGAAAGCATCTATCCTCTTTTTCTCACTTGCTCTTAATGTCCAGGTCTCAGCAGCATAAATAAAAATGGAGAAGACCAGCGCTCTTATAAGTCTAATTTGAGTGGCTTTGGTGATATTTCGATTCTCCCATATTTTCTTCAGCCTATCCATGGCTGACCTCGAAATAGTCATACGCCGCTTGACAGCTTGACGCTCCAGTTTTACTTCTTCTCAAATCGTTGTGCGTATAATTACGAGCTTTAAACTTCAATTTCGCAGTTGTTCCCTCAAACTTGGTTAATATCAATCAATAGAAATCATATTCGTTTTTTTTTCTATTCTATTCTCTCAGCCCACAGAAGTCCACTGCTGTAATTATGTCGCACCAAGATAACAATCTTATCAATATGAAAAGCCTTTTCTGCTCTGTGATATCACTATGAATGTAATAGCGGGAAGAAATACGTTTGGGACTTAACGTTACCTGTGTCGCTTTTGTTCGATCTTGTTTTAGGTTCGGGAAAGGGTTGTTAATTAACAAGGGATTCCTATAGTGGATTCGACTCCAACACTTTTCACCTTCCGCCTCACCAACTCAAAATCATTCCGCAATTCCTTTCGTTCTATGGATCATTTATACTGACTGTATGGAGTTAACACTCTAGAATTTTGATTCTATATATTGTTATTGCTGAGAGTTGAAGTTATTTTATATAACTGAAATTAACATTTCATCACAATTTAGGCTTACATGTTAACTTACATATTTCCATGCAAAAAGTAATGTTATGATATCTAAGCAATTTAAACAAAAATTTATTGAAATATAATATTGTTGAAGCCTAAATAATGACTCGTTCACCAGCCGTACCCAATCGGAGCGGAGCTAACTGCGAACCTAAAACATTTTGTAGGTGAACGAATTTATTTGACTCGGACTGCTCGGAGCCGTTCATTGGAATGAATCATTTACAGGCTACACAAGTCTACTCGCTACATTACTGATCTGTAACTTACTCTTCTAAAATACGCAGCGTTCTGTGCACGCGAACGCGTTCTACAATATCAAGTCCCAATTTATTTCCGGTATTTTAATAAAAATAACCTCAAAAGAAAACAGCAAGTGAATTTACCGTAGGTATATCAAACTTTGTACTACAAAATGAAGCCTCCTTACAAAATCGGTAAGTTTGATTTAAATATAATTCTAAATTTGCTTTCACGAGAGTAAAATTTAATTATCTTTGAAATATGTACCTACATGTGATTTTATTATTAACCAATATTTTAACAACGTAGAAAAATATGTCTAACATTGAGCTTGAATAGCAAATAAGATTTTTTGTTAAAAATGTATTGAATTTGTACGTATTTAAATATACAATACGTCTTTTATAAGAAGGCACTCGTCGCATAATATAGTGCTCTTGCAAGGTTCGATTTCGTGAAGTTTACCATATATACATTTTAGCTGACGAGAAATTGGCTGAATGGGGCCGAAAAGAAATTATGTTAGCAGAGAAAGAAATGCCAGGCCTTATGGCATGTCGTCGGAAATATGCTCCAGCTAAAATACTCAAAGGTGCCAGAATAGCCGGCAGCTTACACATGACAGTACAAACAGCGGTTCTTATTGAGACTTTAATAGAATTGGGAGCAGAGGTGAGAAATCAAACATTCAATCATAATTTTTTATTTCGAAGTTACCAAACGCATGCTTTGACTAAAAGCAGGTTCGAATGTTTTTTTTTTATTGCTTAGATGGGTAGACGAGCTCACAGCCCACCTGGTGTGAAGTGGTTACTGGAGCCCATAGACATCTACAACGTAAATGCACCACCCACTTTGAGATATAAGTTCTAAGGTCATAAGTCTATAGTTACAACGGCTACTCCACCCTTCAAACCGAAACGCATTACTGCTTCACGGCAGAAATAGGCGGGGTGGTGGTACCTACCTGTGCGGACTTACAAGAGGTCCTACCACCAGTAATTTGATTGATTTGGTTTGATTTTTATTACACGATATTATTCCTTCACCGTGGAAGTCAATCGTGAACACTTGTTAAGTACGCATTTCATTAGAAAAATTGGTTCGAACACCGTTGCATCACTCGATACGAATGCACCAGACGTCTTATCCTTTATGAAAAACATTATGCATAGAAAAATGTGGCATTTGTTAATCAAATGAAAAAAATCAATTATTTTCATTCCGTATCATACTATAAAGATGGTTTCGTCATATTAATCATGTAGTTGACATTTATCATTATGAACCTTACTTATCAACAAGTACAAATAGAAGTCTTTGCTTATCAATAATTATTCATGATGTAACATATTCATCATTTTGTAATTTATGTATATTGTAATAATAGTTGTGACATATTTTTTGTTATTACAATTGATCTTAGAGCTTTGGCTTGAATGGAGTACTGCTCCCATCTCTGGCCTGCTACATCCAAGTTTCTGCTAGTTCCAATTGGTAGACATAGACATAAAATAAGACAGTTTCGATAGTCAAACACTGATTCCATTTGACTTCATTTTTAAATTTTGGGACTACAAATAGACTTATGCTCTCTATATTTTTTCCATATGTTTTAGGGGGAGTTCTCTTTGTGATTACCTGAATTGATTGTCCTTTCCTTTTAAGTGTGCAATCATTTGACAACTTAAACCATACCTTCAATCAATCAATGTTGCCTTAGATAAGAGCCAATACTAGATAGCATATCTCATTTCCTCATAAAACACTTTTAACATTTGATTACACCAGTGATATATCTATATGATAAAAACTGTCAGGCAACCAAATTTAAGATTAAAATTATTACTGTCTCATAATCATATAAATAAATATTATAATCTAATCTAGTGCTTACACAAATTCATTAATTTGTGGAAATTATAAAATATAGATTGTGAATTACTTTATATTAATAATTGGATGTCTTTAAGGAATATACATAAAAGAAAACTCTTAATGTACAACTTCTGGTTTAAGAAACAATAACTAAAAGAGAGTTTTTACCTATGCAGTTAGAAAAATAACGTTAAATACTTTTGAAAAAAACCAACTACACCGGAAGCCTAGAGCAAGCAAGGGTTCTGTCATTCTTTTCTTTAAAATGGGGGACCGTGCCCTGCTCAAGAACTACAGGCCTATTGCACTTCTTAGCCATATTTATAAGCTGTTCTCGAGAGTCCTTACAAATCGCTCGGCCTATAGACTTGACGAGTTCCAACCTCCGGAGCAGGCTGGGTTTCGCAAAGGCTACAGTATGGTAGACCACATGCACACGCTGAGACAGGTTATTCAGAAGACTGTAGAATACAATCGTCTTCTGTGTCTCGCGTTTGTGGACTACGAAAAAGCCTTCGACTCCCTCGAAACTTGAGCTATTCTGGAATCCATACAGGGATGCCTAGTCAATTATCGGTACGTTGAGGTGTTGGAAGAGTTTATATAAAGCCGCTAAAATGACAGTCCAGATCCAAAACTAGCAGACAAACCCGATTGAGCTTCACCGAGGGGTGCGACAGGGTGACGTTATATCGCCAAAATTGTTCACTGCTGCTCTCGAGGATGTCTTCAAGACTCTGGACTGGAGTAAGCTGCGCTGCGATCAATGGCGAGTATCTCTCACACCTCCGAATGGCAGAGTCGCTGGAGGATCTCAGCTGTATGCTGGGTGAGCTCAACGTCGCGTCACGACGTGTTGGTCTGGGTATGAATCTGGACAAAACTAAGGACATGTTCAGCGACCATATAATTCCTGGACCGGTAATAGTCCCAATCTGCGGTACTCGAAGCTATGTCATGCCAAATTGTTCAGCTAGGCAGGGCCAACTTTGAGAAGGAAGCTGATAGGCGCATACAGTTGGGATGGGCTGCGTATGGAAAACTCCGTCATATCTTGAACTCAGCAATCCCGCAATGCCTAAAGAAAAAAGTCTTCTGAAACGTGGACATTGACCGTAGGTCTGGTCCGTAAGTTCAAAGTCGCTCAGCGTGATATGGAAAAGTGTATGCTCGGAGTTTCTTTGATGGATCGAGTCAGAAATGAAGAAATCCGTCAAAGAACCAAAGTAACCGTCTTAGCCCTAAAGATTAGCAAGCTGAAATGGCTATGGGCCGGACGTACGTGTCGCAAAACCAATGGCCGATGGAGCAGACGTGTTCTGGACTGGAGACCACGTACCGGTAAGCGCAGCATGGGCGTCCCCTTGCCCGTTGAACCGATGACTTTCGGCGATATGCTGGGAAAGATTGGATGCGGAAGGCAAAGAACCGTTCATTGTGGCGGACTATGGGAGGGGCCTACATCTAGCAGTGGAGAGATACAGGCTGATGATGATGATGATGAAATACATTTGTATCGAGCAATGCGCTTGTGCCAGTGTTCGAAACCCTGCAAGCTATCAAATGTTCCAATGAAATACATAGTTAACACATGCTTACAAATGATTTTAATGATCAAGGAATAACATCGTGTAGTAAATCAAAAATTATAATTTGCTTGTAATGTCTCATGGTGAGTAGCGGCATTTAAGTTGTGGGTATCTATGTGTTCTGGTAACTACTTAACACCAGGCTGGCCGTGAGCTCGTCCACCCATATAAGTGATACAAAACTTAAAGAAATAGACACAGATATTGAAAGTGAAAGGGAAATCAAATGGAAGAACCATAATTGGATTTCTTTGTGTAGCGTTTATCGCCAGTAAACTGACGCTAACTTCATTAAAAAGCTTCATCCGATGATGATAATTTACATATTAATAAACTAAGATATGGAACACATTGTCTTGAAATGATCAAAATATTTCAAGTGTAATGTATACTTTTACTGGGACCGTTTTTTAAGACTACGGAATCGTACGTGAAGTCTGAACGTTCTTCGACATGACTGTTGGTAGAGTATTTTGCAAGCGCGCATGGGTGGGTACCATCATCCTACATATTTCTACTACGAAGCAATCATACGGCATATTTAAAGATGCAAATGTTGCCGTTTACATGAGGTATTCATAGTATTGTGAGCTATGGGCTTCAATAACCTAACATAGGTAGGCTATAAAGGCGTCTGCTAATATTGGGTCATAAAAAGTAAACAAAACCTAACCGATCTTTCTGTATTTATTCATCCTTATCTACGACAGTAACCTTTGATCGGTGCTGGTTGTTTATTATACATGCATACTGTAAGCATTTACGTTCTCAAAAGATGGAATTATTTTGTGCTATCTGTTACTTTAGTTACTTTGTAATGCTAATGGGGTTATTTTGCTAACAATACATTTACCTCATGTTTAGTAGTAACTTACGAGAAAAGTATCATTAAATTACAATTTATATTAACACTTTAACTTTAGAAGAACAGATCTCACTATATATATTATTATATTATATTTAACTACTAACTAATGTAATAAATACATATAATCGTCTACGTACGACTGCTGGGGTCATACCTGAAGGGAAGATCCTTCCTTGTCGCGATCGAGGGCGTCAAGTTGTCGGTGCGCCCAGTTACGGCCGGGGTTCCTCAGGGAAGCGTTCTGGCACCACTCTACCCTCTTTGTACCAACGACATTGACGCTGCCCTCGAGCGTGGGAAGCAGACGTGAAGTTGGCGCTGTTTGCCGACGACAGCGCTTACTTCGCATCATCCAACTTCCCCTCTGCGACCATCTCGAGGATGTAGAAGTTATTGGACTTACTGCCCCAGTGGCTGGACCGATGAAGAGTCGCGATCAACGTGGGGAAGACCGTGGCAATCCTCTTCGGTCCGGTCCGTACAAGAGTTGTCCCGGGACAGCTCAGTCTCCGTGGCGTCAATGTCGAGTTTGGATCCAGCGTCCGGTACCTGGGGGTTAATATCGACCGGAGTTGAGTCAGAAATGACGTAATAGCCCGGGATCTTGCTCCTAGTCTTTACGAGCGGGCTGATGGTGGATCCCACGAGCATCTCCACAATATAGCTCCTTTGCACGCCAGACCACCTGATGGTCGGGCACTACCAAGGGAGTTACTGGAACCCTCTACTATGGCAAGATAGTCTGCTTAACCGGACTGATATGGGAGTGCTCATAACGAGTGCCCCCATGGGACTGAACTGTCCACACTCGTTATTCCCCCACATTGTTGGGGCGCCCCCTTACCCCCAATGTGGGCCACCCCCACCCCCATGGGTTGACCACTCCCCCGTCAGGGGAGTATTTTTTGGTCGGTCCCTCCCCGCCTCGGTCTTCCCCCTATCCAGCGTTCGTTTTTGCTGACTGTTGTTTGCTTTGTATATAATATACAGTTAGTTGTAAGTAGTTATAGATAGGAAGGAGCCCGCTGCCGGCCGTAAACAAGCCATCTTATCACTACATAGTATAAAACAAAGTCGCTTTCTCTGTCCCTATGTATGCTTAAATCTTTAAAACCACGCAACGGATTTTGATACAGTTTTTAATAGATAGAGTGATTGAAGAAGAAGGTTTATATGTATAATAACATCCATTAAATAGGGGAGAAATCAATAATAAATTACAGTTTCCGAAGCGAAGCGAGGGCGGGTCGCTAGTTATATATATATGTAATACATATGTCGTTATGAGTGTGCCCAGCACGCTACGGACAGACCTCACCCCTGCCCTGAAGGCGGGGAG
This sequence comes from Bombyx mori, assembly GCF_030269925.1. NCBI lineage: Eukaryota > Metazoa > Arthropoda > Insecta > Lepidoptera > Bombycidae > Bombyx > Bombyx mori. The sequence goes on from NC_085110.1 coordinate 11,445,122, forward strand.
TTCATTCCCGGGCAGATGGGTTTGCCCCGAAACCCGCCCCGGCTTGCCCCCGAGTACGACGACGCTTTTTCTTCTATTGCAAAGTGAAGCTGGCGCGTAAGGCAAAATCCACGATTCTGTATTCTTTTTGCATCCATTCTTGAACAAAATCAGTTCAAATTCAAAACTCCTATGTGTCCTTAATTTTCATTCTCTTTATTTTATGATAACACGTAGGTTTCTTTTACAAAACTAATGTAAACATTTTCGGTCAGTATTCAAATTTAAATGAAAAAAAAAATACCCCAGTAGTGAAATAACGCAAAAAAAATGATAAGATACACATTTCGTTCTATTAAAAACAGTCCATTTATACAATAATAAAATTTGTTCAGATATTGATTATTTATCAAGTAACTGAACTCTGCGTTCATCTAAATAACTATAAGTAAATATATTGAACCATGAACAATATTTTTTATAAAAACAAAGTTCTTATGTCTAAGGAGTCATTTGGAAGGCAAAGCCAAGTTGGCGTCAAAATGCTGGGAGTCCTCAACAGAGCGAAGCGGTACTTCACGCCTGGACAAAGGCTTTTGCTTTATAAAGCACAAGTCCGGCCTCGCTTGGAGTACTGCTCCCATCTCTGGGCCGGGGCTCCCAAATACCAGCTTCTTCCATTTGACTCCATACAGAGGGGGGCCGTTCGGATTGTCGATAATCCCATTCTCACGGATCGTTTGGAACCTCTGGGTCTGCGGAGGGACTTCGGTTCCCTCTGTATTCTGTACCGTATGTTCCATGGGGAGTGCTCTGAGGAATTGTTCGAGATGATTCTTTTTACTACATGCATATGAATATATATACGGTACATTCACCAAAATAACATTTTTTACAAGTTTTGTCTGTCTGTCTGTCTGTTTGTTCCGGCTAATCTCTGGAACGGCTGGACCGATTTTGACGGGACTTTCACTGATAGGTAGCTGATGATATAAGGAGTAACTTAGGCTACTTTTTTTGAAGAGTCGTTCTTGGTTCATTTTGGAATTAAAGTCGAAATCCAAAACAAATCGAATTGGGATTCTTTAATTCTAAAAATGCCATATGTTTAAGTGCTTACTTAATAAGTGCGTAATGTATAAGTGCTTAGAAGAAGGTTGGGTGGAATTGCGCGTTACTGTCTTTTATGGTAGCTGTAAATACTGTTATTATGTGACGCAAAATTGTCATAATTTTTAGATTTATGTAATATATACATTGTAATTTTAAAACTATTAATAAATGAAAATATTGATTTTTTTTTATTGAATTACGAGAAATATCTATTATTTTAGGTACAATGGTCCAGCAGTAACATTTATAGTACACAAGACGAGGCCGCAGCTGCACTGGTTGCCGTAGGAATACCCATCTATGCCTGGAAGGGAGAAACTGATGACGAGTATATTTGGTGTATTGAACAAACATTGATCTTCCCTGATGGAAAGGTAATAATTTATGCTAGTTTAGGAAAAAAGTCCACAATAATACTATTAATTAGATATAACACCCCTATAAATTTGAGATCAACAATATAAACTAATATTAATGGAAGGTTTTGGTGAACCAGGATATTGTGCAATTTGATTTTATACAAGGTTCAGGACAACATTTACCTTTAGTGGCGGTTTCCACAATCAAAATACATACAAGGGTTCAAAGAATATCGTTACGTATTCCTCTATTGTTCTCTACTACTGTTCTCTAATCTAAACGTGCTTTAATTACTGAATCGTGTGTCACACTTCGCGCTCTTTAGCGTAGTTTTAGTGATGCCCGCCCGTTCGCGTCTATATCCACCCCATCAACGGCTCTAGAATGCAATCGAATGTACATCAGGGAACAGATATGCTGGATCAGCACTTTCACTCGCTGGAAAGAGAGGCATCATCCGTCGCGACCCAGTCCCCGATCATATCTCCAGTACGGACCGCTGATGTTGACCCTTTCCGACCCTGATAATATATGATAGGCCTGCGATTTAAAGTGTGCTACGTCGAGTCCGTTTTAACTACTGACGACGAGTGTTATTCATGCGATTTTCGCGAGTATTATCCTTAGACCAGTGTTTCGTTTTTGTAACAAATAACATAGGAAAAGCACTCAGTCATAATCGACACTCGACATTAAAGGGCCAAAGGTGTAATATTTATATTATGGTTTGCCCTGCTGTTTCATTCCGGATATCCCTAAAATCTAAACTGATCTCAAGATATCTTTCTGCGAAATAATAGTCATTTATTTAATATAAATTTTTGTTCCAGCCTCTCAATATGATCTTGGATGATGGGGGTGACTTAACAAACTTAGTCCACACTAAGTACCCCGATCTTTTAAAAGACGTAAAAGGTATCACTGAAGAAACTACAACCGGGGTACATAATTTGTATAAAATGTTCCGAGAAGGACTTTTAAAAGTTCCTGCAATCAACGTTAACGATTCAGTAACAAAAAGCAAATTCGACAACTTGTATGGATGTAGGGAGTCTTTGCTCGACGGAATCAAAAGGGCAACAGACATAATGATTGCCGGGAAAGTTTGTGTAGTGGCAGGTTATGGTGACGTTGGAAAAGGATGCGCCCAAGCGTTCAAAGGTTTTGGCGGTAGAGTGATCGTTACCGAAATCGATCCCATCAACGCACTTCAGGCCGCAATGGAAGGTTTTCAAGTGACTACTATGGAGGAAGCCGCTGAAGTGGGTCAAATCTTTGTCACCACGACGGGAAATATTGACATTATATGCAAAGAACATCTTCTTAGAATGAAGGACGATGCAATTGTGTGCAACATTGGTCACTTTGATTGCGAAATTGATGTTGCATGGCTAGATAACAACGCAAAAAAAGTTAACATCAAACAACATGTTGATCGTTATGAATTAGAAAATGGTAACCATATTATTGTTCTTGCTGCAGGAAGACTGGTTAATTTAGGTTGCGCAACCGGCCATTCCTCTTTTGTAATGTCTAATTCATTCACAAATCAAGTTCTAGCTCAGATAGAGCTGTGGACCAAAGCAGACACATATCCAATAGGTGTCCACACACTACCTAAGAAACTTGACGAGGAAGTAGCTGCCTTGCATTTGGATCACCTTGGTGTAAAACTGACGAAGTTAACACCTAAACAAGCCAAATACATTGGTGTCTCTCGAGAAGGACCTTACAAGCCAGATCATTACAGATATTAACTTGCTGCTAATCTATGTATGTACTTTTAAACGTAAAGGAAGAAAAAAAATCATACTTAATTAAAAACAACTTGATTCAGTTTATTTTAAAAAATGTAATTGATCGAACGGGTTTTATACTTAATGGAAACAAATAAATAATTTCATGGAATAATCGATTTTTTATTCCTTATGAAAGGGTCACAACATGAGGAATGTCACACAGGTCTTCCATCAATATCTCCCATTACACTTTGGACAGCGACAGCAGTCCAAATGTTTTTCATAATTTAACAGCTTACACACCATTAAAAGTTACACTATGCAGGTTTTATCACATTTTTTCCATTTTATGATAACTATCGCTGCATTAGATAAATTTCGTTTGACATTCAAATTTAGCAATTTTGTGGCAAAAAACAAGCAAGCTGGAAGTGGCTGCTTTAAATTTGCGTACTAAGCTAAGAGCGAATCTGTAGATTACTGCTATTTGTAATATTGTTACGAGCTGGGTACAAATTGGTCTAAGAGGCTAGACAACATACAGCTGCTGTCGCTCTAAACTCGTCATTGTCATTTCGGATCCTCCTATCCACTTTCCCATTCTCGGTTAGATTTGGAGGTGTAACTTGATCAGCTGAGCTTCTTGCTGAATCTTTTTAGTCGATCGTGATTCGAATCGCGAAAATTTTGAAGTCGTCGTGGCCTAACGGATATGACGTCCGGTGCATTCGTGGTGAACGATGCGAATCTCAGGCGGGTCGGCGGGCGTAAATTTTTCTAATGAAATACGTAATCCACAAACGTTCATGATTGACTTCCACGGTGAAGGAATAACATTGTGTAATAAAAATGAAACCCACAAAATTATTATATAATTTGCGTAATTACTGGTGGTAGGAGCTCTTGCGAGTCCTTCAATATTCAAGGTAACATTTTAATGTAAAAATGCTTGTTGCTCAACTCAAGAAAAATGTATTGTGGTTCAATGGACAGGAAAACCAACTACATGCCAAGGCTCAAATCTCACAAGCAGGTAGTACTAAATGAAATAGTTCATGTTGACAAATGACTCAACAAAGAAACTTAAATGGTTTAAAGTATGTTTGAAATGTCTTGCGTTTTATCTGTCCAATCCCTCAAAAACAAAACTACACAAAATTGTAATTAAAAAATAAAATCTAATTATTTAATACAAAATCAACCATAAACATTACAGCATTTAGCAGCATGGTAAATTTAATTATAATAAATTCTAACTTTATATATTAAAAAAAAACATATAATTGAGAACCTTCTCAACAGGTTATTTTTGTACTATCCAATATTTTCTACTCTATTACACAATGAAAGAAAGAAATGGAACCAAAGTTAATCTAACTTTTATAACTATGTTAAGTTTCTGTGTAACTCAAGAACTTAGGGATAATAGCAAGAACAAAGCATAATTTTGAATTTAGAAATCAGATACTCTTCCTTTTCTTTCCCAATCACCATATCTGGTTGGTTCAGGCCCTTTGGGACCACCAACTTCACCAGTGTTGGGGTTAGTATTGTTGGGCCAAGGAGGCAAAGCATCTTCCTTGGAATTTGAAGTTTGTTCACCAAGATCAGTGATTGATGTAGTTTCTCTCAATTTTTTTCTAAACTCAGATAATCGTTTTGACTCAGGTTTTTTTACACTTTCATTTTCTTTTTCGATCGGTGGCTGTTGTGAGTAATAATGACTTAAACATATCCTTGCATTATTCACTGTAAAATTATAAAATAATTTATTTCATTTAAGAATACACTTTTTATTCTAAGAAATTAAAAGGCTCACATTTTAAGGCCTTATTTCTTAACTTTCTAATAGCGTTCCACAACATGATATTAGTATTTGAAACGAAATTTGGCGATAATATTTATGTGTATAATCTATGTTGACGATCATAGACTATACACTTTTGGCGATTATTTTCCAATATTTTCATATATTTTAAAAAAGATTTTATGACCTGGTAACTAAGACCTTTAGGTCAAGTCTTATTTTAATTTTAATGATACGTAACTTTTTTATATGAAAATGATGGAAAGGAATTTAATGAAGTTGATTTTTATGAAACATGGCATGAAATGAAATGAAATGAGATGAGATGTTATGGGATGAAGTATAATCTCAGTAAAATGGTGGTCATTTACTGAAACTTTTTCAGTGGACTTTTTGGAAGATCCCGAGAAGTTACGTTCAGCGGCTTTGTTTCATTTTCCCACATTTGTGCACTTTCACAGATACTAAACAGTTAATAAACCACCGTCATTACATATTTTAAACTTGAAGAAATACTAATTAGACAAAATAAAACAAATCACACAACTTCAGTCCTCGCGTTCCCGCGAAAAAGTCCCAATATTTTCAATTTTAAATTACTAGTGGTGTGATAGTGAAGGACAAATGAATAACATGTTTACCGAATATGGTTTTAAGCACTACAGAGAAAGCGTAGCATACTATTACAAAAACAGTGGAAAAACTGAGCTCCGAAATATTTTTTCTTTGGCGTTTAAAGACATTAAGTCGTCGTAACCTAAAGGATAAGACGTCCGCTGCATTCGTATTGAGCAATGCATCGGTGTTCGAATCCCAGGGGGGTACTTACCAATTTTTCTAATGAAATTCCGTAAAACGGGGTGGATGTCATTAGGGATTGAGAGGTGAATGGGGAAAAAACCAGGAAAATCTTTCGGCGATCAATGTTAGTTTTAAATTCGTTGCAAAATCTTCCATTTTTTGCAGTGTATAGAACGTTGAAAGTTCACAAAGCAACTCTGAATATGCATGACAATACTTAATTAATACTTAACTTAAAGACAATACTTAATCTTACTGGCGGTAGGACTTCTTATGAGTCCGCACGGGTGGGTACCACCGCCCTGCCTATTTATGCCGTGAGGCAGTAATGCGTTTCGGCAGCCGTTGTAGCTATACTAAGACCTTAGAACTTATACGTCAAGGTGGGTGGCGCATTTACGTTATATGTAGAGATTCTCCAGTGCTTTGGGTATGGACTACAATATAATGATACATGACGCAAAATTCAGACTATTAGAAAAAACAAGAATGTTTTGGTTTACTTACACTGGTGGTATGGCCTTGAGGGCCTCGCAGGGCCACCAACCCGTAAATTTCTGCCGTGAAGCATTAATGCGCTCCGGTTCGAGTTGCGGCAGTCGTTGTACTATAGAACTAAGACTTACCCCCTGGCCACAGCCAAAAGCGGTGCGAATTGCGGGGCGTCGTGAGGCGCGGCAAGCGGGAGCGGCGAAAACAAATGGTAGACACCCTATGAAGTATGCCACAGCTACCGGCGACGCGACTTGCGGCGCGGCAAGAGGCGCGTGACATTCGGCGGCGACGAGCTGCGCGATGTGCGAGTGAAACAAATGTACTAGCCAATATTGAGGCGGCCACAGTTCAGAGCGGCGAGCGCGGCTGTGTCGGTGGACGCACTGAGGCATCGCGCGACCGAAACAAATCATTTTGTTTTTACCGCGCGTTGAACTAATAAAATATAATGGATGTGGAACTATTCATTAGTATATAATATTGCCATAAAAAATGTGGGACGAAATAAAACAACAATACGAGGGCGGCACTGAAAATTTCGGGAATTAACGAAGTGACACAATATTACTATTTAAAAATGTATTTATTGCTTTTCGAAGTATTCTCCGCGAAATTTGACACATTTTTCCATACGATGGAACCAATCATTGAAGCAACCATTCCATTCGGAAGTTGGGGTCTCCAAAATGGCCGTTTTGTAGGCGTCCACAGCTTCTTCAGGTGATGAAAATCTCTGTCCACGCAATTTATTCTTTATTTTAGGGAAAGTATAGAAATCATTAGGGCTTAGGTCGGGGCTTTACGGCGGATGGTCTAATAATTCTATGTTTTCTTGCTCTAAAAACTCTTTTGTTCTGTGCGCGGTGTGAGAACTCGCATTGTCGTGATGGAGGATGATGCGGCGGTTGCAGTTCTCTTTACGGAGTTCAGAAACGACTTGTGGCAAACAAATGCTAGCATACCATTCTGCATTAACCGTTCTTTGTCCCTCAAGAGGAATAGTCGTAACATGGCCGGTTTTGGAGACAAACGTGGCCACCATTTTTTTTGCAACACTCCGTGAACGAACAATTTTTGTTGGCTTTAACTCATTTTCGAACACCCAAACTCGTGACTGGTTTTTTGTTTTGGGTTCGTACGCGTATATCCAGGATTCGTCACCTGATACAATGTTGTATACAGCATTTGAGGATCCTGCGTGGAATCTTTCGAGAGTTCTGACGCACCAAGTAACGCGAGCCGCTTTTTGCTCTTCACAGAGCGAATGCGGTATCCATCGGGAAAACAACTTTTTTACACCTAATTGTTCATGCAAGATTATTTGTATTTGACTCATGCCAATGTCTAAAGTTGCCTGAATTTCGCGGTATGTCACATGTCGATCTTCCTCAATCAGCTTACGCACAGCATCAACGTTTTCTTGGGTGACTGCAGTTTTTGGATGACCTTGACGGGGATCATCACTGAGCTTGACACGTCCACGTTGAAACTCAGCAAACCAGCGATAAATTGTGGTTTTGGATGGGGCTTCATCACCAAATGCAGAAATCATCCGGTCAACACACTGTTTTTGTGTTAAACGACTTCGAAAGTCATAATAAATCATCGCTCTTGAATTTTCTCGAGTCAATTCCATTTTCTCAACGACTAAACAAGTTTGACAAAACCTCGTGACAAGACCGAGAATCTTTTTTTAAATAAATAAATGGTATTCGATTTTTAAAACCAAGGAGTTTTCAATTAAAAAGATTTTAATATGACAGGAACAGTGGAAATATTCCATTCCCGATACTTTTAGTGCAGCCCTCGTAAGCACTGTGTACAATACCAACACGCGACACCACGAAATACTAGCAATTTCTGAAAACAGTTAGCTAGCAGCAGTGGAATTGTATGGTTATGTTCTATGGATTTAATAAATAATGAGTCAGATGAAGGCTTTGAAGAAGATTTGATGCAAATTTTGGATACATAAATGATACTTAAACGACGACGAATTTCTCCCCATACATTATTTCTTATTGTATGATCCCTGTATATAGATAAATTCATGTCATATAGAACAGGATATCCTTTTACCAACTCAATCAAATGTTCGTCGGTCATTTCAAATGCTAAGCAATAAACGTGCAATAAGTAATATAAAATTGGCATAAATTCTGTTAGAGAGTTTGAAGAATAGGGATGGGGTCAAAGAATGCTTATATGCTCAGTGACAGTTCTCGAACGGCTGACGCGTAAGCAAGACGGGTCGTCGCACCCCCTTACGGGGGCACGAAACAGGCCTCGGGGCGAATCCCACTCACTGCCCGGGCAGAAGCTCCCTGCCATGAAAAGCAGGGAGGACTGAGAGGGGGGTTCGTATGCGTGTTCGGCGCACTCCAACGACATGTATACTTAAACTTAATACGAGGGCTTGAGTAGTCCACGGGATGACGCCCGGCGGCAAGGTCCCTCCGGCGTCTTGTTGTCCTCTGCATTATGTTTCTTTTTTTCTCCCCTTATAACGAAACTTACAAGCTCTACTCATCTAAGTTCATCGGAACGAATCACTACTCACGGATTTCAAAGTAGTGTAGGTATTATCTATGGCTTCACCACCAGTTTACACTAAGTGACTTTTTGGCGGGAACGCGAGGAGTGAACTTGTGTGATTTGTTTTATTTTGTCTATTTAGTGTTTCTTCAGATTTAAATGTGTAATAACGGTGGTTTATTAACTGTTTAATATCTGTGACAGTGCAACAAATATAGGAAAATGAAACAAAGCCGCCAGACGTAACTTTTCGGGATCCTCCAAAAAGTCCACTGAAAAAATCTCAGTAATTGACCACCATTTTACTGAGATTATCTTTCATCCCATATCATCTCATCACATTTAATTTCATTTCATCCCATCCCAGTTGATTAATATCTCAAATTAATCATCTTCATTTCATTTCACTTCATATTATCATTTTCCATAAAAATATCTCATATTATATCATCTCATCTCATTTCATTTCAGTATCATATTTCATAAAATAAAAAAAATATATAAAAGATTAGGCTGTATGGTACGATATCTATGCCTTTCCGTTTGAAAAAATAAGACTACTACTACCTATCATAGATTATACACTTATTTGCTACCTTTATTAATTATGTTCATAGATTAAACACTTTCTAGGTTACCATAATGGCAAATAATCATTTGTTTTGAAAATACAGTAAAGCTTTTACTTAAATGTGGAAATTAAAATCGACCAGGATTGTAAAACACTATTTATCCACAAATTTCCTAGTACTTAAAATGGCAAAGAGTTCCTTCGAATACGTAAAAAAATTTGAACATGATGATTCGTTGTTACCAAATACATGGATAGTTATAAGATTAGACGGTAAATGCTTTCATAAATTTGCAGACGACCACAACTTTACGAAGCCTAACGACTTGCGGGCTCTAAAATTGATGAACTATGCTGCATATACTGTTTTAAAAGAATATAGTGATATTTTGTTATCATTTGGGCAAAGTGATGAATATTCATTCGTACTTAGAAAAGACAGTTGTTTGTATAAACGGCGCTCAGCAAAACTATTAACAACAATAAATAGTAAATTTTCGTCATCGTATGTTTTCTACTGGAACAAATTCTTTGAACATCTGCCATTGAAATATCCCCCTTGTTTTGACGGGCGCATTGTTTTGTATCCTTGTGACGAAAATTTAATAGATTATATGAAGTGGAGACAGGCTGATGTACACATAAATAATTTATACAACACTACCTTCTGGACTTTAATTTTGAAGGGGCAGTTGACCCCTGTGCAGGTAAATCAATTTCAAATTTAAGATCAATTTATACTATATTTATTTGATTTTACAGAAGCTTTCGTTGTTGTTCTTTATGACATGCAATGAATAACTAATGTCAGAACTGCTTCCAATCTAAATTATAGGTGTATGGGTGGGGGGAACCTTTCTGAAAAAAATTATGATAAATAAATTGCAAAAAAATACATTTTTCTGAAGTTTTGGCACAATACTGATGAATCTTGATCTATGACTGGACATAGAATAAGCATAGGTTATTTAACATCCATTGTAATTATTTCATAAAATATAAGCTTACCTAAATGACCACTGATGTTTGATACATGTATGTGAATACTGTTTTCAGTATCTTACTTGTCTTAAACGATATGAGTTTATTGGACATTTTGTTTTGGTGTACAATCCTTTACAGCCTGTATAAAAGGGCTGACATCATAAACATCATGGTGTTACATTACTTCAGCCCATATACACAATATCATTAATACAAAAGGTTGAAAATTTGTCAATCTGTATCTTATATTAAGCTATAGCATCAGTGAAAGATTTACAGTAATGTTTCATTCTAGGCTGAGAAGCGTCTAAGTGGAACAGTGTCTGCTGATAAAAATGAAATCTTATTTCAAGAGTTTAACATGAACTATAACAATGAACCAGAAATATTCAAGAGGGGAACAATTCTATTGCGAAAGTCTATATTGCACAATAAAGTGAACAAATCTATCATTGTGGATGTTCATGATGATATGTTAAAGGATAAATTTTGGAAAGAAAACATATATATATTATCTGTAAAAAAATCTAAACAAAATTTAATGTATATAGGTCCTACAACAGAAATCATAGAAGATCAGTTAAGTAAATATGAAAGTCATTTAGAAGCTTGACATAACAATGACATCTATTTATTTTGAGGAACAGTTTAATACTATATTAAACTATAGCGTAATACTATATTAAACTGTTGAGTTATTTTAGATGTAAGATTTTAAATTTTGTATTTGATGTTAAACATCAGCTTTCCTAAAAAATAAGGCTACCAAACTTTTAGTGTCTTTTATTTATTACCATTATGGAAGTACAGGTATAATTCTAAAGTACTGGCTTTTTCCTTACTAATAGCTTGAAATAGTTAAACAGACTTAATGTCTTTAGACTGAGTCACGTTGACAACATGAGTGCAGCTGTCCACTGTAATCTAGGTTGAATTCTCAATTTTAATAAATGATAGATGTTCCAACCTTCAAACAAGTAATAACATTAACTTTTATCGTTAGAATTTCGCATACTGAATATGATTCGCACGAAAATGAAACGGTATCTTAAGGTGCACTTGGAACGGGGTGGCCTTATGGTCCATCTGGTGTAAAACAGTTATTAGCTTTCCCATCTTTAATGGCTTGATCACACGTACTGAGCAAACGGGCGAGACGTAAAATGTTTCTGGGCCGAGACGGCGCAGAAAGTGATGTAAGCGAGTAGCTGTTCACACGTGTTTTGAAATTAGCACAGTCAGTTTCAGTTTAGTGTGCTTAGTGCGAGTTTTATAACGTTCTCGATAGCGTAAAAGTTAGCTCATATTTGTATGGAATGGGGTCGTTTGTGTACGTTTGCCGGTAGGGGCGCTGTTCCAATTGTATACAAAATTGGCTTAACTTTTACGTTATCGAGAACGTTATGAAACTCGCACTAAGCACACAGTTCTATTGAGACTTTAATTCGGACACGATGGATCGTAAAATGATTATTAGAAATTATGCAAAGTTACTCATCCCACTATTAACAGAAGATGGGTAGACAAGCTCACAGCCCACCTGGTGTAAAGTGGTTTTTGGAGCCCATAGACATCTACAACGTACATGCGCCACCCGCCTTGAGATATAAGTTCTTAGGCCTTAGTATAGTTACCCCACCCTTCAAACCGAAAGCAAATCACAAAGCAGGTGGCGCATTTACGTAGTAGATGTCCATAGGCTCCAGTAACCACTTAATACCAGGTGGGCTGCGAGCTCGTCCACCCATATAAGCAATAATTTATTTTTATTGAAACACCTTGCCTTTTTTAATCTACTGATTCGCCGGTAGCCTACGGAATCATTTCTGGGCTGGTAGGTGACCTCACGGGTTCAACCTCACAATAATCCTAACAAGAACAGTGTTTCGCTGAAACTGCCTTTAATATTATTATATATAATTAATATATTAATATTAAAATATATATATATATATATAAAAATATTATTATCTATATCTATACTAATATTATAAAGAGGAAAGATTTGTTTGTTTGTTTGTTTCGAATAGGCTCCGAAACTACTGGACCGATTTGAAAAAATATTTTTCCATTAGATGCCGACATTGTCCCTAATGAACATAGGCTACTTTTTTAAATTTTTTTTTTTTTTTTGTTTCATGTTTGTTTTGATGTTTCCGAAGCGAAGCGAGGGCGGGTCGCTAGTATTATAATAAATGAGTCGACTAGTATCAAAGCCGGCAATGTGACTTTTGGACAATTATTGGTAAATCAGAAAAACGAATTATTGACATTGTATTCCATTGGCATTCACAAAACTCTTCTGAACGACATCTTAGATAAATAACAGGTTAAGTATTAACCTTTATTTAATGCAGGTTTTGAACCGTATTCTTTGAAGGAAACGATTATATTCAAATCAATCTGTATTGACATATCAATAACATTTTTTTGTCCAAATGCACAGATTGCCACCTTTGATAATAGACGACTCAAATGTATTAATAAAGATCTATGACCGGATCGGAATCACGACCCATGAAACGGCTGTGGGTTCTGTCTATAGTTTATGTTCCACGTCGAGTTCTATTTAAGTCTATGCATACAACTTATTTACTAGAATACACTTATTATTTAAGACATATAACGACAACTTAGTTTGCGCACTTAATATGTACGGTACATTTAATGGAAATTTAACATCCTAAATAATACATGGACAATAAAAAACACGGAATTTAACCGTAAAAGTAGTTTACATTCATAAATTTTCGTAGCCGCTGGTATCTATGGGGAAATAATATCTAAAAAGAAATACTCATTAACATTTCAACTAATAATTTATTTGGAAATAAGATACATAATTTTTATTACAAGTAATATTAATAACAGTGAATATAAAATTGCTGAATACTGGAAATTTCCAAAATACATACATACATACATGAAAATAGCACATGGTATGGAATGTAAAAACTTCCATGGATTAAATGTATACACCTTTAAATCATGAAATAAAAACTGTAATATTTTATTAATGTCAATTAAATGGTTGATTAATTTTATTACATTATAATTGTAAACTACCAGGAAATGATAAAATGTTTTAATCAAGAAATTCCAGCATTCATAAATTTTTTCAATACTTAAGCACATTTAACATGTTTTTATTATTCTAAAAATGTTTCAGAAGTATGTACTTAACTGAATAATTGATTATTCTATACATGACTATGTAATGCATATTAATTCAACCATAATAAGAATAGAATGGATATTGATACTATGAAGATTAATAGATAACATTAACAATGATTAACATATTTTTCTTTTAGTTTTAGCATTCAATTTGATGTTTTGTGATCTATTAGTGATTTTTATAATCTACTAGTGTGATTTTTTAAATCTGTTTTTACATTAAACTACAGACTGATGACATCATTCAAGTCTACTCTCATGTTGCCAAGCTTTTTTAAAATCCATTGCAACCTCAATTTTTAAATGTTTATTATCACCATGCACTGATATCAAATTTTTCTATTTCAATGTCTGGTGGCACTGAGTGGTGGCATGCTTGCTTGGTAGCCATGTTTATATGCAGCAATCAAAAAAGTAGTTATATGGTTCCCTACTATGTACAAGGAAAGAATACTACAAACATTATTTTATGAATAATTAGAAGATTGGAATGTAGTTGTCGATTTTGGCACGATGTTTCTGGGCCACGCATTCACTGATCCAAACAATGTTACGGCACTCCTGTTCCTTTAATTTCAGATAAGAATAGAAAACTCCAAAATGGAATTGTTGCAGGAAAGCATGAACATTAAGGCTTACCTGGAATAATAAATGTTTTTCATTAAATCGCAACACAAAAAGTAGCTGGTGTTGATGTGGCTTAATGATCTATTTTATATTTTTACAGTAAGTCAGTATTTTACTAAAAATCTATATGCTTGATGAATTTTATTAATTTTCTAACAGTATGCAACAATGTTGTATAAATATTAAATATTTACTAAGCACTATTCATGCATTATTAATTCAATACCCTTTGTGGGCTGCTGATGATGATTCATACTTTCCAAACACTAATTACCTCATGTTCAAAGAATTTGTCTTCCAAAGTTTTGTCTCCCACATTATTGCCAGCTCCTTCAAACAAAGCAGAATACTCAGCATAGTATTCAGCAACAGCCTTCACTTGTTCATAATCATCAGCACGAGCCAGTGCGGCAAGACCATCAGGGTTGAGTTTGCCACAACGGGGATACAATTTAGCACGGTCATCCTTGGACAGTTCAGTGCCAAATGAGTTGATTGTAATGATAATAGCACGGCGATCGGCTTCAAACTGAAAATTTTCATTCTCATAAACAAAATCTGTGTTTCATGAAACACAATTACATTTACTCCAGAACCTTTTATTACCATATTAAATATTTAGCTGTATAAATAAAACTATTAGTAGGTTAATTATGTTAAAATAGGGTAAAGGTGCTTGTGAGGTTATTTTGTTTTGTTACTAGTCTCATTCCTATCAAGATTTTCTTACACTATTACTTACAGCTAAGATTTCGCACATCACATCAGCAGTAGTTCCTCCGATTTGCTTACAGAAATCATAAAAAGCTTCCAAATACGCCTTGTATAGAGTGTTCCGGATAATCTCAATATTCATTTCATCCAAGTCTTGTTCGCTAATGCAATCCACAAAGAATGGCGCCAATGGTGTGTCCACCAACACAGCATTGTAAAGTTCAGCTGGTGTTGCAGCTACATGAATAGCTTCCATCTGCTCAAATGAGCCTAATGGATGGCACTTTGGAATTAACTCCGAGATAGGTCTCTGGTGCAATGTACCAGTAATCAACAAGATGATGTTATCAATCATATAGCTGTAGGTAATGAAATCCAAAAATGTTGACAGAGGCTCTACAGAGTGATTCCGAAGATGTTGGAATTCAATAACAAGCTTTTCACGAAGCTTGTCATCAATAGTAGATACAGACAGGGGGCTGGGCTCGTTGGCAAGGAAAGTGCCATAATCTGTACCCTGAAGATGGAGCTTTAGATCTATTAACATAAGATATTACATTGTATTAGACACATTATCTACAATGGATAATTACTAAAAAAAATTTATTGCCTTTATAAGCAGACGAGCATATGGCCCACCTGATGGAAAGTGATCACCATCGCTCATGGACGTCAGCAATGCCAAGGGCAGAGCCGAGCTGCTGCCTATCATGATTATTGAAATCATGATTATTTTTTTAGTATTTCATTAATTATATTTTAATTGTAAAATGCAACTATAGTTTTCATGAGTAGTAACTAAAAAAAAAGTATAGATTTAATAAGAGATATGGAATTTCAATAATTTGAAAATAATAATAGCTATTATTTAACAGCTATCTCATTTCGAACTAACTCCGATATTTGCTTAATTTAATATTACTTTGAAAAACAGCAGTGTCAAGGTTATTTTAAACTAGATATGAATAAATAAAACTGAGGAAGATACCAAAAAAATCTATTAATTTTATGAAGAACTATTTCAAAAAGAAAAATAATGACTAATGGGAATAGCTTTTTTATTGATGGTAGGACCACTTCTGAGTCCGCGCGGGTAGGTACCACCACCCTGCCTATTTCTGCCGCGAAGCAGTAATGCGTTTCGGTTTGTAGGGTGGGGCAGCCGTTGTAACAATACTTGAGACCTTAGAACTTATATCTCAAGGTGGGTGGCGCATCTACATTGTAGATGTCTATGGGCTCAAGTAACCAATTAACACCAGGTGGGCTGTAAACTCGTCCACCCATCTAAGCAATAAAAAATTAAATTAAAAAAAAACATACCTTCAAGTGTCTCACACTGCACCAAGTTCAAGTAGTCAGATTGTTTCAGAATACCACATTTGAAACCACGGCACAAGCCCTCCAAATACCCAGCATCAATATTAAATATGCAACCCTTCATTTTAATGATAATTTTAAGGGAAACAAGAAATAGTTTACGCCCGTTCAACTCGGAACCAAAACCTAGAGACGCTATTTCTTGATTTTACTTGTAATAATCAATCGGAAAGAAAATTGATCATATGATGTGAACATAGACAAAATTTACGTTTTGCTCATTTTTGTGCAATAGATTGGGAAATCATAGAGTCAGTAAAATAAAAAAATACGGATTCTATTAACCTTAAAAAGCAAAAACAGTACGAAAGAAAATATTATACTGAAAAAAAAAGCTGTGATGAGCGCAATGGTAATAAGTAGTCGTAGATTCGACTGCTACTTAGGGCAAACATTCCTACAATGAACAGGTTTGTTTTCTTTTTATATGAGATATTATTGCATTATGGAGGGTAGAACTAAGGAATACCATCTAGTATAATAAGAAGGGTCGGCTGAAAGGGAATCAGTTAATGTGGTGCCATAGTAGCTAGTGGAGAGATTTAAAAAAAAGCATCATAAGCTACCACACTTAGGCTCTGTTCCGATATGCAATCTAGCATACTTCCGTCTGCCTAAAACTGCTTCATATCGTTTCTATTTCCTACATTAGCGCTATTTTGATCAGTCTTCGAAGTATTTTGTTGCAGTTTACAGGTTTACTTTCACTATTTGTCCCCTAAACCAGATGATGCTTCTTACCTTTGCCTTATAATTTTTATCATTGTAATTTTATTGCTATGCAATTAATATTAGCTTTGTTAACAGTTTAGTATTTAGGAAAGTCCACAAACGTGGGAAACAGCTGAACGTGGCTTTTCAGATTCCCACCGAATGATCCAAATCAATTTCACTAAACAAACTTCCACTTCATTTTTACAGCTTCGTCTTTTTCTAAATGAATTCGGTGTACGGACCATGTTCCCTCTGTCAACGCCTGTCAAGTTGAAAAAAAACCTGTGGTCGCCCCTTAAAGTTAGTATGGTACCGTACATCTATAAATCATATAACGTAGTGATTACTTGCTCAGTGTCGTACATATACCGTAGAGGTAAGGAGAACCGTCTCATATGGGAGAAGCTTAAAAAAGTGTCTTACTTTCAGCACTAAATAACTGTTCAAAAATCCTCCAAAATGGCGCTAGCATAGGCACAGGGTACGATATTAATTGAGCAGTTGTTAACTGATTGAAGTATGTGCTGAGTTAAGAAATTAAATATATTTAATGATTAGAGTAGTTAGTGACAGTATAATATACAAGACCTCAAATGTTCACGTAGTCCAAGCTAATTTCGTCAATATAACCTAAAATTATTGCTACCTTCCATACCATACCTCTACCCTACCCTCCATATTTAAACTGGAGTGCTTTTTTTTTTTTTTTTTTTTTTTTTATTGCCCTTGCAGGCAGACGAGCATACGGCCCACCTGATGGTGAGTGGTTACCGTCGCCCATGGACTTCAGCAATGCCAGGGGCAGAGCCAAGCCGCTGCCTACCGCTTAATACTCTCCACAAGCCTCGTTTGAAGAAGGACATGTCATAGCGCTCAGGAAACACCGTGGAGGGGAGCTCATTCCATAGCCGGATGGTACGTGGCAAAAAAGATCTCTGGAAACGCACTGTGGATGACCGCAGTGGCTCCAGGTAGTATGGATGAACTCTACTCCGGTGGCGGGCGGTGCGATGGTAAAAACGAGATGCCGGTATCATCTCGAACAATTCCTCAGAGCACTCCCCATGGAACATACGGTACAAAATACAGAGGGAACCGAAGTCCCTCCGCAGACCCAGAGGCTCCAAACGATCCGTGAGAATGGGATTATCGACAATCCGAACGGCCCTCCTCTGTATGGAGTGCTTACTTCGTTTGACCTAAAAACTAAAAATATACTTTATGTCTGTGGTTTAGTTTATTTCTAAATATCAAAAGATGTAAGGAAAAACGGTCTGAAAAGAGAATGATTTATTAAGTTAAGTGGTAGTGTCCCTGTCGCACATATTATGCCGGCCACTCACATGCGCGCAAACATTCGTATAATGTACGAATATTTGCCCGCATGTGAAGGGCCGTCAAACATTCATTCGCAAACTTAGCAGTTATGCAAATGGGTTCGGTACTCAATTCGCGAACCCGTTTGCGCTCCTACACTTGTTTACGAATGTCTCACGAATTTCTCCTCCTTTTTAATTCGTCAATAGAATATTGAAGAGAAAAAGAGTTTTGAATTCTTTCCCAGACATCATTAACAGCCATGCTGTTTTTATGGGATTTCTTTTGATGAAGATACGCTACACAGTAGACGTCACGATCTATAAAAATAGCGAAACGTCCGTTGCCTTCGCAATCCTGGGCGCAACTGGTCACACGAATGTGTGGGAGACTACGCGAAGGATCGCGGTTCGCGCGCTTTGATGTCTGTTAAAAAACCGACACAGCTTGGAAAACCACGAATGTAGCGAAAACTTTGCATAATCATTTGCAAATGTCGTCCTACACTTGCGGGTTTGCGTATTCGTGCGCATGTGAGTGACCGGTGTTATGCTGGCCACTGACATGCGCCCAAATATTCGTACATTGTACGAATTTTTGCGCGCATGTGTAGGGCCGTCAAACATTCATTCGCAAACCTAGCGACTGTGCAAATGGGTTCGCATACTCAATTTGCGAACCCGTTTGCGCTTCCTCCTACACTTGTTTACGAATGTCTCACGAATTTCTCCTCCTTTTTAATTCGTCAATAGAACATTGAAGAGAAAAAGAGTTTTGAATTCTTTCCCAGACATCATTAACAGCCATGCTGTTTTTATGGGATTTCTTTTGATGAAGATACGCTACACAGTAGACGCCAGGAACTATGAAATGCCGATACGTCCGTTACCTTCGCAATCGTCGGCGCAACTGGGCAAACGAATGTGTGGGAGATTACGCGGAGGATCGCGGTTCGCGCGCTTTGATGTCTATTAAAAAACCGACACAGCTTGGAAAACCACGAATGCAGCGAAAACTTTGCATAATCATTTGCAAATGTCGTCCTACACTTGCGGGTTTACGTATTCGTGCGCATGTGAGTGACCGGTATTACACACAAAAAGCAGTGTTGCTAACTTAGTGGATTTTCTACAAAATCTGGTGATTTGGGCTCCTGTCCTAGTTATTAAAAATAGCTTTTAGTGATTAGTGGATTTTCTAGTAGTTATGATAATAATATATCTAAATACATATTATTTTAACGGCTATCTTATGAATACGATGTGACTTAAACTTAACTAGAAAATGTTACGACAACTTAGAATTTCCATCAAACGTCAAAAATTCAATTGGTTCATAAGAAACGTACATAAGTGAAAAATATTGGTGAAATGATTTTTCTGATGTTGACATTTTATTAAAATAAATTATATAAGAAATATAAATATATTGATGTTTAATAGAACATCATATATCAATAAAGCTCCTGAACAAAATTTTTATTGTTCTATAATAATAAGAAGAATAATAAGAACTTAAACATAATGGAAAATTTAATGGTAGGTACGTAGATTTCTGATGGTTTTCATGTGGAAATGGTGGGAAGCCAGATTAATTGTTGGCAGCATCTAAAAAGAGCCATGAATGGGACTTTTTGGCGGGAACGCGAGGAGTGAAGTTGTGTGATTAGTTTTATTTTGTCTATTTAGTGTTTCTTCAGGTTTAAATGTGTAATAACGGTGGTTTATTAACTGTCTAATAACTGTGAAAGTACACAAATGTGGGAAAATGGAACAAAGCTGGACGCTGGACGTCACTTCTCGGGATCCTCCAAAAAGTCCAATGAAAAAGTCTCAGTAGATGACCACCATTTTACTGAGATTATATTTCATCCCATATCATCTCATATCATTTCATTTGGTTTCATCCCAGTTGATTAATGTCTCAAATTAATCATCTTCATTTCATTTCATCATTTTTCATAAAAATAGAAAATAAATGACTTAAAGGTCTTAGTTACCAGGTCATAAAATCTTTAAAAAAAATACAAGCTATGAATGGATAAAAACAAATATGGCGTCTATTTACGTTTGTAGTTCGAAGCTATAGGGCACTGTTACAGTTTGTGGCTTGTTTTTTTTTCGAAAATCGTGAGAGTTTCCGTGTAATCATGGTAAACACTTGTATTGTAAGTGGTTGTAAGCGAGAATCCTATCCAGGCTGTGGAATATCTTTCCATAGGTAAGATTCATTGATTAATTTTTAGTGTGAGCATAAATTTTTAAAATATGAGATATTTTTTTATTATATTTAAAAAATTTATGCAATATATATTTAATATAATTTGTCTTGTAAATTGTGCTTAATCTATGTCATGTACTAAATTTGAAAAATCAATCGTGAAAAACTATAATTTTGCAATGTAAGAGCCATCACGTGGTACGTGGTATATTTTTTTACTTTTTTTTATTGCATTGAATAGCGTCGCACGCAAGCATGTACATAATTTGTCTGAAGTTAAGCGATACGACCGCTTATGGACAGTAGTAAAACCAACCGACACCATGTATTACAAAGCAATGCTTTGCATTCCACTGTGCTTAGACATGACATAATATGTTAAGTCTCAATATGTCCACTAGTTGCTCTGGATACAATGTCCCTCAAACTGCAACACAACAGTGCATATATACTGCTATTTGGCGTGAGAAATAGCTGTTTTTTTTTGTTTTTTCATAGAGTGTAAACCACAAATATCAATCGGTTGTTAAGGCATTGTCACAATTTCGTGTCCTGTTTTCAGGATTCCAGCTAATGAAAAACAGAGGGCTTTGTGGATTACTTCCATGAATCTTGACAATAATATGTCAAAATTTGCTTGCGTTTGTAGTTTGCATTTTAATCAAGATGACTATTTAACAGAAACTAAGAAAAAGTTAAAACCAGAAGCGGTTCCTTCAGTATTCCCTAAGGTAATAAAATGTTAGCTTGTTGCCTTTTTTAATATAATATGATATCTTACTACATAGTATTGCGATATGTTAGAGTTAGCTTAGCCATGTTACTGTTCTGTATATCAAACAATTAAGCTCAAGTAATGTGTCGTATTTCTATGTAATATAATCTCAGAATAATGACAAGAAATGTTCACAGTGTGCACACTTATGAGACAGAGTGATTCAGCGCTTTTTTTACTGCAATGAAAGGCGAGACGAGCATGCCATTCGCTTGATGATAAGCGATACGACCGCTCATGGATAGCAGCATAACCAAACAACACCATGAATTACAAAGCAAAGCCTGGCATTTCACTGCACTCGCCATCCTGAGACATATGATCTGAAGTCTCAATACACATAGTTACTCTGGCCACAAAGTTTTTGAAACTGGAAAACAACCGTGCATTTACACTGCTGTTTGGCGGAAGAACTAGAAATTGCGATGATACCCGATAGGCGACCTTTCACATATAAGGGACAGACCGCCATTAAATATGCTTTACGGCTGTATCATCCAAAACACTGCATCCGAGTATTTTCCATATACCCGTTGCGGTGCATATTTCCCCAAGATATATAAATATTTACAACTAAAAACACCAGGAGGAAATACCTGTCATATTTTTGTCATAAATATCGCTGTGCTCTCGTGTGGTATACTCTTATGTTTAATCTGTCAGGACTTTCATTGTTGATAGGCCAATATTGGTCTGTCTGACTCTTCGATTATTGTATTTTTTTTATTTTTTTTTTATTGCTTAGATTTGTAGGCGAGCTCACAGCCCACCTGGTGTTAAGTGGTTACTGGAGCCCATAGACATCTACAGCGTAAATGTGCCACACACCTTGAGATATAAGTACTAAGGTCTCAGTATAGTTACAACGGCTGCCCCACCCTTCAAACCGAAACGCATTACAGCTTCACGGCAGAAATAGGTGGGGCGGTGGTACCTACCCGTGCGGACTCACAAGAGGTCCTACCACCAGTAATTACGCAAATTATAATTTTGCGGGTTTCATTTTTATCACACGATGTTATTCCTTCACCGTGGAAGTCAATCGTGAACATTTGTTAAGTACGTATTTCATTAGAAAAATTGGTACCCCCGCCTGCGGGATTCGAACACCGGTGCATCGCTAGTTACGAATACACCGGACGTCTTATCCTTTAGGCCACGACGACTTCAAAATATATATATGTGTAGATCTTATCGAGTTTGAGTCCTAATTTGAGAGGTTTATGTGTACTGTGAATGGTATGTACATGGTGTAATGAATTTAATTAATAACCAATCTTATGAATTTCATTCAATTTGTAATTTGAGCACCTGTAAAGTTGCAAAAGATTTCAATCCTATAAAAAATTCAAAAAAAACTATGTAATAGCGTTACATATCAAGCCTTTTATGTTTCAGATATTTCAAGGAAGCAAGAAAACTACAGTTTTAAGTATTCAAAACATGGAACTAGAATCTTCTATACAGCCATCAACTACCAGCGATATCACACAAGCAGGAACTTCTTGCGAACGAGGAGGATCTTCTAGTAAATATGATGTTGGAATTTCTGGAGAACTGTCCTCTAGAAAGGTCAAACAAGAGGAAACAAGTACTCAGATGCAAGAATTAAAAAATACCCCAAGAAAAGCAAAATTACGACGAGATGTTAAGGTTTTGAAACAAAAACTTAAAAGGCGCGAAATAAAGATTGGAAATTTAAGGTCGATTTTAAATTTATTGAAGAAAAATGCAAAATTTTAATGATACTCATGGTCCACTTCGATATTGATTAAAATAAATAGTGTATTTCGTTGAAAAAACAGAATTTACCATAAAATAGAAGAAATTTATACTATATGTGTTTTGTGTTATGTGTATTGACTTGTCATTTAAAAGTTATTTATAATAATTGTCTACATATTACAAATAAACGAATTTTAGTTCATTTCATTTTTATAACCGGGCACCATTAATCAAATAGTTAACTTCGTTAATCGTTAATCTGATACAAAAGAAGTTAACTTCGTTAAACGTTAAAGCGTTACATTTCGGACGAATTAACGCAAGTTAATGTTAATCGTTAATCCGTTTATATGTGTAAAATTGCACCTTTATATCGCTGCGTCAATGAACTTATAAAAATTGTTGGCTTAGGTTCTGGAAGTGAACAGACTAGGAACAAAACAAAATACTTGTATAATTCAAATGAGTAATAATCGTCGGGCATAAGATGCATATTCTCCTTCATGAACATTAACATGTTCTCGTTGGAAAGCGAGGCTCGTTTTGGTGTTAAAATGTCTTTACCCGTGGAGCAAAGACGTTCAACTGCACCGCTTGATTTTTTTTCCTACCTTGGCATCCAAAATGCTGGGAGTCCTCAACAGAGCGAAGCGGTACTTCACGCCTGGACAAAGGCTTTTGCTTTATAAAGCACAAGTCCGGCCTCGCGTGGAGTACTGCTCCCATCTCTGGGCCGGGGCTCCCAAATACCAGCTTCTTCCATTTGACTCCATACAGAGGAGGGCCGTTCGGATTGTCGATAATCCCGGTCTCACGGATCGTTTGGAACCTCTGGGTCTGCGGAGGGACTTCGGTTCCCTCTGTATTTTGTACCGTATGTTCCATGGGGAGTGCTCTGAGGAATTGTTCGAGATGATACCGGCATCTCGTTTTTACCATCGAACCGCCCGCCACCGGAGTAGAGTTCATCCATACTACCTGGAGCCACTGCGGTCATCCACAGTGCGTTTCCAGAGGTCTTTTTTGCCACGTACCATCCGGCTATGGAATGAGCTCCCCTCCACGGTGTTTCCCGAGCGCTATGACATGTCCTTCTTCAAACGACGCTTGTGGAGAGTATTAAGCGGTAGGCAGCGGCTTGGCTCTGCCCCTGGCATTGCTGAAGTCCATGGGCGACGGTAACCACTCACCATCAGGTGGGCCGTATGCTCGTCTGCCTACAAGGGCAATAAAAAAAAAAAAAAAAACCTAAGCTGATAGCCTTCAGAGGCTATTTCAGCGTAACCTTAATTAAAGTAGAATTATTTTGTCCGTGCAGTTTGGGTCATAAAAAATCGGAGCGGTGAAGCGAGTATTTCGCTCTCTCTTCCACTCACGAGCCTTATGACGGGCATATTCATGTATTTAGTTTTGTCATTTTGTGGGTTAGTGATAAAAATGAAAGAAAAAATCACTAATCGAACACTTACACCACATATCGCCGCAGCAAGTTAACGAGAACGGCAGAAATTAACACTTTTTAACTTTTCGGGATCTATTCTTATTTCAGTGAAAAATTTTAACACATTTTTGATAACAACACGTGCAAATATTATTTTGAATAAATTCTGCCGTTTTGATACAAAATAAAGGAGTAGCCATTGTGTCACTAAAGAAATTCAGAGAACGAATGCATAAAAACACATTTCTCTTCGACATAATGTACTATAATTTGCAGGTAAGTATAAATTACTCTTAACATAACAATGTCTCACCACTCTTCGTATACCACCCCGCCGCTGTGTACCTGCCTTCGATTACTCATTTATTTTTATCGATAATGGCGTTGCGCCCGCGCTACATGCTCACCGCCCTAGCCGGGCTATGTTTTATGACCCAAACTGCACGGACAAAATAATTCTACTATAGCAGGTGAGCTCACGGGGCTCAAGCCGAAGTGATGCTAACACTGACCCTAGCAAGACCAGTGCTTCGCAGAATCTACCACCGGATCGGAAACGCAACCCACTGAGGAGATCCGGCGAGAAACTCAGTGGGCGGTGTCTGTGCGTTAATTTGCTCGTCGAGCCCTTCGTCCCAAGCGACGGGTTCGACGAGCGAATTAACTCATGGACAGCAATCTTGTATTTAATGAATAGATTTATGTATATCTGTTCCCCGAGAAATGCAGCATCGTTGATCGGCAAAATATATATCTAACTCTGCCATTGCCGGTCCCAAGCCGGGATGAGAAAAGAGGAGGGTTGAGTAGAGCTGGACATTCCTACCGTAAAACGTCAACGCCGAGCACTGGGCGGCGGGAAATAACCCAGCCCCCAGATACAACCAGAGACCCGGAGCGGGACCAGTTTGCCGTGAAGGACTAAATCCCTTCGAAATACTGATGTGGAAGGACGTGGGAACCCACCACAATTACATCCCAAGAGAGTCATGTACAGAAAAACATTTAAACTGTTTCAAGGCCATGACCACGACCCTCAGTAATGAGGAAACCGACGCAAGGAGGAGGAACTAGTCATAATACAACCAATTTTAAATCAATTGAACAAGTGAACGTAGCAAATGAGCACCCGATACGCGCAGACGATGTGTATTGCAGTGTCTCACAGCCGAATACGCAAACGCTATTCAAATATTAATTTGCTTTTAACTGTGGACGGCCCACTTAGCCAGTACATTTAAGTGGGATTTGCGTAGTTAAGTGCAACATAATATTTAAGTTACGTTTGAGTATTCGGACGTTAGACATGAGTTTAAGGAAGTTTAAGTAATAGAACTGAGGTAATGACGTTTGTAACAAAATTCAGTGCTAGATGTTCGACCACGAAGTAATTCCCGAAAAAACAGTTTTAACTACGAAAGTGTTAGACAAAGCAATGTTTGGAATTGAATTAACTGTCGCAAGCACGTGTGCTGTATTTACAGGGGGCTTCACAGATATACTTGAGGTAAAATTCAAAATTGATGTACATTTGTATAATTTTGTCCTATAAATAAATTTTATATGGTCACCACATTAGACAAGGACACTGCGATCAACATGTTTTCTCTCGAGAGACCGTTTCTCTGTATTTGACAGCACTCCAGTCGTAGCTACTTATAACTATTAACTCCATGGGTCGCACCCAAAAAACCATAGACCTATATAGTAGGGACACGACATATTGTTCTATACGTACAATTGCTTATATAAATAGCACCCATTTTGAAGGCACATACATAAACATATATCTATCTCGCTCTTACTCAGCACTTTAACTCGCAGGAAAACAATATAACAGGATTTCAGTCCGTACATAAAATGAAACATGAATATACGTAAATGTCTCCGTCTCCGTCTAATGAGGCCGAAAATCCGCCATGTTTAGCGCGCCAAATGTCATTGTCACGTCAGTTCGGCCGTCTGTTTTGGGTTGTACATTATTTATTGACTTTGATATCGATTTAATATGATTGCTTATATAAAATTTCTAATTTTATCATGCTTAAAACATACAAAAATAATAATTAAAACATATTTTATAGGATCTCAAGAAGGTCGATGCCCCAAAACTATTATCTATATATATTTAAATTCATTATGGAGCCCTCATCCGAAACATAGATTATACACTTAATAATATATTTGAATCCGAAATATCGGGCACCATTTTTCGGTCGGAATCTATTCATCATGACACTAATCATAAATACCTCTTTAAAATATGTCATCTATACTAATATTATAAAGAGGAAAGATTTGTTTGTTTGTTTGTTTCGAATAGGCTCCGAAACTACTGGACCGATTTGAAAAATTCTTTTTCCATTAGAAGCCGACATTGTCCCTGATGAACATAGGCTACTTTTTTTATTTATTTTTTATTTTTTTGTTTTCATGTGTGTTTTAATGTTTCCGAAGCGAAGCGAGGGCGGGTCGCTAGTCAAAACATATTTAGACATTCTGTTTAGATATTTCGGGAAAAAGGCTACCGACAAAATCTCTTCGGAACTATTTAAATAAAATAGTTTTATTCCGCAGTGAGTAAAACACTATTGTAAATTCGTTAAATATTTATTAATTAAGTGATTTTAGAGAGGAAGTCACAAGGAATGACGTTTGTAATTTCATTAACGAATAAATGTTCTGTAGGTGTTTTTTTTTATCAGGCGGTCCCTTGATAAGTTTAAAATTTGAATCACTCTCACCTGAGAGTGATTCAAATGGTGCGGTGCACCTTCCTTGAGGTGCACTGCGGTAGTCTGTTACGGACTTTAGAGTCAGCAAAACAATTAAAATAGATTGTAATAGTCTAAGAAAAACACGTACTCAAAATACGATAACATTCAGCATGCTAGAAATGGGCTGATGGCACTGTACTATGCCATATCTTTATGTTTTGCGGCAAACGACAACTTTATAAAATCAGTGTAGCAAATTTTAAAAATCGTCATATCGTTTACTTGGAAAATTTGAAGCACGAACTCGTCTTAGATTTCACATAATATCTAAATCACATCATCTTTGCACATAACAATATACTTGATTCCTATTAAAGTATAAATTCTACAAATACATTCATACTCAACAATATTTAAAATAAAATAAGCCAAGAACGTTTATCGATAAAACCTACTAACATTAAAATCTTCTGGGCAGCACTAAAACCGCCATGTTTTGTGGCCAGATGACGTCACAGTGGCACGAATTTTTTGTTGACGTTTCCATAGGTTTCCTACTTCATTGCAAAAAACACAAATCATAGCTAATGTTAGTGACAAATATTAAGTATATAATCTATGGTTAGTAACCTACAGAAAAAGTGATGGCTTTTTGGCGGGAACGCGAGGAGTGAAGATGTGTGATTTGTTTTATTTTGTGTATTTAGTGTTTCTTCAGGTTTAAATGTGTACTGGCAAATGCAGTGTGGGACGGCCACCTACCAGATGGACCGACGACCTAGTGCAAATTGCTGGGTCACTTTGGATGCAGGTGGCAACGGACCGGCCGCACTAGACATCAGTTGGAGAGGCAGCAGTATTCAGCAGTGGACAGTAGACAGGCTGAGATGATGATGATGATGATGAAATGTGTAATAATGGTGGTTTATTAACTGTTTAATATCTGTGAAAGTGCACAAATGGGGGAAAATGAAACAAAGCCGCTGGACGTAACTTCTCGGGTCCTCTAAAGAGTCCACTAAAAAAAATTTTTTTTTTATTTTGCCTTATAGGCAGACGAGCATTTGGCCCACCTGATGGTGAGTGGTTACCGTCGCTCATGGACATCAGCAATGCCAGGGACAGAGCCAAGCCGCTGCCTGCCGTTTAATACTCTCCACAAGCCTCGTTTGAAGAAGGACATGTCATAGTGCTCGGGAAACACCGTGGAGGGGAGCTCATTCCATAGCCGGATGGTACGTGGCAAAAAAGATCTCTGGAAACGCACTGTGGATGAACGTAGTGACTCCAGGTAGTATGGATGAACTCTGCTCCGGTGGCGGGCGGTGCGATGGTAAAAACGAGATGTCGGTATCATCTCGAACAATTCCTCAGAGCACTCCCCATGGAACATACGGTACAGAATACAGAGGGAACCGAAGTCCCTCCGCAGACCCAGAGGTTCCAAACGATCCGTGAGAATGGGATTATTGACAATCCGAACGGCCCTCTTCTGTATGGAGTCAAATGGAAGAAGCTGGTATTTGGGAGCCCCGGCCCAGAGATGGGAGCAGTACTCCAAACGAGGCCGGACTTGTGCTTTATAAAGCAAAAATCTTTGTCCAGGCGTGAAGTACCGCTTCGCTCTGTTGAGGACTCCCAGCATTTTGGATGCCAACTTGGCTTTGCCTTCCAAATGACTCCGAAACTGGACATCGCTCGAAATGTCGACCCCAAGTATCCCAATACTCTTGGAAGGTTGTAGGGATACTCCTTGGAATTGCGGCGCCATGACAAAGGGGTCCTTCTTCGCAGTGAACGCGCAAACCTGTGTCTTCAACGGGTTGAATTGTACCAAATTCAATTCATCCCACTCAGAGGCTCGCGCCAGGGAGCTCTCTACTTCAGACACAAGTTTTGATCGTCTCTCTAGCACCACACGCACTCACAGAGCCCCTCGGGGATTCCATAAGCTGGTAGCTTCGACAGAAGTGCCCTATGCCAGACCCTGTCGAAGGCCTTCGCGATATCAAGGCTCACAGTGAGAGCCTCGCCCTTGCTCTCCAAGGCTTCAGCCCACCTGTGAGTAAGGTATACAAGAAGATCGCCAGCTGAGCGACCGTGACGGAAACCGTACTGTCGGTCACTGATGTGCAGTATTTGGAACCATTTTCAAGTTCTGATAGCCTATAATTAATTAATAAATTCATGAACAGAGAGTAATTGGAGTTTTTATCTAAATTTCGAACCCCACATTCGCCACAGTAAGATTTTCAAACATTATCCTTGATCATTGCATAAATTTTTACATTTGCATGTATCACACAGAATCAGCCGCTATAAGAAAAAAAATTATCAAAACGCTTTACTCCAATTTCCCCCATATTGCTAGCGTCAATTTCTTTTTTCCCTTTTGGCCATCAGATCCTGGTAGACCTATAATAGTGTTCTGTAAATAGTACTGATTTAGCTTAAAGCACTTTGCTTCCAAGCCAGTAAAATTAATTAAAAAAAAACCTACACTGACGCACACAGCTGACACAAGCATAAAAACGTAGTGATTACTAAACACAAGTGTATTTAAGAAATCACAAATAATAGGTGTACTATTTAGAATGTTCATAAACATTGTGTGTATTAATTTGTAAAATTTTCAGTAATTAAAACTTAAACAATGGAGACATATACGGCAAATCCCATCAGACAAAGAATCAATAAAATATTTGACAACCACATAGCTTCAGATAGTACAGATGCTTTGCATTCTGTATCAGGATTATGCTCCTCTAACTCTGCATACACGCGAAGAGTACTTGTGAACGAAATAGAGAAAAGAGACACACTTGTGAATAAAGCCGTATTAGCAGAGTATAGAAAAGTCAAAGATAAATTTCAGTCCTTACTTGATTCTCTGGACTCACTCAATTCAGCAGTCAATGACATGTCGAAAAGATTAAATGATTCTAAAACAAAAACACACCACTTGATTACCCAGACCACTAATTTAAAGGATGAAAGAAAAAAAACAGAAAAGAAACTAGTTTGGGTGAATGCGTATGTGAACAGTTTTCAACTTAGTCCAGATAAAATTGATTACCTTTGTAATGTGTCGATAAAAACACCACTTACCTTGGATTTCTTTAAAACTCTATCACTAATTGAAAAATTGTATGAAAATTGTAAAGTACTAGTCAGATGTTGGTATGAAACTTCAGCATTTGATATAATGGAAATAGTGGGCTTGCAACAAGAGGTTGCAATAGAAAAGCTTTATCATTGGACAATTGGAGCTTGCCTCAGCACAGATTCCCCTAATAATGCTCTTATCCCCTTGGCTTTAGCTAAATTTCAAAATAGGCAAGTTCTTTTTAGTAATATAATTGATGAATATTGTTCAGCTAGAAAAGCTACAATAGTTCAATTATTTATTGATGCCCTAACTAAAGAAACGGAAACTGTTCCAAAACCAATTGAATTTTACGCTAATGATCCTAAGAGATATATTGGTGATATTTTAGCTTGGGTGTATCAAATTATTCCAATAGAAAAAGAAAATTTGCAAATTTTATATAAACACTGTAATATGTCTGATAAAAAACAATACATTATTGAAGCTTTGATTAGCATAATGGAAGCTATATGCCCCTTATTAAAAATTAGGGCTGAACTTATATTAAAACCTGATAAAGATCCATTAGTGTTATGGTCAATTACACATCAAATAATTTATTACAAAGAAGTAATTCAAGCTATCATACCTAAAGGACATTTAATAAACACTCTGGATGAGCTACTAAAAAAGAGTGAAGATGTATTTCTTATGACATTAGACAGCAAAATACAAAAAGAATTGAGCCATGGAGTGAAAGCACCACCAGTGGATTTAAATCCATCGATAGTAGTAACTGACTTGGTCAGTTTCCTGAGAGATCTTTTGACTATTATGAACAGCTCTAACAACTTCAATATATCTGAGAGGAAAATGATTGTTACTCACATTTTAGATCCATTACTACAATCAGTCAATGAAACTGCTTGTCATCTGAGTCCTACGGATATGTCTGTTTATATGTTGAATTGTATTTATCACATACAGTGCACTTTATCCTTATATACATTAATGGATGAATATAATGAGAGACTACAGGCACAATCAGAAGCCCAGATTGATACATTGACATCAGAGCAAGCTAGTTATTTAGTTGCAAATTTAAATCTGGGCCCGATTTACACAATATTACAAGAAAAGATTAGTGGGCCACTCTCAGCCATTCCAGGGATGGATACGTCAACTCTAAAAACATTCTTAAACAAATTTGATACATTTTTATTAGGACCAGATTCTTATATTTTACCGCAGCTCAATTTGCTTTTAAGTCACTCTCATAAATTGGGTGTGAAGAAGAGAGCTTTTGAAGTAATACTAGCTATTTATGAACAATTGTATAAAGCTATTCATGACCCTAATAATGGTTACACAGATCATTTGTCTATTGTAAAGAGAACTCCAGATGAAGTCAACAAATTGTTGAAATAAGAGTTATGTACATAAGAATAGTTAAATATATGTAATTGGATACAGAAATAATATAAGTTAGAGGTATTATTAAATATTTTGGGGTAAAACTCAATTTATAGTTAACTAAATAAAAAGTTAATGAAAAGATTTTTGTAATTTTATTCAAATCCATAAATGTGTGCAATATATATATACGTGTGTAGAACAATTTCCTGAATCTAGCTAACAACATTTTCAAGTAAATTTTGCATATTATACAAAGTTCAGAAAAAATCTCTAATGCTATACATTCCCGATCCTGCGGAAAGAATGGAAAGCAGTCGACGTCTCCCAAAACGTCATCTCGGATCGTCCCGATCCACTAACGGTGCTTTTACTAGTTAAGGTTACGCTGGAATAGCCTCTCAAGGCTACCAGCTTAGGTAGGAAAAAAATGCTATAATTTTAATCGTGTAAGCACTGGAACAATATTTATAGTATTTTCTCGTTTTCCTGATTTGTATTTCGTAAACATAATTGATACTACTTTTACGGTTATATCTCA
Source organism: Bombyx mori (assembly GCF_030269925.1). NCBI lineage: Eukaryota > Metazoa > Arthropoda > Insecta > Lepidoptera > Bombycidae > Bombyx > Bombyx mori. The sequence continues at coordinate 11,477,355 of NC_085110.1, forward strand.
CCTTTACTATTTACACAACCAGCTAATAGTATTCCAATTGTTGCAAATATTAACGAGATTTAACTGTAAAAGTAATTTAAAATAATATTAAGAACACGTCATGTTTTTATTTTTTTATTTTATGATTGAATGATTACTGGATAGGTGGGCGAGCAAAGGCTCAGCCAGGAGGGAACACGTCATTTCTCAAGGTGGGTGGCGGCACTTAAGAAGCGGGTCGTGAAGTAGTCCACTCATCTAAGTAATAAAAAAGTAAATTTTATTGTGGTATTGTCATTTTTTTGGAAAGTGATTGTTATTTAATGTAATATCTGTGAAAGCGAAGTAAATTGTCTTTTCGTGACAAAGTGACACTCTACAAAGCTTGCATACGTTCATGACCTTTGCAAGTGTACGCGGCCCGCATGCATATAAATTCTCCAGGTCATCCAATCCCGTTTCTGCAGGGTAGCCGTCGGAGTACCGTGGTACGCGAGGAATATCGACTTTCATGACGATATCAATTTAGATCTGATATGGAATTGGATTGGATTCGCTTTGTCGAAGTATTTTTCTGACGCTACGGACACGATATACTCTTGTCGTGGCCACCACTAATTACCCGACCCAGGCGACGGGGCGACGGTAAGCCGCCGTCGCCTAAAGCATGTCTTATCGGATCCCGGGAACTACTCTTGTTTGTTTTTAGGCTCTTCAGGCAACGGTCATCGTCCATCGTACATACCCGATCTGGCGGACCGAATAGTAACTAACCAGTCGATGTCACCCAAAACACCTCATTTTGGATCCACCCAATCCACTATCGGTGCTTTTAAGTACCACACGCACCGGACACCGTTCTCATCAAACCGGCCGTTTGTTGCGTTTCCGATCCGGTGGTAGATTCTGCGAAATACTGCTCTTGCTAGGGCGAGTGTTAAAGATTGAGCTCGTAAGATCACCTATTTGTCGTGCCTAGCTGGAATAGCTTTAGACTACCAGTGAATAGGTAGGAAAAACAAACCTTTACCAATGGCGTATAAAGGAAGGTATTTTTTTTGTTAAGATTTTATTAGAAATATGTAATAATATCTAAAAGCCTTTGTAGTTAACAAAAAGTAGAAAATAATCTATAAATAAATAAAAAACATTTTGTTAAAAAAATGAGTGACCAATGACCATAGATTATATACTAGACTCCATAGACAGAAATATATTAAGTGTATAATCTATGTAGGTACCTACTGAAATCTACAAATACATCTATTAGTTAAATACTAATACATTGCTCTATATAATTTGTTACAATTCACTTTTTATATAAAGTAAAATAATGTTAGCTCTCCTGTAATCTCTTCATCTCTACGTTCATATTAAAATTCCTCAGCATGGGTTCGCGGCAAATAACAGAGAAATCACTGTCTATGTTGAGGTCGTTACCAAGAATCACGCTAGCAAATATTCGTGATAATCCGGGGTCTAAAATAACAGTAAGTAAGAACATCATCCAGTCAAAATCATATTTTGTTTTTGTGTCGTAGACGTAATTAAAACTAATAAGGTTTAACGTTTTAATTTAATTATTTCCAAGAAAAAAAATTCTCGTTTAAAGTATTGTAAGCTGTTTCAACTCTTCACTGCTTATACTGTCGCTGATAACATTATTAATCATCTAATGGTACATGTTATTACAAAACATAATAATTAGGGTCTGGTATTGATTGGTAGTTGAAATCCATGGACAGCACAAGTGTATATTTACACTAATAATTAGAAACAGCAGCTTCATCTGTAATATTAAAGAACACATAATTACTTTAGTGCAGTATGAGACAAAATTTATATAAACTTGTATTTGAGTCGACTATTATCAAAGCCGGCAATCTGACTTTTGGACAATGATTGGTAAATCAGAAAAACGAATTATTGACTTTGTATTCCATTGGCAGTCACAAAACTCTTCGGAACGACATCTTAGATAAATAACAGGTTAACTATTAACCTTTATTTAATGCAGGTTTTGAACCGTATTCTTTGAAGGAGACGATTATATTCAAATCAATCTGTATTGACATATCAATAACATTTTTTTGTCCAAATGCACAGATTGCCACCTTTGATAATAGACGACTCATTTACACTATGCCCTACCGTGTTATTTTAGCAAAAAAGAGGAAGGGGTCAACACGGGGGTGACAAACATGGTGCAGGCAATAAAGGTTCTGGACAACGTCAAAATTATATGAGACTAGGTTATGAAACTGGAAACAACCCATTTTATCTTCGTATTCCTCATGAGAATTACTATAGAGGACACCAGTAAGTAATACTGGATTATTATGCCAATTGGTCAATTTATCTAATATAACAATTTAATGTGATTAGAAAATAATTTCATTAAAAATATTTACAATTATCTGAAGTCTGAATAATCGCATAGTACAGTATATTGTCGATTTTCTCGTTTGCTTTTTTTTTCACATTTGCCACTAGCCTCACCTTGACTGGTGGGTGAGCTCACGAGGCTCAACCTGAATGAATCTGCTAACATCCGACATAGCAAGAGTAGTCCTTTGTTGAATCTATCACTTGATCAGAATCACAACCCAATGAGAAGATCCAGCATGAAACTCAGTTTTGTCAGGTTGTCTGTGGGGGCCAGTTGCATGTTTCCCATCTGCAAAAGAAACTGAAATCTTTGGTGCTCAACTTTTACTTTTATAGACAAAGCCTGTATTATACTTATTATAGTAACTTTTGGTACCAAATTATTGATTATTTTTTTTAGACTGATAAGCTCATGCTCTATTTGGTGTTAAGGATTTTACCTCAGGCAACCATAAATGCAATGCACCATTTTACTAACAGTTTAATGGATTTGCATTATCTCTTAGGTTCATTATTATTAGCTCCAAAGTATATCTTAGGTTTTAAACAAAACTTAATATTTCAGTTTGAAAAGAGAGTATCCTCCTATGACACTTTTGGAGTTACAAAAATTGATCGATAGAAACCGAGTAGACATATCTAAACCCATTGATATTGCCAGCTTGATAAAATCTGGGTTATACACATTGAATCCTGACCAAAAGCATTTTGGTGTTAATTTAACTGATGATGGAGCTGACATATTTGCTGCAAAAATTAATATAGAAGTACAGTGGGCAAGTGAACAAGTTATTGCAGCGATTGAGAAAAATGGTGGTGTTATTACTACAGCCTACTATGATCCTCACAGTTTATTTATATTGAAAAATCCTCAAAGGTTTTTTGAAACTGGTCAAGCTATTCCAAGAAGAATGATTCCTCCGCCCGATGCCATTGAATTTTACACCAGTGCTGCAACACGTGGTTATTTAGCAGATCCAGAAAAAATATCTCAAGAAAGATTAAAATTGTCTCAGAAATATGGATATACACTTCCAAATTTAGAAAGTGACCCACAATATGAGATGTTAACAGATAGAAAGGATCCTAGACAAATATTTTTTGGATTACAGCCAGGGTGGGTAATTAATTTGAAAGATGAATGCATTTTAAAGCCAAAAGATGAAGAATTATTACAGTTCTATTCTATGTAGTTATGTAAATTGAATAAATATTGTAAGTACTATGGATATTTCATTTTTTGTCTTTTAACACTACAGGGAATACAATAAATATTGTTTCAATATAATTGTCTCTCCAAATAATTATTGTCCTGCATTTCTAAAATATTTTTCTTAGTTCATTTTACTTGCATAAAGTAATTAAAAAGTGTAAAATAAATAAAATTGAAATTTATGAAAAATGTGAAATGAATGAATGAAAATGTTAATGGACCCACCACATAGTTTTCACTGCATACAGTGATATTTAAAAAAATTATAATAATATATTTCTGGTATACACTACTACACTTCAATCCTTATGGTGGATATGGTCCTTATAACCACTACTTCTACAAGGGGTTTTTTCTTTGTATTGTAAGTGTAAACGAATATACAGTTTACCTGATGGTAATTGGTCATCAGTGGCTACAGTCAATCTGCTGACTTCCTTAAATTTTCTTTGAAAAACCAACCCCAGGACAAGTTGCATCTCAAAGGATTTTAGTTCCTTCTCGCTGTTTTGTGGGGTTTTATTCCATGAAAGTGCTTTAAGGAATTGTTTGAGATCATTCCGTTACCTTTACCCCTCATTACTATTCGGTATCTAACGTTGCGTTCATCTACTACACGGTACATTTCCAGAGTAATATTTGCCGCGTACCATATTTGGCTCTGGCAAAAACTCTTCATGCCTGTTTCTTGAGGGGCTCATGTCCTTTCAGCAAGGTGCAAAAATCGATAAAATATTAATCGATAAAAGTATGAACTCTTATTGAGCGATGCGACTGCCGCTGTTAAAAATCCGCAGGTAACAATTTTTCTACTGACTTACTAATCTCATGTCCACGATAAAAGAAATAGGTAACACCGTAAAAATCAAACCCGCAAATATTTATGATTTTCGTAATGACTAAAATTGAGAAATAGACAAAGTTTCCAGGGAGGTTCCGGCGTTCATGATGTGTTTTGTCTAGACTTCGGTATAGATGAACCGTGAGCACATTTGCCATAAAACAAACGTGTCTTGAAATATCTGCGACATCATTTTAAATTTTAACAAATTATAGATGATTTTATCATAAAGAATTACCAACATTGGTTCTACATTTAAATCACAAGGAAGTGTAAAAAAAGTGGAATGTCGTGTTATGAAAACCGAAGAACAGGATCAACAATAAACGGAGAAAGTGGAAACTTTTATTGAATCTACTGTAATCAAATTTTTACTAATTTTTTGCAGATTTCCCCAATGTTTTGGGCATTTTCTTATTTGTTGAATCTTCTAATTCCTTTGATTTGTAATAATGAGGCGCTACCTCCAGTAGCCATTTGCTCTCAATTTCGGTGACTTGTCTCATAAATTCTTTAGATGTAAATACAAGCTCATGGTAAATCACCCATCGTGGAAGGTCTTCAAATAGAGCACTATTAGGATGTATCATAACTGTCTGAAAGCAATAAATATATTTGGATAGATTTATAAGAAAAAGAAAAAAACATTATTTTAACTATCAAGATTTTAAGTTTCGTTACCTGATTATGTTTTACAGTTTTATAATGACCACCTTTTGAAAATTTTGCTATATGATAGAAATAACCAGACGTTATAGCCTTTCTTATATTAGTATCATCAGATAAACTTGTAACCATTTCAATTTCTACCCTTTCCATCAGGCTGACTAATTGTTCACGAACATCTCGAGCTCGTTTCATCGATCTATACTGCACGAAGTTTTCATAACACCACTGCACCGAATAATCTGAAGCAACCCACTGATTGTATAAGTTCATAATTGTCAGATGATCTCCTTTGTGATGAAAGAAATTTTTTCTTGCTGTATCTGCATGGATTATTTTATCTTTAGGCCGGTAGAAGACGGAGCTATTTACTGATAGCATTGCTGCAATTGTGACAACCTCTTCAGAACATTTATATCTGTAAGACAAGAAAAATGTGAGAATTAAAGTGATTTTGAGACAATCTGAACTGCTTTTAATTAGAGGGTATGAGTGGACGCGTTCGCATTTATCAGCTACTAACTACTTCTTCACCCACAATCTGTAAGTCTGTAGTATAAAGTGTGGAATAAAAGTTTTGTTGATTTGATTGTGTTGTACATTAGTTATAATAAAATTATCGATATCTCCACAACAGCTCTATCACTAGTCATTATACAAATTTATAAAATTTACCAGGTTATTACACAATGTAAATCCTTCATTCCAGATGCGAATGTTGAGATAGATGTGTGGAGTGACAAGAATGGATAAGATGAGGAATAAGTATATCAGAGGAAGTATGAAAGTAACCCCGGTAATTAACAAATTAAAAAGCGGATAGTTAGCGTGGTATGGACGTGTGATGCGTAGAGAGAAGATGCATGTGACTAGGAGATGTACGGAATTGGTAGTGCAAGGTAGAGAGGAAAGAGGTCGATCGAAGAAGACGGATGGAGTGTGTGAATGACGATATGAGAGAGAGAGAGAGTAGTGAGTGTTGAGCTGTTGGCTGATAGTAAGATGCAGAAAAAGAAGAAGTTAATCCTTCATTATGAAAGTTAGTTATGAGAGAATGACTTATGTTTACATTACTTACTTTTCACTAGCTAACAACATTTTCGCGAGCATGGGGTCGGTAGGAAATTCAGCCATCCTTCTGCCTGCTTTTGTTAACTCTCCATGATGATTAAGTGCACCCAGAGCGTAAAGTTGTTCTAAAGCCAAAACTAATGTTTCATGCGGTGGTGGATCCAAAAAATCAAAATGTATTAGATCATTGATGCCTAAAGCTTTTAAAGTGAGAACTGCATTTCCTAAATTTATTCTCTGAATTTCTGGTACAGTATTATCTTCTAATTCATATTTATATGCCCAGGCTGTGTACAATCTAAAACATTTTCCAGGAGCAACCCTTCCGGCTCGTCCAGCTCGTTGATTTGCTGATGCTTTAGAAATGGGAACAACAATTAAACTTTCCATGCCAGTCTTGGAATTGAAGTTGTTTTGTTTGGCAAAACCTGGGTCTATTACGTATATAATATTATCAATTGTCAATGAAGTTTCAGCTATATTTGTAGCAAGAACGACTTTTCTAGCTCCTTCAGGAGTTTGTTCAAAGATTTTAGCTTGCATGTCACTAGGCAAATTGGCATATACTGGTAATATTAAAAGCTCGCGCAGTTTTTTGCCTATACGCTTCGTCCTTTCTTGTAACATTTCAACACATGTTTCAATCTCTTCTTGTCCTGTTAAAAAAACCAATATATCACCAAGAGGTTGTGTGGCATGAATCTGTAATACTGATACAACACAAGCATCTACATAATCTGCTTCGGGTGCCTTTGTGTAATAGATGTCCACAGGAAATCTCCTTCCCGGGATTCTAAAAATTGGGGCATCTTCAAAGAATGTTGAAAATTTCTCAGCATCCAATGTTGCGCTGGATATAAGCAATTTTAAATCAGGTCTAAATCTGGTTATATCTTTTACAAGACCAAATAATATATCTGTATGTAAGGTACGTTCATGAGCTTCATCAATGATCATTACACTGTATGAGGCTAGATCAGGTTCTGATAGAAACTCTCTATGAAGAGTTCCATCTGTCATGTACTTTATTACTGTTCTATCAGATGTGCAATCTTCAAATCTTATACTATAACCAACTTCATTTCCCAGTTTTACGTTCATTTCTTGTGCAACTCTTGCAGCAACTGACATAGCAGCTACTCTCCTAGGTTGTGTACACCCAATTTTTTTCCCATCTTTAGTGAAACCAGCTTCATGGAGATATTGAGGTATTTGTGTTGTTTTGCCAGATCCTGTCTCACCTTCTACAATTAGAATTTGATAATTTTGTATGGCTTCAATAAGTGATTGTTTAAACGCATATATTGGAAGTGATTTTTTTGTTTCTTCAATGGTCATTCGAATTTTTTGATATTCTGATATTTCTGACTTTTCCTTTTTGTCTTCAGAACCTTCCATTTTAAGAGCCTGTATGAAATCAATTTGTTCATCCAGTAATAAATCATATTCATTTGTAGCTTTAGCATCTTTTGCACCAAATTTAAAGAAAGCAGATTTAATTTGTTCTTGTTCCCATTTTTGCTGTTCAGAATGTGGCAACCTCTCATTTTCATCAACTTCAACATATTCACCTGTAATATACAATTAGTAGGTTATATACAAGATGTACAAGCAAATAATTTATTACTGATTACAATTTTTTAATTATTTTCTTTTGTTTTGTTGATTTGTAAATTTTGAAATTTTAAAATGAAAGTATTGGATGAGAAATAAACAATATAGAAATTTAAGACCAAACTGAATATTTGAAACTTCACAATTAAACTCTATATGATTTACCAAACAACATCATTAATAAAATGAAAATATTTCAGAAATTTTGTTCATAGCTTGAAAAACTTTTTGTCCATAATTTAAACCTTCATTTTATTAACGTCAGCTAAGTTTTTTTCATCCCATAATTTGAAATACATAATTAAATATTTTACATAATTAAATTTCTCTTAAGGTTTGAAGCTTTGTTTAGTTCTTCATTTGAAAGGTTTCTTTGTAATTTTGGATAATTACCTTTTTCCCCTTTCCCCAAGTCCCGAGGCATATGATATCTTTGAACATTTTCTAACTCTCTTGCTTTTTCATGTTCTTTAGCTAATTGTAATAAAGTTTTCTTGTGTTCCCTTTCTTCTTTTTCTCTTTTTGTTAGGCTATAAAGACAAATGATATGACACATTTTAAACTATTAATTTTGTTTTAACCAAATGCACTTTATAATAATAATCTTAAAATAAGTTATTTATAATTAAAATTTAAGTATTTTGTTTGGCTGTAATTTTATTGTTCAATTTCATCTGGTGTGAAATAATTAACAGAGTGTGTACTGAAATGCAAGGCATAATCGGACTTGGGACTAAAATTCAAGATCTGAATGTATTTGATAATGGCTTTGCCATTATACAAATTAGAGCTTATCATAGCTTACAGCAGAAATATTATTATTGAAGATATGATTTAGGGATGAAATGCAATTCAATCTCTCATACTAATACTGATATACTATATACATACTAATGTAACATACTAATACTAAACTAATATTTGATTTTATAATATTTTATATATTATAGTTGAAACGTATGATTTTTCATAAAATTCTCTGGCCGTCTTAAGTTTTGGCAAAAATATTTCAGTTCTTACATTCTCTCATCAAACAGATACTCGTCGTCGGCAATATCAGCTTCTAATTCTACAACTTTGTCGTCTTTTCTTTTCTCTAAATATTTGCGACGAGACTGTACACGAAGTTTCGGTAGTAGCTTGTCGCGGTCTTCTGCTTCAATTTTTAACTTTTTTGCAGCCTCTTCGTATGATTTTTTCCCCTCTGTTATTTTCCTAATTTTTTCTTCGTCTCGTTTCTTTAATCTTTTTGCGAATTCATCCCGTTCTCTGAGATCTTGAATTCGGTCATCTTCAGCGCTATCAGAACTTGATGAATATCGTCTCTTTTTATCCATTTTTTTTAATTAAAATTATTGGTGCGATAAGCAAATGACATATATTATATACACAACGGAGTAAAGGGCTGAAAATCTTTAACATTAAGAAGAAAATAACATTAATATAACATTAAAATGCTTTTAAATTTAATTACAGCATTCATTGCCATAGATTATACACTTAATATATTAGAGATTCATTGCTTAGTAAAATTTTTTTTTTTTTTTTTTTTATATAATGGCAATCTGCTGCTACTTTCAGCAATTTCTGCCAGTGTCGTGTTATGGCTACACATGGAACATTGTCGAGCTATTTAAATACACTTTTTATTATGAAAAGTATCCCATTTTGGAAATAATAATGTTGCCTGGGACTAACACAAAATTAATGTTACTATAAACTTACATATTATAATAAAGATTATGTACAGAGAATAATGCACTACATATAATTATAATTTTATAGAGTTAGTAGTTATAAACATAATAAAAGCATTTATAATACGGGAGTCTGGGAATAGTGAGAGGAGGTGACGGACATTTACCGGCCGTTGAATTTTCAGTTCGCTAATAACTTGGTCCCATATGAGTGAGTTGTTCAAGCGACAATTGAGGAAAATGTGATCTATACTGCCGTCGTCCAAACCACATTCACACAACGAATTGTCACGTATTCTAATTTTATGTAGAAATACCGGAGAACAGCAATGACCTAAACGAACTCTACAGAGCACAGATATAACAGGTTTGGAAATCTTTTTGAATTTAAAAAACCATGGTTTTGTAGGAACGGTGGGTTGGATTGAAGCATATAAGCCTCCCTTCGTCTTACTGGACTCTGTCCAGTAGGCTTGCCATGACTTACTTAAATTAGACTTAGCAAGATGGAGTAAATCATAAGTTTGGACAGAGTGATGTTTTAGGTCGGCTAGGCTGCTGGAGATTGCAGCTTTGGCCAATGAATCAGCAATCTCATTACCTCTGATGCCAGAGTGGCCAGGAATCCATACCAAGATAATGTCGATCTGCTTTTTCGAGCATGAAAACAAACAATTTTTAATTTCAGAGATTATTGAACTGTGGAGTTTATCCCTGAAAGGGTTTTTGACGATAGCGTCCAGGGCACTTCTAGAGTCTGAAAAAATAACTGCCCTTGTAATAGTGCTATGGGAAGAAACAAACTGACATGCCTCTAAAATACCAATCCATTCCCCAGAAAACACAGATGTTTCCGGAGGGCACCGGAATTGAAGGAAAATGTTGGAATTTTGGTAATAAACTGAGACACCCGTCCCACTATGAGATGAAAGTTTCGAAGCATCAGTAAAAAACCTGTGATAATCTCGCCACCTGGACTCAACTATGGACAAGAATTGTGTATTGGCCTCAACAGTTTCCTTGTCCAAGTCAATGGACGCAATATAATTTGGTATGAAGCTTAAAACTTCAATTGGAGAGTCATACATGGGGAATCTATTACACTGCTGGACATGAGTTCTTTCCTCAATCATACGAATCTTCCTAAAAGAATTCAAAATAAGAGGGGGATCCTTATACTTCCAGTAATCTACGTTCCCATATAATCTATGTAGGTGGATGAGTTTTGGCAGTATCATATGGCTTTTATGGAAGTATGCTTTAATTATAAACCTATCTGCAAGATACTGCCTGCGAAGGATAAGAGGTGGGTCGGCACTCTCCACCTGCAGGGCATTGCTTGGGCTGGACTTCATACAACCCAATATAATGCGGAGAGACTTTGATTGAATGGCATCCAATTTTGCTAATGCTGTTTTGTTGCAAGGGTCTAATAAGAAAGAGCCATAATCCAATAAACTTCTTATTGTAGCATTATAAATGAGTTTTAATGTGATAGGATGGGCACCCCACCAAACACCCGCAAGAGCCCGCAACATATTAATATTTCTCTCACATTTACTAATTGTGTAATTAAAATGTGCGATACCGGATAGTCTAGAGTCCAAGACGACGCCGAGAAATTTCACATTATCTTCGACCTTGATGGGAGATCCTTCAATTTCTAGATGTACATCTGGTATAACTCGTTTACGAGAGAAAACCACAACAGAGCTCTTAGAGGCTGACAATTGGAGTCCATGAGCAGAAAGCCAATGATTCAGAGAATTGAGGGATATTTGCATGGATATGCCAGCGTCAACTATGGATGGGACAGCTGTATATATGCACAGGTCATCTGCATATTGTAAAATATGGCATCCGATGTTGAGTGACCTATGTAAATCAGATGTATAAATGTTGTACAGCAAGGGACTCAACACCGAACCCTGGGGGAGACCCCTCCAGAGCAACCTGGATGTGTGGACAAGATCACCAGGGATGTGTACGCTAACAGTACGGCCTGCCAGAAAATTACATATGCAACGTTGTATCTTTACCGGAACACTCAGCTCACGTAATTTACTTCTGAGCACGGAAAGAAGAACATTGTCGTATGCAGATGAAATGTCTAGGAAACAGGCCACAACCGACTGGTTTTCACTGAAGGCAATTCGCGTATCAAAAATAAAGGTGCCGATGCTATCTAAGGTACTGAACCCCTTTCGGAATCCAAACTGAGAGTCTGCTATCATTCCTTTACTTTCCACATACCACTCCAACCTATTTTTAATTAAATGTTCAAGGATCTTACCAATTACAGGGGAGAGTGCAATAGGACGGTAGTGATCAGGATTATCAGGAGATTTGCCTGGCTTCAGAATAGGGATGATTAATTGAGATTTCCAAGCGTCAGGGATATAACCAAAATTAAAACATGTATTTATTAAATTTAGAAGGAACTGACGACTATGTTGACCAGACATTTTGTAAAACGAGTAGGGAAAGCCATCTAAGCCAGGAGATGAGTCCTGGACATATTTAAGTACAGAATTTAGCTCATTTATGGAGAAAGGTTCGTCTAAAGGATCAACAGCGAGCATATTAATTGCCAATGAGGGACACTCATCAATAAGAGGAGCATAGGCAGGAGCCAATCTGTTAATGAATTGTAGGGCGATGCTCCGTGAGATATTGGGAGAATTTTGAGGGAAGCATCCGCGTCTAAATTTTTTATAATTTTGCCAGACTAGGGAAGACGGGGATGAAGGTGAAAGAGAGGAACAAAATTTTTTCCAACTCTCATACTTTTTTTTCTTGAATGTGCGCTTGGATTTAGCCACTATTCTGTTAAATTCCCGAAGGTTGGAGAGGGTCATATTCTTGATGTAATTAAATTCAGCTTCTTTCCGGGATTTAATAAGGTCTGTGCATTCTCTGTCCCACCAGGGAGGAGAAGATAATTTTCCCAAAGCTGAATTTTTCAAGGGAATACTCAGATCTGCAGCAGCTGAAATGGAATCTGAATACAAACTCAAACAAGCATCCAAATTGTCAAAAGAGATTTGGGGAAAGGAAAGGATTCTTTTATCTAGATTCTGTTGGTAAATGTCCCACCTGGCGTCAGTAATGCGATACTGCAATAAGGGAGTTCTATTTTTGCTGGGGAGAGACCTATTGGAAAAGGTAGAACAAATAGGGTAATGATCACTACCGTATGTTGAATTAAGACGTTTCCAGTCTAGGGAATTTACTAGTGTGGATGAACACAGTGTTAGGTCCACACAGCTTCTGCTTTGACCCGGTCTAGGGAGTCTAGTGGCTGATCCATCGTTAAGGACGTATAACCCTATTTCATCTATTAGCTCTGCCAAATATGTACCTGAAGCGTCACAATGGTCAGATCCCCACAAGAAGTGATGACAATTAAAATCTCCCATAAGAATAATTGGGTTCAATAAAATACATAAATTTCTTAGGAAAGGAATACATATAGGGACAGAAGGAGGGAAATAAATGGAGATAAAATTAATACCAAGGATGTTAACACCAATGGCATTAATCTCGGCTCCATGAGGAGGAAGAGAAAGAGAAGAAGAAGGGAAGACATTGTTGACCAGTATAGCAGCACCACCATACCCGTCATCACGGTCATCACGGTAGGTGCTATAACCTGGGATGTGAAATGGGAGATGTGGCAAGAGCCACGTCTCAGAAATTGCAAAGATTGCGGGATTATATAAATTGATTAAATGGAGAAAGTCATGTTTTTTTGGGAGGGCGCTCCTGGCATTCCACTGCAAGAGATTTAGATCCATTATGGTGGGAAAAAATAGTGTCAATTATGTCATTGGCAACGTGGTCAGGTAGGTTAATTTTAGTTAAAAGAGAAGCTAGTAGTTTAATTAGAGAGAAGATTTCACTAGAGGGAATATCTTCAGAAGGAGAAGAATTTTTACTGAGAGCGCAGCCATTAGTAGAGGGAGAAAAAGAGTAGGAATTAGTAATAGCTCTATGGGTTCTTTGATCATAGCCCGGGACGTGAGGGGCATGACTTTTAGGCTTCTGGAGGATCGTTTTTCTGTAGGAGGAAGAGGAAGTCTGAGGATGGAAACGTAAGGACGAGGGGGCTGAAGGAATAATATGAGTTGTGGGAGGGACTGATGCTGAAACATCAGCAAAGGACTTTGACACAGTAGGGAATGTTTTGGATGCTTCTGCATATGAGATGTTGTTCTGGGCCATAGCAACTTTAATATTTTTTTGTCTCTGGTATTCAGGGCATTGCTTGCTATTAGCACAGTGAGGTCCAGAGCAATAAAAGCAAGTTGGGTCCTCTTTAGTGCAGTTCTCACCAAAGTGTTCATCACCACAGCGGAAACAGCGGGGCTTTGAGCGACATTGAGTTTTTGTATGACCGAATTTACAGCATCCAAAGCATTGTACAGTAGGGAAATAATATATATCTACAGGGAGGGAATTGAAGCAGCAAAAGACACGTTTTGGGAGGGTCTGACCATCAAATGTAAGAACCACAGAGGAAGTAGGTTTCCACTCTGGTACCCCATCAGTAATAACTTTGTGATTAATGCGTCTCACCTTCAGTATTCCGCCACAACCAGATGGTGTCTTAATATTTAAAGCTATCTCTTCTTCTGACCAGTCATTAGGCATACCCTTAATAATACCCATCCTAGTGATATTATAAGTCGGGATTAATGAGGAGTATCCATTTTCTAGCAATTCTTTGTTGGTCAAAAATGAGTTTGCATCCTCTGGAGATTTAAACTGGACAGCAATCCTATTCCGACCTATTTTTTTGACTCCATCAGGAAGAACATTTTTAATATTAAGTTTGATCATCATCTGTCCAAACTTAATGGGGTGGAGGGTAGTTCCCGATTTCGGGTCAGATTCTGTACGAGTAACATGGACCAAAAATGGAGCCACATCCCTCGCAGAATAGCGTTCGCGACTATACTTATTAGGTGCTAACGGTCGTTGTTGTTTGGAAGTAGACGAAGCAAGATCATTATCATTGTTGGTTTCGAGAGCTCGCTTACGATGATGTGCCTCAATTGACTCGAAACTAGTTAATGGTACAGTAAGGACTGGTGAGTATGTAAAATCACCCTGAGGATGTTGTCCCTCATCGTTCCAGGTTAAACTAGGATCTGGGGGACGTCCAGGGGGTCGATCGTCAACCTCCATGATCGGCCCGCATTGACTACGCGAGATTAAATAAATGAAAACTTACCTTATGACTTCACACAAAATTTGACAATCACAACAAGAAAAACAAACACAGATAGATATAGGCAGCAAAAAATATAACCAAAAACACAAACAATTAAAAATTAAAAGGAAAAGTCGTTCGCATGTGCTAACCATCAAACACCGTCTCCTTAGTAAAATTGATTGTTTTATTTTTCACTTTGACTTTGACATGTTTTGTTCACTTATAAAGCAAAGGGAACATAGTCCGTACATGTAGTCAGACTAGTTAGACACGTCTTTTGAGAGTAAAATTAAATAAAACGAACCGAAATAATTAGAAGTAGAACAAAATTATATATAATCTTGTTTTGTGATTTTTATGGGCTTTAGTGGCAACCGCTTAAACTAGATGCTTTACGAGCTCCTGTTCATTTACAGGAATAAAAACATACAATAATTTAATATTTTATGCGAGTATTTTCGATGTATATGTACTCATTCGCGAAACAGCTGCGCGAGCAGATTGGCATCCTTGAGGACGCGCTGTAAAAGCTGTGAATGCCTTGTAGATATCCGTAGATAAAAAAGATAAAGTTTCCGTTAAAATCTTTAAAAGATCCTGTAATTTAGTACAGCATGAAGTAAAACTGAGAAAAGAGGATTTATAATAATATGTAAACCTACTTTTCATACCAGAAAGTGATTGTTTTCTCTACCTATGTTCTTTACATATATTTTTAATGACACGTCCTGTACAAAAATAAAAATACGGTTTATGTGCAATACTTTCTGCTTTGTTTCCTTATAGCAAATATATACAGTTTGTTTTTAGTATCATTTTATTAAGTTATGCTACGTTTTGTTGATCGTATGGCGACGTAAGTATACCAACTGTAAAATTATACTTGCGACTTATCGGTTTCTCATATCGCGCTACGATATTTCGAATGGACGGCTAAGTAAATGTTATGTTCTTCAAAAATGCGCTTACTTTGTGTGGCAAGTAAAGCTACTTGGAATAGCTGGTATTTTATAAATTAGTCGATTAATCACAATTAAAAATAATTGCAATTAGCGGCTGAGAAGAATATAAAGTCATGTGAGTAATTTTTCTAACATTTAATTTTATTAATCACTCATTTTCAGCGTCACAACTCGAAACCTCATTTTAAATGATAAAGTAAGAGCCTTTAGTTCTTCTAAAGTCAAATCTTTGGTTGAAAATTATTTTGATTTAAATTTTCGAATACACGGACCAACTGGCGAAGAGGTTTGTTACATTAAAATTTGTCCTGTTAATGTCTACGTAAAAATATGAATTACATGCAACCAATGCATAAACATTTAAATTATTAATTTCATTTATTTTGTAGTGACCACTTCCAATAAGACGAGTGGCAAGATGATTCGATTTCTTCTCACCAAGACGAACAAAGCACGAAAATAAATATTCTGTTTTCTTTTTTCCTTATTTTGATCTAAACGTATTTTAAATTGATAATAATACGAGTTAGGTGCAAAACTCTTTAAATCCGGTAGAGCGGCTAGTAGTCAAATAAGAAGACAGATAGTACTGCAGTCTATGACATTTATTCCATTCAAATTCGGAGTGCGCGCGAAATAGCGAGATGTTCACTCACACATTTTTATTCATGTCCGAAATTAGATATTTTTATTTTGATGCCACTAGATGTGTAAACGAGTTCACGGCATATAATTGATACCGAACTTAACCACGCGGTGAGACGGTGACTGTTAGTCGTTCAGGAACCTAAGTAATGTCAGGAGCACATCCAAACTGTTATTTAGCCCTGAAAATTCTCTTTAAACCTCGCTCTTACGAATGGCAGGATGTCTAACAATTTTAACAATTTCCGTGCTGTTTTGCCGATGCAAAAAATGCCGATTTTGATAATGAGTCATTATGCTTATTATTTATTAACATTGTAGGTGACAAAAGGTCTAGATTTAAAAGATAAAACATGTTTGATAACTGGAGCGAACAGCGGCGTCGGTTTAGAAATGACGAAATGTTTAAATTTATGCGGATGCACTGTCCTCATGGCGTGCCGGAACACGTATGCTGCAAGCGTCGTCGCTAAAAATACATGCCTCAAACCCGATAGTCTACGACTTTACGAATTAAATCTTGCTTCACTTAGATCTGTGCGAAAATGCTCTGATGATCTTTTAAATAAAGAAAAGTTAGTATTTCAATTTATATTCGATATATTCAAATGTACTTTTAAATATAATGAGGAGACCCAGCAAAGTATTGGTACCATTAGAAATGTGATTGTTATTTAATGATGTAGGTATTCTTTTTTTTAACGATATTATTCTAATATTTAATGTACTGTACAATCCGATAGTGAGAGTAGTTTTGTTTGTTTGTTTTAATGCTTCGATGGGTAGACGAACTCATGGCCCATCTGGTGTTAAGCGGTTACCGAAGCCCATGGACATCTACAACGTGCATGCTGCCACTCACCTTGAAAAATGAGTTCTAAGGTCTCCGTTTTTACAATACAACGGCTGCCCCATCCCTCAAACTGAAACGTATTACTACTTCGTGGCAAAAATAGGCAGGCTAGTGGTACCAACACTTGCGGACTTCTACCACCAGTAATTACGCAAGTAGACAAATTTGTACCTGCCTGCTGTATTCAAACATCGGAACAGTCGCTTGATACGAATGCACCGGGCGTCTTATCCTTTAGGCCACGACGACTTCACAATTCTCATAAATTTCAGAAAAATTGATATTGTTATCCTGAATGCTGGAATTTTCGGCTTACCTTGGACAGAGACTGTGGATAAATTGGAAATAACGTTTCAAGTCAACTATCTAAGCCAATATTATCTGCTCATGAATATCGAAGATATTCTTGCCGATAATGCAAGAGTCGTAATAATATCGTCAGAATCTCACAGGTGTGTGTGTGTATAGGACTACTTTAATCTTTAGTTTTGTTTACCTGAAGAAATCTCACGAAATCTGTATTAAAACAACATATTTTGCAGATACGTAACGTTGCCTTTTAATGAAATATTAACGCCAACTGAGGAAACACTTTCACTTCCCAAAAATAAATATAGCTCCATCAAAGCATATAATATTTCAAAATTGTGTGGAATATTAGCCATGCATAATCTAGGATATCGTTGGCTAAACACTAAGAAAACTGTGATCAGCGCGCACCCGGGTTCATTTGTGAAAACAAGATTGTGTCGTAATTGGTGGCTTTACGAAGCTATCTACACCGGGATGAAACCGTTTACCAAAACTATAGTGAGTAATGATTTGTCTGATTAACATATATAACATATTCGCATATAATTATTATGACTCGAAAGGATAAGGAGTTCGGTGTGCTCTTGGCGAGTGATGACACCATATCCGTGTTCAAACTCTGTATGGTGTGCTTAGTGCGAGTTTTATAACTTTGTCGATAGCTTAAAAGTTAACTCAAATGTGTTCGGAATTGGAACAGCGCCCCTAGCGCCAAACGTAGGCAAACGTTCCAATTCCATACAAATTTGAGTTAACTTTTACGCTATCGAGAATGTAAAAAACTCGCACTAAGCACACGAAACACGTAGAACAGCCTTTAGATAATATAATTGAGACTTCAGTCTCATGCCAGGAGGTAAGTAGTAGCATTTTGATGTCTATGGACAGTAACATACCAGCTGAAGGCCGTGAGCTCTTTCACCTGTCTACGCAAGACTGCGTAGGTATGTGTTCGTGTACGGCAGCTCGAGTTGAATGTGCTCGGGTTGATGCCATTTCTAAGCTTATTTATATCGCTGTGGGAACAGCGGATAGCCGTTGACCTCCAAAGGAAGATTGCGACATTCGCCTTGTCCTGTTTGTGCGTTTCGGTGAACACTTATCGGTGACTGACTCGGTGGTGCTGTAATTAGCGGCCTTAACTGTTGTGCCGAAGGTCGTGGGTTCGATTCCCACAGCGGGCAAACTTTGCTCTGGTGAACAGGTTTGTTTGCTCTATGTCTCTATATATTTAAACGTATATAAGTATATGAGTAAGTATCTGGTACCCATAACACGGAATCATAAATTGGGGTTGGATGACAGTACGTGCTTTTTTTAAGCTATTGCATAGCTTTTATCGCAGGCCTTGAGCGCGGCGACCAAATCATGAAATTCCGTAACGAAAAAAACCTAACACCCCTCACTCCGCCTATCATGTAGCTCGCGTTCAACACATTCACACGTTGCGCTTGTGTAGTGTTTGTGAATAAGCGCGTGGCGTGACGTCACACTGCATGCGCATCATGAAAAGTCTGCCCATCTCTCTCGCGCGGTATAGCTTATGAGTGTGAAGGGGACAGTTAAGGTTTTGCTTTTATTAATGTTTAATATAGCGTGGTCTCGTTTTATTATTGTTTTAATATTAAATTATCATTGTCTAATTATAATTGCATAAGTTGATAAAAAATGCTATGCAATAGCTTTACCGCAGCAGTTCCCGAGTGCCACACGCTTTTTTTTTTTGGTGGACTACCTCACAGCCCACCTGGTGCCTGGTGTTAAGTGTTTACTGGAGCCCATAGATATTGTTTCCAGTTATTATTATTATTACTAGATCGTAGGATTTGCCTAGTCACTTTAATGTAAAACATACAAATAAACTTAAGCCTAGAGACCGTACCGGAAGATTTTTCAACGACAGTTATTGTGCTTGCTAGTAAAGGGATATTGTTTTTGTACGTTGCTTTATGTTCTTTCTGTTTCGATATCCGGTACACTCCACTAGCACTCTGTACATACTGCCTGAATATGTTCATGGTCTATGGTCTATACTACTCTATACCAATTTTTGTAATGAAATACGTACTCAACAAATGTTCACGATTGACTTCCACGGTGAAGGAATAACATCGTGTAATAAAAATCAAACCCGCAAAATTATAATTTGCGTAATTACTGGTGATAGGATCATTTGTGAGTCCGCGTGGATAGGTACCACCACCCCGCCTATTTCCGCCGTGAAGCAGTAATGCGTTTCGGTTCGAAGGGTGGGGGTAGCCGTTGTAACTATACTAAGACCTTAGAACTTATATCTCGAGGTGGGTGGCGCATTTACGTTGTAGATGTCTATGGGCTCCA
Organism: Bombyx mori; assembly: GCF_030269925.1. Lineage (NCBI taxonomy): Eukaryota > Metazoa > Arthropoda > Insecta > Lepidoptera > Bombycidae > Bombyx > Bombyx mori. Next base: position 11,497,154 of record NC_085110.1, read on the forward strand.
GTAACCACTTAACACCAGGTGGGCTGTGAGCTCGTCCATCCATCTAAACAATAAATAAAAATAAAATGGTCTATGGACCGGACGTGACATTTTTCGAGGTCTTTTATATCGTAGCAGATAAAGCAGAACGTTTTTTCTGTAGTTATTTTCGCATTTATTAATATGGTCTTTTTATTAATTTTGTCGTCGTAGACAAGCGATAATACGGCCCTCTGTATAAATCATTTATGTTTCTAAAATAATTCGTTATTTTAGGCTCAAGCTGCTAGTACACCACTGTACTGCGCTACATCATCCGATTTGAATGGTTTATCGGCGATCTATTACAAGAATTGTGAACGTTGTCAAGAGAGCGACCTGGCTAGCAATCTCCAGTTATCGTTTCGAATAAACGATTTGACCAAAGACATTATTCGAGATAGAGTGACGATGTCAGAGTTGCCAGTTTCTTTGTCAGACACGCGTCAAAAACACGACGTCGAACACAATATCGAAGATTCACTTTTAACGAACTATTCAAATTGACCAATTATTTTGTCGTCTATTTTATTGCGAATTGAAGTTTTTAGTTCGTTTTAATTAGAATTTAAAATTAGTTTATTGCGGTCATTTTTCAAATAAAAGACTTACAACATTTATATTATTTAGTTTTATTTCATTTCCAATACACATTTATATTAATATTAGATTAAATACGGCATCGTTGTGTTAGATGCTTAGTAATATTGAGATAATAACAACAATAACAATAATTATTTTTAAATATAAAGCTTACTAATATTTTTTTTCTAATCATATAAAAAAATAACATGCTATAGAATGAGTGATATGAATTTAATAATGTATAATTGTAAATTAAAAATAATAATTAAGAGAATCTTTATCCTGTGTGAGATATTTTGTGAAACATATTCTAACAAGAATCACGAGTTAAAAGAACAATAAAATAAGGCAATAAGGATTTAAAATATTTATTTAAATGCGATTTTAACTGGGTAACCCAGACGGTTCCTACATTATATATTTTAGACTGCTGACTGAATAAAAATGTTTTTAGGGATTTGTGTGGATTGCGCCGCGTCATAATTACAAACAGCCATTACAATGGACGCGACCACATCGACTCCGCGGCGCCGAGCATAAGTCGTCACTTGATTTTACCACATATTTTAATTTTTTATTGCTTAGATGGGTGGACGATCTCACAGCCCACCTGGTGTTAAGTGGTTACTGGAGCCCATAGACATCTACGACGTAACTGCGCCACCCACCTTGAGATAAGTTCTAAGGTCTCAAGTATAGTTACAACGGCTGCCCCCCCCCCCCCCCCCCCCCTTCAAACCGAAACGCATTATTGCTTCACGGCAGAAATAAGCGGGGTGGTGGTACCTACTCGCGCGGACTCACAAGAGGTCCTACCACTAGTAAAAATCCATATCACATTAATAGCAATAATAATTACCTCCGGAAAGCACACGCTTTTATTGATCTAAATTTTATTCAGTTAGCGGCGTAACATCCATAAAATTGTTTACAAACTATCGTAAATGCATTCCTGTAGATGTACTGGAGTTCCTAAACGGGTAATATTTTTGACTGTTTTTTTTTGTACATTGTTCGGTCTTGCTGACAACCTTTACTTGCTTATTATGGTACGTACTTTATTATTTAGGTAACTTACTTTTATGGAACAGTTTGGGCTTCAATGAGATGGAATAATATCGATAGTGTCGATTTGATTTTGTAAGTACATACTTTAATGATTTAACATTCCTGTCTCTTATAATATGCCAATTTTCACATTACACAAGCTAGTTATATCTACTTCATTGAGAAAAACAATTTATTTTAGTAGTTTGCTTTGATTTGCAGGTATGCTCGAGGTTCTAGCAGAAGTCCACATATATTACTGTGTTAATACTGTATCATTTTGGAGAGCGGCTTGACTAACTTGGCTGAAGTCTATGGGTGATGGTGAGTGATGGAACAAACATAAATTTGCCGGATAATATCGGTGTGTTTTTTACTGCAGAATGCTTCTCCGGACCTATTCAAAATATCTACGAAAATATTGCAGACTTGTTTTGGTTTCGCAATTTTGCTGGACAAAAATATTTTTATATTGCAGCCAAAGCTTGCTGATATTGCTGGCGACACTATTTAACCGCATATTACTGTAAAATTTTGCCCGTTTACACCTTTTATACAAAATGGTAGTTTTAATCTATATTTTGTATAATAATTTAGTCTCGTTGTAGTAATAATTAAACCACAGTACTAATTAAACAATATAATATTTGTAAATTTATTACAAAAGTTGTACAGAGGTCGAACTGTACATACAGTATTTATTTACAAAGTTTGTTTTACAATTATTGTTCGAAATGTGATCTTTAAGATACTATAAAGTTTACATTGTTATTGCCTACGTTATCTTAAAATTTGGTTTAAGATAGTTTTGAATTTTATATAATCATATGCAAAATTACAAAAAATATTCCACCTCAAAGCACTCTTATAAATAGTGTATACTGTTTCTTATTATATGATAAAATAATAGAAGTTATGAAATCGTTTATTTTTTCGTTAATTTATAGATTTTGTAGACGATGTCACTTCTTCATTTTGAAAGTAGTTAGAGAGTACCTTGAATTAACGTTAACTTAACGGTGGATATCTATGATTAAATTTATCTTTTCAAATCGAACATTTTAAATTATAATATCTCTTTTAAATAAGTAGTATGTAATGTTTTAGTTTAGAAACCGAGACTAAGAAAAAAGACAAAAAATACATAAACTATATTTTGATCTTATGTTTCTAACGTCGATAAATATCGCCTAAAACAGGACTACAATTCATTACATTACATTACATTCATTAAATTACTTGTGAAGCTAAGCCACGTTAAATAGCCATAAAACGATTCGCGCGCCGTCTGTCGCAGCTTGGCGGTACTACGCTGTAAATTTTCCAGGGAAGGTTACACTTACTTACAACATGGCGTAAAAGACGAAGCGTCTATAATATATAATATACGAATAAACAAAACCACGACATATTTAATTTACACAAGAGTTCAGTTTTTATAAGTCGTACTCGCTCGAATGCAACGAAGGGTTCGTCGTGCATAATCCACAGATACAGCCCACTGAGTTTCTCCCCGGATCTTCTCAGTGGGTCGCGATTCCGATCCAGTGGTAGATTCAGCGAAACACTAGTTAGGGAAAACTACTCTAACTCGCCTACAAATTCGGCGAAGCTTGTATAGCCTCTTGAGGTTAATAGCAGTCGGTAAACAAGAAAAAAAATTAAGTTGTATAAAACAACTACATATATATACTTTTTAAACCTAACCCCATCACGTTAAATGCATTTATTTGCCCATAATAACGAGTAAATTTAATTGATTCTTATTTAGGGAATAGTATAGTAATTAGGGCCTGCCTAAGGTCTCGCAGTAGAGCGAAAGAGACAAGGTAGAGCGGGATTGCCTATCTTGTCAACGGCGTAACACAATCAATTGTATTTCAGATTATATTTATGTTTTTAAAGAAAACAGAAATTTCTGAAACTTATTTCATTTCTTAAATTTTATTTTATCCATTATTGTTGAAAGTTAATACGAATAGAATTCAAATCGAATTGAAAAAAAAAACATTTTTGGAAGAGAAAAGTTGTAGGTACCCCCTTTAAAAAAATATTCTTTTTGTTATTTTAATAGTTCTTTACACACAATTTGGGTAAAAATTATCACTGTTGACGTATTCAATGTGAATAAACGTATAAAATAGTTTATTACTTATTTCTTCCTCCAAAAAGTATTTTGAATTTTGTACAGCTGGTTTTTGTACTCTTGATTTTACTTTTTATTTTCGTTTGGGGCAGCCCCGCATCTCACAAAAGGCGCCAGAAAAAATATATTTTCGCTCGAAATTATTTTTCGCGTACACGTCACTTTACCATCTGACGCTTAAAGCGACCACTTTCGCTTTACGCCAGAGACACCGGTAATAATATCGGTTATTACATATTGGTTTGACTGTTAGTTTGGAAATTTATAAAAAATCTGTTGACAGTCTGTTCCTTGACATTTTCAACTTTCAATATCACGCGCTCTATTTTTAATCAAAATAAAATTACTTAAATTAGTTTTATTAATTTTAAAAATTAAAGTAAATGGTTTCTTTACTTTTCTACTTCCCAAATTGTTAATTAAAAAATACTAGTTTTGAAACAATTCAACAAGATGTGGTGGACAAATCCGTTTCGCGTACAGCCTTTTTCCTTGCCAGTGTACCGCTGATATTTCAAGAGCAACTGACATCATAACGCCTGCGTCATTTGCCAACTGATTTAATGGAAACGCAAACGATGTTGCCAACACGCAAAGATAACCATCAGGATTTTTTTATGTATATTTTTAATCTGTGGTAAAACTTATCGGTATCATTCAGTAGAGCAGTATGCGTTTCTCGACTTGTTTGCGACAGATGGGACACACGGTAATGCGATCGCCGCACATTTGGCACATACCGTGGCCGCACAGGAATATCATGTTCTTGAGGCGGTCCAAACATATCGGGCACATCGTCTGCAATAAAACAATGCAATTTATTTTTTCTCGTATATACTCCAAAATGTAATGTGTGCTATACATATTACAGAGTACACAAGCGATACACGATTCTTATGAAAAACAATTTTTTTTTTGGGTATTCGATTTTAGACAATGTGAAACAAGAGTAATTCTTTTTATGACAACTAAAACAGAGACTTCGCCTTCATATCGCAAGATGGGTTTTAGTGATGATGTTTGGATGAGCTAAGAGTAATTCTTTCTATTACAACTAAAACAGAGACTTCGCCTTCATATCGCAAGATGGGTCTTAGTGATGATGTTTGGATGAGCTAAGAGTAATTCTTTCTATTACAACTAAAACAGAGACTTCGCCTTCATATCGCAAGATGGGTCTTATGTTTGGATGAGCTAAGAGTAATTCTTTCTATTACAACTAAAACAGAGACTTCGCCTTCATATCGCAAAATGGGTCTTAGTGATTATGTTTGGATGAGCTGACTGTCACCTGGGGTTAAGTGGGAACCAATATAGTGGAAACTATGTCCATAGACATCAACACCGTACATGCCGCCACTCAGATTGAAACACGCATGCGTGTTAAGGTCTCACTTTTTACTGTACAATGGCTGCTCCATCCTTCAAATCGCATTACTGCTTCATTGCAGAAATAGGCAAGTTGGTGGCACCTACCCGTGTGGGCTCACAAGATGCTCTACCAACTGTAATCTATTGTAACTATAGCCAAGTTTGCTTGGAGCAAATAAGGATATGCCCCATACTTCAAATCAAAACGCATTACTGCTTCATTGCAAAAATAGGCAAGGTGGTGGTACCTATGTGTGCGGGCTCACAAGATGTCCTACCAACAGTAATCTATAGTAACTATAGGCACGTCTGCCTGGAACAAATGAGGATATGCAATGATATGAAAGTACCTGTTCCTTAATGTCCTGTAGTTGTTGTTGCAGTTTCTGCACGTCGGGTGCGGGGGCGAGCGCGGAGGCGGGCGCGGGGGCGGGGGCGGGCGCGAACCGCGAGCCGTTGTTCATGAAGTGCGGCGCGGCCGGCGTCGCCGCGGGCTGCCCTTTATTCACTTGCACCTGAGCTAAATTACTACTGCTGTCCTTTTCAACTGGAATAATCAAACAATGGACTATTTGTTAAAATATTAACAATTTAAATATTTGTTAAAAGTTTTCTTTTTAAACAGGTAGGAATTTTATTTCTAACATAGCTTGGTTATTAAGGTATTGAAAATGTAATGAATTAATCGCTTGTGTAAAATGTTACAAAAATATTTATGATATATTTTGTACGAAAACATGGCATATTTTAGCATTCCAATAAATTTCTAAATATGAATTCTTCTTGGACACTTCATTTAAGACTTGGAACTAATGTTTTACTTTCTCAATCTCGTCCAGGGTTTTCGTTAAAATTTCTTTTTGGTGATTTATTATGCAATAGTTAAATGAAGTATACTAACGATCGATGTTGAGAGCGTTGTTGTTGTTGTTGTTGTGGTGCAGGGCGGGCTGCGGGGTAGGCTGCGCGGCGGGTTGCGCGATGGGTTGCGTGACGGGATGCGGGACCGGTTGTGCGGGTTGTGCAGACTGTAGCGGCGTGCGACACTCCACGCACTTTCGCATGAGCGGAGCGCAGGCCGCACACGCACACACGTCGCCGCACGGACGGAACAGCACCGTGGCTGGCGCCTCCGAGCACACTCTGCATTCAGGCACGCGCTCGCGTGACGACACGCCGGCGCGGCACACCAGACACTTCTTCACCTAGCCGTCATAATGGTTCATCATTAAATATTTTGACCCTTAAACCAAACCTAACCTTTACACTAAAATATGTAATAATATATCTATACTAATATTATAAAGCTGAAGAGTTTCGTTTGTTTGAACGCGCTAATCTCAGGAACTACTGGTCCGATTTGAAAAATTCTTTCAGTGTTACATAGCCTATTTATTGAGGAAAGCTATAGGCTATATAACATCACGCCAAGACGCCAATACAAACGGAGTACCAATGTAGAATGTTTCAAAATCGGGTTTTTTTTCTTTCTACGCAAATTAAGTCGCAGGTAAAATTTTGCGTCATGTCAAAGTAATTATTTCACGCGGACGAAGTCATGGGCAAAAGTTTATTTTGGTGCTTATTTGTATATATTTTGGTGTAAAGGTTACGATAGTCATTATTTCAAACGTATTTACGCGAATAATAACAGATCCTATTTTAAGCCGCACTACCAAACTGTAATACCAATTAATATTATTTTGGATATCACGTAATTACTTGTATCGTCAACTATAATACTATTATAATCACACAGAGTTGAGGAAATATTGGCTGTATGTTGACGTTGTTCTATTTGAAGAGATTCTCAACGGCTTCATCTTTCTCAACGAACTACATTAGAACTAGATCCGGCGAGAAACTCAGTGGGCTGTGTCTGAGAGTTAATTTACTCGTCGAGCCCTTCGTCGCAAGCGACGGGTTCGACGAGAACGGTGACCGGTGCTTGAAGTACCTAGAAGCACCGTTAGTGGATCGGGAGGATCCGAGATGACGTGTTTTGTGCGACGTCGACTGCTTTCCATTCTGTCCGCAGGATCGGGAATGTCGAACTACATTAAAGTCTAAAACGAAAGTGACTATTCTCTGAAAAAACTTACCCTGGCGGCGCAAGCATTGCAGCAACAGATATGTCCGCAAGGACGGAACAGAGTGTCTCTCTTAGCATCGGAGCATACGAGACATTCATCGGCTGTGGGGTCTGACTGCGGCTGCGTGTCTCCTGCCGATATAGAGTCCGCAGCGGGCGCCGATGTGCTGATAGCGGAGGAGCCTGGCTCACTCTCTGGAGTACTGTCGGTGGCCGACGCGCCAGCTTTGCGGCACGAAGTCAACGTCTTGCAGAGATTGGGGTCCGGACAGAGGTCAAGAGGTGTTTGACCTGAAGATCGTATATAAATGTCCCATTTTAATTTTAAATTGTGAACGCCATTTAGAATGTTTTACCTGCTTTCAATAATTCAAAAACAAAAAATAGCTTTTTGAGATCTCTGATTTAGGATTTTATACCAAAAAATAGTTTCGTAAATACGTAAGATATGAAAACCTTTTTTATTCTTGACGGTTAGATCGGCACCGTGAGCCGCGAGGAAACAAGCTATCGACGCAGACGACTTTTTGTCATGAGCATGTGAGAGGCCTGTGAGCAGTGCAGAGTCTCGTGCATCTTGTAGACGACGGAGCTGCTGCAGGGTATGATGCCGGAGCGCTTCATGTAACGGTGTGTCACCATCCTAAAATTGCGTAAAAGGTTTCATCCAACTTTACTCAAATACACGACATCTATAAAGGGTGTATTGGAATTGTTTCCGAAAATGAACTCCGGTAATATTATTGGTAACTCCATAGTCTCTGAGAGATAGATCAGACCCTATCTGGGAGCGTGGTGCAAGAGAGACACTCAAAGCTTTTGTGTGAAGTGAGTTCTCCGGGGCGGGTCTCCGAATAGAATGAAATAAATAATAATAATAAATATTTACTAACAATCACGCCACGTTAACTGGTCCCGTGGTAAGTTCGTAAAGAACTTGTGTTACAGGTACCAGATAACGGAAATAAATGTAAGATTTTTATTATACATACATATATTTAAGATACATCCATAACCCTGGAAAAGACATTTATATTTATCATACCAATATCCTCCCTTGGCGGGATTCGAACCCGCGACCCCCTTGTGTAGTGACCATGTCACTTACCACTACACCAGACGGCCGTTAATTCAATTTTGTTTAGTTCAACCCCTTGAAGACACATGCTTGCGCGATTACTGTCAAGAAGAGCCCTTTTGTTAAAGCTCCCATTTCCAAGAGATATTCTTGCAACATTCCGTGCGAGCATAGAGGTTCTCGGAGTCGATTTTTTCTAGTACGTTCAATATTGGAGTCATCTGTAGGGTAAAGCCAAGTTGGCCTTAAAAATGCTGGAAGTCCTCAACAAAGCGAAGGTGCACTTCACGCCTTGACAAAGAGTTTTGCTTTACAAAGCATAAGTTGGGTCTCGCATCTCAGGGTTAGGACTCCCAAATACCAGTTAATTCCATTTGATCTCATATAGAAGAGAACAGTTAGGATTTTCGATAATCCCATTCTCGTGGATCGTTTAGATCTACGCCGGGACTTCAGTTACGGTCGGCTTTGGAATGAATTATGCCCCTCGGTGTTTGCTGAGCACTATGGCATGTCTTTCTTCAAACGAAGTTTACATATCGATAGGCAGTGACTTGCTTGTACCTCTGTCATTGCTTACATCCATGAGCACCAGCAACCAGTCATCATCAGGTGGGACATGACATAATCTGCCTACAAGGGTAAAAAATATTTTTGTAGAAAGTATGACAGATAATTGTGTATTATTAGTTACTGCTTCAACGTATGAAAATTGTAAAAACAATATGGATTAAAACCAACCAAATATTTTAGGTTGTTGGAAATTTGAAATGACATAATGTGAATCCATAATATCTAAAGAAAATGGAGTTTAATATGTAATGTTTTCAATCCGAATGGCATTGATTGACAAAAGGGAACAAAATAATAATAAAGTCAATGTTTTCTTTGACTTCTCCTATTTCCAAAATCATCTCCATCCAAAGCTTGACTGGAACTGACTGGACTCGCTTTCAGCGATTTTACTGGTGGTAGAACCTTTTTTTATTTTTTTTTATTGCTTAGATGGATGGACGAGCTCACAGCCCACCTGATGTTAAGTGGTTACTGGAACCCATAGACATCTACAACGTAAATGCGCCACCCATCTCGAGATATAAGTTCTAAGGTCTCAAGTATAGATACAACGGCTGCCCACACTTCAAACCGAAACGCATTACTGCTTCACGGCAGAAATAGGCGCATTTACATTATAGATAGATGTCTATGGGCTCCAGTAAGCACTTAATACCAGGTGGGTTGTGAGCTGGTCCAACCTCATAATCAATAATAAAAAAATGACTTGTACTTAAGTTGTAAGTTCTTTTTTTTTCATTTACTTTTATCGAGTTCGTAATGTTTCATATTTTTAGCTTCAATTGCATGCAGTCAAATTTGCTTCAAAAATTTAATAAGTACATATAAAGATTACCTTGTCACAAATATTAAGATTGGCTCCATGAGCTACTAGTAGCCGAACTATTTGAGTGTGTTGACGCTCTACAGCCAAGTGAAGAGCTGTCTGTAAATTTGCGTTTTGTAGGTCAGGACGGGCTCCTGCGCGCACCAGTAGCTCCGCGACCTCGGCGTGGTTGTTCAGGGCAGCCAGATGCAAAGCTGTGTAGCCATCGTCCTTGGCGTCGTCTACTATCCACGATCTCGGAAGCTTACCCAGCATTATCTTCATTGCACTGTAATACAAAACAGATTGTGATTTATTGTATTTGTAGTTTTATCAGCATGTGATTGGGATGAGTAGGTCGAGCAATAAATGTGTTAGTTTGGTTTTTATTAGTACGTACGTATTCTCGTCGAACCCGTCGCTCGCGGCGAAGGGTTCGTCGAGTAAACTAACCCTTAGACACAGCCCACTGAGTTTCTCGCCGGATCTTCTCAGTGGGTCGCGTTTCCGATCCGGTGGTAATTACTGCGAAGCACTGCTCTTGCTAGGGCTAGTGTTAGCAACACCTCCTGGTTTGAGCTCCGAGGGCTCACCTACACGCTAGAGTAACGCTGATATAGCCTCTCAAGGCTATCAGCATTGGCAGTATAAAAAAAACGTATGTGCGTATAGCTTACGTATTTGGCCTTTTTAATATTTAGTAACATTTTGTAAGTCATTACAATTGCAATATATTACTGACGTCATACCGGTGACTTAAATATAAGTAATAATATTAACGCGAAAAAAAAACGAAACTGCTTATCAGAACGTAACCTATAATCATCAATAAACATCAACTGCTCTTGCTAGGGCTAGTGTTGGCAAATTCTTTCAAGTTGAGCCCGTCAATCGCCCGTTGTGCTCATCTACCCGACCGGGCATAGCTGGAAGGCTGGAATAGCCCCTTAGGGCGTGGACACATGTCTACAGTGCGGCGCCATAGACATGTGTCCACGCCCTAAGGCTACCAGTGAATATGTATAAAAAACATTAACTTCATACAAAATAACATACAAAATTAAAAAAGTATCCTCGCTATGTTCTGTTAATACAATTTCATACCATTACTGAGTTTTTAAATTTCAAATAACTTTTGAGTAGCATTTTGCATATTGCACCACGCTGGAGGTAGCGACAGGGACTTAAATATTTTTTCTAACATATTTTTTACACCCCCACGACGCAGCGACGCGACGATGAGACCCCTTGTGATTATAAGCCGAGTTGCTAGATGACGACTTGAATAAAAAATGTGGACTTATCTCCTGCAGAGGCAATAAGCATTAGGTACAATATTCTTTACTCACATGTTGTTTGAGCATTTTTTTTTTTCATTCATATAAAAAGGTTTTTTAATTGTCATTTTAGATCATAAATGCTTCGTTCAACTGTGGTGTTTTTTGTTTAAATATTGTAACATGTTTAACAAAATGTGTTTAAAACTGTTAAAATCGTTCACATTCTTCGTCGAGTTTATTGGAGTTTCCGACTAACCTAAACTGAAACTTCTTTATTTTCCTAGTTTGAGTACTAGTAATATAAGTTAAGCCACCAGTTTGCAAGATAGTATCAGAATGTTGCCGTAGCTAGAGCATTTGTATCGAGGTGAGTGAACTGTAACGAAAATAGCACCAGAGATCGCATTTTCATTTGTTTGATGGTTAATGCATATGGGATGTGTATGCGTAAACTTGATTGTTCTGCATGGTTTGAATTATAAAACTTATTTTTTTGATTCATAAATAAAATGGCATGTTGTATAAGCGGCCTATATTTAACATTCATCTAGTGGGTAGCAACAGTAAATTAGGCGGTTACTCATTTTAATAAACCGTGCGTTACATTCGAAGAGTAAAAACGAACGAACTAATTAAATAAGGTCAAACGTCACGATGACGGGTGCGGCGCGGTGCGGCAACTTGCACGCAACACGCGCGTCCTAAGTACGCCAACAGTTAGTACTAGCGCGCCGTACCATCCGCGCTTCCTATACGCGAGTGTCATTGAAATCACCGATCAATCTCCAAACAATTCTTATTTTCTATTGCGCTTTATAAGTACGAATACCCCTGAAATCAGCAGATAAACCACATTTCTCCAGCATAGCATGTGTATGAAAACATTTGCTTTTTAAAACTTTTCACGTTCAACATAAAGTTTGTTTTATTTTATTTAAACGATTCACAGTGTTTTACAAGAATAACATATAATATGTATATTGTTTAAAAACAAAAAGAACTACTTCGAGTTTGAAGGGACTTCTGAAGACAGTAAGAACAGATAACTGAATTGGCCATGGCATAAATATGATAAAGCACTTGTTTAAAAGTAATAAGAATAAATTAATGGTAAGTGTTTTAACAAGCAAAACTTTGTAGTAGACTAAGATCAGAATATAATTAAACTGGGTTAAAGAGCAATTATCATTATTGTTTGGTTCAAGTTTTACATGAAATGGGAATCTTTTTCTGATAAATTATAATGAGACAAGCTTTTGCGCGCAGCTTCGCTTGCGATGTAGAAATAAACCCTTGGGAATTAACTTTTTTGTAGATGAAAGGTACTCTATTCTCTTTTATGACCCCTGGCAACGTGTATGCAAATGTTCATGATAATAGGTTGAGTAGTTAATACGTAAAAGCGTAATAAACAAACTCACAAACATATGTGTTTATAATAAGTATGGATTACAAATAAAATTAGTGTCAAACTTAACTGTAGGAGAACCAATAACAAACTGATTTGATCTAGAGTCGATCATTATAAAGACATATCTTTTCAATACAAAACGCTTTTAGACATTTTTACGTCATAAATATTAGATAGAACACCAAAATGATACATTAATATTTATGTAGTAAATTGTGAAACTTTTGAGTGCTCTCCTGAAAATTTGACAATTTAGTGTCGTATGAAGTTGTAAACTTCAATTGAAAGGAATAACAAAGTTTACTTAAAAATATTATAAGTGACTACTGTATTTTATTACATTGTTACAAAAAAACAAAACGCAGGTAGTCTTCAGAATTAGCTAATACATATTGTTATTATTATTGTATATCGTACAGTATTTTTTAGTAAATTGTTTACAGTAAAAGACAGATTTATCGTTATAATAATACCTATACGATTTAGCGTTCTGCGATGTCTCGACATGATGCGATACAATCAAAAACATGAATCATCGTATTACTGAAACAGCAGTTCGTCTCATTGGAAGTATTTGAGAACACGAACTAAGCTCCTGTCCATTTGCAGATTCCGTAATGAATAATGTAACGTATTGTCGCGACTGAACATTGTTTAGAAGACAAATATGAGCGTTCGCTGCGATGATATCCGTACAGTGCTGGCTTGTTTCCCCGCGGACTCGGCATAGTAAGTTATGGAAATGTGCGATTGGGGCAGCAGCGGGCACTAGTGGCCAATAACAATGTCGCATTAATATTCAACAGTCGCTCTTTGGTCGGTGAGTTGCTTTGCGGGCAACATAGACGCATTTCTTTGCTCAGCAGACCGTCTTATTACAACGCTGCATTAATGCTTTTATAAAGATATAGTTATTAATAAGGACTAAAAAAATTTACACGAATTTGCAGTGATTCTAATTCAGAATAAGTGTTAATGTTTTATTATACCTTAAAAAGTGTAGTAATAATTTAATGAGTTAATAAAACTAATTTATGATTACGATACCAATCGGGGTGAGATATTCAGTGACATATTGAAATAAAATAATGCTACACAATAGTTTGTGTTTGTCTCCTTTAGATCGGTACAAAAAAAAAGCGTAGGTACAATTATAAAATTAAACAGAAAGCATCGATAGTACAGTTTTGCGTGTATGATATCTAACTGATCCTCAAAGTTGTCACATACATGATAGTGTTCCTTGGTATTTCTCAAGCAATGCGGTACTACTATTTGAATTAGTTTAGTTTTCAAGACAAATGAGTATGTGTGGTTGTAGATACTAGCTGAATTAACAGATAATGCCAATAAATATGTCAAATGAACTCGTTGCTCGAACTTATAATAAAGTTCTTTATAAGTAGAATATAAGGAGAATAAGAATAAGAATATAAACTTCGTTAGACTTCTATAGATCATTCTATATATAAACTTCTATAGAAGTCAGTCAGTTGCAATGCTGTTTAAAATGTAATTTATAAAGTCCGAGCAATGAGTTAAAAAAATAAAATTGGAGTTTGAATACATACAAATTTGTAAAAGATATTGCTGATTCAAGAGGAGCTTAAAGTAACAATAAATGGATTTTATTAAAATTACATTTCTGAAGCGTTGAAACGGGCAGTTTTGGATGGTGAAACAAAATAACAACTTTTTATTTCATTTTTTATTCCTTAGACGTGACGTTGAACGAATTCATGGCCCATCTAGTGTTAAGTGGTTACTGAACCCTATTGACGTCATAAAGTGAATCCCGCCCCCCACCCTGAGGTATGAGGTAAGTTTAATTGAATTATATAACTGCTGACCCCCTTTTAAAACTGGAATGCATGAGGTCTTCGCGGAAGAAATTGGCAAGACTGTGGTAAACACCCGTGAGCGCTTACGCCCTACCATCAGATAACATAGGTAAAAGTAATAATTATCTAGATGACAAGATACCGAGAGTTTCGTACTACTGATGGTATGATTTACCTATCTCAATGATAATAAGAATAAATTAATTATAGGCAAATACTTATTGATGGCAATGAGTGGTTCATCGATTGATGACAGTGGCTCATTGATCCGAAAAGATATAAATCTAAAAGTGTACTAAATGCTTATGCGAAATAGTATTTTATAATAATTAAAGCACGAATTGGGTCGAAATTTTTAACACAGAAGAACGAGAAAGTGTTAAGCAAAACTATATGCTAGTTTCAATTATTACAATGGTATTTTAAATATATTTATATAAGCATATAAGAAACTGGTAAATATATACATAATATTATACGATACAGCTTACAAAGAAAGTTTCTTTACCGAAACACCCGCTTTCCAAAAAACTTTATACATACATTGAATTTTTACAATGATCATTTACTTTTGTTAAGGTACGAGTTCAAATAATTAGAATTAAACTTAATCATTGAGTTTACCAGGTGAGTCCGACCAATTCTTTGTAGATCAAGATCTTTCATTATTTTATATTTCAATTTGTTTTCTTTTGTGAGACAATTTATTTATATTCCACAGTAAATTTATAGGAAAGTTCTATAGAATATAGAAGAATAAATATTTGCTCTCATTAAAAGTTGTTTAAGTCTGTTTAAGATTATATACTTATTTTGTTGTTTAAGTAGTTTTTTAAAAATATATAAAGTGTCAGATGTAATATGTATTATATAAATGAATTTAACGTAGTAGAATTTTTCGAATACAGTTCATGTGTAAAACCGTATACTTCAAAACAATATTTGTATAAACATTTATAAAACAACGTTTTGTATGATCATTATTATTAGTACTCATTATCCTTACTTAAGTAAATATTTAGGAATGAAATGTATTGGACAATGTTTTGCAACTCAGAAGTTTTTTAAATAGAATACTTTAATGAAATAAGCAAATCACTTATTATTGTAATAAAAAAAAGGTCTATTATCTGATATGTTCATTTTTCTTTTAGAAACAGCTTTGAAGCAGACAAAAGATGAGTTGGCCGTCGTCCTATTTGTTTGTCCACAAAGTTTGCCAAATATTTTTATTGACTGACTGAACACAGAGACGGGCGAGTTTACTGTGGCTGAAAATTTTCGTCTTTCACCATACATTGTACTTTTAAAATTGTTCATTGCGTTATAGGCGAAAGAAACATTTTTTTTGGAAAAATCTTATACACTAGATATTTAATACCTATTTCTGATCGAGCTTTGCTTTAATGAGGATATCTAGAGTAACCTATAATTTGTTAAAAATCAAAATTAATAAATTAATTAGGATCATCAATTTATTACCTACCAATAAGGAGCATTTAACAAAGTTCAATTATGTGCATCACAAAAATAAAAATTATTTATTTGTGCCTTCAAGACATAGTATTTAGGTCTATATAACTTTTGCTCTTTGCAAATCTTTAGAAAAGTAACATTGTGGTGTTGTTTCAGAGGGTCAGTGAACGCTGCGGATTGCCAGATCCCGTGATCGGAACTATGTATAGAGCGACTACCCCGCGGGAGGTGACAGTGGTGGATGGTGTACTACTAATAATAGACTCCCCTCCAGCGCGCGATCATCGGAACGCTGACGGGAGCGCACACATGTGGCGCTCGTCGTCGTCGTGCTTTAGAGGTGCCCATTTATTTTCGAAACGGTCGTCACGCGGCGCGGTTCCCGGTGTTCCTTACATAAGAACCTTCGACATCTTCGCTATAGGCTCCGGCGTGCATAGCGGCAAACGCAATACGCAAGCTGCAGGTCGGTGCACGTTCGGGTAACCGATCCGATGGACGCCCGCCGTCCGTTCTATTTCGGGAAAATACAAATTTGGAATGGATGGGACTCGTGAGTTGTAAGCGAACTCCGCCGGTGATTCCATTTTTAGAGCTGGGCTGCGCGTGCGCATCGAGAGCGCTGCCAGTGCTCGACGAGCTGCCACCACGCCGCGTCGCTCGTCACCCCCGCCGCCCTACCACTGCCAGGGCGCTATCTCCATCCAAGAGATGGCGTCATGTATCGCACTACCGAGGTTAACAAAGCTTCATTCATTATTGAAAATTGTAAGAAGACAGAAGAAAAAGCCTTGCGCAAGTTCCGTGCTTCCTTACTTCCCATAGTCATTGTAATCATATGGAATGTAAAGAAGTATGGAGCTGCGCGGGCGTGCCCACGATTCCGGAAGCCTACATGTGTGAAAAAACTACGAAGATTTAGTACTAGTGTTAAATTACAATTGAAGTGTTTTCTGCGCGATTATCATATGTGTGATATTACATTGCTTCGAAATCAAACATATGCATCAGTTTACCGTGTGTAATCGAATCTCTTTTTCAGTGGATATTTGAAAGAAAAAAAAAAGGTATAAAAGTTACAAATAAAATTAGAGCATTAGGAGGTTAAAACAAATTTGTTCGAAGGCGAGATGTCGTAAAATAACATCTGGCGTAAGGTAACAGTTCTGACTAAAGGCAACATAAATAAACTTGAGGCTTACGTCGACCCGAACCGTTCTCTGCAAATTCGAGTCGAATTTTGCTCTGAGTTATTTTTGTGGATAAAATGCGGATCGTACTTATTTAGTTAACGCCACATACAGGGAGAGTCACATAGTTTTCGTGTAGTGGTGTAATATCGTTGAACTTATAGTGTCAAGGCTTATTCAGAAAATTATAAGATAATATTTCGACTTTTTTTATAATTAAGTAATATTATAGTCATACTTTATAATACTAAATATTCCTCCCGACGCGAACACCGAGTAAGTACCGTCTTGCAGTTCACGTTGGTCTCCGATATGACGTCATAGCCGCTCATCTTGCGAACTTGTCAGATTAAAGTCAGAATAATAAGAAAAATATAATACAAAAAAAAAGGATCGGTAATGTGTTAGGGCCGCGCCTGCGCCACATCTGGGAACACTGCATCTCATTATGCCGATCCGTCTCGGCTCACTGGAGGACGGCGGCATTCGTGACCGAAGACAATGCCCATTACAATATTATTATTACAAAGCAAGCATGAATATACCGTCTTATAACTTTCGCTTAATTTTAATTATTACATTATTTTCATTTCTCGTATTAATAGAAAGATTCACACAAGGAAGAAGGATTAGAAATAATTTTAACAGTTTTTACTAATAATTTTGACAAGTTCAATTTTAAACTTAATTTAAATTTAGTTACATTATAAGAACATTTGCAAATATGATTGTGGAGTTTAAAATTTATTTTCCGTATTGGGTACAGTGACGAAATAATTATTATAGTAATTTTATGTACGTGTGATTCATAGGAAAAGTCGTAAATTCGAGTCTGGGTACGTACCGCTATATTCTCATTTATGTTTGTAACGTGAAACGTGTTCACAGTAGTTCACGATTGCCTTCTTGCAATTTATTGACACTGGTAATGCCATTGGTGACGCACGGTGGATGCCTTTAGGCTTAATCAAATTTAAATTACGATACGAAATTTTAAAGTTTTTATTAGCACTTTAGTGAAAGTTTTTCTAAGAGCATCGTCTACGCCCGATAGGCGACGCTCGAGTCGTTTACAAAAATGTTTGTACTCAATTTATTTTTTTAATTATTGGTTCTTTATAGTCATTTTCAAGATTATTCCTGTACAAATCTGGATACAGAGTTAGATGATGTCTCTCTGTTTGTTTTCATTTTACGATTGTTTTTTTCTAGAATTCTTTTTTTTGGGCTAGTTAGTGACTATTTATAATCGAGGGCGACGAACGAAATATATTTGATCTGTACTGAAATATTTGTTGAATTTATGTATTTTTCAATACGGTTATTAATTATTGAGGACGTTCCTTAATTATTTTCAGGTAATTTTATAAATATATACGTAAAATAAATGTAAATGTTTCAAAAAAAGTAATGTATTTATGTTCTGGTCCGTTTCTTGTTCTCAGGGCGAGGGATCAAAGTTACGATTTGGACAATGACAATGGACACGCATTGTGACCCGGATCACTCACACTACGACGAAAAGGCGCGGCCGCTGACATCTTGTAGTCTACGACATACTAAAAGTGATTTAAAAAAGAGCTTCACCAACGAACATTACCCCGTACAATTTTCAATGCA
The DNA here is from genome assembly GCF_030269925.1 of Bombyx mori. Taxonomy (NCBI): domain Eukaryota; kingdom Metazoa; phylum Arthropoda; class Insecta; order Lepidoptera; family Bombycidae; genus Bombyx; species Bombyx mori. The sequence continues at coordinate 11,515,690 of NC_085110.1, forward strand.
ATAGATTAAATAATAATTACAATGCCACAAATCCAGAATCTACCCGATCCGCGCCCTTTTGATAGTGCACGCCTTTTACTATCGCACAAAAGACTACCTCTATGAGAAAAGGATCTTGACCTACCAGTTTGTTCAGAATGTTCGACACTCAAAAACAATTTATTCATGCATCCATGCAGCGACGACCGCTAACAAAAGAATAAAATATAGACGGAGGGGTATAATGAATACTAGACAAAGACTATTTTAATAGTGTTACTTGCGCGAAATATATTTTTATGTATGACTCTACAAGTAAACGTTCTTTTGTTGGAGGAATAATTATGGTGTAAGTAAAACATGCGACTCGATAATGTAATGTAGATTTTATGTAGTTCAGAAATGGTAAGATCTTTTCTAGTGCCCATACGTTTCTGTTATACATGAATGACTCGCTCATCGTAGCATTGTTCCAAAGACCGTTAAGTCCTGCCCATCCGCCTTAATTGTCATAAATCACATAATTTGCTTTATAAAAGTAATTTTTAAGATAAGAATTAAATAGGCCTATAATTACAGAGCCCTTTTATGGTATGTTTTCGGAAAAGACAATTTTTGGCTTGAATTATTTAGTTTATAAAAACAATCTATAATAAATAAATTAAATTTCTTTCCAATTATAATTCAAAAAAGAGCAAATACGATTTTTTATCCTTGATGCAGTTTAGAGCAGTGTTCTTACAGAGACACGCCGTTCGAGATGACTGAGCGGCGGTGAAATACAAACTATTGATTTTATATCCCAATACAATGAGTTGAACACTATATTGATGTACTAATAATTATTATGCCACACTATTTATTTATTATTTTGATCTGACGTATTTGATGAACTGATGTTAAAATAATTCGATTTTTTTTTTCGTAAGTAATTAATGTCACTAAATTTTAATACAATTTACAGGCACTTACAATGGAAAGGAGAAGATATAATTTTATAGCGTTTTATGTTTTCACTAATTTTAAAAGTTAATTGAGAAGGAATATTTAAAAAAAATTAAAGAACTATAGTTTCTAAATAAAATCTAGAACATCTCTTTGTGTTATCGGTTTTCACAAAAAAATATAATGTTTGAAATACATAGATATAATTTTACGTAATTCTTCAATTAAAACATGAACTAAGAAAAGAGACGGTGTTAGGTGAATACCGAAACTATATTTTTAAATATAACTAGTACTATTGAACGCACGAATGTATCATTAGCTGCTCTGAATCAAGTATTTGTGGTGATGTACTGTTAGTGAGAGATGTGAGATGTGATCATGAGAGTGATAAAGTTTTATTATAATATAATACATAATTGATTTAGTTTTATTTAGATTTTAAAGTTTGTATATCGCTCGTCCTAATAAGTTAAAGCTCTCTAAAATACACAGGGTATATACGATTGGTACGGTTACTGTTGGTATTTTAGGAAAACACTTCTGCCATCCATACGGTGATACTCGATCTGTTGGACAACTTAATATGTTATCATAACGTAATATATCATTATCATATCATAACATAATATTCACATCAACATAATTTAACTATATTTAAGTTATTCATTTATTGAAAAGAGACTATTAAAATTAAAAAAATTGTTTTAAAATAATAGTTTTTGAGGTAAAATTCAAGATGTTACAACGTACGAAAAAATCTTTAATTTATGAAAGAAGAAAACCAAAATTAAATGAAACATTAAATTATTTACTGTTTCGTATAAGATACTTTAATACAATATCTCTATAAGCTAGTAAAAATCGCATATCTCTTAAATCGTATATAATCCATACTCAATATGAGGTTATCGATCTTTCTTGTGGGATAAAGATAGATTGAAGATGCATGATTTTTTTTATTGTCGCTCACCAGATTATAGGGGAAAAAATGTATAGCCTTTCGTTGGAGCATATTATGTCGCGCGTACTCCATCAAGTTTTAATCCGATGGGTCTTGGTTTGCTACACTATGTTGAAATTATCTTACTGAATTACAACTCGAGGCGTATGCAGGCGGGTAAAAACATCCGTAAACAAGAAATTTTTAACTACATATTTGCAAACAATGTTAATCTGAGTATAAGTCAACAGGGAACTTTGTAATGTCTCCAAACGAGGTTAGTTCTCTAGTTTTTCATACTATAGTATTATTCTTCCAACTTCATAAAGTGCTGGAGACTCGATTGCTTGTCTTTAAAATACAAAGAGACGATAAACCTACGACAATAAAGTTTTGTTTTGAGTATGGAAGATTTTAATAATCAACCCTGAGAAATTATAATATATTTTTTAAATACCTGATACATGTGATATGATAAATTACATCATATTAAAGTAATATTTTTTACTGATTTTTAGATTATTAAGATTTAGATGTGCCAAGAACAAATTTATATTGAAATTATTTTAATTTGGCCATTACCTTTAAAATCATGGTACTGAACCTGGTGTTCCTAATCACTGTGAGTATACCTGTGTTATGTAGCGACACGGTTAATCATTTCTTAATTAAGATCAACTTGTGTACTCATAGAAATCATTGTAGCCTATAGATAACTAAGACGCCCGGTCCATTCGTATCAAGCGATGCGACTGTGCCCGCGATTGAATCTCGTAGATACCAATATTTCTAATGCAATAAGTACCTACTTAACAAAGGTTCACAAATAACTTCCACGGTGTAAGAATAACATTGTGTAATAAAAATCAAACTCGCAAAAATTGCGTAAATACTGGTGGTAAGGAGTCTTGTGAGCCCCCAGGCCTATTTTTTTTTAGGATTGTAGGTTTACTGCTGGTCCGGAGGCCTTTCAGTTTCACCAGGACAGGTGGGCGAGCAAAGGCTCAGCCAGGAGGGGTGGTATTTTGCTTACAGCTGCCCGGTCGCCCCCGAAGGAGACCTAACAACTCAAGAACAGCTACTTCGCGAATGAATCTACTACCGGATCGGAATCGCGATCCGCTGAGAAGATCCGGCGAGAAACTCAGCGGGCTGATGCATGGGTTAGGTTGCACGTGGAACTCTTTGGCGAGTTTGACGAGTACGATTACCGGGGTCCCTAAGCCTGCTCCTGGTGTTAGACGCCCATCTCTGCCGTGAAGCAGTAATGTGTTTCGCATTGAAAGGTGGGACAGCTCTTGTACTATAAAATTGGGACATAGAACTCATGTCTCAAGATGGGTAGCGGCATTTAGGATGTTGACGTGTATGGGCTCCGGTAACCATTAACACCAGATGGGTCCTGAGCTCGTGTTACCCATATAAATAACGGTAATAATAATAACTAAATTTTGTAAAAAGCGATATTAGGAATAATTTTGTTGAATAATCTTAATTACATTTTCGTTAATCAGAGATCTGTAGTTAGTTACTAGCGTCAGTGTAGTTGAAGCAGTTAATGAGCGATTAAAGCGTCAAACGCCTGGCGTCATTTCATAGCCATTCGCTAGAGAAACACATTTCCTGGATATTGTTCTGTCATTTGGAGTTCCTCGTTCCACTGCACTTGGTTTATTTATCCTTCCATTTAAAAGTCGTTTCAGTTGAATAGTCATTATGATATATCTTGGGTAGAAAACAACATTTTAATAGCTTAGTTTTAAAAACGATTTAATAATTAAATTGATAACAAATAAGCTTGTAATAAAGATATGTTATCTTGTCAGAAGAAAAAAAGCAACATATTCAATAAGGTATGTTATCGAGATTACGATTATCAGAATTTCAGTTTTCAGAAATTCAGAAACCGTGTAAAGCGTATTAGCAATCTCCAGCGCACTGCTAGATAAGCTTATTTTGTACAATTTGAATATATGTGGAATCTGTGTACGTGAGGATAACGCAGGTTTAGATTAGGAGATGGTAGCTGGGTGAGTGAGGGGCGTTTAACGGGCTAATTATCAAACGACTAATGAAGTTTGTATTCAGCGGGCGGGCGGGGGGAGGGGCGGCGCGCGGGTTCACGGAGGCGCTACGTGCTACGACTGGCAAAGCGCCCCACCTGATAACACCCCGTCCTCCACAGAAAAATTGCAGAGAAAAAGTTTCATCGCAGGGGAACGTGAATGAAATGAAGAATTGCGTCGGCCGCTTTCGGGATTATTCCCAACATGAAATTTCTTGAGAACCTTTTCATTCTGTTTCAATTCATCAAGATTCTGTTTTTATATAACTATTCAATATTTCAATCTTATGTTTATCGTGTACACTCACTCCGGCTGGATTTAATTTTCATTTTTTCTCTCCTGATTCCTTTTTTTTTAGACTAGTAATCTCATCATAGCGGCGCTAAAAATGTATTTTGAAGATACAATTTTTTTCCACTTTCGTAAGATGTGAAATATTAATATCGTGTCTCACGGTGTATTCATGTTGCATTGCTTAAATGCTCCGGTAACCAATTGATACCACGTGGATCATGAGCTCATACCCTTATCTAGTATAATTAAATAAATATCCAATTAAGTTTGGTTGTATCAAATGTATTAATTAATTAATACTAAGTTATAAATAGAGTAAAGAAATTTTACTCAAACGAGATAAAATTAGCTTGTGCGTATAGCTTCAGTTTCTATTTAATGATTATATTGTATTATGAGAGTTTTAATTCAATTGTTGAGGAATTTCTTAGTTTGTATTTTGATAAAAAAGTTTTGTTAATCGAGGTTTCATGTAAATTTTTTTTCTTTATTTGCTGCTCTTATTACATTCTATCGTTTAATGAACCTAAATCTTAGTCTAACCATTTTTCAAATATTTAGATAGGTATTTTAATATTATACGTAGACTATCATTCTCGAGAAAGCTATCTTTCTATAAGCTCTATAACTTCTATAAGTTAGGCGGGCGGCCGGCAGTCGTATAGCTATTTGCCAAATGAAACTGCATGGTTGCAAGTTGTGCCGACTTCAATTACATTGGTGGATGCCCAACCCTGTCTTGAATCTACGTGATAGGGTGTGTTGTGATTGTACAAGGATTAGCACCACCATCCTACCTATTATTGCAGCAATGCAATGAAATCTATTGGTTTGAAAGTGATTATTCACTGTTTTTTGTTAATGTTTAAGAACAACGTAGGTATATTATAAAATTGTAGGGTATGTGTTTATAATCTTCCAATAAAAATCCTGTATGAGCATGAAAGCTACTTATTAATGAAGGAGGTAAGAAAGAAGAAGTTATCTTAGAGATAGGTTCGATAGAATTATGAATTCAGCCACTTTAAATATAACAATTGACACATTTGTTTTATAAAAATAGTGTTCACTTCGTTCTATTGGATCTTGCCGATCTACTCTCCGCGCCTTTAGGCACTCCAAACACCGGTCACCGTTCTCGTCGAACTGGTATACCGAAGAGTTCGACGTGCAATCTAATCCATAGACATAACCCACTGAGTTTCGCCCCGGATCTTCTCAGTAGGTCATGATTCCGATGTAGTGGTTCGGCGAAGCACTGCTCTTGCTAGGATTAGTGTTTGCAAATTTTACCAGTTGACCTTATAAACTCTGCGCACCGAATAGCCCGTCGAGGTTACCAGCGATTTGATAGGAAAAAAGTGTTAATTAAATAGGATCTTTATTAAGTGTCAGTAACCATGCAGGCCAGAAAGCACGATTTCGTAATAAAAAAATATGTAGTCATTTAATGAATTTTATACTAAATTGTCCAAGATTACACATTTTGGAGTAGCGTTTGAAGTCCCTATCCCGTTGTTGTACTGTCTTCAACTCATATTAAACGACGGCTTGCGCCGCGGGTCTCCTTTCAAAAGACATTTACGTTGTAACGATCGCTATCGTGTCCTCGGTAAACAAACAAGTCTACCTCGTATTCTTTATTTTTCTCTATTAGGCTACATGTTTGATTGGCTCGTTTTATTTATTTATTTATTTTCAGGTTTCATAAAAATATATATAATTTTGAAACAAAGTTTGACACTTTTATTTGGAATTTATCGAAAACTTTATAAAGGACATGGGCCACTCTCCATACATTGCACGGCCTACTAAACGAAGTTCAAGGACAGTAATGAAATTAAGTTTAAATAACAGACTATATATCCCTTTTATTATAAACATATTAAAATCAATATTGTTCATGGGGATACAGAAATATTTAAAAAATAAGATAAGAATTTTAGGATATATCATAAGATTTTGCTGTCAATATACTGACACTTTAACATCATCATCAGCTTAAATATTATTTATATTACTATACTTCATAACACAGATAATACCTTATATTAATTTTAAAATACATTAATTAAATATGTTAATATATTGTGCTAATTTTTTGCAATATAATGTTTTTTAGGAAGATTTAATGTGAATTGTTTGAAATATAAATATATTTTACCTATGGCAACTCCTTCAATATTATCAATGTAGCTTAGCCATGTTCATTTCTTTTTGTTTATGATTTTAATTATCCCAGAATTAATAAATATATGTATATAAATACCCTTAAATTTTATAATAAGTATGTAAAAATGAAGTGTTTTTCCTATAGATATTTCATTAATGTCCTTGAGAGCACGAGTAGCTGGCCCGAAAATGGCCCATATCCTTTCTGAATTTTTTTGTACAAGCAATAAATACAACTTCTTTGTATAAATCGATTCGGTTTATACTTCATCTTATAATATTCCTTTATATCAACAATTTGATGATTTCTAAACGCGTTTAAAAAATACATCGTAAAACTGAAAAAGCGGCTAACGAAATTCCTCTTTAATATGCGTTATATCAGTGCTCTTTTTTAGCGACAATCAGCGTAAACAAGCGGGATGTACGGGCGGCAGGGGACATAAATTTTCATTTGTCAAGGTAAAGATAACGAAATGAGTGACAGTATAAACAAAGTGTTCAATGAAAAATGACATTCAAAAATGTAATATGCTACTTGGCTCGTATTTTGTGATAAAAAGTTTCGTTTTTTAAGGTTCTGTACGAAAACGACAAAGAACAGACACTTTATTATATTATAAATCTTATGCGTTTTTACGTCCCACTGTTTGTCTGAGCGACGCAACCATTTTAAATTTGAAAATGTTTTCGCTAAATACACGAATATTTTAATGGTAGGTGTTTTAGCTCGTCTTTTAACGGTATAGCAAAATTATGTATAACTAATTAGGATACTTCATGTACAGGATGTAGAGGACTGAATTAACTACTTTAAAGTTAACAAAAATTTGTGTAGCCCTTTTACAGGTACTTATAATAATAAAAATAAGAAAGACGACACGATAAATTTGAAAAGATGAAAAAGCAAAAAGAAGTGGGTCCGCTAATGCTGTTTGAAATACAATAGATATTTCGAATGTTTTACTGGTACTAAGTAAACCGTATCGGGACGCGGCACGACTTACTTCTACTAAGAGTTATGATACAATTAAAAAGAAATATGTTGACTTCGTTCTCAAAAGTGGACGCTACATGTCTCCCGCTTTTCTTAGTCGTGAGTGAAACCGTCAAAAAAAAGTGGAGACAGTGCTATCGTAGATACGACACGGAACCCTGCCTCTGCCGGAATCCTTTGAGGATACGGAGTTTTCAGCGCGCTACGTCAGCATTCATTTTGACTACGGAACACTGTGCTAAGTTCATTTGGTGTTTATGTTATAATAACAATATGTTGATAGACTATGATGGCAATAATATGTAAAACATTCAAATACATTTTTACCCTTGATTTTTCCTTTTTTCGGGTTAATTTTGTGAAACGATCTTATTAATAAAGATCAATATTTTTTATCGAATAAGTCGATTTTATATTAAAATATCATATTATTTATCAATTTAATTTCAAAGGTGTAGAATACTTAGAATACTTTGCTTTGTACATTTCTATCCCCTATGATTCCAGCATTCCTTACAATGGAAGGTTAGAAATCTAAAATTACAGAATAAATTAAGACAGCAATAATTCTTGTGTAATTGTTTGAAAAGATAATTTAGGGACGGTTTATTGTGTACTGGTTGGATGAGCGTAGGCCGGGACGAGCGTCGCGTAAATTATTACGCTACTAAGGGCAGACCCTGTCTCACACACGAGCATTATTTTACTTTCTAAAATATAAACGTTTATTTTTTAAATGCACTACGTCTACGTATAAAAGTTTTCATTCCTATATTTCAATATTTTATTTTGATTGTTTACTGGAAGGAGATACGGGCGTTGAGAAGTTTGAAGAATATGTTTTAAAAATTTCTAATAAAGCTAGTCCAGCTCGGAATTTAATTTTAAGCTGTACAGATTGTAAAGTGTTAGTAGATATAAATAAAATTAATTACGAAAAGCGCTGTTTCGTGCGTTTTTGTTAGGGACTTCGGAATGGCATGTTTATATTGTATGGTCTGTTTATTTAAAAGTTACACTGAAAGTTATGCTAGTTACTCATATATCTGATTATTGTATTTATCCGAATATTTAATTCCTTAATTTATTTTAATGTGCTTAAAATTGATTTAAATATTATTAATTTAAATTATATTATAATATATAATTTCGAAAATATTTCAGATTTGAATGATTTCGTCCGCACGACTTCTCACTGTCAGATTTGCTTTTAAGAGAGAAGCGCCTTACTTGAGCATCGTTTTGCGTTAGTATGCCAAATGTGATTGATGTCTTGTGTCTCTCTCCATAATAAAATTCAGTAAGTTCAGCCCATGACTGTGATAAGAAAGCTGTGGCTACTTCCATGTTTTTTTTTTCTTTTTTTTTGTATCCTTGTAGGCAGATGTGCATACGGCCCACCTGATGGTTACCGTCGCCTATGGACTTCAGCAATGCCAGGGGCAGGGTCAAGCCACTGCCTACCGTTAAGTACTCTCCACAAGCCTCATTTGAAGAAGGACATGTCGTAGCGCTCGGAGAACACCGTGGAGGGGAGCTCATTCCAAGGCCGGATGGTACGTGGCAAAAACTATCTCTGGAATCGCACTGATTCAGGTAGTATGGATGACCTCTACTCCGGTGGCGGGCGGTGCACTCCCCACGGAACATACGGTACAAAACACAGAGAGAAGCGAAGCCCCTCCGCAGACCCAGAGGTTCCAAACGATCCGTGAGAATGGGATTATCGACAATCCGAACAGCCCTCATTTGTATGGAGTCAAATGGAAGTATGGAGCTGGTATTTGGGAGCCCCGGTTCAGAGATGGGAGCAGTACTCCACGCGAGGCCGGACTTGTGCTTTATAAAGCAAAAGTCTTTGTCCAGGCGTGAAGTACCGCTTTGCTCTGTTAAGGACTCCCAGCATTTTGGACGCCAACTTGACCTTGCCTTCCAAATGACTCCGAAATTAAGGTAATTTATTATCGAAAAAAAGTCGTCTACATTTAAGTATTACATCAAGCTTTATAATAATAGTTAGGAATTCTCATATACTCAGCACAGAATAATACCAAAGTGTAATGCATCGGTCTAGAAAAATGTTGTTTAAGAACGATCATGGATGTTCTAACTAGGTGTGTAAAAAGATATGCTACATGTGATAAACATTATTTATCACGTTTCGGGAAAAAGCAGCTGTCTTCCGTAAGGGTGTTGGAAGGCGACAGTAAACCAAGAAAACTAAAGCAGCTGCGAAGCGTAGGCAAAAGAAATATTGTGCATACTTTTTCAGACAGTTGTTGTCTGCACCGTCTTGCTTAAAAGACAAAGGGCATGTTAAAAGAAATGTTGATTTCTTTATTTTCCCCAGAATCAATGTTTTGGTTAAAGTTTAAAGTTACGATAGCAACTTCAAAAATCACAAAAATAAGAGACCCTAGACTAGTCCATACCTTTTCAAATGTTTTAAATCAAATGAAGAAATGAAAAATGTAGTGGTTGGTAATCATTTTGAAAAAAAAAAGATGTGTGGTGTCGTGGGACACCGGATAGGAACGAAGTTGCTTATTATAAAAATATTAATTTTAAGTTCTATTCGAGGTATAAAGAAAATAAAACTGGAGGTTTCGCAACAACCCACGGTCATTCGGTAACGTGTGAATTTATTGTGGTACACTTCATTCATGGTTGTTTGCTTAAGAGTTACGGTATCGCGCAAACGAACGCTCTGAGATCGTGGTCAATGAATGATAAAAAAAATATATTTTTTGTACATTATTACAAAGCTAACTCGTACACTGTGTGCATTACTAATAAAAAACTTACGTTTCGGACGTTTTTTCCCGGTTAGGGTACCCCTCCGCATCGTCCCATAAGGAACTTCGTTCCAAAAACACACCCACGCACAAGAAATTACTTTGCAAATAAAATGTTTTCTGAATATGTTAGTTTCGCAAAACTATGCCATTTTAGAGAGAGAAATGGGCGAACGCCCTTATCCAGCGTGACAGATCAGTGCGGAGAGGGATAAGCTCTCCTTATCTCGTCACGCCGCCTCCTCGAAATGCTGCACTCGCAGAAGTGGAGCATCACCTTCCTTGTCTCGTCGTTGCTGGGCATCGTAGCCACAACGGTTAGCAGCGACAACTCCGGTCCTACAATACACATACAAATTCCTACAATACAAACAAGACACGGCACTGCCCTAGCCATGAGGGGCAGTGCGGGAGCGTGTGCTCGGTCGTGTCCTCGTCGCACTCAAGATGAGGTACCCCGTCGTTGATTCCCTTTTGAGAAAAAATAGTATGTGGGATATCTGCCTGCGGGAGTCGCATCGCGAGATACGAATACATCAGGCTTCTTGCCGTTTAGGCCACAATGATTTCACTACTACTACAGGACTATTAGTTACCTTAATATCCAGAAAAATACGTTTTATGATATCCATTTAGGGTATTTAATGTTATAATATAAATAGAGTAAATATCAGCAAGATACTACTTCATTTTAATTTATATTTCTACTTTCTGGAACTTTTTGAATTCACAATTTATTATTATTATCATATTTCACAAAATGGCGCCCTGTAAGTAACGATTTTGGCCTCCATTCGAAGAGACCTTGTCAGGCTACAAGTAATAAATGAGCTCAGCTAGCTATTTGTTTCGATCAAACAATCCAGTAGTAAGTAGCCCATAGATTTTTTCAGACACAATGTGGCATTGGATACTTTCGTTGTTCACTATTTCTCAATATTATAGTGTACTTGAAAAGATTGCATACAAAAATCACTAAAATGCATTAGCGAAGCAGCTGCCTTTGGCTATAAGGTCTCCTTCGGAGACGCTCGGGCAGCTGTTAGCAAATCCTACACCTCCTGGTTGAGCCCGTGCTGGCAAGGCCTCTGGGCCATAAGTAATACTTTCTTTCTTATACACTCAATATCTATTTTGAGGATGCTGTGCCAGAAAAAATCATATGTTTGATTTTGAAAGAGAGATATATCTTGGTAATGAAACAAACAGCCACCTGTTTATTTACTTGATAAATTATTTAAAACCTTTGATGGCATTTCGGATTCGCAATAAGGGTACATTGAAACAGGGTGCGCTGCCGCGGACATACACCGAACAGTATTTGGACGTAATTAAAACAAACAGGAGGAGGTTCGCCACTCCTATCTAATTGCGTTCGTCGTGTTGAAATAATCACAGAAGCTCTGACAGAGTATTGGTAAATTACGATTGCCATTGAAACGTGATCCCTATATAAAACGTTTGAATATTATGATTGACAATCCAATTAATTTTAACATCTGCTATTGGTGCTGAGTTTTGTATAGTAAAACTAAGTCTTAAAATTAATTGTGTATTATTACATAAGTCACAATATAATTGAAAAACGGCTGTTTCACCTTTTAAGTTGGAACACATAATATGTAACTAACTAACTGCTTAGCGGCGCCCGTAAGTGAACTTACATATGTGTTCCAGCTTTAAAGGTGGGACAGCCGTTATTTAATTACAATGTGACTTATGTAATAATTTAGGTACCCAGCTTACGGGTGCAATTTCACTATACCGCACAAAATAAGCCCAATCACCAGTAATTATTCAAATTTATTTTTTGTAGATTCTGTTTTTATTACACGATGTTATTTCCGTATTTAAGAGGTCTTTTGAGAATAAGTAAGTGGTAGTAGGTACGTGTAGAAAAATATATAGGTACCCGTCGTGGGATTTGAACTCTTGCGCTGTCGCATCACTAGACATTATGCTACGGACGCTTAATTAAGTAACAAGCCAGAAACTATTTAACATTTACTTATTTATTAGATTGGGTTTGTTGTGAGCCCATACGGTAGGAACAATCATACAACTGCACCCTTAAATCTGACTAAGTAGCATTCATAAAACTAGCGATGTGGTGTTGGCCTAAAATTGCACCACCACATCTCATCCATAAAGGAAGATTTAAGGGTTCACAGAAAAATGAGTCGCATTTTTTGAGTATTATACCAGCGTATTGCGATAGCCAATCGGTATTTACTGCGGACGTACTACATATTAGCCGGCACGAGTAGGTACTACCATCTCAACATTACTTACGGGCTCCAAGTAGCCATTTAACCGCAAGTAGGCCGTGAGCTGAGAAATGCTTCTACATTAAGAGGATCAAGAGTATGTTTGAATTTTTTTTACAGATTTAAAATTTGCTGTCCCAATTTCTAAAATTGTGACCTAAATTGTGAAATGTTTTGAGTTTTGATAAAGTTCGAAGTTTAATTCAGAACTAATTTTAGTTTATTTTATTATCTGTAGCATTTACAAGTAACCACCACTAGAGTAGTGCAATTTGTTAATTTTTAAGAAGTTAAGTTGTTTGCAGAAACGGTGAGCATGGGTGTCGAAGCTGCAGACGGCGCAGACAGTGCGGCTCGTGGTAGCGGCGACGGCTGCGGGGGCTGCGCGGCCGGGGAGCGCGGCAGCGCGATGCTGCGCGCCTCTCAGTCGAGACGCGATGTCCGCCCGCCCTAGCCGCCCGCCCCGCCTCCTCTTCGCATACCTTCATTCGACACTCTCATATTACGAAATATCTTTAATTAAAACCCATCGAACGCGGTCTTATGTTTACTGCACAACTTTTTGCGGTAGCTTGCATTTTAAGATTTATCTTGTCCTCCATTTCGATCTATGCGCGAGTTTAGATGTCAAATAATTTCGAAGCTTTCGGATGGACCGGAAGGGGGCGGGAGGGCTGACGGATTCGGAGGGTTGCGGGGCGCAGAGCCCCTCGCGATGCGGGGTTAGTAGGTTCGCGATGTCGCGTCGTCGTCGGTCGGAATGCATTCGCGGACGTAGAGCGGCGACCTAAGGTGCCGCGCCGATTTTCACCTGGGCGGCTGAGGTCGCTCACCTCTTTTTTAAATGAGAAGTTCAAATTTACCTTTCGGGTTGTTTCGGATTACTATTATCTAGTAACAGTTGTTTAAACTCCCAAACATAGATTTATTTTTAGGTTCAACGTCTCAAGATGCAAGGTCAATTTTGCTAGGTGTCAACGAACCCCTCGTTTATACGTCAGGTCGATGACGTCGGGATATCACTTTGAAACTTTGGCACCAGCAACATTTTAATAGAGAAATTAAATGGAATCAAACGTTTTATTTAATAGATGTGTTGTGTTCTAAAAATGAGAGGAACAGGAGAAGAATCGAAAATTTAAAGTGTCGAGACGAAGAAGGAAGACGGAAGTGTATAATGACGTGCGGCGTTCGAGGAGGCCACAACTTTAACCCTGCCCGAATTAGTGCACCGGACGAGATTAAAATAGCGAGGCGGCGTGTACAGTTACATGCGGCGCGTCAATGTCGGCCCGCCGGCCGGCTTTCGGCGGGTAAGCTAACACTGCGTCTGATTGCAGAACTCACTGAGACCAGCCCTATATGTGGAGGCGGACTCCGCCGCCGCCGCGCCGCGTACGCCCTCGCACCGCTCACTACGAGCTATTTCTGAACTCATCTCTTCCACTCTGTACACGCTAAATTTTACGCTTTTCTAAATATAATATAAGCGCGCTACAATGAATTATAAAAGCATAGTTCTCATTCTTCACACCTACGCATGTATTTAGCCGCTGTAAGAAAAACACGGTAATCAAGAATAACAGGAACGTTACAAAAACAAACGAAGAGGTTCGCTATTTCAAGAAAATCTTCAAGAAACTGAACGGCGTACGAAAGCGAGAGCGTTGTTCGCTTTAGCTGGTTGACTTCGGGTCAAATTGTCATTTTCATATCATTTGGTCCCCTTCAACCAGCTGTAGTTAACATCTGCTTTGCTTTCCAAGTGATAGAAAGATGAATCGAAAATCCAAGAAACAAGAAAATTATTAAGTTTAAGATATTTCAAAATGTATCCGTATAAAATATTCTAGTACTCGTAATACTGAATGTTGTAAATGCGCTAATTGATATTTATATTTTAAATTCGGAATGATATTAGTATAACATAATTAGAATATACGTAATTTAATTTTATTATTAATAATTTATTAATTATTATACGAAAACTGTCATTTAACGAATACGATTTAGTCCGTTTGAAGATATAAAAATTATAAAATTTTGGAAATTCCGTAATGTGCAAAAAGGTACATTCGTTTTTATGATTATAATTGTTACGTTAGGACGTCTAAATTCGCATGAACTGAACCAGAGTCGTAAGCCGAACCAAAATTTAGTACCGAAGGTTTGATAGCTTTACATACTTTTTTTCATCGAGGGAAGACTCTAGGGAAAATAAGCTTTCAGTAGGTTATGGATAAAGTCGTTTGTGCTTTTGCTTTTGTAATATCGATTGGAGGTAGCGAAGGTTTTCGGAGTTCTCACGCGAGGGAGGATCATAACGCGCAGCGCACTTTGATATTATAACAAGATTACCCGAGGAACCGCTAACAACCTGACGATTCCACTACAGCCCGCATCGAATTATATTTATATTATATTCCTTTTTCTTCTAAGAGAGTTTCCTGAATTTTTTCTCCGAATGGAAAATTTCATAAACTTAGAACTTTCGTAGTTTCCATTTTATATTTGACAAACGATTTCTATAAAATTAATCAGTCCAAACTAGTTAATCCGTAGTTTGGAATTAGTTATAAAAACGCACAAACAAAATTGCATGAACGACTTTATTAGCGATGTACGACTGTGTATGTTAAGCTCTAGTAAGACTAGGTTTTTTCTAGAAATTATTATTTCATCATTCAGTTTGTATGACAATTTCATATGATTTGTACTTTATTATCACTAAACTAGTTTCAATGAGTAAAACACATTTGTTAGTTCCTTAGATTTTCGTACTTTGTCTAAGTAAATTAAGACTGATTTAATGATTCGTATCCAGCAAAGAGTCATTGTAGTATGTATGGGATCACTGTATTAATACTATAAAATATTACTTTACATAAATATGGATTTAACTAACTACATATAGATAGAAGTGAACTTATAATTTTGTAAGATAAAGTTGAGTAAATACAGTCAGTAATGCGGTAATCAGAAAAACATAGACTTCTAAAACAACCTAGCAGATCAAAATAAAAACATTCACGAAATAGTGTTTTTTCGCATGTTCTGAATTTATTTTATTCGGTTGTTAAAAATCCATAGACACCTTACTCGTGTTCTGAATTTTACGTGCTAGTGTACGGTTGTATGTATTTTTAGTTTTCCAAAACATGCGGCACTGAACTGTTATGTTTGTATTTCCTGTGTATCATTCTTTAGATTATCTCGATCGTCATTTTTATTAATAAACGCAGTAACTAACGGAGCATCTATGATTTATGGACATTCACAATTAATAACAAATTCATGATTAAAATGAAGTAAAGTACGACAAACACGTAAGTTCTAAACTTAACAATTTTAATTCCAGGTACTTTTCAATTTATTATGATATCTTCAACATTTCATAAAACTGTAAAAACTAGTGCTGGAATTATTCATAATCTGATCACCGAATCGTGTTCTTACATAAAATCAGTTGATCTTTTTACTCTCTTGTAGATATATTCCAATATTCGAGCTCATTTATTACTCACATTTCGTATTATAAATATGGAAAAATTGTACGTATATTTTATTACCGACTTTGTCACAAGATAAGTTTTTGTTATCCGGGGAAATGTGAGGGAGTGTCTGAGGGAGGTTAACAAAAACGCTAGAGGCTGCAGGCGGCGGACGGTTTTCTGCGGTGCGACTTTGGACCATAAATCAAAAGTGTTTAAGGAGCTTCCACACACACATACACAGGAAGTATCGTATTATATTATTGATACTATTTATGTTTCCATTGTTATATTACGTAATTCAGATTTAAGATCTAAAATATATTCAAGGCTATTCCTAGCATTTTTGTCACTATTTTAATTTCAAAGATAAGTTATTACGTAAATTACTGTTTGATGAACATTAAATGTGAAGTTCAGTGAATAAACTCAAAATACCTTAAACGAGCCAAAGCATTAAGCCCCTGATCCTATAAAGGATGTTTATAACGCTGAAATTGGAACCTTTAATGTTATAGGGATAGATAAATACTTAGTATTATAATATAGATACTTAGTATCGTATTTATCTATAGGGTAAAAGTACAAAATATATATCGAGATTTAATTTTAAACTTTTCTATGTTAACATTAAATTTAATTTCAGCAATATTACTGTGTTGAGTCGGTGGCGCTTTAGCTGAATACGACTTAGAAGGAAATCACCTGGCAGGCCATTAACCTAATTCACGGACGCAAAGACAGGGCGGAGACGCGGGTGGCGTAGCGCCTGGTTTAATATCGCCTCGCTACCGGTAATAAGATGGAAATAAGGCAGTGGTGAAGAAGCCGGGCCAATCATTTTCTGTTCGCAACTTTACACCGTCAACGTACAAATTACGAAAATTGTAAAACATATCATTTTATAATATATATATTTTATTTATTGTGTAGAT
Organism: Bombyx mori; assembly: GCF_030269925.1. Classification (NCBI taxonomy): domain Eukaryota; kingdom Metazoa; phylum Arthropoda; class Insecta; order Lepidoptera; family Bombycidae; genus Bombyx; species Bombyx mori. The sequence continues at coordinate 11,532,574 of NC_085110.1, forward strand.
GGATAAAGTTAACTGCTCATCTATTGTCACTGGCGCTTATAGACATTACAACGTGAATGCCATGATCAACTCTGAAACATGGAGCTCGAACTCTCAATTGTATTGCGTAAGGGCTATTTCACCTCTAAAACCGGAACGCAAGACAGCTTCACACCACAAAAAGGCACAACACTAGTGCCTACTTGCGGAGGCTTACCAGTATATGCAGGTTGGCGAACACAATAAGTTGGTATATTATTTAAAGAACACTGCTGTCCATTCTCCGGTGAATTCTTTTGTCGGCTTTTATTACGACAATCAGGGAAGAGACGGAGTGGTGCTACTCTAAACCGACACCGCACGAGTGATCACATTTTCTGACCAGGGGTCTGAGGGTTTCCTTTCCAGCAAAGCCCTACCGATTATGATAAATACTTTTCAATTATTTCTTTAGACATTTAATTATTACATTTTTTAATAACATGTTCATTTTGGTATTTTATTTATTTCGGCGGTATTTAATTATTTTTTTCGCTTAGATGGGTGAATGAGCTCGCGGCCCACCTGATGTTAAGTGGTTACTGGAGCCCATAGACATCTAAAACGTAAACGCCGCCACCCACCTTGAGACATGAGTTGTAACGTCTCACTTTTAACAGTACAATGGCTGCCCCGCCCTACAAACCGAAACGCATTACTGTTTCACGGTAGAAATACGGTAAGAAAATAGAAATACGGTGATGGTACCTACCCGTGCGGATTCACAAGACGTCTTACCACCAGTAATTACGCAAATTATAATTTTGCGGGTTTGATTTTTATTACACGATGTTATTTCTTCACCGTGGAAGTCAATCGTGAACATTTGTTAAGTACGTATTACATTAGAAAAATTGGGACCTGCCGGCGGGATTCGAACTCCGATGTATCGCTACATATGAATGCAGCGGACGTCTTATCCTTAGGCCACGGCGACTTCAAAGATAGTAACTTAAGTATCTTTTTCTCGTCTGATTGTCAAACGATTTTCTTGAATTTTTTTTTCACTAGCTATTGACGGGCTGTAGTATTACATTAATTGATTTGGAAAAGTCAGTTTTGTTTTGTAATTTTAAGATGATAGAAAACATTATACTCGTACATAAGATAAATCGAAATCGTGAGATGTCAGTGACTATTTTCGAATTTTGATCATTGGTCGAACAGCAGTTAACATTAATTGGAAGGAAGGTTCAGAAAGGCAGGCATTAATTATTGAGCCGCCATGATTGTGATAAAATACGATTGAAACTTCAGCTACATGTTTCAAGATTGTCGGCGTCATTCACACCGTGGTGTCTATAAGTTCCATGGAAGAGTTGCAATGTATGTGATTTAACAAAAAATCTAAATTATAAAATGTATAATTCATACTAATCGTATTTGTCAGCATTTTTGTATCTTATCGTTAAATAAAAGTTGAATTTATTTATTTATAAAAATACGATCAATATAATTGTATTATTTAATAATAAAAAAGTGCACTTTACACACGGTACAAGTGAGTTAGTTTCTCACTCTGAAGTATCTCATTTTCTCGCTGGTTAAATCCTACAGATATCCTATAGTGTCCCGTCCCATTTGTCTCTTTTTAGTGTTGTTTTGTGTGTCATCACATGTAGATGGAAATTTAAGCTTACGGTCCTCCCGGTACTGAGTGATTGCCGAAGCCCATAGATAATCACAAAGTGAATGCACTCGTTATTAGTTCACCTTGAGACATGAGGTCGGAGTCTCAATAGTATTGTTACGGCATTCATTCAAAGCGTGACATATTACTGCTTCGACTGTTCTGCTTTATTTTATTTTACAATAACGCACCGGGATCCTAGTGTGGTTTCAGGTTCAATGCGACTGGTAGAAAATAGAGGAAATGCAATAAATTTTCATTTCCGGCGGATTAAAGCACAACGGGTGGTTGAATTAAATATTTCAGGTGTGCCGTAGTTCCGAGTTAGCACGGAGGTTGATGAAACGACATACTCCGCACTCGGAGGCTAGAGGGAAAATTTAATTACTGTTTCACAGTTGAGAGCCACCGTTCAACACAATTTTAAACAGCAAAGCACGTCTCTACAATGTTGAACGAGTTCCATTGCTATTGTTGTTCGTAATGTCGCTGGAGATATTTCGACTTACTTTTATATTTCACGTCATTTCAAAATCATAAACCAAGTTTTGATTTTCAATTTGCTGGACAACGTGATGTTTCCTATTTCGATTTGGTTTAACCACAATACCTTTAAACATACATCTACATTTTTCTGTAGAGAAGCAGTAATGCAGTTTTAAGCAATGATATAATTATAATTTCGACTCACCTTTTGATATCTATGGGCTCTGATAAACATTTAACATGATGTGAGTCGTGATTTCGTCCAATCTTATACCTTTAAACGAGCAATTCTTGTATATTAATATATATGTATATAATCTGAATCTCGGAAACGGCTCCAACGATTTTCATAAAATTTAGTATACAGGAGATTTCGGGGGCGATAAATCGATCTAGCTACGATTTATTTTCAGAAAATGTTGTTTTATTCGTGTTTTCAATAATCTACTCTTCCCGACATCTATTGGCGAATAATAATACTATTTTTCTTAATTGAGGACAACTAACCGCTTTAAAGACACAACAAGATGGCGTTATCAAAAAAAAAACAGAGCAAAGCTCGGTCATCATCTAGTAATTATCTATTGCAACAATCTTAATATTATTGACACGCATTTTTTTCATGACGACTTTTTTTTATATTTAACGATCACATAAATGTCGCATGTGATCAGCTATGTATTGCACTTGTATAACGATCAGCTAATGGGATATGAATGAAGGCGGCATGGTGATTGCGGCAACGGTACACACGGTAGATCTAATGGAATTCACTTGTACGCAAACACGCCGCAGAACGCCCCTCACTATACCTGAATCGCTAAGCGAATAAATACCAAAATACTTCAGTATTTTACTCGTGCGTTGTGTCGTCAATTTCGTCGCCAATAAAGTTCTTTTTTAAAATGTCAGTCTAATTTCAGTATGAAATGTTCGAGTATGTGTCTGTTTTCTACAACTAAACTAATATATTTTTCTAGTAATGTTTAAAACAATCTTTCTGAAGCCAAATTTAACTTTAAAGGCCACTGCTGCTAAAAATTGTGTGAAAGACTCGTGGATTTTTTTATTTACCAGTATTACTTTTTTGGCTATAAATTGAAAACGGGATTACAGTAATCCGCATAAATTCAAGACGATTATTTAATTACAATAGAATTATCATTACAACAAGCAACTGGTTCAGCATGAAGGAGTACCAAGAGGTTTTATTATCAGATAATTAAATTATCTGATGAAAAAAGCGAGAAATTATTTATAGGTTCATACACATATTTAGATGGTACTGGTAGAATGGTACGACAAATAAACACGATGTCAGATGTTTAAAGACTGGCTTTTTTTTTTGCTTAGCCGACAACGAGCTCACAGCCAACCTGATGTTGAGTGGTTACCGGACCCATAGACATCAAAAACGAAAAATCCGCCACCCAACCTGTGACATGAATTCAAAGTTACAATTCTATTGTATAACGGCTGTCCCACCCTTCAAACAAAAAAACATGATTGCTTCGTGACAAAAATAGGCATATTACTTGTCTTTAATATTACGTAAGCTGTCATTGCGCCGAATTTCCAAGAAGTTTCCTTGCAAATTCCTTAGAAATATTGGGATTCTTAGAATCGCGATTGCGCGCGGTGTTTAAGGTTTGAGTCTATTTAGAAAATAAAGCAAAGTTAAAACTCTTCTCAAGAGTGAATCGGTACTTCATGTCTTGATAACGACTAAGGTTTTACAAAGCCTGGAAGTCCAAAGCTCAAAAGCCGAACCTGATAGCCTTTCGTGGAGTAATAATCGTATCTCTGGGGTGGAAATCCCAAGTACCTACTTGGACTCCATATAGGAAAGGGCCGTTTGGATTTTCCGTAATTTTGATCTTACGGCTTAGAATTTCTAGCTCTACGGAGTGTCTTCGGTTCGTTTTGTTTTATTATACATGGAATGTACTATGGGGAGTTCTAAAAATAATAGTTTCAGATGATTGTGTCATTAATTTTTTATCGTCCCACCGATGGCCGTCAGAGCAGAGATCCAGTCTACCTAGGACCATTGCCACCATCCACCATCAGTACGTTTTCTTTCTTGCTACGTACCACCCGGCCTCAGAATTAGCCCCCCTCCATGGTTATTTTTGAGGCCTGTCACCCTTCTTCAAACGAGGTTTGTACATGTAAAAAAATCTGTTGTCCGTAAAGTTGGTTTACTGACGATAGTTGAATGTGACAACGTCATAAGAAAATACTGATGGAATGGTTTCATTTTTCAATTATCGCAATTATCGTTGCTATAAACAATTGACACCACATTCACTTTTTACTGAACTTCATACTTGACGAAAACATGTAAATGTATTATTGTATAGCAGCTGTTTACGCGGATGCATCGCTCAAGTAGGAGAGAGACAGATGTCGAACGCTGCCGAACGCGGAGCCGATTGTCGCTCGTTGCGCGCTCTCGCTTGCACTTCAAGACTTAAATGGAACGCCTCAGAGCGAGGTAGCGCCGCATGAGTCATGTTTTTTCGTGCATGCAGCCGGCTCCATCGAATTATAAGACGTTGTCACGTCAATAACAATAATAATGTAATGCAATAGTAATGTCAATGATACCTGGAGGTCCAAATGTTACTCTGCGTAATAGCCGTTGAACGTTAATTGCGAAATTGTATGTACATATATTAGTTGAAATAGATAATAAATTAAATTTCTATTATTTATATTTATTTGGATTTTTAAACAAAGATTACATCGGAACGACGAATCTTTTTTTATTTTTATCCCATAATAGTAGGTAGATTTTATTGAAATGTGGACACAAAGACGCCGTGCGGTTTTCTCGAAGCCTTAGTTGGCCTTAAACCAGATTGAAGTGCTTAGAATTCCTTACATAAGCGCTCCGCTATAATATCGGAAAAGAGATCAGAAGTTAATCTATCGGCAACATTCCACGCGTTTCGCCGGAAGGCACCGCCGCCCGCCTCCGCCCGGGACTCTATGGCTCCCGTGCACGCGACCGCGCCCTCGTACAAAATCATCGATCCTTATTTTTGCAAGATAGCATTGCAACAATTAATCAACAAATTCATTAAAGCTCTATCATCGTTTATAAGCATGTCGGCGAATAAAAAACTAACTCATTTCGTATGTAAATATGTACGTATTTCTTAGAATGACTTGGCTATTGTAGAGAACTATTTGTCATTTGAATTTATTTATAGATTTACTGTATGATAAAGCATGTCAGTAAAGCAGAGGTAACACAAAAGATCGATCAGTTTACCAAAATATCTAAAGAGTGTCGAGTCTCCGAAAACTTGACATTTGTTGGTATCGTAAAAATATAATGGTATAACTTGTATTTTTACGAGCTCCAGAAGCCTGATCATTAAACAACCGAGATGAGTAAACGTAAAAACATGTCCTTAAACTATATGACATGAATATTGTAGTTGTTGAATGCGATTTTTTTATTTTCATTTGTACTATTGGACTATTCATTGGAAATATTATTTACTAGCTGACCCAGCAGATTTCGTAGTGCCTCAATCGATAAATAAAAGACCTAAACTTTTGTTTAAAATAAACTTAAAACAAACAAAAGGAATCCGTCCGACGGGGGGCACATGAAAGGGAAAACAAAATTGTCATTTTTATTTAATTCCGAGCATTTTCATATTTATCTACCTTTTAAACCTTCTCTGAACTTCCACTAATAATTCAAGACCAAAATTAGCCAAATCGGTCCAGCCGTTCTCGAGTTTTAGCGAGACTAACGAACAGCAATTCATTTATATATAAATTTATTGAACGTAGGAAGAACAATGTTGCAATAGATGCTTCTTCTAAACTAAAAGTTACGACTGTACACGGCCATTACAGATTTCCGCAATAAATTGAAAAAATGTGTAACTAAACTAGACTTAGAATAACTTAGGGAACAATAATAACAGTAAGCATAATGATTTAGCTGTCCTTTTTATATTATACTCTAATGTTTCAAACTGTCTTATAGTAGAAACAGTTAATATTTTTACAATAGCGCCGTAAGATTGCACAACGAAAAAATAAATACTTTTAAATTTATTGTAAAATACATTATAGGTGACGTTAATTAAAAAAAAAACCTTAATAAGGAAGGAATCCTGAAATAAATATACAAGTGTTAAGAATGTTTATTTATACTTTTGGCAATTATTAAAATGTTTAAGATAACGTTTATTTTTGTAAACTAAGTGTGCTCCCTAGTTTCAGATTTGTATGTGGCAAAAATAACCTCAGAAAACGCACTATTGATGAACATGGTAGTGGTGGTCCGTAGGCGGTCCAATTTTGAAAGAAGATGAAGAGAATTAACCATTCGATTCAAAACAGAGAACACCAAACGCTCAGCAGACCTAGAGGTTTCAATCGATCGAGTTAAAAACAAGTAGCTGGTAGTTTTGCTTTATTTTTTAAGTTATTTTGATACTGAACACTATTTGATTCATCTACATATACAATCCGTGTACTATCGGAAGCTTAAAAGGATACGGAAACCACCACAAACTTTGGCCCATCAGCTTATTCTAGCAGATGGTATATTAATTATCAGATATACATCATTTTATATACAAATTTCATTTAAAAATACTCTTCGATACGACTTAACACAGGGTGGGCCTGTAAAGAGCACATCTAAAGTAAAATAAAAAATAATCTGACATAATAATGTCAAATGCGAAGCTTCTGCAGTTGTAAGTAATGAGATTTTCCATAAGAACATAAGAACCAAGGGGGTTCCTATCGTATTCTTATTCTTCACCAAAATGTAAGTGGCCCAATAGGCCCTGCTTTAGAGTCCACGGTATCCAAAAATTCATCAAATACAGCTCAGCGTTCAGCCATGAAAATCGATCGGACAGACCTATAGTAAATTGAAATGAAGTCGTCGTGGGCGATGCACCGGTGTTCGAATCTCAGGCGGCTACTAATTTTTCTAATGAAATACGTACTCAACAAATGTTCACGATTGACTTCCACGGTGAAGGAATAACATCGTGTAATAAAAATGAAACCCGCAAAATTATAATTGCGTAATTACTTGTGGTAGGACCTCTTGTGAGTCCGCGCGGGTGGGTACCACCACCCTGCCTATTTCTGCCGTGAAGCAGTAATGCGTTTCGGTTTGAATGGTGGGGCAGCCGTTGTAAGTATACTTGAGACCTTATATCTCTAGGTGGGTGGCGCATTTACGTTGTGGATGTCTATTTGCTCCAATAACCACTTAATACTAGGTGGGCTGTGAGCTCGTCCACCAAACTAAACCTAAAAAATAATAATTACACATTTATAATAAATTAAGTACGGAATTATAAATATATACAATGTCTGTCTGGAATGAATGATCAATCTAGAATCAATCTCTGTCTGCTACAAGCTACACAGTACTTCATGCTTCCACGACCGTCGTTTGTTAGCTGCAAGTCGTTTTGAAGATTTGCTATTGTAGAACGAAGGGCGTAGAAGTATTTCCGAAAAGCAAAATAAAAGGTTTGTGTGTTTAGAGTGCGCGCGTTTGTGGTCGGGAGGCAAGCGACCGACAATGTGGCTCGCTACCGGGAATAGATTCCTTTAGTCACATTTATGGCTAATATATTCATGAAAGTTTCACAAAATATTTGAGCGTGTTGTTGCTATTTTGTTACAAGTAGGATGCAGACAAAATACACATATCGTCATTTATAGACTTATGTTGCGTTATTGTTTAAATGGTTTTGTAATAAGTTTTTATAATTTGAGATACCAGTGTTACTCATATTTTTCGATCGCAGTAAAACACTCAGTCTGCAAGACGAATGTTATTATTCGTTTGTTACATTACATTCATTAGAACCTAGGAATTTGTTATATATTAATGTTCTAGAAACGCATTTTTAGTATCCATTATGTAAGCGGGCTGCCCGTCCACTTCCGACAGAAGTATGTATATAACAATAATTATAAAACATACCTTTACAGTGTACACGTAAACACAAGCCGAATCTCTAAATATAGTCTCTTATATTCATTGATTCATTGAATTTAAATATTCCTCACATTCCCACTTAAGTCACCCTTTCATTTTCTCGTGAGTCTTACATATAGTCTTTTTTATGGCCTTTTTCGGCAGACGAGCATACAGACCACCTGTTGATCAGAGGTTACCGACGCTCATGGATGACAGCAATGTTAGGGACAAAGCCAAGTTGGTGTCTACCGTCGAGTACTCTTCTATGGAGCGGGCATTGAGCTCGGGATACAACGTGGAGGCGAATTCATTTCAGAGCCGGATGATAACTGACAAAAAGGATCTCTGGAAACGAACTGTCGATGAATTCAACGGTTCCAGATAGTCCGGATAAGCCCTGCTCCGGTGGCGGAGGGTATGATGGTAAAAAAAAGACGGAGGAATCGTTTCGAACAATTCCTCCGTAGACGCAGAGGTTCCTGGGTTTGATATCATTATCTTTCATATTTCTACTGGCGTATCTAAGGATACTGTATCGCGTAGTTCACCGTTCGCCATTGCGAAGTATCACTTATATGTTGAAGTTTCTAGCGGACTCGCCAGACAAACTTTTATAATAAAATACCTAATTTGCTTTTGTAGTTGCAATTTGGTTAAATTGTGAATCTAAACCATTCTCGAAACATCATGAAGACACCTAGAAAATTTCAAAAAATTCAGACCAGCCGTTTAGGAGAAGTTCACTAAGATACCACACGGACAGAAGTATTATAAATATTAAGATTATTTAACAGTTTAAGCCGCAACATATGGCGACCAAAATATTATGGATACGATGGTGCTACAGACTGGGCTCACAACTCGCTCCACAACCAGTTTCAGAATGTGTGTTTCAGGTGGTCTGATAAAAGGGTATAAAGAGCTAAATTAAAGGAATAGAGTGCACGTCACAGGCAAGCGGCTGCAGCGCACGCGACGTGCCGTGCAATTTCCGCCTCGCTATCAGATACGCCGCCCGCCCCGAGCCGCCGTGTGAACTCAACCGAAAACGAATACATGATGTCACATTCCATGTTCAATAGAAAAGAATTGATGTCAGCTCTCAGGGGACTATGGCCGTTTCTTATTTTTACAAGGGAAAAAATAAAATTATGCTTGTCATCGGATATTTTTTGAACGGGGAATCAAATTAAGAATGTTACTTGTCACACTATTTCCAAGTGTTCAATTTGTTTCAAACCGATTTCATGGAGATCACTATTATTCGATTATTATGTACTGGAACTATTATTAATTCATTTAGAGTTTTGTTTTCTTTCACAAATCGGCGTTTTTGGTTATTTATTGAAATTACAACATTCTTTCCATTTCTGCCGCCATGTATTTAATCATGCGTTTCGATTTGAAGAATGGAGCGGAATTTGGATGCAATAAAATCAGAATATCTCACAAGAAGTGGTTAAGATTTGTTACTGCTTGAGCAATTTGATACAATTCCTATATATTTTAAATTGCGGATTAAACTTCACGGAAACGGAAAGAAAAATGTATTTTTCAATTTCATAAATTATTAGCCAACAAAGATATAGTAGAGAAGGCAGGGGATTCAAAATTTCCGACCTTATTTTTAAATTAAATCAAGTAGACACATTATTAAATGGAATTTGTATCTTTCGGCCAGCTGTCATTCAGAGAGAATGAAGTCTTAGTTGCTCTACAATTACAGACAAGAGCTTTTAAATGAACCAAGCTCTCGAGCACGGCGCATCGTTCCGCACGCGGCTGTTCCCACTTCGCGATCGCTGTCTTGCCCTTTCCACGTTGTGTTAATTTCATTTAAGCTTACTTCTGAGCTTTATTGAAGTCTATAACTGATTGATTTGAATTTGTTAAAATTGGGAAACGAGCATACGAACTACTTGATGTTAACCAGTTACCGGAGCGCATATACAGAGTGGATTTAGTTGAATGAAGATTTAGAACAGTATCAATTACATCAAAAACGCATGCATGAAAAAACGCATGCGGAAAGCATGATTGCTTCGCGACGGAAATGGGTGAAGTGGGCCTTAACACTTGCTTAGTATTTAAGATAAACGATAGCGTTAAAAAGAAAATATTCTAGATAGGGATACGACTAAAAAGTAAAATATTTCAAATTCAATGAGAGAGATAGAGAATGAGAGAAAGTAACAAATAAACTCTGAATTCGAATACCATTGCAAATACTGACTCTGGCCGGGCATCGAGCTTGTACCCTATGGTACAGTAGTCAAAGCCGCTAACCTTTATACCAGGAAAGTGATCATTATACCGAAAGTTGCTAGGGAGCTATGCGCAGCTTGGTAAAGTCAGAGTTTGCGTATTTTTCGAGAAAACTCAAGCCCTCTATCTTAACTCACAATTCATCATCAGCCTGTATCTCTCTACTGCTGGATGTAGGCCTCTTCCATAGTCTGCCACAATGATCAATCCTCCGCCTTCCGTATCCAATCTTTCCCAGAATATTGCCGCAAGTCATCGGTCCAGCGGGCATGGGCACGCCCAACGCTGCGCATACCGATACGTGGTCTCCAGTCCAGAATATGTCTGCTCCATCAGCCATCGGTTCTGCGACACGTATGTCCGGCCTATTGCCACTTCAGCTTGCTAATATTTAGGGCTATGTCGGTTACTTTGGTTCTTTGACGGATTTCCTCATTTCTGACTCGGTACATCAAAGAAACTCCGAGCATACACCACAACTTTCCATAGCACGCTGAGCGACTTTGAACTTACGGATCAGATCTACAGGCAATTTCCACGTTTCGGCGCCATATGTCGTGACCGTCTTGAATTGGAGAATTGGGGTGTAAGGGATGTCATTGGCATCTACAAACTAACGGACGAGGCCCTGGCGACCGACCGATGGCGGTATTACCCTCCATAATAAGCTATGTCTCTAGATAAAAACACACCAGGACATGGGCAGCAGCATGCCCTGAGAAAAGGACATAGTACTGCGGTCAAAAACTCCCCTGCCAAGCGTGGTGACTACTGAGATTAACTCTGCGAATGGACAAAGCAAACTCACAATTAAAGTCCATTATTTAGTGTGCAACTTTATTCTGCAACGCGTTGCCACTGCATAGGTAGTCGATGGCCTTATACGAAACTCCCACATAGGGTCATGATCCGGCCGTGAGAGTGGAAAAGCTGCTGCAGCAGCAGGGGCGCGTCATCAGGTCAGGGCCATCCTGTATTTCCTCACCGCCTTTTCTAGTGTGATACGAGCGCGGAAGACCCATTTTCGGCGGTCCATACTGGAGGACCAGGACAAACGACTGACCGAGTTCGGCCGGTCTACGGACCGATGCGAGGACGGACGATTCAGTTGATGAAGGTACTGACTGAGCCTGATTTCTTAACGAAGTACATGTGCCGGATGGGTGTTGAGACAAGGGCAGAATGCCATCACTGTGTATGGGATACGGCAGAAGAGTCGCACGCATTCTGTCACGTAAGAGAAGGGCAGCGTCATAATCTCGTCGCACAAATCGGTATCCACAAATCTTGCCGAGAATCTTGGCCGCGATGGTCGGCAGTGACCACTGCGAGTGTATCATCTTGGGGAAGACAGGATAGGCGATTGCCTTCTAACGAAAAAAAAAAAAAGGTGAGACATGTATACAAGAGGCTTGGATATGTGCAAATTAGCTCGAAATTTACATTTTAAATAGTATGAAACTGTAGATAATGATCTAATATAATAATACCATACCATACTATAGCGGCAATACCAAAACCATGAAAAACACTATTTAGTAAAAAAGCATAGAAAAACAATCATAAATATGTAGGTATAATATTTGATGACTTAGGGTAACAATTAGGAAATCGAAGTTTTAAGTAAGATAAGTGGAAAAGCAAGTCAACGGTTTGTATATCTGAAGATATTGATTTTGGAGAGCAGCCAAAAAAATTCGCACAGCAGGCGCGCGTCAACTGCCGCGCTGCCCCTATCTCAACGTCAACCCTTTCACGAATATTAAATTCTGTTTTGCCACTTCTCGATTCCATGTCTTCTCTCAAAAAATATGATCCGATTCGGGAAGCTTTTGCATTATTCACTGAGGCCATTGATGCGCTCGTATGCGTACATACGCAGCGAAATATTGTTCAGTTCGAGTACAGCTGCCTTCAGTATAAATAGTTATCATACAGTGTTCATGGCCTAACATATAGGGGTATGAAAAATTCAGCAGCTTGTGCAGCGAACTTTTTAAAACATGACGTCAATTGTACATTTCCACGAAGATTCAATTTTGAAATTTAAATAACTTACTTAAAAGCAATCAGTCTCTGGTGCTCTTGTTGTTGTCGAACGTTGTAGGAAGTAGTTCGTCATTTGTTTGACCTTACAACGACCGTAATAGACGTGACTTTAGTAATCATAACTTAGTCTCATTTTGGGGATTTTCTGCATTAATATTAGTTTATTCCTGTTCTTTTCATGTATGTGATCTCTAATAAATTTATAAATATTTGAAAGGTTTGTTTATAGCAACATTAGCATACAATTTTGCTCTGAAAAATTATTAACAAATTACAAGATTCGTTCCTATCGCGAATAGTATAAACTCGTTTATGAACTCGTTTTTTTATTAGTTTAAGTGGATCTATATGATTGATTTTAAGATAGTTTCTAGTGAGTTTCCACAATTTATTATAATATAATCACAAAAATCCCATGACAATAGAAAACTACACGAATAATGAAGAAGTTTTATCGTCTTTTAAAAAAGCATAACCTTGTTATCTTCATTGTCATCGGATAAGAAGATAAATATTTAAAAAGTTTAATGGTTTGAGGTTCAACTTTGTCCAATGTTCAATCCAATATAACGAGGTTGAATATTGGATAGAAATGCATGATGTTTTTAGGATAAATCAGATCCTTCAAATGTTTATATTGACTCTGTCAGATAGTATAGTGTCAGATTTACGTGTGGCATCCGGACTAGACATTATCCCCGCGGCCCGACACCAACCAATCCGGGGTTGCCAATCCACTAGAAACCTTGAATGATTATTTCGGTAAGCTCTGCACAAGTCTTAATTTTAATGCAATGTATTGCGCTTATTATCACTTTCGCCAAAATATATATAATACATGAAATCCGAAAAAAAACTATACTAGAACCAATAGGTCTTTGAAGTCAACTAACTACCTATGAAGTTGCCATTTTACAATACTGGCCACATTTGAAACGCAGTATATGAAAGACTACCACAAAATTTTAAACTTGAATGCATTTTATTATAAAAATATGGAATTGTAATTTCAAATTCAGTCATTGGTTTATTGATTAGTGTTTTGTTTTCACTCACTAGTGTTTCATAAATACGTAAACAATAAAAATACGAGTAATTACGGAATACGAGTTACGTCGCGGTAGTAATGCCACACAAACGACTCACAACATTAATGACGAGTACGGAGTGAAATTTCGATCTAAAAATGAACCCCGTGGTCGCTGGAAAGCTAAAGTCAGCAATCACGAATTAAAGGCGATAGTAGATAGGAAGCAGGAAGCAGTCTCCTCTCAGTGATGGTCACGGGGCGACCTGAGGGGGACGAGGCTACGCCGTATGCGCCACCATCTTATTGACGACGAATGCCACCCCTGTGCAGGCAATGACGGGCAGACTCATGGTAGTATTTCTCCTGGGCCACGACTGACCTGTCATCCCCGTAACACACAACGCATAGGTCCGGAGATCCAGTCGTAGCCGATATACCATAGGAGAGGGCCAAGAACCGACCTCTGTGAAACATCACCGTATCCAGTGCACACGGCAGATCGGTCTTTTCCAAAAAAATTACCAGCACGCTAGCAGGGATGCATCGACCTAACAGCTTTTTTTATATACATAGATGCCGCGCAAGTGGGTTCAATGAATTGGTGCATCTTTCATTCGATGGATTTGGGTGTTTGGAGGCTTTGTAACAAAGAGTATTAATCAATGTATCATAATACAAAAGATAGCGCGCGTCGAAGATATTATTTATAAGCATTAAGAAACATGAAAGGGTTACTAGTTTTTTTCACATGGATTGGGATTGCTTTGATGTCGGTGCGCAATTAAAGTAGAAATATTCTACCGCTAATAAATAGATTACGAATTTTCATTTCAGACTTCAAACTGCTCGAACCTTTAATTACTTTAAGAGAATTTGTACAAACGCGCTCTCGCAGATCCGAGATTGGTGGTGCTATTAAGAAAGTGTAGCGTTTGCTTATTCCAAGAACCGTCCTCGCCGAGGGCTACTTTGGTTTTGTATTAATTTTTTTGGACTAGTGAAACTAAGAAAGAGGCCACAATGAACAAAGTAGCCTCACAGTTTGTTAAAGAAGGTTTTAGTACGTACCTCAAACAATGGGTAAGGAATGGCTGAACGTGAACTTTTCTATCGTACAAGCCGAGCGTCTTTGCTATTGTCAGAGTCGTTTCCTTTATACCTAGTTCGTTCTCTGTGTAACTTTATTTCATGCATTTCTAACATTTATAATGTATTGTATTGTTGTTGGTGAGAAAATAAAACTGTTTTCTATGTTTTTGTAATGTAGGGTGTATTCGCCATAGGGTATATCGTCGCCTTTTTTTTCTTATCTATGCTGATAGCCTTGAGAGGCCTTATTCTAGCGTGTAGTTGAGCTCTCTGGGCTCAAGCCGGAGATGTTGCTAATACTGGCCCTAGTAAGAGCAGCGCTTCGCAGAATGTACCACCGGATTGGAAACGCGACCCACTGAGAAGTTCCGAGTAAATTAAGTGGGTAACAGCGCCCACTATTCATTTAAGCCTATAGCTGTCCATTTTTGAACATAGGCCTCTCAAATCGATCTTCAGTGCGGCCGGTCCGTTGCCACCTCCATCTAACTTGACCCAGCTATTTTCACTAGGTCGTCGGTCCATCTGGTGGGTGGCCGTCCCACACTTTGCTTGCCAGTAATATCGTCACCCACTAGTATCGTTCCCGATTCTTAGTAGGGTATAAGCATCTTGTTAGCCCGCATGGGTAGGTAGCATCACGATGCTTATATCTACCGGGAAGAAATAATGCCTAGCGGTATGAAAGGTGTTGGACTGCCGTTATATTATACAATTGATACTTAGACGTCATGTCTCAGGGTGGTTGACGCATTGACGTTTTGATATCTATTATTCAGTAACCACTTAGCAACAAGTGAGTCGTGAGTTCGTTCAACGATCTATGAAAAGAAATTCTTAGTTCGAGATGAAGTTGAATTTTAAGTTTGTTGATTAAGGGTGGGTTGTAAAAGTCATTATTTGGCAAATTAATACAATGGAGAGTTTGGAAAAAACTTTTCTTATGTAACAAGATGTTACTTTATTGATGAATTTCTAGTAGTTGGTTATAAGATATATGTATGTCAAGAACAGTTAACGTACATATGTTAGTTACATTGATAAAGTTGATAATCTATTTATTATGTATAAAAATGAATTGCTGTTCGTTATGCTGGACCGATTTGGCTAATTTTGGTCTTGAATTATTTGTGGAAGACCAGAGAAGGTTTAAAAGGTAGATAAATATGAAAATGCTCTGAATTAAACAAAAATAACAATTTTGTTTTTCCTTTGATGTATCCCCCGTCGACGGATTCCTTTTGTTTGTTTTAAGTTTATTTTATACAAAAGTTTAGGTATTTTATTTATCGATTGAGGCACTACGAAGTCTGCCGGGTCAGCTAGTATTCTCTAAAAAAAATATTTAGTAAATATATACTTCAAGTTTCTTTATATCTCAAATTTGGACTTGATTGCTACATACAGATTTTTGAATATGTACAAACGATCACCATCCCTATTATTATTAGTCATTACACTACCTATTAATATAGTTTTAAGGAAAAAATACATGAACATTTGACATAACTTTTTTTAAATTTACGTCTTGTTCACAGTTCTTCAAATCAAGATGAGTTGAATTCAAGTCGTTAATTAATGCCCAAGTGAGTTGGATCTTAAATTGGTGTAAATCCTCAAGGCACAGATCATGCCAGCCGAACGCCCGCTCTCGACGTGCCTCCTCCAATTACTTTAATTAAAACAATACCATAGTACCAGTGCTTCGTCGACTCTCCGCGTCTGTTTCTCATTTCCCTATTTAAATACGAGAACGAGCTTGTACTTCACGCTTAGTATGCAGAATGTTCGGGCTATTGTTTGATTTGAGAATTCAAGATAACTTTAATTATTCATTTATTTATTTACCGTGTTACACTTGGCTATACTTGCGTTGATTGATATTAACAAAGCTGAAAATAGATTCGGCAGAGTCCCTGTTTTAAAAAAAAGGGTGCACATTGAATTGCCTGATAGGATTTGTAATTCTGCGTTAGTCATCCATACTCATTTGAGTCGGAAACTCTCGGGCGAGAGATTTGAAAATCGATTAAGGAGTCTGGTTGATTCAGCGACTTCCGAGCTAGTAATTTACTCTCGAGTTGGCTGAAGGCGACACCTGTCGACCGAAGTGACGGTTGATAATGCGACGCGAGCGCCATTCACGCGCATTCGACTGCGAGGGCGTGAATCAGAAGAATTTCTGTAAATTCACTAGTGAAGCATTTCCACACTCTAGTATTATATTTTCCGTTTAAAGGAAATCTTTAGATACTTAGGTTATATTCTAGACAGAACGAACAAATTTACTACGAGAATTTTACCACATAGGTTTAAGTTACTTATGAAGACATTGATTATGACAACAGCATTCATATCTAGTACTACAAATCCAATTGTAAATGTATAGCTAGTAGAAAAGATATTTGCAGCAATTCAGGTTATCTCAAAAGTGTTTTTCGATGAAATTTTGGTAAAGATAAATAAAGTTTGTAAATCCTAGCAACATCTGAAGGCTTAAGAGTTTACACGAGACCGGGGATGTTGGAGGGTGACGTGGCTGGCGGTGGCGGCACGACACAGGACATCGCCGACGGGAAGCAACTTTGGCAACTTTCTTAAGGGCGGTTAGCGAAGTTTGACGTGCACGCGCGAGCACCGTAATCTTTGGGATCCAATACTTTGTAACAACATAGAATACGCCAGACGTACGCGTACAGCTTCCTCATAAGTTTCTTGAGAACATTTTACCATATAGCCGTTTTAAAATTAAAATAAAGATTGTGTTAGTACTGCCAACACGGGAATATGAGTTTACGACCCAGCTGGTTCTAAGATCGTTACAGTAACCTATGGACATCAGCTATACAAACGTATTTGCGTATTTTGGGAATTTATAATGTATTGAAACCTCAGGGAATTTAATATAAAGGTTAAAATACTACTTAGCGTAAATCAAATACGAAATTAAGGTAATATAATTTACCAGGAGAGAAGGAGAGCATTATGAAAATAAAGTTTATTTTTAGATGTAATTATTCAGAGCTCTAATCGTGGTTGCGAGAGCACTCGACTGTGTTATTAAAAAGGTTCGGTTAGTGGCGCGAGGTAGACGAAACGGGCGGATCAAGGGGAAAGGCCCGTGATTATGTAACTTTAACTTTTCTATCGAACAGCGTCGACCGGCAGAGGCAGTGACTGTTACCTTTAGTTTTATGAGTTTAATCAAATGGTTACAGGGGTGTCACAGCTAGCCCTCACATCTGATTATATTTGCTGAACACGTGTGCTGATCCATAACTTCTCGTCATTCTACTTACGCGGCTAATACAGATTCGATAAAAGGAAAAGCAGCTTGTTTTGTGAATGGTTTTTTCGTCTTTCCATTGTACGCTTAAAAAGAAAATAGATTTTTTTTGCTTTTGTTATATTCTGATTTGCAAAATCGCTTTTTTTGTTAACAATTTTGATGCCGATAAAAACATTCCAAAGTAGGTAATATGTGTTTTAACGAAACTAAATCTTGGATGCAATAACAGTGTATGATATTCGTTATGATGTGTATTAAATCCTGCTTAACTTATCGGCTCGACTCCGGCCGTAGTAATTCTTTTCTAAGCAGGACGTAAAATTATTCAAAATATGTATAAGTTACGTCCTAAGCTGGTCGTAAAACGGTATTACAAACGTTATGAAGGCTGGGGTTCGGCCGGATCTCATCACTTAGGGTTGTGCGTCAAAGACTATCTTTCAATAAACTCGTAAAATTGTCTCATCTCAAGCGAATTTTGACCTCGCCCGAAAACTAATGCTCAGGGTGTTTTGTTACGAACATAAAACTAGGATGGTCAAAACATAATAACTCAAGAGAGTATTTTACGATACGCAGTAATTATGGGAGCATTTACGAACTAAAAATACATAAAAAAAACAACAGCAACACGTTAACCAATTATCATTCGTTTCATGAGATTTAAATATTTATTTTTTAACTAATACCTGTGCAGGCCGCCTATTTTTATTTATATATTAATATACAAAAAAATTATCATATTATTGGGTTTCTAAGCGTAGCAATACAAATATTATTTAGTATTTGGGTTAAACTTACTGAGTTACTACTAGAACTTACTTACTGAATTAGGAACTTGAGACTTCAATGGAACTGTATCATTTGGGTTTATTCAGAAGTGGCTGGACTGGTGGTAGGACCTTTTGTGAGTTCGCACGGGTAGGTACTACCGCCCTGCCTATTTCTGCCGTGAAACAGTAATGCGTTTCGGTTTGAAGGGCGGGGCAGCCGTTGTAACTATAGCTTATAACCTATATATTATAACCTTAAAACTTATATCTCAAGGTGGGTGGCGCATTTACGTTGTAGATGTCCATGGGCTCTAGTAACCACTTAACACCAAGTGGGCTGTGAGCTCGTACACCCATCTAAGCAATAAAAAAAAAAGTGAGATGTGTGGATGAAGCTGGACTTCCTTGAACACATATGGGATGAGGCGCTCATTTCTTATGCAGTTGTGTTCCTCATTGCGTGCATTTGTTTATACGCGGTGACCATTTCTCATCGGGTGGGACACAGTCACGGAAGAAAATAAAAACAGAAAAGAAGAAAGAAGTAGAAGTATGTGGTTAATAGTGTGATGTACTTATTAGGCAGTTCATATTAATCGTATGATGATGTCATAGCTTAATGTCGTGTTGCAATACGCATGTCCGACAAACTAATACGAACGATAATCTACATCAATATTAGCTAATTGATGCTGATTCTACTAATTGTATTACTAATGTACTACAACATTTGGTCCGACATTGTAACAAGATCCATATCAACCATTATTTTATTATAACTACAGTCGAGAAGTTTGTTATTAGAAAGCTCATGAAGAGCGTTCATAAGTCTTAAATATTTCTAATAATTCATTCATTTTGAAAACTTCGTGAATTAAAAAGAAAATTTGCTCACTATTTGTGAATATCTTCATATTTTTTAATTTCATCACATAGTAACTTACATGTGTGTGTGTGCGCGCGCACGCGCGTGTGCGTGTGTGTGTGTGTGTATACATGGGATTTGGGCATCTGTTCAGTTGTTATTTTTTTTCTATGCAGGTACGCACCTGTTTTGAATTGCAATCCAGATTGCTATGTTAAACTTTTATACTTATAATTTCTATGGTTGTAATTTGTTTTGTGCATCAATAAAAAGAAAAAAACAAGAAAATCGTTTAGCTATAAAAGATCTAGGTAAGCCTTTTCGATATTCCTGTAAAATCGATTAACTCTTCGCAGACGATTCTATTCGACAAGGATAGGAGACAAATTAAAAGAGCACTGGAAACACTAATTTCATTACTATTCGATGAACGGCGAGAGTCGCCTTCATTGGATTCAAAGCCGGTAAAACGTAATTGCGACTTTACTAAGCCCGGCTCCGCGCGGACCGATACGGATGAAAGGGGGCCTTTCCCGGTAACGGCTGATATAAAAGCGGCAATAAATTTAACAGGATGAACGCACTACTTACACAGAACGAGCGCGGACGCCGATGCCCGTACCGAGGGTGCACGCGACCGCCATTCTGTGCTTTAACCCTTCGCTCTCCAATGCTTTTCAGCTATTATAGCCTTTTTTAAATAATCTTACACTTGTACTTCGTTATGTGTTTAATAAATTGCACAAATCAAAAACATAACACAACACAACAAGTCCCGTTTCTTTTGCATTCTTAATTTGCCTTTTGCAAATTAGCGATTTTACGATCTATGCTATAATAAATGCATAATACTTCTAAATAAACAAAGTTTGGTTAGATTAAAAGTAAAGGTAGACATGTTCATGTCTGGTCATTTACAGTGTTTAATAGAAACTAGATGACGACCGAGCTTCCGACGCCATCTTGTTGTGTCTTTAAAGCGGCTAGTTGCTCTCAATTAAGAAAAATAGTATTATTATTCGCCAATAGATGTCGGGAAGAGTTGATTATTGAAAACACGAATAAAACAACATTTTCTGAAAATAAATCGAAGCTAGATCGATTTATCGCCCTCGAAATCCCCTGTATACTAACTAAATTTTATGAAAATCGTTGGAGCCGTTTCCGAGATTCAGATTATATAGGTATATATTAATATACAAGAATTGCTCGTTTAAAGGTATAAGATATTTTCAAAAAATATTGCAAACGTCTATGTTCTGAAATATTTCTTCGAAATGTTTCTTTTTGTAAAACTGCAGATTTCAACCGGTAGTGGAATGGCTACGAAATCTACGAATTCGTAGCTTTAACGATCTTATAAAGGCGCTGTCCTATCGCGCGATTGGAAGTAAGAATGTACTCAATTATCGGCCTTAGTATTAAGTAAAAAATTTAAATACTTTGAAGCCACAGTCGCCTAAATGTATTTCTTATGTGTATTTACTGTTAAATTTTTGTATCATAACTTTTAAATAATAATAATACTTTTCGATAATTTATTCAATCATATTACTATTCTTTTTACGTTACTATTAGAGAAGATTTAGCTCAAAGATACACACATAATTATGTAATTTCGCCATGTAGATTAAGTACGTAGGCGTACCTAATACTGATCCTATCCCGTACTCCAACGATTCCAGAGGGTATGGGAGCGTAGATTCGGATAAGGCACATAATTATGTTTGCGGATAACAATAGTATTTGGATAAAAGTCGCCTTGAATTTTTTTTATTTTCCCCTACCTATTCGTTGGTCGCCTAAGGGGCTATTTCAGCTTTTGCTTTTATATTGTAGGTATCATGATGATAGCATTTATCACAGCACTAACTGAAAATCAAATCTAATTGAGTCCGCTAACCTCTCAAGTTGTAATGTAATGTATCACTATATGAATATCGCAGCTCACTTTGATACAGTACATACATACAATAACCTCTTGATTACTGGTGGTAGGACCTCTTGAGAGTCCGCGCGGGTAGGTACCACCACCCTGCCTATTTCTGCCGTGAAGCAGTAATACGTTTCGGTTTGAAGGGTGGGGCAGCCGTTGTAACTATACTTAGACCTCAGAACTATATCTCAAGGTAGGTGGCGCATTTACGTTGTAGATTAATATGGGCTCCAGTAACCACTTAACACCAGGTGGGTTGTAAGCTCGTCCACCCATCTAAGCAATAAAAAAAACCCACGAAAACACAAAATTATTCAAAACGTCCGAAGTAATGAAGTGATAAAATTAAACGCAAGATTAAATAAACCGTAAAAATAGTTTTAATTGCCTGCGACTCGTGAAAACTGGAGAAAATTTATCTTCATCATTATAAAATTTTGCTTCCGTTTCCATCATTATAATGTTTTTTTTTACTATTATACAGTCGGGTGAACAAACCCTCGGTCCATCTGAATAAGTTAAGCGATTACCGGAGCCCATAGACATGACAACGTAAGTATCGGCGACCACCTACCACACGAGGCCTAAGTATCAATTATTTAGGATAAATTTATATATAGTCTATCTATATAGTATACTCATACAGGCTCATAAGACGCCACTCTACCAGTAATTACGCAAAATTTAATATTTGCGGGTTTGATTATTATTACACGCTATTCCTTCATCGTGAAAATCATTCGTGAATATCTGTTAAGTACGTATTCCATGAGAAAGATTCGTTCCTTCCTGCGGAATTCCAGCACCGGCACAGTCGTATCGATACACCGGGATTATCCTTTAAGGCGCGATGATTTCATCATATTATTTTATTTGCTTTTATTATCTTAATTTACATAACACACAAAATTAAACTTATCAAAGCTATATAAGCTAGTTAGTTTTATATCTTTTATTATCGTTTTATTTTTGTTTAAATATTTGACATGTTTGTTTTATTTTCTTGTGTAAAATAATTCAAAACACACAATTTATTCTTTTGGTATTCACGTAAATAATCTTACGTCATTTTTTTTTGTGAAAAATTACGATTAAAGTAATTGTTAGATTTCAACGAAACAGTAAAGAATCTCATTATTCTGAAACATTTTTTAGCGATAAAACATGGCAGTTTCATAACAATCCCTTTCACTCTCCACAAATTGGAAGCAACGCGTAAAGGAAAACACGACTATAAATAAAACTGGCAGATCAACTAGATAGGCGGCCATTACCCGAGATAAGCGCGACTTATATACACGATACGTTCTTCGCTTTGCCAGATTAAAGGAATAGGACTCAGATATCGACATCGAAGCATTTCAGCAAGTCCGGGTCTCGAAAATTTATTGTGCTCGAGGAGATATCTTCTTACGGACTCATTAAAAAGGAGACAAGTCCTACATAAATCAGGGAAAGGCGTCGGCGGTGGCGCGGTGTGTCGGGCGCGACCGACCCAGGGTGCCTTATCGGTTCCGAAAGCGCCGGCAATAGGCGCTATCCGGTTCCGTCGTCATTGCGCCATTGTGCCCGCGCGCTTCTCCACTGTTCCCTACCAAACATCCGCCCGTCTTAGCTACATTACATTATCCCCTTTTCCGATACTAACTTACTTTTTGGTTCAGTATTCACAAAGCGGGGCTTAGATACCAAATGCGGACGTTTCCCTGAGTAGCTTTTATACCCAATTAAATTCGTTAGAAATGTAACAGTGAACAATAACCTGAAGTGATACTTAAGTAAATCAAAGTCAAATACATATTATGGTATTTTGAGAAATTAACAATTAATATTTACGGAAAATTGTATGAATGATTTAAGTGCCTTATGTAAACTTTGGTGGTTTAGTGGCAAGTCGTGAACATTCCAATTCAATGGGTGTTTCCAACGTCACTGGACCCGGAAGATCCAACTTTTCGAGGCACTCTGGAAGTTTCAAACATTACGACCACCCGTTCCCCTTGAATTATTGGACTTACACACCTACTTACACGCGGGCGAGAGTGCAAAGTTTTGTTTCTTGTTTGCATGGTAGCTTAGTTACTATAACCGCATAATATACCTACGTGTTTACTGAATAGTGATATCATATAGAGAATGTTAATAACAATAGTGCAGTAAAGTACAGATAAGTTAAAAAAAACCGAATAGGGTTGCATAAAATATTTGATCTTGTTTAAATGTTTCAATTGAAATTTTGTTTTACCGTCCGGTTCATTCAAAAACAGATAAGCTACATGTAACGCTGAAGGGGCAAATGTCGCACGTCCAAGGGGTGTACACGAGAGGATGACTGAACAAATGACAGTAATTGGCGTGCAGAGAGCAACGACATCGCGTCGTTCACTGCCGCCACCGACTTTAATTGACTGGTGATTCCAATTAATGCGCATCAGCGGGTTCACAAAACGCCACTGTCATTTTAATAACGGCATTGGAGGGAGCTATTATCAATATTGTAGTCGTCGGAATTTGACTATCTGAGAGTTTATGACACTGAAGGCGTCCAATAAAGTTAAATTTCATTGTTTGGTAGCGGTTAATTTTTTGTAATAGTAACCGTCTTCCGGGCTCTCCTAGGAATTGTAGCCCCGTGGTTGAAGTGACTATATTGTTAATAATTGACCGCATAATACATATTTCTATTAAATTTGTCTTAATTTCGAAAGTATGGGATGTCTCTCGAATCTAGTGGCATAAGCTGTAAATTTAAAATAGAAATATAATGAGATCTTGCCATTAAAACATTGATTATATTCATTACAATATTTAAAAAAAAAATCGTTCAGGATTTAGTCTTTGTATAAGTTAATCAAGGTTAATAGAGAGCGGACGACAGAGTGAACGATGGTGCCTCTCGAGGGTGGAAAGTGAAGATACAGAGAGCGGGCTGTCCAAGTACTGATAAGGCTATTAAAAGTTCTGCTGGAGACTACCGTTCCGTTGGTTGGATTAATTATCAACTAAGCAGCGGTTATAAAGGGATGCAATCTAGTTAGACAGAGATATGTATGTTATATTTTATGTAGCTTGCTAGTCGTCGTCCACCATCTTTTGAATAACAGAAAAAATAAAAAGAAAATATGTGTGGTGTCGTGGGACACCCACCGGATAGGAACGGAGTTCCTTATTATAAAAATATTAATTTTAAGTTCTATTCGAGGCATGAAGAAAATAAAACTGGAGGTTTCGCAACAACCCACGGAAATTCGGTAACGTGCGAACTTATTGTGGTACACTTCATTCACGGTTGTTTGCATAAGAGTTAGTGTATTGCGCAAAGGAACGCTCTGAGATCGTGGTCAATGAATGATAAAAAAATATGTTATTTTTTGTACGTTATTACAGACTTAAGTCGTACACTGAGTGCATTACTATTTTGTGCGTTATTATAAAGTTAAGTCGTACACTGCGTGCATTACTAATAAAAATCTTACGTTACGGACGTTTTTTACCGGTTAGGGTACTCCGCATCGTCCCATAAGGAACTTTGTTCCAAAAACTCTTTCATAATATTTGAGCAAAAAGCAACTCTTACATATTATATTGTGGCTTTTATATTAAGAGAAAAGCGCGATCGTGCGATGGAATTTTGTTCAAAGCAATAATTTGTGAACAGTACTCACTTCGGCGACGGTGGAAAATCGCGTATAAATCGCGTCACAGACCACAAACAAAAACGTACATGTGGAGCGGCGCCCATTATTCTCGACTGCATAATCGCTTCGTCCGACGCCCGCTTTGCTTCCCTTTCTATTTTATTTCCGACCAGCACAGTTATGTTTCAACTAGGCATAGCTTTTTCAGGTGCCGCACGGTTAGGAAATTAAACCATGTTTAATTCTGTTTAAGGTCTTGTTCCGGTTAGAGATCGCAAAGGGTCGATATATCCGGCGACAGACCAAAACTACTAACGTACAATTCTGGCACAATATGTGTTCGTTTTAATAGGATTAAATTCATTGTTACATACGAGCTCGAATGACAATGAACCGTTCGGAATTATTTCTAACGGAAAACCGTGTACATTGTCTTGCAATATAATAGCATTATTCAGATAAAATTTTAGTTTTCAATCGAAAAATGTAATATATGGCCGGCTTTATTTGATTACTACTTGACTTTTGGGTCGTTACTATATTGTTCAAGGGAAGGCAAAAAGTTCAACCACAGTTAGTGAAAAACATGCCTAGATAATGTCTAATTCTCATGTAAACTAACTAATTTTAGGACCGTTTTGCGAAACAGATAACTTAAGATTATTTTTAACATTTCCACTGAATTCTAAAGAAGTATGTAACTTATATAATATATGCTAAGTTACAAATACCATTTTCGAATATTGTCTTTAATCCACTGAATTGAATGGGATTTTGGGAAAGCTATTACAGCATTTCGATGCTCCGTGACTAGTGAATCTAGCACGTCTGGTGAAATTAAAATAATTTAAAGAGATCGGATTCTAATTCACATAGCTATTCGAGTAATTCAGTTGAAGGCTATTGTAAAAAAAAAGACATTAATGAAAACTCGGCGGGTAACGGTGTTGGATGTTTAGGGATTTATTTTTATAAAGCTTTACCAATATTCAATGACTACATCATACAATACAGTGAATGAATATATTTTTTTATAATAATGACGCTTGTTAGCTAAATTTGGAACAAATAAATAGACATTACTTATCTATATGCTCTCAGCCGTTCCTCTGGGAGCCGTCTGAAAAAATATTTCCGATAAAAATATCAATTTTCTTTCTAATATATTCCGGCAAAAGGTTAATCCCTCTAAAGATAAACTTTACTACTTGGAGCCACTGAGTTTATGCATAGTTTCCGTTTCCGGTTCTTGAGAACGATTTTGCTGTGGTCTATCAAACAATGTAAGGATCGGCTATTTCCAAAATGCTATAATGTGTGTTTGAAACTAAGTTCAAATTCAAAGCGGTTTTACTGTGGCCCGGTGGTGATCACTTACGATCCGATTAGATATAATGAGGGATGTATAGATATAATGAGGGTTATTTTCAACCATCAATGTTTAATTGTTCATATTTTTAACTAAACCAAATATTAGAAATATGCTTAATATTTTTTTAGGTTTGAATCAAGGTTTCATTTTAGGGATTTAAAAAAATTCTAATCGCAATCATGCGTCAGGTTGCTTTAGGCAGTAGAATGGAGCAATCAGAGCGAGAATACTCTGACATAGCAATTTTGCCAGTGTGCCGCCGATGTGTTATTTTGATTGCCTCGCTTTTGTGCAGTGTTGTCTGTTTGTCTGCACCAATGGAGTATGAGGCAAGAAAATCAACAAAGGAACGCAGTCTTGATTTGGAGTTAGTTAGCTAGAATCGTCATAATAGTTCGAGTTTATTTACTATCTCGATCACTGCACGATTACAAGTTATTGACTTTTCAATAATCGTTTCAATAATAGCGTGATCAAAATTTCCGGGGTGAAAATCTTTATAACCCGAGTGGGAGCCTGGATCAGAATTAATTTTTATCTTGATTTACGTTCACAAATTAATAAAATTGAATCTCGAGACAATTCAGTCATGCGAATTGTTACATATGTAAATATCACGAGCCACGTTGAAACGGTTCAACACAGCGTAATATGCAATTTGTAAGTGCCGAATAACAATTTCATTATTTGCAGTATTGATTGGGTTTGCATCAATTGCGATATGCAAATATTAGCTTTGTTCGCTGACCATCTCCTGATTTACGTACGTTGCGACGCTACGTAATGCAATTACATGCGTTTTTTTTTTTATAATGAAAATATACGAATGTGACTGACTTCGTTGTCGATATCGCGGTATCACTGTCGCTACAATGTATTTCCAGGAATGCGACGACATAACGCCGAGAAAGAATTCGCTCGGAGACTCGGATCAAACGAAACAGGAGATTTGTTGCAGGCGGAGATGGTTGAACTTCAATAATAGTACAAAGCTTTGTTCGATTTGCTTGAAATGCTTGTGATATTAGTGGAAATATCACAAAGTATTTATTTTTCACTGGCTTAGGTGACAGAGAATCTTGGGACTGTCGAGTGCCAGATGCGGGGACGCCCGGTACTCGACTGTTGGTCCGATGGTGAAGCGGTGAAAGGTGGCTCCTGTACGCCGCTCATGGTGTATCTCCCGAGACGACGACCTTCGGGATTTTAACGGTGAGGAAATCCCTACGGACACCGGCGAAGGCGGGACTTTCAGCCCGCACTGAGGTACCGTAAGTTTCGTGTAGTCGGTGTGGTGGAGCTCGAGCTCTATTAATTAGTGCTCGGAAGTCATCAACAGAGACAACGGCCGAATACAGCACGCACAAAATTTCAGTTGCATTAGTATAATCGATGAGCCGTGCAAGTTTCCAAAACGAATCGTTCCTGAGGACACTTTGAGTTCATATTTCTTTTTTCTAGTTAAATGATACCACTCAGTTTGGATCGTCTGTTGGTAATTACAGATCTTACAAAACTTTATCGAGCGTGGTACTATTAGGTAGTCATTGCTGGTTTCCCTGATAGGTAGGGTTAGTCGAAATTCACAAAAAAATGTAAGAACACTGTAAGTGGTTTTTAAGCCTTCTTTATTGGACGATATTCGTGGACGAAAATTCACTGCAAGCCTCCATTCAACGACGTTCGCTTGTTCTTGCTCTGTGAGTTCTTGGAAACTGAACTTTTTCAAAGAACCTATCTGTACTTAACATAGAAAATTTGATTTTATTCTAATTATTAAATTTTTAGCTTCGGGAGGTTTCGGAGTTACCTTAAACCCACTATCATTTTTCATAACAACATCTTAAAACATAAGCTTATACCACATTTAACTTTCAAAATTGATGTGTATTTATTGTGAGCTTCGAGGGATGCAAACAGAATCCGAAAACCAAATTATTTTTAATTTACACAGTCGTTATCCTTTGTACGGAGCCTCAAGGTTCGGGACGTAATTAAAACGGGTAAACCAAATTGTCGCGTCTCACATGGGACGTATAAAAGTGTGTACTGCAAATTACAGTCCACATGTAAAAGCCGGAGTATCATCAAAAACAACGCAGAAAGCCACAAGCCACGCTGGACGTAATGGCGAATATAATGTATGCTAATGAGAGCGGGCGGGGCCGATGAACGTGGAGTCACGCGCCGGACCACAGCCGTTGCCTCGGCCGCCCTACCATAACGAGCGTCTCTGCATTTTCAATACTCAAAACCGCTGTCCCGTGCCGTGTATAAGACAAAATTATTTTAAATTTGCTCTCTCCAAGCATTATACTAACGTCGCATGACTTGAGCTTTTATGTAGTTAATTGACAACTAAACGTTAACTTAATATGAAAATGCAAAAAACTATGATGGAATAGTGTTTCAATGTTCATAAATATCTAATCACAGATTTTAATAGCGATTGAAATGTTGTTGTTGAATTTTAAGGAAGCGCGCGCATGATGCAGCAAAATTCAACAGCATGAAGCTACTCGTTTAATTAAAAATTAATTACCAACATATACAATACATAGGTTCAAAGAATTTTATATGGAATGATTGTACAAAAGGGCGGATCACATGAGACATAAGTTAACGAGTATCTGTAGGAGCGAGACGCTTATTTCCTGTTTTTATCAAATGACAAAATCACCTTAACTCTCAAGGCTGAGTCCCCTTTTTTTCCTACCTATGCTGATAGCCTTGAGAGGCTATTTCAGTTTCGCTTTGACGTGTAGGTGAGCTCACGGAGCTCAAACCGGGAGTGTTGCTAACACTGGCCCCAGCAAGAGCAGTGCTTCGCAGACCTACCCGTGGATCGGAAAAGATTCGGCGAGAAACTCAGTGGGCTGTATCTATGCGTTAATTTACTCGTCGAGCCCTTCGTCGCAAGCGACAGGTTCGGCGAAGACGGTGACCGAGCGAAGGTCATTTCAGACTCCGGAGCTCCGGTAACTACTTAACGAGCACTTGACCGTGTGTTCTTCTATGTATCTATAGCAATAAAGGTACAGATCTACATTTTTAATCTTTTGTTTTATACTTAACAAAAGAGTAGTTTAAATGCAAGTATCGCAGCAAGTGATAATCCCAAGTGGTGACTTTTTTCTTTTTTTTATTGCATAGATGTGTGGACGAGCTCGCAGCTCAGCTGGTGGTTAAGTGGTTACCAGAGCCCATAGATATTTATAACGTAAATGCCGCCACCCACCTTGAGATATGAGTTCTAAGGTTCTCAGAACAGTTACAACGGCTGCCCCACCTATCAATCCGAAACGCATTACTGCTTTACGGCAGAAATAGGCAGGGTGGTGGTACCTACCCGTGTGGACTCACAACAGGGTCCTACCACCAGGGGTCACTTCACGTTATATTTGACATGCATATAAATAGAAATAATGATGTAACGTGCTCAATCTTGAACCTAAAACATGAGCAAAAATAGTAATAATGCTTACTATCTATAATGTCTATTGAATGTAA
This sequence comes from Bombyx mori, assembly GCF_030269925.1. Lineage (NCBI taxonomy): Eukaryota > Metazoa > Arthropoda > Insecta > Lepidoptera > Bombycidae > Bombyx > Bombyx mori. The sequence goes on from NC_085110.1 coordinate 11,562,510, forward strand.
TTGAGAAATTGACCACATTTGTCAAAATGCTCGGCGGCATTCACGCTGTGATATCTTTAAGCATTATGAGTTCGTTCACCCATATACGCTATATAAAAACCGAATTGAATTCAACCTAATCGGTACCGAAGATCAGCATACGAACACATAAAGATATTTTTTTCGTTGCTACAAAACAAAATCGAAATCTGCATGTAACTAGGCGAATATAGGAGAATAAAGAAGGCGAAGGTTTTTACAACAATAAAAACAGCGGCAACGCTACAGAAATAATAAAAGTTTGCAAGGGTCGCCCGCGAGGCGCCGGGAGGGTACGGCTCCGTCTCGCTACGACCTCGCTACCGACTACCGATCGAGCTCGCTTCACTATTAGGTACACCCGTCTATGGGTTATTTGTTTTTTGTTTACGCTTCATATCTTAACACTCGAGCCTAATCTTAAATCATAGTCAAAGAATTTTCTGTTTTATGCTAACCGCATAGTTTTTAGTGTTCTCTATAGATTTCGAGAACCGTAGACATACTACGATAAAGGAAAATATTTTATATTCTTAATTGAAACTGGAGCGACTTGTTTGTTATATTCAAATCTTCTATGATACCGACAGAAGAACGAATTACTTTTTTAAATGTAGTCAGTGAATAGTATAATCCTGTTATAGACCTTACATACCTAATTAAGAATTTTCTAGTTTTCTTATTGTAAATAGATGTTGAGTAAAAAGTATTCTGTGAAATGGTATTATTTTTAATAAAATTATATTTTAGTTGATTTTCTCAAATAATTTTTTAATACTTTAATTTATTTATTAAATTTATACTATCCATAATTTCAATTTATTGGTTTAATACAATAACTAATTACCTCGTTACAGAATTCTTAGTGTAATTATTCATTGTGATTTGTCGTATTGATTATAAAGTAAACGCTACAAGCTCTACGAAGGGTGGTGATGCTACGAAAACATACCTAATCGAGTGTCGTAGCAGCCGTAGAGGCGTATGTGGAGCTTATATAATACGTGCGAATAAAAGATTGGACAGAGGGAATGTTTTTCTCGATTACTTCAAACATAAATAATCGAAATTATTTTTATCGATATGCACGTTTTATTATGAAAACAGTCTTCAAAAACAAACAATATAAAAGTATATATAGAATTTCCAAATTTTTGGTCGAATGCCAACATCCTTCCTGATTCTACCACGGGGCAATCATGTGTTAGTTTGAAGGGTGAGACAGCTGCTGCTGTTATCCAATTAAATTATGACTTCGAATGTGGCATTTACGTTGTGACGTCATGCCGTAGACATTTATACGCTCCACTTATCACTTAATACAAGGCCGACTGCTCATTAAGAACAATAAAACAAAATAATCAATTACTATCACATATACATATGTACGTATTTTGTATTTTACATTTATATTCCGCCTAATTCATCTACAAGAAATATGAATAGGCAATAACTTTTGTGTTTTTTTTTTTGTATTTGGAACATTTCTACGTAAACATATAAAAGATTTGAGAGTCGCACCGCTATCGGACCCGGCCGGTACCCGCGAGAAAATTGCGCGTATTCATCATAATGCGTGACGTTTAAAATTACCGCCCACCCGCTCTACGTTCTAGCACCGCGATAAATCAACCCGAACACTACATCAGCCCACTAACTTACTGGTATATTAGCCCGTTTACGTTAAAAGTTTAAAGCTATAAAATAACAATATTCAACAGTAACCCGAAACACTAACAGTTACAATAAATATAATGCTTTTATAACATGGTCCTGTTTAAAAACCATTCTCCTGGGAGGTATAATTCAGCTGTTGGTTTGCTGTTATTTATTTTCCGCCTAATACATAATTATTTAGGTGTATGGTATATAAGAGACTCTGTTACATCTACATGTCACTTGTATCGCAGTAAATTGGATGTTAACATTAATGCTATATGATATTAGCACATGTGGTGAAACATTGAGTGCATACGATTTTTCTTTGTGTTTTATACTTGTATTATATTCATATATACGTCTACGAGTAAACTTAGTTCTATTATACTCGGTGGCGTATTAGTTAGTGGCCCTGAGTGTGGGTGTGAGAGTCGTGGATTCGATTCTCACATCGGGCACATAATTGTACGACGAAAATTTTCGTCTGATCTTTGTCTGGGTATCTATATGATTATATTTTTAAATGTTTATAGGTATTTATCGTTTATAAGTCTCTGGTCCCCATAGTACCTACAGGGAGTCCACGTTTAGGGCTAAGTGAACATGTGTGATTTGTTCCCGATTATTTGTTTATTTACTACAGATTATTTAAGTAATTTTCAGTGTTAGGACCAATGGCATTTGGCTTTATGCCGGTGCTGTCGAAGCTGTAACGATTGTTATCTCGCACAAGAGGTTTTTGAGGAAGAAAAATAAAATATGGAATATACACTTAAAATGTCTAAGCTGGAAACATGAATAATTTTAAGATTGCAAACGTTGAAAATGCTGTGGAAAATGACGTATCCGATCGTCACAAGTGCCATAACGAGAACCGAAAGCCGAGGCGGAGTCGTCTCGTGCCCGGCCGCGAATGCGGACCACCCTCTTACATTTATTCATGTCGTTACCACTAACGATAATTTTATCGTGTGCTCATTTGCCGGCGCCAGTCTCGCGGCCATCCGTCAGCGAGACCAAATCGACAATTTGTGCAACACTAAAAACTTTATTGCGCAATAATTGACCCCGCTGTAAATAACCCTCGTTGGGTGTTTTGTGCCCGAGTTTGTTCTGCTAAAGGTTAGTTAGATGTTTCGAGATATCGGAATGATAAATGGAACGCTTCCATTTAACGTTGAGTTTATCACTTTTGACTAATAAACGACTGTATTTGTTTAATTATTTAAGTTTCTTTTTTAGCTACAGAATAGCCAGTTGATATTAGTCCTAACTTAATAAAAAAGATGTGTGGTGTCGTGGGACAACGGATAGGAACGAAGTTCCTTATTATAAAAATATTAATTTTAAGTTCTATTCGAGGTATAAAGAAAATAAAACTGGAGGTTTCGCAACAACCCACGGTCATTCGGTAACGTGCGAACGTATTGTGGTACACTTCATTCACGGTTGTTTGCATAAGAGTTAGTGTATTGCGCAAACGAACGCTCTGAGATCGTGGTCAATGAATGATAAAAATATATGTTATTTTTTGTACTTAATTACAAAGTTAATTCGTACACTGTGTGCATTACTAATAAAAATCTTACGTTACGGACGTTTTTTCCCGGTCAGGGTACCCCTCCGCATCGTCCCATAAGGAACTTCGTTCCGAAACTGAAAGAACTTAAAGAAAATTAAACGATATTTATGTTGGAACGTCTGTAATTGAATAGCTGAAGAAGCCTCTACATACTAGTTACGAAGGCTGCCGTCCGAGAGCGGCGCGCCGGTCGAACCAGCCACGGCATAATTGCACAAACTTTCATGTGCTCTGCATACATTTTCATAATTAAAGACGCACAGACGGCTATACAGGACCAAGATTATTTAATAAAGTGTTTTTACTCCGCAAAATATTACTCAGCGTTCCTTTGAACCTCATGATTACTGTGGCTTTTTGAGTTGAATTAAAATGTTACTAATTTACATAAATGATACGGAATATTTCTTTTTTATGAGTAAAAAAAAATGAACAATTTATATACGCGTAGCAGACTTCTTGTGTGTTTGCTTTTATGCGGATTTTACACTAATGAAGAACAACATAAACAAAAGGAGAAATAAACAGAGGGGTCGATCTCGGAACTAAAATAAACAGTAAAGAGTAAAGTCACCTAATGAACTCGACCAAATTTGACGCAGGGTTCTCGTGAAAAGGTTTTAGAACTTTTGAGGTAGAAAGAAACACCTTTGTAAATAAAAAAAATAGCTTTATCTATTTATTTAGAATTTATTTATAAGAACATTTGAGGAATTGCAGACTAGATGATAAAGCTGTTAGGTATTTACTATTTAGATCGGGTCTAGCATTGACGCAAATATTTCATATTTGTTTTGAAATTCAAATATCAAGTTATAGGAACATTATTATATACGACGTTCTCTTGGTTGATTAATTTATATTTAATTGGTCTTAGCGTGATGTTGTATAGCCTATAACCTTCCTCAATAAATGGGCTATCACGGCTATGGCTAACACTGAAAGAATTTTTCTAATCGGACCAGTAGTTCCTGAGATTAGCGCGTTCAAACAAATAAACACTTCAGCTTTATAATATTAATAAGTAAAGATTATATGGAGTATGTTCTTAAGTTTCTGACTTTCAATTAAGTTCGATTAAACAAACAAAAAAGGCGTATTGAACTAAGGGTGCCTGACTGAATTGTAATATCTGTAACAAGGAAAACATTACAATAACGACTTTCCCAATCTCGAAATAAATTTCTCGCTTTTCCATTAAAAGCATAAAAGCAATTTCGCGAGAGTCGAATAATAAAGAGGGCAGCGTTGTCCGGTCGCGGTCTGCTACGAATTTTATTTGCATCGCGGGGCCCGTCTCGGGTCGGGTACGGCTCGGCGCCTCGATTGCCCCAATAATCGCAATTGTGCGGCTGTACGGTTGCGGGCGCAGGCGTAGCCAACTTGGCGCGCCAACAACGCTCTACCGCGGCCCTGGCTCGTTGCCCGGGCCTGTACACCGAAGATCTTCTATCGCTGGTCGACCTTTTGCAAAACTCCGAAATTGCATGTTACACAGAAAACTTCGAACATTGTGAAAATTCCGAAAATTATCGAGCTCTGATTGCACGAAAGAGCTTCACGATATCACTAATTCTTTAAGTTATTGGAATTATAATATTGACTTCTTACAATTGATATATTAAAATTCTAGTTTAAAAACGAAATTTTTACCCACTTACGTACCTAAATTGTTATGTTATAAAACAAACCCTTACATTTGATTCATAAAATTCGACGAATTAAATTGAATAGAATTCCAATTAAAATGTTCCTTTACGAAAACGTGGATTTGTATATAAGTTACTAAAAGCGCATAAAATAGAAATTGTTTTTTACTATTTTAGCTGTTTCTCCTTAATTTTACAATTTTTTTGTAACGTGACACTTCTCTTGCTACAGCACATTTTAATCGTATTTTCACACTTAATTTTCTTAAGACATAGTAGTAAGAAATAAAGTTAAAATTAAGACGCAAGTTTATGGCGCGTTACAGGGGCCGAGGGCGTTAGGTGGAAGCCGGGAGGTGCGGCGCAGTGTGAGAGGCCATTCGAATTCACCGCGCGAGCTCCGCCGTAGATAGCGGCAGGCGGAACACGTACTTCAGTTCTACCAACTCCCAACTATTGACAATATTAATGCACGCTTAGCAGGGCAAAACGCCGTCGTGAACAGCCTACATAATATCATTGAACTATATTGAGCGGGGTTACTAAAGGTAATACAGCACAGGTCATTTCGTTCTTCATTTACCGTGGGCATGAATATAATTTATTTATTACTAATTTATTCCGCCCGTAAGAGAAGCGGCCGGAAGTAACGCAAATATTAGACAAGTCTCAGTACGCGACGGCTGCCATTAATGCCAGAATTGAAATCTGGGATTGCGGAGACGGCGGTGGCAAATTTACATTCATCGCGGTAAGAACTTAAATCAAGTTCTCAGTTACGATTCAGTTGCGATATCATTTTATTAAAATATGTAAATTACGCTGTTCCATAGCGTAGATACTACGGTAAGGACCTTACAATCGCGAGGGAGGATATCTCTAACGTCGCAATATTTTCATTAGTATGATTGCCACGACTTTTATCACAATTTTAACATCCCTAATAAATTATAATAACAGCGTTATAACAAGCGACAAGAAAATGTTTCACCTATGTTCACAACTGTGGTGACTTATATATATATAATTTCCAAATTAGATTTAATTATAAAATTTTGTATTTCATATAAGCAACGATAAAGATGAATCTATTTAGGGACTGATAGTATGAACCAAATCAGAGGGTTGAAAACAACTGTTAATTAAAATGTGTCACAAGGTATGCTAATCTCTTGACTGGGAAGTTCGATGAGTTCTAATTGAACTCAAAATATGTATTTGTTATTATATGTTTTTTTTTGTGTAATTAGTAAATGCTTCTAAAGTGTGAACAAAATACTTCATTCCATAATTAAAGCAAGTAATTAGCAAGTTACTTGCTTAAATAGGGAAGATCTTAAGGAGCTACGAACGACATCATCCGATTCTAAGCACAAAGCAGTTTTCAATTTATCGGGAATAAATGCTTCGGTTGGCAGCTCAGACACCCAATTACCGCGCACAAAAGCTGATTACGCGCGAGTGCGGGCGGTCTGGCGTGGCGGCGCTCGTCGTCGCCTCCTCGATCCTCGGCCGATCTGCAGCGGTGCGCTCACAGAATATTTGAACGTCTCGCGAGGAGCTCTTCATTTACTCTCTTTGCCAACCTAGACGGGGTACGGGAAGCAGTTGCTCGTGATTGAAATCAACAAAATGAATGGATTCCTCGTATTCCGATTTCGAGTATTTTCGAAAAGAGTAAGAAGAATTTAGTATAATTTAGAAATTACACAGAATAAATTTTAATTAACTTTAGTAAAAGTCCATAGGGCTGCGTAAATTGATTAGTCGTAAAAAAGAAATATAAATTTATACAAAAGTAGATAGTTATTTCTCATTTTTTTTATGAAGCTTGACATGAAGGAATTTTTGTTAGAAAACGAAAAGAAAAAATATTCCTGACTTAAATTATTGATTAATAACTGTAAATTATATTACGAAACGCTCTCTCATTTTCACTTTCACAAAAAAAATTGGCTAAAGGCAGTAAGCGATATTAAATTAATGATAATAATTAGAAGGTCTGAATTCATTACAACGGGGTTAATGCACTTCCTACAATGTATTGTGCGCGCCCTCCATCAGCAGTGTAAACCTCCGTCTGGTTGAGTTATGGCGGCGTGTCATAAGCTTAAGACGTGTGCAAACAAGATTTATGTAATTAATTTACGAGATAAGGACAAACGCGGGAATACGTGCGTTACAGAATCGATACTAATAGCACCACTCTAAATATTAATTTTCTGTTTTCATCTATGTACATGAAACTCAATAAGCTCGAAAATGTATTGTAGGTTTATTTCGTTGTAATGTAATAATTATTTCGATGTTCAATAGAACAAACTATACTTTCGTTCGAAAACACAAAAGTAAAAAAAAAGATGTGTAGTGCCGTGGGACACTGGATAGGAACGAATTTCCTTATTATAAAAATATTAATTTTAAGTTCTATTCGAGTTATAAAGAAAATAAGCCTGGAGGTTTCGCAACAACCCACAGTCATTCGGTAACGTGCGAACTTATTTTGGTACACTTCATTCACGGTTGTTTGCATAAAAGTTATGTATCGCGCAAACGAACGCTCTGAGATCGTGGTCAATGAATGATAAAAAAATATTTTATTTTTTGTACGTTATTACAAAGTGAAGTCGTACACTGTGTGCATTACTAATAAAAATCTTACGTTACGGACGTTTTTTCCCGGTTAGGTTACCTCTCCGCATCGTCCCATAAGGAATTTCGTTCCAAAAATGTTATATTTTTTATTAAATTAGATGTTCTTTACTCAGACCATAGCTCTAGATATTATCAGCTGGGTAATTATGAAAGGAAGCGGAGAAGCAAAAGCGGAAAGATGAGGCACAGACGGCCAAGCTGACGGTCGAAGGGCGAGCTTGGAGAGCAGTCGACACCGGCGCTCAGAAATATTTACGTTTATCTCCGGGTAACGGCTTCATCGCAAGCTTTATTACGACATCCACTCACGTAATCCTCCGCTGCCGTCATAACTCCTCGTTTGTTGTTCCGTTACAATGTACTTCATAGCCACTACTAGAACGCACCTTTTATCTGAGAACTTTCCTATATAATAACAATACATGTTATTTATAATACAATGCGTGTAAAAATGTTTTGGTACAAGATTATATTGCAATCTACCGACATTTTTGGAATAAAATACGAATAGGTATTTCGGTAGCGATTCAGCTACATTTTAAGTAATCAATAAACCGGTCTGCGTATCCATTAATTGAAATTTTGTAAAATCATTGACGACGTTTAGAGAAAGAAGATCACGGGGCATTTTCTTCTGACATTATTTATTACTTTTCATATAACAGAATACTGTTAACAACAAATAGTTCTTAATGCCATCTTCATGTTAAGTGTGTTAAAATGTAGTCACACTACGATTGTATAGGATGAATAGCGTTGCAAAGTTCCAAATCGAGCGGGGAATTGGTACATGCTAGCTTAGTGCAGTAGCCGGAAGTAGGCCTCTAACCACCGTCGTATAATAGCTCCAAATTGACCCTTCTACTCCAACGTCTAGCTAGTCGTTTGTGTCAGCGCTATTAAATCTACTGAAAACGTATTGTACTATTGTAGAATTTGGTTAATGTTTTTTAAGTTTCGAATAAGTTACGAATATTTATGTTGCTCATAAATTGTTATCGAAGTAAGTGTGAGAATTCGTACCATTTGATACAGAGTCGAAATGTAGTAGTCTTTTTTATTTAAACAAAAAATATACCATGTCATTAAATGCATGAGGTCGGATATCCGTGATTTCAAACTTGTAACGCGTGCTAATGCTGTTAAACCATTTTTTATATTTGTAGCGATTAGTCCTTAAAATATCAATAATCGTTGAACTATTCATGCCATATACATAAAATAAAACTTCAACACCACCGTGTCTTAATGATGTATTCTAAAAAAGCTAAGAGTGTGGATTGGATCAGTTTTGTTTTATCATTGTGAAATTGATCTTACTTAAGTACGTGGTTTATTCTTATTTTACAGTGCAGAAAACCAATATCTTTATCTTAAGTTACTAAGAGACTAATATCAATTTTGTTAAGTTTCTTCGATATCAATGATGTTTTCACAATACACGTGTTGTGATTATGTCAATTATAACTTTTTAAAACTATTTTTTTTAACTACACTGCCTTACGTTGTTTTAAGTTTTTTTGGAATCTGTACATTTTGCTATACTAAATGTGCTAAATGTAACTTACAAACCTTCCTCGTATTCAATTGCCTAATAGATGGTGAATAATCCATTAAATCCGATTAGAGGTATAGATGTTTTAAATTAATCACAGTCAATGTTATTTTCAGGATTCGTATTTCGATTCTTTAATAATTTATGGCCGGCTCTGTCAGCGAAGCATTAAAGCCTTATAAACCTGATGCATATTTATACACAAAGATTTGTGTGGTTTTGATAAGTTTATTTGAAGTCGTCGTGGCCTAACGGATAAGACGTCCGGTGCATTCGTATCGAGCGATGCAACGGTGTTCGAATCCCGCAGGCGGGTACCAATTTTTCTAATGAAATATGTACTTAACAAATGTTCACGATTGGCTTCCACGGTGAAGGAATAACATCGTGTAATAAAAATGAAACCCGCAAAATTATGATTTGCGTAATTACTGGTGGTAGGACCTCTTGTGAGTCTGCGCGGGTGGGTACCACCACCCTGCCTATTTCTGCCGTGAAGCAGTAATGCGTTTCGGTTTGAAGGGTGGGGCAGCCGTTGTAACTATACTTGAGACCTTAGAACTTGTATCTCGGGGTGGGTGGCGCATTTACGTTGTAGATGTCTATGGGCTCCAGTAACCACTTCACACCAGGTGGGCTGTGAGCTCGTCCACCCATCTAAGCAATAAAAAAAAAAAAAAAAAATTATTAAGGATTTGTGGTACTCGTATCTAATTACGTTATGATAATTTAATTATGACTGTGTTGATTCACTAATAACGTAAAAATCAAAACATGCCCAAGTCAATTCTAATTTTCGTCGTCTTCGCTCAGTCTTCTGAAGACTTTCTCCGAAACTGGCGAAAAAGTTTTGTGCAAATTAGAGAAAATTTTACTCCGTCCGTTTAGTTATCAGTAATTTCCAAGTTCTAATGAATTTCCTTTTCTGACGTTGAAAAATGAATTTCGACCCCTTGTCCCTTAGGACTTGTGTGCGCCAACAAAATAGAAGTTGACGGAATAAACTTAATAATATAATCACAACCAAGTGAAAAAGTAATGAAACTAACTGCTCTCGGTAGAAAAATTGAAGAGGAACTTCGAATATTCCAAGACTTCCAAACATATCACGCTATCATTTCACAGCTTAACAAATAAGCACTATTATTTGTCTGCTTTTCACGCTCCCTTGAAGTTATTAAAATAATTGAACAATTTAATTTCATTTATCAAATTTCCTATAACTTTTTTTTTAATTCAAATAATCCACTGCTAAGATATTGAAATACTATCTAGCCTGATACCAATATTGAGCAACAAATATTTTATACTTGATAGTATACGGAATCGGCTCTCCGTAGCCCCGCACCCCTCATTACCCCTAACGGTGCTCCATTAAGCGCACGAGCCGAAGTGCTCCGGACCGTAGTTAATCCACGTCCTCATTCACTGTTATTTCGAAGGTCTGATCTAATCTAAACAGAGCTTAGGATCCTACAACGCCAGTATTTTGCGCGATTCATCCCTTTTATGTATTTGACTACAGTAGCTTCCGCTCCCGACCTTGGTGGACGTTTATGTTTGTTATAAACGGGGACGAACAGTTTGTTTTTAAACTTTTTTATACGAATGTTGCAGTCGAACTTATATAAACTGATTGTAAAGATCATATTACATTTTTTTGGAGTAGGTATTGCTTAAGGAAATATGAAGCCTCCGTATTAACTTCTTAACATGCACGTATCTCTCGATACGGTATGGTATGGTAATAAAGAAGTTAATACACCGTAATATTTGTTTAAGTTAAAGCCTATGATTAAACTTAATGTCTAAAAAAAAGAGTATTTCCTGAATTATAGTTCTTCAATCCGATGACTCATTAATCCACTTATTGGGACTTAAATTGGGAAATTTTTCTCTATCTAGACCCAATAAGACAACATCTTTCGTTTTAACGGAAAAAAAACACAATATATATATGTACTTAATAAATATTATATGAGAAAAACTCTAGCGAAGCATAAGCGCGAGCGGCTTAGCGGTGGTCGCTCAGTACAACCCGATATTAGTTTACTTTTGCTCTCGAACTTACTTTATTGGTTATCAACCAGCCAGCGAGGGCCGACGATAGTAGTTTTCAAGTTATTAAGGAACCAAGAACTCGTAGATTTTATCTTGATAAATTATTCTTAAAAAAAAAAAAAAAAGTCGAAGCAAAGTAATGTGGATCTTTCTACAATTGCTATGGCAATGTAAATGACGTTTCGGAACAAAGAACAATTCTACTCGGACCCGTTTCTCAAAACATCTCAATGTTTATTGAGCTTCGGAAAACGATGACAGCGAAATCCGTGATAGACTAAAAGCGGGTCAGGCGGCTCTGCGTTGACAACAACAGCTTTGTTAGGGAGGATTTTATTGGCACAAATATTGTCCAAGTCGAGCTGCGGCTCACAATTCTCGTGATTTACCGTGCTGTTTACGCGGGTCTGCCTAACCCGACCTGGCGACATTTTTCGGAACCATTTTCCCGAGAGCCAGATATTTTCAACTACACAAATCATTTTAACTACATTTTTATGAAAATTTCACACAATTGAGTAGGAAATATATCTAATGTTATGTGATGGTGGCTCGGTTTAAATGTCGATTATCTGCATCGAGATGTGGATTACATCTGGAAAGATCATTTTCAAGGCTATCACGAAGCTCGTGTTCTGTATTATGTCATCTAGTTTTACGATGTGAAGATATAATATTGTATTCGTATGAAATTTTGAGTGTAGAAACAGATTCTTGAATATTAAATTGTTATTTGAAAATTCTATTATGTTTTAAGCGGGTGCTTCTCGTTTCAGCGTCGTCTCTCGCTATATTATCACATAATACTGAAATTTAAGTATAATGAACCTATCACCTAAAACAAATTTGCAATTATAATATTAAAATTTAAGCGCAGTCACGACCGAGTTGGATACTTGCAGTACAGTATTCTTTTTAAAATATGAATCTATTTCTAGTTGCCAGCCAAGAATAACGTTTTGTACAGGTGCCGAGAAGAAAGATACTAATCCTTTTATCTAAGCACAACACGCGGTGGACTTAGGTGAGGGGAGTGCTTTTGTTCCTACTAAAAAGGATGTTCTTAATGTACTGCATCAACCATTCTAAGAACTTTCATCTATCGATTCCCGAAATGGAAAGCCGAAAACTACCTACTGGTGGTAGGACCTCTTGTGAGTCCGCGCGGGTATGTACCACCACCCTTACCTATTTCTGCCGTGAAGCAGTAATGCGTTTCGGTTTGAAGGGTGCGGCAGCCGCTGTAACTATAGTTGAGACCTTAGAACTTATATCTCAAGGTGGGTGGCGCATTTACGTCGTAGATGTCTATGGGCTCCAGTAACCACTTAACACCACGTGGGCTGTGAGCTCGTCCACCCATCTAAGCAATAAATTTTTTTTAAAAATACCTCAACAATTGAACAAAATAATAATTAATGGTAATTTCCTAAACTAAGCATCACTAATGAACTAAATAAAAAAGTCTTGAAATATTTCATATTAATCGAAAATCTAAAGCGACAACGAATCTCGTGGACATACAGAATCACATTATTCCGTAAACTCCCGAGTGTCAGTTGACTTTCAATTGGGACGATTGCGTTACAATGCGCGCAGTTCCATTACGTTCTGTGCAGTTATCGTAATAAGAATCACCACCATACTTTTTTTCCTTGAGCTCGGTGTTTTGACGGATTGTTTGGTTTTTGCGAGTTTGTAAATATAATTAAAACTACTTTTACGGTTTAATCTTATATTTTATTTATAAATTTCAAAGTTTCGACATTTTTTAGTTGTCCGCGACTAAGAAAACTGTAAGTTAAACCTTCATTATATTTTTTTTTATTTGTTGCTTTGATGGGTAGACGAGCCCACCTGGTGTTAAGTGGTTACTGGAGCCCATAGACATCTACAACGTAAATGCGCCACCCGCCTTGAGTTATAAGTTCTAAAGTCTCAGTATAGTTACAATGGCTGCCCCACCATTCAAACTGAAATGCGGATCTATCCGTGCGGACTCATAAGAGGTCCTACCACCAGTACCTAATTATAAATAACCTTAGCAAGTCTCTCTTTGTTTGCGGCAGTAGTCGTAAAATTAATTGAAACATTTTAAAATTAGTGAACATAGAACTATTAGTGTTACATATATTTTTAAGAATCCGATTAATTTAATTAAGTTAATTACAATAAAATTGCGAAAGCTACGTTAAGCAAGGTCCTCCTTGATCGTGCTACGATAAGAAATGTACATTAAAAAGGTCTGGCGTGACAACAAATCTAAAAGAAAATCTCCGCCTCCGAGAGCCCAACGGTGATAAACGAGAAAAACTTTCGAACTAAATGGAGCATTCGAGACGACGAAGCTGCGCTGCTCGCGCTGAATAATACTGCTTCCGAAGAAATAACACTTATAGTCTGCGAGGCTTAAAATCAAATGTCTTCGCTCTGGAGAGTTTCGAAGCGCACACAGCCTAGTCCGTCTTGGGAAACGGCGTAGGGAATGATTGCTTACTTTGACATTACGTTCGAGTTTCAAATACCAAGAGTTAAATTAATAGCTTACTGCGTTTGATAAACTGCAATGACTTATGTATTTGCTATATTTTAGTTTATATATATTTTTGTACAGAATAGGTACTTACCGAGGAAAAAATTGAAAAAGTTTTTCGAAACACTTTTTATCAAAGGTGATAAAACAATCTGTCTTACCTGGAACAAAATGTGAACAACATGAATAACATACCAATATAAATTATTCAACATAATTTCTCAGTCGATTGTATTCGAAAATGTCCATAAAAGGACCGACAACTAGAACACAGCCCACTTAATATTAACTAATTACCGGCACTCAGATATGCGAATGACATTGCCAACTTTTCATGAAGTCCAATTACGTAGAATAGACTGTGCGGTGTTATAATTTTTTTTTTCACTATGGCGTAAACGAATTCACGCCCTACCTGGTATTATGGTTCGATAAGTTAGCTAGAGCATAGTACTCACAACGTAAAAGCCGGTCGAAGTTTAATTTTGTTACATAACAGCCGTAGCACCCTTTAAAAAGGAGCGCATCTCTGTTTCGCGGCAGAAATAGTACATTTATTTAGAACAAACATCTTCAGTATCTTTCGCAAGTCCCTTTTTTTTTTTTTTTTTTAACGCTGGGGAATCCATTTACGGATACCCGGTCGAGAGGGGTAATAGACCGGGTTATGTCGGACTCCGGCGCCTCCAGAGAAGAAGAGGGAGAAGAGGAAGACCAAAGTCCTCCTCTTCTTCCAATTCCTACCGGGAGACTACGCCTTGAGAAAGGCGCGCGAGGCGCTGCGCGGCGTCTACCACGCAGGACCCGCCCCGCAAAACCGACTACCGACTAAACCCCATCGAGCTCCACCACTCCGACTCCACGAAACCTACGGTACCGCACAATGCGCGCCGCAGGCTCGCCGTCGCCGGTACCCATCCTGACAATAGGACGGGATCCAATCCCCGGGAAGATCCCGCAGGACGTCGTCTCAGGAGACACCGTGAGTGGCGCATAGGAGCCACCTTGCGCCGCCTCACCACGGAACCGACAGCAGAGCACCGGGCGCCCCCGCACCCAGTACCCAACAGTCCCTACGGGAGATTAACGGGAGCATCGTGCCCGCGTCGCCCACCCCGCCTTCTTCGCTGAGGAGCCGAAGAGGGATTCCACTCCCTTTCGCGCTCCTCAGCCTCGCGGAACGCCATGACCAGGTCGCAAAATCTGGCCATGGCCCCCCACGAACTCTCGTCCTCTAGCATGCGGGCAATGACAGCCCGCAAGGAGAGGTCCCTCCCCAGCACCGCGATGAGATCTCGCCGCGGGTGCTCCCAACGCGGGCACGCTTCGAGTGCGTGCTGAGCGTCATCATCCGGATGCCCGCACTGGTGACAACCCGGATGTGGCTCTCTCCTGCAAACCCTCCACAGGTACCTCCCGAAGCAGCCATGCCCCGAGAGGACCTGCGTAAGGCGGAAGGAGAGCACGCCGTGTCGCCGATCTGACCATGTCTCCAGCACGGGCACCAGGGCCTCGAGAGTGCGCCGGCGGGTGGCTGAGGTTTGATGAAGTTCCTCCAGCAACCGCTCCCTCCATTTAGCGTACGCCAGATGACGCGCAGCACGCCTCCACCGACTGACAGCCGACAGGCCGGGTGTCCGTCCCCGACCCAGGGACTGTGTCCTGCGCCGGTATACCGTAGCCAATACCTCGGCCTCGAGATCCCAAGGAAGGGAACCAGCGAGGGCGCAGGCGACCTCTCGGGAGATCGTACGGTACCCCCTGATGACCCTCACCGCGAGCGCCCGCTGAGCTCGGAGCAGCAGCGCCGCATTGCGTGCGGAGAGTGTGGGCGACCACACGGGAGCGCCATACAAGGCCATACTGCGCACGACCCCCAGGTACAGGCGTCGGACACCGACGCTGCAACCACCAACGTTGGGCAGAAGACGGACTAACGCACCTGCCATGCCCAGTAGCCTCGGAATCAACTCACCAAAATGGTGGTCGAAGCGCCATCGACTGTCCAGCACGATGCCCAAATATTTGAGCTTCGGCTGGACAGCGATCGATACTCCACCGACTATGAGCGTCGCGCCCGGAGGGGGTCCTCTCCGAACCGGGTGAAAGCAAACGGCCTCAGACTTGTGGAGGGCCACCTCAAGACCTAGTCTCCGAATGCGGCTAACGACGGTGGAGACCGCCGCCGTTGCAAGGATCGCTGCGGTCCTGTAGTCAGCTCCGCGAGCCGTCACCAACGTGTCGTCGGCATAGCACACCACGTCGACGCCACGCAGGCCAGCACCGCGGAGGACCCAGTCGAAACCGATGTCCCACAGGAGTGGTCCCAATACCGACCCCTGTGGGACCCCGCACGACACCGTTTTTCGTCCCCATCCTCTTCTCTCGGGGAAAATCACGCTCCGCCCTGAGAGGTAGTCCTCTATCAGGGTGCGGAGACTATTGGGGATGCGGTGAAACCGAAGTGATTCCACGATCGTGCTCCAGGGGATCGTGTTGAAGGCGTTGGCGATGTCAATCGACACAGCCAACAACACGCCCCCCTCGGAGCACGCACAATCGGAGAGATGGCGGACACGCAAGACCGCGTCCACGGTCGAGCGA
This sequence comes from Bombyx mori, assembly GCF_030269925.1. Lineage (NCBI taxonomy): Eukaryota > Metazoa > Arthropoda > Insecta > Lepidoptera > Bombycidae > Bombyx > Bombyx mori. The sequence continues at coordinate 11,578,826 of NC_085110.1, forward strand.
CCCCTCCGGAAACCGTATTGGTTAGGAGCCAAATCAGGCCCAACGTTTTCCAGGTGCTGGACAAGGCGATTAGCGATGACGCGCTCGAAGAGCTTACCGGCCTCGTCCAGCACGACGATTGGGCGGTACCCGTTCGGTTCGTCACGTGGCCGACCCTCCTTAGGAATAAGGACGAGCCGACCAGTCCTCCATGGCTCTGGGAACCTGCCCTCACGGAGGCACCGGCTGAACAGCCTTCGGAGGGCAGGCCCCAAACCATCGCCCGTCAAGGCGAGCGCCCACGCTCGGGACGAGATCCCATCGGGACCGGGAGCCGTGCGCTTCGCCCGCATCCTCTGCACAGCCGATTCAAACTCCGCCTGCGAAACGTCCGCAGGCTCCCCGCCATCAGCAACCCGCATCGTCGTCATCACAGGGGGGACGAAGGCCGTCCCGGTAAAATCCGGAAACAGACCCCCGACTACCCGCTGCAATGTCTCCGGCGGCAGGGTGCTGGTTGCGGGGGGGGCCCAAGGGCGGAGCACATTGCGCGCCAGCCTGTAGGGCCGCCCCCACGGATCACAGTCGAGCGAAGCTAGTAGGTCGTTCCAAGCAGCCTCCTTCGCCTCCCCGATAGCCACGCGCAGGGCCCTTATGGCCATCCTGTACACCTCGTACAGTCGGTCCTCCTCATCGGGGTCCCGGTGCGTTCTTCGACGTCGATACCGTTGGTATGCGCGACGACTGACGTCGCACAACCGGCGCTGGCTAGCAATCTCCTCAGTCCACCAGTGGACTCTGCGTTTAGGAGCGGGAGCTCTAATGCGAGGCATAGCGGCGTCGCACACCCGCGACATCGCCTCGCGCAGATGCTCCACCCCCTCGCACACGTCTGCTGGCTCACCAAGCGAGTCAAGACGCCATGCCTGGACTACAGCCGCCTCACACAACCTCTCGACGTTGAGGCGCTTCTGGGCCCAACGAGGACCCCCCGCGCCGCCACCGCAGAGCAAGGAAGAGCCCTGGATAGACTCCGCCGGAGGCACTGCGACACCGAAACGAATGTAGCGGTGGTCGGAGAGCGTCTCCTCGCCGACCATCACGGCCCAACCGCGTACGCGATTCGCCACGTCGGGCGTGGCAAATGTAACGTCAACCACGGACCCGCCCAAACGTCGCACGCACGTGAGTTCTGCGCCACGATTGAGGACGAGAAGACCGCTTCCGACCAGCCACTCCTCCACCGCCCTACCTCTGGGGCACGTCCTCGAGGATCCCCAAGCCAATGACTTGGCGTTGAGGTCCCCGAGAACGAGTATCCGTTGGGAGTGCGACCTCCCAACGACGCGGCTGAGCTCGCTGAGAAAAACCTCAAACTCGGCGAGCGTCCTGTTTGGGGAGAAGTACACTCCCAATATGAATACCTCGGCCCAGAGGACAGCAACAAAGCCGCAACCTCTCTCGACAACGTCGAACCTGGGCGGAGCACCTACACAACAACGTCGGATGATAGCCACTCGGCCCTCCAAATCGGCTGCCCAATCGGGGCTCGAAGGAACCCGATACGGCTCGGCGACCACCGCAAGATGGGTCAACCCCTCTGCCATGCTCTGGAACAAAAGGTCCTGAGCTCTGGCAGAGTGATTGAGATTCCCCTGCAGGAATCGAAGGACACCTGTCATAACAGGGCGTCATTCGATGTCTCATCTTTCGCAAGTCCCTAGAGCCACTACACACTGTTACAGAATTACGTTCTACGAAAATGTCGCATCACAGGCGCGCAAGGGTTGCTCGCTGGAGTAGCCTCGTGAAATAACGGCCAACGTGTTATTTTGTTAGTATAAACTTTCATAATTTGATTAATTTTACTTTTGGGTGTTATGAAAATACCTTTCGTACTACGACCTTCGTCAAAGTGTATATTATCTATTTGTTTAACTCCTTTACTATTTCGTGTTTAATTCGACCAGACATACATTTAACACGCACGAAGAACTTTTGTATATACGAATAGAGGGTGAGTGTATATATGTATGTATGAAAGGAGCGATATTATCTTTGAAGAGTAGCAGTGATCGGCACGTGCGCTCGTCAAGAGTTGGCTGTGTCAGCGGGCAACACGACTGAATGGCACTGAGACGCGGCAAGTGCCACACCATCAATTACGTACCTGATTGAGAACATAATTTATCTCACCTATGATTTTTCTCAATATGTCTTTTAAGCAAAAGAATTTATATAACATACGAAGTTCACTTTTTGCCGTCATATCAGAAACTCCCACATATAATATCCGAATTCTAAAAAGGTTTCAAAAAAATTTTTGGTTTTTTATTGCTAAGGTGGCTAGGCTAGACAAGCTTACGGCCTACTTGATTTTAAGTGCTTACCGGAGCCCATAGACATCTATAAAGTAAATGCCGCCACCTACCCTAAGATATGACTTCTAAGGTTTCAGTTTTTACAGTACAGTTGCATGATTTTCTCCATGTTTATTTAATTAATTAAAATTACTTTCACGGCTAAATCTTGCATTTAATTGTCATCGTATCATTTCCCACTTAACGAAAACTTGACACTCGAATACTTTATAGTTCAAAGATTGAACTTTATAGATTAAAACGTACAATTAACTTTCATTGTGTCTACGAATCGCAAAAACCGAAGAAAATACTAACTAATAATAAGAAAATAATAAGTGTTAACTTAGAGATTTAAATTTTTACACATTTTTTATCACATATATATGTAGCAAAATATACTTTTGTTTACAGTAGTAGCAACTAGAACTGGCTATTTAATCAGATAAAATCAAGAGTAGTTCGATATTGTGGCATATAAATATTTTTTTGAGAATTTCAATTAAATAAACAATGATTCACTTTGCTATAATTTATACTGAATTAGAATAGGCACGTATTTTTTAAATACTTTTCACAATCCGTCGAAAAGAGCGAGTATAATCAACCTTTATGTAAGTGCCAAGATATGAAAACAAATTTCACTCAGAGGGTAATATCATAATGGAATGGCGCACGGCTGTGCATCGCGTTCACGGAGCGTGTTAGCGTTGACCGCCGCCCTTCTGAACCTCCCGCCTATACCACAGTTCGCGGCACCTGTTTCAATCAACGATATAGAGTATAATAATTCATAAGCTTTTAGTTAACTCACTTCATAGTTTTGATATTAAAACTAATTTAATCTATACTAATATTATAAATAGCAAAGATTTGTTTGTTTGTTTTATTGAATAGGCTCCGAAACTACTGAACCGATTTGAAAAATTCTTTCAATGTTTGAAAGCTACACTATCTCCGAGTGACATAGGCTATATTCTTTTTTAACAAAAATTAGGGGTCCTTACTAAATCTCCAATGATGTAACCCAAGGTGCAAAATTACCTAAAATATTCTTTACATCGCGTGCGCTGCGAAAACTATTGAAAATTAGATAAATAATAACATAAAAATAATACAAAATAGATAAAAAATAGTATTTAAAAGAAAATAAAAGTTCATTAAAATGATAATATTCAAACTATTAATATAGTTTTCTGCGTATTATAATTTTTTATTTTGAAATTTTTGTTAATGACCCGAGCGAAGCCGGAGCGGGCCGCTAGTTATTCCAATATATAAACGGAGTATAAAGCAATCGCTATGGAAAATTAAAGTATGTTTGATTATGATTATTTTCATGATAAACTTTAAAGAAAATCGCAATCTATTTGTTTCTTGCTTAGTTAGCATTGTAGTACAATAAAAAATATTGTGATTGGTACATGTCGCTTTAAACTTTTCTAAGATTATATTCTTATTGCCAATGGAATCAAACGAGCTTACAGCATGATAATAAATGGTTACCGTTGCTCGTGGTCAGGGGCACACAGGAGCCACTAGCTATCGCAGTAAAATTTTCAGACCTCGTTTAAAGAAGGACAAAGGAGATGTATGGAAATGGTAGTGCAAGGTAGAGGGGGAAGAGGTCGACCGAAGAAGACAGGATGGAGTGTGTGAATGACGATATGAGAGAGAGAGGAGTGAGTGTTGAGATGACGGCTGATAGAAGAGAATGGAAGAGAAAAATTAGCTGTGCCGACCCCACCTAGTGGGATAAGGTGGAGAAAAAGAAGAGTTTAAAGAAGAACATTGTGTACCAGATATTTATGTTTCGCTTAGTAGCAGAAAATGTTTTTTTCGTTTACGTTGAGGTATTGTATCATTATCATTTCGGCATACGGAATGGCTCCCTTACACCCGGTAAATCGACGGCCCCTACAAACAAAGCGACATGTCTTAGTATATTGTTTATAGGAGGAGCACGATGAAGATGTTGACGATGAAAATGAGTCCAGAACGAATTCTGTGTAAATGTTATTTTAGTGTCCGGCTTATATATATTAACTAGCTTTTACCTGCGACTTCATTTACGTAGAAGGTGAAAATATATTTGAATAAGAAAGTTAAGGAGCTATTTAAAGTACCAAAATCACGCTTTTAAAACTAAACCTAATTAAACTTAGCTTTAACTCAATATTTGGTGTTTATAAAGGGTAAAATAAGCCAAAAGTAGATTCTATTGAAATGACAAATAATAAAATAATTGAAAAAATAAATATAGTTTTATGGTCAAATCCCGCGTTTCACTTTTCACTTTAATCCTTATAGACAAGAATATATCGTAAAACTGCATAGTTTTAAATTTGTCTGCAACTCGGTAAAAACTAAGTTATTGTACAGTATTCTAATTCATGTTTTTAATGATTATGAATAATCTAAAAATATTTGTTATTGATTTTAATACTTCATAAAAATAAACTGTTTTTTCACTCTCAATAAATATCTTGCAAATACGTAGAAGTCATTTCATTTCAACAAAGTTTGTCTATCAACCAAATTCAGGGTGTAATTTGCGAGCAGGAGAAAGTTTCGCCTTATCACGGAATTCCACGTGGAGTGTTTTGTCGGAATACTCGATTTATTTAGTGACTCAAGGAACTCTCGTTGTTATTTCACGGGACATGTTCTGTGCCATACATGTTTATAATATGAGATATAAAACTCTTACTATTGATCTCCGATATCTTTTTTACGGTTTACGGATTAAAAACTATTTTACGGTTGAATCTTCGTTTCAAATTTATAGGGTATCAGAGGCGATCTGTATGTACATTTTTGATTTGTTGACTCGTAGAGTTACTGACTAATAGAGTGTGCTCACGAGAGTTCACGTTTGGTAGCATGCCAATGCATGTAAATTTGTGGACTATTTTATTTTGCAAATAAATTGCTAAATTGACGAATTTTCCATACTTATAAATAAAAAACAATCATATAGTTACTTATCTATAATATAATATTAAGGAAAATTTTAAAGCGATCGTGGACTAATGGTTGCGACTCCTAGTTTATTCGTATCGATTCGTCATGTATCATATCAAATCATCTGACAGGTACAAATTTTACAAGTAATTACGTCCCAATCGTTCTTGTTAGAGAACGACTTCCGGGATGGAAAATAATTTTTTTTTAATATGTTTATTGCATTGATGTGTCAATGAGCTCATGTGCTATGTAGTTACCTGTGCCTATAGATATCACGTGTGAATGCCGCTACTAAACTTTAGACGTGGATAGAAACTACGTTATTGTAATTTCGTGGAAAACTTATTAAAAAGAAAACAATGAACATCTCGAGCTCTGTTAAGGTTTAATGTTTTGGAAAAATATTTTTTTTTACAGTGAATGCCTTTAATACCTTTTAAACGGATTTCTGTACTTTAAAAGAAAAGCTTAAATTCCTTTTAGACTACCTCTCTAATGATGTCTCGTTTGAAGAACCCAATTTCAGCAATATTTATGTCAACATTATTTCAATGCCTAATCTAAAATGCTGGCTTCACCGGCAATGATACAATTTCAAATACAAAATCGTTTCAATATGAATTTTGAAACTAAAACTTTTAAAGATCAAATTGCAGTGTATCGTTTTGAAGGGAGGTAGATAGTCGTCATAGTGTCGAACGAATCACAGCATGATTTAGAAGGCTCAGCGCTACACCGTAATTGGAAATACGTCGGACTGTTTCTGTTTGCTAGGCAAAAGGTAGCCTTGCATTAGTGTTACTTACGCTACCATCTTTTTTAGTCAATTGATTTTGTCAAAAGTGAAAGTGTTGTTCAATAGATATTTAGGAAATTAGAGATTATCATAAACTGTTTGCTGTCTTAGTATTAATTAATCATTTTGTCGTTATACTTAGCCGTCCGCTGTGAACGTACTGTTTATAAACAGACCAAAGTATTGTGTAAGAGCTTACTAAGCAATAACCCCAATATCTCCATATCTCCACAAACGAGTAAAACTGTGTAAAAACGGTGGTTTTAAGAGCATTATTTGAACTTACTCATTACTTTAGTACATTCACTTATCCAGCAATTGTAAACTATGTGTAGTCTTCAGTGAATAAAGTCAGTATAAAGCAAAAAGTGTTTTTTTAAAAGGACCCATGGAGAACCATCCCAACAGTATGCGTGCTGTTTCATGAAAGTAATAAAACAATATATTATTGGTATTACCGTTCGTAAAATGTCTAAAGAATATTTAAAATTGTGTTCAAATTTTGTTGTGTGTTTGAGATATTACGAGTAGGGAAAATGAAATGAATATTTTAAAATTTCTATTTAATCTTCTGTGTAATTTTTAATACGCTTTTATAAGCTTCAGACGTATGTAATATATGTTAGTATGTAACGGAATCTTTGAGTGGCAACAAATTAAGGAGCGGACGGTTAGCGTGGTATGGACATGTGATGCGTAGAGAGAAGATGCATGTGACTAGGAGATGTATGGAAATGGTAATGCAAGGTAGAGGGGGAAGAGGTCGACCGAAGAAGACATGGATGGAGTGTGTGAATGACGATATGAGAGAGAGAGAGAGAGGAGTGAGTGTTGAGATGACGGCTGATAGAAAAGAATGGAAGAGAAAAATAAGCTGTGCCGACCCCACTTAGTGGGATAAGATGGTGAAAAAGAAGAAATAACGGAATCTTTGAACATGACTTTGACCCCCTTCAAAACGTCGGTTTCACTCGAAATTTGGTATACTTATTATGGACCGATGACAAATCAACATAAAAAAAAAATTGAAACAATTGAAATTCAACTAAAAAATGAAAAATAAATAATAGTTTAAAAAACGAACAAAATACGCTTTTATAGAAAAACCAACAAAAAAATTGAAGATAAATTTTAATAAATTTGAATTAAAAATAATGTAAGAAAAAATAATTTTATTTAAAAAAAAGTGGGGTGCACGGTGTCAGTAATTATAAATATTTTATGAACAAATGTGAGTAGAAGGGTTATTTTGATAATATCCTGAAAAGCACCCCACGCTATTTTACAATAAAACATTTTTTTCTTATACTATTTTTAATGCAGATTAATTAACATTTATTTTCTATTTTTTAGTTGGATTTTCTATAAAAGCGTATTTTGTAAAAAAAATTAAACTATTATTTATTATAATTATTAGGCTTTCTTTTTCACCTTAAGAATTATTCAAGGTTGTTTGTTCTGGAATTTCTACTAAATAAGATGATATTTTGGTTAGGGTCAAGAACAGAGTAGAGTGCCTTAGACATGTCTAAGGACGCATTTTGCGTAATTAACCGTTTGAGCTACGCCAGTTTATGTGACGATTAGTGAGCGGGGCGCGCAGAAGGCTCGGCCGTTCAATTTACCGCTTCACTTGACACAATTCGACGCCTGACTCGGGGACAATCGCAGTTGAAGCCCCGTCGACCTCCTTATCTCCCGCCGAGGTAATCTTTCCTTCCCTCGGCGGCAATAACTCGAAGTGGGCAGGATTACCTGCAAAGGGGCTTCGTAAGGCAACCGCCTCTACAAAGGTTATCGATTTAAACAATATGTGCACGCGTCAGTAACCTACATACCTTTATTTGTTTTGAGGAGAGTTTACGTAGCGAGTTTCCCCTTTGATCTGTAATTTTGTATTATATTCAGGTGTACAGCTCAGTAATTTTTTAAATCTATATATATAAAAATTAAATGCTGTTCGTTAGTCTCGTTAAAACTCGGGAACGGCTGGAACCGATTTGGCTAATTTTGGTCTTGAATTATTTGTGGAAGTCCAGAGAAGGTTTAAAAGGTAGATAAATATGAAAATACTCGGAATTTTATAAAAATAACAATTTTCTTTTCTCTTTGATGTGTCCCCCGTCGGACGGATTCTTTTTGTTTGTTTTAAGTTTATTTTATACAAAAGTTTAGGTCTTTTATTTATCGATTGAGGCACTACGAAGTATGCCGGGTCAGCTAGTAAGTAATAAAAAAATGTAGGTACAAAGTCAGTTAGTAAGTTTCATTTCGCGTACTTTTTTTTGTCCAAGTTAATCGAAACAAATCTCGGTAGCACACGTAATAAAAACACGAACCAGTTTATCTATACATACTGTGACTTGAAGCAAAAGTAATCCAAATGAAATATTTCTTTACGACGAATAATAATGTTACACAGCTTACCAATCTAGATATACATTTACTTACAAGATACAAATATATGTATATAAAGAAGCAAAACGCGATTTTCCGCTTTACAATATTAAATCTGAAAACATGAAATATAACGGTAGAGGTTCGTACATATATTCTAAGAATAATTCCGTTTCCATATAAATGTGAGCACGTAAATTCACCTGCTGTCTACGCGCGGAAATTGAATCGTTCGAGAACCATACCAATACATAATTTTTGCAGAATATGGCCACGATAGATTATTACTATGAAGTTATCAATTTCGTTTAATGTTCTGTAGATGTTATTTTAAGCATTATCATGTGTGTCTCCTTTATTGTATTTTATCATTTTTCATAACATTTATTTAGGTCATATAATACTGAGGTGATAGGAGCTAACGTATGTATTTCATATAAGCAAATTCCCATCGGTATTGTTTTTGTTGACAAAACAGACGTAACTTGAATTACAAAATAGTTGTATTTTTTTTGTAATTTTGATTATTTTTGTGTGTATTAATAAAAATACTAAGTGCATTTAGGACTTGTGTAGGCAATACTGATGCTGTACTAAATTTTTGGAAAAAAGAGCGACTGTCACTGTTCAAACTATTGAAATATCAGCAAAAGTTAAAAGGCAATTTAAAAGCTCATTTTGTATCTTGAGTGGAACGGGTAAATATAGCCGACGGCGGCGAAGCGCTGATCTGTGTGCTAGAGGCATGGATATTTCAATTTGGCCGGAGACGCGACTCGAGAGTCCAGCCACAGTACGGCCCGTTGAACCGTGAGCTCCCTGGGAATTCTACCAAAGAGCAAACAGCGCATTCCCAATCTTGTGCCACGTGAACCAAATAAGACACTTGACTGCAAAAAACTTCTACAATATTCACGGGCATCAATATTACGTAAGCACTCCAATTATCTTATACTTAATTAAGGGTCGGCTATACAAGATATGTCTTTAATGCTGCGATGCTTGATTAGATAATCATTTGCAAAGCTTTGCTATAAATGAAGGAAGTTTTTTTTAGTCATAAACTAAAGAAAACATCAAGTATCAAATGAAAATAATTATGGTGAAATTTCAATCAAATAATTAGCAATTAAGAAGCTTTTCGAGCTTCAAATTCAATAGGTGCGAAAACAATGAATTTTCTGAGCTCATAAATCTAGCTGGTGCGCACCTGGTATTGAATAAACTCCGACAGTGCGAGACTGACTAGATTAATAATTAGCCGTCTGATATGATGTAAATAATATTTGTAGTTGTAGAGCTGCCTTGATATTATCGAGTTATTTATATTATAGTATCGATATTATCGGTTATCGCTTGGTGACAAGATTTGGCTGCTCTGAGTTATTTACGGATCTAAGTAATTTTAAACGAGAAGTATAAGATCAGATTTACTTTTTATCTTGAATCATTATTAAGATTTTCGTATGCAGCTTTTTTCTTTTTCTTGTGGTTTGGACAATCTTGCTGTGTAGTCAGCCAAGAATAACACAAATTCATCTTGTCGGAGAGGGAACGCCGGCGTTGTCTGAGTACATGATTACAACGGACTGCGATCGCCATGTACTGGCGGTAGCGCGTTTTGTAATCCCGCACGGATAGGTAACACTAACCTGCTTATTCCTGCCGCGAAGTACTATTGGGTTCCGATTTTGTTATATACGATTTTATGATGTAAAAACACACTTAAATTATCTAATATGCAAATGAGAAGAGATGATCTTTGAGTCCATAATTGTTCAGTGTTCGTGTAAATACGTTTTTAGAATGAGTAAATCGCGCCTCGTGGCGACCTATTTCGTCAGTAGTATCTCATTTTCTATCTTTCGTGAAGTAACGAACTGTGTAATTGGAAACAGGGGTTTGGCTGGGCCTTGACGTCAGTAAGCAACATGCAATATTATTTCTGTTCAAAGGTAATAATATAGTATTCGGGGTTGTTTTACCTTATCATAATTACGATCTTGAAGTACGAAATTAAACCGAGAATCGATTAGCGTAACAATAATATATTTAGAAAAGGAAATTTCTTACTGTATACAGAGCATCAGCCCACATTAAACGAGAACGAATACCTTTGATATTAGTAAAAGCTAATAGAACGAACAGTTTTCCCGGAACAATTTTCAATTACATTAATGCGAACAGCGCCTAACATAAGCGGCATCGTAGATAATGTAATTTTTTGTATAGAAACAGATAAATGTGCGTTCGTAAAACTACAATAAATCCTCGAGTAATATAAACGCGCTGTCGACATCGAGAGGCGTAGGGAACGTGCGGGCTGGCGCGGGACGGGGGGAAGGAGTGCGGCAATTTTTCTCTTCGCTGACAACATGATGTAACGCCAATATCGCACGCTGAGCGATTAAGCCGCGCACGCCGATATTTCAGACTTACCCCTACTAACTGTCAAAGTGTCGACGAGAACTGAGCGCTTCGAACACAAACATAACCATAAGTCCTGTCTTTGTCACCTAAAAGTTGCCTTACCTATAATTTATTTTTAACTCTCTATTAAGAATTAGGTGGCTATAATCTATCGACGCCTTACTATTTTTATTATACATAAAATAACATATAGATATAACATAGGTAATTTTATCGGACACAGCCTTTATAAAACCAGATTTATTGATTGACTTTCTAGGAGCTACATAAGGAATTCATAGTTTACAGTCTTCTATGGGCGAAAAACTTAAATTGCGCTTGTAGTAGCTTCAAGTATGGTTTAAAATCAACGCTCAGATCGTTAGTGCATCGAGTTTCTTCCGACACGAATTATTATTCTATTATTCAGACCATATCCTCAAGCGCTCGCGGTCACTCGTCTCAGTTTTATAATATAACAAGCCGTACTCGCCCGCTTCGCTGGGTATTTAAGATTAACATTATTTATAGTCATTAGGGAGTCCAACACTCATATAAATATTAGCCTACCCATTAAGTACCTGTATTTTCTACATAGATACCAAGTTTCAAGTCAATTGAATGCATGGTTTAGTAATTATAACGGAACATCCGTAAAAACCACTGTAGATTTATGTATTAGTATAGATATTATTAAGCTACCAATAAACAGAATAATTCCGGTAAAAATCCACCAGCTCTCAAGAGAAATATAAATTTCCTACATTTATATTCATATTTGAGCGGCAGGTTTTGAAATTCAGACATGCAGTCATATCTTAAATATGATCGTGTCATTTCAATAAGACGGTTGGCTAGTCGGATCACGCAGGAAAGCAATCACGGTATAATAAACGTGAAGTCGAGTGTGTCGAGTGCAGTACCGTACTGCTGACTGCGGCACGTAATGCTGACGCCACGTTCCGGTTACATCCGCGTCCCCGACCTCCTCCTCCACGTTTAAATTCCAAGAGCACTCATTTCGATAAATAACGTAGATGTCGCATGTACAGAATTCGGTACGATTTTAGTTTTGATCGGTACATCAGATAGTCTAGTCACAATTGCACCACACAAGATCCTCTGATCTGATACCTTAGAACTTATATTTCAAGGCGGGTGGTGCATTTACGTCGTAGATATCTACAACTCCAGTAACCACTTAACACCAGGTGAGCTGTGAGCTCGTCCACCCATGTAAGCAATAAAAAGAAACTCAAATGAAGCATTTCTTAGAGAATATATCTAGGCATTCATTTCGTGAAATAATTACTACAACTCATACATTAGCTCTTAACGTTTTGTTCTTATGTATATTCATAAATAACTAAAGATCTGGCCAGAACGCTGGAGTAGATGATAAACGACGCACAGTAGGCGCCTTATCGTCGGATGCTGGGCCCTAAAAATACAACTGTCATTTTGACTGATGATAAATAACTCTCGTGTCATGCTCCTCCCTGATTCTTATATTCTTTGGATTGTTTATCAATTCGACACTTAAACATAAAATGAGTTAATTTGTTTTTAGAGAACGCTACTTGTGCAGAAACTGGTGATAGGACGTCTTGTAAGCAAGCATCACCTCGCGTCTAGCCTATTTCGGTCGCGAGGTATTTACGCAGGTAGATTTGACGTTTAGAATACCTACCAGGGACTACATACAATATGTACATATACAACTACATATAATTATGAACTCAAAAATGAACGAGTGTGGAGGCATTTATATTACGGTAACTGTAAACTCGAATAATCACTTAACAACGGGTGGGGCTTAAGTTCTTCAGTCCATCGACAGCGCAATAAATCTGAGACATGCACTTTTGATACACGTACATTCTGGGAAAGTGAAATCAAGACAATCTAGATAACTTTTCAGAGCTTAAAATTATGTTTAAACATTTTTTTTTTTAAAAGTTGTTACTAATAAACCATGATGCAGAAAAATAATAATCACAACCTTTGTGTTGTTAGGTAACTTTTTCAATAATTTTATTACGTTGCCGAGAAATTATTGCTCGGCGGAAAAACGTATCCTGGAATCTATTGCGAACAATAAACCATGTGCCAATTGATTGTTGGCATTGCGGTCACGTTGCTCAGTTACTATTTTCACGTCTGATGTAATAACGTTAGAAACTAACTTATGTTGTACACAGTCATACTATTTTCTATACTTATTTGTGAGTATTCAAGTATATCTATACCGTGTTATGTATGAAGAAAGGAATAAAGATAGAATAACAATTGAGCCACCTACCCCAGGACGTCAAACATTCGTTATGACAGAAAAAAAAAATCAACATTAGTAATTGCTACTGCGATAATTCTGAGATCGCGCGAGTAGCTACCACCCTCCTGCCTTGGAAAGCAACGCCGGCCCATTGAAGCACTTAAGCATTCTTGTTTGGTTAAGTTAGCAGTTTTCTGAATCAAGGAATGTGGCTGTATCCACTATGATGTCTATATAATAGGTAGTCATGTAATATGCGTGATGCAAGGTAGTCTGCATGTCTATAGCAAAAAAAATATGTTTTTAATGATTTGTTGAAACAAAGGAATGTAGAAAGATTTTATTGTAATGAGAACAAAATAATAAATGTTAACTGGATTGAATTAAAATATTTTAATTGAATCGAATTAATGTAATATAATAATTATTAATTAAATTACAGACATTTTGCTTTGTCTCATGGAGCATGGTCGTTGGCATGGTCCTACCAGAAGGGTATTTATTAGCTATTGTAGGCGTTTGTGCATTCCTTTAGAAATAAAAAAATAACGATTATTCTATAATAACTCCTAACATGACTTCTAATATCGTAACAGTTTGATTTCGACTTCATTTTATTTTATTTACGATGTTTCCAATTTCAAAATATTCATGATCCCAATTGACTGTTTGGTGGTGATATGGTTTCCCGAACGCTGTTGTTTCATTAACGGGATTCAGTGTTATCAATTAATTAATTATCTAGCTATATAAACGACAACTGTGTCTAGGTTGCGGAGATCCGTTAATCTATATATATAAAAATGAATTGCTGTTCGTCAGTCTCACTAAAACTCGAGAACGGCTGGACCAATTTGGTTAGTTTTGGTCTTGAATCATTTGAGGAAGTCCAGAGAAGGTTTAAAAGGTAGATAAATATGAAAATGCTCGGAATTAAATAAAAATAACAAATTTGTTTTTCCTTTGATGTGTCGGTCGGACGGATTTCTTCTGTTTGTTTTAAGTTGATTTTATAAAGTTTAGGTCTTTTATTTGTCGATTGAGGCACTACGAAGTTTGCCGGGTCAGTACGTTTATAAGAATTATGTTTAATGAATATTTAATGAAGAAGTGTATCAGCATTATTCCTTTACTATCAACTGCTAATAATAAGCACATTATTATATATGTCGGCGCAACGTCACTATTTAATTAACTAAAAATATTTAAAGTTAACTGCTTCATTAATATTACGCATGTCAACAACTGTTTAAAACGGTATTCAAGAGAATTCATGACTAAGCTACCCTCACTTTCTACTATAAACACGAGTGACTATTGTCGCACAAAGCTTTCCGGCCCGAGCAGTCGAACGGAGCGGAGCTTTCAGTTGTTAATGCTATCCACATGAAATGTAATAAACGGAATTTATTGGAAAAGTGAGTCTTAATTACGGTCACTATGGAAGGCAATGATAACGTTGAAGTGGCGTCAAAAACGCTCATGTCATCATTTTAAAAACCCCATGGAACCAGCCATCTCCGTCATATATTATTTAGTTATTAAAAGAATCGAAAAAGATATAATTGACATATTTTGCGTATATTGCTTAATTTAATTATTTTTTTCCTCGATTCCTCTCAGTGTATGTACTTCGCGGAGGTACGCCATGATTCAACGGTTACGGCGGGAGTCACGTTAACGCTTTGATCCTCATGACTTACTATAGAAATTAATACAGATATATTCCTACGCCTCTGCACTAAATATATTTTATGGACGTGATAATTTCTTGCATGTTATAAAAATGGTGAGGTATATGGATGTAGCTAGAAAAAATATTACATCGATTCTCACTCGATTTCGAGATATTTTGAAAGAATGTTACTCGAAAAACCTAGGTACTTTAAAGATTCATTCAGGTTATACGGATATTACCTATTTTATAGAACGTGCAGAAAACCAGCCACTTGCATTTTTGACAAGTTTCCATAGACAGGATGTACGAAAACGTCAGTCTGTTTTTGTTTGTTCACTCTAAGCAGTATCTGACCGAAAATATCAAATATCCCAAAAACAACTCAACCTATCTTGTTCAGAAAGTTTTCTTTGAAGTCACTCCTTACAATTGCTAGTTTAATGATACCGATGTTTAATCAAATAAAATGTAAAACTCACAAACTAAACTAAAAAGTGTCTGAGCAGATAGCTAACATTGTAAAAGACGAAAAGTTAGATCGAACGAAGCGTAAGACGAAGAGGGCGTTATAGTGTGGAGCGGTGTGCCTTGTGGGGAGGCACGTACAGAACTCCGGCAAGCAAATCCAACACTCGCCTGGAGTTTATTACCCTACTCATATTTGCACAATTCGAGTGGGTGTTAATGGCATCGTCACCCGACAAAGATACGCCCTGTGGTTCTTTATAAGTAAGACGTAATTTAAGGAAAACATAAAACACCTCTTTTTTGTTATTGTTTTAAACACATATATCTCATTTTATAGAAACGCACGCGACAATTCAAAGTAAAAACTTTACAAACATTTGTCTTACTTGCCAAATTAAATACGGAGCTTTTAGAACATTTAGGTGCTCGTCAATCTGCGGTTTATTGGGCTTTTATAAATGTATAGTTAACTGCAATAAATGAAGAGAACAAACGTCTTCTAAGAAACGGGAGGCCAAGTTGGGTGATTAAGTGTCTCATTTAAATGCAGTCTCGCAACGCGGACGCCTCTAATGCAAAGGGAGTCCGCCGCTTGCGGAAAACGGAAGTAGACTCTCTTCACAAAAGGAAGGAGAGGTATTTAAATTAGCATAGTCGCTAAAAAGGTGCACTAACAACATTAACTAGAGGAACAATGGTGGGGTACACAAAGTAGCGGAACACGCTAATAAAAACTACGCGACTGACGCTTTTGTCACTTCTACACGAAACTCATACACGTTTATAGGTTTTTTTTTTTATTGCTTAAATAGATGGACGAGCTCACAGCCCACCTAGTGTTAAGTGGTTACTGGAGCCCATAGACATCCACAACGTAAATGCGCCACCCACCTTGAGCTATAAGTTCTAAGGTCTCAAGTAAGTTACAACGGCTGCCCCACCCTTCAAAACGAAACGCATTACTGCTTCACGGCAGAAATAGGCAGGGTGGTGGTACCAACCCGCGCGGACTCACAAGAGGTCCTACCACCAGTAAAGTTTCAAATGAAAATCGTTATTATAAACGTTGGGGAGCCGACTTAACCTAATAGGTGTATGGCTTTAATAAAGAATAAAAATAAAATAAAAAGAAAACGTTGGGTGTTTACATAATTTTTTTGTAACTAAATATATATTTTTTATTGTTCTGCCCGCTATACTACCAGTCTTGCAATTCGAAATTGTAAGTATTTATTTTTAAGTTTCGCTTTAGTAAGCGAGCTTACGTTTTGCTTCTCTATGGAAATGGTTAACGCTTCAAATGCAATGCAAGGAGCACAGTCGCAGCGTTGCCTAAAACCTGTCATTATAATGGGCGTTGTTTTACGTTTTAAAAAAAAATTGAATTTAAACACAACTGCCTTATGATGTCTCGGAGTCTTAGACAATAAGTATGATTGAATAATAAACAGAGCATAGAGATAGGCGATCCTAGCAGTCCTCTTTACTCGTTATAAAGAAGATTTTTTAGTGTAATTTCGGTTAGGTTTCTAGTTGTAGGGATTGTTCTGAATCACACGAATGAATCCGTAACTGTTGTTATGAAACAATATCCTAAACATACCGTGTATCAATTATTGGGCTGCAGGAACGAATACCTATCATTTACGCAATCAAACATACAACCTTTGCTGCAATACCACAGTACTATCGCCAAAACCTCTTCTCAAACCTCGTTTGAAGAAAAATATGTTTTAGCGAACATCTAAGTAAGATTTTAAATCTACTGGTCTTGATGGCATCAACGCCGAGTGTTCCGTTGTTGTCTTTAAAAATTATTAAAACGGTATTTAAAAAAATTCAAGCCGCAAATATAAAATTCTGAATTCTTTAGTAGGAGTACATACTAAACACCTACAAGTAAAAGGGGAGAAATTAGGGGATCTAGTTTTGTTGATCCAATGAACGCGAGTACAGTGGCTACAGTGAATCATGTCCAGTGCTAACTGTAAATATACAAGAAAAGTGCATTACGCTACAGGTACTTTGAACTCGAAAATATAAAGTACGCATTTGATAATAATTTATAATACTTTTTTTGGTCTCAAAGTTTACAAAGCATTGTCTGTAACTATCTTTTCGTTGCTAATAGTTAATACCAGGGACCATTCTGTTTTTATTAAGGTATGTAAGTTTGAATGTTTAATATGGGACAAAGGGACCATCGTTACCTATAAGTTGCAAGGACGTCGAGTTTAATCCGCCCAAACAAATTAGGAACAACATTAATATATCCCCTGTATCGGGCAACAGGAGTACAATAATCAGAATGTATTATTGTTATTTATCTTAGCTCGAAGCGCCAACAAAGTTTTAATTGCTAGCGCCGATACAATTTGCGTACAAATGAATTTATTCGTTGGATCCGTAGTGCAGCACTGGCTGGCATCGACCGGGAGTGACGCGACGCGCCGCGAGCACTGGGATTATCTGGGTGCGTATTTATTCGCTAATTGTGGGTAACGATCAGACGAACTATACATTCAGATTTACATCTATCTATCTTTAATATGTAGTTTCTTCTTTGCGAATACAGTCAAACCTGGGTAAGTGAAAACTGGATAAGTGAGAAAACTCTATAAGTGAGAGTAATAGCCAGGACCCGTCATTTTAAGCTCCGAAAACCTCTATTAGCGAGAAACAGAAACCTCTGTAAGAGAGAGTCGTTTTTGCCTCATGGACCTCCGTGAGTGAGACTGCTACTTATCTATACCTCTATAAGCGACAATCGAGCTTTATTTATTTATATTATTTAGGAGGAACAAATGACAAAACAAATTACAAATTTAACATCTGCTATTTTATGACCCATTCTTAACTTTCGTGGAACTTCTTAACATTGTTTTTGTATTGTTTTCTCGTCAATATTAAACCTATTCTATTTCGTGGAACTAAATAACGTTGTTATTTATTCGATTTCTTTTCGAATGGACACGTGTCCCTGTGTACCGTCCTGTTTGTCGGACTTACTCAGTTTATCGTTAATAAATTGCGAAGGAAAGTTCTGTTCTGCATCATGTCAAAACGGAAAATTAAAGTACTGCCATTAGGTGATAAACTTAAAATAGTGAATGCGTTTGAATCCGGGAAATCGCGAAATGAAATTCAGAGGGTGCATTAGCGAGAAACTCGGGTTAGTGAGAAACCTCTATAAGCGAGAATGAGATTGTGCTCCCTTGAACTCTCGCTTATCCAGGTTTGACTGTAGTGATGTTCGAACCATTTACTACTACTACTTTTCAACCCGTGTCCACCCAATGCTGAGTGTAGGTCTCCTCAAATGCACGACATTCTTTTCGGTCTCTAGCCTTAGCATCCATTCTTTAGCAGCTATTTTTATCAGGTCATCCGTTCACCAAAGTCCACAAATATGCCATAATCCTCGCTTTAAACGCCTTCTCCGCCACTTCAATTATTCAAGTGGTTTGATGTTTTAGAAAATAGTCATGGAGATAAAGACGGGCGTTGCCTAATTCAGTACTTAACGAAAATTGCAGCTGTCACTTTATTTATAAAACATTCTTTTGTTTTTAATGGTAATTAGTTTTTACTGGAGCGTAGGACCTCTGAGTCGGCGCGGGTAGGTACCACCACCCTGCCTATTTCTGCCGTTGTAACTATACTGAGACCTTAGAACTTATATCTCAAGGTGGGTGGCGCATTTACGTTGCAGATGTCTATGGACTCCAGTAACCACTTAACACCAGCTGGGCTGTGAGCTCGTCCACCTATCTAAGCAATAAAAAAGGTCTCCTTCAATTCACTTCATAGTTTTCAGTCTGTTGCCTTTCGCATCCATTCCCTACCAGCTATTTTGAATTTTGATCTGGTCGTCCGTTCACTAAAGTACTGGAGCGGAGACCTCGTACTGGACATTGTAACGTACGCAGGCAACCAATGAACTATACAGCTAAACACTAACCATGTAAAACACCCGTCAAACTGACCGTACTTTTCAAAATTACTTCCTACTCACATCACCTTTGACATTATTAAATAAAAAAATAATTAAAGAACAATTGTGATATAATTCTGCACGGCTTAGTACGGTGATAGGGGGGTGACATACACGTAAATCAAACGTCGTACAATAACAGAGCCTCCCGCGACCGCCCGGCCATTCTCCAAACTCTAGTTATAAGCCTACCCAAGCCTCTATGGATGGCGGTCGGGCCTCATAAATCTGCCATACTGAAATGTGCTCCGGCGTTGGCCAGTGGCGTGACGGATACCATCGATATCTGTGCCAATAGCTTTTCAATACACCGAATGAAGCTTGTCTCAATTCACTTTTTTCAACGGTCAGCCTAGCCAATTTTCTTTCAGTGTATTTATGAATGTTTTGTATTAATTTTACACTAAACAAACTAACTGTTTACGTTTATTTTTATGTAAAAAAACCACGAGGGTTGAATATTGTATTTAGACATGGAAGCTAGTTGTACAGCGATAGCATCACGTTTCGGCCGGTCCGCTGCAATTAACGCTGTACGGCTACCACATAAATCTCCTCTGAATGCTATGAGCGTTCTCTTTATGTACCCCATCCATGAAGGTGGGGTAAAACCTGCGAATAGTTGGTAAATGAATTTGTACGCCGTATTTATTGCAAAAACCCTAGTAGTGTTGAACGAGAATTGTTGAAATCTAGCGTTTTCAATCAATTAATTCATTCTATTGATTTATTCATTCTATTAACTGTAGCGGTTTGACGGTGCTCGCGGAAAAGGAAAACTATTTGATTATTTACCGTGAATTTAGTTCAGCTTGTTTAGTTAATACTGTATTGTCAAAGATATAACGATATGTACCGGCTCCGGTGAGATAATCAGAAATTGTTTATTTGTGTATTATTAACATTGTCGCTGGAATTTGTTTATTTGAATTGATTTTTTAAATTTTGTACGTTTCTATTGGTGGTAAGGCAGTAGTGCGTAAGGCTGTTATAGGCTTTGAAACTAACTCACATTAGAACATGTAAGTTGAGGCAGGCGTTATACTCTATAACTGAAACTTAGAACTCATGTCTCAGAGTGGATGACGCCGTTTGCGTTGTTGATACATATGGACTCCTTTAACCACTTATCATCAGGTGGGCCGTAGCATCTAAGCAATAAATAAAAAATCTCAAGAGATAGGTACGATTACCTAGTTTAGTATGTATTTCCAATTACAACATTTATTTCTGAAAATTAAGAATCAACCAGGGTATTATTATTACGATACGATACGATACGATAATTTAATTTTGAGAATAGATGGGACGCTTTAACATACAAATAGTTCTAGAATGAACACTAACTCCCAATACGTACAAGTAAGTCTGTATGTCGTAGCTTAAGGGATAAGACGCCCGGCAAAGTTGTATCGAACAACGCGACTATACCGGTGTTCGCATCCCGCACACAGCTAACAGTTTTCCTAACGAAATGCGTATTTATCAGGTGTTCTCTTATCTCTATCGACAACTTCCGCAATGACCGAATAGCACATCGTCTAATAAAAACCAATCCCGCAAAAACTTTACAGAAAAATGAATTAATATCAGATCTAACTAATGAATGGCCTAAGTAATGACGTATTTAATTTTGGTAGAGCGATAACTGATGCCATAAGTAATAACATAATTAGGTACTTATGGTAGAGCGAAATACGTATAAGCCCGTATGGGCAAGTATCAGCATTCGTTTTGGAAGTCGTCGTGGCCTAAAGGATAAGACGTCCGGTGCATTCGTGTTGAGCGATGCACCGGTGTTCGAATAATCCTAGGCGGGTACCAATTTTTCTAATGAAATAAGTACTCAACAAATGTTCACGGTTGACTTCCACGGTGAAGGAATAACATCGTGTAGTAAAAATCAAACCCGCAAAATTATAATTTGCGTAATTACTGGTGGTAGGACCTCTTGCGAGTCCGCACGGGTAGGTACCACCACCCTGCCTATTTCTGCCGTGAAGCAGTAATGCGTTTCGGTTTGAAGGGTGGGGCAACCGTTGTAACTGTACTTGAGACCTTAGAACTTATATCTCAAGGTGGGTTGGCGCATTTACGTTGTAGATGTCTATGAGCTCAAGTAACCACTGAACACCAGGTGGGCTGTGAGATCGTCCACCCATGTAAGCAATAAAAAAAAAATGATCCTCGATCTCATGTCTCAAAGTGTGTGGCGGTATTCTGATGTTTTTGGAATACGGTAGCCGCTAAACACAAGCTGGGGCCACAGGTTCTTGACCCATTTAAGCAATTAAAAATTAGGTTTTTATAAGGTAGGAATTCCTTGCTTCGGCTTGCCTCCAGAAATTGCCTTTGGGATAAAGATTAGTAGTATACAGCGAACTGTTAATCATCACAAATCTTACTGATTCCAAAATACAAACTCTGCCTATACGTCTTGTGCTCGAGTCGAGTCGAGTCGAGCCAAACAACAAACAAGCCACGAGATAAGATTTCGTTACGAATAAATCAATGTTGCGATGAGTTAAAATATTAAGCCGGCGATTATAAATGCTAAGAAAGAAAATGAGCATTTATGTCAACAAACAGCGTTTCTGTAAGCGCAGCTGCTTCGATCAATTAATTGCATTACTTATAACACTCTGTTTGCGGTGTTATTTTTTTATTTTATTGCTTCGATGGTTGGACGAGCTCACAGCCCACCTGGTGTTAAGTGGTTACTGGAGCCCATAGACATCTACAACGTAAATGCGCCACCCGGCTTGCCACGTACCATCCGGCTTGCCACGTACCATCCGGCTTGCCACGTACCATCCGGCTTTTGCCACGTACCATCCGGCTATGGAATGAACTCCCCTCCACGGTGTTTCCCGAGCGCTATGACATGTCCTTCTTCAAACGAGGCTTGTGGAGAGTATTAAGCGGTAGGCAGCGGCTTGGTTCTGCCCCTGGCATTGCTGAAGTCCATGGGCAACGGTAACCACTCACCATCAGGTGGGCCGTATGCTCGTCTGCCTACAAAGGCAAGAAAATATAAAAAAAAACCCACCTTGAGATGTAAGTTCTAAGGGTCTCGGTACAGTTACAACGGCTGTCCCACCCTTCAAACCGCAACGCATTACTGCTTCACGGCAGAAATAGGCAGGGTGGCGGTACCTATCCGCGCGGACTCACTAGAGGTCCTACCACCAGTAAATCTGTTATCACTTCAATTTTTGTTTAAGTTATGCTAAAGCTGTAACATCTCGAAATTTTACCAGGAAAATAATAATTATTATAAACTTATTATGCTAAAATGTAAAATTCATTTATTGTAATTTGTTCCATTACGGTCACCCTTTGATTTTACTTCATTTTCATATAAAAACGTGATACGATTTTTTTATTACGCATACAAGGTTAGGTATTGTTAATGTAAATTGATCACTGCCCTAAGTAAATAATGTGATTTTTTTTTTTGATTTCGACGTATTTTGATATGTGCCGATTGAGGGATATTTTATTTACTGTGTTGAATGTATTATTTATTTACTTTATTAACCTTACTGTGTCGAATATTTTGAACACTGTTTCTATCATGATATTGTCTATTTCGATCAAAAGTAATCTATTGACACCTTTGCATTTTAATGCAAATAAGGTATGTATATTTAGTTGTAAAAAGATCTACAGGAAAATTATACCATTTATAAATGCACATTTATCAAATATTTTACGAATCAATTTAAGGTTTAGTCTTTTAAAGGTGTCCTAGAATTCACATTTGGCAGAAATAATAAGACAAATGGCGTGATCAGACAAATTGTTTTAGACAAAATGCAACGTGATTTTAAAGTCGTCGTGGCCTAAAGGATAAGACGTCCGGTGCATTCGTATCGAGCGATGTACCGGTGTTCGAATCTCGCTAGCGGGTACCAATTTTTCTTATGAAATACGTACTCAACAAATGTTCACGATTGACTTCCACGGTGAAGGAATAACATCGTGCAATAAAAATCAAACCCGCAAAATTATAATTTGCGTAATTACTGGTGGTAGGACCTCTTGAGAGTCCTCACGGGTAGGTACCAGCGCCCCGCCTATTTCTGCCGTGAAGCAGTAATGCGTTTCGGTTTGAAGTGTGGGGCAGCCGTTGTGACTATACTGAGACCTTAGAACTATATCTCAAGGTGTGTGGCGCATTTACGTTGTAGATGTCTATGGGCTCCAGTAACCACTTAACACCAGGTGGGCTGTGAGCTCGTCCACACATCTAAGCAATAAAAAAAAAAAACTACTGTAATGGATTCGGTTGCGGATTTCTACTCATGTATATACAAAATTTGTTACTATAGATTTTTCTATAATCGTAACAGATATATGTAGTTACGTCTGACAGTTAAACCACGTGACAAAGTTGAAGAAGATAATTATCCTCTGTATCGATATCCTCAGTTAGACTAGTCTCAACGACCCGAAACTCATATAGATATTTATCGGAAAATCGTCAGAGATTAGAAACGATGGTTATCATTACGTTCTGTTACGGTTACTGTTCTAATGAAAAGTAATGATTCAGCTGCCGCCGCCGCTGTCAGTATCGTACCGCGTCGATGTTTATACGATAAACAACTAACTTACTGACTCTTCCTGAATATTATTTCATTTTAGTGTACATTGAAATTTACCATACAATTTTTGTTATTAAAACCCCGATTCGGACACAAAAGGTTTTTTACGTAAATGGTATGCTCGTGTAATCTATATATATACGTATATACGTGAAGCAAAAACTTTGTATCCCTTTTTACGAAAATTGTGCGGACGGAGGAGTATGAAATTTTCCACACTTATAGAGAATATAGAGAAGAAGTGCACAATGATAATATTTTTTTAAAATAATGCTTAAAAGATACATTAAATCAATAAAGAAAACATTACACGCACTACATACCATGTATTTGACGCACACACGCATGCATACTATTTATTGTCAAACCTTTGTTCTTGACGTCTGTTATCAAATTGAGATTAAATATTGTTTGTCTTTGTTAATATTTTTTATAGTGTAGTCTTGGCGAAATTTGTGATTATAGAAGTATAAAATACAATCATAATAGTGTACAAACTTACAATTCCAATTAATTATAGTCGAATTTCGACTACTGCGGGTCCTCTAGTGTTTTAAATTATTTCAAACAAGTACTTTAAAATTACGTTATAATTTTATGAAGAAGGCTTCCGAAATCGAAAAGGATGGGTTCTCCAGATATAATGATATACCGTCGGAAGTAATAAAATAAAACGATTTTACATCTCCAGGGGGAAACGAACGTTTTTGCCGAATGGGAAAAGTAGCGAGCGACTTCTCATTTCGCGATAAAATCGGGAACGTTTTACGACAATCTTCTGTTCGATTACCTGCCATTAAACAACAATCTTAGAACACATTATTTCTAATTCTTTATAGAAGCAATTCGATTCGAGTGCATAATTAATGTTAAGTCTAACATACTTTTGTTGTTATTAAAGCGTAATGGTCAATGTTTTTCTTCCTTACGTAATATAGGTAAGTTACGCGTAATCAGTTTAAAAAAATCTCGAATTAACTCAATTTTCCGAATTCTGGAGCACATCCTTCTATTTTCATGCAAAAGATTGAGGATATATAGGAAATCGAGTTAAAGATTTAGTTTTAAGATCCTTCTGGAAAAACTGTTCAGCGGTGTCCTAAGTGACCGCGAGGGTCTGTTCTGTGCCGCCGCATAATGAACTGGTCACGTAGTCACATTTCGTATTATTTCCCTAGGACGCGTCACGTGACTTGAATAAATGTGGGCCGGCCGGGCGCGGGTCTTCAAGGCTCCAGCGCCTTCGGACCCTCCGCAAATAAACCGCTTCACGCACGATTCACCACCGGAGATTCATTATTCTAAAATCTAACTTACTGATTCATAATATGTCATGAAAGTTTTCTCTTTGTAAGGCTTCTTTAGCAATAAAAAACTCAAAGCTGCTTGATCCGAAATCCAAGAAATTAAATTCATAGAATGTATTACTCGTGCATAATTTACTAGGGCATCGATAAAATGAACGCTTTGATGACTGTGATCTTTTTTCATTTCAAATCTTTACTCTATTATACATAATTAGTGTTATTTATACCTAACATAACTGTATCGCATTCATATATACCTTAAATATTTTCCAAATAAAAAAATCTTGGCATTACAATATTTTCTATTTTTCACGACTCATTGTTGGCACCAACAATTTATTCATTTTATTATTACAAAGTTTGATCTCAAACCAAGATACATCTACGCAATGACGTAATCGGATGTGAATATGTTTTAGTTATTATTTAACAAATTTAAAGCACTGGTGGTAGGACCTCTTATGAGTCCGCACGGGTAAGTACCCCGCCTATTTCTGCCGTGAAGCAATAATGCGTTTCGGTTTGAAGGGTGGAGCAGCCGTTGTAACTATATTTGAGACCTTAGAAACTTATATCTCAAGGTGGGTGGCGCATTTACGTTGTGGATGTCTATGTGCTCCAGTAACCACTTCACACCAGGTGGGCTGTGAGCTAGTCCACCCATATAAGCAATAAAAAAAAATTTCAACGCACGTAGAATCTTCATGACTAACTAGGTGCTCAAATATTTCTCACTCTTTCTCGAGAAACAATAAACTTTACGGTGAAATAAAGTCATCAGAAGGCGCATAAAGCACACATTGTCTTGCGCTACGATATTAAAAGTGTTAGAAATTTATTGTGTGACCGGGTCTCATGAGTACCCATTTTCCTTCGGTGAACGTTAGACAACTAGCGACGTTATGTTTATTTCATATAAACTTTACTATTTAATGGTTTCCTGCAGAGAAAATTCTGGAAATGTGAAAAGTTTCGTTTACCTTGGATTGCCGCGGAGCGCCGCGTGATGCAGAGCGTTGAAACCATTATTGTTTGTTAGGGTCATATCGGCTCCATGTTCTAGTAGCAGCGTTAGCATGTCGTCACGCTTTTTTGAAATGGCATCATGCAGGGGTGTATCGCCTTCAGAGTCCTAAAAAGACGAAAATTGTACATGAAGCATCATAAATTTTTTTATTGCTTAGTCGAGTGGACGAGCTCACAGCCCACCTGGTTGTAAAGTGGTTACTGGAGCCCATAGACATCAACAACGTAAATGCGCCATTCACCTTGAGATATAAGTTCTAAAGTCTCAAGTATAGTTACAACGGCTACCCTACCCTTCAAACCGAAACGCATTACTGCTTCACGGCAGAAATAATCTACCCGCACGCACAAGAGGTCCTACCACCAGTAAAAACTAATTACCATTGAAACCAGTAAAAACCATTAAAACCAAAAGAATGTGTTATAAATAAAGTGACAGCTGCGACGTTCGTTAAGTACTGAATTAAGCAACGCCCGTCTTTATCTCCATGACTATTTTCTAAAACATCAAACCACTTGAATAATTGAAGCGGCGGAGAAGGCGTTTAAAGCGTGGATTATGGCAACCTGCATAATTTATAAGCGTCTCAGGGCGGCTGAGACGAACTGAAATCGAACGAGATATGATGTGCTATCAGCAATACCGTCTTTACCATAAGGGCACACGGGGCCCGTGCCCAGGGCCCCCATTCTCAAGGGGCCCCGAAAGACAGACAATTTCTCTCACACGTTTATTCTCAAAACATTTTTGTCGGGCACATTACACTTTTTTCACAAATCAGTAATCAGAAGGTATTTACAAGGCATATACTATGACTGTAGAAGATTTTGCTCAACAGAAACCCCGAAAGAAACCGTTATCGAAATCGTAACCAAAAAACCAGCAGCATTCTAATATCATTAATGACATAATAAATCATACTGTATTTGATTACCTATAATAAATGGTCTCATACTCAGTAAAAAAATATTATTATAGTTCGCTTTTATTTACTTTCCAAAAGGGCCTCAAATTCTTGTGTGCCCAAGGGCCCCGTCCTAGTTTAAGACGTCCCTGGCTATCAGGTACTCTAGTAGAATCAGAAAATGGTGTCGAGTTCCGTAATATAGGGCGAACGTGGCACAAAAAGCGCGGCCACCACGTCATTATCATAATCACCGTCACCGCGTGTCACTACGGGTGCCGCCGCCCAAGCCGTTTTGCTTTGTGAACATGCATTAAGAGAGCCGGGATTTGTGCTTTGTCATTCTTGCAATTAATTTGCAAAAGGCTATATGACGTATTTACGTACTTTTCGATCCTAACAAGGCAGTTATATTTTTATTTTGTTTTATTTCATACTAGCGACCCGCCCTCGCTTCGCTTCGGAAACATTAAAACACACATGAAACCAAAAAAATAAAATAAAATGTTTTTTAAAATAAGTAGCCTATGTTCATCGGGGACAATGACGGCTTCTAATGGAAAAAGAATTTTTCAAATCGGACCAGTAGTTTCGGAGCCTATTCGAAACAAACAAACAAACAAATCTTTCCTCTTTATAATATTAGTATAGATATTTTGTACAAGCAGCTGTTAGAAGAAACACTAGAATAAGGATACAAAGTACAAGGGCACTACTTATTTCATGTTGAAATCTCTTCCAGTAGGCCCGCAGAAGGAAAGAAGAATTAGGAACACAAACCTAGTGCATACAGTAAACATTACATTTAATCTATATACAATGTGTCCAGACTTCGATGTCGGAGACTTTATGGGGTTAAAATACAATCCATTTAAATAAATGAAAAAAAAAATTTTTTTTCGTAATTTTTTTTTATCTTTTACTCAAGTTTTTTGTCTTGTTATTAAATCTATTTTTTTGGCTTCTTTGTTAGCTAGCATATGAGACCTCTTTTGTGTTTCTAGCACCTCTACTTGGGTAGGTATTGTTAAATTAACACATGCACCTGTGCTTCGGCTACAAAAGTTTTTAAAGGGCTGCCATTTTTTAATAGTTGGATATAAAAAATATTTGATGGCTGATTTGACACATTGTATATAAAAATGAATTGCTGTTCGTTAGTCTCGCTAAAACTCGAGAACGGCTGGACCGATTTGGCTAATTTTGGTCTTGAATTATTTGTGGAAGTCCAGAGAAAGTTTAAAAGGTAGATAAATATAAAAAGCTCGGAATTAAATAAGAATAGCAATTTAGTTTTTCTTTTGATGTGTCCTCCGTCGGATGGATTCCTATTGTTTGTTTTAAGTTTATTTTATACAAAAGTTTAGGTCTTTTATTTATCGATTGAGGCACTACGAAGTTTGCGGGTCAGCTAGTAATATATACATATTACAAGATAAAAAACAATATATATATACGTACAATGATTTTAATAAATTTTACGTAATTACATATTAATTTCAGTCTAAATCAGCACATCCTCTATTTAAGATCAACGAATCGTTGCACTTATCTACGTAGAGTTTATATCAATATTATCGACTAGCCATTACCTTCAACAAAAAGGTGTAAAGAAATCACTGAAGTAACAAAACTTATGGCACAAAGGTATTATTATGACAATAATTCATACACAGGCTCAATGGTAGACAGGAGCCGTTGGACACAGAGCGTCGAGCGTTTAATATTAATCGAGAATATTGGCACGCATTGCCAACACTGCTCGTTATTAATAACGTAAAATATCACAGGGGGGCTCATGCATAATTTACTAGTACTTTATTGGTGTTATGGGTTTTAAAATGGAAATACTGTATTATTTCTCTTTACATATTTAATACTACGAGTAATGTGTGAGATTTTTTTAAATTTAGTTTCTTTACTTTCGTCGAAGACAGATGTGATGTTATACGAGTATGTACCTGACGTTAAGCTGATATTGTCGTTAATAGACATGGACTGTGTCAATCTACCACTGCGAACTCTTTTTAATATCATGTTTAATGTTCCGTGAAAAATATTATCGATTGCTGAACTAATGACGATTAAGAGAATTGATTCTAGTCTGATATTATGTGGTCATCTTGGAAACGCATCGTAGATGAAGGCAAATAATAGAATAATAGAATGAAATCGCTTGTGGCGTGAGGCGTGAATGTAAAAAAAAAGAGGAGAACACAAGATAATTTTAAATTAACCCTTACAGCTCTCTTCATGGTAGAATGCACACAGAGAGAAAACTGAGACCTCAACGTTAACGCAGACACAAAGTTTCTAAATGTAAGGAAAGACATGAAGTTTCTGAAGCAGAAAAATACACCACGTAGGAAATAAATGTTGAGGTAAATTAAGAAATGTGATTTACGTAGCAATATCCGCAGGTGCACATGAGCTGCACAATGTGAGCAGCCGAGCGGCGACGACATAAATACTCCGTTGTGGCATCTTAATGGTTTTGAAACTTTTTTTTTACAAAATTATTTAATCTTTTAGTTTTTTATCATAACATAATTGAAATTTTTTGAATCAAAATTAATTCAGTGATAATTTTTATGTCGATCTTAATATAATAGGTTGGGGAAAAAGCTCCTTCGCATTTTTTAAGAAAATTCACAACATTTTTTAATATAGTTTATTTACATTTAACTAAAGTATTTAGTTGTTGTGAATTTTCTTAAAATATGCGAAGAAACTTTTTCCCCAACCTATTATTATTACATAAAAAAATAAAATATTCATGTTAGCAACTAGCTCTTCGATTACTATGTAAGTCACCGGTGGCTTAAGTGGTACACTGAAGTAATTATGTCGATCTCTTTCACTAAAGCGCCGGGATATCTAGTCGATTCTGGGAAAGAGCCAAGAGACCTTTTTTTTATTCCTTATATGGGTGGATGAGCCCACGACCCACCTACTGTTAAGTGGTTGCCGGAGCCCATAGACATCTAAAACGTAAATGCCGACACCTACCTTGAGATAAGACTTCTAATGTCTCAATTTTTACAGTACAACGGCTACCCCACTAAATTAGTACCTGCCAGCGGGATTCGAATACCGGTGCCTCGCTACATACAAATGGACCGGACGTCTTATCCTTTAGGCCACGAAGACGGCAAAACTTACATTAAAAAACAAAAGAATGTTAGGCAATCCAGGCGCTTAGGAACAGAAATCGTTATAATTAATTCAATGCGCCACTTAAGGCACCAGTGACCTACGTGGCAGTCAATGTGTTATAGTTGAAGTGTTTAACAGATTTCAAACATTTAAATAAACAAAGCTAAATGTAAGCTCGACAATATACAAAACGCTATTAGGTCATTACTTTGTTCCGATAAAAAGTGAAAGGCTGTGAAAATAATAATAAGGTAAATTTAACCCCGACTAGAGATAATCTTCGTTAAGTTAGGAATTCAAATAAATAAAGCAAGTTTTCAGGGATCTTTTTTGCCACGTACCATCCGGAATCGGAATGAACTCTCCCCCGAGGTGTTTCCTGTGCGCTATGGTATGCCCTCTTTAATCGTAGTCGAAAAAATTCATCTGATTAGGTG
Organism: Bombyx mori; assembly: GCF_030269925.1. Taxonomy (NCBI): domain Eukaryota; kingdom Metazoa; phylum Arthropoda; class Insecta; order Lepidoptera; family Bombycidae; genus Bombyx; species Bombyx mori. Next base: position 11,609,590 of record NC_085110.1, read on the forward strand.
AGAGAATTTGTAAAAAATAACTATGTCAAGGAATTTACAGGATTATAATTGCACTATAGTTACTAATTTAATCAACTCCTCGTTTTCCAGTGGTTAATAACTTTGCCTACTGTACCACGATAACCGGGTTCGATTCTCACTGCGGGTCAATCTTTTTGTTAAGGATATTTGGCACTCAAGGTCTGAAATTTCTTGTCTCGAATGTGTGTTGCTTAGTACAATCGTAGCTTGGGGCCTTGAAAGTAGTACGATTATAATTTTGTGTTTCAAACTTAATTTTAGGTCTAAGCCCAAACATTTAGAAATTAAGCGAGAGTGGCTAATTACAGCAGACAAAAATAATAAAAGAATCGTTTCAGTCTGAAGATAATAGAAAGGAAAGTGCCGGTTCTTATTGCTAAGGAAATATTTTTTCTTCACACAGGTTTATTGTTCTTAGGTTTATTGCGTGAAAATGGCATGTTTTTATAACGTCACGAAACTCATTAGACTGGGAACAGAATACAGTAAAAATACAGTATCAGTGAATCACTTTGGAATCGTTTTTAATTCGATACATTACACTTAACAAATAGGGGCTAGACTTCAATACGCAGTCGATTTATTACTGCTCGGGTTTGTGTGCAATAATCCCTCGTTTACTTTTATCTAGTAATTTATATTATGTAATGATTTTTGTCATTAAATGAACGTTTTAGTATTTAAATATGCAGCTAATAAATATTACGTATCGTAAGATTCTTAAAGTAAGTCTAAAGAGCTTTTGTGTTTTTCTCTCTGAAGCCGCCTTTGATGTAGGTTTCAAAGGAAAAATATTTAGTTAATAAATTATGTAGGCAACAAGCTCTATAGCATCTATACAATACGTTCAATAAATAAATGTTACTAAGATCTTTTCAATTTAATAGACCATACACCGATTTAAGAATAAACGTAATGAACGTAATGGCAGTTTAAAATTATGTAAGCTTATTCGATTTTTCAACAAAAATCATTTTTGGAACCGGTAACGCAATTTGTTTATGCAAAGCTCTTCAGAGTAGTTGAAACAAAATATACGTGTGCGAACGTTGTGGAAATTTGCCAACAGGGGATGTCCGGTAGACTTTTAAATTTATGTAAATTTGGTAAGACAAAAGTGTTTGCATCGAAATTTAATGTGAAAGCTTTGTATCAACTAAATAAAATATCATATAATGTGATATAAATCGACAGAATGTATTTCTGGTTTAATATAAATCCCAATTGCCCTTATGAAAGTGTCCAAATAAATGAGGAGTTTTTCTCTTGGAAAACTTGCATAAAGGACTAAAATCCTTGAAAGTTTTCGACAAAATCAACAAGATACTTCCCGAACTACGAAATTCGTTAAGAAATAAGGTAAATTACAGCACATGTGAAGACAGTAACAAAAGTAGAAAAACCCAAAATTGTAATTATTTGACTTGAGCAATTATACATTTCCGTACGTATACTCGTAGTATAACAAAGTTACCTTTTTCAGTTAAATCATCAACCGGGACATAGATTGATATATGGAGAACAATTTTTTTTTTTTTGCCTAGTAAATTTTTTTGTCACTGATATTTTAGTAACTATTCCTATTATTTTAATAAAATTTCTTTGATATTGATTGCTGTAAATCCGTATGAGTATCATGGTAACGTCATACCATTGTATGACATCAATTATAAATTTTTTGACGTTTTGAAGATTAGATCATTATTTCTATCTTTTAGTTTACTGGAATATTCCCGCTCAATCGAGCCTTCAATATTTTTTGAATTTCACCAACGATACATTTTTTTCCATCAAACTGCTGGTGATAAGCGCGATCTAGCTCCCGCGAGCGATGGTCAGTGCTATTATTAGCAATTCAATTAAAATCATAAAGTAGTAAGTTCTTATAGCTCCCAATTTATTGGTAACGAAGAAAGTTTTAACTGACAACAAATAGCATGGCCAAGTGTAATTATACAAGTAATATATTCTGAAAAGACAGAGTTCCTTTCTTGAAGTTTCTTACTAGTATTGACATGAATACAGAAAAAAATGGTTGGGTAATACGCTAATTTGAGTTCGTAATAACCAATTTCATACCACTGTGATTGAAAAAGATATTTTTAACACGTATCAAGTATTAATACATTATTTTTGGATAATAAAACCTCCATAAAGTCTAAATATATATTATGTTATTCGTGTACACAATGGTGAATGATTTCAATACGACTCGTAAATCCCGCTATCCATTAGTGTTCCGATATCACAACCGCACAGTTCTTTGTTAGTGAACTCGACCGCAGGCCCGCGTAGCAGTGAATTTAGCTTTATATCGGAAAACGTTAATGTTCTATTTCACCGTCTCAGTGGTGAATTTTATTTGTATTTTATTTAATTTTGATTTTTTTTATGATTGGAGGGTTATGTAATACAGGACACGTGGTTTGTTGTGAGTCCGTGCATTTAAATACTATTTACTGTTGTGCCCATTTTCTAGTTTGAAGAGCAGGACAGTCTTTATTAAAAAGCAATTGTGACTGTAGATGGTTGATGCCATAAAATAGTGATGAATAAAATGCGCGTCGGTAAACCTGATACCTTGATATCGGGTTGGTATAAAACGCGCTTCAACCAACTAAATTCTAGCTCAAATTTTAGCGGTAGGTTGGCTGTATCGTTGGACATTGCTGAGGTTGCCTGCCTATTTCTGCCGTGAAGCAGTAATGCGTTTCGGTTTGAAGGGTGGGGCAGCCTTTGTAACGATACTGAGACCTTAGAACTTATATCTCAAGGTGGTTGGTGCATTTACGTTGTAGATGTCTCTGGGCTCTGGTAACCGCTTAACACCAGATGGGCTGTGAGCTCGTCCACCCATCTAAGCAATAAAAAATAAATAAGAGGTTCATTACTGATACTAACCACTTCCCATCAGGTGAAACTTCAGTTCACTTCTCACCGATGGTAATAAAAAAAAATATTGCTGTTTTCACATTGCCGGTTTATTAGTACATACTATGTAGAAATTATACGATTACGAAGCGAGATTTTCCTATACACCAGCGGTCAGCACGCAGGTGTCTGTAATGTCACAAAAAACGTGCGAGAAGTCAATATATACCGGCCTCATATTAATGCTCACAATTTACCCCTCCATGTTTATAACGGTTACCTATTTGAATAGATTATATCAGTAGTAAATAATGAATTTGTTTTTCATGTTGGGTCTGTATTAAATTCAGTATATAATATTATCGTTCATGTTAAATAAATAAAAATTTCAAAAATTAAAAAACAAGGCTTTGTCTGCGTGTCTCGTTAAGACAAGTCTAATGAACGCCAACTCAACAAATTTAATAGGAGCCATTCCGGGTTCATTATCAGATCGAAAACAGCATATTACGGTATCGCTAGAAATACGCACGTGTCAAGATGGATGACGATACAATATCCATACACATGTTTCACCCTATGTAATTGAAGAAACGTCTACAAAGGGAAGATCTACCACTCGGGTCTTTGAGCGAGTGTTATTACTCAGTAGACCGCGATGCGAAAGTTGCTCGGTAACTGCATACTGTCGTTATCGCGAATTAACTTTATTTTCCGGATTCATTCGATTCGGTGATAGACACTATTACAATCATTAAGTCATAGTTGTAAGTTCAAGTCACGTTGTACTTAGAAAAAAAAAATTACTAAGTTTATTAATATTGAAGAAGAGTACTAAAACATAAAGTAATGAATATACGAAGCCAGAGAACAAAATCCTATAAAATTTCAGGTGACGTCGTCGTCCTTTCCATAAATTCATCGACAGGCCGTGGTAATGGGCTATAAGGAAAATATTTATGAAATGAACCGGACGAGCGCGATTCTCATTAGCTAATTATTTTCCCTATAACATTATATTTTATTTGTCTCACATATTAATGTCGCTGTTAATTGGCGAATACGTGAATAACGTTTAACCTGTTTGTGTTTTGTGCAAAACTGTATACATTAAAATTATGATCCTGTTTTGTTTGTTAAATACAGGGGTTTGTGCCACTTAGACGGGAAGTCCATCCATCTGTCGTCTGTCTATCTACGTTTTTCTCTTTATCTCTGAAGAATTAAGTAGAGATTACAATTTACATACAGCTTGTTTTTCTGCCATATCGCATGAATCGGACGTGAACGCGACGGCCCAACAAAAGTTATGAAATGACACGTTTAACAAAACAATGTCGAGCGCAATCGGCACGTATAATTGTCTGTCTGTTCCAGTGATTATCCTATGGGATACCGTTTTAATGGGTGAGGGTAGTGTGAACTATTCTTAACACCGTTAAAATCGACAGCAGCCTTTCCAGACCTTTATATTTAATACCATTACAAAGTTTCTTTGAAATAAAGTTACATGTGGCAAAATATTTATATTGGTGTGAAAAAATAATTCAAGGAAACGAAAATAAAATACTTTTTTTTATTTTTTTTATTGCATAGATGTCAGGACGAGCTCACAGCTCACCTGGTGTTGAGTGGTTACGGGACCCCATAGACATTTACAGAGTAAATACCGTCACCCACCTTGCGATATGAGTTCTAAGGTCTCAGTATAGTTACAACGGCTGCCCCACCCTTCAAACCGAAACGCATTACTGCTTCACGGCAGAAATAGGTAGGGTGGTGGTACCTACCCGTGTGGACACACAAGAGATCCTACCACCAGTACCTAACAATTAACCACACCGAATACATAACAATTCTAGTTTTTAAGATTCAACTCGTTTTATATACCATAATCATTTGCAAATAAAAATCAGCCAGTAAATTCTAAAAGGCTTTCATAAATTTTCAGCGGTTTTATCTTGGTAGGCCCTGTTTATTTTACATTCATCTGGGCGGTAGGTATTCCTCTGCGTCCAATTTATGTTATTGGGCACAAAGCGAACGCTGACAAAATGTGAAAATAAATGAACATGTGTTTTATCTGCACGTTCACGAAGTCGGCGTACATGCTAGAGGTAGAGGGTGTATGTGGTGCAGGATGTGGGAGCGCGGGGCAAAGAGACGTAGCGCGTGTTCTACGAGCGCCGGCGCGAATCCCTATTTTTTCCTCATTCCGGACGGCTTTTTCGTTAAGAATTTACGTGATTCTTATCTATAATATAAAACTAGCAGGTAAAAATCGACCTCCGTTGTTTTTGTTCATTTCAATTACACGACAATAAGTGGATTTCGTTCTTAGACGTGAAAGTTTTTCATGACTTACTTTTTTTTTTTATTGCCTTGATGTGTGGACGAGCTCACAGCCCATCTGGTGTTAAGTGGTTACTGGAACCCATAGACAGCTACAACGTAAATGCGCCACACACCTTGAGATATATGTTACATATCAACATATTATCGACTAGTTATACCTGATGTTGGATCTCAATAAAATATGATTATGATACCCTGACATGTTTGTTAATTACGGAGACAGAAACGAAGGCTGCTTGTTATGTTAACATAATATATATTTTGAAGATTTCTTTAAATTCCACAACCGATGAGATCTCATAAATTTTTATATACAAAAATGTGCACAATGAAATTTAATAACGACGTTCAAGTCGTTAAGTCTTCAAGTATACGGTTCGCATTTATTATGGAAACATCTTAAAAGCGTCCCCTGGACCTTCGAGGCACTCGCGTAGTTTCAACTTAGATACGGTACGACGACGAGTGAAACTAAGTGGAACTTTTCCCAGGTAGCTGTGTACAAAAAGAATTTTCTAAAAGACACTACCCACTGCAACTTTACAAACAACGCTTTGAACTTTCAACCTTACATTCTTTCCATCTGCTCGGAAGTTTTTCATTGAATATTTGTGATTCGTTTTTTATATATTTCATTATCTTTTTTATGTTTCTGTAGTTGAAACTATACCCCAGACGATTCGTTTTGAACCTATGTATTGTTAGTAGGTATATTGCGTACATAAGGTTTGGCAAGTAAGGTTCTAAGATCTGCTTAATAAGGGAGTAACGATATTAAAAAAAAAAACAGAAATGGCAATTATGTAATCTATATCTGTATTCGAATGTACACATGCGTGTGGTGTACTCTTATCCGGATATTAGTAGCAACAGCGTACAGAGCTTTCTATTTTTTTTATTATTATTTGGGTTAATGAGTTATTCGCTTCTTAAATTCTGAAATTTGTTTTCCCACCTCTAGCTTTTCTAATTAGATGGAAATTTCCGAATTAAAAGAAACTTCCAATGAAATTTATGACAAATACGTATTTTCGTTTTTATTTAGTCTGAGAAGTATTAAGCACACTAATAAGGGGCAACCTTCACAGTCGAACATTAGTGATGACTTTAAGGCTATTTCTGGCAGAACCAGCGTATTGTGAAATCGTACCGTATTTGAGAATCGAATAAGTTAATATTGTTTGATGAGAGAACTTATAAAGTTTGTCTTTATCATGTTCTCTTATTGGTTTCTCCTATAAGATAAAAAAAAAAACGGGAGAACATTACGGTTAATTTCGTTGGTTGTTTGATTTTTAATTTACTATAATGGAACAAAGACCTTCGCGCCTGTTGAGCTATTTCCCATAGCCCCCTAGTAATTATAGGGCGGCGCTCACAAAGACCGCGAGCCCGAAGTGCTCAGGGCGACTGGGACTTCTGTCTTATCAGGCATACAGCCAATATATTTTCCTTTTGTGAGAAATTGAAAATATGAAATACTTCAAACGTTCGAAATTCAATACGGTATTATGGGTAACACAAATTCGTACTGGCGTTAGAGTTTTCTAAGTCTGCACGGATGGAAACTACAATTTTTACCGCGAAGTGGTAATGCGTTTCGGTTTGAGAGCCGTTATATTATACAGTTGAGACTTAGATCTTACATCACAAGTTGAGTGGAGGAATTCGCGTAGTGTCGCGTAGTCGCGTAGTTCGCGTGGGGTCTATGAGCTCCGGTAAAAATTTAACATCAGCATCGTGAGCTTATCCACTAATGCTTCAGCCAATTCGGTTGTGGTTCGTGTGTAATTCATATTTATTTCAAATTTTACATAATATATTATAACGCATGACGCAGTACGTGATTAGGTTGACACAATTTGTAACACCACATCCTAGAACGTTACATACATAGCTATGAATATTTAGCAGGACCCGTAGATGATACTCACATGTCAGCGAGTATGAAACAAACATTCCACATTCAACACTACTAGATTAATGAGGCGTAATTCTGGATACGTCTTACTTAATTTTACAAAACAACGACACCTTTTCTTTATCACTATTTTGTTAAGCTACGGATGTTTGGAACGCATGCGTACGTATTTAGAGCTATCGCTAAAGTGTAGGTAGCTGTGAGCCTTGGTATTTACTCTCTAATTCGCTCAACCCTGGTCAACGTTTCGAATGAGGACATTTATCAATGAAAATTATTTCGATTTACCCTTAACCTACCTACTTTTTTCCTTTTTTTTATTGCTTGGATGGGTGGACGAGCTCACAGCCCACCTGGTGTTACTGGAGCCCATAGACATCCACAACGTAAATGCGCCACCCACCTTGAGATATAAGTTCTAAGGTCTCAACGGCCGCCTCGCCCTTCAAACCGAAACGCATTACTGCTTCACGGCAGAAATAAGCAGGGTGGTGGTACCTACCCGTGCGGACTTACAAGAGGTCCTATCACCAGTGCTCACAAGAGGTCCTACCACCAGTAAAAACCACTACCTATATGTGGAATAAGCTTAAAAGTAAATGACTTAATGAATGAAAAAGGTAGTAAGATCATAAATTAGAATATTCTATCGTAGGCGGTGTCTCTTCACATCTGGCGTAATCGTAGAGTGCACAACGCGCACGCTACGGTTATAATGAAGCCGTAACGAAGCGAGGAATGGGAAAACCAACACTGGCGCGTCCGGAACAGCTGCTCTTATTATCAACATCAGTATAAAGAGAACATTCTGAGACAATAACGACTCTTTTACTACATTTACTTTAAATTAGGCAGTTACATTAGTTTTGATAATGATGGGTAAGGCATTCGTTTTCTTTTATTTTATTTTGGTTAGGTGGGTGATCTTTTTCACGACCCATATGTATTATATGTACACGGTATTAAGCGGTAACCCAGCACACAGATATTACATGGTAAGTGCCGTCTCCCACTTTAAGACATGAGGTCTAAATCTCAATTAAATTGTATAACGATTGCGTAGTCACCCTTTAAACCCAAACATAACTACTTTAAGGTAGAAATATGCAGGATGGCGGTACCTAGCCGTGCAGGTCTACAACATGTTTATATGGGCAGTGTTTACTCACTATAATAATTAGTTGAAGTTAAAATACTATATCTGTAAAAAATGTGATTTATATAAATGTTAAGCTTAAAATTAAAATTTGTATTTTATTAAAAGGCACTGCGTTCCTTTAGACAGAGTTTTAATTTTACGTAATTTTGGTTCAGAGCAGAACACTTTCTCAACTGCGTGAATACGAGTATAAAAGCTAAAGGCGTCGAAAATATGAGATTCGACCAAGAATTACTTAAAAAATTCCGATCACGGTTCAGTGGTAACCATCGCACGGGTTCGATATTCGAACGATGGCCCCCGAGTCGCTCGCCACAGTTCGTACTTATAATCTAATATTCGCAATTTACGAGGATCGCAAGAGGGCTCCTTTGGGAGCCGTACCACTGTCAACGCGTCGGCGTACCTGCCGCTTGCACTTATCCTACCGACGTTCAACTAATATCGTTTTTACTAAGTACATTGTTAGCTGATTTTTGTTACGAAATATTTTGTCATTGACTTAATTATTATAATGTTGTTATTCAGCAAATGTTTAATACTTAGTTCACAGATGATCAGTTCTATGTGTGTAACCAAATCTAAGATTTGTAATGTTTCTTCTCTTCTTCTTATTCTCCACCTAATCCCACTAGGTGGGGTCGGCACAGCTAATTTTGCTCTTCCTTTCTCTTCTATGAACCGTCATCTCAACACTCACTCCTTTCTCTATCATATCGTCATTCACACACTCCATGTCTTAGGTCGACCTCTTCCCCCTCTACCTTGCACTACGATTTCCATACATCTCCTAGTCACATGCATCTTCTCCCTACACATCACGTACAGGTTTAGAGTCCTAAAATCAAGTATAGTAGTATCCTATTATGTTAAAGCTTTGTATTTGTGTTTGATAATTTAGAGAAAGTCTAAATATTACCATCTACCGACTATGGTTGATGCGCGAGTCTTATCCATTACACATATGTATGTGTGTAGTGGTAACGAAGCCTGGCCGGTTCTTCCCATTCTATAACCAATATATTAAGAGCATTACATCTAAGTCCAAAACTAAGCAGTCGTAATTTAAGTCTCACATAGTTAAAATAAATTCGAAAAGAAAAGGTATTTAAACTGCCAACGGCGATTTTATGTGATGTTGCAATCTGATAGCAGAGAACTTCCAGACAAAGACCCGGATCTCGTCACACTTAGTTAAATCCCTAATATCCGTCGCTAGAGGATCCTATATACGAAGTATAATGCAGAGAAAACAGTTTCACAATAAGTTAAACAATTCTAGTCTTTAAAGATTTAGTTATTGATTAGCCAGATATCTGTCATTTATTACTTTTAATTTGATTGTGTCGAGCCAAAGTGTTTCAGTAGCATAGAAACGTGGCTATTACAATTCTAAAATTAATATTTCTTATTAAAATCGTTTTTTGTTGTTGTCATAAACCTTAATTAATCATTGATTTTTACAAAATCTATATGGTTTCCCTTAAAAACATTAAATTTAATGTTAATCGAAATTGATATCAAAACTTTAATTTCAGTCGTCCATATTACGAATGAAAATATTTTTTTGTACAGAATACTAACAGAAGCAAGTATGCTTAAAACATTTTACGACTTTACCTTTTATTTGGAGCGTTCATCGACCAGTTTTTTTTGCTTGTTCTTTTATTCGAATACCCAAAGAAAATAAATTCTAGAACGTTCCTTAATTGTCGTCTCAACGACGAAACAAAATGAAAATTCAATATTAACCAGAAGTCAAATCTAAAACACGAAGTTAATCAGCAAGTGTATAAGAGCAAACTCGAATTCGTAGCGTACTGGCACTCCTCTGCTCGAATTGTTACTCCGAGCCCGGGGCGGGGAAAGATCTATAAATTACCGAAACGACAACTCGTTCCAGTCTAGATAAAGCTACGCCGCAAAACAATGCCCCAAACGAATGCCTCAGTCGTTAACCAAGATAATCGTAAAGCTGCATAAGGATTATATAGAAAGTGCGTTTTTTTTTTAAATCTCATAATAAATATTGCTCTTACAAATCCATTGTATCCATTAAAAGAAACACTTGTTGTTTTTTATCACAAAGGGTACTTCTACTATTATTTTCAATTTGTTTGAGCGTGCTCAAAGAGAACGTTTCTGAACTCCCAATAATTTAATAAAGAAAGTTTCGGAAACGTGCGTGGTCGGAAAGCTCGCCACAAAAACCGGCAACTTTCATTCAATTAAAACAGAAAGTCCGTGAAAGAAGTTGCGAGTGCGGTCAAGTATTCAACGTGATTATATAAACCCACCGAGCTTACGAGTGCGATCACAAATATTTTAATCAATCAAACATTTTGTTGTGACAGCCACTAATAAGCTATCGGGAAATAGATAGAAAGTAGGAAAGCAGTATCAGTATGTTTTTATGTCTTCCCAATCTTTCAAATCTCGATGAGGCTTTTTAAGGCCAATGAATTTTTTTTTTGGACTGGATAAATTTTTATAAGCGAAAAAAGGTGTCGGGTCCGGTGGGACAGGGGTGCGTAACCAGCGAAAGTCGCTAGCGGGGAATAAGGGGTGACGAGCATTGTTATGCAAATTGAGGTCGTTATTTCGCTACGAGTGAGGAAAGAGCGCGACAGCGACCACCCCGCGAGCTTTCCGCCTGCGCCTCACCTCAACGCGGAAGACGTTTTGCATAATTTGTAATACAAACACATATATAGAAAGATGTCCCATTGAAGCAAACCTAATGATAGGAATTCGTCACGGCTACCGTTCTAATGAATGTTCGACTAACATCATTCTTTTTTGGACATAAATCTGGTGGCCGAGGGGCTTTTACAGATGGACCAGAACGGTTGTCCTTATTTTAGTTATTATTCGAAAGTAAGAGATTACGTCATATAAGTAGCCCTAACGTCAAGTTACGTCTACAATATCTCCATTACCTATTCGTAGTAAGCAGTACGTTGTTTACTACCTAATGTTATAAGGCTAAAGTTCTAAGGAACCAAAGTGAAATATTTACCGAGTTTATTATTAAATAAATAAATAAAGAAAAAAATATGAAGAAACAGACAATATTTGATTTCAGAATTATTGTATCTTTAAGTTACACATAAAACTTTCCGTACGACTGTTATCTGTGGTCGGCGTTCATTTGTCTTGTCATAGGGCCTTCATGAGCACAAAACTTTCCGAGATTTGTACTCGTTCACAATAAACGAACTTGTACCGTATCGTAATCTGAATTCCAGAGAACACTTGAAAGACGACCGGCGTATCTGAAATATTGCCGTAAATATATTATTTGTAGATGACATTAAGATTCAAAGCCAAGATATTCGAATAAAGTAAGAAAAAAGTACTGGAAATGATCTTTCTAATTCTTGAATTCCTTTATTCTTCTTCCATTTAAAAAAATGTAAATATATTCGTAGTATACATATGTACCAACATATGCTGTTGGTACCTATAAGCACCCGGCAGACTATTTAGATGATTTCCAAGAGTTTACATGTTTCAGTGTACTGTGTAGAATACGAACTCCTGGCTGAGCCCTTGCTCGCCCACTTGCCCTGGTAAAACTGGAAAGGCCTCCGGACTACCAGTAATCTCTCAAACATAAAAAATACGAATTTTATTGCTTAGAAGATGAACTTAAAATAAGCAAGAAGCACCTTTAATTATTTCTCTTGCGTAATATCATATTTAAACCTCAAAATCTCTTCTACTTCCAACGACAGAAGTTATGGTTATCACATTCTTTTTTTTTATGCAAAAATTATCCAATTTAACAAGTTTTAAAAGAGTAAAAAGGAGACTTTTAAAAAGAAAAGTTAAGCAGGAAAACGCGTAATGGCTCATCTCGCTCACGAGTCTAACGCCCGAGGCATAGTAGCCGCACCGGCAGCGTCAAATAAGTTTCTAATTGCTTGTATTAAGGCGTAATACTCTTTCTTGAAAAGTAATTACGTCAAACGGTTGAGAAATCACATCAGTTATTCAAAAAAATCAGCATAAAACGGTTTTCAAACATCCACTTGTACTTTTAGGACAAAAAACGCTAGCTTTTCTTTTGAATGAAAGCACTTTAGTATAACTCAACCGCAAGGGTTAGGCACCTCGCAATCCATTGAGTCAAAGCGGTGAAATGCATTCGCGTGGAAAAGTCATGAAAAATGCCCGACGCTACGGTGCGAGCCTCTCGAAGAGGTGACAAAACGTTCACTTGCACGGTCTGGTTCGACACTATAAAAGTGTCGCGAACACACCTACTTTTACTCTACGCGAAATAATATATATCTAATACGTTTTATCCTAGAACAGAATTATGTGTACACAGTCTAATGTTAAAAAAATACATTTGAATTTGGAGCCTGCCATTCTCATAATAATACTAATTACCATTGAGTTTCTTCTATGCACATATTCATATGATTACTAACTTATAGTATTATAGTAGCTTATAATCTACATAAATTAATGTTTTTATTTTATTGTACTAATTTATAAACACAACTATCACTAAATCCTAATTACTCATTGTATTATTTAAAGTAGTCATTCGTATTATTTTCGTTAAAAGAAATCACGTTAGAATAAAATGAATAATACGATTTAAAGAAAACTTTGAAAGATCGGCACGAATGAAGTTTAGAATAGTAAAAGTTGAAATCGTAGTGGCCATAACGATAAGACGCCCGTTGCATTCGTATCAAGGGATGCAACTGAGCGGGCGTTGGAATCCCGTAGGCAGGCACCAATTTATGTAATGAAATACGTACTTAACAAAATTTCAGGATTGAGTTCCACGTTGAAGGAATAACATCTCGTAATAAAAATCAACCCCGAAAAACATATAATTTTCGTCATCACTGGTCGTAGGGTGTCTTATGAGTCCGCACAGGTAGGTCCATCACCCTGCCTATTTCTGCCATAAAGCAGTAAAGCAAAAAAACAAAGTTATACATACAACATAACTCTTACAAACACACGTGCAAAGGGGGTCATGTCGAGTCAATGCTGATAAATTTAAAAGTCTTCAGGGAAGCTTGATTTTTTTGTTACTTTATATTATTCTGGTTCTATTTCTATTCCCACCGATTTTTTTTTAAATATTTCGTAAAAAAAACTTACAACATCTCTCCACTGCTAATTCATTGCATTTTGATTTTATGTTTTTTTTATGTAAGTTTTTGTTCTATAATTTATTTTTAAATTTTACTTAACTTGTTCAATGAGGCACAACAAAGGATAAGGGGATATGAAAAACATAAACTGGCGGAAGCAAATTAAACATTAACAATAGGTAATCCTATGCGCCTAACGAGCCCGGCCCCATTATCAGACGTCTATTATTTGAAATTATATTATTTCATTGTTATTCAACATTGTCACAATCCGCCAATTACGTTTTATTATTATTGGAAAATAATTTATACGCTTTATGTAACGCCATTGTTTATCAGCGCTATAAAAACCCCGATAAAATTGGCATTGACTTTTAACGAGAGTTTATATGTCGCAGAGGGAAAAGTTTGCGTATTATAAGTTTTTAACATTTACATTTATAGGCGATTTGTGTAAAACGATTCATAAAATGTTCGTATTTTTCTGCGAAAAAAATCATCACAAAACTAATCGAAAGAAAAAAATGAATAAGACGAACGTAATGGTGTATCCATAAAACAGGAGATGGCGCTAATGAGAGAACATAAAGCGTAAAGTCGTAAAGCTAGCGCATTAAGTGCCGCAGACAGAAGCTGTCTGTAATCTATACGCAGCCATTTTAATTAGCATTGTGAGAAACATTTAATGGAGACAAAGTTCAGATGTATTATATATTTCCTATCCACGACAACTTTGATGCGGTAATTGAATGATTAATCTATACTAATATATAAATGTATAGTGGTTTTTACGGATGTTCCGTTATAACTACTGAACCATGCATCCGATTGACTTGAAACTTGGTATCCATGTAGAAAATACATGTACTTAATGGATAGGCTAATATTTATATGAGTGTTTTACTCCCTACACCAGTTGCGGGGGCGTTAATGATGAGAATCTTTGTCGGGGGTGAGAAATAATAATGTTAATTTTAAATGCCCAGCGAAGCGGACGGGTAAAGCTAGTTTGTCTATATGATCGACCTCAAAAACAGTTAAAACAGTCGTAGTCTGTGTAGTGTAGTAGTCGTTATTCAAGTAAATACAACAACATTACACAGGCTAGTCTTACACCTGTGCAAAGCAGGTGCTACTAACCATAAGTAACAAAAACAAAAAGCAACATAAACTTGCAAGCGAACGCCGGCAACGTTGTACTTAGAGAGCTATCACGAAAACGTACCGCGCGCCCGCACCAAAAGGTTGGCCATTAAAGTAGAGAGCGTATCTCTGTAAACTAAATCTAGCTCAGCGCGGAACACCTCTAAAATCGTTATCCTACCGTACAACTCTTACTTTACGAACCGCACTTTCGCAGCATAGGAATTAATGTTATTGTGTGCTTTATGTATGAATTTTCTCAATATTTGTAGAATATTTAGCTATTGTGTGTAAATAAATACCGATATAGTAGCTCTTTTTTTTGATTGAAATTTACAATTTACACCAAACAGTAAAAAAAAAATGGAGTCAAGTAGGTATAATACCTAAATAAAATTGGCCACGCAATGTCTAATTTAAATTATTTTGATACTTAAAATTTGTTATACTACATTTTAACAGTATGACAATTTCCAAGAAGACTAAACGATCTAATCAATTTTCAGGTCAAGTATTCGGTTTTGTAGACTTTATTGAAGAAATGTTATTTAACCGACATCAAAAGTGCTTTATTAATTCGGACCGCAGGATGTTTTTTCGTAACTAAGAATATAATTTAATCAAAGGCTTTTTCAAACATTTTTTTTTTCAGACGTTTTGAAATAATAATGTTCATGTTGCTTAGATGTGTGCATGAGCTCACAGCCCACCTGGTGTTAAGTGGTTACTGGAGCCCATAGAAATCTACAACGTAAATGCGCCACACACCTTGAGATATAAGTTCTAAGGTCTCAGTATAATTACAACAGCTGCCCACCCTTCGATAACCGAAACGCATTACTGCCTCATGGCAGAAATAGGCGGGGCGGTGGTACTCACAAGAGGTTTTACCACCAGTCATTACGCAAATTATAATTTTGCGGGTTTTATTGATTTGCGGGTTATATGATTTTATCATTCTTATGGAACAACAACAACAACAACAATTATATTATTATTATTCATCTGGTTATTTCATAGAAACGACTGGTAGCAGCGATATAGTGTCGTGAGGGAGCCTCAGCGGAAGAGTGTCCCCCAGGACGGCGTTACATTTTGCTATAAATTTCATCCGCAGCCGGTTCCGAACAGAATTCTGATTGCATTTCTTTCATATAAAAAGCTTTTTGTTTCCACTCTTTCGGATAGGTGTTTCCGATCGAAGGGACAGCCTGTGACTTTCGTTATTAAAAAAGTTTTTCCATAAAGACTGGGTCGGCAGAAAGCGAGGATTCCATTGCAATTAAAAGCAACCTTTAAGAAGAATTCCGGTCGGAATATTAGCTTCGAGTTCAGAAATTTCAAATTTCATTCAATATCTTAGAAGCACACCAGTATATTGAAACACAAAAACAGTTCCTTTAGTAATTTAAATATATTTATCACTAAAGATAATTAAGGCAAAGAATGAAAGTTTTTTTATTGTTGTTAATATTACTAATTAGCAAACTCGATATTCAATTGAATTCATTACCAATTTTGTAGACGTAAGTATAAACGATACTTACTTTTAGAGTAACAATCATAGAACGTTAATAAAAAATAGAAAAAAAAAAAAAACGAACGAACTGAACAAATAAGGAATAGATGCTATTTGTTCGGTAATATGTCCCTAACCCGGTCAGGCGGCACATGTTGAAAGGCCTAAAAGCATTCATAAATTTACGTTGTGCAGAACACAGGTGTCGCCGTGCACGGTCCTGCCGAGGAAGGTCGATCATTCAACTACACAATGTTATGTTAATATTAATTGATCTTGTGGTACAAACATACTTTTTGGAACGAAATTCCTTATGGAACGATGCGGTGGGGTACCCTAACCGGGAAAAAACGTCCGTAACGTAAGATTTTTATTAGTAATGCACACAGTGTACGACTTAACTTTGTAATAACGTAAAAAAAATTACATATTTTTATTATATATTTTTTATAAATCATTGTGCATAAAATAAAGTTGATAACTTTGTAAAGTAGGTTTTTTTATCAATAAAAAAATCATAATATAAAATATATACTTAAATAATTACTTTCTTTATACCTCGAGTAGAGCTTAAGATTAATATTTTTATAATAAGGAACTTCGTTCCTATCCGGTGTCCCACGACACCACACATATTTTTTATATGCATAGCGTATTTGCGGCTACATGGTTTGCACGACAATTCGTTGTTATGTGATTTTAGCAAAATTCAGTGTTCATTAAGTTATTAAGTGTAACCCGGTTACGCTCCGCTGTGAATATCGTTTTACGGAAAACAATGAATTCCTGAAATTGCTTGAGCGTCGCCTATTGTACCTTGACAATACTATGACAGAAACCTAACTTGGAGTTTCAACAATGACTGTACTAAGTTTCATGAAATTCGGATGTATGATTTACAAATTTATAGACGACAAATAGGCAAACATAAATTTAACTTAATTTTCATTTAAGAACAGAAGGTCAAGATTAGTGAACAGAATTACAATTCTGAAAGATCTAATCTGTTTCTTTTTGATGAACACTATCTTTTTGCTCTAACTCTAACTCTAGAAAAATGTCTATTGTTTATCTTCATGAAACGCTTTCGAAGTCCATTGGAGCATCGTATGTGCGGGCGAAGATATACAATCGACTAACGAAGTAAACAAGCGACAGACGTAGTCGATTTTCGTACAAAGAAAATAGCTACCGAAGGGATACAAAATGAACAACTTAAACAACAAGAACCCGTGATTTTAAAGAAATCATAAAGATATTTTATGTTTTATGGTTTATTATTTGTGTTATATTACAAAGTTGTAAAAGATAAATATCGAGGGGTAAAATGCTATTTGGTTTAAGTGACATTTTTGCAACTTTACAGGAGTCATTTAAAGTAAAAAATTTGGGAAAAAAACCATGACAGAAAATATCTTTCAGCTATTTGAATTGACTAAACGTAATTGAAGTTCAATTAAAAACATCAAAGTGTTGATACTAATACCAAGTAAAAGGGACCTTTAATTACAAAGATAAATGTGTCGATCTGCTATTTCAAATTATAATATTATTACTAGAGGTCTCGCAGTAGTTGAAATTCGACTATAATTAATTGGGATTGTAAGTTTGTACACTATTATGATTGTATTTTATACTTCTATAATTAATCACAAATTTCGCCAAGGCTAATATTAACAAAGACAAACAATATTTAATCTATTCTCAATTTGACCACAGACATCAAGAACGAAAGTTTGACAATAAATAGTATGCATGCCTGTGTTCGTCAAATACATGGTATTTAGTGTGTGTAATGTTTTCTTTATTGATTTAATGTATCTTTTATGCATTATTTAAAAATATTAGCATTGTGCACTTCTTCTCTATATTCTCTATAAGTGTGGAAAATTTCATACGCCTCCGTCCGTGCAATTTTCGTAAAAAGGGATACAAAGTTTTTGCTTCACCTATTAATATATAAATACTATACATAGTATAGGTATATCTGTAAATTGAACGAAATAATACGAAGTAACATTCCAATTGCTGAAACACAAAAAAAAAAAAAAACATTCATCTACTACGTATTGTCGAAAACGACGAATAAATATTCAACTAAACGTAATAAGGACGATGAGTTTCAAAAACATAGCACGACAGAACATCGTGATGATACGAGAAAACCAACATTCACAGGAAACAAAAAGTTGGATGATATATTATCACAGATGACTTTTCGTACGGTTGGCTTTGTAAAACGGAAGAAAGGAGACATTGTGCAGGACGTTGTTTATAACGCAAACTTCTACGAGTCGTATTCGAAGTTATCATCAAATAACAAACGATGTTTACATGGTTATTATAATTAGAAAGAGATGCGTATGATTTTAACAAACAGTATCTTTACCTATAGTAGTTCTAGACATAATTTATATTATAGTATGGCCTGGATTGCCTAATTTTACCTTCTTTTGTTTTTAATGTATGTTTTAGTATTTTAGGACTCTTATAAATAGATTCATTTTAAGTATCATCGGATTCGTTTTTCCCAGAGTCTACTTGATATTCCGGCGCCTTAGTAATAAAAATTGACATAACTACTTCAGTGCGCCACGTAGGGCATCAGCGACCCACATGCCAGTAAAAGGGCCCTAAGCTCAAAAAAGTAGACTGAACCCAAAATCTGTAAAATATTCGAATCAACGGAAATCATATTATAGTTACATTAAAAAACAAAACGATATTAAACCGTGAAAGTAGTTCTAATTTGTATATTTATACATATCATGGGTGGTAGGGCATCTTGTGAGCTCGCACGGGTAAATAACACCACCCTGCCAATTTCTGCAATGAAGCGTTACGGTTTGAAGGGTGGGGCAGCCGTTGTAACATTAAAGCTGAGACTTAGAACCTATCTCTTGAAGAGGGTAACGGCATTTACATGGTAGATGTCTATATGCCCCGATGATCATTGACATTCTGTGACACCAGGTAAAGCCGTAAGCTCATCCACCCATCTTAGTAATAAAAATAAAAATCTCTATTGGATTCCAAAATACCTCATGTTTTATCCTTTCTTAATTATTTTTTTTGAGTTTATTTTTGTATTCGCGAAAGACAATATTAATAAAAAGCCCACATACATTTCTAATTTTAATATAAACCATCAAGTTGAACGCAAAATAGATTTTTATCAGGGGAACTAACTTGCAGCCGTCCCAGGAACATAAAACCTTACTTAGCGAGTCACAAATCCTCGTAACGTTAAGCCGAGATAAAACACTAAGCTCGCGGTACAACGAGGCCTCGCTCAAATTTTTCACCTGGGGATCGCTTCCACGCTCCCATACCCCACTAGAGAATGTATGTTCCACACGATATTAATCACACGTGACCTATGACGCTCTATAATGAGAGTCAACTTTTTTTTATTGCTTAGATGGGTGGACGAGCTCACAGTCCGCCTGGTGTTAAGTGGTTACTAGAGCCCATAGGCATCTACAACGTAAATGCACCACCCACCTTGAGATATAAGTTCTAAGGTTTCAAGTATAGTTACAACGGCTGCCGAAGCGCATTACTGCTTCACGGCAGCTTCAACTAAATTAGAAGCTTCCTATGATGTCTTCTTTATTTTTATGAAATATTTTTACTGCCGCTAACAAAAATCATTATAGCACCAATGAAGATTTTACAATAGGGACACTTGAAAGATTAACAAAAAACGTTACCCCACTGACCACACAGATTACAATTCCGAGTCAAATTCTCTTGTTTGTTTATCCGGCTCATTGAGAAACGCATTTCCGCTGTTCAAACGAATTTGCGGACGGAGCTGGGAGCTAAGCGTGAGAGATCAACAAACAGAGAACTGTAATAAAGCCATTAATTCCGCTTTACGTGCAAATAACATAAATCAGACTGTGTAGCTCCTCGTGCCGCAAGAACGCTCGAAGCGGCACGCAGCCGAGCCGCAGGTAAATTAAGCTCCCATCATACGTTCTCCTGCAGACGAAGCCGCACGACGTTATACAACTAAGTCGATCTCTTATCCGTACGAAAAGTAATGATTCCAGACATAGAATCCATTACGTGCTAGCCAATTATAATCTAGTTAGACAACTTACAGTTTAAATTTCTTTACGTTTGTCAGCAATTATTTAAGCGACTTGATTGTGATTTTAATCAATCTATACTAATATTATAAAGCTGAAGAGTTCGTTTGTTTGAACGCGCTAATCTCAAGAACTACTGGTCCGATTTGAAAAATTATTTCAGTGTTAGATAGCCTCCTACATTTATCGAGGAAGGCTATAGGCTATATAACATCACGGTAAGACCAATACAAGTAGCAGCAATAAAAGATATTTCAAAATAGGGGTTTAAATAGCCCCTTAACATTCTATAATTCAAAAATATTTTCACTTTCTACGTAAATGAAGTGGGGGGTTAAATTTAGCGTAATGCCAAAGTGACTATTCCACGCGGACGGAGTCACAGGCAAAAGGTAGTAGCTTTATAAAAAACACTGTCGTTTTGAAAAAACTAATATAAATTGAGACTAAAAGTTCTTAACTCGAAAATTACCATTTATCAGTCACACTCTTCAAAGGCCATCTTGAATTATGTTAATCGGAAAAGTTTCACTGATTCATTCGAGTCCAATTAAAATTCCAGCAAGATATTTGGTTACGAAGTTGCCCGCAGTGACCCTTGTATTTTCGAAGTATATTTCTAATTCCGGTCGGTGTTACTTGTCCGAATGTATATTTTGTAAGTACTAAGAAATTGTTATCTCGGATACAAAAAATTGTATTCAGATTGATTTTGTTAAGCTTAAAAACCAATGAAAGTTGTGAAACATTCAGGGAGATGTTTTTTGTGAGTCTGAGAGGTACTCTTCCCTGAGTTAAACGGATTTTTGATAAAGACATTTCAATTCGAAATTTTCTTCAGAGGGACGTTAACTCAAAGTTTTAACATGTTTTCATTAGTTCGATCCATATCTATTTATCTATGTGAAAGAATCTTTCAACATTATTTTCGTTAACTTCAAGACGTCCGATAGATTTGAAAACTGCACATACATATATCAAAGATTCATAAAAATATAATAATTCTATACTCTCGTCTGATGTAATTAATCGCTGAGATAAAAACAAAATAGAGATTAGGCACATAAAATAAGTAACGACTTGTAAAATACTTTACCCGTTAAGCAATTATAGTGTAAATTACTTTTTAATGTACAAAAATAATATGTAGGTTGAGTTATTATGTACCTATGAAGTTGCCCGTTAGTGTACAGGAAGTTAAAGTATTTGTTTTTAATAAATATTTTTTTTATGAATCAAAATATGCAGCCGCAGTATCGATACACCACTACCAACGCAGTGGTAATTTTAGGAACCGACAATCTGTTAAAAGTAGGTTTAAATTAATAATTTTTTGCACGTTGCACTGAGACCTTAGGACTTATGTCTCAAAGTGGGTGGTGGAATTTATGTTGTAGATGTCTATGAGCTCCGGTAACTACTTTACACCAAGTCGGTGGCTAAAAAAAGTTTAGAATGGAACCTGTGCGATCAAACTAAGAATCAACTAGAGAAATCGAGAAATAAAAAAAAAACCGTTCGAATTGAGAACCTTCTCATCAAGTTGCCTAACCAGGATTCACATATCAGATCTTGCTATTGCTATTGACGGCAAGCCAAAAGTAGAATTTCTTATTTTCCCAAAATTCACGAACATCAAATCTCATCTCGAAATAATACGTATAAAACAAAGCAATAAACGTATCGCGTGGAACGAACGAACGAAACTATTCAGTATTTCATAAATTGTTTCAAAACATTTACCATTCACATTAAATGTACTGAAAGGAATGAAATGAATTCCTTAGAGCAACAACAACGATAATATTATTGGTATTAACGAGTTCACATCGCCCGCTGCACCCGTTCCGAGGATTAACGAAAATTAGATTTCAATAAGACGCTTGCTATGCGACTAGGGACAGACCTAGGGCGAAACTGGGTAATGCACGGACGGACAGACTCCTTGTTCGCAACGTCAGCTATAGCTAAGACTGCTTTTGTACGGTAAGATATGTTTTCAATGAAACAAATTGATTTCTATTCATCGACGCCTGCAAGATTGTCGCATGCTAATTTAATTTATCCAAACATATCTGTCAGACAGTAAGGCGATCTAGTGGATTATTTAGTTTAATACCTAAATCTTTTATTTTCAACAAAAAAAAACCACTCGTAACATTGTCATGTCAATCGATGACTGTCATTTGCCTTTTTTCTTATTTAAAAATAATTCTAATATATGTGCCAGTTATAAAACTAATTAAATAAATACCGATATTCCCACATATCTATCTAAGTATTATTAAAAAGCTTTTCAGAGCAGTTTAAAGTCAGATGCTCTTAATGATTATGTGCGGATATTAAACAGAAGGTACGGGTATGTTATTCTGCTCCTGAGAAAACAAATTCTCAACAATATCTAATACATACAGGTACGTATATAAAATAGTTAAGGAGCAAATTTCTTTAAAGAAATAAAATTAATAAAGAACGTTAAATATGGCGAGTCATGCTCTAGATACGAGAGTTCCTTATAAACAAAATTTTCCCTCCATTCGACCGTTCCGATTCAAATTGAAAGAACATCTATATAAAGATTTTTCTTGCCACGAGCAACATAGAATACAAATCGGGATATAAGCGGAATGGAATAGGTCCATGAATCGTAGAGACGAGGCACATCGTGCGACAGTTTATCACGACCGGAGATTAGTTTAAACAACAGTAAGATACAAATTTTACACGCTAAAACGACTGAGTTTAAAATTATATAGCTTCGAGTTTACTACTCGCGTGTAACACGCCATGTATCATTTTCATCTCGAACGAGTTTACATAATTTATTCAGTACATATTCGCACACCGTTCACGTACTGTATAGATAGCTAGCATAATTCTCACAGAGACGCCGCACAGCCCAACGAAACAATAGCAGATTATCAAACAAAACGACGTAAATAGGCCCCGCAGAAGGAGAAATAGGGCGCGGGTTAAGGGCCCGCAGGATATCCGCGTCGCGTACCGAATGCTAGATGAGGCAAATACCAAACTGCCCCCTTTGGGTATCAAAGTTTTTACAACATCACTAAATTTATTACAATATGTTTGAGGATGGACATTCCAATAAATATTGAGCTACAGTTTTCGAAGCTTGTACGTGCGTGCGAGTTGTTGAGGTTCCATTTGGTAAACCCTATTTCGTATCCTGGTATTAAGTAAAACTAAGAATGTCATAAATAAATATACAGGATAAATAAAGCTACTATGTTTAGTTATAAATTAAATCCCAGTGTGGCAATTCAATTGTCCTTTAGTAGTTATGCTACCCAATCTGGTTTCCTTGCTGAACAAAGGCCTTGTTAATAGTATCGTGCGACAGATAAACAACATAACATCGAGTTTGCGTTGAAAAAATAAAGGCGCGACGACGCCCGGGTAAATGAGAGCGGCGATAAACAGGAGGATCCGTTCCGGGCAGAGGGTCGATACCGAAATACATTATTCCCCGATCCGAGTTTTCCGATTCAAATTGAAAGAGCACCTCCAACATGAGATTTCTCAGACGGCGAGTGGGCCCAGAATATAAATCGACGCATAACCAGAAATGGGAAGGCTGTGAATTTCCGTTTCGTGGTGAACACTCGTGCCCAACTATCGCCATTTAAAGATATTAAACGTTCACATTTCTACTTAGATTTTACCGTGATAAATTATATCTACTCGACCGTTTTTCACTTCAACCTCTTTAATGTCTTACAAAAAAAAAAAACTCAAACGATAAAACTAGGCACAGACGCTCTGGGAAGCGGTACGAGTCGGAAAGGAAAGCTTTGAAATCTCGTTTCAAGTTTAACGCAAATTAGATTTTAATGGGAACTCGAGCAATATTGACCGAGTCGAGATGTACTCCCCGCAGTCTTCCCCGGCACTATGAGTATATAACGAGTTCAGTTTTTCTCTCTCACTAATTTAATACCTTTACCAATTAGAACATTGAAGTTTAGAGTACATTAGTCATTTTTATGTACTTATACATATATATTAAGTTTTTTTTATTACGTATTGAAGTAAATGTAAACTTATTTCAACTCGTTGCTGAATACATTTACTTATACAGTATAAATGGGACACTCCACCCCTCATCTTGTATTCTGTCCTATTCGCTACACGCCTAGCCGATATTTACGTAACAGACGACTCAGTCGACTTTTGACACCGCGTTTTATATGCTACATCAAAACGGTATTTAGGATATTATTAATGAAATCGAGAATTATAATAATGTCTACGTACCAGTCGTATAATTCCTATTTAACATCGACTATTCACAGTCCAGCCATGTTAATTATGCGACTTTATACCTCATATTTTGCTACCAATCACTTTACCGTTTGGCTTTTGATAAGACGTGTAGATGTAGATGTGTAGATGTGCCATGTCTGTGAGCCCGTAGAGTAGAGACGAGTAGAACCACGAGCTCATACGCAAATTTACTACAGTACTAAAAAAGCATCGTATGAATACTAGTGTTCACCCAATAATTCGACCATAATGACTCCCACCTGAAGAACTAAATTCGTTTAATTTTTCTCATTTTTAGTTTTTTATTTTTAAAAAAAATGACGTATGTTTGCGTATTGCCATATTTAAAAAACGATTTTTTTTTTCATTGTGTGAACAAATGTACAAGCTTCAAGATAGTGTTTGGAAGAGGCAGTTAATCGCTCGAGGCCGTGGTGGGTGTCGGACTGAGAGGGCGTCCGCGTCCGACGACACTCTAACTTTATTAAGGACAGGGCTCCGTCGTTGAATTAAGGTGACGCGCTTACACAATGCTCCATTCAGATTTAAATAGCTTTACGCCCAATTGCGCTTCAATATGGCCTCAACTCCCCGGGGATAGTAATATAATTAAACAAAGATCTCGGAGATAACTTCTCACAAAACAATTTCAGGAAGTTTGCTAATTCGATTTCCACTTAATTAATAAATCACAAGTTAATATTTAAGGACACGATTCGGAATGCGCCAAGCATTTCCTATTTCGAAATTATCCAGCAATCTGATTTCGTATTCCGAATTCAATACTAATTGTATTGCGTCTTTCGTAATGATATATTTTTTTGTTTCAAACACAAGTAATTAAGTAAGGGTGTTTGATATATATTTAATGTCTTTGTAGGCACACATTCTGTAGACTGAGAACAAAGGCTGGCGACAAGTGGTGAGGAATAGAGGCTAAAGCCTGAACAAAGTTTGGCAATTATGGCGACCGCATGTCTGAGAGCGAAGCTACACTCATTACCGACTGAAACTCGACTCGTCTAGATTAAAAGTCGGAGATAACAAAAGCTCTTTAGAAAATAACGTTGAATTAGATAAGCAAAGGTTTCGTCGAAGTAAACAAACTTATCACGACACTTCCACTCTTCATTGACTTTGTATATCTAACACTCGTCCAAGGTAATTACATCAGGAATTTTAATATTCTTAAGAGCGTTGGGTAGTATTGTGGCTGATATCGTTCTTATTGCCTTTATACTTGCAACATTAATTGTAATTTCTTTTTGATTAAGTGAAATCAATATTTTTATTATTATATTTATAAAACAGAACATGCAGGTAAATGACTCCAGATTCTTAACTTCAAATATTTCAATATGCACTTTTCCTAATGATCTCCCCTTTACATCCTTCTCATCTTTCTTGAGTAGGTGTTGGTCAACATGGCGGTTGCGAATTCGCGAAATTCGTGTTGGGACACCCCGCTATGTATGATTCATAGAATCGTGGTCAAATTATTTCGACTGGAGGTACTGCCCGAACTGGGTTACGACTCGTAAATACTGGCTATTTAGGCCATAAAGCGGGTTATGATTGATTATGCAAGTGTTGTCAACTATGCGGAGATGATTCTGTTACTTCTTTTTTACCGTTGCATTGCTTTTTACATTTACTTACCTATTGGATTCATACACAGTGGATTCTAATACAATAGATATGTATTTTGTTATCTTCCCGAGATAGGGCGGTGCGGCAGCTGTGATGTCTATAGGTTCCTGCATGACTACGTATAATAGTCAAATGGATCGAGCACTCATCCCCTCTCTGCTCGGTAGGTACTGCTGCGGTATGTAGTGTCTTATCTGTATCCGTTGAACCCCCGATATCATTGAGCGACAGTGACCACTCATGATCGAGTATGAAGCGTTCGTATGGAATCCAATGCAATCGTTTTATTTATTTATTGCTTAGATGTGTGGACGAGCTCACAGCCCACCTGGTGTTAAGTGGTTACTGGAGCCCATTTACATCTACAACGTAAACGCGCCACCCACCTTGAGATATAAGTTCTAAGGTTTCAGTATGATTACAACGGCTGCACCATCCTTCAAACCGAAACGCATTACTGCTTCACGGCAGAAATAGGCGGGGTGGTGGTACCTACCCGTGCGGACTCACAAGAGGTCGTACCACCAGTAAAAAAGTTAGAGTAGTAAAGTAAGGTAACAAGTAGTTGTCGGACATGACCTGCAGGGCGGGGTGCACGGCGAGCTGCAGCAGCGTGCGCACGACGCCGAGGTGTCCCTTGTTGACGGCGATGTGCAGCGGCGTCTGGCGGCGGCGGTTGCGCGCGTTGAGGTCGGCGGCGGCGGCGCCCAGCGCGCGCAGGGCGGCCGGCTCGTCCCCGAAGGCGGCGTGGTGCGCGGCGCGGTCCCCGTCGCGGTCCTCCGCGTCCACCTCCGCGCCCGCCTCCACCAGCGCGCGGATCACCTCCACGTGGCCGTTCTGCGCGGCCGCCTGCACACAACACCACACTATTTAATCTACATCTCTTATTCTTCTTCTTAGTCGCATACTTCATTGCTGAAGGTCGTGTCCCCGAAAGCCCTTCGTGGCTCTTTGTACCATCAGCGTCCATTTCCTTCGGTTGTCGGCTTCTCTCAGGCCGGTCGCAACAGAGTCCAGTGAGCGCAGTTATAATCTACATACAATCCAAACATTGTTACTGCCTCTGAATGTGGGTCGTATAGGATGGAAACCTTGAAGCCATTGTAACCTAAATGTTTTGCTTTTGCTGGATGGAAAACAATTCGATGGATTTTAACATAAAAATATTAATCATTCAAAATTCACAACCTCTCAATATTTTTAGTTTTGTATGAGACTGACGCATTGGACGTTCACGTGAAAGTTCTACGTTACTCAATTTTTTTTTGTTTCACCGCCCTCTGATTCTCAGTGATATCCCGAACCCATAGACATCACACTGTGAAAGACTAGATTCTACTTGAATCTCGAGGTGTAAGTCTCGCGTGAGCGCGACGAGTAGGTACCTGCAGCGCGGTGTGTCCGCCGTAGAAGCCGTTGACGTCAGCCTGTGCGCCGTCGGTGCGCGCCAGTATCTCGGCGCAGCGCGTCGCGTCGCCATTGGCGGCCGCCTTCACCAGCTCCTCGTTTGCGTCTCCGGTCACGTGGGATTCAAATAACTTTTTTAAAAGCGCCGATAACCGTTCACCTGCACGACAAAACGTACTTATAGTGTAAATCACGATATCAAACATGATGTAAGACATCCATTAAATAATTTTTTTAATAAAGGTTGTATTGTCTTGTCCTCAAAAAAAAAAAAAAAGATACATATACTCACTAAGACTTACAAATTTACGGATTTATGAAGTAGATCCGACCTTATTTGTTATTAATCATGACAATCAATCTTATAGTTGTAGTGATACAAATAGTATAGCTATTCTAACGGTAAACAAACAAATCGACAAAAAATGAGTCAAAAACACGGACCTAAAGAGGGATTCCATTCTATATTCTCCGGTCGCCGAGGACCTTCGAGGCGTTATATGAAACATGGGTCATATATACATACATTTCAATTTTATCGAATATAAGCGCACGGCGTCAGAAATCTTTTAAAATATGTTATTGAAATTTTTCTCAGTTACACAAATAGAATATGGTCTTTTAAGGTCGCACAATTATGTGCAATGAACACTACGAACTTCTAGAAAGGACTAAATATTCACAAGAAAAACCATGTAGGATTCGAAAGCGAAGACAAAAATACTGATTTACAAAATATCCTTAGTGATATTGCGTTTTGTAAACTTCTACATACTACAATCATCCGAGGTTATATCACTGACGTATTCCATAGAGGCTTAGATTACAGTACCCAGTATAGACGGTGGGAGGTGGTTAGAGAAGCCGAAAACCCGCCTCAGGGAGCAATGAGTCACTGATAATATTGATAGCAGAATCTAACAGCATTACTTTTTTTTGTTGTTCTAATAAACTTTTCTTACTTTAGAGGAAGTGTGAAAGTAGCCCCAGTAATTAACAAATTAAAGAGCAGACGGTTAGTGTGGTATGGACATGTGATGCGTAGAGAGAAGATGCATGTGACTAGGAGATGTATGGAAATGGTAGTGCTAGGTAGAGGGGAAGAGGTCGGTCGAGAAGACATGGATGCAGTGTGTGTATGACGATATGAAAAAGAGAGAGAGGAGTGAGTGTTGAGATGACGGCTGATGGAAGAGAAAAATTAGCTGTGCCGACCCCATATAGTGGAATAAAGTGGAGAAAAAAAAGAAGAAACTTTTCTTACCTGAAGAGTTTCCCGGAATGCTGCCATCGGACGACGCAACT
The DNA here is from genome assembly GCF_030269925.1 of Bombyx mori. Taxonomy (NCBI): domain Eukaryota; kingdom Metazoa; phylum Arthropoda; class Insecta; order Lepidoptera; family Bombycidae; genus Bombyx; species Bombyx mori. Next base: position 11,638,445 of record NC_085110.1, read on the forward strand.
TTTGTCACCGCGTTCGGATTGTACGTCCATGACGTATTACACACTTCCACCTTTAGATCGTTGTCGTGATAAATCTGCTGCACTCGTCCTATCTTGCCAAGAGTCTAAAACATATTAAGGCATTTTTTCTCTTTCACTCTAGATACAACCTATGTGTAACGCGTTAATTTAATCAATTAAATAAAATTGTGTGGTTCTGAAATTTTATTATAAACATATGAGTCGAAAGAAAGTTACTTGTCGCAAAAACTGTTTTTACACAAAGTTTTACGTAATTTTCTTTGCCTTTTTCTTAGGGTAATGAACTTTAGATTATAATTTAAATAGATATTATTCGAATAGTGGTAAAAAGGTAGTTCATTATAACTGCATTTTGAAATGTTTAATTAACAAAATTGTCGATTATTGATATGCGAACCCTCTGTATCTATTATCATGATTTTATATCCTTAAATAAATATTATATACCGACTGTTAATAAATTTTACATTGTTTCAGAAATTGGTTGGTTGACCGATATCATTATACAAACGCTTTTATTCGCATCTATCGTGATCCTCCCACTAATTTTTATCCAGATTTCCCAAATCCGACGTGGCCATTACCGTGACTTCAACGTCAAGCAGGCGTCTGGTTGTACAGCCATTAACGTAACAACGTGAATGCGACCTCCTATCTTAAGACGTGAGGTCGAAGTGTCACTTTATGTGGCCAGTGCATCATTCTTAAAATACAAAAGCATTACTGCTTCGCAGTAATATTGCAGTGCTGACGTGTGCGGTTTCGCAATGCGCCGTTATCTACAATAAATCAACAGAACATGCCGTATATAGTTACGTAAACTATGAAAGACGGAATGTTGCTGCATTTAAATAAATAAATAAATGACATACATACTATTTACCATAAGATAATTTAAGATCAAATTTTTAGACCGAAATCGTGTTACTTCGTATGAATGCATCCACATGCGGTGATTATACTAGAGTATGTGGAGGTTAATGGCGAAGGGAAGATCTTCTACCGAGTCATATTGCTCGGGTGACTGACGGTCCGAATGTTGTTGTTCGGAACTTGTATATATGCAAGTTTATCTTGTAAATTTCGTAAACGACATTGAGGCATCCGGCAAACATCTTGTGTTGTATGATATCCACCGGCACAAATGGAATTAACCCGTTGAGTACAACAGTTCGATGTCGAGTTCGATGAGAGTTAGGGTTAGAAACCTGCCTTCGGAAAAAAAAACACGCATAGTCATAGGTTACAGTTTAGACTAACAGGTGCCATGGCCTCGGCCCACTCCCCGTGTCCTCGCTGCAGCGCCTTGACCCGCTCCTGGTCGGCGCAGACCTGCACGAGGTCTCCCACCGCGAACCCTCCGCCCGCACCCGCCGCGCCCGCGCCGCCCGTCGGGCTCGTCGTCGTGTACGCGCCGCTGAATATCTGAACGTGGAAGCGTAAACACATTATATTCTTACTTATATAAATCGCACCCGCAAAATTATAATTTGGGTAATTACTGGTGGTAGGAACTCTTGTGAGTCCGCGCGCGTGTGTACCGCCACCCTGCCTATTTCTGCCGTGAAGCAGTAATGCGTTTCAGTTTGAAGGGTGGGGCAGCCGTTGTAACTGTACTTGAGACCTTAGAACTTATATCTCAAAGTGGGTGGCGCATTTACGTTGTAGATGTCCATGGGCTCCAGTAACCACTTAACACCAGGTGGGCTGTGAGGTCGTCCACCTATCTAAGCAATAAAAACAAAAAACAAAAAAAAATATAATTAATTATATATAGAACATTTAGATTTCTTACCTTAGTTAAAACAGCAGGGTTAAATGTCCACCTATTTCCGCTTGGATAAGTTACAACAATGTCGTGGTCCTCATCTATGCCAACCACAGTACCGGTGGTGCCGAGACACTCGAACATACCATCTGTCCAACCACCATGACCATGTTGTAGTGACTGTACTATTTCAAGATCAAGGTCTACATTCACCTGCAATTAATTACATTACATTGTTTAACTGAAATGCTTCAATATTTCATAGTTTCCTATGTTTCACTGTTAGTTCCATTGCAGCTGTGAAAAATTTATGGTTGGAGATCCCATTTATGATGGTCCCATTTAAACAAAAAGTTAGCATCACAATGACAACATATTTGTTTAAAAATAACAATCCTATTGGGAAATCAATAGATAGACTTATTTTTATTTATAATTATTTGTATTATTACTCAATTTAACACTACCCTATATAATGGCTATGGAAGCCTTAATTCACAATTGAAATTACTTTGAAATAAGTGGTTTTTTTTTTATTAAAATACTGTAGACTATGTTCACTTATATTTTGTTAACAACAGAATATAGCATTCGTACCTGATCACCAACTTGTAGTCCATGTGGGCCTGTTCTTCCAGGGCCAAGTTCGCCTAGCAATGGCAAGTGTTCCTTGTACACATTCTGACCTTTCACATCATTAACGGCCTATCGAAAAACAGTGTTTTAACAAATCACAGCTTTCATAGCATGATCCTAATAACTATTAGAATTATAACAGAAAAAAAGATTCTTATAAAATAATATCAAGTTGAGGTTTTAATCTATATTTGAAAAAGTACTGTTATTAAGGATAATTAATGATTTCTAATTTTATTTGATCTGCAGATAATGCCATAGATACTCAACAAAAATGTTTACGGGCGTCGGCCACTAGATTACTTCGCTTCGATTAGTTTCTCATTGCTCCTATAGATGGCAGTAACATATTACCTATCCTATATTTTATTTATAATGAAGGTTTTGTAAGTTTTCAGAAACCACAAATTGATAAAATTTAATCAATTTGTCTATAACCAATAAAGATATGAACGATTTATTATTTTATCATTTTCTGTGTTTAGTTATACAATAATTAAATGCCTTAACTTTAACAACATATAAGTTTAGGGGCATCCGCTACAAGATGTCGCTAGTTTCCATACAGAAAAAGGATTTGTCTTAAAGTATTGCAGTTTCAGGGCCCTGGATAATGCATCAAGATGCATAATTTTTGTTATACCTATACCTAACTTAGCAATAAAAAATTACCTTCAGGTCAGCCATTCCCTCAAAGCCTACCCTGTAGAGATTTTTGGCACCATTATCCCACACAACATATGCAGCAGATCGTGGACTAGCTGCTGACCAATCTTGGATTTCATTGACTTTTCCACGCCTACAATTTCCACCATCTTGATCTTCCCACTGCCAATCCACCTTAAATAATATTCTATTTAATATCACTTAATGTTTTACTGAAATAAACATTGCATCATAATAGACTCTACGCAATTGACTAAAATAAATCCGAAATTATTAGATTTAACTAATCCATTTTATTATTACTCTAAAACTTCTTTCTATTTAAAGAATTTGTTTCTCTTTAAAATGTTTTTTTTTGTTATAATTTTTTTTCAACATTTGTAATAATCACTTACCCCTCTTACGACTCTGGCTCCTGGAAAGATACCCCTGACAGCCTGTTTTTTACTTTTTCTTCGTGGTTCAACCAAACATCGTTGTGCCCCTGGTGCACTAATTCTATAAAATCTATGACGTAAATTATGTTTATCTCCATGATAGCAGACAGAGCATAGATCATAATTGCTGCATTCAGCACATTTCCAACGTATACCTAGAAACATTTTCATTGTGTTAGCAAAGTATGGAATAATTTGAAAAAGTTGATATCTATTAGTCCCATTAATTAAAGTTAATGAATTTGTTGTTTAATTGTTGTTTAATCACATAAATTTTCATTAACTATATAGAAACATTGGCAACAATATTGTGAATTGACATATCTCTTGTTTATTAAACTTTTTTTTAATTTTTTTATTGCCCTTGTATTAATATAAATATTTGTATAATATATTTATATAAACTACATATTTAATTATAATTATATATTATATTTCTTTAATTGTATAAATTGACTGACCAGATTAAAAATACAGTGGAAGGTCCCTTATTTAAGTTTTCTCATTATAGTATAGGATAGGATAGGACGCAATAGGATGGCCTCAAACAGGAATTATGGTGGGACATCATGAGACACATTAAGTCAGCCCTCTTCAACAGTACATGAAGATCACAAATACTTTGTCAAGTGTGATGATAAAGAAGAGGTAGAAATTGTATAAGCCAAACATACCAAATATGGGTTGTTGCCTGCAAGTATCACACATAGTTCCTTCATGTTTCACACCAGTAGGGGCACTATCCAGAATCCGCAGATCATAGGCACCTGAACATCTATAATTTGCAGCTGTTCCATTATCCCAAACGACTACTACTTCTTCTGGAGACTCAAAATTCCTTACAGTGCCAAGATGGCCCTCTCCTCCATCCTAAGCAGAATGGTTATAAAAATTATAAACAACATTAGTAAAGCCTGGATGCTCATAAAAATAAAATAGGATAAAAATAAAATGATTCATCACAAAATATAAATTATATAAAATTATAAATTTCCAGGCAAAGCACTCAAATATGTATTGTTTTCGTGTTTTTTTACCTGTTTTCCCCACTTCCAATCTGGACCTCGAATCACACGAGCTCCTACTCCTTCCATCATAAAACGGGTTGGTCTAGATGATGTTGATGAAACAGAGATATTACTCTCCATTTTGACTTTCTCAGAGGTATATTATAAAATAATTATATTTCTTTTAATAAACCTAAAAAGTTGGAAATTAGAAACCGAGAATCAAAACTTTGTTTGACACCAAAGAGTTTTGACACTTTCGAATGGCATCTGACGTCTGACAGTAGTAGTGGTTCTATTTTTCCAACTGAAAAGGCAAAGGCATCATACCTCCTAAGCAACACAGCTTAAATTTTTTTTATGAAAAATGATACTGAGTCAAGGAAATAACAAAGAAATGCTGATGATACTGAGTACCGAGACTAGTCTGTAATAGCTTGATTTCTCATTATGTAAGTAGTAAGGGTGCATGCCGTAAGATCAGGAAGTAGAGAATTGGTTGCTACAGACCTGCTCAGATTGCAATGCAGGATGTTGCTTTAGTTGACGTCGAGGATGCGCTAGTAGTTGAAGTGTGAAGACAGGAATTGTTTCGTTGCTGGTCACTGGCTTAGAAGGAACATTAAGGGGAAGATTTGTCACAGAGCGAGTGATATTTCTCTGTAAAATAACGATGCTGATATTGTTGTTTGAAATATTTGATCTAAGCTGACTTTAAATATCTCATTAGCGCGATTCAGGTTTTTTTGTTGTTTTTTTTTATTGCTCTTGTAGGCAGACGAGCATACGGCCCACCTGATGGTGAGTTGTTATCGTCGCCCATGGACTTCAGCAATGCCAGGGGCAGAGCCAAGGCGCTGCCTACTTGTGGAGAGTATTAAGCGTAATACTCTCCACAAGTCTCATTTGAAGAAGGACATGTCATAGCGCTCGGGAAACACCGTGGAAGGGAACTCATTCCAAAGCCGGATGGTACGTGGCAAAAAATATCTCTGGAAACGCACCGTGGATGACCGCAGTGGCTCCAGGTAGTATGGATGAAATCTACTCCGGTGGCGGGCAATGCGATGGTAAAAACGAGATGAAGGTATTAACTCGAACAATTCCTCAGAGTACTCCCCATGGAACATATGGTACGAAATACAGAGGGAACCGAAGTCCCTCCGCAGACCCATAACGATCCAAACGATCCGTGTGAATGGAACGGCCCTCATCTGTATGGAATCAAATGGAAGTAGCTAGTATTTGGGAGCCCCGGCCCATGTGAGAGCAGTACTCCACGCGAGGCCGGACCTGGGCTTTGTATAGCAAAAGTATTTGTCCAGGCGTGATGTGCCGCTTCGCTCTGTTGACTCCCTGCATTTTTGACGCCAACTTGGCTTTGCCTTCCAAATGACTCCGAAATTAGACATCGCCCGAAATATCGACCCCGAGTATCTCAATACTCTTGGAAGGTTGCAGGGATACTCCTTGAAATTGCGGCACCATGACAAATTATTCTTTCTTCGCAGTGAACGCGCAAACTTGTCTTCAACGGTTTAAATTGAACTAAGTTCAATTCATCCCACTCGGAGACTCGTCCCAGAGTTTTCCACCTCAGACACAAGTTTTGATCGTCTCTCTAGCACCACGCTCCGAGAGACTCTGATGACCGATATATCCCGCATCCCCCGTGATGTCATCCGCATAGCAATGCGTGCCCTCAATAGACAGCATGTTATCGATATACAGGATGAAAAGTATGGGGGAGAGCACCGGACCTTGTGGAACGCCAGCTTTAATAGTCAGCGTCTAGAACGAGCTCGATGCTCCACCCATCCAAAAAGCTAGCGATCCATTTGCAGAGTCCCTCGGGAATTCCTTAAGATAAAGATGGTAGCTTCGACAGAAGTGCCCTATGCCAGACCCTGTCGGACGTTTTCGCGATATCAAGGCTCACAGCGAGAGCCTCGCCCTTGCTCTCCAAGGCTTCAGCCCACCTGTGAAGCCACCTGGGCCTTCAGCCCAGAAGTTGCGTATTTATTATTCGCTCCATTAATCTAGCTTCCTTGGAAAGCAATAGACCTATAACTCGGCGGGTCCGACCGGCCACCTTTCTTGGGGATAGGGTGGACGTGGGTGCTCTTCCATGAAGACGGAACCCTGTTAGTACTATATGGGTACTATACAGAGGTGATATAAACGCGTTAACGCAGGTATCAGCAGCTTAGGGGCGCACGTTTTCAGAACCACTGCAGGGATGAAGTCTGGCCCAATTGACTTATGGACGTCCAGGTGTCGAAGCTCCCGCCTGACTGTACATTGTGTAAAGCATATTTCCAGCAGAGAGCTATCATACCGGAGTATGTTCGGTGGGTGACACCCGCATCGTCGCAGTCGAGCTCGAGGTGAAGAGGTTGACCAAAAGGTCAGCCTTCTCTTTCGCCTTATGGGCCAGACTATCATCGTAATATGAATAAAATGATCTATAAGATAAAATTGTTGTTTTATTTACATTCAACCATTTCATATTTTATTAGACATTACGTTCATATTAAAATCAATACAATAGAATATTAATGACAGAAATGTTTTTAAAAACAAATGCTAGTGGCCAGTATGTATCATTTTGTGCGTTACGTTAACTCTTCAACACATCGGACTTGCGCAGTGGTGGGAGATTAGACCTGCATAAGTTTCCTTCTGCAGCTTTGGCGAGCGATCAAAAAACACGGTTCCCGGGGGGATAGCTCTTTAGTCGCTCGTCAACTCTAGTGACGTGCTCCGATTTCGTCTTGGCAATAGCCCTGTTGTAGGACCTTTTCCTTTTCTCTGAGACGTTAAGATCCCGAGGTCTCCTGGCATCATGCCATGCCGCGTATGCGGACCGCTTGAGGTGTGCAGCATCCCTTCTGGCATTGTTATACCAAGATCTGCCACGATTCTATGGGTACCTCAGAAAAAGGAATAAACAGAGAAGTTTCGAAGGTGAGAAGCCATAGGCCAAGGCGAAATCGTAGGCAGCCCTACTTGGGAGGTCAGTGGCCCTGGACCCCGACCAGTTTTGGTGGTGAGCGTTAACAGGTTTCAGATGTACTTTTTCTAAGCTATAATAATAATCGCTATACTAACGTAATTTACCGCAAAGAAAGCTAATGGGCTATTTAATCTTTGCCTGTTTCATTGAATAAATGGAAATAATGGTAAATGATAATTGGGAATATAATGTACGAGATTTCTTTTGCCTGTCCAAAAGTATCAAACAAAAAAATATTAAACGTCTGTACTTACCATACTTATTAACTCCATGGTACTTACCCATTACTACTATAAATAAATAAAAAAATACATAGTTTATAAGTTGCTCAAAATCTTTAATAAATAAAAAAGTATACAGTTTAATTAACTTAAAAAGGAGACAGGATTTATATACAAAAATGCCTAACCATCGTAATAAATATGAAAAAGCCAGAAGACGATTAGCTGCTGTTACCTTTCTATCTAACATATCTCTCGACGGCAAACACAAAGAAAAAGAAATGGATTTGATTGACAATAAGTCGTATAAAAACGATAAAGCCAATGGTCCGTTAAAAACTGTTGAGATATCAAACGATAAAGAAAATGTTTCAAGGAACAGTGTTCATGGCCGCAGTAAGAATCAATCAAGTCCTCATCGCCACGGGACAGATAATTATTCATTAAGTTCAGATTCAGAATATACAACTAATTTAACTCCAGTGAAAAGTGGATTGAACTCTAATTTCAGAGACAGGTAAGATTTATGTGATGATTTATATTTAATAATAAGAAATAAGAACTTAATGCTAAGACAGTGTCTCATGCTGAGCTACTTTAAATAATTAGTTAGTATTCATTGTGAATATAAATGTATGTTGTATAATGTATTTGATATTCATCAATTAGGTGAAAACATTTATACTGATAAAGTACATATCAAGTGGTGCAAGGCTATTTGGTTTAAACAACATTTTTGCAAATCTACAGGAGACCCATTTAGAGTTGAAAATTTATAAAAAAATCACAACAAAAAACCTTCGGGTGTTTACTGGTGATAGGACCCCTTGTGAGTCCACACGGGTAGGTACCACCGCCCTGCCTATTTCTGCCGTGAAGCAGTAATGCGTTTCGGTTTGAAGGGTGGGGCAGCCGTTGTAACTATACTGAGATCTTAGAACTTATATCTCAAGGTGGGTGGCGCATTTACGTTGTAGATGTCCATGGGCTCCAGTAACCACTTAACGCCAGGTGAACTGTGAGCTCTACCCATCTACGCAATAAATAAATAAAAAACTTTAGCAATTTTAATGGGGTAAACTTAATTGAAGTTCAATTAAAAACATTGAATTTTTGATACTAATACCAAATAAAACGGTCCTTAATTACAAAGATAAATATCACATATTTAGAGAAATGTCGCTTCAACCAAATAGCTTTTCACCCCTCAATATAGTATTTCCATCATTCTCTCAAATAAGACATAATTTAAAATACTATAATAGTTTCATCCCGTGTTTATTATTTTCATTCTATTATTTCTGATATTTTTAGTATAATACACTTTTTGTGGTCAAGAACAACTCATGTTTTAACTATTACAGTAAAACTATTTTTAATATACATTTACCCTTTTATCATCAGATGTTCATCAGGTAATATTGAATCATCGAAAGAAAAACATGTATCATTGCGTAGTAAGAGAGGACATCTGGTGTCAATGGCTGGTATTAATACTGAAGAGAAAAGTAGTTCAGAGAGTCTTACATTTGGTATGTATGTCAGCACTTATATTGCGCGAATTTAACTGGTATAAAATCTCAGACTTAATAATTTTCAATAATAATATAACTATTAAAATCTGGCTACTATGCATTAACTATTTGTATTCTAAGTATGTGTAAAACGCTCATCTGTTGGGCTACATGGTCGGGCCCATTTAATGCTAATACATAAGCAGATGATTGCAGTACAAATATATTTATGCTAAGCAGTATAATTAAAAATTGAGTAAAAAATGTAAATCTACAAATTGAGTTCAAGTAGTAAGACACATTTAAACATAAATAAAAGTCGGTGTTGCAGGTCGCTTCCGTACCAGCAGTACATGTATACCTGAGAACCATATTATGATCAATGAAGTACGTTTTGTAAGATCAACGAAAGGAGTTACATTTAGAGATGAGCGGCTTGCATTTGTGCCGGAAAAAAGTGTACCATGTGCCATTTTCAGCACCATTCCATATTCAAGAACTACAAGAACTGCCAGGTATGAAATATCGTCAACATATTGAAATTTTTAACACTTCGTAATTAAAAGTAATTGCTGTGTAATAGAACATATTTATTGTCAATTGGCCAATAATACCTTGCAAGCAAAATCAACTTAACTTTTAACAATGCCAAAAACAAACTAAACCACTTCCAACTATTTTTTCAGAATAATGTGAAACTTAGATACAGGTATTCCATAATAGGTAAAGGATACACTGTATTAGCTATTCATGGACCGATTACATATATCTGGAAAATACTTAGATTATATTAAACATTTGCTTGGTACTGTTCAGAACAGAAAAATTCAATTGGGGACACATGAATAGCTTAATTAATATTAATATGCAGTTTTATGAAAGTTACTTGCTTGAAATATATGTTGTTAAAATGTACAGATCTAGCCTAGCTATCTAAACTATTTAAATGACTGACTATCAGCAAGCCAATAACTTTGAAAAGTAAAAATGAACTATTGGATCCTATTCAAGAATTCATTTTTATCAATAGAAACAATACTTTCAGATCTGAGCTTAGAAAGGATGGAGTGCGCCGAAGAAATACATCAGGACCTAGACCCCTATCTGCAATAACAGACAATGGGGTTGATCCATTTCATCTCTTAGGCTTGGAAAAAGAAGAGAATGGTCAAGACATATCTTATTCTAAACTTCTTGTACCATCTAGAGTACACACATTAGAGCAATACCGTAAATTGTATGATAATGAGTACATTGATAAAAATTGGAAGATATTAAATCGTCACCCTCATGTTATAGCCAGGTAAAAGTTATGAATTTTGAACTATGAATAAAGGAAAGTTAAGCTTGTTTGAGTCCATATACAATTTAATTTGAAATGCTTAGCGCATGTGTGTCCAAATATGTTTTGTTATTAAATCACTTTCATTTATTTCGCATTTTGATGTCTAGCAAAACAATTTGTTCATGGAAACAAAAAGTGAATAAAATATTTGACCAAAAAATAATAAAAAATTATGGTTATTCAATGAAAACAATACTGAAATTGAATAACTATTTCATTCATATTAAACTACTTTCATACATTGCTTTGAGCTGAAAAATAAATATTAGAATTAGCATTTACTTTTAAAATACTACACATAACAGATCATGATTTAATGATAAATCAGTAATCACAATCATTTCATCACTAACAAATTTAAATTTCAGGACTAAGTTATTGACGAGACACAAGGATAAAAAATGGTAAACAACAAAAGTATAAATATCACCATGCTATGCAACAATAGTTTTAGGCTAATGCTATTTAACACAGCTTCATGATATCAGTACTTACTGACTAAAGCTATTAAAATGAACTGTGTTGAGGACACATTCATTAGGTGTAAAAAATGTAAAAAATATTAACGTATGTAGGTGTTAGCGATCAGAGTTATCATACTTCGTATTTATCAAGAGTCAATTATAGTAATTTTGGAAAGATTATTTCCTACTTACGCTAGTAACCTCGAGGGGTTATCCTAACTTCACTGGACGTATTTGTATTAACTTGCATGCTGGTTTTTAAACTAATAACTTACAAAAAAAACATATGTTTGCCCTCGTCTTCTTGCCCATCAAAAGTTATTCAATGATTTTTTTCAATACTGAATCTTAAGGTACACCAACTAGTAAAAGTTATATTTATTTCATACCAGCTGACCCGGCAGACTTCGTAGTGCCTCAATCGATAAATAAAAGACCCAAGCTTTTGTATAAGATATTTAATGTTATTTTTATTTAATTCTGAGCATTTTCATATTTGTCTGCCTTTTAAACCTTCTCTGGACTTCCACAAATAGTTTAAGACCAAAATTAGCCAAATCGGTCCAACCGTTATCGAGTTTTAGGGAGACTAACGAACAGCAACTCATTTTTATATATATAGATAGATAGATATTTAGATTTTGGTTCAGTACAAAAATGTTATTTTTTTTACTAATACAATGTAGTCAGCTTATCTGCAATTTTATCCGAAAATATTGAATGCAAGCATGAAATAATATTTATTAAATTTGGAAAATGCATGTTATTAACTGTTCCTTGAATCATACTGTTAGATAGTACATTCCTTTTTTCAATGTCTTTTTTAATTTACAAAAATAGATAGTGATTGTACATTAGTCATAAAAATGTTACAGAAATAGTTTCAAGATTAAATGACACACATGACATAATATATTCTCAGACTGTGGCTATTTGCCAAAGCAGTCACGGTTGCACCTAAAAACAAAACGTGATTAATAAAAACATACTTTCTGTATCATGTGAGGTTAATTGTTGTGTTCAGTCATTTAAGATTACAAGAGTGATTACTAAAATTATGCTTGATCTCATCGGTCTGTAATGTAATAATATGTAATATTAATCTGATAGTATGTTTCAAGTTGACTGCCCACAATTAATAACTGGGGAACCTTTTTTGAAACAAGCATGTCAATATACAATAATGCTTTCCTCACTTCGATTTAAATGTTTATTGTAGGTGTTTCTCGTACGAGTCTTCCCAAAGGACAACGATAGCGTCCTCACCGCCCCACACTTCTGTTGATAATAAAACGTTCGACTGGGACGAAGGAACTTTGCTTTCACAAAAATATGTAAGATTTTTTATAACATATCTTATTATACCTAAATAGAGATCGCTAGAACAATAAAATATCACAAAATAACACTTATTAGATAAGCGTGTTGACTTAACGCGTTTCATTTTCACATTTTATGTAAAATGTACTGTAATCTCTTAATCAAGAGAAGCTAATAATAGTGTTCAAATATAGGCTAATACCAGTTTTTTTCTAAAGGAATTTAAATTAAAATAGCACTATTATTCAAGGACTACCTTTTAACTGCTGATAAAGTATGTATAGAGATGTTAATAATTAATTAAAGTTTTTGGAGTTGATGGACACGCTATGCCTTTCCGGCAACACGAATTATGAACAAAAATTGATGTAATATTTACATCTACGCTGTAGCATTTACCTTTTGAACGTTGACGTCATTATACAAAATAGAGTACTATTTATAGTATTATGTATTTACTAGTACGTACTCAATCTAGTATCGTGTTAAAACTATTAACTTACTTGTTTAAGAACAGATTTAAAAAAAAAAGCATTCCGTATCGCTCCCAGGTTAATAGTAATTAAATTAATAGTAATAATAATAGATATTTGTATCATCTAAAAAAATCCACAGAACGTTCAGCTTAAATATAGGGTTACAGATTTATCGATTATTTGTAGACGTTCCAAACATCATAATGAGGATATTCAATGAAGTCAAGGAGCGATTACTACTTTGTGTAACTGTCGTATTTTATCCACAGGTTCACTACTGCCCTAATGTACTTGATGATCCAGAACTGATTGCGGGGAAACACAGGACTCTGTTAACGTTTACGTCTTACATGACGTCGATCATTGACTATGTTCGACCGCAGGACTTAAAGAAAGAACTGAATGATAAATTCCGAGAAAAATTCCCACACATTAAACTGACTTTGAGTAAACTAAGAAGGTATGGATAAGTCTGTTAAAATCACAAGATACTGTGACTGACTTAAAACATGATGTGTATTATTACCCTGAAATAACTTATTTATTTTCCCCTCGTCTATTTGCTGGTAGCCAAGGGGGCTATTCCAGCTACGAGCGGACGGTTAGGTAACTTCACAGGCTCAACATGAGAGAATTTACTAACACTAGCTCTAGCAAGAGCAGTTTTTCGCAGAATTTACCACCGGACCGGATTCGCAACCCACTGAGAAGATCCGGCGAGAAACTCAGTGGGCTGTGTATATAAGTTAGTTCGCTCGTCGGAAATCTTCGTCGTAATTTTCTCTACCTAAGGGGCTATTCCGTCTGCGCGCGGACGGACTGACATGACAAATTTATGTTTTGTATTTTCGAACACCCACAGTCAATCAGCACTCATTACGACTCCGTCGCAAATACATTAAATTAAAATCAAACCATCGCATTTCAATAAACGTAAATAAAAATACGATTTGATTTTTAGTATAAAAAGAGAAATGCGGAAAATCGCCAAACACGACAGCGGAGGGATCGATTTGTTGTCGGTCGCTCAGGCGTACGTTTATTTTGAAAAGTTGATACTCGCGAATCTTATAAACAAGGACAACAGGAAATTATGTGCCGGAGCGTGCCTGTTACTGTCAGCTAAACTAAACGACGTTAAAGGAGAAATTCTGAAGGCGTTGATAGAAGTAAGTTTCGTGGATTCATTATGTTATTATTAATTTGTCGACTGCGAGTGTGCGCCACATACGAGTGCTCATTAGGGCTAACACCTGTCACTATGTATTCAATTATATAAAAAGTCAAGTATACATAATGTGGCGTGTACTCGCGACTGCTCAGCGTTGTCAACCTACAAGGTATTTATGTATCGTATATAAAATGGACGATCCGGCCTTAGTTGCATTCCTTCAACGCCAGTTAATCAACCAACTAACAAAAAAGTGAGTTCTGAAATCGCCATTTTGGAAATAGCTCTACGATTAATTTTTTTTGTGATGTTCTTTTTGAAGGCAGCTTTGGTTCCTACCCAATGCGATCTGTTACAATATTAACAAAACGAATATCTATATAGTTAAGTGTTCAAAAAATAATAGGTCGTCAGGTTGGTGATTGGTGTTTAACCCAATATAAGTACATATATATAGCAATACGACATGCTTCACATCGTGTAAAAATCATTTTCAATTCTTTCAGTCCATTTTGCGATCACAAAGTGATTATTTAAAAGTGTGGATTTTTTATCAGATCTGTTCGGTTCGTTTTGGCAGGTAAATTCGTTCTAAACATCTAATAAATAAAATATGTTCAACAGCGCATAGAGACGACATTCAGACTGGACAGGAAGGATCTGATGAAGTTCGAATTCGCCGTTCTAGTGGCCCTCGAGTTTGGTTTGCACGTGCCGCCGTACGAAGTGTTCCCGCACTACCAGCGCTTGCTCCACGACTCGTGACCCTGGCGCCGGCTGGCCCTCGAGCCCTGCGTCCGCGTGTGCCACCGCCGGAGAGCCAGCATCGTCGCTGCCTGGGTCTAGTCGCCATTGCAACATAGTAGCATAACTGTGTCTTCGTACGTACATTGTGTATACAAAAAAAATCGGTTGTCTGTAAAGTCGGTTTACTGACGATAGTTGAACGTGACAACGTCATGAGAAAATACTGATGGAATGGTTTCATTTTTCAATTATCGCTATTATCGTTGCTATAAACAATTGACACCATATTCACTTTTCACTGAACTTCATACTTGACGAAAACATGTAAATGTATTATTGTATAGCAGCTGTCCACGCGGATGCATCGCTCACTCAAGTAGGAGAGAGACAGATGTCGAACGCTGCCGAACGCGGGGCCCAATGGTGCCTCTTTATCGCTCGTTGTGCGCTCTCGCTTGCACTTCAAGCCTTACATGAAACGCGCCTCAGAGCGAGGTAACGCCGCATGAGTCATGTTTTTTCGTGCGTGCAGCCAGCTCCATCGAATTATAAGACGTTGTCACGTCAAAAACTATATTAACATAATATGTTGCTTGTATTGTTTATTCGTTCGAGCAACACTCGACAACTGTTGCACCGATTTTGATGTATTGATTTGTATTCATAAGCTTATGTTTCGAGTTGAAAATTGGTATATTCGGATTACGCTGATGTAAACGTAAGTTATTAACAGCAGAGCTCCATTTTGTCACGACCAAAACGACCAAAATAAATTGAGCCACCATCTGAAATCGGAGGCGCACAGGTTGGTTATTTATGAAATGGTTGCATCTTTGTGAACTCGTGAGTATGTCTTGGCGTAACAAGCACTTAAGCCTTCGTCAAACAGAACGCGTAATTAGCGCGCGTCAGAGCGCTAAACTGACGCCGCGCTATGACGCCGAGATGTGTTGTACTACTGTGGTAACGTACTGTCAAACAGAGCGCCAGCGTTATAAGTACGCAACGCTCTGTTGCGGCGTTAGGGCTGTTTGACAGTATATTACCATAGTAGTACAACACATCTCGGCGTCATAGCGCGCCGTCAGCGTAGCGCTCTGACGCGCGCAAATTACGCGTTCTGATGACGAAGCCTTTAGAGTAGATGCTTCATAGTATAGTGTAATTCGACATAAGAATGCTATAGTGATAATTTTGGCGGCCGTACCCCACGTGGCTTATGTGATAAGTCTCAAAGAAAAACTTTGTTGAGTAGTATGTAATTGTTACAGAATATTATTAGAAAATAGCTTTAAAGATTATTAATAAAAATAAATTAATATTTGTCTGCTGTAAGGGATTCGTCGCTTAAAACGAACACGTTAATGAAACATATAACCTACGTCAAATTCAAATTGAGCTGACGTCAGCTCAATTTGAATCGTCAGCAGAGTAATAGCTACTGTAGTGCATTGACCCCGTCATCAAGAGGAAATGCAGGTGCCAAGGAATAAAAAAAATGTAGATAATTGATTCAAATGCTATTAATCTATCTGAACCCGCTTCAGATCAAGTACGAATTTATTAAAAAAAACGTACCTGGGTCAAGAAAAACGATTATCAAATATAACCATTTACCCCATTATTTCTTCATTCTACAATAATTTGTAATTTAATTAATGAAAAAATATGGGAACGTTCTAGAGGCATACATACCTACACTAGCGACCCGCCCTCGCTTCGCTTCGGAAACTGTAATTTATTATTGATTTCTCCGCTATTTAATGGACGTTATTATACATATAAACCTTCCTCTTCAATCACTCTATCTATTAAAAAAAACCGCATCAAAATCCGTTGCGTAGTTTTAAAGATTTAATATATAGGGACAGAGAAAGCGACTTTGTTTTATACTATGTAGTGATAAAGCGTATTGCACAAAAGCATTTGCTCTCAAAGTATATTTAATGACACTTCATTATTCAGAGGACAGAGGGAATACGTCTAGTGTCGACGCGCTAATAACTTAGTAATCGTAGTGTAGCAACGGCAATACCGAGTTGTGTTTATTACATTAACAATAAACTTCAAGCACCACAGTTAGGTTGTACGATGTAAGCTAAGATCAGTAACGTGCTTACGTTTTATGTTTTTCAAAAGTCTCAAATCGAAGCTCAAAAAGGAAACTTATGATTTTGAAAGTAAAAAATAGCGAGTTAGTGGAATATACGCTAGAATAGGAATTGCGATTCTTCCCTGAAAAGATAAATCTTTAAATAAATCCGAATACAACCTGGGTCTTGGGTATTTGATGTCAATTATAATTATCGTAATCTGTGGTAATACTAACTTTTAAACCGATTTTTAAAAAGGAGGTTCTGTATTTGATAATATGATTAATATTTTTATGTGTGTTCACCAATTACTCAGTTAAGTGGGGACCGGTTTTCCAAATTTTTTTATTGAAAGGGTAATATGTCCAATTGATCCCACTGTTAAGTTTAAATTGATGTACTTCAGTCTTAAAATAGGTTTTAAGTTTTTTCTCGAAACATTAAAACATAACATTGCCTCGATTATATTCACAGACTGTCAATAAAATATCACAGGACTGTGATACTGTTCTACTTAAAGTAGTTATTCTCGCCAATTGCCTCCATTATTATATTAGGTGCGTGTTAGTATTAATAAACAAACAAAGAAATTAATGAGCATACTTAACACGTTTACTGTTCATTAACGAAACAAGTAGACGGATATCACTGACAATTATAACTGATAACGGCCGTCTGGTGTAGTGGTAAGTGACATGGTCACTACACAAGGTGGTCGCGGGTTCGCATCCAGCCAAGGGAAGATATTTGTATGATAAATATAAAATGTATTTTCCAGGGTTATGGATATATATATATATATATATGACGGAGGAGAAACGCTGAAGGAATGTTTTTAAAAAGTGTGACGTCAGCATTGCTGACGTCACGGTCTTTAAGTTCTCGATGATGACTCATGTTTGGGCTTCCAAAACAAAACTTCACGAGAACTGCGTATATTGCACGAGAAGCATAACAACGTTACAGAGAGATCCGTACTGTACTACGGCTCGGACACGAATGAATAAACGCTAGACAGCACGGCCGTATTTATAGGACTTCGTACACGTCAGCGTGTTTACAAGTATTAAACACGTGAGCGTGTTTACAAGATTTTAAAGTATTGAAATTACAATAAAAGGGACTGTTTAACATCAATTTCTTATCACAGAGTAATTAGTTGATGATCAGTAGGTAAATAGTCATATTTGCGCCGACACGGCCATACTGACAGGCGGTGCGCGCTCTGCACCGGCCTCGTTGATTCTCGTAGGTTTTTCTTTGATTCTCATTGACCTGCAGGAATAAAAAGTTTCTCTGAGTAGCGCATCTGTTATACTTGCGTTACTTGTAACTATGTAGGTTTGAGACTTATTAATGCGATTTGATTGTAGGGTTCTCGGAGGGTATCGTAGGGTTCTCGGAGGGTATCGTAGGGTTCTCGGAGGGTATCGTAGGGTTCTCGGAGGGTATCGTAGGGTTCTCGGAGGGTATCGTAGGGTTCTCGGAGGGTATCGTAGGGTTCTCGGAGGGTATCGTAGGGTTCTCGGAGGGTATCGTAGGGTTCTCGGAGGGTATCGTAGGGTTCTCGGAGGGTATCGTAGGGTTCTCGGAGGGTATCGTAGGGTTCTCGTAGAGTTCTCGGCGGTTCTCGTAGAGTTCTCGGCGGTTCTCGTAGAGTTCTCGGCGGTTCTCGTAGAGTTCTCGGCGGTTCTCGTAGAGTTCTCGGCGGTTCTCGTAGAGTTCTCGGCGGTTCTCGTAGATTTATTTAAGGTGTTCGGATAAGGATGTTGTGTAGTGTGATGTTGTGGCGTACACTGTGGTACTTATGTAGTGGGCGTACACTGTGGTACTTATGTAGTGGGCGTACACTGTGGTACTTATGTAGTGGGCGTACACTGTGGTACTTATGTAGTGGAATTTTAGTAATCGAAACTAAAAACTTATCTTTGAGTGTTGATTTTGTTGCTCGACCATGCTGATTTGTGAAGTAGATGTATAGGCTCATCGGCTGTTGCTGGAGGGTAGTCTTCTTCCGCCGATATGGTTAAATGGTCTCCAGGTTGTTGCTGAGCGAAGGCGGCATGTGATCCCACTTCTGATGACGGAGGAGAAACGCTGAAGGAATGTTTTTAAAAAGTGTGACGTCAGCATTGCTGACGTCACGGTCTTTAAGTTCTCGATGATGACTCATGTTTGGGCTTCCAAAACAAAACTTCACGAGAACTGCGTATATTGCACGAGAAGCATAACAACGTTACAGAGAGATCCGTACTGTACTACGGCTCGGACACGAATGAATAAACGCTTTTTTTTTTTTTTTTTCCTACCTATGCTGATAGCCTTGAGAGGCTATTTCAGCTTACCCTAGCTTGTGTAGGTGAGCTCGCGGGGCTCAAACCGGAGAATTGCTAACACCGCCCTAGCAAGAGCAGTGCTTCGCAGAATCTACCACCGGATCGGAAGCGCGACCCACTGAGAAGATCCGGCGAGAAACTCAGTGGGCTGTGTCTGTGGGTTAATTCGCTCGTCGAGCCCTTCGTCGCAAGCGACGGGTTCGGCGAGGACGGTGACCGGTGCTTGTATTGCCTAAAAGCACCGTTAGTGGATCAGGAGGATCCGTGATGACGTGCTTTGGGCGACGTCGACGGTTTACCAAACGGTCTACAGGATCGGGTATGTAGTTTCCGGCGGCCACGACAAGAGGGTTCTCATGTCGTGCCGCCTTCTCAAAGTGGCGCAGCGATGCCGACTGTAGATACTTACTGACGGGGTCGAGCTCCAGGTCATCGTGGAGGTCCACGTTCCTCTGGAACCATGGTGCTCCGACGGCTATCCTGCAGAATCGGGATTGTATTACCTGAAGGGGTTTCAAGTTGGTGCGGGCCGCGTGAGCGAACACTACGCTTGCATACGTCATGACGGGGCGTATGCAAGTTTTGTAGAGGGTTACCTTGTTACGGAGGGACAGTTTGCTTCGTCTACAAAGCATTGGGTAGAGTCGTCCTAGTATAAACGCGGCGCGATCGCGTACCGTTTTTACGTGGGGACGGAATGTCATCCCTCTGTCGAGGGTGACGCCTAGGTATTTGACCTTCGGGGCCCACGGTATGGGCTGGTCAAAGAGAGTGATGGGGCTAACGGCGGAGGTGTTTACGCGCCTACTGGGGAGTGGGGTGCTCGAAGTGGTATTCGGAGGGCGACCCCTTTTGAATAGCACCGCTGTGCTTTTCGTGGGGTTAATGTCTATTCGCCACTTCCGGAACCACTGTCCCATGGTGGTTACTGCGGTCTGGAGTCGCCGATGAAGCAACGACATCTTCCTACACGAGTAGTAGATAGCCGTGTCATCGGCGAAGAGCGCTAGATGGGTCTCCGGAGACCGGGGTATATCGTTGATATACAAACTAAATAGTAACGGGGAGAGTGCGGAGCCTTGCGGGACTCCGGCAGTCAGATGACGGGGACGAGAACGAGTTCCCTCTACTCGATATCGAAACGAACGGTTCGACAAGAAGTCTCGTATGATGAGCACGAGTCTGTCTGGCACTCCCATGTTGTACAGTTTGTAGATCAAACCGTTGTGCCAGACTTTGTCGAACGCCTTCGCTACATCGAAGAAGAGGGCGCCGGTCGGGATTTGTTTACGCCTATTTAGCCCTATTAAGATGTGCTCCGTGAGGCGGTGCACTTGTTGTACGCACGAGTGTTTGGCGCGGAATCCAAACTGCTCGTCTATTAGAATTTTATTCGCGGTAACGAAGTCCCAGAGGCGTTTCCGAAGGAGCCGTTCGTAAATTTTGCCTATCGCTGGGAGGAGACTAATCGGTCGGTAACTAGCGGTTTCATTATTCGGTTTGCCCGGCTTGTGTATACCGATAACGTCTGCTTCTTTCCATACCGCCGGAAAGATGCAGTGCGTCATAGCAGCATTTAAGATGGTAGCCAACATTGTTATCAGTTGGACTGGTAAGAGTTTTAACGCGCGGTTGCGGATGCCGTCGGAGCCGGGTGCCTTCTTAGGTTGAAGGTTGTCTATTACTTCTCTAACTTCGTCAGAGGTAATGGGGGGTAACGCGTCCGAGGGTGGCAGGGAAGCTCTGCGCTCGACCTCCCTGTCGACTGCCTCGGTGTGTTCGGGGTCCGCGTATTGAGTGCTGGTGGTGCACTGCTCTTGCAGTGCATCGGCCAGCAACTCTGCCTTGTCATCGTCATCGAAAGCCGGTGGTTGGCCTGAAGGGCGTACGAGAGGAGGCATAGTAGCGGTAGTTTCGGACTTGAGAGTCCTTGCTAGTCGCCAGTATGCTTGATGAGAGGGCGCGAGTCCTTCTAAGTAACTATCCCAATTCTCATTTCGGGCGTCGCTTAGGCGAGATTTTACATCCCGCTGTAGACGACGCATCCGAATCCGGTTTGAGTGCGTGGGAAGTTGATCGTAGGCCCGGATTGCCGCGTTTCTAACTCTTAGGAGGTTCCTAAGTTCGGGGGACAGTCTGATGCGGTGGAAGCTATCCTCCACATCGACTTCTTTTGAGGATCTTATGATCGCGGAAGAGATGTGATCCGTGATGATGTTTATGGATTCGACTGTGTCCTCGGGGGAGGGAGTTGAATCCGGGCCGCAGGGGAGGATTGGTGGAGCGGCATCGGCTAAGCATTTGCCCAGCTTCTTCCAGTCCACCATGGTCCTCGTAGCTGTGACTGGGTTGTGGGGGCGACCGAGCTGCATAACGACAGGTCGGTGGTCTGAGTCGAGCTCTGACATTGCTTCGATGGAACGCAAGCGCAGAGTTACGTTCCTCAGCAGTGCCAGGTCTATAGTGCTCGGACGGAGCGCGATGTTATACGGATAACATGTTGGAGTTGGGGGACCGACTACTTCAAAGGTAAGGTCGTCTATAAACGCGTCGAGACGCCTACCATTTATGTTTGAACTGTGGCAGTTCCACCTAGTGTGGTGGCAATTTAAATCGCCTGCCAGGATGACGGAGTCTCCCATGCCGAACAGTGACTCGATGTCACTGCTCAGAAGGGGCTTGTCCGGGGGGAGATAGACGGATGCGATGACGATCGGCTGGTGTCCCGTCAGCGAGATACGGCACACTGACGCCTCGATATGTGAGAGCGAGGGGGTATCGAGAGGGACAACGTGCAGGGCCCGCCTATAGTAAATGGCAGTCCCGCCTTTGGAGGCGGTGAGTCTGTCATTCCTAACCATGACGTAATTCGCGACTTTCGGGTCACGACGCGAGGGCTTCAGGCAGGTCTCCTGCACTAGCAGAATATCTACAAGATTGTCGCGGAGGAATTCGTAAATTTGATCGCGTTGTCGCGCGAGTCCGTTAGCATTGTAGAATGCTAACGTAAGGGAATATGGTTTCTCTCTAGCGTTTTGCGCCATTGATTACCGGTGATTTTAGAAAGTACGGGCCACGGACTCGTAAACGTCCATGTAATCGAACGCGGCCGCGAGCCGTTGTTCGGGGTTTACCGCCCTTCGCAACGCGTCTGCGAACGATCGCAGACGGTCGAAGTTGACCGCCGTGACGAAGTCGCGCACGAGCGTGAAGTCGTTGACGGCTGAGGGTTGCGGGGGACGGTACGCGGGCGCGGGGGGAGGTGCGAGCAGGGGCTGCGGCGCGGGACGTGTCGCGAGCGGAGGCTGGGGTGCGGTTTGTGTTCCCGACCTCGTATACGGCAGCGGTTTATTCCACGCCGAGACGGTGGGAACCGCAGCCGGTACGAAGGCGGGTTTCGGTGCTGAAGGCACCGAAGTCTTTGGGCCGACGGTACGGGGGGCTGGGTGGGTCGGACGTTTTCGCGGAGCCCTAGGACATCCACGGTAATTCGCGGGGTGCCCTTGCTTAAGGCATAGGACACAGCTTGGAGGTTCGGTCGCGGTTTCCCTAACTCGCGAGCAATCTACCGTGGCGTGATCGCCGAGACACTTCACGCAGCGGGGGCGCGCGTGGCAATTCCGAGCCGAGTGGCCATATAGTTGGCATCTGTGGCACTGTCCGGGAGTGCCACGTCTATGGGGGGCTTCAATGGTAACCCCGGATAGGCCACATACTGTCGCGAGACATGCGATCTTTTTCTTGGCCTCCGGGGTTGGTTCTAGAGCGACTAAAACCATGTTATATGGTTTTTTGTCGCGGCCGTTGTGCATCCGGTGCACACTTACTATCGGGAGGGACTGAGCGGTCAGATCCTCCCTTACGTACTCTATGTCGAGTTCCTTCGGAACTCCGCGTATTACTACGCGGAGCTCGCGGTCCTCCTGAAGAGCATAGGTGTGGAAACCTATGTTCTCCTTTCGGAGGTATGCTGAGAGGGCCCTATGGTCGCCCGGCGTTGCGACCTTTATCTGAATCCCATGCGCGACGTTACGCGCATGGGTATAATTTATTTTGTTTGCCTGAAGGGCCTGGGAGACGCGGTTCCACGCTGACTTCTCCTGGAGAATCAGCGGGGGCGGGGCGACGGTTTTTTGCGCGGATGCGGGCTTGGGACGCGGCGGTGGGGTTGCGCGGCGGCCGGAGTCCGACTCCGGTGTCACGACTACCTGCGGACGGGAGGCAGTCGCTGACTTGGTTTGTTTTGTCGTGGAGCTCCGGGACTCCACGGCGCGAGTACGTTTTTTCCCGCGTTTTACCGTTTGGAACCCATCCGAGGTTCCGGGCTGCGGGCTCGTCGCGGACTCGAAGTCCATCTCCGATCCGGTATCGGAGTCTGAACCTGAGTTATTTATTACGGACGACGCGACGGATGATATTGGCGAGAATGACGTCGCGGGTGCGTTAGGCGCTTCGTTGGCGCTAGGCGCTTCGTGAGTCGCTACGTGCGTACGTGCGCTCAAATTGGGTTTGGGGGCGGGGCATGACTGCGCGGCTCGAAATGACGCGGCGAGGGACGCGGGCGGGGCGGGACTCGCGCGGGCGGCCCTGTAGGCCGCGAATTCGGCCGTGAGGTTGGATAACACCGGGTACTTTTCGGCAAGTAACCCGAGAAACCCTAAAAGTTCTTCTTCCATCTTACGTTTTTGCCCGGGGGGGGCGTCCCCGGGACTTAAGGCACACTCGCCGAAAGGCGAGTCCCCTGAGTAGGAGTTCACCCCCTGAGCTTTACCAGCTCCAAGGGGGGGGAGTGCCTTTGCCGTGAAAACGGCAGTCGGCTAGGATTGGGGTGGAGTTTGGGAAGGTGGGGCCCCACTGGGTTGTGAGAATGCCACAACAAGCGGTGATCTCAGCGGGGGGTTAGTCTCGAAAGAGACTGTTTTGCTCGCCGAATAAATAATTAAATTTAATAAATGATATGAGTGGGTGATAATGTGAAGTCGTTACGAATGCACAATCGACAAGTTCGAGTTGCTTTTACGACCCAAGGTCGCGACGCCAGCGATAGTGCGTCAAGAATTCGCAACAATGCCGCGATCGATGCGACAACGACAATGCAGCGAAACTCAAGACACAAGATCGCGACGGCAGCGACAGTTTCTCGTAAAAACACGTCCGGACTGTAAGGTGATGCAATCGGAACTGAAATGAATAAACGCTAAACAGCACGGCCGTATTTATAGGACTTCGTACACGTCAGCGTGTTTACAAGTATTAAACACGTGAGCGTGTTTACAAGATTTTAAAGTATTGAAATTACAATAAAAGGGACTGTTTAACATCAATTTCTTATCACAGAGTAATTAGTTGATGATCAGTAGGTAAATAGTCATATTTGCGCCGACATATATAATATGTGTATAATAAAAATCTTACATTTATTTGATCAGTTCCGATTGCATCACCTTACAGTCCGGACGTGTTTTTACGAGAAACTGTCGCTGCCGTCGCGATCTTGTGTCTTGAGTTTCGCTGCATTGTCGTTGTCGCATCGATCGCGGCATTGTTGCGAATTCTTGACGCACTATCGCTGGCGTCGCGACCTTGGGTCGTAAAAGCAACTCGAACTTGTCGATTGTGCATTCGTAACGACTTCACATTATCACCCACTCATATCATTTATTAAATTTATTTATTTATTCGGCGAGCAAAACAGTCTCTTTCGAGACTAACCCCCCGCTGAGATCACCGCTTGTTGTGGCATTCTCACAACCCAGTGGGGCCCCACCTTCCCAAACTCCACCCCAATCCTAGCCGACTGCCGTTTTCACGGCAAAGGCACTCCCCCCCCTTGGAGCTGGTAAAGCTCAGGGGGTGAACTCCTACTCAGGGGACTCGCCTTTCGGCGAGTGTGCCTTAAGTCCCGGGGACGCCCCCCCCGGGCAAAAACGTAAGATGGAAGAAGAACTTTTAGGGTTTCTCGGGTTACTTGCCAAAAAGTACCCGGTGTTATCCAACCTCACGGCCGAATTCGCGGCCTACAGGGCCGCCCGCGCGAGTCCCGCCCCGCCCGCGTCCCTCGCCGCGTCATTTCGAGCCGCGCAGTCATGCCCCGCCCCCAAACCCAATTTGAGCGCACGTACGCACGTAGCGACTCACGAAGCGCCTAGCGCCAGCGAGGCGCCTAACGCACCCGCGACGTTTACACCGATCTCGTCCGTCGCGTCGTCAATCGCCAACTCAGGTTCAGACTCCGATACCGGATCGGAGATGGACTTCGAGTCCGCGACGAGCCCGCAGCCCGGAACCTCGGATGGGTTCCAAACGGTAAAACGCGGGAAAAAACGTACTCGCGCCGTGGAGTCCCGGAGCTCCACGACAAAACAAACCAAGTCAGCGACTGCCTCCCGTCCGCAGGTAGTCGTGACACCGGAGTCGGACTCCGGCCGCCGCGCAACCCCACCGCCGCGTCCCAAGCCCGCATCCGCGCAAAAAACCGTCGCCCCGCCCCCGCTGATTCTCCAGGAGAAGTCAGCGTGGAACCGCGTCTCCCAGGCCCTTCAGGCAAACAAAATAAATTATACCCATGCGCGTAACGTCGCGCATGGGATTCAGATAAAGGTCGCAACGCCGGGCGACCATAGGGCCCTCTCAGCATACCTCCGAAAGGAGAACATAGGTTTCCACACCTATGCTCTTCAGGAGGACCGCGAGCTCCGCGTAGTAATACGCGGAGTTCCGAAGGAACTCGACATAGAGTATGTAAGGGAGGATCTGACCGCTCAGTCCCTCCCGATAGTAAGTGTGCACCGGATGCACAACGGCCGCGACAAAAAACCATATAATATGGTTTTAGTCGCTCTAGAACCAACCCCGGAGGCCAAGAAAAAGATCGCATGTCTCGCGACAGTATGTGGCCTATCCGGGGTTACCATTGAAGCCCCCCATAGACGTAGCACTCCCGGACAGTGCCACAGATGCCAACTATATGGCCACTCGGCTCGGAATTGCCACGCGCGCCCCCGCTGCGTGAAGTGTCTCGGCGATCACGCCACGGTAGATTGCTCGCGAGTTAGGGAAACCGCGACCGAACCTCCAAGCTGTGTCCTATGCCTTAAGCAAGGGCACCCCGCGAATTACCGTGGATGTCCTAGGGCTCCGCGAAAACGTCCGACCCACCCAGCCCCCCGTACCGTCGGCCCAAAGACTTCGGTGCCTTCAGCACCGAAACCCGCCTTCGTACCGGCTGCGGTTCCCACCGTCTCGGCGTGGAATAAACCGCTGCCGTATACGAGGTCGGGAACACAAACCGCACCCCAGCCCCCGCTCGCGACACGTCCTGCGCCGCAGCCCCTGCTCGCACCTCCCCCCGCGCCCGCGTACCGTCCCCCGCAACCCTCAGCCGTCAACGACTTCACGCTCGTGCGCGACTTCGTCACGGCGGTCAACTTCGACCGTCTGCGATCGTTCGCAGACGCGTTGCGAAGGGCGGTAAACCCCGAACAACGGCTCGCGGCCGCGTTCGATTACATGGACGTTTACGAGTCCGTGGCCCGTACTTTCTAAAATCACCGGTAATCAATGGCGCAAAACGCTAGAGAGAAACCATATTCCCTTACGTTAGCATTCTACAATGCTAACGGACTCGCGCGACAACGCGATCAAATTTACGAATTCCTCCGCGACAATCTTGTAGATATTCTGCTAGTGCAGGAGACCTGCCTGAAGCCCTCGCGTCGTGACCCGAAAGTCGCGAATTACGTCATGGTTAGGAATGACAGACTCACCGCCTCCAAAGGCGGGACTGCCATTTACTATAGGCGGGCCCTGCACGTTGTCCCTCTCGATACCCCCTCGCTCTCACATATCGAGGCGTCAGTGTGCCGTATCTCGCTGACGGGACACCAGCCGATCGTCATCGCATCCGTCTATCTCCCCCCGGACAAGCCCCTTCTGAGCAGTGACATCGAGTCACTGTTCGGCATGGGAGACTCCGTCATCCTGGCAGGCGATTTAAATTGCCACCACACTAGGTGGAACTGCCACAGTTCAAACATAAATGGTAGGCGTCTCGACGCGTTTATAGACGACCTTACCTTTGAAGTAGTCGGTCCCCCAACTCCAACATGTTATCCGTATAACATCGCGCTCCGTCCGAGCACTATAGACCTGGCACTGCTGAGGAACGTAACTCTGCGCTTGCGTTCCATCGAAGCAATGTCAGAGCTCGACTCAGACCACCGACCTGTCGTTATGCAGCTCGGTCGCCCCCACAACCCAGTCACAGCTACGAGGACCATGGTGGACTGGAAGAAGCTGGGCAAATGCTTAGCCGATGCCGCTCCACCAATCCTTCCCTGCGGCCCGGATTCAACTCCCTCCCCCGAGGACACAGTCGAATCCATAAACATCATCACGGATCACATCTCTTCCGCGATCATAAGATCCTCAAAAGAAGTCGATGTGGAGGATAGCTTCCACCGCATCAGACTGTCCCCCGAACTTAGGAACCTCCTAAGAGTTAGAAACGCGGCAATCCGGGCCTACGATCAACTTCCCACGCACTCAAACCGGATTCGGATGCGTCGTCTACAGCGGGATGTAAAATCTCGCCTAAGCGACGCCCGAAATGAGAATTGGGATAGTTACTTAGAAGGACTCGCGCCCTCTCATCAAGCATACTGGCGACTAGCAAGGACTCTCAAGTCCGAAACTACCGCTACTATGCCTCCTCTCGTACGCCCTTCAGGCCAACCACCGGCTTTCGATGACGATGACAAGGCAGAGTTGCTGGCCGATGCACTGCAAGAGCAGTGCACCACCAGCACTCAATACGCGGACCCCGAACACACCGAGGCAGTCGACAGGGAGGTCGAGCGCAGAGCTTCCCTGCCACCCTCGGACGCGTTACCCCCCATTACCTCTGACGAAGTTAGAGAAGTAATAGACAACCTTCAACCTAAGAAGGCACCCGGCTCCGACGGCATCCGCAACCGCGCGTTAAAACTCTTACCAGTCCAACTGATAACAATGTTGGCTACCATCTTAAATGCTGCTATGACGCACTGCATCTTTCCGGCGGTATGGAAAGAAGCAGACGTTATCGGTATACACAAGCCGGGCAAACCGAATAATGAAACCGCTAGTTACCGACCGATTAGTCTCCTCCCAGCGATAGGCAAAATTTACGAACGGCTCCTTCGGAAACGCCTCTGGGACTTCGTTACCGCGAATAAAATTCTAATAGACGAGCAGTTTGGATTCCGCGCCAAACACTCGTGCGTACAACAAGTGCACCGCCTCACGGAGCACATCTTAATAGGGCTAAATAGGCGTAAACAAATCCCGACCGGCGCCCTCTTCTTCGATGTAGCGAAGGCGTTCGACAAAGTCTGGCACAACGGTTTGATCTACAAACTGTACAACATGGGAGTGCCAGACAGACTCGTGCTCATCATACGAGACTTCTTGTCGAACCGTTCGTTTCGATATCGAGTAGAGGGAACTCGTTCTCGTCCCCGTCATCTGACTGCCGGAGTCCCGCAAGGCTCCGCACTCTCCCCGTTACTATTTAGTTTGTATATCAACGATATACCCCGGTCTCCGGAGACCCATCTAGCGCTCTTCGCCGATGACACGGCTATCTACTACTCGTGTAGGAAGATGTCGTTGCTTCATCGGCGACTCCAGACCGCAGTAACCACCATGGGACAGTGGTTCCGGAAGTGGCGAATAGACATTAACCCCACGAAAAGCACAGCGGTGCTATTCAAAAGGGGTCGCCCTCCGAATACCACTTCGAGCACCCCACTCCCCAGTAGGCGCGTAAACACCTCCGCCGTTAGCCCCATCACTCTCTTTGACCAGCCCATACCGTGGGCCCCGAAGGTCAAATACCTAGGCGTCACCCTCGACAGAGGGATGACATTCCGTCCCCACGTAAAAACGGTACGCGATCGCGCCGCGTTTATACTAGGACGACTCTACCCAATGCTTTGTAGACGAAGCAAACTGTCCCTCCGTAACAAGGTAACCCTCTACAAAACTTGCATACGCCCCGTCATGACGTATGCAAGCGTAGTGTTCGCTCACGCGGCCCGCACCAACTTGAAACCCCTTCAGGTAATACAATCCCGATTCTGCAGGATAGCCGTCGGAGCACCATGGTTCCAGAGGAACGTGGACCTCCACGATGACCTGGAGCTCGACCCCGTCAGTAAGTATCTACAGTCGGCATCGCTGCGCCACTTTGAGAAGGCGGCACGACATGAGAACCCTCTTGTCGTGGCCGCCGGAAACTACATACCCGATCCTGTAGACCGTTTGGTAAACCGTCGACGTCGCCCAAAGCACGTCATCACGGATCCTCCTGATCCACTAACGGTGCTTTTAGGCAATACAAGCACCGGTCACCGTCCTCGCCGAACCCGTCGCTTGCGACGAAGGGCTCGACGAGCGAATTAACCCACAGACACAGCCCACTGAGTTTCTCGCCGGATCTTCTCAGTGGGTCGCGCTTCCGATCCGGTGGTAGATTCTGCGAAGCACTGCTCTTGCTAGGGCGGTGTTAGCAATTCTCCGGTTTGAGCCCCGCGAGCTCACCTACACAAGCTAGGGCAAGCTGAAATAGCCTCTCAAGGCTATCAGCATAGGTAGGAATAAAAAAAAAAACATTTATTTGCGTTATCTGGTTGGTACCTGTAACACAAGTTCTTTACGAGCTTAGCACGGGACCAGTTAACGTGGCGTGATTGTTAGTAAATATTTATTTAATTGTACGAGACTAAACATACTAAATGACTAAACAGTAAACGGCTTAAAGCACTAAATAGACATAGAAAAATATCTGTGGCGTTTAATATGTCACTGATGACGTATTCGTGCTTAACATCTAGGAAGACTTTTGGCGGAAATGCAAGGAGCCAAGTCGTGTAAATAGTTTTATTTTGTTAATTTAGTGTTTCTTTGAGTTTAAACGCTTATTAACGGTGGTTTATTAACTATTTAGCTTTTGTAAGAGTGCATAAATGTGGGGAAATGAAACAGTCACTGGACATGGCTTTTTAGGTTCTTCCAAAAAAGTCCAGTGAAGTCGATGTAAATAACCACAATCTTAATTAGACTTTATTTCATGTCGCGTCATCTCGTTTCATTTCATTGTATCCCAATTGGTTATAGTCTGAATAAAATCCACTTCACCTCCACCATTTTCCACCTCATAATAAATTCCATTACCTTATTTTTTGTTGGCAAATGGAACTACTACTTAATGTCTAGGAAACTCTTAAAAAATAATAGCTAATGCATAACTAAACAATAATATATTAACAAATAACTAAACATCTAAAGTCAGAACATTATGTTTGCCAAAAAATGCCAGTTGAATTATATTGAACGTTTCACACGATATTGTTATTTTGCCCAAATTTATTTGTTATATTTGTTCACATTGACGAACAGTGCCTTGTTTCGAAAGAGTTTCACAGCTCTATTAAGCCGTACTAAAAGGTCAGAAGCGGATAATTAAAGTGATTTAACATCTGAGGCTCATTGAGGACTTGACCTCTAGGTGAATTATCTCATGAAATTTATCTTTGATTTAGTTACTATAAATAAATAATAGGTTAGGTACTAATTGTGAAAATATGAAATTAAAAAGTTGAAAACATTTATATTCGACCTTTTATGTCTAATGTCGGAACTTTTACACGGAAAGGAATCAATCGTACTTGAATGAACTGATTGTTAAAGCAGATGGAATATCAAACGTCAGATTTCTAAACGGTTAGAGGTTTTTTTTTAAATCGAAACCACATTTATATAAAATACAAAGACGCTACGCCTAAATAAATAAAAAAAAAAACTTTAGTCTGTAATATTTTTCTATATTTCTTAAGTTGAATACGATTACGGTTCTAAGTCACAATTTTCTGATGAAACTTGCCATTAGATGGGTTTACCGTAAAGCCCACTGTAAATACTTTTATAAGGTGCATAAAACATGGCGATGTATCCTGTCAAGGCCAAACATGTTACTGTGATATGAAAAAAAATTAATACTGTATTTATGAAAGGCGCGTAGGAGTAAATTATAAAACTTGATTAAAACCCGAAGTATCCATCCTCATTAGCTTTTACTTAGAAACGAATTAACGTTATAAACGTCGTAAATTATTCATTAATATTATTGTATCTGATTATTCGCGAAAGAGACTATTAAAAAGTAAGGTACAACAACGAAGTAGAAGATTAATAGGTTATGTATAGATTAAGATAATTTCGATGCCTCCAATGAACACTAATCTAACTCCAAATTCGTAGGTTTACAGGAGGAGCGCTTAAACGAAAAAAGTTGATAAATATATCTGCAATAATAAAGATTTTATGTTTTTTTCTTGTGTAACTAGCTTTTTTACTCTTGCTTCGAACCCCATTAATAATGAATTTGTAATACTTTTAAAATAGTGAAGCGATTTGCGTGAAAAACGAAAATTTCAAAATTTTTAGTTAGAGTAGTGTTCATTGGAGGCATCGATTTGTTTGATTGTTTTACGTGTTATTAATTTAGTATCATTCGAAGCCTCCAATAAATGGCTATGTTCTAATAAAAATGTTTCGAAACAATTGAAATTTGACTTTTAATTCAAAGGTAACCAACACATTTTAAGAATCGTTGACATCTTGTTCTTCGTAAGTTTTTTTTATTGCTTAGATGGGAGGACG
The DNA here is from genome assembly GCF_030269925.1 of Bombyx mori. Classification (NCBI taxonomy): domain Eukaryota; kingdom Metazoa; phylum Arthropoda; class Insecta; order Lepidoptera; family Bombycidae; genus Bombyx; species Bombyx mori. Next base: position 11,670,385 of record NC_085110.1, read on the forward strand.
AGCTCACAGCCTACTTGGTGTTAAGTGGTTACTGTAGCCCATAGACATATACAAAGTAAATGTGCCACCCACCTTGAGATATACGTTCTAAGGTCTCAAGTATAGTTACAACGGCTACCACACCCTTCAAACCGAAACGCATTACTGCATCACGGCAGAAATAGGCAGGGTGATGGTACCTACCCACGCGGACTTACAAGAGGTCCTACCACCAGTAATTACGCAAATTATAATTTTGCGGGTTTGATTTTTATTACACGATGTTATTCCTTCACCGTGGAAGGCAATTGTGAACATTTGTTGAGTACGTATTTCATTAGAAAAATTGATACCCGCCTGGGATTCGAACACCAGTGCATCGCTCGACACGAATGCACCGGACATCTTATCCGTTAGGCCACGACGACTTCTAAGTACCTACCTCTTACCTTTACTGTGCCTCTTACCTTCTTTGTACCTTTACCTAATTAATTACCTACACCAGAGGTCACCAATTAGTTTCGCACGGGGTCCGTTTCAAAGAATGAAATGGCCGTCGTGGGCCGCACATTATTGAAGCGGAGGTCCGCCATTTGGCGATCCCTGACCTACATTATATACCTAATTAGGTGGTATCTTCCCGTCCGAAAATACCACTCACTCCTCATAAGATTTCCGTAACTATCCATTCGATAGTTTAAAAACATAAAATTCTTATATAGACACTGTGCAGGACGAAATCGATTTTAAATAGTTTTATCAAACAAATAGAATTAATATAGTTGATAAGTAATTACGTAACAAAAATGTATAATCTTAAATTATTTTATATGCAATATGTTAGTGTATCAGATCAGAGAATGTAAATAGACCAATAGGAACGATTTGTGGAGCGCTTTCACTACGGTAACATACAGAACAAGGGACCCTCCAAAAGTGGCGCGTCGATAGCGTCGCGAGATGGGGTACTGAAATAAATATAAAAGGATGGCCATTTATAGGCAAAAACACGTGAATTCTCGACGCATTGTCGCTGGCGTCGCGACCTTGGATCGTAAAAACAATTCGAACTTGTTGATTGTGCATTCGAAACGACATCCTCACTATCATTTCACGCATATCATATTATTAAATTTATTTATATTATTCGGCGAGCAAAATAGTCTTTTTAAAGACTGAACCCCCACTGCGATCACCGCTTGTTGTGGCACTCACAACCCAGTGGGGCCCCACCTTCCAAACTCCACCCCAATCCCCAGCCAACTGCCGTTTTCACGGCAAAGGCACTCCCCCCCTTTGTTGCTGGTAAAGCACAAGGGGTGAACTCCTACTCAGGGGACTCGCCTTTCGGCGAGTTGCTTTAAGTCCCGGGGACGCCCCCCCTGGGCACAACCACCATGGCGGACGACGACCCCGCCATGTTCGTCCTTTTCGTCCGGGAGTTTTGCCCGGACATCATGACTCAATTTAAGGCCCATAAAGCCAAATTAGCAGCTCAGTCCCGCGCACCGCTCGCCGCCGCCGCGAATATCCCAGACTCGCCGATGTCGCCCCCCACCCCCGCGCCCGCGTCGATAGCGTCCTGCGCGGCATCGATCTCCGGCTCCGACTCCGAGTCGGAAATGGAGTTCGAGTCGGCCGCCAGCCCCGAACCCGGACCCTCGGATGGGTTCCAAACCGTCACGCGCGGCAAAAAACGCGCCCGTGCCGTGGAACCGTCCACGGCGCCAAAACAGCCTAAGGCCGCGAACGCGTCGCGTCCTAAAGTCGTGGTCACACCCGACTCCCCTCGCCGCGCAACTCCGTCGCCGAAACCCGCGTCCGTCCGCAAAATTCCCGCGCCGCCGCCGGTAATTTTACAAGATAAGACCGCGTGGGATCGCGTATCCCGTGCCTGTAAGGCACAAAACGTAAACGTCATCCATGCGCGTAACATCGCGCACGGCATTCAAATAAAAACGGCCTCACCGGACGACCACAGGGCGCTGACAGCCCACCTCCGAAAGGAACGCATAAGCTTCCACACTTATGCGCTCCAGGAGGATCGCGAGCTCCGCGTAGTAATACGCGGAGTACCGAAGGAGCTCGACGTCGAGCTGGTCAAGGAGGACCTCATCGGGCAGGCGTACCCGATTGTAAGCGTGCACCGAATGCACAGCGGGCGCGATAAATTCGCATATAATATGGTTCTCGTCGCGTTAGAACCAACCGCCGAAGGCAAACGGATTGCCTCAAGCCTCCGCACCGTTTGCGGCTTATCCGGGGTCACCGTCGAGGCCCCATATAGAAAAGGCACTCCCGGGCAGTGCCACCGCTGCCAGCTGTACGGCCACTCCGCGCGCAACTGCCACGCGCGTCCGCGGTGCGTTAAGTGCCTCGGTGACCACGCGACAGCCGACTGTTCGCGGGTCAAAGAGACCGCGACCGAACCTCCGAGCTGTGTGCTCTGCCAGAAGCAGGGCCACACAGCCAACTACCGCGGATGCCCCAAGGCCCCGCGGAAGCGTCTGGCCAACGCGCCCCCAAAAACCGTCGGCCCAAAGACTTCGGCGCCCCGTGCGCCGAAGCCTGCCTTCGTGCCGGCACCGGTGCCCACCGTCTCCGCGTGGGCAAAACCGCTGCCGCTCACGCTGGCAGGGAAACCACCGGCACCCCAGCCCCTGCTCGCGCCGCGCCCCGCCCCCGCGCCCGGTCCCGCGCCTCGCCCCGGCCCCGCCCGGCCAGCCGTTAACGACTTTTCAATCGTGCGTGATTATATCGCCGCGATAAATATAGATCGCATGCGCTCGTTCGCCGACGCCATGCGCAGGGCAGTCACGGCCGATGACCGCCTATACGCGACGTTCGACCATATGGACGTCATCGAGTCCGTCCAGCGTACGCTGGCTTGATTACCGGTAATCAATGGCCAACAACGGTAGGGAGAAACCGCGTTCCTTAAAGTTAGCATTTTATATTGAATTTACGTACGTTACGTTAAGTGTACTGATTAGCTCTGTAATTCTTTTGTTAAATAAATGGTAAAACTGGTGTTTATTGTGGCTAAGTTGCGTTAATAGTGTGAAACGTTATTAATATAGTGTTTGTGACTGTTTACAACAAGGATATTCATCGTGAAACTTACATACGAACCTAAAGTTCTGTTTAGTTTCAATACTACAAAGTTTTGGTACCCACACCAAGAAAAAAACAAAAGCATACTTATATTTCTTATATATTCAGTTCAAAATAGTAAATCACACAAGTTATTAATTACAATACAATTTTATCCCTGCTGTCCATCTGTAAACCACAAGACAATGGCAAAGTGTGGAGCATGTGGAAAATTCTTGTCAACCGCGGACTGTGCGCGTTGTAGTAAATGCAGTGACATCTTCCATAAAGGATGCGTGTCAATCCCATCTACGGGCGCTGCGCCTCGGGGCTGGATCTGCCCTAGTTGCTCAGCGAAAGTACCTCGTGGGGATAATACGGCAACTCCTGTACGAGGGTTGACAGCTGTCGGGGTGCATCACACTTCGAGCGAGGGAGATGTTGATGCAGATACGATGAATCGGTCGCTGGAGTCTCGTGTCGACCTTGGTTTAGAAATCCGATCTTTTAAGGATGAGCTGGTGGGCCTAAGAACTGACTTGAGAGAGTGCCGAAATGATATCGCTGAGTTTAAGGAGCTCCTCAAGTCTTGTCATGGACGCATCGACACGGTGGAAGCCCGAGTGCTTGGTCTTGAGGCTCGTCTAGCAGAGATCGTCTCAACAGCAGCAGGTTCTGACTTGGATTCCACGGTGGCTGAACTTCGCATTCAGCTGCGTGAACGCGATCAGGACTTGCTCAGGAATGATATTGACATCATTGGTTTGCCGGAAGTTCGTGAAGAAAGCACTTGTCATTTAGTCCAGGTTGTGGCGGTAAAACTGGGAGTGAAACTTGACATGCGCGACATAGTTCACGCGGAGCGGATTGGTGCAGTAAGACGCAATTTCATTGAGGGCAACGACAATCGTCCTCGTATACTATCAGTACGACTGGCCCGTCGCTCGGTTCGCGATGCACTATTGAAGGGAGCCCGCGTGCGCCGTAACCTCTCCACTACTGATTTAGATGTACCTGGCCCCGTCCGTACTGTATATTTAAATGAACGTTTGTCCGCATATAACCGCAAGCTGTTTGGTACTACCCGTCAAAAGGGAAAGGATAAAGGTTGGAAGTATGTCTGGACCAAGGACGGACGAATTTATATTCGTCGTGGTGATGGTACTCCTGCGCTCAGAATCAGAGTTCAGGCCGACGTGGAGAAGTATTTTGGCCCGGATACAGTTTGATAAAAATTATTATGTACAATATTTTTCCTATGTTTAAGTGTAACTTTATTTCAGAAACTGATACTATGTGCTTTGCATTTTTTCTACTATTTATAAACATGTCAATGTTCCGATTTGTTTATTGTTATGGGTTGTATTTGCTATTACTTATTATTATCATTATTAATCAATATTTTAATTGTTTTTCAAATCATTACAACGCAATGATTTGTGGCTTATCTTTTGAGTTTATATACGTTAATGATTATACTTCTACTGTGCGGAGTTATTGTGGTGTTCTCTGGTCTGGGTGGGTGTCTGGATTGAATTTGAATACTGATACCATTTCTTCTTTATCAGATTTTGATAGTTTGGTCTTGCTAAGCGTTTTGAATGAAAACTTTTTAAACAGTAATAGCATTAAAACTGATAAATTAAAGGATTTTTTCCAGATACACCCACACATTCTGCGCACATTGTGCATGTCTCGTTCTGATTGCCTTACTTTTATAAATGGTACGTAACCGGAAAGTAGTGTTTGGTCTATTGAATGCAGGCTCTTTGTCTACAAATCGGGACGAATTTCTTTTGGCCATGGCTCGCCATTCTGTTGACGTTATGGCTATAAACGAGACTTGGCTTAGGTTTGGGGAGGAGGGCCGTGCACCTTGTGTGCCAGGCTACAGGCTCAAGCATATTCCTCGACCAGTTAGTATAAGGGGTGGTCGTGGTGGCGGGGTGGCCTTTTATCTCAGAGCTGATATAAGTGCTCGAGTGTGTAAGCACCCCGGACATTTGGATGTTGAACAGTTGTGGATAACAGTGAATTTTTGCGGGAAAAAGCTATTAATAGGCACTGCATATCGCCCCCCTTGGTCTGATCTGGAAAATTTCCTAGAGGGATTGACCGAAAGTATTGGTGCTATGGCTCCTTATGACAATATAGTGCTTCTCGGAGATTTTAATGTAAACCTATTGGACTGTAATTGTTCTAGAACAAAAAAAATAAATGAATTTCTAAGCCACTTCAGTCTCTCGCAAATAGTAAGGACTGCAACACACTTTATGAGTGGTAGTAGTACTTTGTTGGATGTTATTTGTACTGACATTGGCGTTAATGATGTCGGGGTTGATTATATTCCCGAGCTTGGCCACCATGCTTTTGTCACATGTGAGACTTTGATCCGAAAGGAAAGACCAATGTCTAGAATGATAACTTCCCGTCAATTTAAAAATATCTTAGAGGAGTTCTTTACTCAGGATCTAAATATAATACCCTGGTCGAACATCACCCTCCTGGATGACGTTGACACGATGGTTTACACCTTTTCTATGTTTATTCTGTACCTGTACGATCTCCATGCTCCGCTCAAAACCCTGAAATTCAAAACACGTTCCACTCCTTGGATTACTGATAATGTCCGATTATTGTTTAAATTGCGAGATGCTGCACGCTATAGATCACATGTAACTCAGGTTCATAGTCATAAGCAGTATTATTTAGACCTTAAGAAGCAGGCAGCTAGCGTCTTAGCATCGGAAAAAAAGACCTACTACAACAATTATATTAATAGCAACTTCGGAAACCCTAAAAAGTTATGGAAAAATCTGAAATCTGATGTGATTCCGTCACATCAGGAGAAAGCATTGCCTGAACACCTTAATGACGCTAATGCTATCAATGAAGCTTTTCTGGATGTACCCGGGGTCTGTAGTTCTGACGTTTCAGGATACTCATTCTTTGAGTATTCTAACACATCTCCAAAGTTTACGCTTAAAACTGTCAACCAGGATACGGTTCTTAAGATTATTAACAGCATTAAATCCAACGCTCAAGGCACTGACGGGATAAGCGGTGAGATGATATCGCTCTCACTGCCTTCAACATTGGAGGCGATTACTAGCATTATCAATAAGTCCATTGATACAAATACATTTCCTGCTCAGTGGCGATGTTCTGTGGTTAGCCCTATTCCGAAAGTCACGCACCCTCAAGCTTTTAAAGATCTTAGGCCTATTAGTGTGTTGCCTTTTCTGTCCAAGATCTTGGAGAAGGTAGTTTACTCACAGGTAGCGGCATATATCGAATCAAATAACATTCTTCCAGAGTTTCAATCGGGTTTCAGAAAAAGCCGAGGAACGGCCGCTGCTCTTACTGACATTGTGGGTAATATTCTCGAGGCTCGGGACAGGAGCCAGGGTACGATACTGACGCTGCTGGATTTCTCACGGGCTTTTGATACAATTAACACTGCCTTACTCTTAGCAAAATTAACTCACTACGGGTTCTCTGATAATGCTGTGGAATGGTTTAGCAGTTATATGTCGAGTAGAACGCAATTTGTACAAATACGGAAAGAAGATGGAACTAAACTAACCTCTACTTCTAAGCCGATTACTAGAGGCGTTCCCCAAGGTTCTGTCCTGGGACCATTGTTGTTTATTTTGTACAGTGCAGATATCATTCAGTGTTTCAAGAATTGTAAATATCATGTTTATGCTGACGATGTACAATTATACCATTCTTTTGATGTTGGAGATACCCCTTCTGCTGTCAGTTTTATCAATGAGGATCTGCAGAGGATTGTCTCTTGGTCTGAACAGAATTCCTTAGTACTGAACCCCTCTAAGTCTAAATACATGATACTAGGCAGTAAATCTCAGATAGCAAAGATTTTATCACTCGATCCTAAGGTGACTGTTTCTGGTAAGGAAATTGATCGGGTGGAGTTAGCATGCAGTTTGGGTTTGACAATTGATCCCGAATTGCGATTCGAGGCCCATATTACAAAGAACTTAAGAGCTTGTTTTTACAGACTGAAGATTCTGTACTCGTTTAGACAGTACGTCAGTGTACCCATTAGGAAGTTGCTTATCGATAGTCTAGTTTTGTCGAAATTAAATTACTGTGATACTGTTTATGGTCCCTGTTTACTCTCGAGAACTGAAAAATTAATACAACGCATTCAAAATGCCTGTGCCAGGTATTGCTTTGACATTCCCGTGAGAGGACACATAACGCCCTATTTAAATGATCACAATATATTGAAAATGGCAGCTAGAAGAAGGTTGCACTTAGCAGTCTTACTATTTGGAGTGATTTCGACACATGAACCTAGGTACTTGTATGAGAAGTTGGATTGGAGAAGTACTCAGTACAGGTATGGCTCACGAGCTACTGTTAAGCCATTGTTGACGCCCAAATACAGAACAGCTGCTTTTCGGGGAGCGTTTAAATACGCAGCTACGCATTGCTGGAATGATCTCCCTCCACCTATTCGTCACATTGTAACAAAGCATGGCTTTATTAATCGTTTAAAATCATTTCTTTTGGACTCACAAAAACTAATCTAATTTATAGTATTTATAGTAACTAATTTAATCCTAGCTTGTGAAAACTTCCTTTTATTAAATTTTTATTTATTTTTATATTTTTTTTAAGCTGCCCACAGGTTGTTATTACTGTGTGCTTATTATGTTTTGTATTCGGGTTCACCATTTAATTTGATTTTTGTTTTGTTTTTTTCTTAAATTTTTGGTTTTGTTTTCGGGTTCACCATTTCATTTGTTTTTTATTTTGTTTTTTCTTAAATTTTTATAATTTACTAATTTTACTAATTTATATCATATTCTGAGTATGTACACACGTACGGAGTCTTCATTCCCGCAAAGAACCAAAAGGGAAACGGGGGTGACTGAAAATCAGCGCTGTTCAATTTATCAACCTTGAACAGCAATAGCTGAGCCACCTCCTTTTGCCTTTTTCTCTTTTTTTTGCTTTTCTTTTTTTTGTATTTCATTTTATGATGTGAAAGGCAATAAATGATCTTTATTATTATTATTATTATTATTATAATGCTAACGGACTCGCGCGTCAGCGCGATCAAGTATATGAGTTTCTCCGTGACAATCTCATCGACATCCTTCTGGTGCAGGAGACCTTCCTAAAGCCCTCGCGTCGCGACCCCAAAGTCGCGAATTACGTCATGGTTAGGAATGACAGACTCTCCGCCCACAAGGGCGGGACTGTCATTTACTATAGGAGGGCCCTGCACTGCGTCCCTCTCGATACTCCCTCGCTCTTACATATCGAGGCGTCAGTGTGCCGCATCGCGCTGACGGGACACCAGCCGATCGTCATCGCATCCGTTTATCTCCCCCCTGACAAACCCCTCCTGAGCAGTGACCTCGAGACACTGTTCGGTATGGGGGACGCGGTCATCCTGGCAGGCGATTTAAATTGCCACCACACTAGGTGGAACTGCCATCGCACGAATGTGAACGGTAGGCGTCTCGACGCGTTCATAGACGACCTCACATTCGAAATATTCAACCCCCCGACCCCCACGTACTATCCGTATAACGCCGCGCGTCGTCCGAGCACAATAGATCTGGCACTGCTGAGGAACGTAACTCTGCGCTTGCGCTCCATCGAGGCAATGTCAGAACTCGACTCAGACCACCGACCTGTCATCATGCAGCTCGGTCGCCCACTCAACCGCGAACCAGATACGAGGACCATGGTGGATTGGAAGAAGCTGGGCACGTGCTTAGCTGACACCGCTCCACCAATCCTCCCTTGCGGCCCGGATTCAACTCCATCCCCCGAGGATACCGTCGAATCCATAAACATCTTCACTGATCACGTCTCGACGGCGATCATAAGATCTTCGAAACAAGTCGATGTGGAGGACTGCTTCCACCGCATCAGACTTTCCCCCGATCTTAGGGACCTCGTTAGAATCAGAAACGCGGCAATCCGGGCCTACGATCGATATCCCACGGATTCAAACCGGACTCGGATGCGTCGCTTACAGCGGGAGGTCAAATCCCGCTTAAGCGACGCCCGAAACGAAAACTGGGATAGTTATTTAGAAGAACTCGCGCCCACTCACCAAGCATACTGGCAACTAGCTAGGACCCTCAAGTCCGAAACTATAGCCACTATGCCGCCTCTCGTACGCCCCTCAGGCCAATCACCGGCTTACGATGACGATGACAAGGCAGAGTTGCTGGCCGATGCACTGCAAGAGCAGTGCACCACCAGCACTCAACACGCGGACCCCGAACACACCGAGTTCGTCGACAGGGAGGTCGAGCGCAGAGCTTCCCTGCCGCCCTCGGACGCGTTACCCCCCATTACCACTTCCGAGGTCAAGGAGGCGATCGATAGCCTACAACCACGGAAAGCTCCCGGCTCCGACGGCATCCGCAACCGCGCGCTTAAACTGTTACCAGCCCAACTGATAACGATGTTGGCCACCATATTAAATGCTGCTATGACGAACTGCATCTTTCCCGCGGCGTGGAAAGAAGCGGACGTTATCGGCATACACAAGCCGGGCAAACCGAAGAACGAAACCGCGAGTTACCGCCCCATCAGTCTCCTCCCGGCGATAGGCAAACTATACGAACGGCTCCTTCGTAAACGCCTCTGGGACTTCGTATCCGCGAACAAAATTCTGATAGACGAGCAGTTTGGATTCCGCGCCAGACACTCGTGCGTCCATCAAGTGCACCGCCTCACGGAGCACATCTTACTAGGGCTGAACAGGCGGAAACCCATTCCGACAGGAGCCCTCTTCTTCGATATAGCGAAGGCGCTCGACAAAGTCTGGCACAACGGTTTGATATACAAACTGTATAACATGGGAGTGCCAGACAGGCTCGTGCTCATCATACGAGACTACTTGTCGAACCGTTCGTTCCGATATCGAGTCGAGGGAACGCGTTCCCGGCCCCGTCACGTCACAGCCGGAGTCCCGCAAGGCTCCGCCCTCTCCCCGTTACTATTCAGTTTGTATATCAACGATATACCCCGGTCTCCGGAGACCCATCTGGCGCTCTTCGCCGATGACACCGCCATCTACTACTCGTGTAGGAAGAAGGCGTTGCTTCATCGACGACTTCAGACCGCAGCTACCACCATGGGACAGTGGTTCCGGAAGTGGCGCATCGACATTAACCCCACGAAAAGCACAGCGGTGCTCTTCAAAAGGGGTCGCCCTCCGAACACCACGCTGAGCATCCCTCTCCCGACTAGGCGCGTCAACACCCCCGCCCCCGCCGTTCGCCCAATCACGATGTTCGACCAGCCCATACCGTGGGCCCCGAAGGTCAAATATTTAGGCGTCACCCTCGACAGTAGGATGACATTCCGCCCCCACATCAAGACGGTACGCGACCGTGCCGCCTTCATTCTAGGACGTCTCTACCCGATGATATGTAGGCGAAGTAAAATGTCCCTTAGAAATAAGGTGACACTCTACAAAACTTGCATACGCCCCGTCATGACCTATGCAAGTGTAGTGTTCGCTCACGCGGCCCGCATACACTTAAAATCCTTTCAAATCATTCAATCCCGTTTTTGCAGGATAGCCGTCGGAGCCCCGTGGTTCGTCAGGAATGTCGACCTCCATGACGACCTGGACTTAGAGTCCATCAGTAAGTATCTGCAGTCGGCGTCCATGCGCCACTTCGATAAAGCGGCACGACACGAGAACCCTCTCATCGTGGCCGCCGGTAACTACATTCCCGATCCTGCGGACAGAATGGAAAGCAGTCGACGTCGCCCAAAACACGTCATCTCGGATCCTCCCGATCCACTAACGGTGCTTTTAGGTACTTCAAGCACCGGTCACCGTTCTCGTCGAACCCGTCGCTTGCGACGAAGGGCTCGACGAGTAAATTAACTCTCAGACACAGCCCACTGAGTTTCTCGCCGGATCTTCTCAGTGGGTCGCGTTTCCGATCCGGTGGTAGATTCTGCGAAGCACGACTCTTGCTAGGGTTCGTGTTAGCAACATCGTCAGGTTTGAGCCCCGTGAGCTCACCTACTAAAGTTAGGGTTACGCTGACATAGCCGCTAGGGCTATCAGCTTAGGTAGGAATAAAAAAAAAAAAAAGGCAAAAACAGTTCTCAGCGAATCTCCGACATAGAAACATCAAGACAGAAACAGTTCCCAGTGAATCTTCGACAAAGAACCATCAGCAAGATAGAAACAGTTCTCAGTGGATCTTCGACAGAAACAGTTCTCAACAGACCATCAAGACAGAAACAGTTCTCAGCAGATCATCAAGACAGAAACAGTTCTCAGAAGCTCTCCGACACAGAAACATCAGCAAGACAGAAACAGTTACCAGCAGTTCTCCGATAGTACAGTTACCACCAGTGAATCAGCTACCAGTGAACCAGACAATCACCTGTGAAACCTCGCTACAGAAGCCGATACCCATCGAAAGAAACAGCCGTCTTCTACCAGCGCACAAACAGACAGCAAAAACCATTATTACACGACTCGGAAACAGCCATACAGACCGGGTCGTGTACATTTCATGGTCCATTCGAGCCGGATCGAAGACAATTTCATTATTCTTTCGAGCCCGGTAGAGGATACGTTTTGAAAAGGAAACTGGAACAATGCCGATAACGCGGTCAACAGGAAGAGGACGGATCGAAACTGAACAGTCGCCGCCCTCAGAAACCACAGCTACAACACAGAGCATGTGGACAGAAACAACCGCGAATACCGTCATGAGTCTGGTAGCCCCCACAACAGAATCATCGTGCGCAACAGCCAACACGGAAGCCACGACGAAACTCGCAGAGAAACCTGGGAACTCAAAAACAGAGGCCGTCAAACAGTATATAGCCAAACAGAATGACGTGCCAACAAAACAGCGCGCCGGTACAGTCAAAACTGACCGGTCGCGAAACAGAAAAGAACAGAAGATAGCCAAAGCTAGAGAAGAGCTCGCCCGCCTACAGGTGGAGTTAGCAGCCGCCCAATTGGCCACGCTCGAAGCTGGATCTGATGACGAAAACAGCGAATCAGAATACAGTAAGTCAGAACTCGACGAAAGAGTGGGCACGTGGTTGGAAACCCAACCCACAAAAACAGAAAATGACGACCAACATAAGGAAACACCGGCGGGAGCCTGCGACAAACAAGACTTCTCAGATCTAACCGCAGCAATAACACTCGCCGTCAAAGCCGCCCGCGAACCAAGATACACAGAATTGCCATTCTTTAATGGCAATCACCAAGACTGGCTATCCTTTCGCGCAGCCTATCAAGAGACAATGAATTCCTTTACAAAAACTGAAAATATAAACAGACTCAGAAGGAACCTGAAAGGAAGGGCAAAGGAAGCCGTTGACGGATTACTTATAACGAACGCTGATCCGTCCGACGTCATAAGAAGTCTAGAAGCGCGATTCGGAAGACCGGAAACGATAGCCATAACGGAGTTAGACACGCTACGAGCTCTGCCACGACTAACAGAAACACCAAGAGACATATGTATATTCTCCAGTAAGGTGACCAACGCCGTAGCTACGCTTCGTGCATTAAAGTGCACACATTACTTATATAATCCGGAAACTACCAAAACAATATTAGAAAAACTCACACCGACACTACGTTACCGATACTACGACTTCACCGCGGTACAACCGAAGGAGGATCCGGATCTGATTAAATTTGAAAAGTTCATGAAAAGAGAAGCCGAGCTGTGCAGCCCTTATGCACAGCCTGAACAGGCGGGGCACTACTCGCAGCCCGCACAACATAACAGACGCACACAGAACGTGCACATAGTCAATGAGAAGCCATCACGAGCTAAATGTCCGGTATGTAGCAACACTGAACACACCACAACAGACTGCTACATATTCAAGAAGGCAGACTCAAACACAAGATGGGACATCGCTAAGAATACACACCTGTGCTTCCGATGTCTCAAGTATAGAAATAAAACCCACAACTGTAGACCGAAGACTTGTGGCATCAATGATTGCAAATATACTCACAACAAGATGCTACACTTCGACAGAAAAATTGAAAAAACAGACAACAGTGACAAGGAAACAACAGAGAACATTAATTCCGCTTGGACCGGAAAACAGAAACAGTCCTATTTGAAAATAATCCCAGTCCAAGTACAAGGACCAATAGGCACGGTTGATACATACGCGCTGCTCGACGATGGATCAACGGTAACACTGATAGACGAAATTATTTGCAAGAAGACTGGAATAACAGGACCAATCGATCCGTTACACATACAGGCGATTAACAACATAAAATCAACGGAAACAAGGTCAAGAAGAGTCAGCCTCACGCTCAGAGGCCTCAACAGTCGAAAAGAAATAATACAAGCGAGAACAGTTAACGACCTACAAGTAACAGCACAAAAAATACCAAAGGAACAGATAGATGAGTATTCGCACCTACGAGACATCAGTGACATCATCACGTACGAGAACGCGAAACCTGGAATCCTGATTGGCCAAGACAACTGGCACATGTTACTAGCTTCGAAAGTTAGACGAGGCAACAGGAATCAGCCAATAGCGTCACTGACACCTCTAGGCTGGGTATTGCATGGAGGTCGCACTCGTACCCTAGGCCACCATATAAACTACATAAATCATGCTAGCGAAACCCAGGAAGATGATAAAATAGAAAATCTGGTAAAACAGTATTTCGCTATGGATGCGCTATGCATCACACCAAGAAGACCAAAAACAGACCCAGAGGAACAGGCGCTTCGCATCCTCAACAGCAATACAGTCCACACAACAGATGGAAGATACGAAACTGCTCTGCTCTGGAAAACAGATAATGTCAGTCTACCAGACAACTACAATAACTCGTTAAAGCGACTGATAAATATAGAAAACAAACTCGATCGTAATCCGGAACTGAAACAAAAATACACAGAACAGATGGAAGCACTCGTAGCGAAAGGCTACGCCGAGCCCGCTCCAAAAACAAAAACAGAGAACAAAACGTGGTATCTACCTCACTTCGCCGTCGTGAACCCCCTGAAGCCGGAAAAACTCCGAGTCGTCCACGACGCCGCCGCCAGAACAAGAGGGGTAGCTTTAAATGATATGCTGCTTAAGGGACCGGACCTACTCCAATCACTACCAGGAGTGATAATGCGATTTAGACAGCATAATATAGCAGTAACAGCAGACATCAAGGAGATGTTCATGCAAGTGAAATTGAGACATGAAGACAGAGACGCGCTCCGCTATCTCTGGCGCAAAGATCGCCGAGATGACAAGCCCCCAGAAGAATACAGAATGACCTCGTTGATCTTTGGTGCGTCAAGTTCTCCTTCCACAGCAATATATGTAAAGAACTTGAACGCCCAGAAACATGAAGCCACGCACCCGGAGGCGGCAGCCGCAATACAGAACAAACACTACGTAGACGACTACTTGGACAGCTTTAAAACTTTAAAAGATGCAGTACGCATAACAACAGACGTTCGTCGAATACACGAAAAAGCTCATTTTGAATTAAAACAGTGGAAGTCAAACTCGCCGAGCCTACTTGAAACCCTTGGTGAAAACGAAAATGGAAATCAAGTGGAACTGTACAAGCCTGAAGAAAAAACTGAACGAGTACTCGGGCTCATATGGAAAACAGAAAAGGACGTGCTTACCTTCGACCTCAATCTGACAAGAATACCTCCACCGCTCGTCGAAGGCAAGACGCCGACCAAGAGAGAAGCACTAAAAGTCGTAATGTCGTTATTCGATCCGCTAGGCTTCGTGTCCCCAGTCACAAATAGAGCAAAACAACTTCTGCAAGAAGTGTGGCGGCGAGGAACATCATGGGACGATGAAATAGATAACGACCTGTCGACACACTGGCAGGCCTGGGTGAAGCAGCTGAGAAACCTGCACAATATAGCCATCCCAAGATGTTACTTAAACTACAGCGACACGACCACATTACAGCTACACGTCTTCACCGACGCAAGTGAATCCGCCTACGCTGCAGCACTATACTGGCGAACGATAAGTCCGAATAATAGAATCGACGTGTCACTGATTATGAGCAAAGCAAAGGTAGCGCCCCTGAAACTCACTTCTATACCGAGACTGGAACTACAAGCCGCCGCTCTCGGAGCACGCCTCGCTGAAGCTGTAATAGCGGAACACGACAGAAAGCCGGATTCGAAGACCTTCTGGACCGACAGTAAGACAGTATTAACATGGATAAGAACGGGATCACGCTCGTACAAACCATACGTCGCCCACCGCCTGGCTGCTATAGAAGATAGTTCAACAGTAAACGAGTGGCGATGGGTACCCACGAAGCATAACGTGGCCGACGACGCAACTAGAGACGTGCCAATATCGTTCAACAACGAACACAGATGGTTCAGAGGACCGGAATTCCTACACCAGCAAGAAGAATCCTGGCCTACGGAATCAGCAACAGCAACAATAGAACCGACAGGCGAAGAAAAGATACATCACACGATCGCCGTCAACCTTAAAAACAGACTAACTGAAGGTTTACCAGACGTATCCCGGTTCTCGAATTGGGAAAGACTCCGATACACCACAGCCAGAGTCCTACAGTTTATACAACTTTGTAGGCGCAGAACAGAACAGGTACACCATAGAAAAAACAAAAGAAACAAAGAAGCAGACCCCGCGTGGGTCGAACGTAAACAACGAACAATGGTTTCGCCGAAATCCTTTAAAACCAAAACGGAAGATAGAAAATACCATCCGATCTCAGCTGAGACATTGAAAACGGCCGAGGAACTGCTTATGCGCGCGACACAGGAAGAAAGCTTCGCTCAAGAAATCAAGGACATCCAACAACGAGGAGGCGTGAACCAGAATAGCCGCCTCCACAAACTCAGTATTGTATATGAGAACGGATACCTACGAATACGAAGCCGTATCGAAGCAGCAGAACGAATACCAACAGAAATAAAGAGCCCGGTGATCCTGGACGGAAACCACCTCGCAACTAAGTTGTGGATAAAATATATTCATCACAGATTACATCATGCTGGAGTCGAAGCTACAATTAACGAGTGTCGTCAGCAATACTGGATAGTGCGTATACGCCCAGTGACTCGCACCATAGTGAACAAATGCCTACAATGCAGAATGAAGACACAGATACCGTCGTACCCGAGGACCGGAGATCTACCACCGTGCCGTCTAGCCCATCACAAAAGACCATTCACTTTCACGGGAGTTGATTACTTCGGTCCGCTAACAGTCACAGTCGGACGAACCAACCAAAAGCGATACGTAGCAATATTCACTTGTCTAACAATACGAGCCATACATCTTGAAATAGCCGCATCACTAAACACCCACTCTGCGGTAATGGCGCTCCGAAGAATGATAGCACGACGAGGTTGTCCGACGCAGTCGGACAACGGCACCAACTTAAAAGGAGCAGACAGAGAACTACGCCGAGCCATCGACGGTGCAACCGCAAAGGAAGCAGCGAACAGAACGATCTCCTGGAGATTCATCCCACCCGGAGCACCGTTCATGGGAGGTGCCTGGGAAAGGATGGTGCGCTCGGTAAAGGTCGCGTTAACGGCAACACTCCATGAGCGAAGTCCGACGGAGGAAGTGCTCTCGACGTTATTAGCTGAAATAGAATATACGGTAAACAGTCGGCCTTTGACTCACGTTTCGGTCAGCGTGGACGACCCCGAAGCCCTAACCCCGAACCACTTACTACTAGGCGGGCCGGGGCGAGTACCAACACCAGGGACATTTGATGAAAGAGACACATTGACGCGAAACAGTTGGAGAGCGGCACAACGACTCGCTGACCTGTTCTGGACGAGGTGGGTTAGAGAGTATCTCCCCGAGCTGCAGCACCGGCGGGAGCCTCATGGCCGAGGCATCCCCGTGAAAAACGGAGATTTAGTCCAGCTTGTGGACAAAAACTTGCCACGAAACACATGGGTGCGAGGAAAAGTGATCGCGACGTATCCAGGACCCGACAACGTGGTGCGCACCGTAGATATCAGAACCAAAGGGGGAGTTCTACGGAGACCAGTACGAAAACTAGTGATCCTGCCCATAGAAGACGACCATCCTGCACCGAGAAGAAATGCGACGGACTCGCACGGCGGGAGTAATGTGCAGGACGAAATCGATTTTAAATAGTTTTATCAAACAAATAGAATTAATATAGTTGATAAGTAATTACGTAACAAAAATGTATAATCTTAAATTATTTTATATGCAATATGTTAGTGTATCAGATCAGAGAATGTAAATAGACCAATAGGAACGATTTGTGGAGCGCTTTCACTACGGTAACATACAGAACAAGGGACCCTCCAAAAGTGGCGCGTCGATAGCGTCGCGAGATGGGGTACTGAAATAAATATAAAAGGATGGCCATTTATAGGCAAAAACACGTGAATTCTCGACGCATTGTCGCTGGCGTCGCGACCTTGGATCGTAAAAACAATTCGAACTTGTTGATTGTGCATTCGAAACGACATCCTCACTATCATTTCACGCATATCATATTATTAAATTTATTTATATTATTCGGCGAGCAAAATAGTCTTTTTAAAGACTGAACCCCCACTGCGATCACCGCTTGTTGTGGCACTCACAACCCAGTGGGGCCCCACCTTCCAAACTCCACCCCAATCCCCAGCCAACTGCCGTTTTCACGGCAAAGGCACTCCCCCCCTTTGTTGCTGGTAAAGCACAAGGGGTGAACTCCTACTCAGGGGACTCGCCTTTCGGCGAGTTGCTTTAAGTCCCGGGGACGCCCCCCCTGGGCACAACCACCATGGCGGACGACGACCCCGCCATGTTCGTCCTTTTCGTCCGGGAGTTTTGCCCGGACATCATGACTCAATTTAAGGCCCATAAAGCCAAATTAGCAGCTCAGTCCCGCGCACCGCTCGCCGCCGCCGCGAATATCCCAGACTCGCCGATGTCGCCCCCCACCCCCGCGCCCGCGTCGATAGCGTCCTGCGCGGCATCGAGCTCCGGCTCCGACTCCGAGTCGGAGATGGAGTTCGAGTCGGCCGCCAGCCCCGAACCCGGAACCTCCGATGGGTTCACCACCGTCGCGCGCGGGAAAAAACGCGCCCGCGCCGTGGAACCGTCCGCGGCGCCGAAACAGCCAAAGGCCGCGAACGCGTCGCGTCCTAAAGTCGTGGTCTCACCCGACTCCCCTCGCCGCGCAACCCCGTCGCCGCGACCCCAACCCGCGTCCGTCCGCAAAATTCCCGCGCCGCCGCCGGTAATTTTGCAAGATAAGACCGCGTGGGATCGCGTATCCCGTGCCTGTAAGGCACAAAACGTAAACGTCATCCATGCGCGTAACATCGCGCACGGCATTCAAATAAAAACGGCCTCACCGGACGACCACAGGGCGCTGACAGCCCACCTCCGAAAGGAACGCATAAGCTTCCACACTTATGCGCTCCAGGAGGATCGCGAGCTCCGCGTAGTAATACGCGGAGTACCGAAGGAGCTCGACGTCGAGCTGGTCAAGGAGGACCTCATCGGGCAGGCGTACCCGATTGTAAGCGTGCACCGAATGCACAGCGGGCGCGATAAATTCGCATATAATATGGTTCTCGTCGCGTTAGAACCAACCGCCGAAGGCAAACGGATTGCCTCAAGCCTCCGCACCGTTTGCGGCTTATCCGGGGTCACCGTCGAGGCCCCATATAGAAAAGGCACTCCCGGGCAGTGCCACCGCTGCCAGCTGTACGGCCACTCCGCGCGCAACTGCCACGCGCGTCCGCGGTGCGTTAAGTGCCTCGGTGACCACGCGACAGCCGACTGTTCGCGGGTCAAAGAGACCGCGACCGAACCTCCGAGCTGTGTGCTCTGCCAGAAGCAGGGCCACACAGCCAACTACCGCGGATGCCCCAAGGCCCCGCGGAAGCGTCTGGCCAACGCGCCCCCAAAAACCGTCGGCCCAAAGACTTCGGCGCCCCGTGCGCCGAAGCCTGCCTTCGTGCCGGCACCGGTGCCCACCGTCTCCGCGTGGGCAAAACCGCTGCCGCTCACGCTGGCAGGGAAACCACCGGCACCCCAGCCCCTGCTCGCGCCGCGCCCCGCCCCCGCGCCCGGTCCCGCGCCTCGCCCCGGCCCCGCGCGGCCTGCCGTTAACGAATTCTCAATCGTGCGCGATTATATCGCCGCGATAAATATCGACCGCATGCGTGCGTTCGCCTACGCCATGCGCAGAGCGGTCACGGCCGAAGACCGCCTAAACGCGACGTTCGAGTACATCGACGTCATCGAGTCCGTCCAGCGCACGCTGGTTTGATTACCGGTAATCAATGGCGTGCAACGGTAGGGAAAAACCGCGTTCCATAAAGTTAGCATTTTATAATGCTAACGGACTCGCGCGTCAGCGCGATCAAGTATATGAGTTTCTCCGCGATAACCTCATCGACATCCTTCTGGTGCAGGAGACCTTCCTAAAGCCCTCGCGTCGCGACCCCAAAGTCGCGAATTACGTCATGGTTAGGAATGACAGACTCTCCGCCCGCAAGGGCGGGACTGTCATTTACTATAGGAGGGCCCTGCACTGCGTCCCTCTCGATACTCCCTCGCTCTTACATATCGAGGCGTCAGTGTGCCGCATCGCGCTGACGGGACACCAGCCGATCGTCATCGCATCCGTTTATCTCCCCCCTGACAAACCCCTCCTGAGCAGTGACCTCGAGACACTGTTCGGTATGGGGGACGCGGTCATCCTGGCAGGCGATTTAAATTGCCACCACACTAGGTGGAACTGCCATCGCACGAATGTGAACGGTAGGCGTCTCGACGCGTTCATAGACAACCTCACATTCGAAGTATTCAACCCCCCGACCCCCACGTGCTATCCGTACAACGCCGCGCGTCGTCCGAGCACAATAGATCTGGCACTGCTGAGGAACGTAACTCTGCGCTTACGCTCCATCGAGGCAATGTCAGAACTCGACTCAGACCACCGACCTGTCGTCATGCAGCTCGGTCGCCCACTCAACCGCGAACCAGATACGAGGACCATGGTGGATTGGAAGAAGCTGGGCACGTGCTTAGCTGACACCGCTCCACCAATCCTCCCTTGCGGCCCGGATTCAACTCCATCCCCCGAGGATACCGTCGAATCCATAAACATCTTCACTGATCACGTCTCGACGGCGATCATAAGATCCTCGAAACAAGTCGATGTGGAGGACTGCTTCCACCGCATCAGACTTTCCCCCGAACTTAGGGACCTCGTTAGAATTAGAAACGCGGCAATCCGGGCCTACGATCGATATCCCACGGATTCAAACCGGACTCGGATGCGTCGCTTACAGCGGGAGGTCAAATCCCGCTTAAGCGACGCCCGAAACGAAAACTGGGATAGTTATTTAGAAGAACTCGCGCCCACTCACCAAGCATACTGGCAACTAGCTAGGACCCTCAAGTCCGAAACTATAGCCACTATGCCGCCTCTCGTACGCCCCTCAGGCCAACCACCGGCTTACGATGACGATGACAAGGCAGAGTTGCTGGCCGATGCACTGCTCTTGCACTCAACACGCGGACCCCGAACACACCGAGTTCGTCGACAGGGAGGTCGAGCGCAGAGCTTCCCTGCCGCCCTCGGACGCGTTACCCCCCATTACCACTTCCGAGGTCAAGGAGGCGATCGATAGCCTACAACCACGGAAAGCTCCCGGCTCCGACGGCATCCGCAACCGCGCGCTTAAATTGTTACCAGCCCAACTGATAACGATGTTGGCCACCATATTAAATGCTGCTATGACGAACTGCATCTTTCCCGCGGCGTGGAAAGAAGCGGACGTTATCGGCATACACAAGCCGGGCAAACCGAAGAACGAAACCGCGAGTTACCGACCCATCAGTCTCCTCCCGGCGATAGGCAAACTATACGAACGGCTCCTTCGTAAACGCCTCTGGGACTTCGTATCCGCGAACAAAATTCTGATAGACGAGCAGTTTGGATTCCGCGCCAGACACTCGTGCGTCCATCAAGTGCACCGCCTCACGGAGCACATCTTACTAGGGCTGAACAGGCGGAAACCCATTCCGACAGGAGCCCTCTTCTTCGATATAGCGAAGGCGTTCGACAAAGTCTGGCACAACGGTTTGATATACAAACTGTATAACATGGGAGTGCCAGACAGACTCGTGCTCATCATACGAGACTACTTGTCGAACCGTTCGTTCCGATATCGAGTCGAGGGAACGCGTTCCCGGCCCCGTCACGTCACAGCCGGAGTCCCGCAAGGCTCCGCCCTCTCCCCGTTACTATTCAGTTTGTATATCAACGATATACCCCGGTCTCCGGAGACCCATCTGGCGCTCTTCGCCGATGACACCGCCATCTACTACTCGTGTAGGAAGAAGGCGTTGCTTCATCGACGACTTCAGACCGCAGTTACCACCATGGGACAGTGGTTCCGGAAGTGGCGCATCGACATTAACCCCACGAAAAGCACAGCGGTGCTCTTCAAAAGGGGTCGCCCTCCGAACACCACGCTGAGCATCCCTCTCCCGACTAGGCGCGTCAACACCCCCGCCCCCGCCGTTCGCCCAATCACGATGTACGACCAGCCCATACCGTGGGCCCCGAAGGTCAAATATTTAGGCGTCACCCTCGACAGTAGGATGACATTCCGCCCCCACATCAAGACGGTACGCGATCGTGCCGCCTTCATCCTAGGACGTCTCTACCCGATGATATGTAGGCGAAGTAAAATGTCCCTTAGAAATAAGGTGACACTCTACAAAACTTGCATACGCCCCGTCATGACCTATGCAAGTGTAGTGTTCGCTCACGCGGCCCGCATACACTTAAAATCCTTTCAAATTATTCAATCCCGTTTTTGCAGGATAGCCGTCGGAGCCCCGTGGTTCGTCAGGAACGTCGACCTCCATGACGACCTGGACTTAGAGTCCATCAGTAAGTATCTGCAGTCGGCGTCCATGCGCCACTTCGATAAAGCGGCACGACACGAGAACCCTCTCATCGTGGCCGCCGGTAACTACATTCCCGATCCTGCGGACAGAATGGAAAGCAGTCGACGTCGCCCTAAACACGTCATCTCGGATCCTCCTGATCCACTAACGGTGCTTTTAGGTACTTCAAGCACCGGTCACCGTTCTCGTCGAACCCGTCGCTTGCGACGAAGGGCTCGACGAGTAAATTAACTCTCAGACACAGCCCACTGAGTTTCTCGCCGGATCTTCTCAGTGGGTCGCGTTTCCGATCCGGTGGTAGATTCTGCGAAGCACGACTCTTGCTAGGGTTCGTGTTAGCAACATCGTCAGGTTTGAGCCCCGTGAGCTCACCTACTAAAGTTAAGGCTACGCTGAAATAGCCGCTAGGGCTATCAGCTTAGGTAGGAAAAAAAAAAAAAAAAAAAGGCAAAAACACAGTTCCGATTGCATCACCTTACAGTCCGGACGTGTTTTTACGAGAAACTGTCGCTGCCGTCGCGATCTTGTGTCTTGAGTTTCGCTGCATTGTCGTTGTCGCATCGATCGCGGCATTGTTGCGAATTCTTGACGCACTATCGCTGGCGTCGCGTCGCTTGGGTCGTAAAAGCAACTCGAACTTGTCGATTGTGCATTCGTAACGACTTCACATTATCACCCACTCATATCATTTATTAAATTTATTTATTTATTCGGCGAGCAAAACAGTCTCTTTCGAGACTAACCCCCCGCTGAGATCACCGCTTGTTGTGGCATTCTCACAACCCAGTGGGGCCCCACCTTCCCAAACTCCACCCCAATCCTAGCCGACTGCCGTTTTCACGGCAAAGGCACTCCCCCCCCTTGGAGCTGGTAAAGCTCAGGGGGTGAACTCCTACTCAGGGGACTCGCCTTTCGGCGAGTGTGCCTTAAGTCCCGGGGACGCCCCCCCCGGGCAAAAACGTAAGATGGAAGAAGAACTTTTAGGGTTTCTCGGGTTACTTGCCGAAAAGTACCCGGTGTTATCCAACCTCACGGCCGAATTCGCGGCCTACAGGGCCGCCCGCGCGAGTCCCGCCCCGCCCGCGTCCCTCGCCGCGTCATTTCGAGCCGCGCAGTCATGCCCCGCCCCCAAACCCAATTTGAGCGCACGTACGCACGTAGCGACTCACGAAGCGCCTAGCGCCAACGAAGCGCCTAACGCACCCGCGACGTCATTCTCGCCAATATCATCCGTCGCGTCGTCCGTAATAATTAACTCAGGTTCAGACTCCGATACCGGATCGGAGATGGACTTCGAGTCCGCGACGAGCCCGCAGCCCGGAACCTCGGATGGGTTCCAAACGGTAAAACGCGGGAAAAAACGTACTCGCGCCGTGGAGTCCCGGAGCTCCACGACAAAACAAACCAAGTCAGCGACTGCCTCCCGTCCGCAGGTAGTCGTGACACCGGAGTCGGACTCCGGCCGCCGCGCAACCCCACCGCCGCGTCCCAAGCCCGCATCCGCGCAAAAAACCGTCGCCCCGCCCCCGCTGATTCTCCAGGAGAAGTCAGCGTGGAACCGCGTCTCCCAGGCCCTTCAGGCAAACAAAATAAATTATACCCATGCGCGTAACGTCGCGCATGGGATTCAGATAAAGGTCGCAACGCCGGGCGACCATAGGGCCCTCTCAGCATACCTCCGAAAGGAGAACATAGGTTTCCACACCTATGCTCTTCAGGAGGACCGCGAGCTCCGCGTAGTAATACGCGGAGTTCCGAAGGAACTCGACATAGAGTACGTAAGGGAGGATCTGACCGCTCAGTCCCTCCCGATAGTAAGTGTGCACCGGATGCACAACGGCCGCGACAAAAAACCATATAACATGGTTTTAGTCGCTCTAGAACCAACCCCGGAGGCCAAGAAAAAGATCGCATGTCTCGCGACAGTATGTGGCCTATCCGGGGTTACCATTGAAGCCCCCCATAGACGTGGCACTCCCGGACAGTGCCACAGATGCCAACTATATGGCCACTCGGCTCGGAATTGCCACGCGCGCCCCCGCTGCGTGAAGTGTCTCGGCGATCACGCCACGGTAGATTGCTCGCGAGTTAGGGAAACCGCGACCGAACCTCCAAGCTGTGTCCTATGCCTTAAGCAAGGGCACCCCGCGAATTACCGTGGATGTCCTAGGGCTCCGCGAAAACGTCCGACCCACCCAGCCCCCCGTACCGTCGGCCCAAAGACTTCGGTGCCTTCAGCACCGAAACCCGCCTTCGTACCGGCTGCGGTTCCCACCGTCTCGGCGTGGAATAAACCGCTGCCGTATACGAGGTCGGGAACACAAACCGCACCCCAGCCCCCGCTCGCGACACGTCCCGCGCCGCAGCCCCTGCTCGCACCTCCCCCCGCGCCCGCGTACCGTCCCCCGCAACCCTCAGCCGTCAACGACTTCACGCTCGTGCGCGACTTCGTCACGGCGGTCAACTTCGACCGTCTGCGATCGTTCGCAGACGCGTTGCGAAGGGCGGTAAACCCCGAACAACGGCTCGCGGCCGCGTTCGATTACATGGACGTTTACGAGTCCGTGGCCCGTACTTTCTAAAATCACCGGTAATCAATGGCGCAAAACGCTAGAGAGAAACCATATTCCCTTACGTTAGCATTCTACAATGCTAACGGACTCGCGCGACAACGCGATCAAATTTACGAATTCCTCCGCGACAATCTTGTAGATATTCTGCTAGTGCAGGAGACCTGCCTGAAGCCCTCGC
The DNA here is from genome assembly GCF_030269925.1 of Bombyx mori. NCBI lineage: Eukaryota > Metazoa > Arthropoda > Insecta > Lepidoptera > Bombycidae > Bombyx > Bombyx mori. Next base: position 11,695,171 of record NC_085110.1, read on the forward strand.
GTCGTGACCCGAAAGTCGCGAATTACGTCATGGTTAGGAATGACAGACTCACCGCCTCCAAAGGCGGGACTGCCATTTACTATAGGCGGGCCCTGCACGTTGTCCCTCTCGATACCCCCTCGCTCTCACATATCGAGGCGTCAGTGTGCCGTATCTCGCTGACGGGACACCAGCCGATCGTCATCGCATCCGTTTATCTCCCCTCGGACAAGCCCCTTCTGAGCAGTGACATCGAGTCACTGTTCGGCATGGGAGACTCCGTCATCCTGGCAGGCGATTTAAATTGCCACCACACTAGGTGGAACTGCCACAGTTCAAACATAAATGGTAGGCGTCTCGACGCGTTTATAGACGACCTTACCTTTGAAGTAGTCGGTCCCCCAACTCCAACATGTTATCCGTATAACATCGCGCTCCGTCCGAGCACTATAGACCTGGCACTGCTGAGGAACGTAACTCTGCGCTTGCGTTCCATCGAAGCAATGTCAGAGCTCGACTCAGACCACCGACCTGTCGTTATGCAGCTCGGTCGCCCCCACAACCCAGTCACAGCTACGAGGACCATGGTGGACTGGAAGAAGCTGGGCAAATGCTTAGCCGATGCCGCTCCACCAATCCTCCCCTGCGGCCCGGATTCAACTCCCTCCCCCGAGGACACAGTCGAATCCATAAACATCATCACGGATCACATCTCTTCCTCGATCATAAGATCCTCAAAAGAAGTCGATGTGGAGGATAGCTTCCACCGCATCAGACTGTCCCCCGAACTTAGGAACCTCCTAAGAGTTAGAAACGCGGCAATCCGGGCCTACGATCAACTTCCCACGCACTCAAACCGGATTCGGATGCGTCGTCTACAGCGGGATGTAAAATCTCGCCTAAGCGACGCCCGAAATGAGAATTGGGATAGTTACTTAGAAGGACTCGCGCCCTCTCATCAAGCATACTGGCGACTAGCAAGGACTCTCAAGTCCGAAACTACCGCTACTATGCCTCCTCTCGTACGCCCTTCAGGCCAACCACCGGCTTTCGATGACGATGACAAGGCAGAGTTGCTGGCCGATGCACTGCAAGAGCAGTGCACCACCAGCACTCAATACGCGGACCCCGAACACACCGAGGCAGTCGACAGGGAGGTCGAGCGCAGAGCTTCCCTGCCACCCTCGGACGCGTTACCCCCCATTACCTCTGACGAAGTTAGAGAAGTAATAGACAACCTTCAACCTAAGAAGGCACCCGGCTCCGACGGCATCCGCAACCGCGCGTTAAAACTCTTACCAGTCCAACTGATAACAATGTTGGCTACCATCTTAAATGCTGCTATGACGCACTGCATCTTTCCGGCGGTATGGAAAGAAGCAGACGTTATCGGTATACACAAGCCGGGCAAACCGAATAATGAAACCGCTAGTTACCGACCGATTAGTCTCCTCCCAGCGATAGGCAAAATTTACGAACGGCTCCTTCGGAAACGCCTCTGGGACTTCGTTACCGCGAATAAAATTCTAATAGACGAGCAGTTTGGATTCCGCGCCAAACACTCGTGCGTACAACAAGTGCACCGCCTCACGGAGCACATCTTAATAGGGCTAAATAGGCGTAAACAAATCCCGACCGGCGCCCTCTTCTTCGATGTAGCGAAGGCGTTCGACAAAGTCTGGCACAACGGTTTGATATACAAACTGTACAACATGGGAGTGCCAGACAGACTCGTGCTCATCATACGAGACTTCTTGTCGAACCGTTCGTTTCGATATCGAGTAGAGGGAACTCGTTCTCGTCCCCGTCATCTGACTGCCGGAGTCCCGCAAGGCTCCGCACTCTCCCCGTTACTATTTAGTTTGTATATCAACGATATACCCCGGTCTCCGGAGACCCATCTAGCGCTCTTCGCCGATGACCCATCTAGCGCTCTTCGCCGATGACACGGCTATCTACTACTCGTGTAGGAAGATGTCGTTGCTTCATCGGCGACTCCAGACCGCAGTAACCACCATGGGACAGTGGTTCCGGAAGTGGCGAATAGACATTAACCCCACGAAAAGCACAGCGGTGCTATTCAAAAGGGGTCGCCCTCCGAATACCACTTCGAGCACCCCACTCCCCAGTAGGCGCGTAAACACCTCCGCCGTTAGCCCCATCACTCTCTTTGACCAGCCCATACCGTGGGCCCCGAAGGTCAAATACCTAGGCGTCACCCTCGACAGAGGGATGACATTCCGTCCCCACGTAAAAACGGTACGCGATCGCGCCGCGTTTATACTAGGACGACTCTACCCAATGCTTTGTAGACGAAGCAAACTGTCCCTCCGTAACAAGGTAACCCTCTACAAAACTTGCATACGCCCCGTCATGACGTATGCAAGCGTAGTGTTCGCTCACGCGGCCCGCACCAACTTGAAACCCCTTCAGGTAATACAATCCCGATTCTGCAGGATAGCCGTCGGAGCACCATGGTTCCAGAGGAACGTGGACCTCCACGATGACCTGGAGCTCGAACCCGTCAGTAAGTATCTACAGTCGGCATCGCTGCGCCACTTTGAGAAGGCGGCATGACGTGAGAACCCTCTTGTCGTGGCCGCCGGAAACTACATACCCGATCCTGTAGACCGTTTGGTAAACCGTCGACGTCGCCCAAAGCACGTCATCACGGATCCTCCTGATCCACTAACGGTGCTTTTAGGCAATACAAGCACCGGTCACCGTCCTCGCCGAACCCGTCGCTTGCGACGAAGGGCTCGACGAGCGAATTAACCCACAGACACAGCCCACTGAGTTTCTCGCCGGATCTTCTCAGTGGGTCGCGCTTCCGATCCGGTGGTAGATTCTGCGAAGCACTGCTCTTGCTAGGGCGGTGTTAGCAATTCTCCGGTTTGAGCCCCGCGAGCTCACCTACACAAGCTAGGGTAAGCTGAAATAGCCTCTCAAGGCTATCAGCATAGGTAGGAAAAAAAAAAAAAAAAAAAAAGGCAAAAACAGTTCTCAGCGAATCTCCGACATAGAAACATCAAGACAGAAACAGTTCCCAGTGAATCTTCGACAAAGAACCATCAGCAAGATAGAAACAGTTCTCAGTGGATCTTCGACAGAAACAGTTCTCAACAGACCATCAAGACAGAAACAGTTCTCAGCAGATCATCAAGACAGAAACAGTTCTCAGAAGCTCTCCGACACAGAAACATCAGCAAGACAGAAACAGTTACCAGCAGTTCTCCGATAGTACAGTTACCACCAGTGAATCAGCTACCAGTGAACCAGACAATCACCTGTGAAACCTCGCTACAGAAGCCGATACCCATCGAAAGAAACAGCCGTCTTCTACCAGCGCACAAACAGACAGCAGAAAATATTATTACACGACTCGGAAACAGCCATACAGACCGGGTCGTGTACAGACACTAAATTTACGAACTAAGTAATCGCTAAGATTACTATAGCTGATGCAAGTTCTCATCAAAATTTGTTCTTTCGAGCACATCCGAAATATATTCTTCCATGAATTTTCTTTCGTAATAACGAGAATGCAAATACCATCCTTAGACACGATCTCAATTCTGAATTTATGAAATACCTAACGGTTTTCACACCCTTGAAATTGTTACATAAAAATTCTTCGCGGTGGATGTAGAATGGTGGCACTTTACCGTTCGGTTTATTTTGTACACGATGTTATTCCTTTATTCTAAATGTTCATTCGCAGACACGTACGTATTTTTAAGTAACTACGTATTTTATTAAAAATCATGGTAGATGTCTGTACATGGCATAGATACTCGCATCGCACGAAACTCTCACAGCAGGTGTCAAGCTTTAGGAAATGATGACTATAACAATTTTCGCATTCCGGACACCAAAAAAGGGTGCTTGTACTTATGTACGCGCGTAAGAAGGTATACTTTTTTTTTTTTTTTAAATATTAAATAATTCATAATAAATATTTAACGTTAATAATATAATTTAATAATATTTAGTATGAATTATATTAAATAATAATTTTGTCATTTATGTTACTAAAAAATGAATGCTAATAACACTTTTTTTACGAGTGTACATGCGCGAAAGTTCACCCACCTGCGGCTATATTCAGACTCGCCGAGTTACGTCGGTCGTATTGTAATGAGCGATTTAGTGGGCAACTTCATTCTGTTAATTTTGTGTCACGGTGCGCGCGCATCGTGAAATTTCACTCTCATAAATTTTTCATAACGCGCCTAAAGAAGTATAACTTCAATAAACAGGATCTAATTGTGTAGTTATTCTTGTATTAGACATAATAAAACACCTACAACATACCTACATGCAGGTATTTCGTGGCACCGATATGGTTCAATGAAATTACAGCATTACTGTTCCCAATTGCGAAATATAAGTGGAATACCTAATTTCCAGAAACATGTCTTGTTACAGCTTGTGAGTTTTCTAACCATTCGCATTTCCAATTTGTAGTGTTCGGTGCAATTGAAGAGACGTGAGATTTGATAAAAATCATGACGGTCAAGGTAATAAATAATAATACATTTACGACTGTGTTGAATTAATAGATAGCTATAGAAAATATAATTAATATTTGGTACAAATCAAGGGATGTCAAAGAGTGTTGCTATGATCTTTACCATGTGTGCTAATTCATACAAAATGTATAGCGAGCGATGTTAAGATAAAATATATAGTATCTTCGCCGTGTGTCACGCCCTTTATTCGGAAATAATATCTACGCGACGCACGTTTTAGTTTCTTAACGGCCGTCTGGTGTAGTGGTAAGTGACATGGTCACTACATAAGGGGGTCGCGGGTTCAAATCCCGCCAAGGGAAGATATTTGTATGATTAATATAAATGTCTTTTCCAGGGTTATGGATGTATATTAATTATATGTATGTGTATAATAAAAATCTTATATTTATTTCCGTTATCTGGTACCTGTAACACAAGTTCTTTACGAACTTATTACGGGACCAGTTAACGTGGCGTGATTGTTAGTAAATATTTATTTATTTATAATTGTTGTAAAATTTACGACATATTTCGAATTTATACCTCTTTATTATTGTTCAGGTATTGGCACTTTGTTCCTTCCTGTGTCTCTTGCGGACATGTTGGGGAAAAGAAATTGCTGCGCAAAAATTCCAAAAACAAGAGCAACTTATGGAGCCTCTTGATTTTGTCTCCGACGATCTTAAACAAGAGGGCACAGTTTGGCGACTAGGGCGACCGTGGAATTTATGGACATGGGGTTAATTGAATATATCTTTTATTTATTTATTGCTTAGATGGGTGGACGAACTCACAGCTCACCTGGTGTTAAGTGGTTACTGGAGTCCATAGACATCTACAACGTAAATGCGCCACCCACCTTGAGATTTAAGTTGTAAGATTTCAGTATAGTTACAATGGCTGCCTCACCCATCAAACCGAAACGCATTACTGCTTCACGGCAGAAATGGACAGGGTGGCGGTACCTACCCGTGCGGACTCACAGGTCACAGGACAGGTCCTACCACCTTTACTTTGTATTAAAAAACATGATTTAAATACGTAAATGCTTGAGTGACCTAAAGGACCACCTGGTGTGAAGTTGTTACCAAAGCTCAAAGACATCACAACTTGAATAAACTCACTCACCTTGAGACATGAGGTCTAAGTCTCATTCGTATCATTTTACGTCTGACTTATCCTTAAAACAAGTTGAGCAGAGCCCTGTTTTTTTTTGCCATTATCATTGGTGATGTTCATGAGCGTCATGATGGCTACTCCCCGGTCATCGTTCTCGTCGAAACCGTTGCTTGCGACGAAGAGCTCGGCGAGTAAATTAACCCACAGACACAGCCCACTGAGTTTCTCGTGGTATCTTCTCAGTGGGTTTCCGATCGGGAGGTAGCTCGTCGTCAAGTTTGAGCCCCGTGAGCTAACCTACTAGTTCGATGAATCTAGAATAACCCCTCGAGGTTACTAGAATAGGTAGAAAAAAAAATGACTACTCTCCATCAGGTGTTCCGTATGATCGTATGCCTTCAATGGCAATAAAAAGGCGACTGTCCCACCTTTCAAACGGGAACACAAAACTGCTTCGCGGCGGAAATAGACAATCGCGGTACTAACACGGGTTTTAGTAGCGTTGTTGTGCTTACGCGCCACGCAAGTAATCTATATCTATACTAATATATAAATCTACACTGGTTTTTACGGATGTTCCGTTATAACTACTGAACCATGCATCCGATTGACTTTAAACTTAGTATCCATGTAGAAAATACATGTACTTAATGGATAGGCTAACATTTATGTCGTGTTGGACTTCCTAATAATAATGTTAATTTTAAATGCTCAGCGAAGCGACGAGTACGGCTAGTGTTTTATAATTCTAAGTTTGTATTTATTAATCCTTATCCCTTTAGGTCGTTTAATGTTAAACAAAGCCTTAGGACACTCTTCAGCCAATTTCGAGAGTGATTATAAAGGACGAGCTGTTCATCGTGACCGACCAAACGGCATATTGAAAAATAACCTTAAGTTCTTTTTAAAAATAAAACAATTCGATACATAAGTTTAAATTTATTTTTCTTATGTCAGCTATTTATCTGTCATTCTGGTTAGCCTGCCTTAAACAGCTTAATAGGTTGTCTAACTAGCAAAGTAAACGTAAATCAAATTCAAGCACATTTCGTTGATACTACCTATAATCGTTGAGTTCAACCTCGGTGCGCTTCCAGAGGTCTTTTAAGGCGTACCATTCGGCTTTAGCTTGAACTGCCCTCCGCAGAGTTTCCAGAGTGCTATGTGATTTTATTCAAACGATATTTGAAAAAGCTGCTCAGCTACATGCAGCGGCTTGGTTGCCCCATGATGTCCATGGGCGACAAAAATAATAAAAAAGGTAACGAGCCTTAGCATAAACACTGTTAGTGCAGTGTGCCTTAGTTTATAAGTGCACATTAATATGTTAATGCAATTTTCTCTATTAGCTTTATTATAATATCGTAAATATTCCAGCTCATCTTAAGAAACAATAGCTACCCTACCTTTCGATTCGGCGTGAAACAGGATGGATTATGATACCAGCCCAACATTAAGATTCCAAGAACTTTTGTTTCGTACAAATAGATAAACAATCGGGGTTAAATCGGATTCTGCTATTTTTTATATCAGACTTCAGATTATTTTCTTATTTAGGTTTTCATGCTAGAATCTGTGGCTAGTATTCTTTTTCTTCTTGCCACATTAAGAGGGGTCGGCGCAGAATATCCTCATATCATCCTGCACAGGGATTTGGCATGAGTTTTACGACCGGCCGTCAGTCTGACCTCACCCTCCTTTGGAATGCTATCGTTCTGTTCTCTAGTAGCCTGAAATTATTTAATAGCCTTTTACAATACCTACGGGAAGATATGGGTCGGTCCAGTTATAAGCCAGAAACCGCACGTCCGCAAAACTGTGACTGATCCAAGAGTAGATTTAAATAAATAATGAAACTTCTATTGACTAAAGAGCAGAAGGTTTGTGTATTTTAAAGGACTCTGAGAAATAGATAACCTTATTCCATAGACAATGACACTTAACCTGTAAGATCTCATTCTGAAAGACCTTGATAACTGTGTCAAATAATAGTTTTGGCAATTTAATGTTGTTAATTTGACTATTATATTCAATGAAACTTCAAATCACTTCGTAGTAGTATTCCCTCATCAGAAGCATTAATTACTTTAACGAAAAATGTACTACGTTGACTCGCAGCGAACGCTCACGCGAAGGGATAGCTCTTTGGTTTTTTCAAAAAAATCCGAACTCGATGAAGAATTTGATGTTAAATCCACTGCACGAGGACCATCAACTATTCGTCTTACGACTGACGACTCCGCCCATGCGTCTGTCGTTATCAGACCTAAGGGTTCAGTACAGAAAGAACTTGTTACGTTGATGTTTGAATCTATGTTAGATAGTATTGTAGAATCATGGCAAATTTTAACACCTCTTAAGCAAGATGAAAACCTTACAAAAGTTGAGAAAACACCAAGTGATCTCACTAGTAAAAAGAAAAAGACAATTGGTATGATTTAACTATCTGTTCTAATTCTAGCCAAGCTTGTTTTAGAATCTGATTTTGATAAGTATAGCAAAGTTCGCACAAAATTCATAATTATGAATTTAAAATGTTTCTGAACATCTAGTTAAAGAGATTTGTGGTGTCGTGGGACACCGGATATTATTATAAAAATATTAATTTTAAGTTCCATTTGAGGTATAAAGAAAATAAAATTGGAGGTTTCGCAACAACCCACGGTTATTCGGTAACGTGCGGACTTATTGTGGTACACTTCATTCACGGTCGTTTGCATAAGAGTTAGTGTATTGCCCAAACGAACGCGCTGAGATCGTGGTCTATGAATGAATATGTTATTTTTTGTATGTTATTACAAAGTTAAGTCGTACACTGTGTGCATTACTAATACAAATCTTACGTTTCGGACGTTTTTTCCCGGTTAGGGTACCCCTCCGCATCATCCCATAAAGAACATCGTTCCAATAAAAAACATTTCAATTTTTCATTTTATTATTTGTCATTCGGGCCTGGATGAGCTTGTCTCGTGTGTAATGTAGGTATGTATGGATGTATTTTTTTTTTTTTTTTTTTTTTTTTTTTTTTTTTTTTTTTTTTTTTTTTTTTTTTTTTTTTTTTTTTTTTTTATGATTGAAGGATTGCTGGTGGCCCGGAGGCCTTTCCAGTTTCACCAGGACAGGTGGGCGAGCAAAGGCTCAGCCAGGAGGGGTGGGATTTGCTAACAGCTACCCGAGCGCCTCCGAAGGAGACCTAACAGCTCAAGAGCAGCTGCTTCGCGAATGAATCTACTACCGGATCGGAATCGCGACCCGCTGAGAAGATCCGGCGAGAAACTCAGCGAGCTGATTCATGGGTTAGGTTGCACGGCGAACTCTTTGTCGAGTTCGACGAGTACGGTTACCGAGGTCCCTAAGCCTGCTCCTAGAGCTGAAGGCGTCTAGTGCGAAGGTTATTGGATCTGATGGATCCGTAAGGACGTGTCTAGGGCGTCGACGGTGACTGGCTCCTGCATGATCAGGATTCGGGGAGTAGTCAGCGGCGGCTACGATAAGGCGATTATCATGACGCATAGCCTTATCGAAGTACCGTTCCGACGCTGACTTCATGTATTTCTGTATAGATTCGAGGCCCAGGTCGTCGTGTAGGTCAACGTTCCTCACGAACCACGGAGCTCCGACGGCTAACCTGCAAAAGCGGGATTGTAGAGATTGAAGGGTGTCTATGTGCGTGCGGGCCGCGTGAGCGAACACCACACTCGCGTAAGTCATGACGGGCCTTATGCAAGTTTTGTAAAGTGTCACCTTGTTCCGAAGGGACATTTTACTCCGCTTACAAATCATGGGGTAGAGTCTACCGAGAATAAGCGCGGCACGGTCACGGACTGATTTTATATGCGGGCGGAATGTCATCGATGCATCCAGGGTAACGCCCAGGTACTTGACCTTCCTGGCCCAGGGTATGGATTGACTAAAGAGAGTAATCGGGGGTGTGAGATTCCTCCTCCTAATACGGGAGGAAATCCGTGTGGAGCTTCCCCTCTGAAAGAGCACCGCAGTACTTTTCGCTGGGTTGATGTCTATGCGCCATTTTCGGAACCACTGTCCTAGGGCTAGGGCTGCGCTCTGAAGCTTCTTCGCGATTAGGGACTTGTTTCTACTGGAATAGTAAACAGTCGTGTCGTCGGCGAATAAAGCTAAATGGGTCGGCGGCGACCGGGGAATATCGTTAACGAATAAGCTAAATAGGAGGGGTGAGAGGACAGAGCCTTGCGGGACTCCAGCTGTGAGAGGTCGTGGGGAGGAGCGGGTTCCCTCGACTCGATATCGAAAAGAGCGGTTCGACAAGAAGTCCCGTATGATGAGCACGAGACTATCCGGCACACCCATGTTGAATAGTTTGAAAATCAAACCGTTGTGCCAGACTTTGTCGAACGCTTTTGCGACGTCGAAGAAGAGAGCTCCCGTGTATAACGGTTTTGGTCGATTAAGCCCCACAAGAATGTGCTCCGTGAGGCGGTGCACCTGTTGAACGCATGAGTGATTTGTACGGAATCCGAATTGTTCATCGATGAGAATGCCCTTGGATGAGACGAAGTCTCTGAGGCGTTTGTAGAGCAGACGCTCATACAGTTTGCCTAGAGACATGAGGAGGCTAATCGGGCGGTAGCTCGTCGGATGATTTTTTGGTTTACCGGGTTTATGTATGCCGATAACGTCCGCTTCTTTCCACACCGCGGGAAAGATACAGTTCGCCATAGCGGCATTGAAAATAGATGCCAACATCACGATGAGTTGGACGGGTAGAAGTTTAATAACGCGATTGGATATACCGTCGGAACCGGGAGCCTTGCGAGGACGTAGGTCTTTGATCAAGTCTTTAACTTCCATCGGGGTGACGGGTGGTAACACATCAGAGGGTGGCAAGGAGGCTCTGCGTTCTACCTCACTGTCTACTAATTCTACATGCACAGGGTCCACGGATTGAGTGCTGGGCGTGCACTGGGTTTGCAATGTATCGGCCAGCAGCTCTGCTTTTTCGTCATCATCGAACGCCGTGAGTCGGCCTGAGGGGCCTACGAGGGGGGGCATAGTTACTACCGTATCCGATTTGAGAGTACGAGCTAAGCGGTAGTAAGACCTTTGGGAGGGCGCGAGTCCTTCTAAGAAATCAGACCATCTGGCATCTCGGACTTCGGCGATGCGAGACTTTACGTCGCGTTGTAGGGCACGCATTCGAATACGATTTTCCGCGGTAGGATACCTGTCGTAGGCGCGTATCGAGGCGTTCTTAGCTCTAAGGAGTTCCCTAATATCGTCGGACAATTTGAAGCGGTGAAGGAAGTCCTCCGCTACAACTTGTTTCGATGACCTATCTAATGTCGAGGTGATGTGTGACGTTAAGATGTCTATGGCTTCAGCGGTATCCTGAGGAGACGGGGTAGAGTCCGGGCTAAACGGTAGCGATGGTGGATCAGATTCAGCCAGGCTGATGCCCAGCGTGTGCCAATCCACCACAGTCCTCGTGACGGGAACGGAATCGGGAGCGCGACCGAGCTTCATAACGACGGGACGGTGGTCTGAATCTAACTCTGAAACTACTTCGATCGAGTGTAAGCGCAGAGTTACGTTTTTTAATAACGCTATGTCGAGTATATCCGGGCGATGCGCGATATTTAGCGGGTAGTGAGTCGGGATTAGCGGAGCGACGATATCGAAGGCGAGATTATCGACTAACGCGTCAAGCCGCCTGCCATTCGGGGTTGTGGTGTGTGAGTTCCACCTAATGTGTTTACAATTTAGGTCGCCCGCCAGAATGACAGAGCTCCCCATGCCGAGCAGCGCCTCGATATCACTGCTTAGAACGATCTTATCCGGTGGAAGATAAACGGACGCGATAACGATCGGCGCGTGTCCCGTCAGTGAGATTCGGCACACTGATGCTTCGATATTAGCGAGCGCGGGAGGATCGAGTGGGACGCAATGCAGGGCTCTTCTATAGTAAATGACGGTACCACCACCACGAGCAGAGAGCCTGTCGTTCCTGACCATGTTATAGTTCGCGATTTTAGGGTCACGGCGCGCGGGCTTAAGTAGGGTCTCCTGCACTAAAAAGATATCAATTTGATGGTCACGCAAAAAGTCAGAAACCTGATCACGCTGATTTGCGAGACCGTAAGCGTTAAAAAATCCTATCGTTACGGATAGGGGCTTTATTCTACTTATATACGCCATTGATTACCGGCGGAGTGAGGGGAGGACGTACGTATTTAATGACGCGTATACGTCGGCGTATTCTTGCACAACGGCGATAAAGTGTTGTGCAGTGGAGGCAGAGCGAATGGCGTCGCCCAAAGCGTTAACGCGCTCAAAGTTGATCGACTGAAAGAAGTCGATCGCTAAAGCGAGATTGTCGGACGCGGTCGGAGGGCAAGTCGCGGGAGAGGGACGAGTCGCGGGGGCGGGACGAATCGCGGAGGAGGGAGTTGTAGCCGTGTTCATGTACGGCAGCGGTTTCGCCCAGGCCGAGACACTGGGCACCGGCGCCGGAACGAACGCTGGCTTAGCCTGCGACACAGAGGGTGCCGAGGCTTTGATGTCTGGGCCGGAAGCTCGGAGGCGGTTTTGGCGGGCGACGCGGCGATTTATTTTCGGGGCTCGGGGGCATCCGCGGTAATTTGCGGGGTGACCCTGTGTTCGACACAGGACGCAGCTAGGCGGTTCTGTCGCGGTTTTTTGATCGCGAGTGCATAGGGCCGTGGCGTGATCGCCTAAGCACTTGACGCATCGGGGGCGCGCGTGACAGTTACGGGAAGAATGCCCGTATAATTGGCAGTTATGGCACTGGCTAGGTGTGCCTTTCTTGTGTGGGGTTTCGACTGCGATTCCGGAAAGGCTACAGACCGTTCGGATGTTGAATATTTGCTTACCCTCGGGGGTAGGCTGGAGGGCGACGAGAACCATATTATATGGCTCCCTTCCGCGGCCTGTGTGCATGCGGTGTACGGAGTTAACCGGTAGGCCTTGTTCGAGAAGGTCGGCCTTGACGAGCTCGGCATCCAACTCTTTAGGGATGCCACGTATAACGGCACGGAGTTCGCGCTCCTCCTGGAGCGTATATGTGTGGAAACTTATACGCTCCTTACGGAGGTAAGAAGAGAGGGCCCTATGGTCGTCGGATGTTCGAACCTTAATTTGAATGCCGTTCGCGAGGTTACGGGCATTCGTAAAATTTATATTTTGGGCCTTAAGGGCCAGGGAAACTCGTTCCCAAGCTGCCTTCTCTTGAAGGATTACCGGGGGAGGGGTCTGGGCTTTATTTTGTGCCACCGGACGCGGCGACGGAGTGGCACGGGCTGGAGGCGCAACGGGAGTCTGAGGGCGGGGGCGCGACGCGTTCGCGGCTTTGCTAATTTTAGCGGCCGCGGGAGCTCGAGACTCCGCGGCACGCTTCTTACCCTTTTGCACCAGGGTGAATCCATCCGTCGATGAGGCGGGAGCGAGGTCGACCTCCATCTCCGAGTCAGAGTCGGAGGACGAGGAGGCGGGCGCAGGTGACCTACGAGTAGGTGTTTTGGACGGCGCGACGGAGGCCGCGGATGATCGCGCTGCTGGAACGGTGACCACGGCGGACGACGCAGCAGTTTTACTCGCCAGTATAGGCGACGCGGGAACGGCAGGCACGACGGAGGCTGCGGTGCTCGATGCAGAAGCTTTGCACGCAGGTACAGGCGACGCAGGAGCAGCGAGCTCGGTGGAGACCACGAGAGGGCTCGCAGTGTGATCGGCCTTGAAGGCCTGAAACTCGGAGGTGAGCTTTGGGTAGCGAAGCCGGAGAAATTCCGCAAATACAGCGTCCATGATGTCTACGTGCCCAGGTGGGGCTACCCTGGGTCTTAGAAAACACTCGCCTTGCGGCGAGGCCCCAACTTCTCGGACCTGAGCGGTTCTATTGAACACAGGTGGCGATGCGGCACGATTACTGCAGGACAAAGAAAAATCACAACAAAACGGAAATAACAAAAAGAAACAAAACAATTAAACACTTCCAGGAAGACAGTTTGTCGGCAGATGTACCACGAACACAGAAATAACAAAAGGAAACAAAACAAATAAAAACTTCCAGGAAGAGCACTTAGTCGGCAGATGTACCACGAACACAGGCCGCGCGAACAATGGCCGGGCTAACAAAAGCCGGGCGAACAAAGGCCGGGCGATCGAGTGGTCGATGAGCACGTCCGCGCGTGACGGGTGCCTCTATCGGAATGTGATGTATTTTTTCGGCACATGTAACACAGGAGACATTTCGGGTTTGAGGCGGTACCTACGCGTGGAACATTTAACGTTTTTAACATTTGTTTTTATATTAAGTTGAAGAAGTATATAATTTATTTTATTTTCATCTTTTATCTTCCATACGATGCAAGAAAAGGTGTTTGGGCATTAGTTTTGTTTGCATTTCTTTTAACTATAAATTAAGCAAATCGAATTAAAACAAAACGTTTAATTTTAGCTAAAACTTCGAAAACTAAAAAAAGCCGTTCTAAAATGGAATTTAATGATTTTAGTAATCAGGTTCGTAGTCTTTTAAATAGTTTTACGTGTATATTATTTATCAATAATGGATAATACTTAGTTAACTAATGATAAACAAGATCTACAATATCTAAAAATCATTTCAGAATAATCCCTCAAATCAGGTTTGGTGGAATGGTCCCGATGAAAGAGTTGTCATAAAGTTTAAGAATGGAAATGTATATGAGGGAAACATCTCCATGAAGTGTATGCACGGAGAAGGTCGTTTTCAGTGGGCAGACGGAACAATTTACTTGGTTGGAGCAGAAGATTAATAAACATATACTTATTTAAGATATAGCCAAAAAAATGATGTATACAGGTTCAATGATTGTTTTTGTAGGGCCACTTCAAAGATAACGAAATAAATGGGAAAGGTTTGATAAAATGGAAAGATGACACGTGGTATGAAGGAGATTTTAGTGACAATCTTCGTCACGGCAAAGGCCTTTATGTCGATTCGCGCCGTCAACGTTGTTTCTTGGGCGATTGGCACTGTGGAACTAAGCATGGAAGAGGCGTTATGAATTATTCGGAAACATTTAAAAATTCATATGACGGACAATGGAATCACGTAATATGGCTAAGAGTTCAAATATGAAAATGCCGTTTTAAATTTACAAATATTAGCTTTTAGAATTCATTATTATATTTATGTACATGTTTGTTTTATGATAGAACTTTTTTTATTGCTTAGATGGGTGGACGAGCTCACAACCCACCTGATATTAAGTGGTTACTGGAGCCCATAGACATCTACAACGTAAATGCGCCACCCACCTTGAGATATAAGTTCTAAGGTCTCAATATAGTTACAACGGCTGCCCCACCCTTTAAACCGAAACGCATTACTGCTTTACGGCAGAAATAGGCGGGGCGGTGGTAACTACCCGTGCGGACTCACAAGGGGTCCTACCACCAGTAAGAACTTTTGGGATGGTGATACAAAAGTGGTGTGATTACGGAACTTTGTGCTTCTTTTTCAAAAAAGCCCTTGGAGAACGTCCTATTTACCGGATCTTATAATAACGTAGATTGCACAGTAGAGTTTACCACCAACAGATACAATTTTCTATATCTTTAGCTAGAAAAGAATTGGTTATAATACCACAAAACGGTTAAGTTGGTGAAAAAATCGTGATGTGTACCCGTGACTCCCAGTTTTGATACGGACTCTTCGAGCTTTCCTATTAATTATATTTTGACATAATCTACAGTTGCAAGTGCGCGAAAAATATTCCAGGCACTCTAACACCAGGCTGTTGTAGGTAGATATAAATCGATTAAGATGATAATATGACTTCACTCTCTCTATGTTATTTATTATTCCAAAGAATGAAACTCAAAAAAAATCCTTTCATACAAAAACTTGAAATAATGACTTTTTTATTATCATTTAAATGTCATTCTCTCTGGTATTTTGTAAGGCCGCGTGGTTTTGGCTGGATCCCTTAAGGTGAGTGGTAGTAGTCTCTCTGTTATATCTCCGGTAACCACTTAACACCAAAAGGGACAATAAAAGGTTCGATGCATTCAATAACGGCTACCCTAGACATCAGACTCGAATGCTTAATCACTTGGAGGTATAAACAGACAGGATTCTGGTACAAAACCCTTAACTTATTATTTATACGGATTGTTCGAAAACAGACAGCATAAAATTTTAGACGTATATAAAGTTATGGTATATTGTGTATAGTATATGTCTTGTGCTCTAGATATATTAGTAAGTAGTTGCAACGGTGGCTCGAAAACCTCCTTAAGCTTCAATATTTGAAATCTAACTGCCTTCTAATACAATTTTAACGAAGAAGTCAAGCTGCATTCTGAATTCGGCAGAAATTTCAATTGCATTAAGGTTACAATCACTCTGTCATGTCAAAGTTTAACAAATACAGAAAAGTGTAAGCTAAGCTAAGTAAATAAGGTTTTTCAATATTTTTATTTAATTAACATTTATGTCTCTTTTATTAATAAATGTAGAACGTGCGTCATGGATTTGGATCTCGAGAGTACTCTACGACAAGCGGTTATAAAGGAGAATGGGACAGATATCTTCGAGAAGGAAAAGGACTAATGATCTGGCCAAATCACGATGTAAATTAATAATATTAAGTAAATTTAATACATTATCGCAAACATTAACTTTGTATTTAGGTTCCTAATTCTAAATTGTTTAAATTAGTTTTATAGTGGTGAATGGAAAAATGGAACCATGTCTGGCTATGGTATTTACATTTGGGATGCCTATAATAATAATTCTTTATCTTTACCATCCATAAATATATACCGAGGCTTCTGGGTTAAGGGGCAGCGTAATGGCTACGGTATTTTGAATTTGGGGCTTGGCGCAAGTTCACACTACAGAGGAGAATTTCAAAATAACAAGAAGAACGGAACAGGAAAGTTTGTGACCAACAATGGCCTTGTTCTGCAGCATAAAACACTTTTTCTTAACGATAATTTAAGTGATATGGCGCCCGAGGAAGATTGTTGCGAATTGTTGCAACAAGAAAAACATTGTCAGGAAGTCGAACCTTTTTTATTCGATATATGTGCTGATCACACTATCGGACTTGCATACCATGTAGAAGAAGCTATAAAAAATATTGATAAAGGAATGGAAGACAGGAGTAAAATAATTAATGATTACTTGGAGAGTAACATGTCACAATACCGTAATGAGCTAAGGAGAAATACAATGCCTTACGACAATACTTACCCGTTCAGTATAGAAGACTTCATAGATTTTGAAGTAGATTCTCTACAAAAGTCACTTCGGTGTTATGAAACTGAGTTAAAAGTGATTTATTACAAGTATGCTACAATTTTCAATAAAGAGGAGATTAATTTCACACCGGTTTTAATACGATTTGGCTTGTGGCAATTATTTTTCGATTGCAATGTACACGAGAAGGGCCTAACACTTGTCGAAATCGATAAAATTTTCCACAAAAATCCTCAATGGTTAGCGAGAACACCACATAATCCTTTTGAAGAAATATATTTTTGGCAATTTCTACACAGTATATTATCTGTGGCCACTAAATTGTATGCATTGAAAGAGCTTCCTAAAACAAAACCAGACACGCTTCTGTCGACTGCGTTAAGACAGTTTATAGAAAAGGATGTTTGGCCAAATGTTGGTAGATGCAAAGGTCTGTCAGAGTAATCATCAAATATCAATCTTCATAATATCATCACATTATTTTTAAACAATTAATTTCATTACAGGAAGGCTCTCAAATGCATATATCAATTACATTCCTCTAAAAGGATCTTACGAATTATACAAAGCAATTGGCGAACCACATACTATCAGGAATTTTTTATGTGCTATTCGACGAAGCATGCACATTTTAGACGACAGTGAAATAAAGATTATTGAAACATCAAACGAGACTATACCAACTGGTCGAAACGTTTTTCTTTTCAGCGATGAAATTACATTTGTTACTGGTAAACCTTATAAATTAATTAACCAGTAAATATAAAATACGAATGATAAAGTATATTTTTTTTGTAGTTCAACAAAAAATTTTTACTTCTCAAAGCTCACAGTTTTAACGTAGCTTAGGTTTTAGTTTAATACTAAACTTGTCAGCAGTGTGTGTTGTGTTGGTGTGTGTGTAACGTGAACATATTTTTTTCAGATTATCATAATTTTGAAACAAATGAAGAAAAAGTCCTCTTGTGGGAAAGCAATGAGTTCAAATTGCTTAATTTTGCTCAATTATCAAGTAAATCGATTTTAAACATTTTTTCTAAAATTTTCCCCAATCTCTATGATAAAAACACGAATAAAATAATAAATTTAGACATTCATATGACCTTTTTTGAATTCTTTGAAGTTATTATATCTTGCGCCGAGGAAAGTGTTGCGCAAAATGTGATGGACGCAGAATTTTATACTGCCAATTAATTTAGGTTGTAGTGAGTTAACTATTTTAAAAACAATCGAATAAAATTGTTCTACATTGAGTCGTTGTTATTTCTAAGTGCAATAGGACTTTGTGTGACTTGTCGTACCTGTATTTGTGTATACCTAGTAAATACTAATTTTTAGCACTATGAGAAATGGACTGACTGTGCAAAGGCCATTCCTTTTTGGCTTGGTAGTTTGACAAGTATACCTGAGGGTAAGCACATCCACATAGTATGCATAGATTATACACTTAATATATTATGGATGAACTCCGCTCCTGTCACGTGCTGTACAATAGAGAAAAGAAGATAAAGGAATCATCTCGAACAATTCCTTAGAGCATTCCTCACGGATATACTGTATAAAACACATACTGAACCGAAGTCCTCCTTGGACCCAGAGGATTCAAGCAATGCTTTAAAATGGCACCATTTTGATTTTCCTTTTATTGGACTTAATGGCCCAGGATCCATTCGGCCTTAAATGGTAACCGGACATATAGATTAAGTAAATGCCACCATACACCTTGACACCTAAAAACTGATCTATATTTCAAACCGGAACGTCGACGTTCTAGATGCTGCCTGTCCCAAAGTAGAAAAGTATAATGATAAAAAACTACTTCCATTCGTAGTAGAAGTTCAGTCATATTCTTTTTTTATTTATTGCTTAGATGGGTGGATGAGCTCACAGCCCACCTGGTGTTAAGTGGTTACTGGAGCCCATAGAAATTTATAACGTAAATGCGCCACCCACCTTGAGATATAAGTATAGTTACAACGGCTGCCCTACCCTTCATACCGAAACGCATTACTGCTTCACGGCAGAAACGGGCAGGGTGGTGGTACCTATCCGCGCGGACTCACAAGAGGTCCTACCAACAGTAAGATCTTAAGATTGAGGCTGCAACGAACCAGAATCCTAAGTAGTTCTGTAGTATGTGTTCTAATCTATAACACTGCTACATCTACTGCTGAAATTTGAACACCACGGTTCAAAGTATTTGTTCGATAGATTTATATATTATAGTCTTTTCTGCGTTACATTAGCTTAGGTAACCATCTAAGTGATAAGTCTAACATAATGTTAACATAATGTTAGACATCCTAGTCTTTTTCATTGTCTACAAACGCTATATTAAAAATAGAACATGGTACTTTATTTCTTCTTCTTCATCTCAAACGTTTCTTATGCATGTAGTAGAGGGGACAGACTTGACGCGTTTTACGATGCCCCTCCCACTGTATGGAAAAATTATTTACACCTACATAAATCGGTATGTATTTGACAATAACCCTTTTTAAACCCATAAAGACAACTTTATGAAAAAATAAATTTTTTGACATCACCGTCAAAAACTTTGGCAGCGATTTGTAAAAAATTATTTTGAATTCGATTCAAATTTGATAACCGACATAGATAATACATAAATGTAACCGATTTATTTAGGATTTAGCACTGAAGATACTATTATAGGTCTATGGGATTTAGGCGGTAATGCGCATAGGGAGTTCATAATCATAAGGGTTAGATTATCCACTAATACATAGCAGCGAACGGACAGAAGTCACGATCTCTAAATCGTGCTGTCTGTAGACACCCTAAGGATAAATATTAAGTATGTTTATTATCTATGCTTAGGAAATCGAAAGGAAAGTTTGAGAGCTCCGAATTTTAAAATTCAATTTCTACAACGAAAATAATAACAATTGTTAGCACACGAATTCACTTTTCACAAAATGAGAACTAAAAATCCAATGGCAAAAAAGCCTCAGCAAATATTGTTTTCAAAAAATATATACAGCTCTTCAGTGAAAGTCGCAAACTGGGACTATGCGACCCACGCAGAAAAAAAGGATAATTACGTTTATAGAGATAAATTGAGTAACCACTTGAGTACATATGTACGTTGGGGAGATGATGATCAAGGAGTTAAGACCACAGAAACTCGTTATATGCTGGCACAAATTAGCACTAAAACTGATCCGTTATATTTCTTTAGACCTCTGGTTAACTTTACTTCCTATCCATGCACAGAGTGAGTACCTACCTACATTACCGTTTCATAATAACAGAATTACTAAAAAAATTCTAAAGAAATTAAAAAAATTATAATACCTTAACGTATTTACAGTACACCCGGTCGAAATAAATTGATGAAGTGTGCCAATTTGCCACAACTGCCGACGGATTTCGGAGTTATGGACTATGTCAGCACACAAAAGAACGACTATAGGAATCCATTCCCATCCGTAATAAAGCCGGTAAGCATTAAATTCAACGAATAAATTAGGAGTGAAAGCGACTACCAGCACTCTAGCGTGCTGCTTAGGAGTGACATCATAAGAACGACCGGTCGGTGGAGTATCGAGTTTCAACCCGACAGGCTGGTTCCGACCAAGCGGGGTATCCCGGGACATCAACAGCGGCGAGTCCTACCGAGACGTCCGTCATTCTAGAGCTTTCGTTTCGCCTCGTAGGATCTATCGACCGGGCGTCATAGGGGTGAGCCGTACGTCTGGTTGCAGTGTTGATCACGACAAACCCCCTTACCCCGCCCATGTTCTGATTTCGAGGGAATAAATATAAATATAAATAAATATTTACTAAAAGTCACGCCACGTTAACTGGTCCCGTGATAAGTTCGTAAAGAACTTGTGTTACAGGTGCCAGATAACGGAAATAAATGTAAGATTTTTATTATACACATACACATATTTAATATACATCCATAACCCTGGAAAAGACATTTATATTTATCATAGAAATATCTTCAAACCGAAACGCATTACTGCTTCACGGCAGAAATAGGCGGGGCGGTGGTACCTACCCGTGCGGACTCACAAGAGGTCCTACCACCAGTAATTACGCAAATTATAATTTTGCGGGTTTCATTTTTATTACACGATGTTATTCCTTCACCGTGGAAGTCAATCGTGAACATTTGTTGAGTACGTATTTCATTAGAAAAATTGGTACCCGCCTGCGGGATTCGAACACCGGTGCATCGCTTCAACACGAATGCACCGGACGTT
Organism: Bombyx mori; assembly: GCF_030269925.1. NCBI lineage: Eukaryota > Metazoa > Arthropoda > Insecta > Lepidoptera > Bombycidae > Bombyx > Bombyx mori. Next base: position 11,716,257 of record NC_085110.1, read on the forward strand.
TTATCCGTTAGGCCACGACGACTTCAAAATTATTCGAGATGATCCCTCATCTCCTTTTTCCATCACACCTCCCGCCTTCGGAGCAGAGCTCATCCATATTATCTGGAACCGCTGCGTTCATCGACAGTGCGTTTCCAAAAATCTTCTTTGCCAGGTACCATACGGCTTTGGAATGAACTCCCCTCTACCTGTTTCCCGAGCGCTATGATATGTTCTTCTTCAAATGAGGCTTGCAGAGAGTACTTAATGGTAGGCAGCGGATTGGTTCTGTCCCTGGCATTGCTGACGTCCATGAGCGACGGTAACCACTTACCATCAGGTAGGCCGTATGATCGTCTTCCTACAAAAGCAATAAAAAAAGTCACGTCATCAGAGTGAGTGACAGTGATGGTAAACTGCAAACTCGGTGGACGGGACTAGGGCACAGTAGTGTACACGTATACGGTTCGCTGCGTATGGTAGGGGCAGCGTTATACCATCATAAAAATGGGTACAAGCGACTTATCCTTGCCAAGCTTCGTATCTACTAGAGATGAGTTGCGACAAACGATGTTCACCGTCTGTGAAAGCATCACTTGGCAAAAACGTGCGCTAGGACTCAAGAAACAGCTTTCTCTCATCGCTTCAACCCGTTGCTGTCTAAATGACAAAAAAGGGATTTATGATAGACCCCCCCCATACGTAGGCATGGAGATTGGCGTGGAAGAATATGTAATTACAGTTTTAAAACAGACCAAACAAGTGTTGTGCTCCCCAAGCCACGCTGGTTCTGACCCAGCCGTGTATCCCGGGGCATGAGGTGACAGTACGGACTTAGCGGGCTTCGCAGGCTGCCGGACTTCTCTGCCAGATTCAATAGACGCGGCCAACTTTTACGAAACTGAAATCTTTGTTTAAAGTGGCTATCCCCTCTGATGACGAATAGTCAGGGTAGCTATCAATACCAGGCGCATAGCCGAGCCGTTATCTACTTCCTTTGATGTATTGATTTTGTGTTAAATAAAGGCAATGGTGGCTGTGTAGAACACGTAGAGACTAAGCATTTATACAATGCTTCACATGTCCTTACGGATCCATCAGATCCAATAACTCTTGCATTAGATTCCTTCAGCTCGAACACTAGGAGAAGGCTGAGGAACCCCGGTAACCGTACTCGTCGAACTCGACAAAGAGATCGACGTGTCACCTAACCCATGCATCAGCTCGCTGAGTTTCTCGCCGGATCTTCTCAGCGGGTCGCGATTCTGATCCGGTAGTAGATTCATTCGCGAAGCAGTTGCTCTTAAGTTGTTAGGTCTCCTTCGTTGGCGCTCGGGCAGCTGTTAGCAAATCCCACCCCTCCTGGCTGAGCCTTTGCTCGCCCACCTGTCCTGGTGAAACTAGAAAGGCCTCCGGGCCACCAGTACGGTAATACTTCAATCATAAAAAAAAAACATTAATTTATTAACTCATGAGAAAGAAGATAAGACGGTTTCCGAGTGGCAGTAGCTACATAATAATAATTTTTTTATTACAGTTGACCATGGGTTCGCCAAAATGGCTCCTCAATCGTGTTATTCGATCCCATTTAACACAAAATGGGGGAACGGCTCCACCACCCGGAGACTATCAGTGTCTCGACACTCACACTCCCATAGATCATATACGGAAAATGAAACTATTCAGATACCAATCTTTCAACCCTGCTACGTGCGTTCAGGACTTTCCAACTATTCAAAACTGAAAGTAATGGTTACGAATGACAAAATTATTTTATTAAAAATCAAAACATGCAGATCATTACAGAATAACGCAACAAATAAACAAAAATTAACAAAACCACTTTTAAAAATTAAATAAATTTAGTTTTTCAATACCATACAACAACTTAAGTATACATTTGTATTAGGTATCAATGTAATTAAATGCTTCTGCTTAACATCCAAAAAAGGATAACATGATAAAGATTTAATTGTATTTTTCATAAAAATTTACCTTTTTGAGAGACTTCTAAATAGATATATCCTTTTTCGTTTGCTTGGCATTTGCTAATGCAATCTAATGTATCAACTGTGTGCAGCAGCATTTGTATTTTTTTGTCTATGGGCTTCAGGACTGCTTAACATCAGGTTGTGAACCTGTCTGCCTATTTACTGCTATATAAAAAGAATAATAATCTAAATAGTGAAAGTAACTACAACACAATAAATACATTAATGAAAATTACAATCTCAACCCATTTAGATTTTGGTACTACCCTGTTTTCTATACAGATACATATTACTTTCTTAATATACTTATGTATAACTATTATTTATTATTGATGGCCGGAGATCATAAACGAAAATATGAAATATTGTTATCATTGTTTTTTCACAAGATTTAAATAAGGTAATAAGGTAAAATTAATATAACAACTAAAATTATATAAGAAAATATATAACGTATTGTTAACTAAATATACCATTATTAGTCTTTTATATTTTTTATAAATTTATTTGTCATTAGTCTAATTACTACTAACTGAAAGAACTACTGAAGAAAGTTACAATAATTGAATTGAAATTAATCAAAAAGATTTAAGGTTTTTCCAAATTTTTGTACACTATCTGTTTTAAGTTTGATCAATTTTTCTGTTTATAAAACACAATTGAAAATTTATATTGACTTAACAATAGTACAACTTGATAAACAATGTCAGTACATTGTTTTTACAAATACCAAAACTTAAATGGAATAAATTAGCATGGTGTCATTGTCATTTAATTTTTTTACATATTCATTACATGCGTGTAGTCATATTTGTTTACCTTGTACTTTTAAATGGGCATATTAATTTCATTGACAATATCTTATTTTCCGAACACAACTTATTTACTTTGCAGTCTGGACTCCTGTCAGTCACTGTTTAGGGTATGAATTCAATGTATACGCCTTCTCTTGAATCCTTTTCCTTTTTTAGATTTCATTTTGTGTTTTCGAGCTACTCTTTGACTACTTGTGCCTGTTATCTCATCAGCCAACATCCCTACTGTGGTTACTTTTTTTCTCCTATTTTTTTCAGCTTTTGTTACAGGTAATCTTGTGAGATAATTTTCTTCATATTCAGTTTTTTCCTGTTCATATTTGGATATGGATTGTTTAATATGATTCCCGGAGCTGACTTCTAATGGTGCTTCTGAATATTCTTCTCGAAGTTCCCTCATAACACTGGAATTGAGAAATTGTTTCTTCGATTTCTCTTTAATTTTTTTATCTGCTTCAGTTCTTGAGACTTCATCAAAATGTACTGCAGCTAATTTTGGAGGCACATAAATATTAGATTTTACTTTTTCTTTTTTGCCTTCTACATCAGAGGTTTCACTTGACTCTTCTTCTGAATTATCAATCTTACTTACTAAGTTATTAGGATTAGCACGGTAGGTTTGTGGGTCATCTTCTGATACAGCTCCAACAACTGCACTTTTGACAAGCTTATCAATTTGGTACTTTAATTTAGAATCAATTGGACGAATCTTTTCAAGTACTGTTCTTATTTCAATGAGCCTATCAATGGAAGGATCAGATTCAATTCTTTCACCAGAGCACTTCCTTAATACTATATAGGTCAAATTGATCAAGTAACTAAGAAGCATTTGGTATTTCATTTCCAAAAAGCTAAGGCCTTTGTCTGTTGAAAGTTCTCCATTCTTCACACGGACAAGCATGTTATCGACTAACTGAGATACTTGTTGTACATTTACATTCATTTCTTTTAATAATTTCATTGCTTGAGGGATGTTTGGTTGTTCTGTTTCTTCGCAGGCCTATAATAAAAATTACATTTATTTAAATTTTAAATGTGCTATTTTAGCAACATATACATAATATATATTATTATGACGCAAACTGTACTCATGAAGATGACAGTTGGCTTGTATAGCGAGGTACGTTTGGAACAAGTTCAATCCAAAGGTAGATGTAGATTTAGTAATTTATCTACTCTACTCAGTTTTTAAGCTTATTTTATTATTTTACTCCCTGTTAAGTGTCTTTGGAGCTTCGTATGCTCGAATGATGAGCGAGTGATTCTGAATAAATTAAAAGAATGTGTGATTATGCCAAGCATGAAAAATATTATTAAAATAAAAAATCAAACCTGGACCATGTTGATCAAGATTGTGCTTCTATAGTTAATAATACTTATGGGATAAAACTTTTGAAATTAACAGGTGAAATTTCGGTAAAGTTCTAACTGCTAAACTCGGATGTATGTTATTTTTGGATTCATATCTTTCATGTCACTTCGAAATGAAAGTATTGGCAAAGTTATTACAAATTATAATTTAAGTTATGTATTTATAAAGAAGTTTAAAACTAAAGGTAGCATTTAACAACTTGAATTCACTTCACACTTCAGATCATTAGCTGACTTTTCCCTAGATAATTGATGTACTTTGTTAGGTTATGTAGGTAGGTTCAGTAGGTTGAGTAGTAGTAGTTTTATTTATCCAAATGGAAAGGCAAAGGTAACACACCATACAGCCTAATCTTTTATATATATATATACAGTCAAACCTGGGTAAGCGAGAACTGGATAAGTGAGAAAACTCTATAAGTGAGAGTAATAGCCAGGACCCGTCATTTTAAGCTCCCAAAACCTCTATTAGAGAGAAACAGAAACCTCTGTAAGAGAGAGTCGTTTTTCCCTCATGGACCTCCGTAAGTGAGACTGCTACTTATCTATACCTCTATAAGCGACAGTCGAGCTTTATTTATTTATATTATTTAGGAGGAACAAATGAAAAAACAAATTACAAATTTAACATCTGCTATTTATGACTCATTCTTAACTTTTGTGGAACTTCCTTCTATTGTTTTTGAATTGTTTTCTCGTCAATATTGAACCTATTCTATTTCGTGGAACTAAATAACGTTGTTATTTTATCGCATTCTTTTCGAATAGACACGTGTGCCTCTGTACCGTCCTGTTTGTCGGACTTACTCAGTTTATCGTCAATCAATTGCGAATGAACGTTCGGTTCTGCATGTCAAAACGGAAAATTAAAGTACTGTCATTAAGTGAATAGTGAATGCGTTTGAATCCGGAAAATCGCGAAATGAAATTCAGAGGGAGCATTAGCGAGAAACTCGGGTTAGTGAGAAACCTCTATAAGCGAGAATAAGATTGTGCTCCCTTGAACTCTCGCTTATCCAGGTTTGACTGTATATATTATCAAATATGATATTATGAAATGAAATGAAGCTGATTAATATGAAACGTATCATGGCATGAAATGAAATGAAGAATTTAGACATAAATCAACTGGGATGAAATTAAATGAAATGAGATGAGATGACATGGGATGAAATATAATCTCAGTAAAATGGTGGTCATTTACTGATATTTATTCAGTGACTTTTGGAGGATCCCGAGAAGTTACGTCCAGCGGCATTGTTTCACTTCTGAACTTCACTCCTCGCGTTCCCGCCATTAAGTCTCCATATTATCATTTTTCTTAAAACAGAATATAAACGAGTTGGCTGTATGGTATGATGCCTTTGCATTGCCAGTTGGAAAATTAGAATTACTCCAGAGCCAAATGTCATTGTTATGCATGGATGTCATGTCAAACTAAAATTAAACCGTGAATATTTTCAGAAAATTTAAAAATGTTAAAATTTTCTTACTTCATGTAGTTCAATGTAGTTGTTTAAAAACCCGATCATGTTTCAAGTTAGTGTAATTAATACAATAAAAAATATTATAACTCAATACTACGGCTTAAATGATATAAAAACCCAAACTGTTTTAGGTTTATCTTCAGTGGATTCTATTCATTACCATAATTTTAAAAAGTTATGGCTTCTATGTACCTGGTGTGGCACCGGTCGAGTTCAAAAAAGGTCAAAAAATTGAAGTAAAAGCTGTTAAGATGACCAGCATTCATACTCAATTACCATACGAATATTATTCATTGCCTTTGTGTCTCCCAAAAAATGGCACATTTGTGTACAAATCTGAAAACTTAGGAGAAGTTTTGCGCGGAGATCGTATCGTCAATACACCATATGAAGTTCATATGGCAGAGAACATTAAATGCAAACTTCTTTGCCACAGGAAAAACGTTCCTATCAATTGGAGTGTAGAAGATTCTGAAAAAGTTGCTAGTCGTATTGAACATGAATATTTTGTTCACTTGTAAGTGCTTGTCAAAAAAATTATTGGCTTGAATGAATGAAACATGAATAATTATTGAAAGTAAATTATTTTTCTCACTTTTAGATTAGTTGATAATTTACCTGTTGCAACAAAAGTTATAAATGTTGAAACTCTAGAAAGGACTATTGAGCAAGGATATCGTCTTGGATATATGTCTGAAGGAAAGGCCTACATTAATAACCATCTTAAACTGTTACTGAAGTACCATAAGCATAGCCAGTGAGTATACTTAATTTTTAAATGCCTGTTAGATTTCTCTGTTATTGGAAACTTGTCTTGTAGAATCAATAGACAGAATGGTAGTACAAATGGTGTCTATATTCACAACAAACTTTATTGCCAGTGCTCATGGGTGTGATAATGGGGAGAAATGGAGCTTAATTAGGCAGAAAAAATAATGAGGATACTAGAAATTGATGACAGAAAAAGAGTAGAGCAGCTCCATTCTCTCTTGGGATGAGTAACTTCATTAGACTTGCCCATTATAAGTAGTAAAATTGTTATGTCATGACAACTGTAACTGCGGGACTGTAGATTATGAGTCATCAGTCCTACCTTGCTGTGGCTATCATTAATTGCAAAAGAAATATGTATTATCCAAAAATATTATTGAGAGAAGAGCTGCATTGGCTGCTTGCTGACAACTGTCCTATGTGGATAATGTCATTTATGATTTAATATATCAATTCATTCACATATTTCAAACAAAAAAAACTGAAATGAGTATGAAATAAACTGCTTCCTTTTTTTCAATACAAAAATCTTAATTTATACGTACAATATATAAATTATATATACAATATCTCTGCATTAACATTTCTAAAATACTCTATATGTAAATAAATACTGTTTAATTACAGGGATTCTTATAGAGTAGTGGGATTTGAAGTTGAAACCCATTCAGTTTCTAAAGATGAATTAATATTTACTGATGATACTTGTCAAATACCAGTCAAACCAAAGCCACAGTTAGTTAATGAAGATACTGGTACAAAGTTGTACTTCACATACTCTGTGGAATGGGGAGAATCAGATATTAGCTGGGCGTCAAGATGGGACATTTATTTGGGCATGAAGGATGTACAGATACATTGGTTCTCTATTATTAATTCTGTTGTTGTATTATTTTTCTTGTCAGGTAAGCAGGCTCCATAATCATAGTAATAAACATTCACATTTGTTCTGCACAATATGAGGTTTTATGGAAAAATACTGACCCACCTCAAGCATGTTGATAGTGCAATTGAGGTGAAATCAACCAACCATGCTCTTCATACACCAGCCTGTAGAGCTGTGAGTCTGGGTCTCGAACACCTACTAATCAACCCAACTAGTTGATTTACCCATTGAACTATCAATTTGTGGATCCATTTCGATCAGCCCTACTGATCAGAAGCTAAAACCCAATTGTACCATCTTTAAACACTTTAGTATTACTATTATGTATGTCCCCATAATAGGAGTATTGTTTGTAAATTATTTCTTATTTTTACAAGCATCACATCACAATGTCTGATGACTGACTGAAGTTTCAAAACCCTAAAATCTAAAGTAATAGTATATAATACAAACATTGTACAACACCACACTACAACAATAAAGTGAGCTACTGTTTTATAATTCAACATTTTCCCAGCCATATTAACAATGATAATGGTACGAACATTGAGACGAGACATAGCTCGCTATAATTCAGTTGAAGGAATTGATGACATGATGGAAGAAACAGGATGGAAATTAGTACATGGAGATGTCTTCCGACCTCCTCCTAAGAGGATGTTGTTTGCAGCTGTGGTGGGAAGTGGGATACAAGTCTTTCTGATGGCATTGATAACAATATGTAAGGTTTAAAATATCATAAATTCTTTCCATTATAATTTTTTATCACACAGAAAAAAACATTTTAAGTTTTTTATTGATAATTAAAAGTGTGATTGTGGATTGAAGATAATATTATGTAGAAAACGATTACGGAACATGCACACATTTCAACTTTATTTGAAAACCATTGGCTACGTGATATCATCTACTAGAGTAGCACCATACCATCTCTTCCTGTGTTTGTTCGTTAAATTTTACTTAGGTATTTCCCAAAGAATGGATAACAAATTTTGCCAAATATTATTCAAGCATATTGCAATCGCCATCGCCATCGCTATGACCATGTCGTTTAGAAAACTGTGGCACCCATTCTAAGTAGAGTTGAGACTTCAAATTATGTCTCAAGGCTGATGGCGATATTCCAGTTGTGATGTCTCTATGCTATTTTTTAGTAAAAATATTCCGATGTCGTATAAAATCTATTTTGTAATTAAAGTGAAACTACTGATATTTCTCTCGCTATAGTAATGAGTTCCGAATAATTAATTATACATACATTTCAAAACCATTTAAACAACGTTTATTCTTCGTATAGTTGAATTAACATCTATTTTTCTATTGTGAAGAACATTAAATTAAAAAAAGTATAACGCATCGTAGTTTTTTTTTCTTTCAAATAACTACATAATAATATATCGATATGGTTAGTCTATTTATAAATTTAAGTATTTTGTAATAAGGCTGTTTTAATACCTATTTCAGTTATCGCGATGCTTGGTATGCTGTCGCCGGCAAGTCGAGGGGCCTTAATGACCGCCGCGATTTTCCTATACGTATTTATGGGGTTGATCGCGGGTTATTTCTCGGCGCGCCTCTATAATACAATGAAAGGCAAACAATGGAAACAAGCCGCATTCCTGACGGCAACGCTGTACCCCGCCATTGTCTTTGGCACATGTTTCTTTTTAAACTTCTTTATAATGGGCAAACATTCCAGCGGTGCTGTACCGTTTTCGACTATGATGGCCCTATTGTGTTTATGGTTTTGTATTTCATTACCGTTGGTTTATTTGGGTTATTATTTCGGATGCCGAAAACAGCCTTTCCAACACCCTGTAAGGACAAATTTCATTCCCAGGAAAATACCTGAACAAGTTTGGTATATGAATGTATTGATATGGTAAGTTCTTCACTTTTACAGCTCAATATTTTACAGGATAATTAATTAATATTTCACTACCGAAAATTATAGTCATTTTATTGTCGCAAAACAATTATTAATAATACCATTGCGACTCTCGGTGTACAATCTCCTTTACAATCATCAAAAAAAAGCTGTTAGATCGCTTTATCTTTACTTATCAGTTCCAAACTAGATTGAAAGATCAACTTGGAAAACGAGTCACATTGCTTTCTTTTTCTTGCCTCTATTGTTTGATAGTCAGTTGACTCATACAGCCGGTCATTAAGTCCGCTATTACAACTATGAGGAATTTTTTAAATAAATAAGTGTAGACCCACTTATAATATTGACGATGATGATGTTTATTTCTAAATGTTCGAAATTTATCAAAAAATATTATTTATATAAAAATATGATTTTGAAGTATAAATGTTTTTCAGCGTTTTGATGGCAGGAATACTGCCCTTCGGAGCCGTATACATCGAGTTGTTCTTCATCTACAACGCACTTTGGGAGAACCAATTCTATTATCTTTTTGGATTTTTATTTTTAGTATTTTGCATTTTGGTTGTGTCCGTATCTCAGATATCGATATGTATGGTTTACTTCCAACTCTGCGGTGAGGTGAGTTCAACTGAATTGATATTTTAAGAACAGAAATTGGCGATAACAACTCATCTACCATATTAGTCTGATACCATTTAAGTCCTGTAGTCATTTATCTAAGTGTGCTGCGTTGAAACTCGCCTCATGTCTGAAGTACACTGTTATGTTTGCTTGAGCGCCATTTTGATACTGGGCACTACAATTTCATGCACGTAAAAACAGCCACGCTTCGGTTTCATTAGATGAATGAAGCAAATATTCGGGGAGTCAGCTGCTTGGTGAACACAGCACACAATGTTGTGATTGTATTCTTGTGTGGAATCTCAACTCTGGGAGTTTTTTTTAATTCTATGAGATATGGTCTAATAAGAAATGGAATTCACTAGTGGTAGGACCTCTTGGGAGTCCGCACGGGTAGGTACCACCACCCTGCCTATTTCCGCCGTGAAGCAGTAATGCGTTTCGGTTCGAAGGGTGGGGCAGCCGTTGTAACTATACTGAGATCATAGAACTTATATCTCGAGGTGGGTGGCGCATTTACGTTGTAGAAGTCTATGGGCTCCAGTAACCACTTAACACCAGGTGGGCTGTGAGATCGTCCATCCACCTAAGCAATAAAAAATAAATAAATAAAAAGCTACCCACTGCCACAGTGTATTGGTTTAATCATTGTTTGAAGGGAGATATAGCATTGCGCTCGAGTATCACCGACGATAACTTAGTGGTCTGTGAAAAAAGATGTCTCCAAAAATGCGCCATGAATGAATGCAGTGGTTCGACGAGCTAGCTTCCATCTTATCCTTTATTGAAAAACCGGAAACCATGTTACTTCAGGGCAAAAACAAACAGGACGTGTCATCTAAATATTCGCCCACCTCAAATACTACAAGATCATACAGTAACAATTATTTAACGTTAATTGAAACACTTTTTTTAGGACTACCACTGGTGGTGGAAAAGCTTCTTTGTATCAGGTGGATCTGCAGTGTATATATTGATTTATTCAATATTCTATTTCTTCAAGAAATTAGAGATAACAGAATTTATACCGACGTTACTATACATAGGTTATACTGGTAAGACCTTAGAACACAGTGGTAGTTTTCCAATTACAGCACTAGAGCGCATTATGCGGCATAATGCTCAACATTAAATGTTCCAACTACAGCAACTTTATTATTATTATTGTTTACCACATTATTTATAATTTATACATTAATGAGGTTGCTAACTCCATGAATATTTTTTTTAACACTGAACTTAGCGCACTCTGCTGATGCATTTGAAAACTAATTCACGTTCCAATGAAGCTTCAGCATAATTCGGCATTGTGTGCCACTGAGTCGCATTATGCTCTGTAATTTTTTTTTTATTGCCTTTGTATGCAGACGAGCATACGGCCCACCTGATGGTAAGTGGTTACCGTCGCTCATGGACGTCAGCAATGCCATGGGCAGAGCTAAGCCGCTGCCTACCAATTGTAATTGGAAAACTACCATTAACTTATTATTTTGATTAGCCGGAACTCTATCCTATGTGTCTAATTTTGAAGATAAAATTTGCGTTAAGTGAAAAAAACTTCGGCTTTATTTTAAATTGAAAAACATAAATTTCAATATTAGATTATATTTTTTCTAATTGACGGAACATTATTATACTGAATGTCATTAAAAAACTAAAGGCAGATATAAATTGAGTCAGTAACTAATGTCAGTGCTGGCGCCGAAAACTGACCCATACGATTTATACGAAGCCAGTTAGTACTTCGTCAGTAGTCGAGGAAATTTCTTACGGTGTACACACGTTTGTAAAGTCAGTGTGGAAAAATGAATTCTCGAAAACAGCAAAAAAACAGAGTTAATAATTTGTTGAGAAACTGTACCTTTGTGATGATGCAAGAACTAACTGGTATGTTAGAAGAAATATCTAAAAAGAAGCGAATTTGGGTAAGATAATGGATAGGTGACGGCGATCAAACTGGAGGCTCCGCTCTGTTGTTAACACAGTTGAGAATTGAAGGATCCTGGGGAATACAAAGTGGCTTTGAGAATGACGCCAAAAGACTATGATGATTTGCTTATATTGTTATCAAGTTCTATTCAGCGTCAAGACACATTTATGAGAGACGCCTTGCCAGCCAATATTCTGTAATGCTGTTGCGCGCATTTCTTTATTTTTATAATTTTATGATTTACTAGCTGTACCCGTTCGCTTCGCTGACCATTAAAATTAACATTATTTCTCACACCCCACAAAAATTATCATTAACGCCCCGCAACTGGTGTAGGGAGTCCAACACTCATATAAATATTAGCCTATCTATTAAGTACACGTATTTTCTACATGGATACCAAGTTTCAAGTCAATCAGATGCATGGTTCAATAGTTATAACGGAACATCCGGTAAAACCATTGCAGATTTATATATTAGTTTAAGTTATCCCACAAGCATTAATTATTGCGGTATAGTTGAATAATCTTTAAGTTCTCCGTGTCGTTTACTTTTCGCGTCATTTTGTGGTGCAACGCAGCGTGGTCACCGTACAATAAAGCGGCAGCGACTGACTTCGGCATTTACACGGCGTCAGTAGCGCTGGCGTAGGTGGTGGGGGGAGCGGACTGACGCCGAAAAATATGAAGCGGGAATATTGAAGTCAATACTGACGCAACAGTACTGTACTGACTTGAAATCAATTTACACGATGGCAATGCCAGGTCAGCACTGACTCGGTAGTGCACTGACGTTAGTTACTGACTCAATATAAATCTGCCTTAATGGTTCTTAAAAAGCTAGTTTCGAGAAAAACCGGTGGCACAAACTGACTGCTTGTATATTTTTTTTAAATACCTATCTCATGTAACAAAAATTGTTTTTTTTTGTTTGGTACCTACTTAATATAATACATGGTAACATTTAAAATACATACAAAAAATACATCTTAATCTTTTTTTTTCAGGTCTCATGGTATTGACTTTTTGGCTTCTTACCGGTACCATTGGATTTTTCGCAGCATATACATTTATTAGAAAAATATACGCTGCTGTAAAAATAGATTAAGATAAATATTTAGCTAATTAAGATAAATATTTAGCTAATAATTATTTTGTAAGCATTTTTTTGTGTTTGTTTAGTTTAGCGTCGCGTGAGTGTTGAATGAACAAAGATTATTTTATATTGTATTTTCGAGATATGAGCATGAAATAAATAAAAATGTTGCATTTTAAGATACGTTAGTATTTTGGGAATACAATGTTACGTAAAAAATATAATTTTCGAATGATAACTGTAACAAATTTCTGTGTTTAATTTTAAAGCTGTTTGGCACGATGACGTTCAAATACATAAAGACGAAACAATTCATTTTTAATTAAATATAATACTATCGATACCTTCAATAATAATGAGAAAGAAATCATGCACTTAATTATATAATACAATGCATAATTTATTGGGTGAAAGCTCGTCATGTAATGAAGGACATGATGAAATATTAACTGAATAAAAAGGTGATGCGATGCTGGTTGATAAGTAATTTATTTTAAGGACATAATGATCATCATTAGCAGCCTGTCCATGTGACATGTCCATAATTAGACATGGGCCTTTCCCGAGGCACGCCAAGCTACTCAATCCTGGGCCTCTCGTTCTCATCCACCGCTTGCTATTCTACGTATATCGTCGCTCCACCTGTGTTACTGTGCGTCCTACAATATGTTTACCGGTCCACGGTCTCCACTCCAGAACTCTTCATAATATTAAGAGCTAAAGTTACAAAAAATCCGTAAAGTCTACATTCCTACCAGTTATTGAATGATCATGTCTGTTTCACTGTATTCATATATCTAAAATGGCTTTATGGGATATGTTCCTTTTGTCTGCTGATCGCACACAGCAAACGAAAAAGCTATTTAACCTCGATTTTACAGACAGCTGACAAATGTCAAAATGTTGCGGTACTGTCAGCGAATATAGGATCCTAAAAAATTGAAAATATTTGTACATTATTTTCACCGATAGACTGCAAAAATAAATAAATATACGTATAAAATGGAAACCAAAGTTGCAGTAGTAACTGGAAGCAATAAAGGAATAGGCTTTGAAATCGTTAAAGGATTGTGTCAGAAGTTTAATGGTGTAGTGTACCTCACAGCTCGAAATGAAGAAAGAGGGCGGCAAGCTATTAGGAAGCTACGAGAGTTCGAGTTAAATCCTTTATTTCATCTGCTGGATGTAACAGATGAAGAAAGTATAAAAGAGTTCGCTTCCCATATTTCAAAACACCATTCGGGTATTGATGTATTCGTAAACAATGCCGGCATTCTGGACTTTGATAAGTCTGTACCTTCCTATGAAGACGCTAAGAAATTAATCGACACGAATTTCATGAGCTTATTAACCATATCAAAAATATTATACCCTCTACTGAAAAACGATGCACGAATTATAAATCTAAGTAGTGATTGGGGTTTGTTATCGAATATCAGGAAACAAGTGTGGTTAGATACGCTCGTAAAGGATGATCTTACAGTGGAAGAAATATTGCAATTTGTTAACGATTTCTTAACTGCTGTGAAAGGTGGTAAAAATACATTTGTATCGTTTGCGGGTCAGCATGGCGATTACAAAGTTTCAAAAGTGGCATTGTCTGCGTTAACCTTTGTGCAACAGAGACAATTTACTGAACAAGGGAAAGATATTTCAGTTAATTGTGTTCACCCTGGGTTCATTAAAACTGATATGACAAAAGGAATGGGTGATTTTGAACCTGAAAGAGGTGCACGAGCTCCACTTTATTTGGCCCTAGAAGCACCTCAGTCACAGAAAGGCACATTTGTGTGGCATGATTGTCATCAAGTAAATTGGGACGATTGAACAATCCAATCATAAGATTGTTAGTCTTGCAAACATGATAATCCTGTGATAAGTGTCACACACACTTTAAAAATTTGAATATATAATTTCCTTTCGTTAAAAGCATTTTCATTTATCAACCTGAAATGTTCAATTAGATTTTTTCTGTTGTTATAAATTATACAGACGTGAATTTACAAGAACAGGAGGAGGGGAAGTGGTCCATCTATGAAATTATTTAATGTATCAAAGATGAAATTATTCAAATTTTTGGTTTGTTGAGTATGCTAAGTGATTAATGCTTTTTTATTGTTTATGACAATTGAGCATGCAAAGTTATGGGCGGACAATAATTTCAGAGGCAATGGTATGTTGGTGCTTGCAATGCCTATCACAGCTATAAATTAAAATTAGTAAATATAAATTAAAATTAGCAGCAAAAGTTTAGGGTAGCACCCAGCATTATTAACAAAAATGCAAAAGTTGTGCCAGGAATCAAATGTAGCATCAGCGAAAAAAAAAAAAAATTACATAAAGTAAAATTTGTGTCTTTATTTATACATGCTAAATATTAAAGTTGCTAAAATGCTATAAAATATATAGATAAAAATGCTATTAAAGTCAAATTGTGTCTTTATTTATACATGCTAAATATTAAAGTTGCTAAAATGCTATAAAATATATAGATAAAAATGCTATTAAAGTCGCTAAAATTTTATTTCGAAAGCTTGGCCTAATATTTGTTGTAATAGTTCGACCAGAATGTCTCGATTGAAACCATGTATACAATCATTTACACTTTAATATAACCTCTGTTGATAAGACTGACCTTTATGCGTGTAAAGCTTGTCATTAAAAGATATTAATTTATTACTAATATGTTTGTTTTTATGTCTTCTGCTCCAGTAATAGCTTAACACTTAAAAATTTAAATGACCAATTCCTTATTATTTGTGGTCTGCTTATGCCAACGCATAAGATAAAATGTACCGTGCACAGAAAGTATACATATTTGTCCCTTTAGTCATTTCATTGAGTTTTAATACGGGAAGAAGGGAAACTGATTTACTTTTGCATAGACGCTTATAGAAATCACAATGTGAGTGCCGCCACCCATCTTGAGACTTGAGGTCATGTCTCAATTGTATATTTTAATTTTAGGACAAGATATTATTTCTTCATCATGAAAGTAATTCGCGAATATGAGGTTTTTTTTTGCGGGTAGAGGGTAGAAGTGAAACCTTCAGAAGTAGGTACTTAAATCACAATTTTGCTGGGCTAAATCATATGTTTGTCTCTTTTCATTGACACTTTTCGAGTATCGTTTCCGTTTCATCGAGTGTCAAATATCAATGGTGTTATGAAGTTTTCGCTTTACTAATGTGCGCAGCTATTAATGTAAAGATATAAATACGCGGCTTTGGTCTCCGAGCTACTATTATTGTTACCTGTGATCCGTCTATAGAAATTCCACAGTCTACTTTGACATACGGGGTCCAAGTCTCAATTATATTGATATAATGACTATCTATCAAAATTCTCAGAATGAAACGTATAATGTATTTGCGGCAGAAAATGCAACGACCCGTGTTTTGGGTCTAACACGTCTATTTGTAATAACAAATATTGCAAATTTACTTTCTTAGTAACCTTATGATTTATTCTGTAGATTTTCCCAAAAAAAAACAGCGCTGCGTTGTAATTAAATATGAGCCTCTAAAGTTGAAGAATAACAATGAATAACAAAATAAGAGGATTATTTTTCTTGTCAATAAATGATGATGGTCCTCGGTAACCACTTAACACCAAATGAGCCGTGAGCTCGTCCACCCAGCTAAACAAAAAATTTAATAAAAAAACCAGTGAGCAAGATGTGTTTAATAAATAAATAAAATAAACAAAGACTTGTGATATCCGTAAGATATTACGGTCTATGTGACACTAATATATAGGAAAATAAATCTTGTTAAGGTTTTCCAATGCATACACAGTTCCTTATAAGGATTCTGATGTCGTTCGCCTAATCACCTAATTGTATTATAAAATCGGATTGGTCGCTGGTAAAGGGGTAGAACACTTTCAGTACTTACATAGCCGCATGAAAGGCTTCTCTGTAATATATACTTAGTATATGACTGTATGTAGATTTACAAAGGAAAACTTGCTCACTTCATTGGAATTACTGTTGCCATGTTTTTAAAGTGAATAAATAAGAAGTACATAATTGCGTACTTCTGAATCATTATTTACTATTTTATTTTATTTTATTTTATTTATTTTTGCCCGCAACTTCGTCCACCTGGAATAGTTACTTTGGCATAACGCTAAATTTTACCTGCGACTTCATTTACGTAGAAATTGAAAATATTTTTGAATAATAGAGAATGTTAAGGAGCTATTTACTTATGGTACCAAAATCACGCTTTTTAACCGACTTCAAAAGAGGAAGTTATCAATTCAGCCATAATTTTTTATCTATGTAGGTATGTTCACCGGTTTCTCGAGAATGCTTGAACCGATTCTGATAATTCTTTTTCTTTCTTTTTTTCAAAAGGATAGACTTCCTGAATGGTCCTGTAATCATCAAGATTTGATGATGAGATCCTGGAGAAATCCAGAAAAATCTATAATTGTCAAAGCCTATCTTGAAGTGATTTGGGTGTTTCAATGGTGTAATGAATAACGTATTTATTTGGATAGGATTAATATAATCTTTATAATATACCTTCACAAATAATGCTTTATTTTAAAACAAATTTGGTTAGCATAAAAAACGTTATAATGAGCCAACCTTTAAATATAGACATATGCTATCGCGGACTTTTTTTTAAAACTTTAAAATGGAACAATTCATTATTTTAGCGTAACTTAACCGTTTCCGCAGCGTCAATAATATTCCGCACGCAGCGGAACCTCTCAAAAGGTAAACATACCCCGATTTTGAAACATTATTTATTGGTGCTCCGCTTGCATTGGTCTTAGTGTGATATTATATAGCCTTCCTCAATAAATGAGCTGTCTGACAATGAAATAATTTTTCAAATCGGACCAGTAATTCCTGAGATTAGCCCGTTCAAACAAACAAACTCTTCAGCTTTATAATATTAGTATAAATTACAAAATTGTAAGTTCCTTAAGAACAGTACTCTTATATGAATATGGTATGGGTAACACCACCTACTCAATGCAATTTTAGTGACGTGCTAAAGAAGTAAACACAACTATCGAGGTAATTGCAGTGAAGTAAATTACAAAATTCTTTTAGCGCCGCGATACTTACAGCTGAATTGATAGTTATCACGCGACAGTTATTTTGATTTCCTACCTCGGTTTTTGAAATGAAAATATGACAATGTTACGACAAACACTATTAATTCGGAATGAGTCGTCGAGGGCGTGTACGTTGTCTATTTCATATCTTGTAATTGCTTGTTTAGATGCCGAGTTCTGCCATTAGTACCTACCTTCGTAAATGAGTTCTTGTAGATTGACATATTTTATCTATTTAATGGCATACTTTTATGACCTTTTTTTATTGCTTATATGTGTGGACGAGCTCACGGCCTACCGGATGCCAAGTGGAGCCCTTAGACATACACAACGAAAATGCTGCAACCCACCTTGAAACATCACTTCTCGGTCTTTATAATAGAAAGGCTGTCCCACCCTTCAATTCGAAACGCGTTACTGCTCGGTGACGGATTTAGGCATGATACCGCCCAAGGCCCTGTTTATCGCACCGCCCTTAATGTTAGAATATATTTTAATTTTGATAGATTCGATTTTTTACTGATTTGTGAATGTAATCTACGACCAAATTATTCAATTTTATCTACCTATATCTATTGTATTTATATGTATGTATGTATGTATGTACCTTAGGTATACGAATTTTGCAAACTCGCGCCACAGACCGAGATAGGTTTGTTTAGATTGATATTGTGATGCGAGCGTTTTAATTATAAATATCAATGTAATTTTTTTCATTGACTGCGTGCACTGGTGCCCGCATTTGCACGATAAATTAGCTATTAAACTAGCTTAATAAGGAGAGATGATCGGTTATTCTTTGGGACGAGTGTCCGAGTGCAGTGAAACGAATTTAGTTTAATTCATCTTAGTGAATTTGAAGGCAAGTTTGTGCATTTATCATAGCGCGGCAGTTCTAAGAAGTACATAATACGAACTTCCCATGTACGATTTAGGGATTATTTTAGTAGGCTTTATTACTGTAAATTATCATAACAATTTAAAACGTTTGTTGAAATGAAGAACAACTGATGGGGTTTTCGTGTAATTTTGGTAGGTCGATAAAAATTAAATTGGGACCATTATCTGTCTACTTTAAACTTTTGGATCAAGTACACAGATAGATCTTAGGTGATTTACTACCATTGGATTTGTAGTAGGTATGTAGAGTATGCTTTAGCCACGTCATTAAGGATCCATCAGATCCAATAACCTATGCATTAGACGCCTTCAGTTCTAACACTAGGAGTAGGCTTAGGGACCCCGGTAACTGTACTCGTCGAACTCGACAAGGAGGTCGACGTGTTACCTAACCCATGCAACAGCCCGCTGAGTTTCTGCCGGATGTTCTCAGCAGATCGCGATGCAGTTGCTCTTGAGTTGTTAGGTCTCATTCTGAGGCGCTCGGGCAGTTGTTAGCAAATCCCACCCCTCCTGGTTGAGCTTTTGTTTGCCCACCTGTCCTTGTGAAACTGGAAAGACCTCCGGGCCACCAGTAATCCTACAATCATAAAAAAGTATGTTTTGTTTTTTAATTATATGAATTTCCGTTAGTCCAGTGGTCATTGAGGCTGACTATCTCAGTATTTCAGTTTGATACTCAGCTGGAGTAAAGTTGTGTGTCTATGCTTAGCTTAGAATATATGTTTTCTTCATCGTGTACATACATTTATTTTCAAACGACCTCTAAAATAAAATCCGCAGTAACTATTTATTGGTGGCAGAGCCTATTTTAATCCTGCATGTATAACTACAATCATCTTGCATATTTCTACCACGAATCACATATGCGTTTGCAAGGAAAGTTGTCTAACACTTCATACCTCCTGTCCACTAACACTTCATACTTCAAATCTTGAAGTGGGTGCATAGTATTACCCATAAAAAACAAAAGACTATATTTTACAAGCGGCTCAGGTGCTTTTGTAGCAAAACAATTAGGTTGCAGCCAGTTGTTTGGTATCAAGGAGAAAATAGAGATAACAATGAAACAACAGACTTTTAAGGTTCATAAATACTCATATTTTATTAAATCAACTGGCCTTATTAAATTACGACTTAAAACAAACTTATAGAATTGACTTTTCGCTGATAGGTATTCACTTGACATCACAATACACTTAAAACTATTAATGCTATCTTAGGTCAAACATTATGTCAGACCTATTTTTTTTTTTGCTTAAAATCTATTTTATATTAGTGGTAGTTTCTAGTAACAGACATATAAAGAAAAGCAAACGTCCTAATAGAGAACCTCCGTTCTTACTTGAAGTAGGTTGTAAAGTCGTAAGCGTTCTCGGTCTGACCGCTTGAAGCTTACAATACTTGCTTACTTTATTAGTAACATAATATTTTTTATACTAAAAACGGTAAGTGCCAGTGCAAAGTCAGTCGTATCGAAAAGATATTTTACTAATTATTCATAGCTGGCTTTTCTTTGGTGCTCTAGCCGTTTTATGCCTCGTATGCATTCCAACTTAACACAACCAAGGGCGCCTCTACAAATGCTGCTTATTTATCTAAAACTTAATATTTCAACAATGTAGACTGCTCAAAGTTTAATCACGATATAAAATTTTAAGTTTCGTCCTTATTTGTATGTTGGTCAGACCTATTGCGACATCATCGTAACATACTATGTAGAACACTGACAAGACCGGGCAGACATTGCTGCAGCTGTAAATATCACCTCATAATCTAATATAAACATCATCTCAGTACATTGACTTATCTCCATAACAATAATATTTCATACTATGTTACCAAATATGCATGTTCTTATTTATAATTATTTTAATTGTCGTAGTAGTATAATTAAAAACAAAATCACTGAAGACAAATAAATAGCTGTATTTTGTTACAAGAGAAAACAATCGCTTTTAAAAAGGAGCTAGATAGCCTCCTTTAAAAATACCGGGCCACGCTTAGTTATGCGTAAACGCTAAAATATTAGTTTGAACTCTTATACTTAAACACTAGAAATAATTTAAAACAAATTGAACGAAAATTTTGGCGATGAACCCAATTGTGGTAACATGGCTGGTTGGTTAATCTCACTATGTGAATAACATGACGTACGTATTCATTGAATTGATAGAAGGTAACCATAACGACTAACATTGGCTTACCTAAGTTTTAAAAACGAGTCACTGTGGACTGTCTATACGCCGATTTGTTTTTGAAACGTCGCTTTCGTTAAACCTAGAAAAAAGTTATTTGCCTCATTTGAACTTAAATATCAATGAACTACCTGGTAACGGACGGATTTATTTATATCGACGCATTGCGAAGATAACTCTAATTACATTTCTAGACTTTCTAATAAATTGGCCACCATGTGTTTACTATTCAATGATGTATTGAAAAGATGTTTGCACTTTTCCTTATTACTGAATAACGACCTATCCAACCCCTCATAACGGAATGTATTGAACGATTTCTGGACCGTTGAATAAGTTAGATATATTTTATACACGACAGAAACACGTTAGAATAACTAGCTGAACTAGAAATTAAAACATATTATTTAAAACATAATGTTTATCTTGGAGATCCTGATGATGAAATTAGGGCACAGTAAAAAAATTATTGCATTGCCATCGATACTCGATAAGTGTGTAGAGTAATTAAACGAATTCTTTATATTTTTTTAAATACCTTTAAAATTGTGTTATATTTTATATTAAACGGATGTTGAAAAAGACAAGACCTTTATAACATAAATAAAAAAATACAGAAGTAGTCAGAGGTAAATCACATCCAGTGCTCTGACCTGAAACTGGGGTAGAAGAAAAGAAACTACTAGCTAGTATTAAAAGGCGAAAGTTTCTTATTCAATTATGCACAAAATTGAGAAAATTGAAAAGAGATTTGTGCTAAATAACGTTAATGAACAAAAGAGCAACAAGCAGTAAATTCGACTTACTTCATTGTTTTTGAATTACGCGTAAAACCGCAAAGTATGTCTAGGAAATACAAATAGTTTTAAATTTTCATGAATTTGTTTTGCTGTGGAATTAGAACCCAAGTTTTATTCGCACAGTCGCCAATGTAAAAAAGTGGTGATCACAAAAAATATTTCTTAGTAGTGATTATTGCACCGTAACTGCTTCTGTAAATGGGTTTTTTTTACTGGTGGTAGGACCACTTGAGTCCGCGCGGGTAGGTACCACCGCCCTGCCTATTTCTGCCGTGAAGCAGTAATGCGTTTCGGTTTGAAGGGTGGGGCAGCCGTTGTAACTATACTGAGACTTTAGAACTTGTATCTCAAGGTGGGTGGCGCGTCTACGTTGTAGATGTCTATGGGCTCCAGTAACCACTTAACACCAGGTGGGCTGTGAGCTCGTCCACCCATCTAAGCAATAAAAAAAAGAAGAAAAAAAAAGGGCTTTCTGTTATTGCTTTCCTATTGGATATTATGTAAACATAAATTTCCTGCAAACATTGTTATTAATGCTTACGAGTTTCCTTGTGCATACTTTAAATGTTTACTTCGGGACCTGTTCTCCTACACTCTCTTTAGACATATAACATAATGCTTACAGATATTTTAACACAAAAGGGGGGGGGGGCTAGAATTCCCACTACACGCAAGAGAGGCCTAAGCGTCAAGTTATGAAAACCGGCATGTGACCAGTGAGTGTGAGGAGTAGATATATAGACGTGGAGTCCTAAAATCCGTAAGAGGCTACCTGCCGTAGAAGATATAGATAGCTTTCCTTCCTTAATACTATTATTATACTACTATTATTACATTGTAATAAATGCAAACTTACAAAAACAGTTCCAATTAAAAACTATATGGTAAAGCGACGAATATACAATTGTTACCACAGTCATGTTTATCTTACTAATGGTAGCTTTGATAAGTAACATTTATAGACAATGTGTGCAAGAAGCACATGTTGTCGCTAGCTCATTTATAATACAATAGAGCAATTAATTCTAAATCGAACTAATAAATAAAGCGTTTTACACTCGACTAAAAACACAAAACTTTGGTTTGCATTATAAGTAAACAAAATAAATTTTCGTAAGTCTATTTAAATGTTATTATATATGTACCTGGAATAATTAATTGCTTTTTAGGTGTTTGTACGAACTACGTATTAAAATTACTAAATCAGATCGGTGAAAATAATTTGATTTAAAAAAGTAATTTCAATTTCAATTGACGCTTTTAAAACTATACAATATCTCTTATTATTTACATTATTTTAGTAATTTATTCAGTCCAAACATCAAAATTAAAAAAGAAATCATCAATATCTGTATTTTCAATTTTAAAAAAATTAATATGCTGAAATGCTAATTTTATAATTTTTTTCTTTGGATACCTATTCTGATATTTAAAATAATTTATGAAGTAAAATAGTTGTGTGCACAATACACAAACGAATACAAGTGCAAAATATATTAGCGAACACTACAAAAAAATAAAAAAGCATGCTTTTTTTTATATCCAAGAAATCAATTAGTGATAAGCTGTGTTAGGGGTGGTGAGGCCTCATCTCCATAGTATCTGTAACGGTGAGGTACTTGCAAGGTAACGGTGGAAGCTTCGTTCATCTCCGAATGCTGTGAGTCACGATGGCGGCGTAGGTCCACCTTACGTTGGAATGCTTTCTCGCAGAGTCCACACGAGAAGGGCTTATAGCCGGTGTGTTTCCTCATGTGTGTGATTAGGTTCGAGCTCTGGCTAAAAGCTTTCGAACACACCACGCATTTGTGCGGCTTCTCACCTGAAAAAAGGTATTTCTACGTTATTTTCGGTCAGCTGCATCCAGATGCCAGTTTCTAAAGTACTTTCTTTGTAAATGGTAATCGAATTATTTTTGATAATCCAATGAAGTAAGTTTTTTTTCAATATGTTTATATTGTTCTTCTTGTTTTAAGTACCTACTGCATTTCAGGGCTGGGTAGGCATCATGTAAACGGAATAACGTAAACCATCATAATAAAATTCAATAACGTTTACGGCGCAGAAGCTACCGATTCATAATTAATAAGGGAAAGTGACATGTAAGAAACCACGGAATACGAAGTATAACGCGGAACGCGGACTGGTAATTAAAGCTTTTGTGACTAGACCATTTGTCATATCCTCGCGTATTTATTATTTAACATTCCGTTACCGAACTGATTTAAAATGCAGCGCTGCCTCGTCGATCCTTGTATTCATTAACTTTTACGATAATTGTTTATTCGATAACCCTAATAAGCTATAAAGGAAATCGTTTAGTTCATTCATCAATGATTTTTAATAAACACAAAATGAATTAACTTTTAATTGTGAGTTTAAATGTAGGTGTACAAGCCGGATTGTTTTGGTTTTTTTTTCTTAGTCTTGATGTTCATGTGAAGGCCTGTGAAGGTTGCGCGGCTAATTGCCAAGCCGCATTTTGGAATATTGATGATGAGGCATTTATCGAGGGGACGAGTGCCATGTAAGGCCGCTGTAAATCATTCGGAACAGGGCAGAGACGTGACGAGATGTCTCCGCCTGAGACAAATATGTCCGCCACATTTTTTAGTTGCTATAATTCGTCTCGTTGAGCTCACTGGAAGCGGACAGACAATTGACAAACGAGCTTTTGTTTTTACTTTAACAACTACTTTTAGAAAACAGTACTTGTTTAACTCACATAAAGACCTTTCCTGCTACATTTTTTTTTTTTATTAATCTTCATATTGAACCATTGGATTGTACTAATTGAAATTTAAAAAATAATGAAATAAACAACGTTTTGAGGTGTGTTGTCACGTTATTCCTTATATTGAGTAATTGCATGTGTACATTATAATTTTAATAAATTTATCGGTAGCTTAGAGATTGCGGTTCGCGAGATTCATAAGTACATATTCGCTATCTTTAGCTTAATGAGCCAACGAAACAAGTACAACTTACGCGATGTAACAGAATTATTTTGTAGAAAGAAACCTAGGCTTGTGTTGTCGGCGGCTTGAAGTTTTTAAGTAGTAACTCGTTTAAAAAGCTGTGTATACTTTATTCATAAGACACCACAATTTTTAGATTTAAGAAAATTCCCAAAGAGCTTTTGTATCATATGGCGTGTTAAAAATTTGCAATTGTAGTTGGCAGTTTACAAGATTTTTTTCATAATTTTAATGAAATTTGATAGGCGAGGGCGCCAGTACTTTCAAATATGGGTTTAAATTAAACATTGAGCGAATTTTATATTACATTAATATAGAAAATTACAACATATAAATCGATTTCGCTAAGGACGCAAGTTAGTTGAATTTTTTATTAAATAACAGGGTAAGGGATATTTAACAAGCGGTCTATAGTCAAGTTAACACCGGTATGATGTACGAGAGACAGTTGTCATAATAATTGGAGTTTCACACTAAGCTGTTTTGAATTGTTTGTAATGGGGGTGATTTAATAAGTCGACGATATGTTACGTCAAATGTGTTCAATTTTCTGGGATATTTAGTATTATGGACTGCGTATTACAATATCATTGTCGGTTCAAAGACGGATTTAGACGGAGAGACGGAGACGGGCTTGGTACGTTAGTAGTCATCACAGATTCGTACTCAATTCCTGGTTAAAATATCGGAAGTTATCAATTATCTCCCTGGTATATATATTTCGGTATAAATAACCCCGAAAAATCATAAAATATGTTTTGCCGTTTTACGTTACGTTTTTTGTTTTACTACAATACCCAATAGTTCGTTAGTCTCGCTAAAACTCGAGAACAGCTGGATAGATTTGGCTAATTTTGGTCTTGAATTATTTATGGAAGTCCAGAGAAGGCTTAAAAGGTAGATAAAAACATGAAAATACTGGGAATTAAATAAAAATAATAATTTTGTTTTTCCTTTGATGTATCCCCCGTCGGACGGATTCCTTTTGTTGGTTTTAAGTTTATTTTATACAAAAGCTTAGGTCTTTTATTTATCGATTAAGGTATTATGAAGTCTGCCGGGTCAGCAAGTACAGACTAAAACAGAAGGCGCAAGAGTCTCCAGCTTCAGCTGACAGCTAGAAATGTGTAACTTCATAAATAATAGTATTTACTTTCTGTTTACCTTATTGCCGTTTCGTATTTATACTATTTATAAAAATATCAAATAAAGACTGACCTGTATGTATGTAAGTGTGTTTCTTCATATCCGATTTCTGGTGGAAGCGTTTTCCACAGTACTGGCAGGGGTAGGGTCTCGTGTCAGAGTGTATCAGTAGATGGGTGGACAGGGTGCTCGAGCGCTTAAAGCATTTCCCGCATTGTTTGCACTAAAAAAAACAATTATCTTTAGCTAATATACTCGCTTTCTTTACTTTTCTAAATAAAAATTACATGTATTTTGTGCCAATGTGGCATTTGGGCAGCCAGTCAACACAATTAGTTTACAATGTATTTTTTTTTTATCGTGAGATGTTTTGGGCCAACCGAAAATTTTATATAATTGTCAATTCTCGCGAATGGGCTTTGTAACCGCTAAATATCAAGTAGACCGTGAAGCCTGTGCATCAACTATAGTTTATAAAGCCATAGACGATGGTAGATTTAAAGCCTAATGGAATATTGTATGATCGTTACTTGACATATTTCTGTATCTCTTCAAGTACCTAACCAATTGATGAATATGAGTGATCCTTGATCCGTTTCTGGCTATTTATGGGGTATAGTGCAAAATATGTGCCCAGAGTGTCCTTGAGCGCACTCCGGAAATAATGCAGTTCTTACAAAAGTGCTTAAAACTATGCTCTTTTGCCAGTATTAGTTAAAAACAAAAAATAATAATTTGGTACAACTATAATATGTTTTGGAGTACCTTGACCTTTACTGAAAAAATATAATACTGATAGATTAAATTTTACGGAATTATACCTACTCAAATATTTACATACTTTACTTTATTTACTTCACATGCAATACTTAACGTATAAGAATGTTACTTGTTCATACAAATATGTTTTTATCAAATAATTGTCCAAATTTTTTAACTGCCCCTAGCGGTCTGTAAAACTCGAGTTGTATAATTAAAACATTACTGACACCCGTCGTTCAGTTTCACAAGCCCTGACAGCTAGTAATAAGCTAATGATAGGGCTTCACAACTACCCCTTTCTACACTTTTCTTTGATTTTCCAACTCGGTATCGTTTTGTGATTTTTTTTCCTTTGTCCGGTAATTAGTTCTCGACGACGGATCGTTATTCGTATTTTTCACATAATTTATTAACGCATCGAGAAAGTAAATCAACTGTAGGTAATTGTTTCTTAGTTAAAAATGCAATGAAAACGCGTTTAAATGTGACGTTTCGAATTATTGTGGTTCTTGATGGCGGGAAAGACAGCCATAGAAAAAGACTGAGAATATTTACATTATGTAGACCGATTACACTCACTCAGTACAAGGATCTCTGAAAATTTGTTTACAGAGAGTAAAAAAAACAATGTATGCTTACTTTTGGTATACAGTGAGGCCCTACATTTATGGTTTATTTACATACACGTACCTAACAAAAGATTTCTAAATAGATACTGTGAGAAGTATGAGTGTTCTTTAGATTTATTTAATCAGATGTTTTTGGAATGCATACGAAAATGTTCAAGTCAATTCATGTTCGGTTTGAGACACAGATTACATCAGTGAATCATACAGATATTTCTGTATTTAAAATTGATATTAAGTACAAAACTACAACAAGCACAAATGTAAAATGACGTATTTTTACATTACATTTATTTATTTGGTTTATTTGATTATAATGCATGAATATGTTAATACTAAATGAAAAAAAAAACATCTTGATACAAAGTTTTAATAGCATTTAAACTTTTTCCATATTTACCGGTAATAATTAAATGCACCTTTATTATTTCAATAATGTTTATCAAAGTTAAACATTTAACCTACTTATACACCTCTATTCGACCTCGTCAGACACCTTCAGCAATTTTCTTTTCTTAAATAATATAATTAGTTCGGCATGAAAGAATACAACTCTCATTTAGTAAGCCAACATTAAACATTGTTTTGTATTGCGATTTCTTGAATTAATTGTTAAATAATGATGAACAAAATGGAACATGTAGATAATTTTGAACTTCTCTTACTATTTCTTTAATAATTTTGCAAAGAACATTTGATAAATGAAACATTTCAAATTTTCATTTATTTTCATTTGATATTGTGCAAAATAATTATCATTTGGAGGCTACTTTTATGAAGAAAAAAAAACACGTGCTTCTTAAGAGCGTCTCAGTGATTAATACGAATGTGTTTCTTCGTTTCAAAATTACTAATTGAATGCAGGTGAAATCGCGCCGGGTCCATTGTTATTACGCACAATATGTTTCATCAATTGATGGTGTTACTTTTAACGGCTAAAACAGACCGAATTTTTTTTTAGTACTCAAGTTAGAAATAGGAGAAAATTTTAGCCATCGTTGGATAATCATGCGGAATGATAATCCAACGGACGAGGTTCAAATCCGCGTAACGGGCCTGTGACAGTTGGCCAGGCAGCTGTCTCGACTCGCGCCTTACGAAAACCGCTACTTTTTTGGTCGACTTTTTATATCGATGCACTCTTATAAACAACACAGGTGCTAGGGTATGACTGTCCACATATGGTTATCGCTTTGTAGGTGTTTTTTTTTATATATGGTCGTTGTATCGCGTAAAACTCCCTAGGTATTTTATTGTAAAAACTTAATCCGTTTTTTATTTGTTGGTTTGATGCGTGGATGTGTTCACAGCCCACCTGGTATTATGTGGTTATGAAATTTCCAGTAAACCCAGAGGTTCCAAGCTATCCGAGGTAATCCAGCATTATCGTACAATCCGAACAACCCTCTTCTATATGGAGTATTTTATGGAATTTATTTCATACTATTCACTTTTTTCGTTTGAGATCGAACGCAAAAAAGCCGAAATCTGATTAATAGTCATTTTGATAATAAACAATACAGATATTTTAGTCCTTACTTCACAGTTTCAGAAAAATAATCGAACCATTTAGATGCACACACTGTGCAAAAAGAGAGATCGATAGATTTGTCAGGGTCGCAAGACCCGTTCTGATGCACCGTACTTATTAACACAAGCGCTATTTTTGCCATTTGATTTGTTAAAAAGAATGAAACGGAGACTGGTTTGCTATTTTAATACATTTTGAACGGAAACTGTACAGTTATCCAAGACTGGTTGATGTCGCCTTGCCGCAACGCGTTAAAGTAATCGTGCAAGAGTTTAAATCTACGTACCTGGAATGTTTTCTCATTTTTATTTTCGTTTTTAAGGAGCAACGAATAATTAAGGTCTGCCGGTGGCGGTAATGGTAACTGGTAGCTCTGGTGTGCCGGTGCTGAAGGACATCGGCGTGGTTCCGTACTGGTAGGACGCTCCGTGCTCTCAGGACTACTGCGGCACCTTTTCACTAACTCTAAAGGGGCTTCATCGTCGTCACGTCTGCTCCATTTACAGATAGGCAGAGTAATATCGTCTTGTTCGCGTTCGCATACACTACCCGGCGACCAAATCTGACGATTTTTCATTGACAGATTTAAAGGTAGCTCCTCTTCACCATCTAGGACAAAAAGTATACGAATCAAAATTCGGTAATGTACTCAGTATATACGTAAAAAATAAATCAGTGTGCTATTTAAATATATCGATTTGAATCTTGACACCGTTCGCATAGAAAATATTTTATGTTTCAAGCAAATAACTAGTTAAAAAAATCTTAATTTCCAAAGAAAAATTTCATGTAGTATTATGTTATTGAATTCATTAAAAGTTCCTGAATCTGACTGCAATGTGTTTTAAACGAATATTATTTTTAATGTATTCATTTGCATGTGGAAATACGTAACAATACATGCATCGGGTCGTCTGTGTAAACATATGAATTTAAGTAGTGTCGGCGTTTCTCTTATTCTGTTCTTCACGCTTTTAACTTTATATTTAAAGTCGGACGAGTCAAATCGGTCGTCTGTAAAATGACTTATGAAATCTGTACAGGTGTATATTGTTTGACAACGATTACGTCAATGTTTACTTTTTACAGCATAAAATTTACTTATTTCCAAACCTGCACAAGAAGCATTTTTTTTAAATTTCATAGATACATTTTAGAGCATTTATGTGTAGAGATTTATGGTAAAATAAATTTTAAATTAAGTATCGCTTATACAGCCTTTTTTTCGGAGAAACATTATAAGCGTCATCTAGATATACAAATTTCAACAACCCTAACCATACTCAACATATCAACTGGAAGAAAATCGAAATTTATTTTTTCGTCACCATGATTTATGACTATAAAAATAAAAAATACATATAAATTCTAGTCCATATTTACGAAACAATATTCATTGGGATCTAGTAGTCATTGAAATTGCTTAAATTGGTTCAGCAACGATTTTGTCCATAACAGTTTCAACCAACTTTTAATTGAACTAGTAAAATTTGGTTTCGTCCTCAAAACTCTGTTTTGGAATAATTAACCAATTGATAAAGTAGTTGTTAGTATGTATAAATCGAATTCGTGGTTCGAGAACGTTTCCGCTGTTATCACGAGGTTGACTCGCAACTGGTACAAGAATGGATAAGAACCAATTAAAACACTTACTTAAAGAATTTTTAAACAACAAGAATGAGTAGTATTTTTCGTAATATACAATTCGTAGTTTATTTTGTATTGTTAGAGCTATCACTTAAGTATTTAAATACGAAATGATAATTCAAGGTAATTTTAGTTAGAAATAGTATACATGTTAGAAAATATGGTAACTAAATTAGCAAGCATAGAATTCGTGTTATTGTTGTTAGTTCCACGAAATCTCGAATAGAACGATGTATTAACACAATTGTTTTTACACTATCTTGTGTCGTTGTATTGTTAAAAACGAACTGAATGTTCCGATTAGCTACAAAAATAAATAACAATATTAATCTTAAATCTGAAATACATTAAGCTACAAAGACCCGAGCTCGATTATAGTTATTTAACCAAATGTTAGAAATGATATTTGAGTGCGTGGCGATGTGTATAAGAAACACAATCTTACAATATTATTCTCAGTTGCCTTACTGGAAGATTCAGGATTGACCTACGTGCAATACTGTTATCCTATTCCTCTTTGGCGCACCCGCTTTTTCTGCAATATATAATGGTCTCACAAAAAGACCGTGACATGTGTCTCAACTATGATAGGTATAGTGATTAAGAACGATGTTATTTTATGTTTGAAAGATTACTGGAGGCCCGGACGCCTCTCTAGTTTTACCAAGGCAGGTGGGCGAGAAAGGGCTCAGTCAGGAGAAGTGGGATTTGCTAACAGCTACCCGAGCGCCTCCAAAGGAGACCTAACAACACAGGAGTAGCTGCTTCGCGAATGAATCTACTACCGGATCGGAATCGCGACCCCCTGAGAAGCGATTCCGATAAGAACGACGTATCAAGGCTTAAGGCAACTAGTTTCATTCTAAACTAATCTGTACCAATGTCAAACTTAGTAGCATTTGTTATGTTAACTACACGGGGCTTACCTATACCTACTTTATTTATAATCAAGTTTCCTTGAAGCATAGGAAGCACGAATTGTTTCGTTGCGACGGAGTTGACGGAGGTAAACGACTTGTTAACGACGACATATCACCGCTTCGAGTTATTAATCGGTGCCTTACACCGATAGCTATTGTAATGAGTCTCATTCAACAGCGTGAGACATGTAAAGAGGCCGAGGTGAACACACAATATGCAGTAGAAGTATTAACATTCTGAGCATTTTACCGATACGAAATGTAAGCAAACGCTTTCGCTGTCGTAGATAATCTAATCGTTTTGAATGCGTAAATTCTTGTCGAATTTTAGGAAATGCAGGAACGCAGTGATCAAAAATGTGTGTAGCTATTAATACTTTCATAGGCAGTTAGGATAAATAATAAAAAACTTCAGAGGTGTCAAGGGACACCCGGATGGAACGAAGTTCCTTTCGATTAATTAGTGAAGGAATTGTAATTTTTTTTTAAGTTATAATAATAAATTACGGCATTATGAAGAAGAAAAAAACAATACTATGAACTAAATTACTATTGTTGAAACGCTATCTCGAGAAACTGTACTCATTACGCGGACCAATCGGATACGAGCAATGTCACGCGATAAGCGCCTACACGTTGATTGGTCAGAATGAAGGATCTAAAAAGTGTCGTGACAACTTTTCGTAAGAATTTTTTCTGTCTAGCCCCCTTTCACAACGCGCGATAAGGAACTTCGTTCCAAAAAAATCAACTACTTATACATATTTAAGTACTAACGGTGACGGTACTTAAAGTTAGAAATCGTTTATCCTTCGTCAATGGAACCGGCTATCAACACCACTTTGGTAATTGGTCATATTTAGTTTTTGGTTCTTATTAGTTATCAATACAACACCACCAAAATTTGATGGACAATTCTACGATGAAGAACATTGTTTAATTTTATGAAAATAATTGGTGTATTTGGCTTAGCTAATGAATATTGGCGATACATATTATGATTCCGCACGGGTAGGTATTGCCTCTTTCTGTTCAGTTATACCTGTTGGCTTAAAGATTTGGAAATTCTTTGTACCTACGAACTAAATCATAAAGCCTCTATAAAAGTCATAAAACCTATTTATGAGTTTTAATCAAATTGGATCATTAATTACGAGTATATAATTAAGGAAGTAAAAATCGGACAGTCAGGCTGAGCATAGTTGGCCACAAATAAATTAAAGAAATCCAACTGTCGCAAATATTAAATCAAAGAAACATTCAATAACTATTTCATGAAGTTTTTAATTACATTGGATAAAAAAAAATTCATCCCGGATAAATTGTATAATTGATATTGAATAAGTGACATACCACTGTAAGGTAGGATATCGATAGATAAACCGCAAAAGCGATTTAGTGTTTAACTGTGTTTTAGTTTACCTTCTCTTGTAGGACTGTTTTTAATCTGGCCCGTAGGTGTGCAGGCGAAGTCTGTTGGGGTGCGGGGCAACAGCAGAGGCCAAACTCCCGCGCCACCATACAGTGCCCCGAGACTGCTACAGTACATTAAAGCTCCAAGCTCTGCACAAACGAAATTAATTATTCACTACAAAAGTTAATATGTCATCTAGCAACATTAATTATGGCAGTCGACCATCTAAAGCTGTTGACTTTTTTTATTGGTTACTGGAGCCCATAGACATCTATAACGTAAATGCGCCACCCATCTTGAGATGTAATTTCTAAGGTCTCAAGTATAGTTACAACGGCTGCTCTACCCTTCAAACCGAAACGCATTGCTGCTTCACGGCAGAAATAGGCAGGGTGGTGGTACCTACCTGCGCGGACTCACAAGAGGTCCTACCACCAGTAAGACTATTTGCATAATAATCAATGTGAACATAGTATTTTTAAAAGTGAATTCCATAAAGTACCTGTAGCACGAGCGTAATGCTTAAGAGCTCTTCCAGCCAGTTCGAAGTCCCCTAAAGGCGCTGTTTCCAAATGATGTTCTAAAGGCGAGTCCGGTGTTCGGGGAGGCGAATGTGGCGACGAAATTGACGTTGGGGACACGCTACGTTCGGGCGATGGAAACCGATGTCCCGGTACAGGAGCCGACGGCCAGAACTGTTCGGCCAGCCGTGATAGTAGCACGTGTCGCGACATTCTAAACAAAACACATTACGATGAACATATTTTACGATACATGTATTTTAGTACAGCACTATTACTACTACTCACACAGTCAGAACCTTAATTAATAATCACTTGAATATGAAAATGAAGAAAAATCGTATAATTGGGACGTATATAAAAATGTGCATCGGCACGTTGCTTCATCAGGGAAATGATTGAATTTAACACCGGACACATTTCTTATTTTCATTCAAATGACAATTGTATCAATAATCTGTTCGGCATTGAATAAATCACAACACAATACGTGAGTCAGTGAAACAATATTGTATCTGACATATTATGTTTATTTGCAGTTTTTCTTGGTATTTTTCAAAATCTTGCATTTCGATAGTTTTCTTGATCAGTTTTGAAGAAGTGTTCGAAATTAAAAGTAGTAAACATTTTTTTAAACTATGGAAAATAAATTTTAACTAGTGTTTGTAATATAAACACTGCGTAACACAAATTTTCCAGTTAGCACGCCCGCACGATTGTATGTCCTGTGTGATTTTGTTTCTTACGATTTTGACGCATTTAAATATTCTCATTTGTTGTTTGCAACGCCAAAAAACCGATCTGAGCTATTAATTACTTTAAAGAATAAAAACTTTTAAATAGTAGATTTGATTTATAAATGAAATAAACAAAATATATTGATTTTATCGAGATTTGATGGCTTATGGTGACCGTTTAAGTGTTCTGAATAATGAAACTCCGTTACGTGACCAACGCTATTAGTGTTGAAACTCAGAATGTTTGTTGACAGCACTCAATGATTAATTTTGTCGCTTGTTTGTTGTTAGCGAATCGTATTAAAAGCTCAATCAAGTAAATGAAGAATCAGAATAATGGTGGCGACAGGGCGACCGCTGCGTACGCGCATTAATAATTCACGCGCCGAGTAATACAATCTTCATTAGACTAATACACATTAGATATTAACGGAATGAATGCTTACGTGCCTTCAATCCAATCCACGTGAAACTAAGGGTATTTCCATTAGGAATTAAAGCCGCGAAGCTATCTATGTTAAATGTGTCATACCTTTTTTTCCGTAATGAAAAATAATGATTTGACGCAATGATTTTCACAAATTTCCAATTATAATAATGTACTTCACCGATTCTTTGATTAATAATGAGGGATTGGAAAGTTTATTGAAGCTAAATCGTGTCATCTGCTAATATTAACACGGAGCTTTATTAACAAAGACGTCGTAAACTAATAATGATAAGATCTTGTTAATTAGTTAAACATTATAATAAGATGAAGCACAGTAATTTATTACTTTTATACGGCAATTCATAAGATTGTCCGCATTAAAAGACAAATTGACGGAATAAAATGATTGCCTCATAAAAACACTAACTACATAACTAAGCTACACAATTTTCCTCAGCAATGGGAACTAAAACAAATGTCATGAAAATCAATCACCACATTCCTTTTAATCAAATAATGCAATCATGGCATAATTGATAAGTGCAGATACACATAAATTATTTCTTTTGTTTGGCCTTTGAAAACAAAACAAACAAATGGTTTTAGCTGAAAAATACGAGCGTTGTAGTTGCGAACAGATGTTTCTTCTATTGTTATATCTAACCAATATGATATTAATTAAACACAAATTGAAATATGATTTCAATTAAATACAAAAGACCATTAAGTTATTGTGCGCTAGTACATTAATTTATCACAATAAAGATGTTACAGAATACAAATCACGGAATCGGAAACATTGTAAGTAAGTGATTATGTTTTAAAAGTTATTTGCGTGTGATAAAGGGCGTATTGTCAGCACGTGTAAATACCACTTAATTTCTGCCGCGTGGCTCTCTTGCATTCCGGTTTGAGGGAATATCAATATAATTAAAACATGAATCCATGTTTCATGGTGAAAGAGGAAGGTTCCTATGTATGGTACGCCCAAAAATGCATCGTATTTTTTTCATTCAAACTTCTTTATTATTTATGCAATAGAAACCCAGTATTCTGTTTTTATCTAATAATTTCTCTCGAAAAATCGTCCATTTTGATTAATATGTATATAATAAATAACTGGGAACAAATCACTCACGGTCATCCGGCCCCAATTTAGGATTCTTTGTTTTATTAGTACCAGAGATTGACAAACATACTAATGTGCGTTGAAATATATACATACATATATAGATAATAAACGCGCAGACAAAGAGCAAACAAATTTATTCATCGCACAATGTCGGCCCGATGTGGGAGTCGAACCCCCGACCCTTAACGCAACAGTCAGGGGCGGTATCTACTACTCCACCGAGTCAGTCTTAAGGTTAGGAAATAAATATCGAAAAACGGTCATCCCGGTATCCCGTTGCTTCGATAGTCACGTTGCGTGCTCACTTGGTTTGCAACAAATCTGCTCATTAATTAAATTCGAATGTAGTGAATGACTTTGATGATAAGTCTCGGAAGCGAAAATGCAATGGTTTTTTTTAGCAAAAAGTCTGTTTTGTATGGGTTGATTCCAATTCCAATTGTTAACTAGAAAACCATATAAAATCGTGACGTATGTTTTAAGTTTTCAATTCTGCAGAATGGTCGGCAATTTCAAATCCAAAAATGAACACATGACACAATGATATATTCGCTGTCATATATTCCGACTTAACTATATAATATGTTATTTGCGACTGTTGCGAGACTTCTCCATTTCTTTGCTACTGCATATATATTCAGTTTTAAAAAAACGTAGATGATTTATATAGATTATTAATATAGTGTGATCAGCCGTGAGAACATTGATCGTCAACTCTTTCTTATGTTGCCCTGACGTCTCAAGTTGCAATGAGCTCTGAGCATGCTGGTTGAATATTTAGATAAAAGTGATGCGAAGCTGTTTCGGTATGCAAACATTACCAGCGACCAGTTTATTGTCTCCTCAGAAAATTTCTTCACAGTTCAAGGGCGTCGATTTTTTTACGACTATGTTAACGGTTTTTGGGAAGGCTTAAACGACGAAAGGAAGATCTTCCACCGAGCGGATGATATTTGCTAGGTAGACCGGCGGTCCGAATGTTGTTATTCGGAACTTGTATATATGCAAGCTTATCTTGAAAATGTCGTAAGCGAGATTCAGGCATCTGTCAAATATTTTGCGTTGTATGATGGCTACGGCCACAGGTTCGTCAGTGCTTCACGTCAATGCTTTTTTAAAGGTATAAACACATTACAGTTAACATTGAGTTACATAAGCATAGAAAATCAATCACCATTTATTGTATTGAGCTTTAATTCGGAGACGTAATATTGCATTGAGATTATTAAATTACGGTTTGAAAATATGTATCTACTTTGTATTAAGATGAGAACGCGTTGAAATCTTTGCAACGAGATAATTGCGTGATTGAAAAACGTGCGTGCGCGCTGATTAAAGCCACCGAACTAAACGTAATTAAGAACACTTTTACGATTTAATCTAGCATTTAATTAATTGATTAAATTTGCGTAATTACTGGTGGTAGGACCTCTTATGAGTCAGCGCGGGTGGGTACCACCACTCTGCCTATTTCTGCCTTGAAGTGTAGTATAATTAATACTAGATTAAAATAAAAAAAGTTGCTTTGGTTATGTCTTCTAGTCGCCAAAGCAGATGAACTTAAATTTAGCAGAGCATTAAGAAAATATTAATTAGGTCAACTTTAAAATTATTCTTTTAAAATATATGCTCACGCATCACCTGGTGTTAAGTGGTTTATGGGACCCATTAATATTAAAACGTGATATTCTCCTACCTTGAGATATGATATCGAAGTTTCCACTGTATTGTGTATTCGCGGCAGAAATAGTTAGAATAAACCGTCTTATATGCCACGCTTACATGATTAATATTTAAATAATTTTTATATATTTTTAATACGTCTCAATTTTGTACAGCATTACGTAAATAAGCACATAATAAATATGTAATTATATTTTAAAGACAACCTGAAAATCGTGTAAAATGTTTTTTTCAATAAACTGCGGTTTCCTGCGCCACATGTCACCTACATACCTGTTCGGTAAGTACATATGTGCATGCGCATGCACAAAAGAAATACTTGAATACGCGTTCGTAGCTACGATCATCGAACACATGAACAAATTTAGTCTCGACACGTTTGTTTATTGACACGGAAGAATCGTCTTTATTTACCTTTGCACTGAATAAACCAGACGCTATTGAAACAATGTAAACACATTTCACTCTTATTCGATTGCAGTGCGGTGAAAAATCCTTACATACGAACGAAACTTGCAGAATTTACTGAAGGTTTTGTTTAAAGTGATGTCTTGTCAGCCAGTTGTATATATTTAGTATGTAATTCTTGTTAATTATTTATTGTTACTCGGATATTTTTTTTGTTATGTTTTATCTAGAAATTTCTAATAATAGAAATATTAAGTTAGGTAAGGGAAATCAAGACCTTAACAATTTCTTTTTTCGTTTTGTTAGTTAGCTTTTTTCTAAAGCATTCATAACTTCATAGAAAATTACTATTTTGTCGGTCTAAAGTTTAAAAGTTTTGAACTACACATTTTTTTTCCTATCTCTGCTGATAGCCTTGAGAGGTTATTTCAGCTTCTCCTTGACGTGTAGGTGAGCTCACAGGGCTCAAACCGGGTGTGAGCTGTGTGAGCAGAGCAGCAGAGCATGAGCAGTGCTTCGCAGAATCTACCACCGGATCGGAAACGCGACCCACTGAGAAGATCCGGCGAGAAACTCAGTGGGCTAACTATTCATAGTGTTTTAGATACACCGACATGTGATTTAAAAGTAAAAGTATAAATGTATTATAGTAAATATCTACTTCAAATATAATGTAAATATCCTAGTAATAATATGCATTAAACGGGAATTTCACAA
Organism: Bombyx mori; assembly: GCF_030269925.1. Classification (NCBI taxonomy): domain Eukaryota; kingdom Metazoa; phylum Arthropoda; class Insecta; order Lepidoptera; family Bombycidae; genus Bombyx; species Bombyx mori. The sequence continues at coordinate 11,754,720 of NC_085110.1, forward strand.
TATATATCAAAATATATAAGCATTAAACTTTTTAAGTATCGTTCATTGTAAGGATTTTCTACCATCTTGCTATCGAATAAGAGTGAAATGTATTTGCATTCTAGCGTGACTAGTCAAACTACAAAATACCACATCACATGTAAGATGGTTAAATTTTCACAACAAAATATAATATTTAACATCTATACCTTATGGTCTAGTGTCCGAAATACTCTCAAATATTAAAGCTTAGGATCAATTTATTAATGCAGAAAGTAGAAAAGTAATTACGTATTGTTATGTTATTGGAATTCATTTATATCCGCACCTCTTACCTTGTACGGGAATTCTACGAAGCTACGAACTTCTAACTCACTCACTGCTACGACACACTTTGTATTAGTTTTTTCTAACTGTAGCAGTTAGTACTCAAACAAATAATTGTCTATTAGCACACAAATAAAATGAAATCATTTTAAAGTGCTTTGATTTTAAGCTTCATTAGTTGTATACGCGATTCAAATCGTCGCGGGACTGGGAGGCTTTCCAGGTAGGCAGCCGAGAACAGTGGTGCGTCGCGTTTGGCGCCAGGCACCTGACTGAAATAAGGCTCGCGCGCCCCGACCTACCCGACTGACATGGCTTAGCAACGTTTTTTTTTTTCAAAACTCTGCCGGGCAAGGGAAAAAAAATGATTTCGTAGAGGCTGCCCGATTAAGAAATGATTTGATGAAACAGTCAGTTGACAGGTGGCTCGCGTCGTGCTCACCGGCTAATTGCTGGGTGCGTTCAGCTCGGTAGTGAAGACGATGTACTGAAAAATTGTATTTTAGTATTAATGCCCGCAAATAAGCGGTTGCAGCTCGCGCGACATTAAGCACGCCGCTTTATATCATGTTTTATCATAGTTTCTTGCAAGTAAGCGACTGGTTTGATATATTTATGCATAGATCGAGAAAGTCTATTAGAGACGGCATAAGGTCCGGATTATAGAAGATTAAGCATTTGCAGGGATTTTGATTGAAACGGTAGAGCTTAGATTTGCTAGAGCAACACGCTCCGCCCAGTGCGCGCCATTGGTCGCGTTCTAGCGCTGGGCGGGGCGTTGCTTAGAAACGAACTTAGAAGCCTTTAACGGATTAACTGTGATTTCGTTAGCATTGTCGCTTATGTAGCATGTCGTTGTTAACGCCTCACAACGGGTGACATTATTTTGTTAATTACTTATCACGAGATGTTTGTATTAATTCATAGTCCACTTAGTGTTAGTGGCTATTGAAAGTCACAGATACCAACCACCTTGAGACATGAGGTTCAATCATGCCGTAGATCGGTTTTCTTAAACTCCAAACCAGAGCGCATTATTATTTTGCGACAGACAATGCAATAGTGTTCTGTGAGGTCTATGGTCGCAAATTTGTGTATCTTATCATTACATTATTAATAGTATTTATTGTATACACACATTATAGGTTTAAGAGTATTGAACATTATACATAGAAAATCCCAAATAAAAAATAAATAAAATGTTACGAATTTTTAAGTTTGGTATTTGAGCTCACTGTAATGAATACCTTAACAACTCGCCACGTGTTTTGATTCATCCTAAAAATAGTCTTATCCTTGGTTTGGATATTTTGCAAAAGGGACGCAAGTATTTACGTGCATCACTAAACTACGTTCTCCACTTGCAGCCGGGTGGTCTGAATGCCTTATTAATGAATAAATAAATAAAAGTAATTGCATTTAATGCTTGTACCGATATGTATGGGTGAAGGCAGAAACGCAAGTCTAATTCTCTCTTCTCTCTCTCTCTCTCTCTCTCTCTCTCTCTCTCTCTCTCCCTAGCTATTAAACCCACACGGTGATGAGTTCAGCTTTTCTTACTTTTCTCCTCCATTTTGCTTTGTGTTTGACATCATCGTCAGTAACATTGCATTCCCTTTTGTCCTCCAGTACTACATGGTCTCACTTTGCCTTTGGTCGTTTTTTTGAAAAAAAATTTTATTGCTTAGGAAGGTGGACGAGCTCACAGCACACCTGATGTTAAGTGGTTACTGGAACCCATAGACATCCACAACGTAAATGCGCCACCCACCTTGAGATATAAGTTCTAAGGTCTCAAGTATAGTTACAACAGCTGCCCCACCCTTCAAACCGAAACGCATTACTGCTTCACGGCAGAAATAGGCGAGGTGGTGGTACCTACCCGCGCGGACTCACAAGAGGTCCTACCACCAGTAATTACGCAAATTATAATTTTGCGGGTTTCATTTTTATTACACGATGTTATTCCTTCACCGTGGAAGTCAATCGTGAACATTTGTTGAGTACGTATTTCATTAGAAAAATTGGTACCCGCCTGCGGGATTTGAACACCGGTGCATCGCTCAACACGAATGCACCGGACGTCTTATCTCTTAGGCCACGATGACTTTCTGTAGGTCTCCGACCGGAGAGGTCGAGTTGCTGTAATTTATTAGACGTAAGTCTAATCCATAAGCCGCCTAAACAATGCAGTCTCGTTATCTACAAAAGAAACTACGGAAATCGTTAACGTAAATTACTGAATCTTAATCTGTGTTAGAAATTTCATCATGCATCTACTCTAGTAAGACTCGCGATTGTGTATGCTTTAAAACGCATTGTTTGATTATCTGGAATTGCCTACGTCTACTAATGCCTAGTGGCGGTATTGTGAGGCCCCTCCAGTAAATAAATAAATATTTACTAACAATCACGCCACGTTAACTAGTCCCGTGATAAGTTCGTAAAGAACTTGTGTTACAGGTACCAGATAACGGAAATAAATGTAATATTTTTATTATACACATACATATATTTAATATACATCCATAACCCTGGAAAAGACATTTATATTTATCATACAAATATCTTCCCTTGGCGGGATTCGAACCCGCGACCCCCTTGTGTAGTGACCATGTCACTTACCACTACACCAGACGGTGTAGTGGTAGATATGTGTTTCTGTCTGGTTTTATTGTGAAGCAATTAAGTTTGAATTTTTGTTAGTATTCTTATTCAATCGAAGTTTTGACCTATTTTTTCCCTAATTATTTGCTGTTAGATAGACTAAGGGGCTATTCCAGCTACGCCCGGACGGGTTCGCCTACATGTCCAAAGGTAGACACGGAACTCTATCCACCGATGCCTATGAGTTGTAGTAATCGTCGAATGCTTACCGAATTAGGAACTTGTTTATGACCAAAAAAAATTTGATAGTACAATATTAATATCACTTCAGTGCCTACGGTTCAAAAGAAATAGTAAACAACATAACTGTTAGAAAAACAGTTTTGTAACACTTGTTATTAGAAAGTTACGCTGTAGGTTGTAAGAATGGTCGGCCGAGGCACGTGCGGGCGTTTGAATAAATCCGTTAGAGGCGCACATGTCGCGGTCGCGTGGCGAATCTTGACGTTCAAGACTGAGGGTGCTATCTTCGAGAATTAGAGCTGCCCTTATTTATATATCGACATTTCGTCTGAATTTACTTTCATTATTTCACATTGTCCATCATTGACATTAGATTGGTAAAGTCTTTTTGAAAAAAATCATATCCTTAATCCCATACCATACCCTTCGAAAGTAGTGGGCGGGTCAATAGCAACTAACCCCGACTGACGTATGATGGGGTACTTTGGTCTGGGTCATAGAACCGGGTGAAGACCCAATTTATCTGCTTAATTAGGGAACTACTACTTTTGTACTACTGTAACAAAAAAATCTCTGGCTACAAGTCGTAACTATTACAATTCTCACATGCGATTCCGTTCGCGGGCATTGATTATATTATATTGTATCTCTTGAAAACGATTCCTGAAGTTCCTTTATGGATGAAAAGCAACTACAGCATATCTTGGTGTCTATGACAACTTACACGCAAAATTTCATGATGATAGGTTCAGTAGTTGAGACGTAGCACGTAAAAGAGAAACAAACTTACTTTCTCATTTAGAAAATTACATAAATTATGTATAAGAAAGAACTTCTTATTTTTTTGCACTTGATATTGTCTATTTACAGCTTAGTTGTTAAATCTTCGCTTATCTTGTATTATTTACGTAAATATCAAATAGAATTATTGACGTGAATACCACTTATCGTTTGTAAAAATCGAAAATATTTTTTTATTTCATTAAACAAGTTCGACAAGATTCCCTGCAATCAATTTGTATGTGGCATCTCTAGTCGGCAACCACCTGCCTGCACCCCCAAGTTATATTTTATTCGACTTAATCGCCCTTTCCGTTATATTACCTGTTTTTTATTCGTGCATAAAGCAAATATCTCTTTTCTTTACGAGTTCTGTTCTTTTTAACTATAATAGACACTTTTAATTGAGAATCTATAAAAGGATTCGCGAGCCGGTACCCGTATATGGGATAAGCCTTCATCGTGGCGACTTGGATCTCATCTGCCCAATTAATACAAGTTGAGTGTAAGGAATGGCGCGCAGGGACAGCCGTCTGTCCGGTACCGGTTCCGCACGTCGCAGCTGAAACATACCGAACTTAACTGTTTTATTTTGATTTGTTTATCTATCGCGCTCGTACACACACTAGCTCTCGAAACTTGTTCGATGATTTGCAAGCGCCACCTCTAGTTGCTTGTTCGTTATTTTTTTTTTTCACATCACGTTATCGATAATTTCAAAACCCTATTAGCTAGCTAAAAAGTAAATAGTTACCAAACAATAGACTATAAGTTTTACTGGTGGTAGGACCTTTTGTGAGTCCGCACGGGTGGGTACCACCACCCTGCCTATTTCTGCCGTGAAGCAGTAATGCGTTTCGGTTTGAAGGGTGGGGCAGCCGTTGTAACTATACTTGAGACATTAAAACTTATATCTCAAGGTGGGTGGCGCATTTACGTCGTAGATGCATATGGGCTCCAGTAACCATTTAACACTAGGTGGGTTGTGAGCTTCATCTACCCATCTAAGCAATAAAAAAAATAAAAATTTGAATAATCAGAGGGATAAATAAAACGAGCGGTGGTAAAAAGGTTGGGAGGAGGCGCAGGCGCGTGCCGATGCGACATGTGCACACGTGCGCTAACGGGCCGTGACGCGCCACGCGCTCGCCGTTATGTTTACTGCCCGGGGACCCCGCGCCGCCGCTGCCCACCCCTGAAGCACTTCCCCTTACAACTGAAACCATATATTTCCCGATCGTAACATAACACTGACCAAAGCAGATTAGCCGCTTAATTGAATTTCCCGAGATTGCCGTTACAACGGGTTAATTAGGTGAATAGTTTGTGGTCATTAATTCACATAAAGATTTACGCTTTATTCATAACTATTATCTATCTATATATATAAAAATGAATTGCTGTTCATCAGTCTCGCTAAAACTCGAGAACGGCTGGACCGATTTAGCTAATTTTGGTCTTGAATTATTCGTGGAAGTCCAGAGAAGGTTTAAAAGGTGAATAAATATGAAAATGCTCGGAATTATATAAAAACAAACAATTATGTTTTTCCTTTGATATGTCTCCTGTCGGACGGATTCCTTTTATTTTTTTTAAGTTTATTTTATACAATAGTTTAGGCCTTTTATTTATCGATTGAGGCAGTACGAAGTCTGCCGGGTCAGCTAGTAACTATTAAATATACATACTACATTTTAATCTAATAGTTATAACCACTAAATAGTGACCAATGGTTTAAAGATAATATTAAGTTGAGGAACTATCTAACCCTGCCTTCAAGTATAAGTAAATTTATTGCCAATAAATAAGCTTATCGTTGAAGATCATTTTAAAACAAATGTTAAAAGACTAGCTTAGCACAAACAAAACTCTACTAAAAATTTATGACCGTAGAAATTTATTTCTATCTAATAGTTATGTTTGTACTCCTATGTTGTAGATAATTGTGTGCTTATATCATATTTTTAGTAGTTTGAATGTTATGCCCGGTGTGAATTTGGTGAATTTAAAAAAAAAAACTATCATATCTATACACTTTTATTCTAGCAATAAGAGCACTGTTCCATTGAACTTAGTGTTGACGCTAGACTAGATTCTAGACGCTAAGCAGTACTGACGACAAAAAAAACTGGACACAGTTTTAGTCTAATATCGTTTTTATTAAAGATCTATAGAAGATAATCAAAGCCTACCGAATTAAATTATGCCCATGTTCAGACTGATAAATTTTGCATGGAAATATTGGCAGTTGGAATATACATTGTTAGTAAAGTCATATGGCGGGCGTCAGAGAACTGAAACCATAAAATCTTGCCAGGCGCACGCTTGCACAAGAAGAGAGTGCGAAAGTAAAAAGGCTGTATTGTTGACTGTGCGGCACGCCCGCTCATTACACAACTAGGGTCCTCTTCCTTAAGTACGATTATTCTTGGGCGCTCTTACATTCAGGCAGCACATGTTCCCTTCTCCGAGGCCGCAGACTGCTGCCATCTTGTGGTTTTCGATTACTGATATTATAATTACGCGAGTAATGAGTGACGAGAACGCATGTGCCTTGCAACAAAAACTCCGTACGTAATATATTATTCACATTATGTTGCCTTTGATAAATTGTAAAGTGCAGCATTTACGGTTTGCGGTGGAAGATTGCAAAGGCTTCTATACTGACAGACGTCAAACGCAAGGTAACCTTTTACAGAACCGGAGCGAGACTTTTGATTATTGAAAATTATCAAAGCCTTATACACACTGGCACGCGTACTTGTGTACTTTGACAATTTAATGGCATATGCTGTTGCACCTGTTATTGCAAAAAAATGATGCACGCTTGAGGCAACGAAGCGCGGAATTCGTCGCCACGGTCGCCCTCCTTCCTAGCCTATCTTATAGAGTCCAGCCCATTGGTTGGAAAGGTGCAGTAAGTCCTACTTGTTATATTTTTATAATGTCGTCTTGCCTTATTTGGATTTCGTGTCGTTTAACGACCAACGATATTAAACAATAAAATACATCTCGTTTTCCCATTTCACGTACAAACATTAAATGCTTAATACTGATATTAACCACTAATCAGCTGTTTTAATTATAGAATTGGAATCATTTATTCGTGTAATAGGTAATATAACCTGTTCGACTCGATAGGTCGTGCATCTGCTTTTAATATTCAACTATAGATACTCTATACTGATTGTATCGTCGACTGCGAATATTATTTAATCTAGAGTTTACACTAATTATTCCGAAGACTTTGTATTTACAAAACAGTCGTTCTTTTGACTAAAACAATTTACTAAAATATAGAATGATAGTAAAATAACATTGCATACTTTAATAAAATTTTAATAAGAATTTGAAATACATATATGTATACCTACTGAGAAAATTTATTAATGTTCGCGCGCTGTTCTCTGCAATTCACATAACATATTATGTACATATAAGAATATATTCAGTAAGTGAACTATCAAAAACATGAGGCGTGTGACTATTAAATTATCTTTAATGTTCAGACTAAGTTAAGTATAAATGAAAATCAGAGCATATTTAAGCGAATGGAATGTTATTTAGGTATTAATTATTAGAAGGAACTAGCCGTTCAATATGATGCATTTAAAAACTACAATTACAAACAAATCCATTAGCTTTGAATTCCTTCAACAGTGATTTTCCTAATTACATTCATAAAACATAAATAAAACCAACTTCAAAGGTATGAAAATAAATTTGGGACAATAATTTAAATAAATAACCAATTTCAATACCACATTGATCAAATAATCCAGACAAGAGAAAAGTTATTCGAAATTCGACTTAAAAAAATTAGGTTAGTGTAATTAACTGCTAAAGGTGCCGCGATTTTGTTGGCGGATAATGAATGGGCATTCGCACGCATTTGATAAGTTCAACGCATTATTGTCCGTTTTAACTCGACACCTGAGTATTTTAGTAAAAGCACCTTTATCGTGGTTTGATTAAGGTAGCGAAAAGGCCCATCGTATGTCAGATGATGCTAGTTGTATCAACTCAGTGGGGAGTAGCGTGGGCAGGTGGCTCGAAGGCCGCCACGGAATCGGGAGCGCGTCACCTCCACTTAATTGATTCCAATATGCGATTCACGATAAAATTGCCTTTAAAAAACTGATTTTGTTCTTGGCAAATATGGAATTATGGTGTGTTCGAGGTAAGGCTACGCTTTTGAACAAAAAGCGTTATGAGTTAAAATCTTCCTACAGTAAAATGATTTCAAGCTTTAAGACAAAAAAAAAAAGTGTGCAATTCGAATATTATGTAACGTTAGATTTCTTAGCTCTATTAAATAATTATTCTATTATAGGTTTAAATCACATTTTCAGAATGCAAATCACGGAGTAATTGAATATTTATTTATTTATAGTATAAAACAAAGTGGCTTTCTCTGTCCCTATATCCCTATGTATGCTTAAATCTTTAAAACTACGCAACGGATTTTGATGCGGTTTTTTTTAATAGATAGAGTGATTGAATAGGAAGGTTTATATGTATAATAACATCCATTAAATAGTGGAGAAATCAATAATAAATTACAGTTTCCGAAGCGAAGCGAGGGCGGGTCGCTAGTTTATTATAAAGGATAGTTACTAAAAGAAATTATAAACAGCAAAGGGAATTTACTAAAAAAAAAAAACTGCTGGAAATGATAAAGTACAGTTGCTTGGTGAGCTTGACCGCATCAAAAAACGATGATATCGACTGGCCGACCCGCCGCCGCGTCGCGCTGCGTCCATGTGAACCGATTTAATTGCGACCATTAATCCTCTGACGCGACTGTTTCCTCTGCTCTTTGGCTATTTTAAGGGTCGTCATTTTTCTGTCAATTGAGAGTAATTTGAATTTAGGTTTTTTTTTATTGCCCTTGTAGGCAGACGAGCACACGGCCCACCTGTGAGTGGTTACCGTCGCCCATGGACTTCAGCAATGCCAGGGGCAGAGCCAAGCCGCTGCCTACCGGTTCCTTGTTTTCTGTTACAATCGGTATTTCTCCTGGCTGTGCTAATCAAAATACAATATAATTTAACTTTGTTGAATAGAGTTTTACTTTCATAATTTTGCTCAATATTACTAATTTTACACAATTAAAATTAAATTATTATAACATATTTTTTTAACTCATTCGTGTTTATTTTATATTTATAAAACGTATTTTAAAAAATAATGAATTTTTTTTTTATTAATCTATATTGTCATTCTTTTTTTATTACTATGGTGTTCTCTCTGGAACCAATGACCAATAAAGAACAAAAATTGCATTACCTTTATGTTTAGATGAAAATAACTAAACCTAACTTGCCTAAGCAGTGTAACGTTATTATAAAAAAAAAGTTTTTTTTTAATTAATGATTTAAATTTAAGTATATTTTTTAAAGTTTTTTCATAACCATCCTAGGCATAAACCTTTCATTTGTCGGTGTGGATTGATGACAGATGTATGAAACAAAATATTCAGTTAACAGGGCATTCCTGTGCGTGTGCGTGTGCGTATCGCGTAGTCGCACGCGCGTATAATTACCTGTAAAGGTCGCGTATACACATTGCGCTCCAGAAGCACCGGGCAAGGCTGCCGTTCGGCATTTATAATCACTGTCGTAAGTAATACCATAATTTACAGCTTTACTCGTCAGATACGGCGTATATTAGTTTAACTAAGTTTTCTATCATAACGCCATAATTTTTTGGAACGAAGTTCCTTATGGGACAATACGGAGGGGTACCCTAACCAGGAAAAAACGTCAAGTGAAGTCGTACAAAGCTAAGTCGTACACTGTGTGCATTTAGTAATGACTTAACTTTGTAATAACGTACAAAAAATAACATATTTTTTTATCATTCATTGACCACGATCTCATAGCGTTCGTTTGCTAATACACTTATGCAAACAACCGTAAATGAAGTGTACCACAATAAGTTCGCACGCTACCGAATGACCGTGGGTTGTTGCGAAACCTCCAGCTTTATTTTCTTTATACCTCGAATAGAACTTAAAATTAATATTTTTATAATAAGGAACTTCGTTCCTATCCGGTGTCCCACGACACCACACATCTTTTTTTTAATCCTATGCATAGACTAGGTCACAGCCTACTTCGTTTTGGATGGAACTCATAAAAAATCTGTCAGCATAATCTATAGTAAGATGAGGGTCGAAGTCGAAATAGTATTGTATTGCATTGTGAGCTCGTATGGGTACATACCCCCATCGTGCCTATCTGTCGCATTTCGATTAAAAGGACTCCGGGGGTAGATTCAACGAACCATTGCTCTCGCTAGGGCTAGTTTTAGCGGGTCCTCAAAGGTCTGTGAGCTCACCTAACAGCCCGCGTGTAGTTCGTATACTTAGACTACCGACGGCTAGGTAGGACAAAAATAATGAAATAGGTTGGATATAGGGATCTAAGGATATACCTACGATCAACCATAAACCATGAGCTCCTTTGTCTATTGAATACCATGAAAATATTTAAAATTATGTTCATTTCTTCATATTATACTGTAAATGATCCAACAAATTCTAATATTGTTGTTTTTAAATCCTCAACTTAAACATTTTCCAAGCCATGTAAATTATAACCAGGCGACTTGTTTAAAATCTTGTGTTACATATCACATTAAACGTATGTGCTTATATTACAGTCGTCGACGATACCACATTTGCATTCATAAAATCGTTGAAATATTTTCATTTTCCTACTGTGTCATTCTACGATTAATTTACTGTGGTAATTTAGCTTAAAGTTATCATTGGTGTTTTGCTTCAATATGTTCAATGGTTAAGTGTGCTTGTTGTTATATTAAAGTGTGAAGAGGGAAATGGAAATAGATTATATGTATACAATCAAGCGATGTCGGGTATATTGATATACTTGAGGATATTTTGACATCACATGAGTAACTTCATCCTATTTACTTCTGCCGGGAACGCGTCATCGTTTCTAGTCTGAAAAACGCGACAAGCCTATTTAATACAATTTAGATTTAAACCTGTGTCTGAATGTGGCTTGTGGCACTCACGTTCGATGTCCATGTTCTTCAAAAACCACTTAATGCCAGGCGGCCGTAGGCTAGTCGTAGACAGCTATAAAAATCTTTTATTCATTATAAAAAAAAAACTTCGCTGAAACAAAAATTTATATCGTGTATAACAAGTGAATTAACAATTTTGTTCATAACAAAAAAAGTCATAGCTTTGCTTGTTGATGAAACTCCCGGTAAAGATCATGGGGCGACCTGAGGAGGTTGAGGTGAGACCGCGCGGCGCGCTACCAGCACTCTAGCGCGCTGCCAAGGAGTTGTGATGAAAGGGTCTTGAAAACATCCTTGGGCCCGCGGTCTTGCAGTAGCGAACCAGCTCCACATACCCCGTGCGCCCCCTAGGCGCGGGGACCTCGTAGGAGGATCGGCCCCCGGCCCGAAAAAAAATAATGTTTGTTGATGACAGAAGTCACTTTTTAAACATGACAGCCATGAAGCAAATGGTAATGATTGATGCATGAATGGTTCACCCAAGTCACTAATTCAATAATTTTATTGTAATTGATACATATAAGCTAGCTAGGATAAAGGATAAGACGTCCGGTGCATTGGTGTTGAGCGATGCACCGGTGTTCGAATCCCAGGCGGGTACCAATTTTTTTAATGAAATACGTACTCAACAAATGTTCACGATTGACTTCCACGGTGAAGGAATAACATCGTATAATAAAAATCAAACCCGCAAAATTATAATTTGCGTAATAACTAGTGGTAGGACCTCTTCTGAGTCCGCGCGGGTAGGTACCACCGCCCTGCGTATTTCTGCCGTGAAGCAGTAATGCGTTTCGGTCTGAAGGGTAGGGCAGCCGTTGTAACTGTACTGAGATATTAGAACTTATATCTCAAGGTGGGTGGCGCATTTAAGTTGTAGATGTCTATGGACTCCAGTAACAACTTAACACCAGGTGGGCTGTGAGCACGTCCACCCATCTAAGCAATAAAAAAAATAAAAAAAGCTATGTTTATGTTGCATGCGACTCAAATTTTCCATTTATTTGTACATTTCTGCCAACACTGATGATGCCACTTTCATAAATCTGTAATTACAGTATTAACATTATTGATATACATATTTTGATTTTCCGACAGAGTTTTTAATGTGCACCAAGTTACGCTGTGAGATTATTGCTTGAACTTCAACCTCTTTGATAATTAATTGATACCATGTGTAGATATGATTTTTTCTGTTTGTATTTCTGGTTTCCGATATGTATTCCGGTATTATTTTGTTAAAAATTTTCAGATCCACCAAAATATCTTTCACAAAGATAGTGATTCCAAATGGGAACCAAATCTAGCCCCGCGATGCAATAGTCAAGATTACTCAACTAACGATTCGATAATTTGATTTTGAAATTGATACAAATATTGAAGAGAGGTTTTTAAAATATTTCATTTTCGTCCTATGATTGAAAATGGACCATAATCACTGATCCTGAGGATTTAGATTAATTTTATGTGTCATTTGGTTTTCCTATGATGTTTTAGAAAAAAACGTGACTATATCCAAATTTTTTATCGTTTTTTATTGAGTCCTTTCCTTCCTTTCCTTCCTTCCTTTGAAGTCTTTATCTATTTATTAATACGTAAAGCAAAAACTTTGTACCCCTTTTGACGAAAATTACGCGGACGAAGGAGTATCCCACACTTATAAAGAATATATAGAAGGAGTGCAGAATGTCATTTTTTTTTAAATTATGCATAAAAAATACATTAAATCAATAATAAAAACACTACACACACTACCATGTATTTGACACAACACACATATATATATATATATACTTTTTGTTTATTGTCAAACTTTTGTTATTGTTAAAGTCTGTGGTCAAATTGAGAGTAAATTGATTAATATTGTTTGTCTTTAATATTATTTGTCCATAGTCTTTAATAATATTATTTGTTGCTGTTTGTTGGAATGCTCGTTCTCTCGCTCTTTAGGGCTTTATTTAATACGAGTATGAAGTTAAAATTTTTATGTAGAAACAGTTAGGTTGCTCTGTTGTCGGTATAATTTTTCGGAAGAGATATGTTACATTTAACATAGGTACCCTTTTTTTCCTACCTAAGCTGATAGGCTTGAGAAGCTAGGAAACAAAAAAAACATACTCCATTGTACTTTTCGAAACTTGTTGAAAGAGGAAGTATTTCCTCTCACTGACAATAGGAGAAAGCCTTGTAAGTCCTTTGAAAAAAACAGAATATTTAAGATTAAATCAGATAGAGAGTATCTGCATGCTTAAAGTTGGTTTGAAATGTCGTAAAAGATAAAAGTGCAATATTTATGTTAAGCTAAAACTATAATCTATTTTTACTACACAGCTATTAAAGTATAAGCAATTACTTGAAATAGGATTTCAAATTTTGTGTCTGCGATGATACCATTTATTGGTTTCAAAGTATCTTTGACGGCGAACTCGTATCGGTGAAGACATAAACTTTTACGATTTCAATTACTTGAAACTCGCAAGTGGACATCATATCGATTGTATGTTTAAAATAAAAAAAATATTTTATGATCAGTGCAAGAAGCAACTGATAATTTTATGCAATGCATTAGGCAGTTTTGAAAAAAATCAGACGAGCTTTGTAAATTATGAATTGTGTTTATTACTAAAATTCCCTTAACATTGGCAATGATCATTTTGTTCCTTAAGTTTTAATATCAATATACTTAGTCTGGCCATAAATACTGTTACAATTAAAAATAAACAAAATATTACATTTGAATTTGGAATCTGTCATTTTTATATGATTGCTCATTGAGTTTTTTTTCATTTTGGTGCCAATACATTGTACAATATTTTTCGATATTAAAATGGAGTGAGGTGATAAAGAGAACCGAATCGCTATGCTTGCATTACACAAACTAGGTATGGAGCCAAATGCAATTTTTAAAACTATCCATACGCTTAGTGTTAGTAAAATGTTTGTGTACCGGGCTATTAATAGGTGCAATGAGACCTCCTCTGTTTGTGACAGAAAAAGATCTGGCCGTCCACGTAGTGTTCGTATGAAAATGGTGGTCAAAGCAGTAAGGGAAAGAATTCAAAGAAATCCTGTCCGAAAGCAAAAGTTTTTATCTCGGGAAATGAAGATAGCACCTAGAACCATGTCGCGTATTTTAAAAGATGACTTAGGACTTGCAGCCTATAAGAAACGTACTGGTCATTTCTTAACTGATAATTTAAAAGAGAAAAGGCTGGTAAAATCGAAACAACTACTGAAGCGGTACGCAAAGGGAGGTCGTACAAAATTTTTGTTTACGGATGAGAAATTTTTTACAATTGAGCTTCATTTTAACAAACAAAATGACCGTATTTATGCTCAAAGCTCTAAGGAAGCTTCCCAATTAGTCGACAGAGTGCAACGTGGGCACTTTCCGACTTCAGTGATGGTTTGGTGGGGTATTAGCTACGAAGGAGTGAGTGACTGAGCCATACTTTTGTGAAAAAGGTATCAAAACATCGGCACAAGTGTATCAAGATACCATTTTTGAGAAGGTAGTGAAGCCCCTTAACAAAACCAGCTTCAATAATCAAGAATGGTCTTTCCAGCAAGACTCGGCGCCAGGTCATAAAGCTCGGTCTACGCAGTCTTGGTTGGAAACGAACATTTCGAGCTTCATCAGAGCTGAAGACTGGCCGTCGTCTAGTTCCGATCTTAATCCGCTGGATTATGATTTATAGTCAGTTTTGGAGAGTACGGCTTGCTCTAAACGCCATGATAATTTGGAGTTCCTAAAACAATCCGTACGATTGGCAGTGAAAAAATTTCCCATGGAAAGAGTGCGTGCTGCTATTGATAACTGGCCTCAACGTTTAAAGGACTGTATTGCAGCCAATGGAGACCACTTCGAACAAGCTTTTTATACTTTAAATTGTTTTATATTTATGTATTAATCTAACACACTGTAAAAGTAATAAATGTCATTTGCAATAGAATTTTTTATTTATTTTTATTGTAACAGTATTTATAGCCAGACTAAGTATATGCATGTTATTTGCAGTTTAACACATTTAACACAATTATTTGAAAAAATACACTCTGTATATAGTTTTTGTTTTGGAAAACATGAACAAACGATTACGGTCCGCCTTATTTATATTACAATTCATGATTGTTTCGCAGCCGAAATTAATCCCGATTTCACAATACTTCCTACCACCACTACTCGAGATAGGAATTGATGGAATGAGCAGAGGAGGAAAATAAGTCTAAGCTATACTGGATACGTGACAGTGAAGTAGTCGTAGTGGCTTTTTGTCGAGCGTGCCAACTAGCCCATAGACACAATTCAATGAGTTTCTCGTCGGATCTTCTCAGTGGGTTGCGATTTCGATCCGGTGGTCGATTCTACGAAGCGCACTGCTTTTGCTAGGACCAGTGCTAGTAAGCTCTCTCAAGTTGAGCCCCGTGAGCTCACCTACCAGCCAGTTCGTAGCTGAAATAGCCCCTTAGGCTAACCGTGAATAGGTAGGGAAAAAGTCGTCGTGACAGAAGTTAGCCAAGCTTGCACATGGATATCGCACTTTAAGCCTGCAGATTATTTTGTAAAATACTATGAAAAAAATGGATTTGATTTTATTGCTGATAAAGAAAGGAAACTATTCACGATAATTTCACGTTTGATTTTCACATGGATAGGTTTTACAAGCACAGAAACTTCTTTTCAACTACGATTAGATGCTAAGAATATTTTATTGTATTCTATGAATACAGCTGAATTAGTAATTATGTACATACGTTGCGCTTATAAATCTATATATATATATGTCGTGGATAACGACTTTTAGTAATATTAAGACGGTGGTTTTGATTATTATTTTAAATGATGAAATGTTGTTTTGATAAATATCACAAAATGAAGGGTAGACTCCGTAACGCCACAGTATAAAATGGCGGTACGTGGACAGAGTCGTGGCATTCCGTGTCAGACAGTAATTCCGTCCGTCTCTGTCAGTCAGTCAGTCGGTCAGTCGGTCTGTCGGTATATACAACGAAACTGTCGGTTTACCCTGTCATTGTGAAAGTTGTGTGTGTTGAGTTTCAATAATTATTATTCAAAAAGTTTTATTGACTAAACTGAGTTCAATCGAATACAAGCGATGACGGAACCTACCGCTCAGCCATCCCTGACGTGTGCTGACATATATATATAATGAAAATGAAATGCTGTTCGTTAGTCTCGCTAAAGCTTGAGAACGGCTGGACCGATTTGGCAAAATTTGGTCTTGAATTATTTGTGGAAATCCAGAGAATGTTTAAAGGGTAGATAAATATGAAAATGCTCGGAATTAGATAAAAAAAAAATTGTTTTTCCTTTGATGTGTCCCCCGTCGGATGGATGCCTTTTGTTTGTTTTAAGTTTATTTTATACAAAAGTTTTGGTCTTTTATTTATCGATTGAGGCACTACGACGTCTGCTGGGTCAGCTAGTTATTTCTATATTTTGTACAACAGTGAAATCAACAAATCACTCCTAGAAAAACCTATCAGAAACTATCATTTAATTTTAAAGTACATTCGACGAACAAGCTGTTTCCCAAATTACATGTTTATGCAGTTTGTAATCTTCTTGCATCGGATGAGACTATAAATAAAACTTTCGCGCGATGCAAGCGCGTAAAATCGAAGCCGTGGATGTCTGGAACTCGTCCCTGCGCACCTGCAACAATTTTTATAGTATACATTTGCATTAATTCAATTAGTCCTGTTTCCAACGACGCCGTATAAATGGGTTAGCCGGTAAGTGGTGGGATCTAGCCCGCATGCCTCACTATGCAACGGGTCTCGACTAGATCTTACAAATACAACGTTGATAGTTAACCAGTTATCGGACCAAGAACATGTTTTAATATCGTGATTTAGGTTATCATCATCCTCTATGTCTTACTTTGTTTCATCACGTACCTGCGACCGACTGAGATATATGTACGTTTTTATATTATTATTATTATAGTTTTTTTCATATTAGGGCATATTTCTCCCCGCGGGAGTTGCTGGACTTCTACCGGGCGCGTCCGTAGGTGGCGGATAACGGGCCTCTGGGCTCTATTCCCAGGGGTATCGTCCGGTCTCTCTCGTTCTGTTACAACGAGAGAGACCGAACGACGTGGACCAAAACCAGCTCCGGGGGTTCCAAGCTCTCCTCCCCCTTCACTTGTTGAAGGGTGGTCCTCCTGGAGATGCGTGGGCCTCCACCTTTTATTCTTTTCCTTTTGATTATTTCGTTAATTTATTTACTGTCTTTTTGTTATCTTCATTTGTTTTATTTATATTTTGATTTGTAATCTGTAACTTTCTTCGTTTTACTGTTTGGTTTATCATTTTGTGTTATTCTCTATCCTGTCTTTCTTCGCCTTTGGTTTTTTTTTATTTTTGGTTTTATTTGTTTTATTTTCTTCTTCTTTTCATTTCAATCCTAATCCTAAGCTTTGACACCCGGTGAGAGGATGCATGGCCGGTGGGCGACCGGTCGCTAGGGTGTCCCAGGGGACCGCACCCCGGGCAAAAAACAAAGGGAAACCAATGAAGATGTCCAGTTTGCAAAGAGTAATACCCCAGGAGGGTACCCGCCAAGCGGGAGAATCCCTCCGTACTACCGACTCGTCGGTAGTGCGCAGCCCCTCGTATTCTGGGGGGGGCACAAACTGCACTGAGATAAGGTCCGGGAAGGACGGCGTCAAAAAAGGAGCAGGGTCCTTGAAGGACATAAGTAGGAAGAACGAGTCCGCGAAGGACGTAGTAGCTACAGGGTCCGTTAAGGACAGTGAAGGGAGATCGTCCGGAACCGCTCTCGTGTCTGACGATAGCATGGCCACAGCTGGGTCGGCCCATTCGTCGGCCCGCTCTTCGCCGACACGCAGACAGCGAAAAAGAGTACTGACGATCAGTAGTGACGAGCTTGGAAGTAGTTCCAGCTCTGACGGAGCAGCCTCTACTGGCAAAGGTGGTGTCATGCCGCAATCAAAGAGAGGGCGTGGTCGTCTGCCGACCACTGGTCTGACTGTAGACAAACAGACGTGTCTTAAAACTCAGCGCTCTGAGATAAAAGCCACCGGTAGCATGAGTAGTATGCGCGAAGTAAGAAGCGCAAAAGCCACGGAAGGGAGCTCTAAAAAGGATCCTGAGTGTCGTCTGAAGGAGAGTGCTGCGATGGCCCTGAAGGTATGCAGTAAGCCCGACAACCTGAAGAGTACGTATCAACGTGCCCTAAAGGAATTGGCGGTGACAATAATGGAGGTCACAGAAGAGCTGGCGAACCGTCCCGCGACCCAAGAGACGGAAAGGCTGCGAGCGGTAAACGCCGGTCAGCAGGAGGAGATTTTACAGCTCCGACAGGAGCTGCAGGAGGTACGCAAGGAGCTGGCGCGCATCTCACGGGCTTTGACGTTGTCCAACCCAGTCGAAACCCCAGCCCCAGCTTCAAGCAACACGACAGAGGACCAGGAGGAGCTACGTGTCCAACGCATTATGCGTGCCGTCGGCATCATGGTTGACGCTCGCTTTGCGAGTCTGGAGATGCGGCTGCCCCCGGAGCCTCGCATCAGGCCACCCTTGGCGGCGGATAGACGGAAGACCTGTGAGAAATCGCCAGACCCTCCTCTCATCGTTGATGCTACGCTGGAATCAACATCGGTACAAGCAGCATTGCCGCCCTCCGCGAATAAGAAGACACAAGGCCCTAGACGTAAGACCACGGTGCTAGCACCCCTGTCCGAACTGGGTGCCTTCCCTCCGGCTCCAGTTGTTTTAACCGAAAGCTGGTCCACGGTCACCCGTAGGGGTGCTAAGTCAAGGGGGAAGGTCGTGAGAACAGCCGCAGCTGTTCCACCGGAGGAGAAAGCACCGTCTTCAAAGAAGAGGACGAAGAAGCGGCTTCGAGCTCCGCGTTCTCAGGCTGTGGTATTAAAACTACAGCCAGAAGCCGCAAGCCGCGGCCTTACATATCGGTCCGTCCTTGCGGAAGCGAGGGCAAAGATCGACCTAGAATCGTTAGGCATCCCGGTCCAGAGGATTCGGTCCTCTTTAACTGGTGCCAAGGTCCTGGTGGTAGATGGAGGTGATCAAGTGGAGAAGGCTGATCTCCTGGCGAATAGGCTGAAAGAAATTCTGCCCGCGGAGGGCGTCGAAATCTCCAGGCCATCGGTGACTGCAGCGATGCGCATCAGTGGCCTCGACGACTCGGTGTCGCGTGAGGAGATTACCGATGAGCTCGCCAAAATCGGGGGGTGCCCGTCTGAGAGTATCAAGGTCGGGGAAATAAAGTCCGGTCCAGGCGGGATGGGCCAAGTCTTAGTTCGATGCCCGGTCTCAACAGCTGCGAAAATCGCAGCAGTCCCCAAGCTGAGGATTGGCTGGAGCGTACTCCGCGCTCATTTGTTGGAGGCCAGGAGGCTGCAGTGCTTTCGGTGCCACGAGCTGGGCCACGTGAGCGCACGTTGCCCGTCGTCAGTTGACCGCAGCCGGGATTGCTACCGGTGCGGCCAGGCCGGTTACGTGGCCTCTGGCTGCTCGTTGGCGCCGCACTGCACCGTTTGTGTCTCTGCTGGCAGACCGGCGGACCACGTCTCCGGGGGCAAGGCTTGCGCCAAGCCCCCGAGACAGAGACAACGACGGCAGGATTTCGCCACGCTTGAGAGCGCGCGGAGTCGGCCCGGTATGGCCTCGGCGACACCGATGGACGCCCAGTCATGACAGACGTCCTTCGTGTTCTCCAGGGGAATCTCAATCACTCCGCCAGGGCTCAAGACCTTTTGTTTCAGAGCATGGTGGAGGGATTGACCCACCTTGCGGTGGTTGCAGAGCCATACCGGGTCCTTACGGGTCCCGATTGGGCAGCTGACCTTGACGGCCGGGTTGCCATTATCCGTCGTGGTTGTGTGGGCGCTCCGCCCGAGTTCGCCGTCGTTGAGAGGGGTCGCAGCTTCGTCGCCGTCCTCTGGGCCGAGATGATCGTGGTGGGAGTATACTTCTCCCCCAACAGGACACTTGCTGAGTTTGAAGGCCTCCTCCTTGAGCTCAGCCGCGTCACTAGGAGGTCGCACTCCCGGCAGTTGCTTGTTCTCGGAGACCTCAATGCCAAATCATCGGCTTGGGGTTCCTCGAGGACGTGCCCCAGAGGAAGGGCGGTGGAGGAGTGGCTGGTCGAAAGCGGTCTCGTCATACTCAACCGCGGCACGGAATTCACATGCGTGAGACGTTTAGGCGGGTCCGTGGTGGATGTCACGTTCGCATCGCCGGACGTCGCGTGTCGCATCCGCGGTTGGGCGGTGATGGTTGGTGAGGAGACGCTTTCCGACCACCGTTACATCCGTTTCAGCATCGTTGTGACCCCAGGAGCGGTGTCAACGTCTTCATTCTTCGGTGGAGGCGCGGAGGGTCCTCGTTGGGCCCAGAAGCGCCTAGATGTCGAGCGGCTGCACGAGGCGGCTGTCGTCCAGGCGTGGCGCCTCGACTCACTTGGCGAGCCGATGGACGTACGCGTGGGGGCGGAACGTATGCGCGAGGCCATGTCGCGGGTGTGTGATGCCGCCATGCCCCGCATCAGGGCTCTCGCCCCTAAGCGCCGCGTACATTGGTGGACTGAGGAAATCGCCAACCTGCGCCAGTCGTGCAACGTCAGTCGTCGTGCGTACCAACGGAGCCGACGTCGAAGGACGCATCGAGACCCGGAGGAGCAAGACCGCCTTTACGTAGTGTACAGGACAGCGGTGAGGGCCCTTTGCGTGGCCATCAGAATGGCAAAGGAAGCCGCCTGGAACGATCTACTCGCCTCGCTCGATCGCGATCCATGGGGGCGGCCCTACAGGCTGGCGCGCAATGCGCTTCGACCTTGGGCTCCCCCTACGACCAGCACACTGCCACCCGAGACTTTGCACCGGGTGGTCGGGGGTCTATTTCCGGACTCATCCGGAACGGCTTTCGTCCCTCCTGTAATGGCAACGGTGCAGGTCGCTGACGGCGGAGAGCTGGAAGGTGTGTCCCAGGCGGAATTCAAGGCGGTGGTGGCGAAGATGCGCTCGAAGCGCACGGCGCCCGGCCCCGACGGTCTGTCGAGCAAGGCATGGGCTCTCGCCCTAACTGAAGATGGTTTGGGACCTGCACTTCGAAGGCTTTTTAGCAAGTGCCTCCGAGAGGGCAGGTTCCCGGAGCCGTGGCGTACGGGCCGGCTGGTGCTCATCCCGAAGGACGGTCGCCCTAGAGATGAGCCCTCCGGGTATCGCCCGATAGTCGTGTTGGACGAGGCCGGTAAGCTCCTTGAGCGTATCGTTGCCGGGCGTCTTGTTCAGCACCTGGAGAATATTGGGCCGAATCTAGCGTCCAACCAATTTGGCTTCCGGAGAGGTCGGTCGACCGTGGACGCGGTCTTGCGCGTCCGTGACCTCACCGACCAGGCGTGCTCTGGGGGGGGCGTGCTATTGGCTGTGTCAATCGATATAGCCAACGCCTTCAACACGATCCCCTGGAGTACGATCATGGAGTCATTACGATTTCACCGCGTGCCTACCGGTCTCCGCAATCTGATCGAAGATTATCTCTCAGGGCGGGCTGTAGTCTTCCCCGAGCGGAGTGGGTGGGGACGGAAAACAGTGTCGCGGGGGGTTCCACAGGGGTCGGTACTGGGTCCGCTCCTGTGGGATATAGGCTTCGACTGGGTCCTCCGTGGGGCTAACCTGCGTGGCGTCGAAGTGGTTTGCTACGCTGACGACACGCTGGTGACGGCCCGCGGAGACGACTACCGGTCAGCAGCCATCCTGGCTGTAGCAGGTGTAGCGACTGTGGTGAGTCGAATAAAGAGACTCGGCCTCGAGGTGGCCCTTCATAAATCCGAAGCAGTGTGCTTCCACTCGGCTCGGGAGGGGCCGCCTCAAGGCGCGAATCTCGTAGTCGGTGGTGTCACCATTGCTGTCCAGCCGAAGCTCAAGTATTTGGGCCTTGTGTTGGACAGCAAATGGAGATTCGACCACCATTTCAAAATGCTGGTTCAAAGGCTGATGGGGACGGCGGGTGCGCTGACCCGTCTTCTTCCCAACACCGGTGGATGCAGCGCCGGTATCCGGCGACTGTACCTGGGGGTGGTGCGTAGTATGGCCCTGTACGGTGCTCCCGTGTGGTCGCCCGCACTTACCCCTTGGCCACAGCCGAGAGCGGTGCGAATTGCGGTGCGTCGTGAGGCGCGGCAAGCGGGAGCGGCGAAAACAAATGGTAGACAACCTATGAAGTATGCCACAGCTACTGGCGGTGCGTTTTGCGGTGCGTTGCGAGGAGCGGTGAGAGGCGCGTGACATCTGGCGGCGACGAGCTGCACGATGTGCGAGTGAAACAAATGTACTAGACAATATGGAGGCGGCCACAGTTCAGAGCGGCGCGCGCGGCGGTGTCGGTGGACGCATTGAGGCATCGCGCGACCGAAACAAATCATTTTGTTTTTACCGCGCGTTGAGCTAATAAAATATAATGGATGTGGAACAATTCATTGGTGAAATACTGAGTAGACCAGAAATATGGATGTTAAAACATCCACATCATAAATATAGGCATGTTATAAAAAAAATGTGGGACGAAATAAAACAACTATTTTCTGGTACTAATGGTTTCCTAGATACTCTTGGATAGGATTATTGAAATAAAATTTGAAATTTGAATTGATTTCGTATTCTAGATGCTTGAACCGTTGCTCGATTATTCCGTCTTGATCTGCGTACGCTATTGTGAATATTGGAGTCTCCAAACTGGGAAACAAACTGCTGAAAATCTGCATCTCTGTCTCCATCACTTTCTTTTAAGGCACGAAACCTTTATAATCAATCTCGCGTGCTTTTTGTTTGCCTTTACACTTTTCGTAAAAATACGAAATTTATTAGTTAGAATACCAAACGCGTACTGAATTGTGACACTTGCCCGGGCTAATATTTTGTCGAAAATTATTTGGTCCGCATTTAAACTACCCGGTGGATATGGGCGCATCAAATAATTTTTAAGAGGATAGGCTTTATCAGCAATTAACACGTATGGTAAATTGAGATTTGAACCTGGTAATCTCTGTGAAGGTTGAATCTATTAATAATCTATTTATCGGGATAGTTCTTATATTCCTAATATTCCTAATAGAATACCTAATAAATAGGGTGAAATTCGCCAAGTCCTCTCTTTTTCTAACTGGGTGCGCTCCTATTCTTAATTGAATAATATCTTCAGCTAAGAACGCACTTATTTCAAGGTAATATCGTGCCACTTTTGAAAGGGAAATTTGATAGGGCTTTCTAAATACGTGCACCTCTGACGCCGCCGCCGTCGCAACTAGTCGAGCTGTGGCATACCCCCACAAGTCACACCGCCCGCCGCGCCTCGCAACGCACCGCAAAACGCACCGCCAGTAGCTGTGGCCAGGCCCTTACCGCGCGAAACGTGGCTCTGCTGCTCAGAGCTCAGCGGGCGCTCGCGGTGAGGGTCATCAGGGGGTACCGTACCATCTCTCAGGATGTGGCCTGTGCCCTCGCCGGATCCTTACCGTGGGACCTCGAGGCCGAAATCTTGGCCGCGACATACCGACGGAGAAGACAGTCCTCGACTCGGGAACAGACACCCGGCCCGTCGGTTGTCGATCGATGGAGGCATGCTGCGCGTGGTCTGGCGTATGCCAAATGGAGAGAGCGCTTGTTGGAGGAGCTCGGCCGAACTTCGGCCACTCGTCAGCGCACGCTCGAGGCACTGGTGCCTGTGCTGGAGGCATGGTCGGACCGGCGACATGGTGAGCTCTCCTTTCGCCTCACCCAGGTCCTTTCGGGGCATGGATGCTTCGGGAGGTATCTGTGGAGAGTCTGCGGAAGGGAGCACATCCGGGCTGCCACCAGTGCGGGCACCCGAACGATGACGCTCAGCACGCGCTAGAAGCGTGCCCACGGTGGGAGCACCCGCGGCGAAACCTCGTCGCGGTGTTGGGGCAGGACCTCTCTTTGAGGGCTATCGTCGCCCGTATGGTAGAGGACCGGAGTTCGTGGGAGGCCATGGCTGGGTTCTGTGACTTGGTCATGGCGCTTCGTGAGGCTGAGGAGCGCGAAAGGGAATGGGATCCCTCTTCGGCTCCTCAGCGCAGAAGGCGGGGTGTACGGCGCGTGCGAGAGGCCGCCGCTCAGCCCTCGTAGGGACTATCGAGTGCCGGGTGCGGGGGCTCCCGGCACTCGACTGTTGGTCCGGTGGTGAAGCGGTGCAAGGTGGCTCCTGTGCGCCGCTCACGGTGTGTCGCCCGAGACGAGGTTCTACGGGATTTTCCCGGGGATGAAATCCCGTCTTAACATTGGTACGGGTACCGCCTAAGGCGAGACTTTCGGCGCGCATCGCGGTACCGTAAGTTTCGTGTAGTCGGTGTGGTGGAGCTCGATGGGGTTTAGTCGGTAGTCGTTCTGCGGGGCAAGTGCTTCGCGCGCCTTTTTCAAGGCGTAGTCTCCTGTGAGAAATTGGGGGAGGTGAAGGACCTCGGCCCTTCTCTTCTCCCCTTCTTCCTCTCAGGAGGCGCCGGAGTCCGACATAACCCGGTTCGTTACCCCCCTCGACCGGGTATCCGTAAATGGATTCCCCAGCGTTAAGGGCATATTTCTCGATATCAGATGTACAAAGTCGTCGTAGTCGTTATTTAAACTTTTCAAACGAATCCATCTAAATTTTGTTTTGAATGGATGGATTACATGAATGTATTTAGGTAGGCAGCCGTTTGGCTGTGCCCCTGACATCGCTGACGTCCATGGGCGACAACAACCACTCACCATCAGGTGGGTCGTATACTCGTCCACCTACAACGGCAATAAATAAATAGATATTTTTGCGACGTCTTTAGAATAAAAGAGCATTTTAACTAATTGTTCTAAAAATTACAATCAAGATAAAAAAAAGCAAAGAAACCACTAACAAATCCACTTAATGAAGATCTTCTTATAAATTCAACTTTAAGCTTCTATATTAAGGACCAACTTTTCCGATAGGCTTATTATGAATTAATAAAAATGAAAATTAAATATGAGTTTGTTTTTTTTGCTTGTAAAAATTCTGCAATAGTTTCAATTGGAGTTTATCAGTGTACAGGTATCACAACTGCCTCGTTACAAACGATCGTCGTTAAGCATTCGGCGCGTGTCGGTGTCAGCTAGACTGGTTCATGAGACATCTTGCGTCTGCTTAGTTTTAAAATTTTTTACTCGTGCTCTAAAGGTGCAAATACCTACGATAGCCTATGCGGCCATTAATTATGTAAATTATTTACAGAATTAAACGTGCAATCTTTTCTTTAATCATTATTAATAAAACTTTGTTATTGCAAGATTATCCTAAACTTGTAATAAACTTGCAATAACTATACTGAGATCTTAGAACTTATATCTCAAGGTGGGTGGCGCATTTCCGTTGTAGATGTCTATGGGCTCCAGTAACCTGTGAGCTCGTCCACCCATCTAAGCAAAAAAAAAACCAGGGACGTATTCGTGTGTTACATCAAAAAATGTATTTTAATAAATCGATAGCAATTCAAGAGCGGACCAAATTGTTCCTTTTAATTTACTTGTACACGTGTTCGCTACAAGAGAAGTCACTTAAGGCTGTCAGTTACCCCGTTTACTGGGCACCTTCATAACGACAATAAAACATTAGACGTAAGTAAGAGGATCCGGGCTAACTGCCTTCGCACATCACCGGTTTCTTTGTAAACCCACAATGAATTACTAATAGAAAATGTTTTCCCACGATTTCGTAGACACTGAGTTTATCAACTCCTAACGGTCATACTAGCACTTTTACTTACGTAAGACGTGCTGGTCATGGTAAGCTTTTTCGACAATTTGATTTGCATCACTTAAATTTTCATGTCGAGGGATGAAAAGCTTAAGCGATATTTCGCTTAACACGCGACATTTATCTTTATAATTAAAGGTCCGTTTGATTTGGTATTTGTATCAACAATTCGATGTTTTTAATTTTATTTCAATTACGTTTCCCCCATTCAAACAGCTGAAGAAGATTTTTGTCATAATATTTTTTTCCAAATTTTAAACATTAGGTATATGGCTCTCCTGTAAACCTGCAAAAATAAACGAAATAGACTTTTACTCCTCGATGTGATTGTTTTTAGGAAGGTCGAAGGAAACATGTATAAAGTTCATTCGATTGGTATTATTAATATTTCGATACATTTTATTTGCTCACACATGTTGAATGTGGTATATTTTTTAACCATTAGACTAAATAGACCTAGAGAATAAAAAATCCTATATAGTGGAGCTAATAACAGCTTTACAACATATTTTGTAGAATACAAAAGAAATCAACGGTTTTTCGCCTCACCCCGCATGTTTTTGTTTACAACAAAAACTTCCTACTTGCGTTAGAGGCATATGTAAAACATGTAAAACAAAACTGCGACATTTTGTGAGACGCCTTATGATAACCTAAAAAACCGAAAGCACTTTTTCTTTATTCTAAAAAGTCGTGGGGTAACAGACTAGCCGCGACATAGGTTTTCGAAATATTAATCATGTCTGACTAGAAATGACTTAATTTACACTATAATTACAATTTAAATTTATTATTTTGTATCTTGGAGTGAGACACAAAAAAAATTTCGGTACCTAGTTAATTATAATACCAATACTATTAGCTGGATTATTAAATTATAAATTTTAATAAATGCAAGCTGTTCTTGCTATATCTATTACATGTTGTAACATAAATGCTATAGATTTAATTTATTTTCCCATTCACGCAGTGGTCGTTTTAAAGATTCTTTAATCGATATGACCGTTTATTGAATTAAAATTATATTTAATGTTTTTAGTACATAATAAATACGTTATGTTTTACTAATATTATTTTTTTCTGCAGCACTGGTTGACTGGTAGAGAATGCCATAAACATATAAATGTCCGCCAATGTATATAAATACATAAAGCCTAATAAATAAATATTGTTAATAATCGCAGTGTAATCAACTGTATCTTACACCTTACTTATTAACATCCTATGTTCTAACAATAAATGTAATATAATAATAAATTCTAATTTAAAACAGTGACTTCTTAAAAAACCGAGCTATTTATTTCTAGTTAATTTTGTATAGGTTTTATATCTTTGTAGTGTGTGTAGGGTTTGTAAGTCATCCCCTGAATAGCTTGCGATGGATTCACGCCATATGGCCGGGCACATGCGCCTCACCGTCCACTGCATTGCTCCAAATTGCAGGTTACTTCGATTGGTCTCATTGAATTAAACAAGGGGATGTAAACGTTTGACAAAAGTACGTTAGAAATAATTGGCGATATTTTCATTACACGGTCTTCCTCTTCTAGGTCACGCGTTTTAGTTAATAATAATAATTCTACATTAAATGATATCGTCGTCTCATTGAACAATTTTTTTACGTAGGGCAGGTTACTCTTTAAGTAAATTGTAAATGTAATAACTGTATATGAACTTTTTAATATAAATACACACGGTGAATGATACTTTCTCAAATATCAATATTACACTCTCAATTAGCTGAGAATTGTATTATTGCATTCGTGTTTTATTTTTGTTCGAGCTGCAGATAGTTTAATACTGATCAGCATGTAACAAAAAATAAGAATAAAAATAAACAAGAAGTTTTCCCTTTTTGTGGAGTATTAATAATGTGGAACATAATGAAAAGTGTGTTCACAAGTGTTCAAAGTTTGTAAATTGCAAACAATGGACATAATTAATACTGGCTGTTACGTACATATTACGTTAATAGCGTAAGCTTTTGTGGCTTATCTTAATTCTTGCAAAGCTTATTTGTAACCTATAAACTACTACATATAAATATAACCTACAAATTTTACAAAACACATTTTCTCATTATATATTTTATATGAATACCCCCAAAGCTGGTATTTGTCGAAAAGCGAACCGAATCACAACGAGCGTGCGAGATTAATGTTCCAACGTGACGACGTATTAATTGTTAAGCATTGTTTTATATAGGAGCAATATGTTGTAGGCGGTGGGCCGTTATCTGATGAAATATGTCCGTTATGATTGGCAAACAAACAGTATGGCGCGTCACCATATGTCGCGGCACGTGCGCCCGCGCATCGTTGCGCACTCAGGGATGAAACTACAGACCACAGATATAATATACGATTGACAGATATTGTTTATAATTAATATAAAAAGATAATTTATGTAATAGTTATTAAAATATAGTAACATATTTTATTTATAACTAGCTGTCTGGGCAGACTTCGTAGTGCCTCAATCGAGAAATAAAAGACCTAAACTTTTGTATAAAATAAACTTAAAACAAACAAAAGGTCCGACGGGGGATACATCAAAGGAAAAACAAAAATTATTTAATTCCGAGCATTTTACATATTTATTTACCTTTTAAACCTTCCCTGGACTTCCACAAATAATTCAAGACCAAAATTAGCCAAATCGGTCCAGCCGTTCTCGAGTTTTAGCGAGACTAACGAACAGCAATTCATTTTTATATATATAGATAGATAGATAGCTAATACAAATCCTCTAACTGTAGGAATAAAATTTTAAATTAATCGTGAAATTAAAACAATAAATATCTTTATACGATTGACAAGTTAACGGAGTCATGATATTAAGGGTCTACCGATATTCATAGACTGATCGTTTTAAATGATTGCCTTTATCCACCTTGAAACATTAGATAGCAGTCTCATTTGTATCGGAAAGACAACCCCCTTTTAGTCTCTATACCTGTCATGAACTCACGACTCTCTTCGATGACTCAAAGAAGTCGTTATTGCATACCTAGTGGTCCCGACATAATTTAAGGTCTCTTTTTTGATGCACTTCTACTTTTAGTATGTTTTTCAAAGCTATCGTAGGACTGACACTACCGTTTTCAGGTTTTTTTTAAAATAAAAACTGTATGAGCAGGACCTGTAGTGTTATCACCGTAAACAGCCCATAGGTAGTATAATGGTATGTTGGTGGCATAAACGAGTTAGTGAGTTAGTTTTAAAGCACTTGGTTATCGTTAGCATGAGCTGCCATTATCACAAAAAAACAGATTATTTAATAAGACAGGTCAACGAGCATTATTACTCTGTGGTCTGAGAAGCCAGTGCTCGTGTGCCCATCCGTCAGTATGATAGCTTGTTAATCATTTTTCGGTCGACGAGGTTCATTGTTTTGCTCCCAACACGGATTATAATTCATACTCAATTAATGCAGAGCGTGCAAAATTATTACAAAATTACTTTTTCTAGCACAGAGACAGCATCTGTAGCTGTTATGCAACATTGCCTCGGTTGATCGATTTAATAAACTTTTTATTTATCACTCGTCAGCAAAATAAAGAGGTAGATATCATGTGATATATTTACGTTTACTGAGTCAGTAAAATTATATAAAATTCAGGCTTAGTAAATAGATGGATTTAATGATGTAGGCAACTCAATAATTTTATAACTTCAATCTCGAACAATGAAGTAAATGTAACAAAATCGCGTTAACAGTGTTAATTCTGAGTGCGGTCGCCCGTATGTCGCGGCCGCGGCTGCGACCCTATCATTGACATTGAACTCATGAAAAATGGGTGAATCGGGGGAAAGTACATCAATATTTTTTTTATACTTGGATTGGATATATTAAATTTTATTTATTAGGTTTGAGTATTTTCTTCGGTTCAGTTTTCGCCACTCGTAAAAATAATTTTAGTTAATTTTAAGGTTTAATCTCTTTATTGTCATTATACTATTTCGGACATTTCGAATAAATTACAATTTTTGAGGTCACAGACTACCGTAGGTTTATAGTAATTTTGTTGTTTTGTCACATAGACGGGGTAAATTACTGGAGCCGTATTTTAAATTTATTGAAGTTGCTTAGTGAATAATTTATAAGGTATTGTTTAAATGGACTAGTAGAGTTCTGAGATGTATGCGTTTAAAATGTTTCGGTCAAAATAAAAAACGGTTACTTTATTTTTTTTCCTGCAAAAAGAATATAGGTATAACACCTCAAAGAAACGCTTGGTCTTTGCCTACATCATTCGCCATGAATAAGCTAAGAAATGAAGATGAGATAACAGTCAGAGAGTGTGAAGCCAATACAAAAAAGCTTAGAATAGCATCATACCTTCTCTTCCCATGGGTGTCATAAAAAGCGATTATGGAAATCAGCGGGGAATGGAGAATTGTTCTCAGAATATTATACCAGCCTATTAAAGTCAGCTATAGCCAAACGGTATACGTTGATGGTGATGCATCAATCAACAGCCCACTGAATTTCTCGCCGGATTTTCTCAGTGGGTCGCGTTTCCGATCCGGTGGTAGATTCTGCGAAGCACTGCTCTTGCTAGGGCCAGTGTTAGCAACACTCCCGGTTAAAGCCCCGTGAGCTATCCTACACGTCAAGGAGAAGCTCAAATAGCCTCTCAAGGCTGTCGTATAGGGAAAAAAAGAAAAAAAATCCGTCTAGAAGCAGTTACGCGTTCTGCTTTGAAGGGTGGAAAGCCATACATTACAATTGAGACTTCAACCTCATGCCTCGAGTTGGGCGGTAGCATTCACTTGTAATTCCTATGGACTCCGGTTACCATTTCACATCAGGTGGTGATGAATTTAAAAAGTCTTATGTCCTCAACCGTTTACAGGAAATAACAAAAAAATATATTCATAAAGTCAATTTCGGATTATCATTAACAAAAACTACTAACTTAGGAGCAGATACTTACGCAGACGGCACGCATCCTGCATATCCGTCTGAAACCGAATCATCTCAGCATGTTCTATTCTTCCTTCTGATCATCGGTCCATTGTAGTATTTTCGTCACTTTATCTCACTACTAAACTTCAGCAGCTCATTTACTAATCATTGCTAGGATAAGTACTTAGCCCTATGATAAGTGCCCCGTCGAAAAAGATCCGAAGAGTCTTGACTCTGCTGCTAGAATAACTAACGTGCTTGTAGAACGGTGACCACTCACATCATTAGGTGGGACGATCGTCTTTGAAGAAAGACGTCAAATTATTTTTAGATGTTCTTTTTTCTTTAATTTGATCATTTATTTATTCCGTAATATATATAGCTAGAGCTAATCCGAAGCAAATGTTATTGTTTAATAAAGATATCATTAAAAAAATTGTGTTTTAAATGTTGATTATGTTATTAAAAAATATACTTACTTAAAAATTAACTCTACCGCCAAACCTCCTCCATGTGGTTGGTAAAGGTGAAGAGTATACGTCGAGTTGTAAGCCCGCATATATAAGCTACTTACATACGTGCGGTGATTTGCATGCTCGCCCATACAGATTACATCCCTGATAACTTTTATGACTGCACTTAAATGCTAATTGCGACATAAGCTATACTCTGTTGGAAAAAAAACAAATTGCCACTTTAGATTAGTAGTCGATGTGAAATTTAAAAAGTACCTATCTATTTTTTTATTGATTCCCACAGGATATAAATTGACCCTAAATAGAAAATTCCATTAATATAGATAAGATTGCGAATGATCGTTCACGCAATTAAAACTCCCCACATGATTTAGTCTTTTCGGAAATTATTTTCTCGTCGCAAGCCATAATTTAAGAGAGATAACACCGAAAGAATTAATTTTAAATAGCATTTCGCGACAAAAGAAACAATATATCTATTGTATCCGCAATTAATATGTCGATTCTTAAAAAGCCGAAAGAGATACGTTTTAAAACAAATAAATATTGAGGTGTAGCTTGAGTGTATATCTATTATTAGAGGATGATATTAATTGCGTTCGTGCACCTGGGCCTCGCAGGTGACTTGTTTTATTTTAGGGTCAGCAGTTTTGACACCGCGCGTGATGTAACCACTTTTGGATTGTGGGAATTGACACGTTTTTGAAAATGTTATCACTAATTGAATTGTATTACTGAAAACTTTAAATGCATGTTTAATTATAGGTTAAAATGGAATAACGTTTGATACTGGCATTATACACTCCAATTAAGGCTTTAATTTCATGACTCAATGTGGGTGGCGTTGACGTCGTGATATTTATGAACCAGGTGAATCCATTCATCCATCGGTGCAATAAAAAACGATATAAACTTGATAAGACACCAGCTATCTCGTAGACAGGCGATCTTAAACTGACGAACCTGTGAGGAAACCTAGATAAATTTATCAAGGTTATTCAAATTGAATAATATGTCAAATTCAAATTCAAAATCATTTATTTCAACTTAGATGTCAGTATGACACACTTGTTGAATGAATGTGGTTAAATAGGAAGGCCGGCTGGTGTCTTAATATTGAATGATACTATTTCTAGTGTTGAAATCCTCCGGCATCCACAATGTTAACTAAGGAAATACCTACTTTGACGATAACACATTGTGCAATGAAATCAAATCTGAAAAGGTGAGAAATTTGAAGCTGTACATTGTGAGCTCGCACGGGTACCTACCTAGATAACACAATTCTGTTTGTTTCAGTGTTTCGTTCCGGTTTCAAATGTTTATTAGCCGTTAACACTAAGCACAGTTGAGATTTCGGTCTCATAACTCAAGGTGTGACGCCGTGGTTCCGATTCACACCTGGTCAAATGAGCTCGTCCGCCCGTATGAAAAGTCAAAAACTTATTAACACCAAAACGTCATTACGAACATCATTCGCGGCAATAAAAACGCTAATTGATCTTTTTTTATTTAAATTATACCTATATATATTTAAGAAATGTGCGTAATAGACAAAAGATAACATTGATTTCTGATATAAAGAGATTATTTCGATACAATTACAACCTTTATAGGGGTATTTGTGGTAGCTTCTTTTTATTTTTATTTTTATTGCCTAGACGTCTACCACGAGCTTGCCTAGACGTACACAACCAACTTGTGACTACCGCCAACCTCTTTAAGACTAGAGTTATTTTGTTTAAATACAAACAAGAGAAAAACACAAATTGAGCTTTAAAAATTAAATTTATATTCATTAAGGAACCCAAGTTTACAATACACCAATTTTTCTCACTCAAAAGATCTTAAATACGAATATAAGATTAATCGATCAGCGATGTTGACAAATTATCGGAATTATTATCTATTTATTCGAACTTCTTTACTAACTTCTATTATTTTTTTTACACATAGTTTTAAATTTTCTTTATACTGCACAGAAGTGGTAGTCACCGCCAAAGTTATGTGAATGGGAGGACGAGAGGTAGATACGACTAACAAGATGATATTAGAAATTGTATTAAAATATAATATTAAAGGTAAATACTATAATATAATAATACTACCATAATATAATATAAAATATTATAATATGGTAGAGAATTCCTACAGCATTAAGTCCGCCAATGTAAATTTTTCATGAAGTGTAATAAATAAACAAATATATTACTCCACATTCCCAAGCAATACAAATATGTATAATACATATTTAAAAACGTTAAATTAAATTGTATCGTTTTGAACTGAGCATGTTGTAAATAGCATGTTGTATTTATCGGCAAACCCATCTTGGAATATTTTATATCATGTGCGTTTGGAAACTAGCGAGAACTAAAATAAATGTGTGATCATGAAAAATCTACTAAAAAGTTAACGTAGACTGAATCAACTTAATGTTTGTGTTATATCCTCCGTTCTAACGCCCACATAGACACCTCAGTCGTTGAATATCACTTGCACGCTGAGAATAGTGATCCGTGTGCTTAGTGCGAGTTTTTAAACGTTCTCGATAGCGTAAAAGTTAACCCAATTTTATATGCAGTTCGAACAGAGCCCCTAGCGGCAAACGTAGGCGAACGATTCCATTCCATACAAATATGAGCTAGCTTT
The DNA here is from genome assembly GCF_030269925.1 of Bombyx mori. Classification (NCBI taxonomy): domain Eukaryota; kingdom Metazoa; phylum Arthropoda; class Insecta; order Lepidoptera; family Bombycidae; genus Bombyx; species Bombyx mori. Next base: position 11,788,547 of record NC_085110.1, read on the forward strand.
TACGCTATCGAAAACGTTAAAAAACTCGCACTAAGCACACGGGACCTTATTTGATAACGGATATTGTAGAGATAGCTTCTATCGCGATAACAAAAATCGCAAGCAATATGCATATTCCGAACAACATTTATTTTCATATTTGAAAAAATACACACTAATCGTACTAATTAATAATGTGTATGGGATGTAAAGTGTGCACGGATAGCACAATTAAAAAATATAATGAACCTATAATTAACGCCATCTGTCGGATATAATAATTACAAGTCATCTGTATTACGATTCTAGTAGATGGCGTCACGCTACTTTCGAATCTTAGTAAAAATTGTATTGTAAATTTCTTTACTCAACAGATAACTTGAATATAAATTTTGACAAAGATCAATCATAGGAATTGTTTTAAAAAATATTTTTTTCATAACAAGAATCTAACTCGTCACCTCTGAGTCACCGCTTAAAAAATCTCTTTCATAAGTCACATAAAGAAGATCAATGTAAATTTCAACATTTATAGCTACTACTCTTACTGCAATATTAAATGGTAAGTATGATTTAATTGAGAAATATATTTTGTGGAGGGTAAGTCAATACAATATCACTGTTTAGACTGAAAGGGTAGTTAGAATGCCTGGACATCAGTTAATACGCACATAATTAATAAAGCCACTAACGCCATCTAGTTAATTTTTAATTCACTATCAACTTGATATTCGTTCATATGATTATAAAAGTTAAGGTATAAGGTACGGTAATTAAGTATATTAATTAGGAACAAATTCGAAAATTCGTCAACAACGCTGCAGATCGGTAGTAACACAGTTAACAGTTTCCAGCGCGTGATTTGCAATACATATGTATAATAATTTGTTTTTATGTAGCTACGGTAATTGCGCGTAAGCATCCGATACGATCGCGCCACCGGCATGTGCACAACTACACGCCTACACATAAATATCGTGAACATTACTTACGACTATTAAATCGTTTTTACATTGAACGATACGATATCGTTATCTCGTCGCCGATAGTCTGATGTTAAAAAGTTTACAGGCGCCGTCAGTGGCTCAACATAGGAGTTTTTGTCGGCAACGATATTTTGCTATCGTATATATCGAATCGGACAATGAAAAAAACGTACGTATACACCTTCGATGTGTAAATAAAACTAGACAATTTTATTAGTCCGATTTTATCGAATTTTATTAACTACTCCCGAAGTCGAAATGTAATAAACACCAAGGTAAACAGTAATCGTCATTTCAGTATAATAATATTTTTCCGACACGTAATGTACTTTTTACAAAGGAAGTTGGTAAGTGGTGTCTGCTTTACGCGCGCATCAGCTGATTTGAACTTTTTTGCGACCTCGTGAAAAATGTTTTACATCGAAGGCGAAACGTATATATATATATACATAGAGCGCTACATTATGAAAAAATATGTTTTTCTAATCTGCGAATAATATTTTTATGTTTCAATACATCTAGGTGGGTATCAGTACTTAAGCTGGCATAATAGTCAAAATATACAAGTCTAAATATACATAGAAAGTGATAGGACAACAACGAAGTGATAAGAACCAATATATACAAATTACAAATACATTGCATATTGAGTCACTCAGAGTAATAGTGAACATTTCTCGACAAATTCATATTCCCATTTATACCTTATATATTGTATATGTATACTATATAGATTGAATGAAATAATAATTTGTAGTCATAGATAAATTAAACTTTCTGTAAACAGAGATGTTTTCTTCCCATAGCCAAAATAAACTTTTTTTAATTGATCTGGTGCTTATTATCTTTGATCATAGATATTAAATTCTTTTTATTTTAATACATTATATCATAATTTGTAAAGTTCATCGAGAGCTATTAAAAATCCCGCCTGTTTAATATTACTCCGGTTGACCATCTTTTAGTTTGTACAATGAGATCGTGTCTGATATCAGTTAACACATGTTCTTGAATAACCCTTAAATTAACAAATATCTTATTTAACTCTTTGGAGATAAATACATAGAACAAAAACCGTCACAATTTATATAGAACTTATTATGTATAGCGGGACAATAGAAACACACACCTCGAAATGTTAAAGTCGCTCATGACGGCGGTATTTCAATTTTTTTTAAACCAGCAACACTAAATGGTACGATTTAAAATAATAAAATAAATATAACTAATTTAATTTTATATGTTATGGATGGTTATTTTGTTCAAATGGTACATTTGAAAGAGTCAAAGGGTAAATTTGTTTATTCAAGAATATATTTAGTGTATCTAAGAAACACGGTCCAAGGTAATAATAATTATACTCTAAAACAACAATATCGGTCATGGAATATCATTCGATTACATTATTTTAAATATCGATTAAAATTCTACACACAAATAGTATTTGAATAGTATAGAGAGGTAACATTTTATAACGTTTATATGCTGAGCGGAAGGAAACATGACTTCAACTAATCTAGAAGTAGCACTGTTAAAGATACTGTTTAAATGTACATCGAATGTTTTATTTTTAATTGTTTCCAAATGTAATCGAATCCAAAATCGATTTTAAAACGATTTTCCGTCAGTGATTGCGTGAAAATTATGAACTACAGTTTTCACGCAATAACGATCCGGCTGTAAAAAAAATGTTCTTTAAAATTATTAGATTATTGATGTAGATCTCACTCCGATGACAGAATTGGGCAAAAGGAGAAATAATAATGATATCAATACAAACATTATGCCAAATTAGATTTTAAATTAACTTACAATTACTGTTGTTCTATCGTCAATGTCTGTTCACTTCCGTTTCCTTCCGCAATAGAATTAAAGTCAAAAATTGTAAGAGTAATATAGTTTAGACATATTAATTTACAAGACAAATGGTTAAATTTCAGGAGAGCAATTTAATTAATGGCCTTTACTTTAAGTTGGATACCATAATTACCTTGTGTTGTAAGCACCGTTTAAGTCATCACTCAGAAAAAGTCGCACATAATAATTTGATCTTTCAAAGATAATTATTATAAGAAACGAGATTTCTCAGAATAATAAACTTAGACGGCAGCGATAATTTAAAATTTTCATTAAATACAATATTATCATAACACATAATCTAATCACATATAAGCTTCACTAATTTATTTTACTTCACTAACGATGTAAGCCTCTTCATACCAGATTTGGAGCCTTTTGTCTTCTTGGTTTGCTCTTTTACACCCCTGAAAATTATTCGAACAATTATCGTTTTTTTTTTGCTATTATTATATTTTGTTTTTATTACATAAGCACATACTTAACGGTTTTTTTTTGTGTTATGGGACCAACCTAGTGGTTTTATAATCGGTTGCACTTTTACTAATGTTATATTAATGTTATGTGATCCAAAATACGTTTATTGTCTTTTTTTTTGGTGTGCTTTGTGTTTGTTGCTGTAAAAGATTTCAGGCGATCCGTGAACTTAGGTTTATTATCCACAATCTGTATGCTTTTTTCCGTATAGAACTCAACGGAAGTAATTGTGTAATTCGTATGTGATATAGATCCCGAATTTTTGCCTAATTATAAATAGCAAAGGAAAAACATAATCATATTCTCTTTTATTTGTCAACCGAATATTCTTTTTAATTATTTTTTTCAGTAACTTACCTATTCACGGACTTCAATGTTTTTATCTATATATGAGATTTCCGTAACTATCCATCCGAGATACTTAAATTTAACTCAAATTCTCAAATTTAGACTGAAATATCCAGAATGGATTGATTTAACCAAAAACAAATGCCACTTTTAAATAAAACCCTGTAACGATTGAATTCCAACGCATTATCTGCAAGCTTATATTCGTAAAAACTCGGTCGTCCTAACTGCGGTGATAAAATCGTATGCGATTCAGTATACATCCCTTCTATCTATGTCTATATAAAAATATCACGTACTCATAACGTGAAATCCGAAATTATTCGTTCGATAAGACTATAAATTTGGTATAAATTATCTTTTGGCGATGTAGGCAGAAAGATTTCTCATCTATCATCGCGTTCGTATAGAATGAGTTGCCATGGTATAGGACATGGTATAGGAGCGTTGCTATAGGACTGTTATTTGATGGACCAGAGTGACACAAGCAATTGTTTATGGCGCAAAAATGTAACTAGCCTCGCTCATTCTAATATCAAACGCGGATGACACTCTGGCGCACCATTATTATTATTGTATAAAACCAAGTTCCCCTCTCAACAGAAGAGATGTAGGCAGTACATAGTAAGTAAGTAGACGTAGATAGTACAGATGGTATTTAAAAAAACAGATAAACTGTTATTCCGTCTATTCACTGCTCAAAAAATCAAGCCAACATAAAGCTAGGTAATTGAGAATAAACAACAACAAAAAAACTCAAACAAAAAAAGAAAAACAAAATTAAAACCATTTTAGAGGTGCCTTTGCGTGTTTCGATTCAAGTAGGTTTTCTGAATTTTATTTTATCCTAAACAGAATATGCATTATATCAAGTTTTGACCGCTAACAGTCTATGCCCCAGTTATTATTATGGTTCTACTAAATTTTTAAAGGTTTTTTACCGCTTACTTTTGATCTGCACCTTACAAAATCTGAACTAAGACTTTTGGGTTAAAATTAATTTTAGACTAGGTTTAGGTCCAGCACGACCGTTCCGTGTGCCATTAAGTAGTGAAATAAAAAAAAAACTTACAAATAACGAGTGAGATCCTCGATGTCAACGAGCATGGAATCTTGACCCATGTGCAGCTCGTCACGAGCCATCAAAAGTTTCACCAGACTGTCGTTTAGCGATTCAATCTGCGAATGCAACTCGTTCACGATCACCTGAAACGAACAAACGATGTTACGGGTAATTGCATTATCATTCATCATTATCCTGCCCTTCTCCCAGTCACCTGGGGTCGGCGCAACATGTTTTCTCCTTCCATACTCTTCTATCATATACAATTTCTTCGCTCACTCCCGTCTTACCCATATCGTATTTCACGCAATCCATCCATTTCTTCTAAGGTCTACCTCTTCCTCTATGTCCTTCCACATTCATCAAATATATATACTGCATTATACGACCACAAAATATTGCTTCAGATTATGAAAGCATTTTTATTGGTATTATTTTGGCAAGCATTTTTACTGGTGATAGGACATCTTGTGAGCCCGCACGGGTAGGTACCACCACCCTGCGTATTTCTGCTGTGAAGCAGTAATGCGTTTCGGTTTAAAGGGTGGGGCAGCCGTTGTAACTATACTTGAGACCTTAGAACTTATATCTCAAGGTGGGTGGCGCATTTACGTTGTAGATTATGTCTATGGGTTCCAGTAACCACTTAATACCAGGTGGGCTGTGAGCTCGTCCACCAATCTATGCAATAAATTATTTTTAAAAAAGCTGTATAACATAGATGTTGCATCAATTGAGTTAGGTAAGATAGTAGAAATTGTTCTTTTTATTTGCATAGATAAGTCAACGAACTCGGCGTGGAGTCGATCAATCTACAGTGCTTATAGGTACTTAAAACATTATGAATGCCCACAACCAACCTTAAGATTGTATTAAATGTCAAATGTATTAAATAATTCACACGAAAGTTATGGGAGATCGTTAGTAAGTAAAAAACACTACTTTGTCCCGCGGACACGATAAAATATATTATTATTATTATTTGGTACTTCTTTATGTTTTCCCGTCTTTTATACGATCAGTTTACTTTTGCATGTATTTATATTATAGTGATTGTATTGATTATATTATTATATATAATAGAGTATATTATAGTGAATCACATAGATTCAAGGAAATTACAAAAAAATATTGATCTGTTTTGTTTAGAATATTATAAATGCACAATTTAAATTCACAAAATACAGTTCCAAATTGAACAAGAATAATATAATATAAAGTCCGAAAGTACAAAATTTTTTATTGCACTTTGATACACTGAAATAACAACAATGTACAGAAAAACGAAATGAGAAAAACTAAACTTATAACTACAATACTATGGGCTTATCGCTGAAAGCGATCTCTTTCAGTCAACAAGTTAACGAGTATATTATATAGTAGGTACCTAGATTCGTTGAACAAAACTAAATGATCGAGTCGTTCTCTATAAATCATAGATCTAAATAATAAGCAAGATTAAGCGGTTACGGTTTATTTTTTATTGCTTAGATGGATGGACGAGCTCACGGCCCACCTTATGTTAAGTGGTTACCGGAGCCCATAGACATGAATTGTAAGGTCTCACTTTCAACAGTACAATGACTGCCCCGCCCCTCAAACCGAAACGCATTACTGCTTCACGGCAGAAATAGACAGGGTGGTGGTACCTACCCGTGCGGACTCACGAGACGTCCTACCAGCAGTAATATGTGCTTTATATTTAAGTAATTATCGGAGCGCGTAAACACCACACGTGATGCCCCTATATAATACATCTTGAGTCATAAAGTCTTCAATTAAATTACATATACTTAATATTCCGCCCTTCAAACTGTAACGCACGAGTACGTCGCGGAGGCAAAACTCTAATTTCGTCTAAATCGTCTAATTTATAAACGCAATTATAAACGCGACCTCAGCTAAATAAATATAACCTTAATTTTTTTTTATATATATAAATAAATAAATAAATATTTACTAACAATCACGCCACGTTAACTGGTCCCGTGATAAGTTCGTAAAGAACTTGTGTTACAAGTACCAGATAACGGAAATAAATATAAGATTTTTATTATACACATACATATATTTAATATACATCCATAACCCTGGAAAAGACATTTATATTTATCATACAAATATCTTTCCCTTGGCGGGATTCGAACCCGCGACCCCCGTATGTAGTGACCATGTCACTTGCCACTACACCAGACGGCCGTTAATTAACCACCGCGTACGAAATATATAATTAATTCAACCAAAACCAATTTGGCATACAAAGTAAACACACGAACGTTCGCTGGTAATATTGAAATAATATATATTTTTTTCATTACAAAGAGAAAGAAAAAACGTTACACAATACTTATTGTGGCTCTAAGAATAAATTCATTGTGTTTAATGGGCTTTGTGCATGAGTAAGCACACGCGAAGACCAAAATCAGATGGAAGGTCGCGGTTTAACCGTTCAAAACAAACCCGAAACAAATTAGAAATGCAAGTATAACTAGACGGCCTTGATTTGCTTAGATTTATATTCTTAATTATGTGAAAATACATACAATCAACAAAATTATTAAATATATTTTTTTTGTCAACAATACATTTGAAGTGGTATAATTGAAACAAGTTTTATGATAATAATCACAGGCTTTTTTTGTTGTTGTAAAACGCCATATTAGCCTTGAGTTTTGTGATATTAAAAGAACGTTGTTCTTTTTTAAGTCGTATATTTTAAACTAAAGTTTTTATGTCTAAAGCGAAACGATTCATAACTTGACATGTGAATTTTGCCCACATTATATTATTTTGACAGTACTTCTATGGCTGCCTCATCCTTCAAAAAGAAACGTATTACATACTGCTTGACGACAAAAATAGGCAGTGTGGTGGTACCTACCCGTGCCGGCTCAAACAAGCCACAATTACAGACGTAAATATTCTCAAATACCCTAATTAGTTTAAAAAGAGGATTTTAATATTTACTGCATACACTCACTTTAGCAAGGTACCAAACTACCACAATCAAATACAAAAGTCGAATGTTAATTGATGATCTAAAAAACTGCTAATTTGAATCTATACTTATATATAAATCTACAGTGGTTTTTACGGATGTTCCGATATAACTACTGAACCATGCATCCGATTGACTTGAAACTTGGTATCCATGTAGAAAATACATGTACTCAATGGATACGCTAATATTTATATGAGTGTTGGACTTCCTACACCAGTTGCGGGGGCGTTAATGATCTTGATGAATCTTGATGAATCTTTGTGGGGGTGAGAAATAATAATGTTAAATTAAATACCCAGCGAAGCGGACGGGTACAGCTAGTTGGTACTAAAGTCACTTAAGTGAGTTTGAGTATTTCCTTTGAAAGAAATTTATTTACCTGCAACTGTGCAATATTCATATCGGTGAGCAGCTGTCGGGATACCCGACGTCGATCAGCAGCTAACGGCGCGCTTGCCTTCTCCATGCTACGTCTTAACATTTCGGTCACGGGCGACACCGGACGGCTGCGACGTTCATGCTAGAAGTGTAATATATATCCACTGAATAACACTTATTTTGTGTATAATGTTGTTCTGATTTCGACCAGTGTCTAATGTAATGTTCAATTCTTACAAAATATGCATAACCATAACAAACTGCATAAACAAAATTCAATATTGTTATTAAATTCCAATTTCAACTATATTGTAAGCAAAGATTTTTCTCCAGCGTTACCGCTGTCCAAAACACACATACAATTCGTATTTACGCTCCGATAAACAAAGGGACACAACTTAACCCACAGACACAGCCCACTGAGTTTCTCGCCGGATCTTCTCAGTGGGTCGTGTTTCCGATCCGGTGGTAGATTCTGTGAAGCACTGCTCTTGCTAGGGCCAGTGTTAGCATCACTTCGATCTGAGCCCCGTGAGCTTACGTACATGTTAGGGCAAACCTGAAATAGCCTCTCAAGGCTATCAGCATAGCTAGGGAAAAAAAAAGGAACACAATAGTCTTGCCATTACTGGACTAGAGTCTCACCTCCATTTGAATACGTGCCATTTCTTTTGCTTGGGCCAGCGCAATCCGCGCCTCGGTCTGAAGTGTCGCCTGTAGTGCATAAAAATCTGACTCTTTCAGCTCAATATGACCCAACGAGTGTGAAGAACGGGACTTATTATTCTTTTGTAAAGCTGATGGACGCAATTTCGCACCTGAAATTATAATGGTTCCAATTCACTTATATCCTTACACATACATAATAATTTTATATTTTTATATAATATATAGTTTTTGGTGTCAGTACATATGAGTCGACTATTATCAAAGCCGGCAATCTGACTTTTGGACAATGATTGGTAAATCAGAAAAACGAATTATTGACTTTGTATTCCATTGGCAGTCACAAAACTCTTCGGAACGACATCTTAGATAAATAACAGGTTAACTATTAACCTTTATTTAATGCAGGTTTTGAACCGTATTCTTTGAAGGAGACGATTATATTCAAATCAATCTGTATTGACATATCAATAATTTTTTTTTGTCCAAATGCACAGATTGCCACCTTTGATAATAGACGACTCATATATAGTAAAGGAACCATTTCCAAAAATATTGACGCTGTTTAGTACTGCTGTTGATTCCTTATGTGAGTGAAAATGTTAATTTCCTCTTATTAAAATAGTGGTTCTTTGCAGGTTTTCATGCAGTTTGATAAGATTGCTGCTTAAGTGCACAAGAATAATCTATAAAATCACATCTTAGGGAACGTACCCATACTACGTGACCAATTTTTTTAGTTTTTTTGACCTCTCCCTAGCTGATCACTCGTAGTATATGCCAAGACCCCCCCTCTCCCCCTTTAGTTTTCACGTAGTAATTCTTAATTATGATTTTTAATCATTTCACACGCAAAAATTTAAAAAAGTTATAATAATTTGGTTCCTTACTCGTCTTTATTGGCTAAGACTGCATACACACTTAAATTACTAGTGAATTATGTAGTGTGAGTTTACAAAGCGCTAAACATGCTATATTCGAATATAGGTCGAAAAAATACGAGATTTCTCTGACTACGACTCTACTCGAAATCGACTACGTGACAAAAACCTGAGCCACCCCCCCCCGCTCCTGTGACTGACCGTAGTATTTTAAAGACTCCGCTCCCCCCCCCTACACGGGTCACGTAGTATGGGTACGTTCCCTTAAGTCATTGAGATCACCCTAGAAGTTGGGTTGGCATTAAATCCTTCTCCCAAGACAGTCTTATTTTCAAGATGCTAATTTAAGGAAAATTTAATTACTAATGTCACCATTGAGGTAGGTAGCACTTTATTATTTTTTGGTAACAATTCCTTTACCGTGTTTATTAAACAAAATATATATATACTTGCAACATCACCAATGGCTACAAAAACATTAAAACAAAGCATTGACTTCCCTTTACAAAATTGATTTCACACTAAAGACAATAAGACAATGACCACAGCATGGGTAGAAACTGTGTACTCACCGCTCTGAAGAGTGCTAATTTTGTCATGTTTTGTTATATTGACCGACAATGGCCTTGTCTGATAAGGATGGTTATAGTTTAATTTACTGAAAAGACTGGATTGTGAAAGACTTTTTGTTTCATAATTTACATTCTTGTCCAAATCTTGAAATTCATTTTCCGATGCTGTTTCATTCATAAAACAAATTTGCAGATTCATCCCTGTATCCACATTGCAAAACACACAACACAATTAAACACAATTTATAATGAAGCAGTGTGATGATAATTGATTTTTATTTCTCACAAATATTAGAATATTAGTTTCCATAAATATTACTTTTCTAAATATTAGGTGTAGGCTTTATTACAACAATGTAAATAAAACATGTAGGAATTTGTACTGACTGATTATTTTTATTCCTTCTAATGAATTTTGAATTAATCTTAAATTGAGACAATCAATAAAATCAAAATCTAATAGGAAACCGGAAGATAACTAAGAGTTCTATCATGCTGAAAAGAATGTGCTTTGTAGGAGAGGCATATAGTACCCAATTTTATATCAAAACCTTTTTGTTAATTTCAAAAGTTAATTATTACTAATATTTTTTTGTACTAGTTTCAATTACTTTCTCAACTATGTGTGTGAGTGTGTATCAAATGGTTATAATAGATATGGCACCATACAAATACCCTTTTATTCATAGATCTAATTGAATTTAAACTCAAAAGCAACAATCAAGCATCCCAGTTTATAGCCCCATTACCATTTTAATAAACAATATTTCATTGGTAACTTAATTAATCTAAAATAAACACCATAAATGAATTTTACAAGCCATACCACTTTGAAGTCGAGACTGTAAGCTAGGTTTTTTCCCTGGGCGCTCTGTGTGTCCCATACTGAAGTATTCATCTGCATCTGCTCCCATAGCCAAACGCCTTCTAATTTCCTCTCTATCATTACGTTTCTGTAATAAATAAAATTATGACATAGTCCAAATTATTTTAGATAAGAATGTAAAACCAATATTCATTGTTTTGTATCATTTTAAAACACAATGGAGATTTAATTAAATTACTTTTTTATCATGATATGGTGCATAGTCAGTAATAGTTACAATCCTAGTAAATTTATCTAATAAGTTAGGATTATTGTCTGTTATTTTTGGCCATTCAATTTCAGTTTGAGCACACCCTGCAACACCATTAGCACGTGGACTTAACGCTATATCATCACATTGGTCTATAGGGGGATTCTTGACATCTGGTTTTGTTAATTTTAACTTGAACAGGTGCAGTCGTTTTTTAAGTCCTGTTTTTTCTACTGTTTCACAATTATCAGCAGTCTCCGGCGACGGTTTGGTAAGCTTCCGCCTTATATTAGTAATTAAGCTCTCAAACATAATAAATACAAATCAGTCTTCTTAAATTTGGCAAAAATATGGCACGTTTTGTTTATAGCACACAATGGTAAACAAAAAAAAAACGACGTTATCCTTTCTTGTCAATCCCGTCAATGTGACATTTTAGGACAAGGTCACACATTTACAGAATGTTCCATTTAATTTGTCTATGGAACTCAACCCAAACTATATTAATTTGGTCAGTTTATCTGTATGTCAAAAAAAGGTTTTACGATGCTTATAGAACTTACGAGGCAACAAATATTATCCACAGACTCGTGATTATCATAAGTAATCGTGTATAAATCCAAGAGAAACCTTGTGTCTTTTTTGTAATGTCTTTGTTCAGGATGAAAATACGGCATTGATTCCATCACTTTGTTTCAACAAAATTAATAAACAATATATTTATACGTGTCAACACTGTCAATAGAACGCAATCGTACACCTTGCTGCTCGAATTGACTTTTAAAACTGGAGACTAACAACCAGCTATACCGCTGAATCACCGTAGAAAGCTGGTTCAAGACGTTTACTACCTACCTATTGTAATTAACTGTTACACATGGCTGCAGCAGACGTGGATCAAACTCCGAGTGTGCATTTACCGTTACTTTTGTAGCGCGTAAATTTAAACTTACTACCAGTGTTACTATAATTTTACACCCATATGGATTAGATACATTTAAATAAATAATTATGGACAAGTAATTATTTTGCGACTTACCCGACGTTCCGCTTCTTTGGCTGCTTTAAGATGACTTTCGATAGCATCCAAATCTAATTTAGGTAAAGCAGTCTCAATATTGTATACATCAAAACTCTCTGAAAACATTCGAAATAATTCATATAAGAGCGGAAACTTAATTATCATAAATAGAAAGATAATTTTAATATTATTATTATTAAATTAAAATTAAAATAATTATATTTTTTATTACCTATTGGTCAGAATAAAATTGTACAGAATACAGTTGTTTACTAAACAGAGCAATTTAATATAGTTTAATACATACCTAAGTCAATCTCTTTGGTGACCTTATCACCATGGACGGATATTTTACTTTGAGCACTGCTATTACTATTTTTCGGCTCTCTAAAACGGTCCCTTGGACCTCTGAAATTTCTCAAATACATCGATATGTTATTTAACAATACAAATTACGAATCTTACAAATATTCACTATCTTCGTTCCATTAAAAACATTGAACCTCATTTTGTGAATAGATTCTAAAATGTAATTAGCCGAATGTAAGAGAAATTATGTAGACTACTCAGACATGAATTAAACCAACTTCTAAATTTACCAGGATTGTTAAGATTACGTCAAATCTATTTTCAATTCCACTCATGATATGTATATGTACGTACGGTTCAAACATATGGATTGCTTTTGCGATTTATGGGTTTTCATATTTGAGACTGAGCCACTTCGAAATTACATTACAACTTAACCTATATGCATTAGCAAAATAGAAGCGCAACGAAAAAAGTATATCTATAGCTGTTTTAAAGTAAAGTTGTTTAAAGGTCTATGAAGCGGCTCAAAAATTGAGGACAGACCGCGCTACATCGCGGCAGATGTATACATGGATTAATTGCACATGTAGCTTACTGCGTATTTTCTAAATTTCAATTATATTAATAAAATACATTATGAGTATTTCTCAATGTGCTATTATGAGAATCAACTGTTAAAAACATACCTTTGAGACATTTTTGGAGCGTTCCTAATAGTAGAATTAGAAAATCCAACTTTTTTAATATCACTTTTGTCTTTTACAGTTGAACTACTAGATAAAATATTACGTTTCGAGTAGCTCTGAATTTCATTAGAATTTCCATCTTTAACAACGGAGTCCGTGAACCTTCTATTTTCAGCCCAAAGTTTATCACGTTCTCGCATTTCATCTAATTTAGGAATAATCTTCCTCAGTTCGGTGCTCAATTGTTTGATAGTATTTTCCACATTTAAAGATAGCTTTTCCGTATCATATTCACTGACATTTATTTCATCTTTTCCATCCGACAAAAACGCATCTGAAATTTTACCGCTCGCGGTTAAGCTATTTTCTATGTACAAAAATGTAGGCCTATTTAAATTCATTTCGGTCCTAGCATTTTTTTCATTTTCTTTATTAATTTTACTAATCTCATCCACAACATCTCGCTCTTCTGTGTAACATATAGCTTCTGCTAACGGCAAATCTTCATGTTGATCTATGAACGTTCCTTGATTTTCTACAAGTTTCTTTATGACGTGGTTAACTACTTCGCTGATATTGTTGATCGTGTTTTCTATAGGTTTAACAAGAGTGTCGTTAATATCTTTTCGTAATTCTTCTAAATCATCTTGAATGTTAATGTTATAGTTGAGAAGTTCTCGAATTTCTTCTTCAATCTCTTTATTAAAATCACCAATTATTTCTTTTGTATGAAAGTTGTTTTCTATGTCTGTATCTGAGCAATTTAATTCAAAACAACAGATTTCATTGTTGTTATTAATATTTTTTGGAACTGTCTTTAGTAAGTCGGGCATTTCATTTTTGATCTGTCTATCTAATGTTTTTGTTTCGAATGTTATATCATTTTGTGAAGATGTCAATTTTGTAAATGTAATGGTACTAAGACTATTGTTGTTGTTATTTTTGCATGTTACTCCTTTTTGATTGTTTTCTGATTCTACTTCAGTAATTTCTAAATCAACATCATCATCAGTCATTTCATTATCAGAATGATAAAAGTTTTCTATATTAGACGAATAATCCTGAAAATACACTCATATAAACAACCAATAAAAAAATCCAAATCGGAAGAATCTGAATTGAACTATAATGCTTTTAAAAATTCTCTCTGTTTACGAACGATCTCAGATATAAAACGATGTCTTTTTTATTTTCTAAATTTACCTGTAGAGTATGAGCTAAATGTTGAAAGCCTGGATAATTTGGATTCACGATACCTCTAGGTACAGGATGGATACCGTTTTCAGACATCTCATCTGAATCTGACTGTTCAAACGCCCGTTCGTCATCAACAGGCGTGACATCAGATAAGGCATTAGGGCTTTCTGTAAACGATAAAACAAATTAGCGATAGTATTCAAGAACACTTAAAATAGAACAAAATTACTTTTCCTCATCGTATAAAATAAAAAGGGAGGTTATAAAAGTGTTATGCCAAATAATATATATTTTTTGTGATTTACCTAAAAAGCTTGGGTGTGCAGTGTGAATTTTTCCAGTATCCTCCAGATTTACAGCTTCACTGTTAATTGTTTTGTAAGCAATAACTTTACAAGTATTAATTCTATACTGTCTGTTACATACGACTGCTCCAACGTTCACATTTGCACTTTCATAGTTATCTGTTCTAGAAGAAGTTTTAAAGTTTAAGAAAGTTTCAGTACGGTTTCTTGTGTCATATACTACATTAAAATTTGAATTGTATTCTGAATTGTCGATGTTTTCGTAAATTTTCCTTGATATTGCCCTAGTGTTACGATCGTTGGTGTTTCTGTGCAGGGTGATGTCTTGAGTCTCAATTATATCGACGTTGCCATTCTCATTTGCATGTCTGAGCTTCATGATTACCTAGAATAAATAGAAACAAGATGAATTTAAAATTTAGTCTTTTGTACAGTAGAAACATTATAATATAAATAGCATTTTTATTTATTGCTTACATGGATGCACGAGCTCGCGGCCCACTTGGTGCTAAATGGTTACCGGAGGCCATATACATCTACAAAGTGCATGCCGACGCACATCTTGAGACACGAGTTCTAAAGCCTCAGTTTTTACAATACAACCGCTACAGACTAAATTCCCTGCCGTATAGTATCATCTACGTTACTATCCTAACCTTCAAACTATACTTAGTTTAATGCTTCAAGAATACGGATAAATAAATTAAATTAATCAAATAAACGAAACAAAAAAATATGTATATTTTCAAATAATTTGATATCGTTACAATCTCATTAGAACCAGCCAGGCAGACTGAGCCTGACCGTGGCGCGCCCGTAAAAAATCTGCTTATACTGTTTACAGTTCACTGCAGCTTCATTTGATCTTTATATCTCTTTGACCACTTTATTACACGATGGTCTACTTAGTAGTTATTAACCTTAGATACCGTTCCATAGGACCTGGGTTCGATTCCCGGACAGTGTTTCTATGGGACATATTTGTAAGCCGTGTAAGAGTATTAAGCGATAGACAGCGGCTTGGCTCTGCCCCTGGCATTGCTGAAGTCCATGGGCGACAGTAACCACTGATCATTAAGTGGGCCGTATGCTCATCTGCCTACAATACAACGGCAATAAAAAATAAAATAAAACGAGATCTGGTGCAGGTGACTATTCTCGCCCCCTGTGTACTTCCTCCTTTTATAACACTGGAGATAAAACTAGCCATTACGCCTAGTACGAAAGATGGGCATAGCTACTTCCAAACATTCAACAGGCTCTTGACCTTTAAAATAAAAATAAAGTTTATTGTGAAATCAGTGGGTAACAACTACAATAAAAGTTTTAATTAATAGAAGTCCGTGCGCCATTTCTAAAATCCATGTCGTGTATTCGTGCTTAGCTACGCCAGAAAAACCATTTCAGAGGTTTCAGTATTTCAAAAATTCATTCAAATTTCAATCAAACTATCGTTTTTCTTTCAATCATAAATGTTCAGTAAAATCCTCATAAAAACTTTCATCACTTCTGTTGAATAGAAAACAATAATATCCTGATAAAACTTTACGTTGTTATTAGCAATAATCATTGAATTTTTTATCCAAAAACGATAAAGGACGATATTGTGGGCCGATCTACAATTGGTCGGTGTTCCCCGTATACCTATAATACACTCGAAATTTTTACAAAGGTACTTCCAAAAGATCGCCGCTTTGATTATGTGTATCTTTTAGAGAAACTTATCCAGGATTATTAACTTTCGACCTCTCATTCCGATCGGATTTGTCCACCATATTGCGGAAACCTACATGTATTACTAAAATTCTATCTACATTCCTATTGAAATGTAATTTAACGTAGTTTGTTCTTTAATCTTTAATTATTTCCCTAGATAAAGATTTTTTGCTTTCGAATAGGAATTATCCTGATTATTTCCTTCACTACTTTGACTACCACTTCACGTCTTTGTAGAAGAAGAAGTAGATAGTTAAACACACTTAAAATTTGATTATGCTGTGAGATTACAAATAAATTTATCGTAAACTGATAAATAAATTCTTCCGTGGAAGACTTCCACATGAAAAAACACACAGAGAATTCATAAGGTTTGGCAAACATCATAAATAACAAGCCTTAATAAAACATGGAGTAAGCGATTGTGTGATTCAAATCTCAAGAATTCGAGACCTAAAATCAGTTTTCAACATTATTTTTTTTGCTACACAGCAAGTCGAAATTAGTAAGATAAGGTTCTTTTATATTAGAAAAACTCTCAATCAATTAATTTATTAGGTTAGATTCATTTTAGTTTGCTTTGAAAAGAATTTTATACATTTTACTACGTTAGTAAAATCTAATTTCTTCCACAGCAAACGAGTTTTCAGAATAAGTGGCAAATTTAATTAATAGAACTCTGGCTTAAACATTGGCTTCTTAATGGCTTTTAGAATTCCACGGTCTGATATAAACACGATCTTATTTGCTAAAACGGCCTTTTAATGTTATCATTAATTTCTCTAGCCACAGATATTTATTTTAAGTGTTGGAGGTTTTCATAAGTGTAATTCGGAATTTAAAAAATGCTCATGCTACCTATAGTTTTACGGACAGTGAGGTGTTATTGTTTATCATTCAAATATGATACTTGGTCCTTCAATTTTGCGACAAGAACATTGATTGCATCGTTGCCAGTCTTATGCAGGCTCGAGATTCTACCACCAGTAAAAAGTGCCACCAGTGAAAGGTTCAAAATCAACATATTGTTGTAAAGAGTTTCACTACCTCCTCCTTAATAAGCACGGCCCAATCTTTTGATATTTTTTTGAAGACTCTGGCCGACTCACTGCTTAATTACAAACAACCGCCTAAACCATTACTGAAACCTGATAATACCCACGTTGACCTTATTGACTTGAAAAGATTATGTAGGTAAAGCTTTGAACGTAGACTCGGTCATTTTGATTATTAAAGTGCTCCTCTTTTTTTTCCCTACCTATGCTGATAGCCTTGAGAGGCTAATTCAGCTTTACCTTAACGTGTAGGTGAGCTCACGGGGCTCAAATCGGAAGTGTTGTGAACACTGGCCCTAGCAAGAGCAGTGCTTCGCAGAATCTACCACCGGATTGGAAACGCGACCCACTGAGAAGATTCGGCGAGAAACTCAAAGGGCTAATGCTTCTCGAGAGCAAACAAAATCATCAGTATTTCTTCTACGAAATGTGCGATTAAGCTCTTGGTGCTTTAATTATTTCCGTAGATAAAGATTTTTTTTTACTTTCGGATAGGAATTATTCTGATTATTTCCTTCACCACTTCGATCGTCTTTGTAGTAAGAACACTACATGACTACACTTTTTCCTATCATAAACAGAGTACGTTTCGTTATACCTATACTTATAAATATCTCAATACACAAAGTTTCCGCTAACATCAAGCCAATGGAAAGCTTATAAAATTGCATTTGACTCGATAGTATGCTTAAGGCTATTATTTACAGCTACAGCTATTATTTATAGCCGCTACATTACTACTTACTTATATTTATGATAAATCGCCCGAAGCAATTTTGAAACCACACAAATACTTAGCAAACTTTGGCGCGCAAATGAAAAAAAAATACAATTAATACTCATATAAGAACAACAGGTCCCAGTTGAATTTTAATATAAACTATTAAAACCTAAAGCATAATCCAGATAGCTAATTTATTTTATTTTATTGGTTAGATGGTTAGGTTAGATTGGTTGCCCCACCCTTCAGACCGACACGCATTACTGTTTCACGCCAGAAATAGGCACAGTGGTGGTACCTACCCGTGCGGACTCAGAAGATATCCTACCACCAGTTATTACGCAAACTATATTTTTGCGGGTTTCATTTTCAATAAATTTCGAACGCTCCAAATATCTTTTGCGTTGTGTTTTTTGGTGTGAATATAATTTTACGCCGCAATGCTAGGCTGACTGGTTGAAGGAAAAAGCGCATTGATACTAGAAAGGCGGTGGCCGGCTGCCAACGAATCGAATCAAGCCCGCAAACAAATTTTATAAAATAAAATCGTAGGAGATCCACCGAGCAAACAATTGAAATCACTTTGATGATCTGCTGAGTTATTTAGTTTGCATTGACCTAACAAACTAATCACGATACGACAATACGACAACCATATTCTGTTAGAACTCCTAGATTATAGCATATGCATGTAAGTTAATATTCCTTTCATTATGATCTATCTACAACGCTAACTAACTAATTAAATGTTTTGCTGACTTGCGTGATCATTATTACACACCGCAATAAATAACAAAAGGGTGAACTCTCCTCCTTTTAGCCTAAAATGATTTCATTATATACCTAAATAAAGCAATTCAGGTTGTTAATTTCTAAGTTGTAACGATCTTTGTTTAGGATAATTTAGGACAAAATGGAGTCTTTTACTCGTTCGTGTATATAAAGTTACTACAATAACAATCCGTAACGAGCTAGGCGCTGTATTTAATTATTTTTACAACCATAATATACCCAGTCGTGTACTCCGAAACAGTTTGGGAACAACAATTATAAAGTTAATAATTGTAATATTTAGTTTGTCTTCAGTTCTTGTAAGTCTGGCAAAGCTAAAAGCGATTTGACGAAAAATATATCTTTAACTTTAACACATTGTCGATAATGTGTTAATTTTATAACTAAATATATCAATCAATTTGTAATTGGAATAATAAGAAAAGCATATTGATTGTAAATAGTAACATAGCAGCTGAGGATAATGTTTAGGCCTTAAATAAACAACAATCACTCGTAATAAATACAAAATTATATAGGTAATAAATATTGACTTAAACGGTTTTTTTTTCAAAAATATCCGTGAATATAGATAACCAAAATTTAAGCCTAAAATCATAATTGCAGACAAATTTTACGGAACGGCAACATACTTTAGTAGCAAATTTTCAGAAATGGTTATCAAAGTCATTATTAAGGTTATCAACCTACAGCATGTTGTCAAAAAGAACAGGTTGAAGTTGTCGTTTTACAATACTGGCCATTTGAAATATAATTTTTGTATGGCTGCCAATCTACACTAATATATAAATCTACAGTGGTTTTTACGGATGTTCCGTTATAACTATTGAAACATGCATCCGATTGACTTGAAACTTGGTAGGCCTATCCATTAAGTACATGTAGAAAATACATGTAGGTACTTAATGGATAGGCTAATATTTATATGAGTGTTCGACTCCCTACACCAGTTGCGGGGGCGTTAAGGATGAGAATCTTTGTGGGGGTGTGAAATAATAATGTTAATTGTAGCGAACGGGTACAGCTAGTATATTCTAAATTCCAAAATATGGATTTCTATTTTCGAATTCAGTCTTATTTTCAAATTTTGTCTTTGTTTATTATTTAGTGTTTTGTTTTCAATACATTTTACCTTTTTCATCCTTTTGGATACGAAAAAATACGAGTAATTATGAAATACGAGCTCCACCGTGGTAGCAATGGCGCACAAACGGATCAGAAAATTAATAATGTATCGGTACACCTGAACACTATCAACGAACGCACTTTTTGTTATTGGTTTGAAGGCGCAGATATGCAAATTTCGATTTAAAAAAATTAAACCCTGAATGATGGAGAAGCTCGTGAATTTCTGGACAGCTTTTATTAACCGCTCGTCCCGGCTGCTCCTACACGACAACGCTCGACCTCTTACAGGACGACAGACGCTCTCTAACATACTTGGAAGTTTTGCCTCATCCATCATACTCATGCATGCACCGACAGACTTCTACTTTTTCGAATTTTGGACAATTTCTTAGTAGGAAAAACTTCTTAGCAGGGAAAGTACGCGAGAGGCAGTACAAAATGCCGTTGAAGAGTTTGTGGGCTCTCGTACAACGGACTTCTTCAGGAAGGCATTCATGTATTACTACTGCGCGGGCAGAGAGATGCATTGATACCATAGATGCATTTTTAATTGACACAATTAAAAAAATATTTGCAAAGATCACTATAGCTTTCTGTATACTAAACAGCAATTTCGTGGGTAAAGACCTGACTTAAATATGTTCCTGTCTCTATTCAGTATATTTTAATAATTTTTTATTTGCGGCATTGAAACATTAGGAAATATTTTCCGTTTAAGTTGGCACTATCGTCCCTAGCAGTTAACTATTACATTTTGTTGTTGTTTAGAATCATTAATATCTATTGTCCGTATATTAATCATCAAATCTATATTTTATATTTTCTTCCATTTTCGCGAGCTGTAGACATAATTAAAGCTAGGTACGGCTTAATCTCGCGTTTTTGCTCTCATCGTCGTTGGCGCGTCAGTCGTAACCAAAAAATCTGTCTATCATTCGAAATAGTATAATGACAAGGAAAAACATAAGATATTAAATTTTCATTTACAACTAATCATTTGTCGTATTGAACATTGCCTATTAATTACTTTTAAAACGCAGTGTGAGCTCTTATACTTCTACGAGTACTTACTTTAGCCTATTTATGTCCGAAAGATGTCATGTATTCCGACTCATAGATAGGGTTCCTACTTCAGTGTTCCGACTTAAAGAGTACGACAGCTGTTTTACTATACATCATGTTTCAAAATAGTTGCCGACAGGTCGAACTTCAATAAAAACTTCTAAATATATACGTCACTTTACGAGGGCTGCACTAAAAGTATCGGGAATGGAATATTTCCACTGTTCCCGTCATATGAAAATCTTTTTAATTGAAAACTCCTTGGTTTTAAAAATCGAATACCATTTATTTATTTTAAAAAAGATTCTCGGTCTTGTCACGAGGTTTTGTCAAACTTGTTTAGCCGTTGAGAAAATGGAATTGACTCGAGAAAATTCAAGAGCGATGATTTATTATGACTTTCGAAGTGGTTTAACACAAAAACAGTGTGTTGACCGGATGATTTCTGCATTTGGTGATGAAGCCCCATCCAAAACCACAATTTATCGCTAGTTTGCTGAGTTTCAACGTAGACGTGTCAAGCTCAGTGATGATCCCCGTCAAGGTCGTCCAAAAACTGCAGTCGCCCAAGAAAACGTTGATGCTGTGCGTAAGCTGATTGAGGAAGATCGACATGTGACATACCGCGAAATTCAGGCAACTTTAGACATTGGCATGAGCCAAATACAAATAATCTTGCATGAACAATTAGGTGTAAAAAAGTTGTTTTCCCGATGGATACCGCATTCGCTCTGTGAAGAGCAAAAAGCGGCTCGCGTTACTTGGTGCGTCAAAACTTTCGAAAGATTCCACGCAGGATCCTCAAATGCTGTATACAACATTGTATCAGGTGACGAATCCTGGATATACGCGTACGAACCCGAAACAAAAAACCAGTCACGAGTTTGGGTGTTCGAAAATGAGTTAAAGCCAACAAAAATTGTTCGTTCACGGAGTGTTGCAAAAAAAATGGTGGCCACGTTTGTCTCCAAAACCGGCCATGCTACGACTATTCCTCTTGAGGGACAAAGAACGGTTAATGCAGAATGGTATGCTAGCATTTGTTTGCCACAGGTCGTTTCTGAACTCCGTAAAGAGAACTGCAACCGCCGCGTCATCCTCCATCACGACAATGCGAGTTCTCACACCGCGCACAGAACAAAAGAGTTTTTAGAGCAAGAAAACAGAATTATTAGACCATCTGCCGTACAGCCCCGACCTAAGCCCTAATGATTTCTATACTTTCCCTAAAATAAAGAATAAATTGCGTGGACAGAGATTTTCTACACCTGAAGAAGCTGTGGACGCCTACAAAACGGCCATTTTGGAGACCCCAACTTCCGAATGGAATGGTTGCTTCAATGATTGGTTCCATCGTATGGAAAAATGTGTCAAATTTCGCGGAGAATACTTCGAAAAGCAATAAATACATTTTTAAATAGTAATGCTGTGTCACTTCGTTAATTCCCGAAATTTTCAGTGCCGCCTATGTACTTGTTATTATAGCTTTGTCGGTAAACACGAATCTTAGGTCACTTCCTGTCTGTGAAAAATCATATCCCCAAATACAACCAATCTAACAAGTACCCATTTCACTAACACTTTCTTCGTCTTATTAAATTTTTGACACGAATCATAATATCAACTGCGACGCTTCATCATGCCGACGCGTAGCGTAACAATATTATTGATCAAACAAGCATCGTAGCTTAATGCAGGTCGATCTGACATAACTATAGATACTAAAGACGATGTATTTCATATGAATGTGAAATACCTACTTTGTGATAGTACTATTTGAACCATTGAAAAATATTTCTATAAAAATGGAGATGTTTGATTATTTAAAACGTAAATGTAATGTTAATGACATAAATTATTTTTGATGAGAGAAGTGGCCGATAATTAACAAGCAGTAAATTGTTATTCTTTAATAGTTGTGAAATCGAGCTCACCAATTACAGTATCAATACTCAAATCCCAATATATCGAGATTCTCATTAAATTATAATAAGGGCTAACTCATATATAAAAAAGAAGTTATGGCACGGGAAGCACAAATGCTCTATTGAATTACAACTGTTTTTATATGACTATCACTAATACTACCAACCAAACCAAACACTACCTACCCGAACCTTCTTTACAATTACAGCACTCAAACAAAGAGCATGTGGTTATTGATCCTCACCGTTTTTCCTAGCTCAGAGCAGACTCGACCACATCTAATATTTATAGGGGGGTACACTGACGCTGGGCGAAGGCAACACTAGTAGATAACATGACCGCCATCAATCGTCAGGAGCACAAGACCCCAAAAATAAATAAAATTAACTGAATATATAACAGGTGCGTATTTCCACAACATGTAATACTTTTAGTGGCTAAAATATACTCGTAGATTATGTTACGGGAATTCGATTTAAGCACAACTAATCGGTTAATGTTTTTTCGTGAAAAATGATTATTAATATGATTGCCATTAAACAAGTAGAAATCAAAATGTGCAAAAAATCACGAGTTAAAGTGAGGAGTCTTAAATATTAAGTGTATTTATTACCTACTAGCGACCCGCCCTCGCTTCGTTTCGGAAACTGTAATTTATTATTGATTTCTCCACTATTTAATGGATGCTATTATACATATAAACATTTCTCTTCAATCACTCTATCTATTGAAAAAATCGCATCAAAATACGTTGCATAATTTTAAAGATTTAAGCATACATCCCTATGTAGGGACAGAGAGAGCGACTTTGTTTTATACTATGTAGTGATGGTAAGGAGCTTTATAAAGCTATGGTAACAAAGCAGTCCAAAGATTGAGTGAGATCATGTAGTAGTGAGGTAGGACATATTGTTTGTAGCACAATTGGCTGCTTGGACCGAAGAGTTCTTGAGTGGCAACAGTACGCCGGAAGGCCTCCGAACGGATGACATAAAGTGGACCAATAAACTGATTTTCCATCACTGTGAAGCCATACAAAATTGTTCCCAGAAACTAAGATTGGTAGTGGGCTGGACGGATAGGTTGTATGGTGGATTCAATTGTCACATACCACGCCACAGCATAGCACAGTGTTATCATAATCTGGCGATTCAATCATCCCCGAAAATTGTCGTAGGATGATTTCTGAGACAATGTTGCCAAAAACTGCGATCGATTCTTATTTTTATTTGACTATCATAACATGTGTCGCATACACGCAATGTAACATAACCATACGTCAGACGGTGGTCAGAATTCAAAGACTTGAAAGCAAGTTATTGATGTCCGTTTGCTATCTTTGCTTTTGAAGTTCACAGCATCATTATCCTGCCCTTCTCCCAGTTACCTGGGGTCGGCGCAACATGTTTTCTCCTTCCATACTCTTCTATCATATACCATTTCTTCGCTCACTCCCCTCTTACACATATCGTCTTTCACGCAATCCATCCATTTCTTCTTAGGTCTACCTCTTCCTCTATATCCTTCCACATTCATAGTTAACATTTTCTTACCAAACTGTTTTATTTATTTATTGCTAAGATGATTGGACGAGCTCACAGCCCACCTGGTGTTAAGTAGTTACTGGAGCCCATGGACATCCACAACGTAAATGCGCCACCCACCTATGTGATATAAGTTCTAAGGTCTCAATTATAGTTACAACGGTTGCCCCACCCTTCAAACCGAAACGCATTACTGCTTCACGGCAGAAATAGGCAGGGCGGTGGTACCCACCCGCGCGGACTCACAAGAGGTCCTACCACCAGTAGAAAAACAAAAAGTTCACAAAATATAGTAAAATGACAAGAAACGTAGCTTACTAAAACGGCAAATATTTTAGGTTACTGAAACGACAAGTATATTAACACGCAGCTTCGTAAATGGATACTGTTTTCCGTTTACGTTTGGGTAGAAGTTTATTACCGTTTCGACTTCAGAAACGTTTCCCTTACGCCCTATATATCGAAGAATTATTGATCTATTTGTTTAGTACAGATACACACTAAAAGTATATAACTAGTCAGGTCATAAGTATTGTCACACAGTAAAAACTTTTCTTTTAGAATGCTGGCCACAAAAAAGTTTATTGAATTCGAATTTCGAATTGTTCATGAAAATAAAAATGTATACTTTTAGAATTTTACTCATTTTTAAATATGGAGTGGACGCTTAAAGAAGACCGTGTTGCAGTTATTGCGTTGCATCGTTGCGGTTACGCGCCAATTCAAATTTTTAACATACTGAAAAATTTGAATATAACCAAAAGATTCGTTTATCGTACCATCAAACGATACAATGAAGACTCTAGTGTAGATGACAGGTCAAGAAGTGGTCGCCCTCGGTCTGTTAGGACTCCAGCAGTGATAAAAGCTGTGAAGGCGCGAATTCAAAGAAATCCCAAACGTAAGCAGAAACTGTTGGCCCTTCAGATGGGGTTAAGCAGAACCACGGTGAAAAGGGTGTTAAATGAAGACTTAGGGCTTCGGGCATATCGAAGAAAAACAGGACATCGTTTGAATGCTCGTCTAATGGACCTGAGACTGAAGAGATGCCGCTCTTTGTTGAAGCGGTACGCGGGAAAAAAATATCGGGAAATTCTTTTTTCGGATGAAAACATTTTTACCGTAGAAGAGAGCTACAACAAACAAAATGATAAGGTGTACGCACACAGTAGTGAAGAAGCGAGCAACCGTATTCCGCGTTTCCAACGAGGTTATTTTCCATCCTCGCTCATGGTATGGTTGGGAGTTTCTTATTGGGGCTTAATAGAGGTACATTTTTGTGAGAAAGGTGTAAAAACGAATGCAGTTGTATATCAAAATACAGTCCTGACGAACCTTGTGGAACCTGTTTCTCATACCATGTTCAATAACAGGCACTGCGTATTCCAACAAGATTCGGCGACAGCTCATAGAGCGAAGAGCACACAAGACTGGCTGGCGGCGCGTGAAATCGACTTCATCCGGCACGAAGACTGGCCCTCCTCCAGTCCAGATTTGAATCCGTTAGATTACAAGATATGGCAACACTTGGAGGAAAAGGCGTGCTCAAAGCCTCATCCCAATTTGGAGTCACTCAAGACATCCTTGATTAAGGCAGCCGCCGATATTGACATGGACCTCGTTCGTGCTGCGATAGACGACTGGCCGCGCAGATTGAAGGCCTGTATTCAAAATCACGGAGGTGTTTGTCATAAGAATCTATGTTTTGTTAAGTTCATTTTGGTATATGAATGGTTACATAATGAATAAACTTGTTTCAATTATTTTACATTAAACATGTGACAGAATTTATGACCTAAATAGGTATATCACTTGAAACAGTCTTTGTTGAAAAAATATATTTTTAAAATTGTGATTGCATATTTATTTATTTAAAGAGAGAGAGAGGCAACAAATATGTCGTTTGTTGGGTAGGGCATTAAAAATATCCTTGGGCCCTCGGTCCGATTCAACCATTTGTGAACCGCCAAGACCCACATACCTCGCGCGTCCAGAGGAAACCAAACGCATTTCGGCCCCCTACACAAAATATAAAAAGGCCTTAAGAATAGGCACCACTATCTTAAGGGTGCCTATTTTAAGGGTAGAATAGCCGTTACTTAAACAAGACTACAACGTCACCATCAAGGCGAGATTATTTTCAAATTGTGTCTATAAATCAAAATACTCAATAGTTGTATTCAATTAACAGTATCAGCGTGCCTACCCGCTTAGAAAATTAACTCATCTGCCTACAAAAGTACTAATTAAAATAAAAACAACAGATTAACAAAATAAACTATCTTTACTAATAAAAAGGGCTTTACTATTAATATCTTAATACAATTTGTTGCCGAGGCGCTCCTAATAAATTATCAGCGATGCTTGTGTTAAAAGTAGCCTGCAAGCTTAGTTATGGCTATCTAAGATTTTATCTGAGTTACAAATACAGCTAAAATTGCTCATTAAGCCTTATTGAATTAAGAAATATCTTCAAAATACTTGAACACAAAATCGAATACGAAATTAATTGATACTAAACTGAAACATTACTGATTTTACTTCGATACAAAGCAGTATTTGAAAAGGTTACTATGATAAAATATCAATTCAAAGAAACTTGAATTAATTAATTTCTAGAAATCATTATCGCAGGAAATTAAGCCGTCTACGTCTACGTCTTAATATGAATTTAATTTTCTGTGAACATTTTCGAATCATAAACAAGTTAACCATAATAAGATACGTTAGTGGGTATACCAACAGTACCATGGCTACTTACATATACAAATGTATAGAGCACGCTACGTGCTACGAAACATGGTCGTAGCAAGTAGCTACGCACATTTGCTAACACAAAATCCACTAGATAATATTGCATGTTAAATAAATAAAAACTCACATTTAAAATAAACTATTTTGCATAATAAAATTGAAAACGGAATCTCATTTATTACTATCAAATTAACTAAAGTGCGTTTATGGGTACCTTTTGTTTATTTTATGTCCGCTTATCGTAAATACTATCTCTGCTCCGAAACAATCTAGATAAGTGAATAAATAAAATGATTAATCCGAGTTAAAAACATTATAAGATCGATAATTCAACAAGATAATAGATTAAATAGGTCAACGTTATTATTTTTAGTAGGTGTACACTGTGGGCAATATGATAATACGACAGCTCTAAGCGTCGGCGATGTCGTGACCTGCGTCGAGGCCTCTGTTTTCGACCTACGCATTAGTAGCCACAGAAATGATGGATAGCCCGAATGCCGCACAACTTACCCGCCCTCTGACACTATTTACTGCCTGACCTCTTTGATTAAGTAAACATTGTAAATTAATTTTTGGTCTCTATCACGAAAAAACATTATAAAAATAAACACGAAACATTAACCTCAAAATCCGAGAAGACGGAAGTAAAAAATAAAAATAAATAAAATTGAATTGCTATTGCTAGCTAGCTCTAGCTTTCTTTCGGTGTGTACTTAAATTATTCTGGACTAAAAATCTCGATATAAGTATGTACTTGTTTGCTATACACTCATCCTGTATCACGTGTGAATAATATCTAGAATGACCTTACCCTGACATCTGATAATTTTAATAGCTGTTATATCAAGCACGCATTTTTATTTTCAGTGTAGTCTGGCGCCTGTCGCTTCCCATACGTCTAGTCATCCAGACATACAAAACTCCCACAGCTATCGACTTCCAGACGCCGTACATTATTTCTGAAGTCGACTGTTTTCAAATATTTATGCGACAAATACACGGTTAAAGAAGTTAGTTACCTTTTCCTACGAACATCGACATGGGTAGCCCTATTCGAGTAACTGTTTAGATTACTATTATTTATATTATATATTATTATTTACTTTTTATACTAACATGGTCTAATAAAAGTTTATTCAAAAACTATTGCTATCATTTGAAAATGCTGTTTTCTTTTGGTACTGTGTACGCAGCATCGTTTCAATTAACTTTTATGGTTTTTCAATTGATTCAATCCTACTCAACTCTAGTGCAATGAAATGACAAACTTTCCAAAATGTGTAATAATAGAATTATATTTTTTTCGTTTTTTTTTTTGTAATAGTTGCGATACTTTAATGGTGCTAAAACATCGATAATTCTTAACAGTTTTTTATTTAGGTATGTATTAAAAACATAACCTTTTACTTGAAAGTTATACGAGTATACGCCTCACCTATCATAAACTATGTATAAATAAAGTCGACCCGACTTAGATTGCTGGTATTTATAGCACTTTTCTACTACTAAATCGACGAAAGCTATTTATTATGAACGTTTTTGGCTTAAATTGAATCTTATTTATGGATGGAACCAAGAATAGAGTTTCAGATTTTATCCATCCAGTCGTTATAATTGTTCGCTTAATTTCTTTTTTTATCTCAAAGGTGGAATTAAAGTTTGAACGTTCAACATCATCATCATCATCTTCAGCCCTTTGATACGCACTGCTGGGCATAGCCCTTCCCTTTTTTCGACGCCATTCTCATCCACGTCTGCACCGCCGTCCTGACTATGTCATCCGTCCATCGTGCCATGGGTGTTCCGCAATCTCTACGACATAATCTTGGCCAACGTTCTTGACATTGTCTTACTCTATCTATTATCATTTCGCCTTGCTAAATGTCTAGCCCAACTACATTTTAGATCTGCTAAACAGCATTTTACCAACTTTAGTTTGGCGTCTAATCTGAGTATTGCGAAGCCAATCTATCAGATTGATACCCAGCACAGAGCGGTCCATTACTCGCCATGCAACACCCATTGTGTACATTGTCTCACGGGTAAGAATTCATATTTCTGCACCGTATTTTAATGTGAAACTTCATAATTTTAATTATTCTGTACATATATGTGAAGTGTAAATCGCGGTTACAGAGTTCTACCTATGAGTCGGTAATAGAAATCGTGAATTATAACAGACTAAGTGATTAAATCAAGGAAAGATGACAACAAAATAAATCCGGTGAAGACTCACTCACCAAAGACAGATAATAATGGAACTTATTAAAAACTTGAAAAGTCTTCATCAAGAAGCACGCTAGATTTCAAGACATGTTGCAGATTATGCCAGAGATCATGACAATTAATGTTTGAGATTCTAATTAAACAACTAAATACACAGTACATACGGAAGTCAATATTTGGATTAAGGAAAGTTCATGTCGTCGGTAGTAAAGGCCGTCGGTAAATGAACCGTCCACATCGTAAATAGTGCTTACGGTCGCCACTGGACCTTTGCACGCTATTTTTTGTCCTACATAGACATCATTTGGCTACCGTTTCGTTTGCTTGTATTATGTGATAGTTCGGCCTTCAAATATTTTATAATAAATAAATAAAACGTTAAAATATTACCAACAAAAGACGACTTGTGTTTGGAAATTCAACAATAGTTTTTTTTTTAAAACGATTACGAGTTTCACTTTATTAACAAACAGTGATAATCATGTTCCTAGAAAAACGCTATCAAGAATATTATGGACACGTTATTTTAGTGCTATAAAGATTTTTATTGCAAGTAAACTTAAAATTCGTTATTCTATCGCTGTTTCTGAAAATGTCACTAGCATTAATCATCTTCATTAGTAAATATATCGCCGTTGAATAATTTCAATGCTACAATAAAACAATGCATCGTTCGTGTGCTGTGGTTGAATATCTGCGCAAATTGCACTGTCAAGCAGCATTCAACAAACGCTGTCCACGCAGTTATATTCAATAATGAGGTCAATAAGCAACAATTTGCAGTATGTGTATACATACCGTTATAGGGCGCCATCCTGACTGTACTGTAGAGCGCAGTAACTGAATAATAAATGCAGCGAAGCAAGGTTATGTTATAATTGTCCGTATCCACAGGAGTCCGCTGAAATTTAACTACGCCGATTACTTCGCGCAATAGCACTAACGCTGCCTATTCAGCATATATGACGGTTTTACGTCAGACTAACGAGGTTATAGTATAAGTATTTGGTGTGACTAGGGCTGTCGGCCGACTGACGTGCACCCCGCCCGCCTTTCAGTGCAAAGTGATCGCGTGGCGGGGCGGCTGGGTTGCCTTAAATTCATCCAACTCTTCGCAAAACCGGGAAAAACGTAAATAAAAGCAATAAAGCTTTCTTGCTTTTCTATTGTGTACTAAGTTCGAAGTTAATTTATTTAAAACGTGAACATAATTTTAAAAGAGAGGCCGCTATTCTTTCGTCACATCTATGTAGATATATATAGATAAATATTTCTTTTTAAAACAGATGTTCTTATAATAAAAAAAAAAACATTAAAAATAATGAATTTACAATGTTACTCAGCCCTTTAATCTTAATCAAACTTAAATATATTATTATTTTGTTAAGGCCCCTTGAAATTGATAACGTCTCAATTAAAACAATTTTTGCGGTGGCCTGTGACCAGTAAAACTGAATTCCTACTTCGTAAATATGTAATCTTAAAAAAGCGAGATCAAACCGTACATGTTATTTTCATTATGTCTAACAACGCGCGAAAACTAAAGATGCTATCGTCACTTAAAAATGAATGCTATGAAGACTTATAAAAAGGTTTATTTAATTAAAGTTTACATAAGTTTTAGTAGTTCCCTAGATTCATAGATGATCCTATCGATTGCATAACACAGCCTTAAAATATGGTGTATTTTAGAACCGGTAACCCTGAGGGCTGTACCTACCCCGCATCTCTCTCCTGTCTGCTGATTGCAGACTTTATCGGCGTTGCATGGTAAACTTGCATGGCAAACTCAAACTTGTAAACTCAGTTGCATGGTAAACTCAGATCGTTGCATAGCGCAGTACAGTAAGCATATATTATTATATAATCAACAACAGTGTTATCCCTAGAGTCTCGACAAAAAACCATCATTAAAAAAGTACTTCGAATACTCAAAACTAACAGAAGCACTGGCTTTTTATTATCAAATACGAAATGAATAGGATCTACGTTATTAACAAAAAAAATAGTCAAGAAAGTCACAACCAAAAAGGAAAGAAAAACGGTTAATAAACTAATTTTAATGTACTTCTCCGTTTTGATAAGACTATTTAATAATTTATATGTTTTATAATAGAAAAAATCTTACGTTCCTAAACCTTTAAACTAGTTTATTTTTATATTTCTACGGCTTCTGAGGTTTCATTCATGAGGTATGAAATTTCATCGCTAACCTTAAGCTCCCTCTAGTAAGTTCTCGAGAAAACGCGGCATTTGAAACCATCGAATTAGATTTCGAAATGAAGCTTATTTGGAAGCTCCACAGGTGTCGCTTTGGAGGTTCATGTACAAGGCAGGCGAGTTTCCTCTTAGCTTTTCCTTTCTAGATGGCGTTGCTAATCGAATATTTGACTAAGTATAATTTTCAATCTATCCTCAATTCTCCTAGTTCTGAATCTTTTGCCAATTTCTCTAATGAGAAGGTGATCTATGTATTTTCTTCTAATTTTAATTTTCAAATTAAAACTACTTTTACAGTTAAATTAGAATCTAATCTAAAACTAAAGGCAAAATTATAAGCGATTAAAAAGTAAGTGGAAAAAATTGTGTAAATACAAACTTAATAAAGCTTTTATGGTTCACAATGGAAATAGTCTCTATATATAAAAATGAATTGCTGTTCGTTAGTCTCGCTAAAACTCGAGAACGGCTGGACCGATTTGGCTAATTTTGGTCTTGAATTATTCGTGGAAGTCCAGGGAATGTTTAAAAGGTGAGAAAATATAAATAAGGTCGGAAGTATAAAAAAACAAACAATTTTGTTTTTCCTTTGATGTGTCCCCTTGATGTGTCTTTTATTTATCGATTGAGGCACTACGAAGTCTGCCGGGTCAGCTGGTGTGAAATAAATATCAAAACTTAATGAAAAATCACTATAGCTGGGTACCGTTTAATGGTGGTGAGAATAGCGTTTAATGAGGCGGTCTGGTATGAATTTTTTTTGGTAAAAATAGTATGAGAGTTAAGTTATCTATCTTGCATCGTATGTTGTCCAATAAATGACCAAAAAAGTTTTTGAGCATTTTAATTTTTTTTACATTAAACTCTTTGTTATTATAGTAAAACTATAAAACATATAACTAAAATGTAAAAATATCAATAAAAATATGTTTTACGAGTTTATCGACTAATCTACACTTCCAAGAATCAAACTTGTTTACGACAAAACTTGAATAGTGTTTTATATTCAAGCTTTGTTCTGTTATATAACGCATCAACAATTTCTTGGTATGATGTTGTATACCCAATCCTAGATGTTACATGATATTACATAATGTTCATGGCTCTTTCTGGTTAATGAGTTTCTGTCTGTGTACTAATTTCGATAGTCACCCAATTTTTTTGTGTTGATATGTTTTCGTGGTCACGCATATTGTATTTATTGGTATAGTTTTTTTACACGCTTGCTAAATTTTACAGAGAACGTTTTATGTATTAGGAAAATATTATATCAGGTTTTCAGCTTCATATCGTAGTATTGTCTTCAGTTTTCGCCGTTCAACTTTCACGGATTAACCTTGCATTTATAATTTTCAGCTTATCATCCCCAATGTTTCGAGCATTCAGACAGAGACGACTAAAGTGATATTCTTCGACATCTAAATATTGTGCTAACTACCGTCTAATTTCTTATAAAACATATATTGATATTGATATTTATATTTTTTGTCAGCGGTTTTTTTTTAAACGGCCTAGCTAGTTATTTTTTAGCTTGTGTATGTGAGACGTTGGTTCCCGACTTGGTAGCTCTGTTTCAGCCGGCTATCTGCGCGACACACACACTGGGTCTGGTCGATCCCTGGTCGGGGATGGATAAGGAACTTGTCTAGCAAGGTATCCTAGATCCCCAATGTACGTCTAGGATTCAAAAAATTAATAATTGCGCATACGCAGCTGGGACTGCCACACGGAGTTCCTGGGCTCGTGCACTGTTCTAGATTCACTAGGCTTTTTTGTTAAAATTATAATTAAACTTCACACGTGGTCGTCGAATTCGATTATGTTTGAATCTATATATTAATACGTGAAGCAAAAACTTTGTATCCTTTTTTACGAAAATTGCGCGGACGGAGAAGTATGAAATTTCCCACACTTATAGAGAACATAGAGAAGAAGTGCAGAATGCTAATATATTTTTAAAATTATGCATTAAAACTACATTAAATCAATAAAGAAAACATTACACACTCTACCATGTATTTGACACAACACCTACGTTCTCAAATATATTAAGTGTATAATCTATGACCTACGTATAAATATATTCTTTGTTTATAGTCAATTGTGAAACTTTTGTTATTCTTTAAAGTCTGTGGTCAAATTGAGAATAGATTAATATTTTTTTTCTTTAATATTATTTATCTATAATGTAGTTTTGGCGAAATCTGTATTATATAGAATATATTAATATCTGTATTATTATAGAAGTATAATAGTGTTTGACAATAGAAACATAATAATGGTTAAACTTTTATTTTTAATTAATTATAGTCGCATTTCGACTACTGCGGGGACCACTAGTCCTTATAGATTTGGTTGCGTGTTGCTCGTCTCCCGTTCGTAATCGATGTGATTTGCATACGATGTAGCATCGCTCTGTCATTTGATGGATCCGAACGTGGAAATCGATTGGTGTTGTAAAATGTCACATTTAAAATTTACCGCGAAGACGGCACAGCTTGTTTTATTTAACGAGTATGTAATTGGATTATGGTTACTAAAGCACTATTATATAGCATAATTTAAAATATTATTGTAATTATTATTATTATAATATACTTTTGCTTTCCATGAAACAGTATCTTTATGGATATAATTAGACTTATTATGTGACTATTCAAGTCCGACGTCTCTACTTCAATTTTATTCATAACGATTCTCCGTATAGAAATTAATGACGAGTATTTGAAAGCAAACGTTCAATTTAATAGGCTTTCGACCACTGAAGTAGGAAACCTATGGAAATGAAACGTCAACAAAAAATTCGTGCCACTGTGACGTCATCTGGCCACAAAACATGGCGGTTTTAGTGCTGCCCAGAAGATTTTAATGTTAGTAGGTTTTATCGATAAACGTTCTTGGCTTATTTTATTTTAAATATTGTTGAGTATGAATGTATTTGTAGAATTTATACTTTAATAGGAATTAAGTATATTGTTATGTGCAAAGATGATGTGATTTAGATATTATGTGAAATATTACTTGAGAGTGATTCAAATTTTAAACTTATCAAGGGACCGCCTGATAAAAAAAAAACACCTACAGAACATTTATTCGTTAATGAAATTACAAACGTCATTCCTTGTGACTTCCTCTCTAAAATCACTTAATTAATAAATATTTAACGAATTTACAATAGTGTTTTACTCACTGCGGAATAAAACTATTTTATTTAAATAGTTCCGAAGAGATTTTGTCGGTAGCCTTTTTCCCGAAATATCTAAACAGAATGTCTAAATATGTTTTGATGACATATTTTAAAGAGGTATTTATGATTAGTGTCATGATCAATAGATTCCGACCGAAAAATAAATGGTGTCCGATATTTCGGATTCAAATATATTTTTAAGTGTATAATCTATGTTTCGGATGAGGGCTCCATAATGAATTTAAATATATATAGATAATAGTTTTGGGGCATCGACCTTCTTGAGATCCTATAAAATATGTTTTAATTATTATTTTTGTATGTTTTAAGCATGATAAAATTAGAAATTTTATATAAGCAATCATATTAAATCGATATCAAAGTCAATAAATAATGTACAACCCAAAACAGACGGCCGAACTGACGTGACAATGACATTTGGCGCGCTAAAAATGGCGGATTTTCGGCCTCATTAGACGGAGACGGAGACATTTACGTATATTCATGTTTCATTTTATGTACGCACTGAAATACTGTTATATTGTTTTCCTGCGAGTTAAAGTGCTGAGTAAGAACGAGATAGATATATGTTTATGTGTGTGCCTTCAAAATGGGTGCTATTTATATAAGCAATTGTACGTATAGAACAATATGTCGTGTCCCTACTATATAGGTCTATGCTTTCGACGGTCCCTTACTAGAATTTTCTGTTATCTTTGATTGTATTATCGTATATTTGTGAACATAAAATATTTTCTTTCGTGTATTTTTATCTGTTGAAGTTTAGGGTATTTTTTTTTCTCGAAATTGATGAAAGTATTCGTATTTTGAAAATCATTATTTAAAGCGATCTTTTTGCCCACGTAGGCAGACAAGTTTACGGCCCACCTGATGCTGAGTGGTTACCGTCGCTAATGGACATCAGCAAAGCCAAGGGCACAGCCAAGCCGCTGTCTGCCACGAAACGAAACGATTCAGTACAAATATGAAAATCCAAATAACAAACAATGGCCATTTATTTTCTTATTCATATACCGCCTGTCCTACATCCAGACAAAAGTGAAACTAAAGTAGGTACTCCGATTTATCCGTAGACAGTAGACGTTTTGTTAAGCTTTCCGTGACGCTACCGAATATTGATTTTATAATTTACATAGAAATATAGACCATGTGAGAAGTGCCACGTGTACCGTTTTTCAAACCTCCAATATAATTAGATTTGTAGTATTCATAGGTTTATTCCCAAGCGGAGTGTTCACACGTGTACTTTTTAATACATATACCTAGTCAGGTCATAAATTCTGTCACATGTTTAATGTAAAATAATTGAAACAAGTTTATTCATTATGTAACCATTCATATACCAAAATGAACTTAACAAAACATAGATTCTTATGACACTAAAGTTTGTTCAAAATGACCTCCGTGATTTTGAATACAGGCCTTCAATCTGCGCGGCCAGTCGTCTATCGCGGCACGAACGAGGTCCATGTCAATATCGGCGGCTGCCTTAATCAAGGATGTCTTGAGTGACTCCAAATTGGGATGAGGCTTTGAGCACGCCTTTTCCTCCAAGTGTTGCCATATCTTGTAATCTAACGGATTCAAATCTGGACTGGAGGAGGGCCAGTCTTCGTGCCGGATGAAGTCGATTTCACACGCCGCCAGCCAGTCTTGTGTGCTCTTCGCTCTATGAGCTGGCGCCGAATCTTGTTGGAATACCCAGTGCCTGTTATTGAACATGGTATGAGAAACAGGTTCCACAAGGTTCGTCAGGACTGTATTTTGATACACAACTGCATTCGTTTTTACACCTTTCTCACAAAAATGTACCTCTGTTAAGCCCCAATAAGACACTCCCCACCCTACCATGAGCGAGGATGGAAAATGACCTCGTTGGACACGCGGAATACGGTTGCTCGCTTCTTCACTACTGTGTGCATACACCTTATCATTTTGTTTGTTGTAGCTCTCTTCTACGGTAAAAAATTTTTCATCCGAAAAAAGAATTTCCCGATATTTTTTTCCCGCGTACCGCTTCAACAAAGCGCGGCATCTCTTCAGTCTCAGGTCCATTAGACGAGCATTCAAACGATATCCTGCTTTTCTTCGATATGCCCGAAGCCCTAAGTCTTCATTTAACACCCTTTTCACCGTGGTTCTGCTTAACCCCATCTGAAGGGCCAACAGTTTCTGCTTACGTTTGGGATTTCTTTGAATTCGCGCCTTCACAGCTTTTATCACTGCTAGAGTCCTAACAGACCGAGGGCGACCACTTCTTGACCTGTCATCTACACTAGAGTCTTCATTGTATCGTTTGATGGTACGATAAACGAATCTTTTGGTTATATTCAAATTTTTCAGTATGTTAAAAATTTGAATTGGCGCGTAACCGCAACGATGCAACGCAATAACTGCAACACGGTCTTCTTTAAGCGTCCACTCCATATTAAAAAATGAGTAAAAATTCTAAAAGTATACATTTTTATTTTCATGAACAATTCAAAATTCGAATTCAATAAACTTTTTTGTGGCCAGCATTCTAAAAGAAAAGTTTTTACTGTGTGACAATACTTATGACCTGACTAGGTAATGTCATTATTGGTATCTCTTTGGTAATTTTTATTTAATCTTTGAATTTTTTTTATTTTCCCATATTCTCCTTATCCTAATGATATTGTGTCATACTGTTAA
Source organism: Bombyx mori (assembly GCF_030269925.1). Classification (NCBI taxonomy): domain Eukaryota; kingdom Metazoa; phylum Arthropoda; class Insecta; order Lepidoptera; family Bombycidae; genus Bombyx; species Bombyx mori. Next base: position 11,826,380 of record NC_085110.1, read on the forward strand.
TCTATATTACCGGACGATTCTGCTTATGACTACCACAAAGCAATCAAACGTGGAAAAAATTGCCGTATTGCGATGCAGTCTAAAATCGACCTCTAGCCAACGGCGGATCCAGAGGGGGTCATGGGGGTCATGACCCCCCCCTGAGCTAGTTCCAGGACTTGAACTAACTTGGACTAATTGAAGAACATTATGATTTATTTATTATCTATTGTTATCAAAATTAAATTATAAGTTCTTAACTTGCCCACGACTATGTGACTCCCTCCTGGCGCCAAAGCTAGATCCGCCCTTGCCTCTAGCTTAAGCATGAACTGACACTAGATACCTACGTCACGATCTTTGCCTTCTCGATTTTTCTTACATAATAAAAATAAAAAGCTTTTAATACTCTCCGTATTTTATAAATTGCAAAAAATAATAAACATTGGACATAAAGTCGTGGTCCCTTTTAGATATGCTACTCCTAATATGTATATGACCCGTAATGCACATGACAATGAAATAAAAATGTCTTTCATTCGGGTGAAAAATTCAAAAAAAAAGAATCCCGTAGCACTTAGAATCTCTTCTTCACAGCTTATTTAGCTCAACGTAACATAATCATATTACTTCTCGTAGATTGTGTGTGACAACTTTGTGTGCGTGCAATATAGATCATGTCATCCGATAGTAAGATTAACATCCAGAATTCCTGTTTGGTATATTCATAGACTTGTATTTTAAATTTCAAAAGAGAGTAATTTTACTTTCAATACATTTTTTTTTAATGGCAGAGTTAGAAGGCAAACTCATGTGTTCGATTTTCTGGAATTAAAGTTTTTCTGGTGGAAATTCTGTTTCTTTTTTGTTTCCGAAAGAGCGGGACGTAAAGTACACCTTTTAAAGCTAGTTTTAAGAAATCCATGTTATGGCGTTTCCCGGCAGACGGGGGTTTATTTCGGAACAAAATGATACTGCTAAATATGATGGCTGGAAAAACAATGGTTTTAGGTCGTAGGCATGAACTGTGTTCCAGTGGCGAGTAGTGCAATAAAAATATCATGAAACATCTTAACAAAACTAATATATTTCCTACTGAAATTCTAATTAATTGTGTCCAGAACTACATCCGTCGAGACAAGCCTACTTTCTAAATTGATGTGTAGTTATAATTCTACTAATTAATATTTATATGATGATTTTAATTTTACTATTAAACGTGAACGAAGGCACGACGATGATTCTAAGACAAATGTACACTCTTATAAGCTTTACTCTACTAATTTTTTTCTAAAAATACGTTGACAATAACAGAATATAATGACATTATATTCTTTATTCCATACTCGATCAAAGTTTCCGCATGTGTATAATAAATAAACAGGGACTAAGCAGCCTCTATTAAGTTACGCCAATGCGGATACATGAGGCTTGGGACAATTCTGAAGGAAGATTCGGAATTTTCCACTCGCAATGTTTACAAGCCGTAAAACGAGTTCAGCTTTATTCGAGTTCCTATCCATTTCGCAAAGACATGAAAGAATCGTTGGTTTCAAAGTTAACCTTGTGTGGGAAGAAAACTAAAAAAACGATTACATCATGTATTCAGGTATCCGAACCACATAGTTTTAATAAAATAATATCTTTAACGCCTTTGTAGTGTGTGTAGTCGGGTGTATTTGTTTAAACTAGAGGTCTCGCAGTAGTCGAAATTCGACTATAATTAATTGGAATTGTAAGTTTGTACACTATTATGATTGCATTTTATACTTCTATAATCACAAATTTTGCCAAGACTACACTATAAAAAATATTAACAAAGACAAACAATATTTAATCTCAATTTGACAACAGACGTCAAGAACAAAAGTTTGACAATAAATAGTATGCATGCGTGTGTGCGTCAAATACATGGTATGTAGTGTGTGTAATGTTTTCTTTATTGATTTAATGTATCTTTTATGCATTATTTAAAAAAAAAATAGCATTGTGCACTTCTTCTCTATATTCTCTATAAGTGTGGAAAATTTCACACTCCTCCGTCCGCGCAATTTTCGTAAAAAGGGATACAAAGTTTTTGCTTCACGTATTAATATATAGATTTTAGTATTATTTTTCTAATATAATTGAAAATTTGATACTCAAAACGGTTAAATATAATTGTTTCATTTACTCGTTTTGCCTGCATTAATGTTTAGTTCGCATTCGTATGTAGAGTGAAAATATATATTAAGGCAAGCAATAAAAACCGTTGGGGTTCCCCGTAGAAATGTTTCGATAATTCAGGTCCATGCTCAGCACTCTAGTACCTATTATCCTTTATGAACGCTTAGTATTGCGTTAGTGTGTACGTTTCATCGTGAAATAATAAACGTTGCTTAGATCTGAATAAATAAAATAACATTATTATGTAGATGTGTAATGTTTATGATATATAAATAAAAATAAAAGAACCTACCTGTGAGGGAGGGATATGCTGTCTACAAGGACAAGTATGCAAATTTGAATATACATATACAACATAACTTAACGTAAAACAATAATAAAACACAATCACTCACTAGCCGCTCAGTAACTCGGTCGACCAGATGCTCGCCTTCTAAGCTGGTGCTAAGCTTAGAAGGCTTATATAAAGCGTCTTACACAAGGTATGAGCGATAGATACAAATAATATTTTGCGTCTCTGGTGCTATAATCTAGACATGGACCCAAGATCCGGTCAAAATTCGAGGCGATTAGTCCTGTTGTCGCAGAGCAGGGATGAGACAGCGAATGAATATAAAAAAAACAGGAAACAGTACATCCAGATCCTAAAGTAGCAATGAAGTAAAAAAATCATCATTTCGAAATACCAAATTTGATAATTATGCAGTTTTTTTTTAATAAAACTACGAACATCAACCGAATCAACCGAATGTGTATATTTATTTACTGTGGTTTTTATTGTGGTATAATATATCACTTTTATCTCAGTGCATTTTGTCTATTTCGTTCACTGCACCCATATACTCTGAGAAGACTGCATTAATGTTTAAATATGTGAAAATTCCTTTTGATTCTTAAAATAATAACACTTCGATGCCAAGTGCCAACTTTAGCACAAAATAGCTTTAGCGCAAAATACATTATTTAATTTTAACGCATTGTTTCGTAAAAATATAAAACATTTTGAAAAAGTTCATTTTTTTTTATTAAGAACACTGACAAAACTGTCGGGATATGAATCTAGATACATAGCAAAAAAAAAAAAATATGGTAGAATAAATCTGCACAAAGCAACCATAGTATGTAGAGTATGAATAGCTATCAAATCTTCTACGTTGTTAATATAGACATCTTAAGCTTGCCAGAATTTCACGAGAGCCAAACAGGAAGCTTTAATAAATAACTTAATCTGGTCTGTGTGTGTTGTGTGTTTGTTTTTATTGCATATTCGAATAATTTCGAAATATCCAAAACAAGTGTAACTTGTCTATATGTCTTACGAAAATCAGAACGATTGTTTTGTTTTAAGTTTACGCGCGTATATGTAAGAAACGCTTTTGATCTCGAGTTATTTGAATAAAATTCATATCCCTTGTTAGTCACCATAATTTCCTGAAAAATCGATAAGGGAATGGGCGTAACGCCAGGAGGCTCCGCATTTAATCGGAATGTTAAACATCGACCTTGTACTCGCCATAACATATGGTTTTTTTTTTTTATTCTTCTAAGGTTCATAAATAACATTTTTGTTCCATTTATTATCTATAAATAACGTTTTGTAGTGCACAGATAATAAATCTGAAAGAAGTAAATTTCTTAGTTTCTAAAGGAGCTTTAAAAAAAACCTAAATGTTTAGGGGCAATTTAGACTGTAGACTTTTTTAAAAAGAGTCTGTATTTACAATATACACCAAGGCAAAGAATTACCAGGAAAAAAATTCAGCAGATAAGTAAATTACATCTATCAAAACACTTTTTACTTTGCTTCGAGCTAAATCAGCGGAATTGGAGTCGGGTTCGCCTTAAGGAAAACAGGTATTACCCAAAGTGCCTTCAAGCGGAACGTTACGACTTTCCTGTCATAGACTTTAGCTACACTCGTAACTTTCAAATAATACTGATGAGCCTCGAATTATTAAACCTAGAATTAGAATACCTATCTAACATGATTTGCATATTTATTGATACTAAACAGATTCTCCGTACCGATTGTGGAATTTTAAATTTAAATAATCCGAGTTGTTTGAAACCTTGTTCGAAGCTTAACGCGGATCAGACCAGGATAATTTAGGTCAGGCGGTAAGTGAAGCGAAAGTCTTAGCATTCCTGGTTATATTTCCTTTAATTAAATTTTTCTTTGATTAAAAAGGAGATTTCGCAACAAAACTAATTTTATCTAACAATCGAATTATGCGTAACGGTAAATCGCATGTTCCGATTGCGGTTTCTGGTTGCGATAATGAGCATTCAGTAAAAAGTAGTAGTTATTATGGAATTTGGTAGGCAGCGGCTTGGCTCTGCTCCTGGCATTGCTGACGTCCATGGGCGACGGTAACCACTCACTGGTTATTCACTGGTGGTAGGACCTCTTGGGAGTCCGCACGGGTAGGTACCACCACCCCGCCTATTTCCGCCGTGAAGCAGTAATGCGTTTCGGTTCGAAGGGTGGGGTAGTCGTTGTAACTATACTGAGATCTTAGAACTTATATCTCGAGGTGGGTGGCGCATTTACGTTGTAGATGTCTATGGGCTCCAGTAACCACTTAATACCAGGTGGGCTGTGAGCTCGTCCATCCATCAAAGCAATAAAAAAAAATTAAAAAAAAACCATAAGGTGGGGCCGTATGCTCGTCTGCCTACAAGGGCATTAAAAAAAAAGAATAAATTACCATAATTATAATACAAAAAAACACCGATAATTTAAATATCAACGTAACATAATATGTGACTTTAATTTATGGAAATAAATAAATCTGTGAAAACTTTATTAATTGTAAACATAACTTTACAAAGCCACACGTAACATTATTTTTACCAAGATTTATTTTCAGCGCTCAAATAGAATCGTAAATTATGTTTACCGAGAAAGCCTTTTCTTATATCAGAAAAAGCTGTATAGCGTGTAGCGTATATGAGACACTTATGATGTAGCATTTTCAAAGAAGGGCTCTAGTAATCTAGTTTCTTATGACTGGTTGTTGAGCGAACAATGTGAGCAGTAAGCAGTCTATCGTTTCGGTTTCAAAAATAAGACAGCTGTTATACAATATATATTCTCAACTGAGACTTCGGCCTCATGTCTCAAGGTGGTAATCCAAGTTGCAATGTCTATAGGCGGTAACAAATTAACTAGTTTAGCATTGAAGTCGTTGACCTATGTAATAAATGAAGTTTTAATATAATTAACAATTTATGTTTGTAACATTTTACTTTATGAAAATAAATTCTTACAAGCTCTGAATAAACGAATTCTTACTTACTTATTGATTACTCAAACAACAAAAAGATCTCATACAACGAAGGGCACTCCAAGTCTCAAGAAGCGTGGGTAGGCTGCTCTCGCAGAAATATTTTTTTTTTTATATTTCACACTCTCCTTGACACGAGCAGACACCCACCTCGAATCGTGCAGTGAGAACAAGTGGCCCTCATTCTCGTTCATACCGTAATTAGGTCAAGGTCTTTCTCTAAAGAAAATAGAAAAAACCTTTTTCATTTTAATGTGGTACATTAATAAGGCGTCATGACTTTTTGAACATTAAGTCTCTTTAAGGTTTTCAAGATTTAAAAACCTTTAATCGTAATGTTTTAAAAATTGCACTCATACAAGTATAATTCATATTTAAATAGACATTTTTAATCTGAAAACGTAGCAGAATATAATTATATTTTATGTATAAACTAGTACGATATAACAATCCATATGAATAGTTATGAGAATAAAATGTATTTCGTCGAAGATTTAAGCAACATTTTCGCTAATCTGCTATTTGATTTTATTCCATTGAATAGGTATTTAATTTAAATAAAACTCTGCATTACCAAACAAACACTTACCTTCGTGAATTTAGACATTTATAAGACAATGATAATGGACGTTGGAGAGATGTTCTCGTAACAATAGAGAACTCCAGTCCCCAATAGGGGTGAAAGTGGATTGCCCTTCAAAGCGTCAAGTTTGAAAACAAACAGCGGACTGACAAAGCTTGTTCTTGGGCGAGATAAATTTTCCGAATGAGTGAAACGTCTCAAATCAGTACCGGGAACGCTTTGGAAACATTTCACTTACCACTGCTGTTATTATTTATTAACTTTATGTTAAAAACTAGCGACCCGCCCTCGCTTCGCTTCGGAAACTGTAATTTATTATTGATTTCTCCACTATTTAATGTATGTTATTATACATATAAACCTTTCTTTTCAATCACTTTATCTATTAAAAAAAACTGCATCAGAATCCGTTGCGTAGTTTTAAAGATTTAAGCATACATCCCTATCTAGGGACAGAGAAAGCGACTTTGTTTTATACTATGTAGTGATGTCACTAATAATATATTATGGAATATGTTTTTTTTTTAAACAATGCGTAAAGCAAGAAACGTCTCAAGCTATTTTTTTAAATAAATGTCTAAATTTATGAAGGTATTTCAACGATTCTCATTTACATAGTCCGTCTTGTGGAATCCAACCCCTAGTGAAAGGATCGATGGCGAACCGTACACTAACCACTCCCATTCATCATTCCACCCGAACTTAATACCATTTTTTCCACATTAATCAGAAATAGGACACGACGCATATAGATTACACATTTTATTTTTAGAGCTACGTTTTTGTTACTTTGTATTGGAAATAACGAGTTTTGTTACGTGATTATTATTTTTAGATTAAATACAGACAGGCTTTTTTTTTTATTGCTTAGATAGGTGGACGAGCTCACAGCCCACCTGGTGTTAAGTGATTACTGGAGCCCATAGACATCGACAACGTAAATGCGCTACCTACCTTGAGATATAAGTCCTAAGGTCTCATTATAGCTACAACGGCTGCCCTACCCTTCACACCGAAACGGATTACTGCTTCACGGCTGAAATAGTCAGGGTGGCGATACCTACCGGTGCGGACTCACGAGAGTTCCTATAGTAGAACTTCTTGTTCTACTGGTGGTAGGACTTCTTGTCTTGTGAGTCATACATAGTATACCTAACAAATACATACATACATTACACATGAAACTTAAAACGGTCTTAAGACTAAGCTGCAAGTTACTAATTGTCAACACACTTGGCAATTTGAAACTTAAAACAAAAACTAACAACATATTTTAACATGCGCTTAGTTAACCAAACTAGCGCGCAGGAATTTCGAAAATTAACACATAAGTTGGTGTTAAGAGGGGAGAAATGTTTCCATGTGAAAATCGATACCGCCTATAATGGAGTTGTCGGTACGGTGAATATTATTACCAAAAGAGCAGAGTCATATTTAAAAAAATGTGAGCCGTCACGGGACGCCTGGCAGATGTGAAACATCAACATTATTTTGTAAAAGTAAAATGCAGAAAAGAACATGTGATAGGAACTAAATATGTCATAATGATAAAATAAAATATTATGAAAAAATAATTTGTTTTCAAGTAAAACACAGGTTATGTGTACTGTAGTAAACAACACTGTATACACTACAGAGTATACACTATAGGTATCCGAGCTCAGTGTAGCGAGAGAGATGGCTTAACGCCGGATCGAGTGGGAGAGAATCGCAGACGATTGCGCATGGTGACGCGTCGCCATGGCATGCGTCGCCACGCCAGAAATCGGTTTTACGTGCGGCTATAGATGTTTCACATCAAAAAGAAAACGTTTTACAAGCTCAGATTAACGTAAAGAAAATAAGTAATAAAACATTATTAAAACTATTGTGCTAACATCGAGCACAACATTCAAATTTCAACGAATAACCTTACCTAAGCATAATCCTCCGTGACCACGAAAAGTACAAAGTACTCGAAACGTCCGATCTATAATAGTATTATAATATATTTAAAAAATACATAAGATTAAAAGGTTATAGTAGTTTTAAATATGTCTACAACTCGGAAAAACTGAGGAAAATACTACAAGCAATTATTTCTTTTCATTATCATCATCGTAATGTAATTCAAAGTAATTCGTTTCAGAAGTTATCAAAAAAGTCGTTACTATTGCAATTGTGATGATTATCGAGTTACACTTTCATGTGACATAATGTCGTGATTCAATCAGAGACACTCGATGTCTTCTCATATCAAGTAACAACAGGTCTAAATGTTTCTAAATAAATACCTAACATGTATAATAATACATAATCTTTAAAACCCTGTAAATGAAAACCGTCAATTTTGTAAATTTCTTTAATTATTGATTGAGCGTATATCTTTACCTCGCACAAGTACCACATTTAACTTACATTTGCAAATTATACAATTAAGACTTCGACTTTATATCTGAAGGTGGATATGATAAGGATCAAAAGAGATTGTTTATTTAAAAAGGCATTATTTGTGATACTACAGCAACAGCTACATAAGCAAACAGCATTGTTAGAGATTTAAAAAAAAAAAATACATTTACATTATTATTACCATAGTACGACAAATTGGAATCTCATTGGAAAAGTAATCTTGAACTCAATAGATTTAGCCCTGAAGGAGTTCCTTCGAACAAAGATTATTAATTTCACGCAAAACTGTTAATTAAATTATACTAAGCTATCGCTCGGTTTCATACCCATCATTTTTCCAAGTAAAGGCGTAATTTAAAAAAAATTACAAACCATGTGGACTTTCAATTCAATAAAGAAAAAAACTGTAAAAGTATTTGAACTTATGAGCCGCAGACGAAGTCTAGACTAAATATTGACTGCGTGTATCTATAATACAGTACACAGTACGTACATAAACTGCACTGACCTAAGCAGAATATAACAATACTACCAAACATAATATTAAAATAAACTGTGATTATTCGGACTCAATAAGTTTACAAGTTTTCAGGGTCATTTACACACGGATTACCTAATTCTCCAGGATCAAAATAAATGAAAAAATCTACTTGAATTTTCTTTAGTTGGCTTTGATTCCACAATATTATATTTTCTGTTTTTGATAAAAATTGTTTATGGAAATAACAATAATATCATTCGACTTCGAAGTAAAAGTGCCTGGTTAAACTTACATTATGAATGTATACAACATATACAACGTTTAACAAGATTGGTCACAAATCAAAAACTTCAATCAGTTTTAATATTTTCACTAATTATATTTTCTTGTCCAACATTGACATATTTCGAGCGTAGAGAGTAACCGTTAAAATGTGTAAAATGGTTTGCCAATTCTCCAGGCTCTAGAGAAAATGTGATTTCTAAGGATGTGTCCACATTACCGAGACATTAAAAAAGTAGCAGAGTTCCATCGCTGCAGATATTGCGATACATTGTAGCAAACAACTGTAAAGGGAACCTAAGCTTGGTAAATTTTAGAAATAATGAAGCCTTTAGTTAGGGATTAATAGTTAGAGCGACCTGTTAGAAGCAGATTGCCTGAAATGGACCTTTTTTTTTTTTTTTTTTTAACGCTGGGGAATCCATTTACGGATACCCGGTCGAGGGGGGTAACGGACCGGGTTATGTCGGACTCCGGCGCCTCCTGAGAGGAAGAAGGGGAGAAGAGAAGGACCGAGGTCCTTCACCTCCCCCAATTTCTCACAGGAGACTACGCCTTGAAAAAGGCGCGCGAAGCACTTGCCCCGCAGAACGACTACCGACTAAACCCCATCGAGCTCCACCACACCGACTACACGAAACTTACGGTACCGCGATGCGCGCCGAAAGTCTCGCCTTAGGCGGTACCCGTACTGATGTTAAGACGGGATTTCATCCCCGGGAAAATCCCGTAGAACCTCGTCTCGGGAGACACACCGTGAGCGGCGCACAGGAGCCACCTTGCACCGCTTCACCACCGGACCAACAGTCGAGTGCCGGGTGCCCCCGCACCCGGCACTCGATAGTCCCTACGAGGGCTGAGCGGCGGCCTCTCGAACGCGCCGTCCACCCCGCCTTCTGCGCTGAGGAGCCGAAGAGGGATCCCATTCCCTTTCGCGCTCCTCAGCCTCACGAAGCGCCATGACCAAGTCACAGAACCCAGCCATGGCCTCCCACGAACTCCGGTCCTCTACCATACGGGCGACGATAGCCCTCAAAGAGAGGTCCTGCCCCAACACCGCGACGAGGTTTCGCCGCGGGTGCTCCCACCGTGGGCACGCTTCTAGCGCGTGCTGGGCGTCATCGTTCGGGTGCCCGCACTGGTGGCAGCCCGGATGTGGCTCCCTTCCGCAGACTCTCCACAGATACCTCCCGAAGCATCCATGCCCCGAAAGGACCTGGGTGAGGCGAAAGGAGAGTTCACCGTGTCGCCGGTCCGACCATGCCTCCAGCACAGGCACCAGTGCCTCGAGCGTGCGCTGACGAGTGGCCGAAGTTCGGCCGAGCTCCTCCAGCCCTGAAATGGACCTACCCTCTTGCAAACTACTTCATGTTACAGTTTAATGAAACAACGGTCAACGATACTCTTTATTGTTGAGTCTCGATTAGTGCTTTATCCGCATTTGCAAATACACACTCGTGTGTATAATAAAATAAGAGAAGCAGGTAAAGCCATTTTTACTTTTATTCGAGACAATTAGAGAAATATTTCTGGTTGTTAGGGAGTACTTACAGAGACACAATCCAGTGACTAGGATCCATCAATAACGTGCTTTGAATCGAGGTCTTTTTGATTTCAGTCTACGTATATTAATTCAATATTACACTACGTACATTAATATAATACGTACATTAATACTGATACCGACCTCGATCAGTTCTTGAATAGTCATGTTACGCACTACAGAGACCGATATAATTATGATTACAGACAGGACTGTTGTCCCCAATAAGTTTTATCTTAATTGTTATCTTCGCATCGAAAGTTGGTTGATATCACCATTTCAAACGACGAGAACCTCGTGAATTTAAGATATAAAAGAATAAATAGATACAATATTTAAAGTTGGCCCACGAGACTACCGCCATGTCGCATGTTGATCCAGAATGTTCAAATAGCATCCTAAGAAACTTATCGTATCCAACTGGGTTAAAATTCTCGACACTGCACAAATTGTGAGGAGGTTTTTCACTCTGGAGTTCAACTAATGGCGTAGATGTTAGTTTATCTGTTAGGTTACGTTATCAACGGCAATCATTTGCGTAGTGTTTTTTAACAATTTCTTTCTAATGGATTTTCATATAATTGAAAATAAAAAAATTAAATATCGGTTCTCTCCAGACAAAACTTGGTTATATAGTCACAAAATTGCCACTTGAAATAAATAAAAACATCAAAAGAATGCCAATTTTAGTCCCGAAAGTATTATAGTTTAGCCTCAAATCAACATTTGCTTTTCAGAAATTTCATTTCGTACGAAAACTGTTTTCGCATTCCAATTATAGCTGAATAATTGTTTTGGAGATTATTTCGCAAAATCCCTAGAACCTTTGTCATTGTATGGCATAAATTTAAATGTTTTTCATGGTAATTGGCTGTTGAACCCGCTCTGGTTGATACTAGCATCTTGCTTGTTACTTTCACTGAATGATAATGCAAGAAATGTGTTATTTAATGGTAACAGGGTATTGTAAGCCCGCCGGGGCAGGAAAGTACCCAGGTTGATCCGGGGCAGAATACATCCATACTACCTAGAATCACTACGTTTTTCCACACAGTGTGTTTCCGGATATCTTGATTGCCACTTTAGAATGAGCTTCGCTTCACGATGTGACAAAGCGCTATGACATGTTAACATTATGACAAAGCGCTATGACATTTAACAAGGTTCGAAAACAGCCCTCAGCGGCTTGGCTGTGCCTCTGACGTAGCTGACGTTTATAAGCGACGGACCATCAGACGGGCCGTAAGCTCGTCTGTCTACAAAGCCCAAATGAAACACGACCGGCCCATTCCTGCCGCGAAACAGCCACACATTGTGTTTGACAAGCGACAGATCCGTTCTACAACACTCATGGACACTATGGACTATGACCTCACAACTCAAGCAGTACTCTCGGTGTGATTTCGATGACTTCTTAACTACTTAAAATCAGGTGGATCATGAGCTAGTGTGATTATATAGATTTATGTATTTCTTTACAATTATTAAAAATTCCAGTATTTTCAAATAATAATATAATAATAATCATAATAATGAAAATGAATCAGGTGCTCATCCTTTAATCATCATTATACTTGACGAACACCGTTTTTAATTGAATTCGGTTAAATTTTAAATACAGAATGTAAAGATACGTTTTCCTACATCTATACTAATAAATAAATCTACAGTGGTTTTTACGGATGTTCCGTTATAAGTACTGAACCATGCGTCCGATTGACTTGAAACTTGGTATCCATGTAGAAAATACATGTACTTAATGGATAGGTTAATATTTATATGAGTGTTGGACTCCCTACACCAGTTGCGGGCGCGTTAATGAGGAGAATCTTTGTGGGGGTGAGAAATAATAATGTTAGTTTTAAATGCCCAGCGAAGCAGACGGGTACAGCTAGTATCTCATATTTACGTAAACCTTCCGTCATTTTTGTGACATTTCTTTTTAAATTGATCGTAATGTATCAAAATATCTGCCACGATTAAAGAAAAGAAAATACATAATACCATTTGTTATTTAAATCAATGCGAAAGTTTGTATTAAAGAGACGATGCCCCCTCGTCTTAAAATGTCCGAAATTCACAAAAAAAATAATCGTGTCGAGTTAATTCATAGTTCATTCATTGCTTAACATATTAACTTTAACTGTTTTTAAAAATCATAATTTTTATTTGTTAAAATGACATTAAAAAATTAAATTAACATTATATTCAGTAGAAACATGCATTTGAAAAAAAAACAAAAAAATATCACAAGGCAGACAAATGTATAAATAATTTGTTCATTTTGTTTAAAAAAAACTTAAGCGGATAGCACTTTCATTAGTAAAAATTAACGCTTCTAAATACAGAACTCTAAATATAAAACAATTTTTTAAATTTAAAATAAAACTAGTTGCAGTAGTCGTAAAAAAAGTCGTAAAAAAAAATCGAACTATAACACAAAAATTCCAAAGCTTTAATTCCTCATTCTACTTAACAACTTCGATTACTCACCGGCTACAAGAAAATCCGTAGGTCGAATAACGTCGCGTGAATTTTCACTTCGAGTTCGTACCCCAATGAAAGGAGCGCGAAAACGGCGGGCGTTTTACGTAGACATTGCTCCCCTACTGAGTACTGAGAAAGTGCGCGCCCCCACCCACAACGGTGAGGGCGCTACGCAGGGCTACGGAAACCATGTACCTATTACGAATGGCTATTACAATGATTCTAATATTACATTCCCATCGAGTAAATTATAAGGAATCTTTAAGTTTTAATGTAGATCGATCTCAAGTATTTTTTTTTCCTTGTAAGGACTACTGTTGGAAGGACCTCTTGTGAGTCCGTACGGGTAGGTACCACCACCCTGCCTATTTCGGCCGTGAAGCAGTAATGTGTTTCGGTTTGAAGGGTGGGGCAACCGTTGTAACTATACTTGAGACCTTTGAACTTATATCTAAAGGTGGGTAGCGCATTTACGTTGTAGATGTTTATGGGTTCCAGTAACCACTTAACAGCAAGTGGGCTGTGAGCTCGTCCACCCATCTAAGCAATAAAAAAAAACTAATATGGTACATAAAAGAAAATAATTCCAACTTGGATATTTAATCAAGCATGGTTAATAAAGGTGAAATGTCATTCTAAACGTTAAAATAATTAACTTTAAAAATTTAAAATAATTAACTGTATCTTCCAAAAATAGAAAATAACGTTTTACATTCAATGATTACGCCCGAACACAAGATTACAATTCGGTAAAAATAAATGGGATGGTGGTAGTCATCTATGAGTCATTTTTCATCGTCTTTTTTTGCGGTCTGGTGGGCGAGCTGAGGTGTCCGCGCCGAGGGGGCACTCGGGGTATGTTGCACTTGACGGTCTACAATTGTTGGAGATATTTTAGGGCCCTACCCACCAAACGACTCTCCTTTGCACTCTCTCACCCGGCGTCCGATCTCCGCCCGGGGTCAGAACTCGGTCAGAGTAGGGGGGTTCTCGCGGTCAACATTACAACTCGTGGCGCCCGAAGACGCCTGACCGACGGAACCAACGATACCGGTCTCCATGGTACAGCGGCCCGTCAAGCCGCCCTAGCGATGCTGCTGGTTTTCCAGAATACACCACTTGGCCAGAACCAGCCTACCGGGTCGGAACTCGATACACCGCCGACCGGGTTACTCTTCCACAGTACATCCAGTGACGACAGCGACGACGGATACGCGTACAGCACCGCGGGCCGCAGCCACCGACGCGTGACCCCATCCTCCTGGTGCGAGCGCGCTAGAGTGACGGTAGCATGCGACGCAGCCTCGACCTCCTCAGGTCGACAGGAGACTGCGTCTTTATAGGGGCCGGAGCTGATTGAGCCCTCCTTCGACCCCAGCTCAGCGGCGGCAGAACGGCGCCGAGAGGGAAGAAGAGCTCTCCCGTGAGTATCTACGTTGCTCGGAAGGTGAGACGTCCTCGGTGGCGATTCACTCAGTTCGAGAGCACCGGGCGGATCGCCTCGATGGTCCGTCGTGATTGAAACCTCCGTGCTCGAATATATACGCTCAACAACACAATTTAGTATTCGTTATCTGGAAATGAATAACCGATCAGTTTTTTATTATGAAATTCAGTATAAATTTCCAATTGAAGTATTTGTGAAATTCCATTTATTTAGAATACATATTTGTCATGAGAACTTTTAGATACACCTACTAAATATTGACTATCCTAAAACACTAAAATTTTATCTGAGCAAGTCGCCGTAAAATCAACTTGGAAACAAATTAAAAGTTTCTTAACACTGAGCCTAGTCCCTCGGGGATAAACTCGTAAGATTATATTAGAATAATTATTTATTATTTTGACCCAGGCTTTCCCGTGCTATTTATTATATACCGCGTAACCCTTTTTACGGGAATTAAATACGTTTAAGGAAAACAAATAAATCTTCGCAAATTTTGATTAAAATAAATTTGTTGTTAAATCTTGTTTTTGTCAAAAAATATCTACAATTTTTCTTACTGTGAACTAAAAAAGTTTCACAAACTAACAAATGATATGTAGTTCATCTGGTCTAGTTCTAATTTCATTCATGGAAAATATCGATATGGGAAACTTTTGTCTCATGAAGATGCCTACAGCAACGTTATACAATCGAAACTGACGTCATTGCTGCCTGAGGATGCAACTCCGCCTACGATTCCCTCGAATCTAGGTCACCTAGTATTCTCATCCGAGTTGCAGACAGGTATTGTACGAGAATATTTCATTTCAATCTACCATTTTTTTTTTTTTTTTTTTTTTTTTTTTTTTTTTTCCACAGGAGAAAATCGCCGGATCCCCACCCGCGCGGCAGGTGGGGTATGTGGGAGTTGAACCTCACTAAAAACTCCTGCCGCTCACAACCGGCGCCCTACCTCGGACCGGGCCGGAGCCCAGTCGGGGCTATTGAAACGGCGGGACAGGGTTGACGCAGAGCACATTACATCCATCCCACCGTCCCACGGACGCCGGACCGGTGGCCGCCAGCGAAACGACCACCGGTTCCCTCGTTCAGCGGGCCGAGAGCCCGCTTTGATGGCGCCGCGTTACACCTTCCCCCAGAGCGGTCGGGGGAACGCGGTCTACCATCACCCGGCTTCCTATTGCGGGTGAGCGTGCAGAGCACGCCACCCCTCGTCTGGGTCCCTCCCCGCACAAAACGGGTGGGACCCCTAGCTCTTAGGGGGCCAGGTCACGGATACGACCCCGGTCCCGACCCCCTGCTCGGCGGCGGCGGGTTTCTGCGTAGTGAGGAGAGCTTTCCCTCACTCGCCCCGCCGCCTCCTTCTGCGAGATGGTGCACTCGCAGAAGTCGAGCATAGCCTTCCATGACTCATCGCTGCCAAGCATCGACGCCACGACGCCAGGCAGCGACAAGTCAGGTCCTATCTTTGCGACCAGGACACGGCGCTGCACCTCCCAAGCGGGGCAGACAGCGAGCGTATGCTCCGCCGTGTCCAGGTCGTGTCCACAATGGTGACACCTCGTCGTCGGCTCAGCCCCTATCCGGCGCAGGTACTTCCCGAAGCATCCGTGCCCGGTCAGCACCTGCACCAGACGAAAGGTGAGACGTCCCTCGCCACGATTCACCCAGTCATCAAAGACCGGGTAAACCGCCTCGACGGTCCGTAGCCCCCACGTGGGGTTGGCCAATCGCCTCGACCACGACTCGAGCACGGACCGCCGAGAATGGGCCTTCCGCGCCCGCAGCTCACTCTCGGGGACACGCGCCACGCCCCGAGCACGAAGCTCGCTGCGCCACCGATAGTCGGCAGCGAGCGACTCCGCCTCCAGCTCCCATGGCGGCGTCCCCGCCAAAACACACGCCGCCTCGAAGGAGACGGTGCGATATCCGCGGATGACCCTGATGGCAACGGTGCGCTGCGGCCGGCGCAGGAACCGAGCCATAGTGGCCCGGTTGCGCGGCTCAGCCCACACAGGTGCACCGTACAGGGCCATCGATCGCACCACCCCCGCGTAGAGACGGCGCACAACCTGATCCGGTCCCCCAATATTCGGGAGCAGCCGGCTCAAAGAACCGGCCGTCCCCATCAATCGGGGGACCAGCTCCGCAAAGTGAGCACGAAAGGCCCACCGGCTGTCCAACACGAGGCCGAGGTACTTCAACTGCACCCCGACCCCTATCCGGACGCCTCCAACCACGATGTGGGTGTCAACGGGTGGCGCCCTCCGCGGCCCGTGAAACCACAGAGCCTCGGATTTATTGAGCGCCACGTCGAGACCCAGCCTCCTTATCCTTCCGACGACGAGGGCCACTCCCGCTGTGGCGAGACGGGCAGACTCCCTAAAATCATCCCCCCGGGCCACGACCAACGTGTCGTCCGCGTAACAAATAACGCGGAGGCCCGGGAGGAGGGCGCCCCTCAGCACCCAGTCGTACCCGATATTCCACAAAAGGGGGCCGAGAACCGACCCCTGCGGAACACCACGCACGACCGGAAAGCGATGAAGGGTCCCACCGTACCCGGTACATACGACCGACCTGGCCCCCAAATAGGACCCAACCAGCCGGCGGAGGTAGAGGGGCACTCCATGCCTCTCCAGTGCCCCCCCTATCACGGTCCAGGGCAGAGTGTTAAATGCGTTGGCGATGTCAAGAGACACCGCCAGCGCCACCCCACCCCGATCAATCTACCATTTAGAATATTTTTTTCTCATATTTTAGCTTGTTCTGCCGTCGTTATTTATTTAGTTCTTATTCCTGGTTTCTATAGAAACTATGACTGGATTCATATTATATTGTCTATGAGCTCCGGAAAGCTTTTAATGCCACAAGACCCTGAATGACCGCCTACATTCAAGATAATAAAATTCTACAGTGTGACCCGAGTGTTTTGAAGTTTTGTTCGTCTTCGAAATCGTTATTACTTTATCACCGATTTTAAATGCAGTGAAACGAATGGCGAAAAACTGAAGGCTTAGTAAATTTACAGAATATAATTTTTTAATATTCCTTTTTATTCCTTGTCTATTCCCTATTGTCCAACAACTACGCTGTGGCTGATGATTACTGGATATTAGACCTTACTGGGCTCAACCTGAGAGTTTGCTAACATTAGCTCTAGCAAGAGCAGTGCTCCACAAAATTTATTACTGGATAATCGCGACCCACTGAGTAGATCCGGCAAGAAGCTCAGCGAGTTGTGCCTTTGGGCTAGTTCGCACGTCTAACTCATCGTCATAATCAATGAGTTCGACAGGAATAGTAACCGGTGCTCGTGGAGCCTAAAAGCACCGAGAGTAGATCCCCCAACAAGAAACGTTTAGGGCGAGTGCGGCTTTACGTTGCTCCGTCGCCTAGCTCGGATATGTAATTAGCGGCGGCCACGATAAGAGGATTATCGTGGCGCGCCGCTTTTTCGAAGTAATTTATACATATAATAGGGATGGCTGGAACTAGAAACAACATGATAGCGCTGACTTAGGATCTGATCGTATTGTGGCTGTGTGGGTTACAAATTTCATTAATACAAGTAGTTTCGTGGTAGGACGATTTTTTGTATTCTGAGAATTTGCACGATTCACGGATGATATTCAATCATTCAGTGACCCACTCAAACACAAAAAAAAATTATCAACTCGATCCTATGATATCGTTTAGAGTTGAATGACAACACGTGTAGATAGATAATTGTATCGCCGGTTGAATGACTATTTGGTTTAAACGACATTTCGCTTAACACGCGACATGTATCTTTTTAATTAAAGGTCTGTTTTATTTGGTATTACTCGTAGTACCTATCAACAATTCGATGTTTTTAATTGAACTCTAGTTACGTTTACTCCATTCAAATAGCTGGAACTGGAAGGAGAAAGCCTTGAACAGAGCAGTCTAGAGAGACATACTGGAGCAGGCTTAGGCCCACCCTGGGCTGTAAGGCCTAAGATAATTCAAATAGCTAAAATTTTCGGTTATGAAATTTTTTCGAAATTTTAAACTTTAAGTGTGACTCCTGTAAAATTACAAAAATGTCGCTTAAGCTACCGTCTTTCAACCGATATATACGGCAATGAACGGAATACATCCCTACGATCATGGTCGTGCTTAGAAGGGGTTTTTATTTTCCATTGCTCTGGAATTTATTGCTTCTAGTGTACGTGATTTTCCTGATATTCAATTATTGCTATTTATCAACGAATTTCTAAATGAAGTTTACTCATTAAGAATAGGTTTTATCAAAAGTCATCCATCACTACATAGTATAAAACAAAGTCGCTTTCTCTGTTCCTATATCTGTCTGTCGATAGAGTGATTGAAGAGGAAGGTTTATATGTATAATACCATCCATTAAATAGTGAAGAAATCAATAATAAATTACAGTTTCCGAAGCGAAGCGAGGGCGGGTCGCTAGTATAAAATAAAATACAGCGTCGACAACAAAGCCTTTCGATTGTTATTCAAATAATAATTTCCAAAAACATTAGATAAATATGATAACATTTTCTTAAGCGTGATTTTAAGATTACCGTGTCGGTCTTTATATTAATACTAGTAAGGAATAAATAAAAGATCTATGTCGTCTCAAATTTATATTTTACAAGATATTATACAGGTCGGCTGATAATATCCGTCTGGCCCCATCGTGTGTCGTTGCGAAAGATGTATCTCTGTCACTTCCATAACTCCGAAATCGTAATCTGCGAACTTCTCGAGTATCTCGGATCCGTCGAACGTTTTTCGATTATTTATGGTTTGATTTTGTTGAGGTGCATCCACGTCCGACGTTTCTCTATACTTTGTGTTTATAAAAGTTACGTGCAATTTTATATTTTCTCTTCCGAATTCCTTTTTCATGAACCCTAAAATTTCAAGTAAATTACAAATTATTATTTTAAATTCATAAAAAGTTCATATTGGTGTGCGAGGGGTTTTTAATGATTATTCTAATAATCTATAGGTAATATAATAAATATGAATAGGCAAAGACAAGATAATTCAGTAACGATCTTTAGTTATAAATTAATATTTTTAGACACATTTTCCTTTCATAGCTTTTTATAAGAGACAATGTCAGTAACAAAACAAAAGAGGGATTATAACGGGTGAATCCATAGTATGGACCTAAATCTAGAAGTGTCGATGTGTCATTGATTTTTATGAAGATTTCTGTAATCGATTGAACAAGCACAAGTGAAAATAAGCAACCTCAAATTAAATGTCGCTAATTAGCATTCAGTTTATTTCTGTCGCAAAGCAATCATAAGTTCCAGTGGGAGGACCGATTTTTTTTCCTACCTATGCTGATAGCCTTGAGAGGCTATTTTTTATCACTCTAGATGGGCACGTAGGAAGCTAACTGATAACAACGTGAATTCACCATCTTGAGATATGAGAGATCGAAATCTCACGCCCTTTCACCCAAAATAAGTTGACATCACATACCAGCTCTATAGAAATGATCTACAAGAGCATCACCCAGCTTCTGTATTAGGCCGGCGGCCGCCCAATCTTCTTCTTGTACACGTCCATACAAAACATTAATCGCCTTTGGATCATCGTTCATGTACGAGAGACCCTTCAATCTGATCTTCAACGGTACGTGGCCTTGTAACAATGGACTGAAAATTTACAGCTAAACATAATCATTGCTATACAAACAGATTTATCTATTCAGAACAAGTAATCTTGACCGACTTGTTCGTTGTCATATTGATCTATGCGTAACATTGTGTATGCATTGAGAAAAATATTATATAATAATATTAGTAGACGCGTGCACAACAACACACAATGTGCGAATCACATATAGATTCATGTGATACCGTGAAAAAAAAAAGTCATTTTGAACCAAACATCTTTTACGATCATACTTTCCGTTTTTTTAATGCTTAGATAGGTGGACGAACTCACAGCCCGCCTGGTGTTAAGTGGTTACTGGAGCCCATAGACATCTACAACGTAAACGCGCCACCCTCCTTGAGATATAAGATCTAAGGTCTCAGTACAGTTACAACGGCTGTCCCACCCTTCAAACCGAAACGCATTACTGCTTCACGGCAGAAATAGGCAGGGTGGTGGTACCTACCCGTGCGGACTCACAAGAGGTCCTACCACCAGTAGTAAGTTCAGAATAACTATTGTTCTAATGTAAAACGGAACGCGACTTCATTTGTTTTCGCCACTTTATTCACTTTGTGGCATTGAACGGTGAACTCACGTGACACCATACATTACATATGTGCTATAGAAACTTGCCGTTGAGACAGAAATGGCACCAGCCAGAAACGGAATAGAGATGCAGTCTCGATAAGCACAACAACTAACATTAACAACAGACCATTATTGAATCTAGAATGGGACCTATTTTCTTAACATTCACTTTCAAAACTTCAATACGCTGTCCCTATTCGCATTGCAAATGGCGTCGAAAAGAAACGAGATTTTTGGATTCAGCTCGAACTCTCATAATTATTTTGTTAATACGCTTCAGACGTGTGTATGTTAACATGTATGTAACGGAATCTTTGAACATGATTTTTGACCCCTTTCAAAACGTAGGATCAACTCGAAATTTGGCATACTTATTAAGGACCGATGACAATTCAATATTTAAAAAAATTATGAAAAATATTTTTAATTAAACTAAAAAATGAAAAATAAATATGTAATAGATTTAATTAAATGACTTTATTGTATGAGTAGAAGGGTTATTTTGATAATATCCTGAAAAGCACCCACGCTTTTTTACAATAAAATCATTTTTTCTTACACTATTTTTAATTCAAATTTATTAAAATTTATATTCTATTTTTTAGTTGAATTTTCTATAAAAACGTGTTTTTTTAGTTTTTTTAAACTATTATTTATTTTATTGGTTGAAATTCATCATCAGTGCGTTAGTTTTCGGCCACTATACCACACCCTGTATATAATTAAACGTACATGACAATTGTATCCCTCGCTTCGGTCAAAAGATTTGTTACTTGTATTCTTTCATCATTGTCCATCAAACTCATAACGCCCAACGTCAAATGTAGTTTATGAGACCTGATGAACAGGGACTCTTCTAGTGTTGGATTTGGACATTCTTGTAATACCCTTTCCTACAAATTAAAATAATTTTATTAAATAATTTCATTCAAAATACCTACTTAATTTTATTAATTTTAATAAATTATTAATAAAATTCAATAATCATATTAATAATGTATACATTATTAATAAAATTCTAATCCCATCAGTCAAGTAACTTGCCAACTGCAGCAGACTGCTGGTAGGGCGATTTGATGTACCATCATCCTGTCTATTTCTAATATAATAATGTATATTTTATAATAATAAGTAATATAATAATCTACCTTGCACTACCATTTCCATACATCTCCTAGTCACATGCATCTTCTCTCTACGCATCACATGTCCATACCACGCTAACCGTCCGCTCCTTAATTTGTTGTTTACCGGAGCCACTTTCACACTTCCTCTGATATACTCATTCTTTATCTTATCCATTCTTGTCACTCCACACATCCATCTGAACATTCGCATCTCTGCCGCATGCACTCCTCTTTCATGCTTAACTTTCGTCGCCCAACACTCAGATCCATACAGTACGAAAGGTCTAATGATCGTTTTGTAATTTTTTCCCTTGAACTGAAGGGGTATTCTACGATCGCATGCTGTTGCAGAGGCCTGTCGCCATTTCATCCAACCAGCGTTTATTCGATTTGTGACGTCCCGATCTATGTTGTCGTCGTTCTGGAGTATAGAGCCGAGGTACTTGAAGTCGGAGCAGACTGGCAGGGATACACCATCTAAGGCGATTGGCGTGAAGTCTGAAGAACCACCAAAATCACAAAACATGTGCTCGGTTTTTGTTCGACTGATCTTCAAACCCACGTTTTCCAACCTTTCTTTCCATTTTGCCAATCTCCTCTGTATCTCGGGCCCTTCCTCTCCAACGAGAACAATGTCGTCGGCGAACAGCATACACCAAGGCGCCTTTTCCTGTATGTCCGATGTTAGGGCATCCATTATTAGGATGGACAGGTAAGGGCTTAAAGCTGATCCCTGGTGTAAGCCTACCGCCACACTGAACTCGTCGCTATCGCCAGCTGCGGAGCGTACGTATGTAGGTACTAGCTCTACCCTACATAGCTCGAACAAGCCGTTGGTATTTCCCTGGCACTCCTTTCACTTTCATGCTCCACCACAAAACCTCACGGAGAACCCTACCATACGCTTTTTCTAAATCAACAAACACCATGTGCACATTTTTACTTGCACGGCGATATTTTTCGCACAATTGGCGAAGGGAAAAAATGGCGTCCGTTGTACTGCGTCCCGGCATGAACCCGAATTGGTTCTGTGATACCTCACTCTCATCTCTCATTCTTCTCGCTATCACTTTCTCCCAAGCTTTCATACTATGTGACATGAGCTTTATTCCTCTATAATTGTCGCATACCTGTATGTCACCTTTGCTCTTAAATACAGGCACGAGTGAACTTTTGCACCACTCGTCAGGCATGGCCTCTTCTTGAAACAATTTATTGAAGAATAAAGTCAGCCACGTGCATCCATCCGCTTTCAGAAACTTCCACACTTCTATTGGAATACCATCTGGTCCAGTAGATTTTCCATTCTTCATATCTTGTACAGCCTTTCGTACTTCTTGCATACTTATTTCCCTTACTACACCAGTATTTATCGGAACATTTTGCAGTTCACCACTCCAGTCATTCTCTTCATTCATCAACCTTTCAAAATACCTCTTCCATCTATCTCTTATTTCCTCATCATTTGTTAACACTCTTCCAGCACTATCTTTCACGCACTTAATGTGGTTAAAATCTCTTCCATCCTTCTCTCTTGCTTTGGCTATCCTATAAATGTGTTTTTGTCCTTCAGGTCTTTCTAGTGACTCATACAATGCATTCATAAACTTACAAATAAATAAGAACTGAAATGGTCCACCGACAATGGCCACTGCAGGCATAGGCAATAAGAATGTCCAAAATAACTAGGTAAGTACACAAAAATGCAAAATCTCATTCACACCTTGAATTTTTCAAACTCCTTTACAATATCTGCATTATTCATTGGTATTGATAAAAAATGCGTAGATGTTTGTTTCATCCTAGAAGACATTATAATCATGTTTATTCTGCGCCTAGCAGCCTTCACATTCTGAAATTAATATTAAAATATTTTCTTTACAAAGCTACCCGCTTTTCTTAACATTGATTTATTATGATTTAAATCGAAAATTTATTTATATCAGCAATTTTTTACGTTATTGTAATTAATATTTATATAAATAGCATCCAATTGTTCTTGCGCTGTGTTGTGAATTCACTTCATTACAAATTACATGATTTTATAATCATTCCCGATGATGATTCTTTATTGATACATATTGTGTAATACTTACAGACTCAGCTGGTCCTAAAATGACAACGTCCCCAGTCTGATCGTGTTTTGGAATTTTTATGTCCGTTTTTGTGTCTCTTTTAATTCCGCTTATAATAGCACCTTTCTTCCCTATTATGGAGCCGAGGTAATGCCTAAAAATAATAATAATACTCATTGTTCGTATCGTTCAACAGCAGTGTACACGCTTTTGTTGGTCCATCCATATTAATAAAATGACTCCAGAGCTCGAAAGACACGCCAGTAATTGTACATCAGATTTTGGAAAACATTAAAAAAAAATCTAAATTCCCAGATACAGCAATTGTGCTGACTAAGATATCTATAGGATCCTATCTCATAGCACTGTTAAGAAAGACATATAAGCAATGTTTCCAATTGAAGAATCCATGATAGGAGAAAGACAAAAGAAATCCTCAAGAGCCTAAAGGCAGGGAAAATACAACTATCACATGTAGTATGTGCCATAGGTGTTCTATACTCTAAGGTGATACTACGATCCTCTATTATGAAGTTATGACCACTATTCCAGTGAAATTGCACTAAAAAATTGGCTTTTATTATTTAAAAACAAAACTTACTTAGAAACATGAAAACTTGTACAATATCTAGAATTATCCAGCATTACAACTTTGAAGTCATCCTCTTCATCATCTGGGTCTTCAAATGTTATTTCTGAAATAAAATATGGGAATTTTTACTTTTTTAATTTAACGAATTTAATTAAATATTCTTTAACTACATGAACTTGAAGAGGAGCAACTTGTACACTAAAAGTATATTGTGTGAAGTCATTACATCAAGCATCCTGGGATGATGATCAAGCCATAAGGGTAGGAAGTTTGTAACTGAGACAGATAAAATAGGCTCCTTTCCTGCAAAGCGAGATTTGATGTGGGATTATGGTGGATATTGAGAACTTTATTCTAATATAATGTACCCTCTAGAATGAAATTAAAATGGTTACAACTCTATTATATCTGAATCATTATAACTTTGATATTATAAACTTGATACTTTGCTGTCTATTGGCTTTGGTATTGAGTTAGCACCAAGTGCTGACTAGGTGATGATATCATGTCGAAATATCATCTCGAAATTATATAAGCATCTATATATATGTGATATAATCTCGAAATTATATAAGCAGTTATAAAGATACTTTTCTGATCACATATTAATTTTCCTACAGACATAATCTCAGTACTACATATTGTAGTAAACCACTACATTTTTTTATTTGAGTTCGCAGTAAATATTGTTAATTTCTTAACATTCTAGTTTCTTTAACATGGTGTTTATTGTTCTTTGAGATTGATCTAATTTTGTTTCAAATTTTTTGTAAATATCTCTAAATTTAGGTACAGATGGTTTCAAATCTTCAAGGTTTTCACTGCATTTTTTAAGTATAGTTACTGTTATAACTTTTCGACAGTTATTTTTGTTTTTCTTTCAACAGTTTAATTTTTATATGGACTATACAAACATTTCAAGCACCTGTTAGTTCTTTGATTTTTATTTTGACTATAACTGGGTTTGTTACATAGTAAAAGCCATTGAACACTGCATTGTCTTGTATCATCTAATTACTTAATACATCATCTAATATATATAATAACTATTATGTATTGGGATATTCCTCTGTAAACTACGCAAGTAATTTTAAGAAAGCTGCTTAGGCAAATTTTTTTGCTTAAATATTTATTAAATTGTACCTGAGGAATAAATATCAATATATTTATTAATATATGACAGGTGAACCAAACATTTCCAGAACTTTAAAAAAATATTGAACATTTTCTGAAACATCTATACAGGGGCCTACATCAGAGAAATGCAAACTAAATGAAAAATACAATTTATATTTGAATAGAAAAACAATTTCATAGACTCGAATAGTTATGTCTTAGTTAATTAAATTTGAGGTGACAATAATGTTTTGAGAACACATCATGGGACTGCTTTTTAAGAACTATTAAGAGAATATCAATTTAATAAATCAATATAAGAATAGTTAATGAAGTGTGTACAAAATAGATTAAGTTATTATATAGGTGATTACTGTTATATGCTAATTCTTAAAATTCACTTCTAATTCTTGCCCAGTTTACAGACAAACACCCATTAATTGATTTATCATTTCTTTGATTAGTCAGGCTCAGAGGGGAGATATTTTTATGTTATTAACTTGCTCTGCTGTGAAGTAGATCCTCACAATTGAAAATAAAAAATTGCATGAATGAATTCTAAAATACTTCTGACACACCATGGACTACAAAATAATTTAAGTAATGTAATCTTAATTTGTAGCCAAATTTCCTGTACTGTTTAAGCAAGTAAATGTAGTGTTTCTAAGTAAATTGCTATGTTCTTTCTTATTTTCTCCCTCTATTTTAACTTCAGTCCCTTAATTCTATAGTATAATGTTCTTATTAGTTCTTCCATTCATAAAATTAAGTTTTTATATCAAAATACACTTTCTTGATGAATTCTAAAAGAATGTGTAAGCTAAAGTGGAAAGTATTGTTTTTTATTGTGATTAGTACTTATATTCCTCTTCTGTCTTGTCTTGATTGCTATTAAAAAATAGTTGTCGTTATCGCTATCCGCTCTCACTCGGTATTTAGTATCCATAATTTTTTCTTTAATTTTTAATTTAGCGTAATCTTATTTCAATTTAAAATATTTTTACCATTTTCATACAGATCATGTTCTTGCATTGAATTAAATTCAGCTGGTGAATCATTAGCTCTATAACATCTTCCTTCAATCCAGACTACTTCTGGTTTTAAATTCCGTAACATTTTAATTTTTTTTAAACAGTTGTCCAAATTTGATTGCCATTACAATATACTACACAATTTTACATTGTTGATTGTAATGTAATAGATATTACACTTAATAATTAAGTTTAATTATGATAATCCAAAAAAAATATTCCGACGCTCAATATTATTCTATTTTTTATTTTTAATAATTTTTATGACCTGGTGACAGACTTTTTTTTTTTGGTACAATTTTTCCTTATTAGGAAAGGCAAGGGGACCTAACCCATACAGCCTTTGACAGAGACTTTTAGGTCATAATGTTATTTCTATTATTTTTCTTAAGAGATTTTATGACCTGGTAACTGAGACCTTTAAGTCATGTCTTATTTTAATTTATATTCATATTTGCATGAAAAATGATATTATGGAGTAAAATGAAATGAAGATGATTAATTTGAGACACTAATCAACTGGGATGAAATTAAATGAAATGAATTGAGATGATATGGGATGCAATATAATCTCAGTAAAGTGGTGGTCATTTACTAAGATTTTTTCAGTGGACTTTTTTGAGGATCCCGAGAAGTTACGTCCAGCGGCTTTGTTTCATTTTCCCACATTTGTGCACTTTCACAGATATTAAACAGTTAATAAACCACCATTATTACACACCTAAACCCGAAGAAACACTAAATAGACAAAATAAAACAAATCACACAACTTCACTCCTCGCGTTCCCGCCAAAAAAAGTCCTGTTATTTCTATATTTTTTTTAAGAGATTTTATGACCTGGTAACTAAGACCTTTAAGTCATGTCTTATTTTATAGTCGGATTTTTAATTAGACGAAGCCAGCTGACAGTAGCTAATGTCACTTTGTGAAATAATGTTGCTATATTTAAAGTAATAGTGATGCGTTCAGTTCTCGTTCAATCACATAAATGAACAATGAGTGTGAAGAGTTAATCATTAATTTCAAACTATAAAAGAATATTATTTATATTTTACAATAAAATTGTATTAAAGTGATCCAATATAATAATATGTTACTAGTAGTATGTAACTACAATCAGTTTTTTTTATTTTCATTACCTAGGTACCTATAATTGTTATATTTTATACATCTATAGTTTCAACTATATGATGCATTGGAAATAGGACAGTCTTACAAGCTTCCTCGCAATGTTTTTCTTAATGTTTAAAACACTCGGTATTCAGTACAGGTAGATACCATAGGAACATAATGTTTCGTCGAAAACTCGTTGGTATGTACAAAGCACGGCTAAAATTCGAACCCCGTGCCCGATATCGGCAGTTCGGCATACTAACTATTCACTAGACCAGTGATTATCAAACTTATTTCTTTTACCGCCCCCTTTGAAAATCAATTACTTTTCAGCGCCCCCCATTTTTTATACACCCCTAAAACTTTAAAACCCCAATTTCATTAATTTAATTAATAAATGTTGTATTAATTTTAGTAAATGTAGTAAGTACCACGTAGTACATAATTATGTATTTGTAGATGCTATTATTGTATCTTCATATTATTATATTATGTCCGTACATTGCTACAGAGCGTGTATTTACAAATTTGCAAAGTAAAAATGAATTCTTCTCATCAATATGTTTGTTTAAATTCAGAATCACCAAAATAAATTGCTAGTTCACTGTACTATTACTATGCTAATTTATTAGAACGAAACTATTTTTGTTGAATATCTTTCTCTTTAATATAAGATTCTCATCATAAGATAATTAAACATTTATATTTCGACTAGTAAATAATACTACTAACAATAATAACTTATTAAACTACGAATAAGCTAAACCTGAAAGTCGTAGAGGATTTCATTTATCTGGGCTCCGTCATAGCTAGTAATGGATCCTCCGAAAAGAACCTCAGAAGGCGAATCAGTATGGCAAAGAGAGCTATGTCCCAAATGGACCGTGTTTGGGCGGACAGAAACATCTCGAGGAATACCAAAAAGCAGCTCGTCACCCCCCTCGTCTTTTCCATTTTTCTCTACGGCGCCGAGACTTGGACCCTCAAGAAAGCCGATCGCTAACGCATCGACGCGTTTGAGATGTGGTGCTGGAGGAAAATGCTCGGGATTCGTTGGACAGAACACAGAACCAACGAATCCATTCTTACCGAGCTCAAGATTTCAATGCGCCTCAGCACTACATGCGCGCGGAGAATTTTCGAAATCTTTGGACATATCGTCAGAAAGAGAGGTGACAATCTGGAAAACCTGCTGGTAACAGGCAAGGTATGCGGGAGAAGGCACAGAGGCAGAAATCCAATGCGCTGGTCGGACAAAATACGCTCCACTCTCAATATCTCAGTCCACGTTGCTATCCACACAGCCGAGGACAGGCAGGAATGGCGCAAGATGATGCAGGAGAAAGTTATTAGAGGAGGCCATGACCCTCAGCACTGAGGATTATCGACGCAAGAAGGAAGGAAACTACGAAAAATAAATTAATATCATTTCGTATTAGATTTATGGGTAATTTTTCATAGAATTTTAGTTTATAATTTAGAACTGGTTCAAATAAAAACCGCCGCCTAAGTCAGCGTTTTTATTATTTGTAATAATTAATATCTATACTAATACTAGCGGACCCGGCCACACGTTGCTGTGGCTGTGGCTTAGGTTTTTGTTTCTAAATAACTCGCGGCCGCCTATGCTAATACCAAAAATTGACAACGTAAGAACAATTGGATTTCACTGTATTGCGTTTACTACGAAATAAATTTCACTTATACTTTAGCCTCAGAAACACGTGGTGCTTATGCCATTAAATTGTAGTTTATGTGAAACGTTGGTATTTTTAGCACAGCGCCATCTATGAGATATTAAAGTCACAGTATAACAATTGTCTGTAAAAACTGATTTAAGGCGCCATCTGTTTTAGACTTATGAAACTTACAATTAATAACAAAAATCAACATAAGAAATCATTTTATTGTTAATTAATAAATATTGCGACCATTCATCGAAATAAAAACCATCCTATCTCTCAAGTTGGATCGAACTGCACATGGTGTGCGAATTTTATTATAATCGGTTAAGTGGTTTAGGAGTCCATTGAGGACAAACATTGTGACACGAGATTTATATATATTAAGATTATAAAGAGGAAAGATTTGTTTGTTTGTTTGTATTCAATAGGCTCCGAAACTACTAAGCCGATTTGAAAAAAAATTGAAATACGAAAACTATTGATGATAGAATAAAATAATGTACTACGACTTTGTAGAAAACATTATTATTTACAAAAAGTGTCGCGACAGCATATGTCTAACTATTATAGTTATGCCGCAATAAGTGTTCTTTTATTTAAAAAAATGCCCCTGGTAAGACACGGAGTGCCCCCTTACCTTCGCCGACTGGTGGCTTCGTACTTGGAGGACAGATCGGTCACGTGTACTGGTCACGGTGGGATCGTACACAGGCTCCCAGTCGTGGGCGATGTTCCACAGGGCTCAGTGCTCGGCCCCCTTTTGTGGAATATCGGGTATGACTGGGTACTGAGAGGTGCCCTCCTCCCGGGCGTAAGCGTAATCTGTTACGCAGACGATACGCTAGTCGTGTCCCGGGGGGAGGGGGGGGGGTTGGAGGGTAGCGAAGTTGCTGCAACGGCCGCAACGCACCATCGCAGTCAGGATCATCCGTGTTTATCGCACCATCTCTTTCGAGGCGGCGTGTGTACTGGCTGGGACGCCGCCTTGGGTCCTGGAGGCGGAGGCGCTCGCCGCTGACTAGCAGTGGCGGGCTAACCTTCGTGCCCGGGGCGTGGCGCGTCCCAGCCCTAGTGTGGTCAGAGCGCGGAGGGCCCAAACTCAGCGGTCCGTGCTGGAGTCATGGTCCAGGCGGCTGGCCGATCCTTCGGCTGGTCATAGGACCGTCGAGGCGATTCGCCCGGTTCTTGTGAATTGGGTAAATCGTGACAGAGGACGCCTCACTTTCCGGCTCACGCAGTTACTCACTGGGCATGGTTGCTTCGGTGAGTTCCTACACCGGATCGGAGCCGAGCCGACGGCAGAGTGCTATCATTGTGGTTGCGACTTGGACACGGCAGAGCATACGATCGTCGCCTGCCCCGCATGGGAGGGGTGGCGGCGTGTCCTCGTCGCAAAAATAGGAAACGACTTGTCGTTGCCGAGTGTTTTGGCATAGATGCTCAGTGACGACGAGTCGTGGAAGGCGATGCTCGACTTCTGCGAGTGCACCATCTCGCAAAACGAGGCGGCGGGGCGCGTGAGAGATGCCCAGGCCCGCCCCGTCGAGCGGGGTCCAGGGAGGCGGATCTCGCCCTAGCCCTGGCTCTCCTAAGTGTTTCGGGTCTCCCTCATATGTCGGCCTGGGGACCGGCGAAGGGGGCCTAAGAAGACGACGTGCAAGCTGCTCTGCATACGTTTTACGTATGAGCATCCGGGTGATGAAAGCTATCCTCAACCCACCCTGATTCTGACCCAGCGGGGTATTCTGTAGGATAGACCATTCTAACCGGCGCCATCTAGGTGGGGTTCGGACAGCCTGCCGACTGAGAGGGCTGGTGGTTGTGGCGCCGTGACCGCCAGTCCGGCATCCCGAGGGGGAGGGTGATGGGAGAGATGTGCTCCGCACTAAACACTTCACTTTCCCCCCTTTGCCTTTTCATGAGCTCTGTCTCATGCGAGGTTTGGATGCTGGTTGTTGAGCGACAGGAGGTTTTAGTCGGTTCGATTCCGACATGCGCCGCCCTCCATCCCCAGTGAAAGGCGGAAGTCCGGCGAATTCCACCTGACAAAAAAAAAAGTGTGGCACTCGGGAACTGCGGCGGTAAAGCTGTTGCATAGCATTTTTTATCAACTTATGACATTATAATTAGACAATGATAATTTAATATTAAAACAATAATAAAACAAGGCCACGCTATATTAAACCTTAATAAAGGCAAAACCTTAACTGTTCCCTTCACACTCATAAGCTAAAGCGCGCGAGAGAGAGATGGGCAGAATTTTTATGATTCGCATGCAGTGTGACATCACGCCACGCGCTTATTCACAAACACTACACAAGCGCAACGTGTGAATGTGTTGAACGCGAGCTACATGGTAGGCGGAGTGAGGGGTGTTAGGTTTTTTTCGTTACGGAATTTCATGATTCGGTCGCCGCGCTCAAGGCCCGCGATAAAAGCTATGCAATAGCTTAAAAATGTATGAACTTGTAATAAAATCTCTTTGGCTATACTATTTGTATCTGACTGGTTTTGGTATCATTAAAAGTTTAAATTCGAAAGAAGATAATTCCAAATTAAAATTAGGAAGATGTGTGATTTTTATTTATTTTTCGTACTGTCAAGATGAGTGAATCTAATGAAGATATTCGATACATTTGAAAATTTTACTACAAAAAAAGTAAAAAAGCAACGCAAGCCGTGAAAAAAATTTGCGATGTTTATGGACCTAGTGCTGTGTCTGTGAGAGTAGCACAAATTTGGTTTAAGCGTTTTCAATCCGGAAATTTTGATGTCAAAGATGCACGTCGCTCTGGTCGCGTATTACGGATAAAATGGATGCCATTTTTGAAAAAGTGGGGCAAGATCGGCATATCAGTAGTTACAACGTAACTGAAGAACTGGGAATTGACCACAAAATAGTTATGGCGCATTTGAAAAAAGCCGGGTACACAAAAAAGCTCACTGAAAGAAACCTAATGAACAGTATACTAATTTGTGATTCTTTATTACGACGTAATGAAACCGAACCATTTTTGAAGAAGCTGATAACTGGTGATGAAAAGTGGATCACGTTCGACAAGAAAGTATGAGAAAGGTGGTCAAAGGCCGGTCAGGCTACACACACTCTGGCGAAACCCGAGTTAACTCGCAACAAGGTGATGCTGTGGGTGTGGTGGGATTGGAAGGGCATTATACATTATGAGCTGTTACCACCAGGCAGGACCATCGATTCTGAATTCAACTGCGAACAACTGATGAGATTAAAGCAAGAAGTTGAGAGAAAGCGGCCGGAATTAATCAACAGAAGGGGTGTGGTTTTTCATCACGATAACGCTAGACCTCACACATATTTAGCCACTCAGCAAAAATTAAGAGAGCTTGGCTGGGAGGTGTTAATGCGTCCGCCGTATAGTTCTGACCTTGCACCTTCAGATTTCTACCTGTTTCGGTCTCTTCAGAATTCTTTAGGCAGTGTCAGGTTAACATCACGAGAGGACTGCCAAAACCAATTGTCGCGGTATTTTGATCAGAAGCCCCAAAATTTCTATAGCAATGGGATCATGTCCCTACCTACAAGATGGCAAAAAGTTATCGAAAAAAATGGTACCGACATACTTTAGTTAAATGTGAATAAATTATATTAAAAAATGTTGTGAATTTTCTTAAAAAATGCGAAGGAACTTTTCCCCAATCTATTATTATATAGAAATAAAATAGTAAACAATGTTTACAACAAGTGAGCTGTTTAGGCTTACTATACTATACTATTTGACATTGGACGGTAATGGGTAAATTGTAAAAAATAATAATCTAAGACAAGTTTTTGAACAATAATTATATACGCATTTCCATTTTATATAAAAATTATGATTCTTACATCAGTAATTTCTTATAACATGCTAGGAAAATGCTTTAAAATGCCCTTATGTTAAAAACAAGAAAGAAAGTAAAGAAAACCTCAATTTGTGTTAGTTTACGTATGTGTAATATTTTAAAACTCTGCATGATAGTTTTTTTTTCTAATGTTTAAAATAATTTCTGGCGCAATGTAATTAAGGTAAAATTGGTCTAATTTTTTAACTATCATCGATCATGTTCCGCAGAAACTTGTTACAACTTGATTGCGTACGGTGTGTGGGCTATCCTACGAAATCTATGTTAATTATTTTAAGTTTTTGTAACATCATACAGGGTAGAAATATAAACTAATTATTCGTTATTGTGTATTAGGTGAGTTTTAATTTTAGTAAAATTTAAAATACTATAAAATAAATGAAATTACAAATTTTACAGCGCCCCCCTAACCCACATCAACGCCCCCCATTTTTTCCTGGATCCCTTAACGCCCCCCTCTAGGTTTCAAACGCCCCCCAGGGGGCGTTATCGCCCACTTTGAGAAAGACTGCACTAGACAATCGAGGCAATTTCATTAATTCAGGAGTTTTTTCACTCGTTCACTTTGTCACAACACTATTTTTATTTCATCAAAAACTGACAACACAGTAAACGTCAGTTTACTTCGTCTAATAAAAAATCCGACTATACTTTATTTTCTTAATTTTATGAAAAATGATAATATGGAGTGAAATGAAATGAAGATGATTAATTTGAGACATTAATCAACTGGGATGAAATTTAATGAAATGAGATGATATGGGATGAAATATAATCGCAGTAAAATGGTGGTCATTTACTGAGATTTTTTTAGTGGACTTTTTGGAGGAACCCGAGAAGTTACGTCCAGCAGCTTTGTTTCATTTTCCCACATTTGTGCACTTTCACAGATATTAAACAGTTAATAAACCACCATTATTACACATTTAAACCTGAAGAAACACTAAATCGACAAAATAAAACAAATCACACAACTTCACTCCTCGCGTTCCCGCCAAAAAGTCCCCTGTTATTTCTAAATTCGTTAGGTACCATAGATTATACACTTATTATATTTGATTCGTTACCTATTCGTTAGGTAGGTACAACATGTTAGAGTACCGTACATCTATTCCTAAAAGGCTTATTACATTTGGCTGAATTTAGTCGACTGATGTCAGAAGCAAATTTGGAAGCTTTTGATTACACTAAATTCAGTTACTGAATCAATTGTCAGCTTAAACGCGACGAAGTAAGGCGTGTCGTGTGCGTAAGACGATGGCCCCAGTATTGTCTAGACAACAACAAAATTTTGTTATTTTTTGTTATTGTTTTATATTGTTTTTGTTTATTGTTTCAATTTCTCAAAAAAAAAAAAACTAGAATATCGGTGAAGAAATATTTATTGCTGTGCGGAATGTTAGCAAATATGAACATTATGAGTGATTTAGAACCAGCAGACTACAAAAATTATCTATAAATGGATTCGATCTCGTTTGACCTAATATTAAACCTTGTGACACCGTTTATTCAAAAGCAGGATACTATCCTACGATATTATATTATATATCTATTATATAACTATTACATATCTAATGCTACGATAGTATAAGTCCAAAAGAAAGATTGGTTGTAACATTAAGATTTTTTATTTATTGCTTAGATGAGTAGACGAGCTCACAGCCCACCTGGTGTTAAGTGGTTACTGGAGCCCATAGACATCTACAACATAAATGCGCCACCCATCTTGAGATATAAGTTCTAAGGTCTCAATTATAGTTACAACGGCTGCCCCACCCTTCAAATCGAAACGCTTTTTTTTTTTTTTTTTTATTGCTTAGATGAATGGACGAGCTCACAGCCCACCTGGTGTTAAGTGGTTACTGGAGCCCATAGACATCTACAACGTAGATGCGCCACCCACCTCGAGTTTTACGCATTACTGCTTCACGGCAGAAAATAGGCAGGGTGGTGGTACCTACCCGTGTGGACTCACAAGAGGTCCTACCACTAGTAATTACGCAAATTATAATTTTGCGGGTTTCATTTTTATTACACGATGTTATTCCTTCACCGTGGGAATCAATCGTGAACATTTGTTGAGTACGTATTTCATTAGAAAAATTGGTACCCGCCTGCGGGATTCGAACACCGGTGCATCGCTCAACACGAATGCACCGGACGTCTTATCCGTCAGGCCACGACGACTTCTAAAAAGATTTCTTGTAACAGGAAATTCGTATCAAGATTTAAAATTTTGTCCTACAATATCCCAACCCCTGATGATAAAAACTATCCCTGAAACATGTCGGGCTATTTATAAATGAGTCGACTATTATCAAAGCCGGCAATCTGACTTTTGAACAATGATTGGTAAATCAGAAAAACGAATTATTGACTTTGTATTCCATTGGCAGTCACAAAACTCTTCGGAACGACATCTTAGATAAATAACAGGTTAACTATTAACCTTTATTTAATGCAGGTTTTGAACCGTATTCTTCGAAGGAGACGATTATATTCAAATCAATCTGTATTGACATATCAATATTTTTTTTTTGTCTAAATGCACAGATTGCCACCTTTGATAATAGACGACTCAAATGTCTGGCACATTAAATAAAGGCGACCAAAATTAATACTTTTTATTCGGAAGTAAAAAACAAACTAAAACGTCCTTACGCATGGAGAGCTATAGGACGACTGAAATCATTAAGTAACTAAATGCGATTACACCTTCCTAAACGCGTTTCTAATTAGGCTTCTAAATTATTCAGCCAGTCAGAAACCATCCTTGCTACTGAATTCAGTAGACTAACTTACTTAATGCTTTTACATTTGACTGAATTCAGCCAAGTGTAATAAGCCTATTAAGACTTTTTGACGGGAACGCGAGAAGTGAAGTTGTGTGATTTGTTTAATTTATTTTAATTTGTCTATTTAGTGTTTCTACAGGTTTAAATGTGTAATAACGGTGGTTTACTAACTGTTTAGTATCTGTGAAAGTGCACAAATGTGGGAAAATGAAACAAAGCCGCTGGACGTAACTTCTCGGGATCCTCCAAAAAGTCCACTGAAAAAATCTCAGTAAATGACCACCATTTTACTGAGATTATATTTCATCCCATATCATCTCATCTCATTTCTGTCTGTACTATTATAAAAATATTATAAAGGTCTTTGTAAAATTTGGGACATCATAGGCGTGATTTTACTGACAGCTATCGCAAAGATCAATCTAGCTACCCATTTTCTTATGAAGTAGGTACGGTAGGTACCTATTACCTATCTATTTAGAAATACCTACTTCTTGTTTCATTAATCTCTTGGCCAGACAAAGGATGCTTACCCCATACAGCCAAAAATTTTGTACCATTAAACTTATTCGTTGAAATTAGGTAAATGAAAAAAATTAAACTAAATTTAAATAAGATCGACATAAGTACCTCACCATAGGCGTTGAACACTATGAAATGAAATAATAATCTTAGTACAATCATAAAAAGTTATTGAAAATTCAATGGGATTTTTGAAAAATTCATGTATACATTAGTATGCTTTCATAGATGCTAAATAGTCATTAATACATTATTAATATACACGTAAATTAACAAAATAATCCAGTTTAACAACTTGATACCCCGAAAATCTGCCAAAAGTTCTGAAAATAGACTCCTGAAATATATATTTATTAGTTATTACAATTACGGCATAAAATAAGAGCTGAATATTAATAACACTTTATTTTTCAAGATCTAAGTCTGAGCAATATATTTGGCTGATAAATAATCTTTAAAAAGTAGGTACGCAACGTCGGTAGCGTAACGAAAGAACATCGAAGATAGCGCACACTGGGTTGCCATTACCCTGCCACTGAGTTTTCAATAAGAACTTAGTACGGTACATTTAAAGTTACAAAACTCCTCATAAAGCCAACACATCAATACGCAACTGTCACCCAGCATCATATTTTAAATAAGTTCAGCGTGTGACCGTTGCTGTAACTATAAAATATTATGTTTAATCTAAAAACTGGATCTGTATTTATGTCGTACAGAAAAAAAGATAAATCTTTATTAAATTATCATAAAGTTTTGTTTGTTAGTAATCAATTAAGTATATATTAATGTATCCTCTCATTAGAACGTTACATTTACGTTTCTACATAACAGCGATAACACAGATGATAAGCTTATCTTTTTCCATTAGGTACGTAGGAAGTTGATACTTTATTTATGTAGGATCGCTATTTGATGTCACAAAGAAAGTTTTAAAAAGTCCAAAACAAAAATATTTTTCTAAAAAATGCATATGAAACCGGAAAGATCTATCAGTACATCATACTACAGTACAAATTATCAATATACATACGTCAACAAAGATGAAGGTAAGTTTGAAACCATTTTATATTTTAGTGCTGATACCATTTTATAGTTCCATTCATATTTCAGTTCAGTTCATATTTCATTTTAAAGATAGGTACGCTTGACTATCGTTCTTTTTGCATTTGTTTACTGAATTTCTTAATTATTATTTACTATATTAGTTCAAATTTAATTTCTTTTTAATTGAATTGATCAAGAGTTCATTTTGAACAGACACGAATTTACGGCTTTCGGTATAATTATAACTGTAGCTATTTTCTAGTGCTTTGCTCCATTTTTTACAACTGTTAGTATCTAAAGTAGGTACTGCTCAAAATCCAGTCTATTAAAATAAAACTGCGTCTGAAATGATGCTAAAGCAAATTGATCCGGCCAATTTGCTTTAGCATCATATCAGGCGCTAGTATCCATCGTTGCACGTTGAATTTGTCTTTGTCATGTTAAAAAGGATTTTACTCAAATTTTACTTTAATTGGATTTTACTTAAAATGTTTACAATATATTTTTTTTATTGCCCTTTTAGACAGACGAGCACACGGCCCGCCTGATAGTGAGTGGTTACCGTCACCTATAGACTTCAGCAATGCCAGGGGCAGAGAGAAGCCCCGGCCTACCGTTAGGTAGGTATTATCTACAAGCCTCGTTTGAAGAAAAATAAATAATTTGGGAAATACAGTCGAATGCCAACAACCCTTATCATTTCTTCGTGATCAAGGCTAGTTATTCAATCTGGGAAATAAGTGCCTTAAATTGTTCACTGAAATTAAACTCATATGATGGATGGTACGAGGTATCTAAACATCAGCTTCATCGATCTTATTTGGGTAGTAAAAAATGTACATATACATATATGCCACTTAGTGGCTTTTGGTGCTTTTCGTGGTCACGACTTCGCCGTCCATGTAAAGTATTCAAATCATCAGAAATGGCATGACAATAAAAAACGCGGGATTAATCCCAAAAATAATTTTAATTTAATTTAGCACCAGGCTAGCCCGAGGCGGTGGTTAGTACCTAGCTGTTTACAGAATATCGATCAGGAGCATGCGTACCGCGATGGCCGAGCGAATGAGACAGAAAAATTTGTCATTTAGTTTTCCGCAGTTTCACCTAAAGAGGGAATCTTTGCACACAATCAATCTTTTCCGTATCTCTAAGTCATATAGCAGTTTATTAGCATGTTTAAACAGTGATAACTTGGTAGTTAGTGTAAAATAAGCACATTTTCAGCGTGATTAGTGATAGTGTAAGTCTACAATTAACCAAATTATCCCGTACCCACTTGATTTAAGAGCATCTGTTCAGAGATTTAGATTTAGCAAGATTTAGAAATAGTTCCTTCTAATTACTTTTTTATTTTTTACAGATCGAGATAAAATGCGTGGTAGTCGTAGGGTAGTGATTTTTTGCTTATTGACTACGCTGCTACCTACAACGCTGATAGTGATCCCTTTATATTTAAGAAATATTAAATATGCTGATGTTATGTATCGCATATCAGATTCTGATGTAATACAAATACACAAAGGACAATCTTCAGTTTTCTGTGAGAAACACACACTACAAATGAATACTTCTTTTAATGCTTTTCAAATGAGTGGCATACCGGAACTTTCAGAGAAAAGAAAGCACATTCGACTGAAAAAATCAATGACTCTGCCAGATGACACTTTGGAATACTGGGGTTTTTATCTGTTAAAAGGCGCCACAGTAGAACTCAAGGCCTGTTCAAGATATGATGGCTCAAAAATCTTAGTTGTAAAAGGTGACAGAATACTGAATACATGTGGTATTTTAGACAGACGAAAATTTAAGAAAGAACCTTCATTAGCCGAAAATCAAGGAACTGTACTGGTAACATTACAAAATCCTAATAACAAAAAGGAGAGCGAAATTTATGCCAGAAGTACTCACCGTGAAAAGGCCAAGGATCCGTTGGACGAAGACATACAAACAAAACCTAAATTTGAAAATATTTACTTGAAATCACAATTTACATCAGGCACAAATAAAAAGCAGCAAAAAAGAGATACACGCACCAAATTGCATAATCCTAATACTATTCTTGATACAGGAGTACATCACGGCGGGAATGCGTTTAACAGTACTGTCAAGCCAGACAATAGTGCTGTATCCAGTTTCGAGATAAATTTATACGATTGCTACCAAGATAATATATTGATGAATGAGTATTTTCCCTTTTCAATTCAGTGTAATAGTACAAACTATTTGGAAGAGACTACAATTTTAAAAGTTATTCATGAAGTGTTAGTGGATGGATATTACTATTACATGTTTTATAGTGATAACGATATTGTATTTAACGACATTCATGCAATTTTTGACATTTATAAGCCTACATTCCAATATGTCAATAACTCTAGTTCCAAAATGTGCATCAATAAAACAAGATGTGAATTTGATATAGGGTTTTTTAGTGACGAACTTGTTATTGTAGAAGTGCCAACAAAAGGCGGATTGCGGAACGATGAGGACGATACGTCTGTTCTAATTTCCGTTTGTCTTCCCAGAAAATCCGTTTACATATTTTTCCCCATTGCTGTTCTTCTTCTGATACTACTTTTTGCATTTTTATGATACATAATTAAAGCTATGCTTCATGTGGCAATAGTTACAATGAATATTTCAAGAGGTGATATTAATTTATTGATAGTATTAATATTCACATAATTTTTGAACATTGTATTTCTTCTAAAAGTGAAAGCTAAATATTATAATAATTTTTTTTTAGAAGACTTTGTTACTTCTAATATTTCCCCATCAGTTATTTGTGACCATGTTTTAAGAATATATGATTGTTGCTCTATAATGACTTGTTAATAAATATGAAATTCCCTACATACAATTTTAATTACTTGATTATTGCATTTTTTCAGATTGAGAAAATTTAATGTATAATTATTTGTTAGAACCACAATATGTAACCAATATTATTTATCTCTGTCAAAAATAATTAACATTTTAAACAAAATTTATTCGAAAAATATAAATCATTTGAAATATAAAATTATTTTAAAATCAACATTTAAAGTTAAATGCAAAAATTAAATGTAAAAAATTGTTAGGGGTACAGGATTCAAAAAGGACCTGCTGAAAAAATCAGTGATCATTAGAGGAAATTTCGATTTATTATTTCCACATAGAAGTATCCAAAGTGCGTTTCACAGGCTCAGTGGGTAGATCTTCTGCAAAACAAAATTTATACAATTCAATACAGTTTAGACAATAGAATCCCAATTAGGGACAGAGTATTACAATTTCCACATGTCAATAACAATACATTTGGATAGGCATTTAATTTTATTTATTAGCATATTACAAAAACAGATACCATATTATGTACAGTTGGAAAAGTTACAATGTTATTTCCTCCTAGTACTTTTGTGATTGAAATAGCCTCTCCAGAACCCAATTAGACCTCTGTGCAAGTGGCAAAAAGGCCTATGTGGAAAGGGGGCCATCCGGCAAAGCCGGGCTTATTCCTACCTATGTATATTAAACTTATATTGATACGTCTATAGTATAGTGTATTCATTAATTAAAACTAAAACGAATATATCGGTCCAAATGAAATAAGTTCCAATAAAAATTCGGCAGTGTTAGGTAGTTAGGAGTCTTGTCCTAATACACACACCTTATAAATATCGCAATAGAACGCAGGACACAGAATATAAATCGGAAAAATGTAGGCGCCTTAGATGAGGTTGGCCACATCACTGGGCATTTCAACGATACTAGTGTGGTAGAAGTCCTCAATATCCTTCAGTGCTCTCCTGTCAGCTTCAGTCACAAAGTTGATAGCAATTCCCTTACGACCAAAACGTCCACCTCGTCCAATCCTGAAGAAATAGAACAGAGTTAGTTCAGTTAGTACAGTTCATCATTAATTACTTCCTGAGATTTAACATTATTGTATATTTATTTCAGCAAAAAAGGTACTCTGATAACGTATTATATTAAAATTGATCATGTCCCTGCTAATTAACTGTAGCACAATCCCTGAATTTTATAAAATTTCGTTTGAACTAATGACACGCCAACTTTTGTACAGTAATGGTACTGCCGCAAAAATCAAAGTTCCAAATCAATAAGACAAATAAAAATGTCATGCACCAATGGACATAGGCATTCATTTTTGTTTATTTGACAAGAAGAAGGTATCATCTCAGATTCCTGGCAATATTGACATGCATAGGCATGACAATAAGCATTCTCAATTAGGTGGACCATAATAACCAACATAAAACAGTAAATCTCTAATCACCTGTGAATATAATTTTCACGGTTGGATGGCAGATCATAGTTGATGACGCAGGAAACTTGCTGTACATCAATACCACGTGCCAATAAATCAGTGGTGATCAAGACACGAGAAGAGCCAGTACGAAACTGCCTCATGATCACTTCACGCTCACGTTGATCCATGTCTCCATGCATAGCAGATACAGTAAAGTCACGCAGATGCATAGATTCAGTGAGCCAATCCACCTGAGAAGGACCAAACAAAACAAATATATTTTTTAGTTTAAAAGTAGAAGTAGAAATGTATGATTTCTTATGCATACTGGTCATTTTAACAATGATCATGTATGAACAAATTATACAGATGACATTAGAAAGTAGTTTTTTATTAATTCAATAATAAATTATAAGGGAAATTTAAGGAGTGGCATTTCACTTTTTCAAAACATTTTTCTTAGAGGTTTCCAAAATTGAATTCTGATTTAATCTTGGTAAGTTGATAATTTGAAATTGTTTTAGAATTTTCATTTAAGGCATAAAAAGACGAATTTAATGACTTGTCAATTTATTTCATGCTTTGTACTGATGTAATAAAAACATGTGTTACATAAAATTATTTTTGAAATAACTTATTAGCTGCT
Organism: Bombyx mori; assembly: GCF_030269925.1. NCBI lineage: Eukaryota > Metazoa > Arthropoda > Insecta > Lepidoptera > Bombycidae > Bombyx > Bombyx mori. The sequence goes on from NC_085110.1 coordinate 11,869,162, forward strand.
TATCTCAAATTGGCAATATTTTTTATAGATTATAAAACAAAATTGTGCTCATGAATTTTTTTTCAATTAATTTTAACTTCCTTTTTGGTTACTAATGCCTGTTTCACAAAACAGAAAACTGAAATAAAGTGATATTAAGTTAAGCACGATTTGTCATTAGCTTGTTTGCTGTTACCTAAAGTTGCAAAAACAAGTCTATAATATAATTATGGCACACTGTTGTTCAATGTAAGAATTATTATAGTTGCATGTAGTAACAATTAAGTAACCGTTCTTTAAAGAAACTTTTTTAAATACATTTTTTTTTTTAATAGGATATCTTTAGGACTAAGGTATCGATTTGTATTATTTAAACATTGCTCAGTAAATCATATAATTTTCCTAGTTAAAATATTATGTATATTTTGGTTTCAGAAATAATTTCCTTACTGTATAGTCCATGGTATATATACCTCAGCAACAAACTTAGTTTGTTGTTTATCATTATCTTCTAAAATACAAGTATAATTTGAAATAACAAACCTTGCGACGGGTGTTGCAGAAAATTACAGCTTGTGCAATAGACAGTGTATCATACAGGTCACACAGAGTTTCCAGCTTCCATTCTTCTAATTCAATTGCAATGTAAAATTGTTTAATACCTTCCAGGGTAAGCTGAAAATATTTAAATTATATTAATTAAATTTTTTATTTATTTCTTCAAAGAAATATATTCAAGCAGTTTATACATAAGATCTTACCTCTTCCTTCTGTACAAGTATGCGTACAGGATCTCTCATAAAGCATCGAGATACTTCCAATACATCATCAGGCATGGTAGCAGAGAGTAATATGACTTGAACATCAGCTGACAACATCTTGAAGACATCATGGATCTGGTCCTTGAAACTAACAAATTAAATTTAAATTAAGAACCTAATATGAGGTTATCGATACATTTAAAAAACAATAGCTTACCCTCTGGACAACATTTCATCAGCTTCATCAAGAACAAAAAGTTTGATGGTGTTGGCATGAAGCGCACGACGAGTTATCATATCATATACACGACCTGGAGTGCCCACCACCACATGAACACCACTCTCCAGTTGGCGAATATCTTCACGGACATTGGTGCCACCAATGCAAGCATGGCATTTAGCATTCAAGTGATCACCAAGAGCTATCACCACCTACGAAATGTTTCACACTGTCAATAAAAGGCAATAACACAAAACGATATTCACTCAACACAAACTTATTGTCCAAGCGTACCTTCTGAATTTGTTGGGCCAGCTCTCTTGTGGGAGCCAGGATCAAAGCTTGACATTCACGAATGCTTGTATCGATTTGTTGTAGAATCGATATAGAGAAAGTAGCAGTTTTTCCAGTTCCTGACTGGGCTTGAGCGATAACATCGCGTCCTTGGATGCAAGGCATTATTGCGCGTTGCTGGATTGCAGAAGGTTTTTCAAAACCATAGGCGTATATGCCTCTCAACAATTCTTCTTTGAGGTTCATGTCATCGAAGGTTTCGACAACTTGATCCCAGTCGGTGTCAAGTGTCCCAGGGTCCATTCCCGGAGGTCCATCGTAACTACCTTGATCCTTCGATGGCCCATTTTTGGAATCCTCTGGCCAATCTTCTGACCTATAATACAGAATGAAATAATAAATTAATAAGAATGTTTTTTTCCAAATTTAAGATATATTTCATTGATCGTTAGGTTGCAAAATTAGCGACTTTTTTTGTATTAGTAAAATCAGCAATTATTTTTAGTCTATTGTTTTCAATTACATTTATAAACCACTTTCAATTCTTGGGGTGGGCGACACAAATGTAATATATTAATAAAAAACACGTGCGCTACTAAAACTTGCAGTGCAATTGTGTCCCTGCCAGCGCCATGTTGGCAATCGGCGACACGGACTTCACATCTAAAATTTCCAAACTATGCAAAAACTATTGAAGTTATGAATTGTAGACGAAATAACGAAGTAATATGTGTTTTCCTGAACACTATCTTTCATATGGTACAAATTAAATAAGCTTTGAAAGCAATCTTACCTTCTTTCAGACGAATAAGACATGTTTCAACCGCAGTAGCTGAACGGAAAAGAACTAGCAAGGTCAAGTTGAGCTAACAGGAGCTTTTTACATAAATTTTACAGAACACTGTTTGTCCTAATTTATATTGTAGACAAAAAATTTAATAATTTTTTATTTAATTTTTAAAATGATTTAAGAAACGGTAATGTGTAGATTCTTCAAACTATGACTAAATACTTTTATTTGAGAATTTTAGTACCGGAAGTGAGTCATAGACAATTGTAAGTATTTTCAATAGATACCAAAAAGTTTGTGCCATTCTAGCTTGTAATTTTGGTATAGATATATTTAATCAAAAGGTATTTAAAAAACGCCTTTGCCAGATATTTAAAGATTTGATTGTTTTACAAAGGTTCTATGGGTATTTCAGTTATTTAAAAAAAAAAAGCGTTAATTTCGCTTTTAGCATTTTTAAGAATACGAAAATTGACGGTATTGATTTTTAAGCTATTTCTGCCTTCATAGCAGTTTACTACTGATTTTTTTCCCCTAACTATTCGCTGGTAGCGTAAGAGGTTCTTCCAGCTACGTCCGGATGGGTAGGTGACTCGTGGTGGCTCACGGGCTTAACCTGAGAGAATTCGCTAACACTAGCCCTAACAAGAGCAGTGATTCGCAGAATCCGCCACCGGATCGGAATTGCAACCCACTTTCTTTTAATCCCGCGACAAATTCAGAGGGCTGTGTCTATGGATTAGTTCACTCGTCGAGCTCTTCGTTGTAATTGGCGAGCTTGACGAGAACGGTGACCGGTGATTCAAAATCGATATTTTTTTATTCTACCTAATCGTTAGTAATCTAAGGAGCAATTCCAACTACGCACAGAAGGCTAGATGAGTTCATGAGGCTTAACCTGAGAGATATTAATCCAAAAAGCCTTTGGATCATCAACATATACTTATTATTGTAAATTAAATCATTTATTTAACTGAGATATCTGAATATGACACACTTTAATTTTCACTGATGAGAATGACTGGTTTTGTTCCCAACGTTGGTAAAGATGGCCAATCAGCTTTGAAAAGGTGACCGTTTTTAGCTCAAAAATAATTCAGGTAAATTATGGCTGTGCTTATCCTTAAATAATTCTAAATAATAAAAATAATTATATAAGAAAAGGGAAATTCATTCGAAATAGTATTTTAATAAAAAAAAACACTATTATTTAGTGATCAATAATAGTGTTTGTTTTTTACAAAAGTACAAAGTCTTAGTAAATCATTTCAGAATTGTAGATTACATACATCATGCCAATAGTTTCCAAATTGTTTGGTTCAAATACTGTTGATGTCTATATTTTTTATATTTTTTTTTATTTAGCAGCAATTTTAACCGTAATTACGGTAGACATGCCGTAATTTTGCTCGATTTTGCTCGATTTACTACCTACCATACCACCTCTTATACGGTAAAAAAAATTACCGTAATTTACGATTTTGTAATTTTACCAATGATTGACATTGAAATTTTGATTTTCGTTGTTTTTAAATTTTTTGAAAATCTTTTGGGCTGAGACGATCACTAACAAATAGCTGTAAGGTTACGGTAAGCAGTGAATTGGCTTTGCCCCTGGCATTGCTGAAGTCCATGGGCGACGGTAATCACTCACCATCAGGTGGGCCGTATGCTCATTTGTTTACAAGGGCAATAAAAAAAAACTGTGGAGGATCATCAGGCAGACGCCAATGGATAAGGAGAGATATTAAGAAAACCCATCCATCCAAGAGAGCACTGACCTGGAAAGTGTCTGGCAAAAGGAAAAGAGGCCGTCCCAAAACAACTTGGCGTTGCTCGGTGGAGCAGGAGCTGGGCGTCTTGGGCATGACGTGGGAGGAGCTAGAACAAACTGCCCAAGACCGATGTAAATGGAAGGATTTGGTTTGAGCACTACACCACAGCAGAGGGTAATAGGAAAGAAAGATTTTTTTTAGATCAGGTGACATTGATATTAATATGACAGCACTAATAATCTAATCAGGGAATCCCCGCCCTCCGTGCTCATTCCACCACGTTTCATCCGTTCATAAGCTGACCAAATAGAAAAGTATGTAATCAAATTAAATGAAATGTACTATTATTTATTCATTCATTCATTCATATATTTTAATGTTGTTCTGTTGGTTTTCAATGTAACGATTATAAGGTAAAGTTTCGTATCATTAAAATTACAAAAAAACATTTTTCCTTTTGTGAGTTGTTAAATGGCTAGTATAGACAGTAATAGTGATGGTAATGGCCCCCCTACTACAAAAAAATAAAAGACTCGGGTCGGAGAAAAACAAAAAAATAAATATAAACAGAAATTTCGATCTGAATTGTAAAGTAACATGGACTTTTCATCTTGGTTAAGTGAGCACCTGACTTATCTACTTAAAGCTATATGCGTCTTATGTGCTGTTAATACGACAGCTGAGGTGAGTGTCTTTTTAAACGACACAATTATGGTATAAAGCATAAGCATAAAATTAAAGGGATCAGTGAACAGCCTTCAATTTTAAAAGTATTTGACGATACTAAAATTCATTCAGTCGACAAGTCAAAAGAGCTGAGGTATAATTGGGGGCATTTATGACAGAGCACAAAATCTCACACACTGCTATGGATTATTTCAACAATTTACTTGTCGACATTTTCCCAGTTTCAAACATAGCAACAACATAGAAGCAAGCTAGTAACCAAGTTACTGGAAATTTATTAGTCCAAAAATGTATTAAAAGATACGGTCAAAATTGTGTTGATTTCAACTCCAACCAATAAATTGATTAAAATGATGAATATTTCATTCATCTATCATATTATTATCTTTTACCTGATACCACCGTATTTTTGAATGAACTAGTTGGAGATATTGCTTTTTTGACTTTTCTTTAAATATTTTGGGTCATTTCAGTGTCACTCACCTAAAGCAGTTCTGGGCTTTAAAAAGGTTTTGGACAATGTAAAAAAAATTAAGAGGTCACCAACAAGTCCCAAAAAGGCTTATAAGTATAACTAAGTAACCCTGATATGTAAGACTAGTTTTATGATAAATTAATTGTTTAATACTCCAAAAATGGTAACTAAATTTCATCAATTGCATGCATGAAATCGTAGTCGATGGTATTAGTTATTAGTGTCGTGAACGAGAATGTCATGTTAAATTTATTTTCATCGATTGGCTTTTCTGGATTTTCTGTTATGTTGGCCAAAACTCACATCCGGTTGACTTAGTAGCACCGCTGCCATTTTGAAACGGCAGTGCTTTTTGTTCGTGTGGAGCGTTTGCTCGTTGTGAGGAGTATCTTGTGTTTAAGTGTAGTTTTATTTTTAATTGAACTTAATCAAAATGAGCTGGCAAGATTATGTCGACAAACAGTTAATGGCATCTAGATGTGTCACAAAAGCTGCCATTGCCGGTCATGATGGCAATGTGTGGGCAAAGTCGGAAGGCTTCGAAGTAAGTTGCTTTTTATATAAAACCAATATTTTTATAGGCATCAAGAAAAACCTTTCAATGTACTGTTTTTTTGGAACAGTTGTCGATACTAGAGTAATACGTTGAAAGTATGACTAATAGATTCTCTATTCGACAAGTTTGACAAGATGGCGACATGTGGAATCCAAAAAATTGCATTAGATCACGTAAGAATTTGGGTAGAACACTTCAAAACCTTATGGTGTGTTGTTTTTTATGCTTGCCTATTCTCTATAAAATATATAACCGTCTTATCGTTCTTAATTATGAAGATTGAGAAACCTTCCAGACAAAAAGCCGGCCGGTTTCTTACTGCGATGTAAGAGGCTAGGTCAGGTTTTTTATAAGAAGACTATTTAGTTATGTTATTGAACGTTCTTAAAGTTCTTATATAGATGAACTCAAGTATATATTATAACTTAATATTTTTAGCAGCTGGAAAAATGAGTCATCATTTATTTAATAGTTCAATAACTTAGCTAAAGCAATTTATTTATTTCTTCACATTATGTAAAGATAATAATAAAATAACGTATCCTGGAAAGCTATTAAAAAAAAGGCATTTTATCACAGGTAAGTGTAGTTTAAAAGTAACCATTTATATAACATTTAATATTCATTAATTGTGACTATTCCCTTGATCTTGATTTATAAAAGTTAAAAGTTATTTTAATCTTGACAAAGGCAAAGAAGAACTGGTGTTAAGCAGTACTGAAACATGCTAATAGATATCATATTTCAATCTACCACTTCAGTCGAGATCCAATTCTTGATTGCTTTAGAATAACGAAAAAAAAATTGACACATCAAGTGGTTACCAGGCCCTAAACTACAATTTCCTCGTGGAAACCAGACTGAAATACATTTACATATGCCTATATTGAAATTAAATACCCAGGCTTGGTCAGAAATATTTGTCTTTGAGAATCAAAACATCTACTCTGCAGTCAAGTTAACTGCTGTATCAGCAAGTTCCAATAGCAATATCCAGCAATAATATCCATCAAAACCTTCAAATTCGAACACATACTTTAGTAAGCAAGATATTTTGTAAGATTCCATATGACAGGGATATCTTGTAAGGCTATTAGGCATTTCTTCATATTGGATCTTTTGTGAACACAGGCAGGTAAAATAGGGTTGAATCCTTACATTATTACATAAAGGAGATTTTGATTTCAGTATTAAATAATTATTTATACTGAGATGACCTCTACACTAATAATCAATTGACTTGTTGATATTTATTTAATATTTAAGAATAAAATGCATCAAATCTCCTCTTGAGTGTAGATGGAATAGCCTCTTAGGTTACCAGCAATTATTTAGGCAAAAAACATCAACTAGCACCTGGTTGCTTGAAAGACTGGAGATTTGGTAGAGATTAGAGATAATTCAACTTGTTCCAACAACATCACTCTAAAATTTAATATATAACTAGGAGAAAATAAATTCTCAAAACTGGTAAAATATGAAAATTCCTATGAAATGTATAGAATTAGAGATTTTTATTCCAGTCATGTTCAAAAAGTCAATGAGAACAGGTTTTGAGAAAACTGAAACTGAATTCAGGATAATTTGCTTACTTTTTTTGTTTTTGTGGAATTTCACTAAAAAATCTGTGTTTTTCATAGTGGTGTTGGGATGTACCTCCCCAAATATTGTTTTTACTCAGAGAGTGCAGAGGAGACTTCATTTAAATATCAGAAAACAAAAAAAATATAATAAAAATTTGTGATGTATAATTAAAATAAACAAAATAATATAATAATATCATCATTTTATTATCAATTTCATAAATTATTTCTTATTTAAAGGGAATGTTTACAAAACCTCTATTTGTGTTTTTTTTATTGGTTTGTGATTGATAGATTACAAATCAATCAATCTATTTTAATTTATAAATTATTGTGGACAGAGGTGTGATAAATCTGAAATATGTATATTCAATAATATTCCATCCAAGTTAATTGAGATCAAATTTTGGCCACTGGAATCATATTGACGCTTGAAAGGCAAACGTGACTAAGCGACAATGTGAACTTTACAGTAGACTAATTTAAAGTTGAAATACCTGAAAACTAAATTTATTTTAACGAATCCAGCTGTAGTAGAATCTAGCTAGTAGCTGTAGGATTGAAATAATTTTCATAGACCTAGAAATATATTTTTTTTGTGCATCAAATATGGTTATTGCCTATCATTTATGTACAAAGCAGTTATTGTCGCTTAGTCACTTTTGCCTTTCAAGCGTCGATATTTTAACTGTGCAAAAGTCTTGGTCTAATTAATTGGCTGAAATTAAATTGGCAAAATAATCCTTAATTCTAATACAAAGTAAATAAGACCAACAACAAATAACGAGTCAAAATAAAAATATTTAGTAGTTCTGAATTTAGTCTTTATTAAATTATTGAAGGATGGGGAGAGTTAGTACAAATAATATATAATAATTGCATAGCTATAATACTTAGTGAGAGTAAAGATATGTATCTATATATCTGACATTGCAGAATAAATATATTAAAGTTGAAGACTATGAACGTTTTACAATAATCTTATTTTCTTTACAGTGTTCTTTAAGTTATTTGTTACTATACTTAATGGATATCTGATATTAAATCTTTTTTATGATAGTCTTTAGTAACAAGGTTTACAAAAGATGGTTCATGAATTTTTGTAATAAATGAAATCATCAATATATATAAACGATTTTATTATCTAAATATCAAAAAACTGTACAGCACAAATGGTACAAAAAAAATATGACAATGTAAATTTGACTAGTTTTCTTTTTCATTGGAGTTAAAAAGTTTACTTATACAGATTTCAATTATGATTCAAGTAATTGCTATTAATTACTTCATGTCAATTGATACAATATTGCTACATTAGTAATGTAACAATATTATGGAATCTTGCCGCCCATAGGCTAGTGGTAACCACTTAAAATCAGACAGGCCATGGGTTTGTCTGTTTATTTACACTGTTTAAAATTTAATACTATTTAATTTCTAATGTCTTAAAAAACATTCACTGTTCGGTACAAAGTATAGAATTAAATCACTTTGATGATTTAAAAATGCTGCATTAAACTAAGATAACTTTTTTTCGTTAGATTTCAAAAGATGAAGTGGCGAAGATTGTGGCTGGCTTTGAGAATGAATCACTGCTAACGAGTGGCGGCGTGACGATAGCGGGCACGCGGTACATCTACCTCAGTGGCACAGACCATATCATCCGCGCGAAGCTTGGCAAGGTCGGCGTGCATTGCATGAAGACACAGCAAGGTAATTAGTAGAATTCGAAATTAAGAAAATCTTTTTTAAGAAAAAGAAAGAAACATGGATTCACCTACTGAGTATTCTATAGTCCTACAGTGACAGAACATTCATAGATATATATGACTATGATGCATTTTGTGGTATTTGTAAAATTTTATGAAAGCAAAAAAACTTTTTAATTTTACATTTGCCCAAAAGAAATTGCTGGGGTAGTGGTCGATAACCTTGTCAAACAAAAGAGGCAAATATTGGTAACACAGTTGAAATTTATTCAAAGAGCCATTCTTTAAATATAATTAAATTTTTATTACCTTGTTTAAAAAAAAAATTAGAAGGCAAAATAATGAGTAATATTGTAATCGTATCATATAGTAACAAGCATACACCGTGCCTGAGCTTAAACATTTGGCATTTTCGCTAAACATTCGTATTTTTAAAACCAATAGTTGTTTGATTTAAGTTGGTAATGCCATCTACAGCATAACAGCCTCCACAAACTAAACTAAAGTGAAGTTGGTATTGTTATTGATTTCACTGTTAAGTTTGTCCAGTGCCAACATCATAGTAATAAAATTGAAAAATAAATGTATTACATGGATCATTTTGTTTCAGCTGTGGTCATTTCTCTCTATGAAGAACCCATCCAACCTCAGCAGGCCGCATCTGTCGTGGAGAAGTTAGGAGAATATTTAATTACCTGTGGTTATTAGAGGTGCGATTATTGAATTCTAATTAATTATATATAACATTAGTTACTTAGTTATACACTTTATTCTTTCAGTGGTTTAAAGTTCCTTACAAAAGAGTATCTCAAGAGTGTATTTTGAATGCATTGTTTATTTATTTATACTTAAAGTAATTATTGTTTTCAGGTCGAAGCTCGCCGTGATCTAAGAGTACTATAAGATAATATTTTTTCCACGGGGAAATAAGTAACTGCATTTTGTATATTCTATAAAGTGATAAGAGGACCGTTCATTTGTTTTGATATTCGATAAATTATGGCGGCGTAATCAGTGTGATGAGTTTAGTGTGCACATGTGATTATTTTGTGGATTCTGGACCCTTTTTATACGCTCACCGTCTCCTCAAAATAATTATTACTGCATAATGAATTAAATTTGTATTAAAATTTTGCTTTTATTGACCAGTCATAGTGAAGCATTTTTAGCTTTGCATAGCTGATCTCAAACAAAGCATGAAGTATAGAGATTTTTAGGCTTCTTATCAAGCATCATTGTACGTAAGTAACTTCACGGACTGCTAAGCTGTTGTTCAGTTGGACATAGCACAAAAACGGTATAGCTTCATGATTGTTTCTTGTACTGATGCTTGAAAAGAATTTGTAATAACCACATAATGAAATTACTGTAACAACATTTTACAACATTATATATATATATAATTATAAATAAGCATACATCTAAGGGCTTGTTACAAATTTAAAGGCACTGAAACCCAAGTATTACAATTTTAATTAAAAATCTCTAGTCCCACTGGAACCATCGTGTGAATTTACATCCAAGCACAAGCGGCGGCAGCGCAGGACTCGCGCCGTAATAACCTTTTGCTATTTCAAAAATCTGCTATGCTTTGTTTTTATTTTTGCCGCATTTTATAATCATATTATGTAGTAGAACATAAACATTTTGCATTCTGTTTAAAACTGTCTTCTTAGCTGCAGACAATAGAAGCGCTCAATTAATTACCCTATAACCTCAGAAAAGGCTTGCAGAAATCGAAGGGTGCATATTGTTTATATTTGATATTACTACTATAGCTTTGTACATTGTTTCTGATAAGCGATGGGAACTGTGTCTATCTGATAATAAAATGATTTGTATTATATCTTGTTGTTTGATTTATAACTACATTCTTAATTAAAATTCGGTTACAATATTTATGTCGTAAACCAAGTTTCAATTGACAAAACATGTACTTCTTGTCTTAAAAACGGTATAATAATCGAAGTTTATTATTTTCATTTCGATTCAGAGTTCAATTCGTACCTAAGTAACGTGTGGACTATTGTGATTGCTATCCGCAAACAATGGTTGATAATTTGGCAAGTACTGTCGACCTCCATCGAACAGAGGGAAAAAGCAGTGACAATACTTTAATGAATCAATATTTGAATTCTATAAAGTTGATTGGTTAATGGATATACGTAACCCACATGGGTGCTATAAAAGGTTTATTCATGCGTTCTCTTTCAAGCCCAGTAGATCCATAATAATATGAAATTTCAACCTCCTGTAATGAGGTGGGGGAAAGAATGTACCATGCGATATGTATAGGCTTTGGTGGGTCTGCTTCCCACCGAAATGAAAACGAATAGAAGAAAAAAGAACAGTAAATACTAGAAGATAATGTATAATTATTTACTTATATGACATCTGCATCATGAATAAAACATCTGAATGCCTTTATAGTTGTCAAAACTATGTCCTGCTACGTGCACTTTCAATTGATAATATTGTTGGTTTGTTCGAAGATTGGTGTAATAAAAAGCAGACATTCTAATTAACATTATTTATTTAATGTTGACAAATCTACAATAGTAAGAGTTAAGTACACTCGAATACAAGGAATTGTCGATTGGTATAAAATGTTAGATTTGTAGTAATAATACCTTGCTGATCTTGGTTCTTTATAAAGTACACTTCAAGATCGTAACTAATTGATTGTGTTGAAATATTATACTGTAGTGTTACTTATAGAATAATAAAATCAAAACTTTACTCGAAATTAGCAAACAGGCTAAAATGAATGCCATATTTTTATTCTACTTGGTTATCTACATTTCTACACTTCTATAAGAAATTATTGAATTAAATACAAACACGAGTTAATTCTTACAAATAAATTATGTCGAATAACCATTCAAAAACCAATATACACGTGTTAATCAAATATTATATTGCAATTTTTACGTAACTTACTTTAGAAAGATGATAATGATATTGCAAGCAATTCAAATTCAAGTTCTGTAAATGAGAAAATCATTTTACCCTTTCATAAATACCCAATGATTTATAATTCGCCATCGTACTAGATGTGTTGAAATACTAAAGCTTCCTAACGACTTAATAGTAAAATTATCGTAATTTGGTCAATTTTTCACGGGTGTTCCAATGAATAATGGCGCGATTTCTTCCAGAGACTTCTGAAAAATCCTTTTCGTTGTTTTTGACCTGGGTGTTCCTCTCCTGTTGAAAAAAAAACAAAAGATTAGTGTATTCACAAATTTTTTAGGTATTTGTTAAGATGCCACTAATCGATTACATAGCAGCTATACTCTTACAAAAAAAAGTACTAAATAACAAGTGTTACAACCGAATGCGCAAAAAGCGTTCTTATTTAGTTACAAAAATTTTCTTCCGAATTAGATGTATGTATTAATCGCATTCGTAGCACCTCTTGACTAATGGGATATATAGGCAATGTAAGTTTAAAAAATCCCTTTCTTTATTATGATTGGAATATAAATAGGTAATTAACCCTTTGACTGCCATGTGGGTCAACGATGCCCTACGTGGATCACTGAAGTTATTACGTTGATTTCTGTTAATAAGCACCTGGATTGACTAACGTTGACTTTAGTTTGTTAATGTATGTTTTAGTATTTTAGGTCTCCTAGTGTACTAGATATTCCGGCGCCTTTGTAACCGAAATCGACATAATTACTTCAGTGCTCCGCGTAGGGCACCGGTGACCTAAACGGCAGTCAAAAGGTTAAAGAGATATTTGAAGTATTTGAACCATCAATTCCATTGATTTGAAGGTTACTGGTCACATCAGATGTTAGCCGTAGCCGTAATTAAAATAGGTATGCTTCTTAGAATCGCAAAAAGTAAGTCACTAATGGCTCAGACAAAAATAACTGGGTAAGCAGTAAGAATCCAGCACGTGTCCTAAATATTTTGCACGCTTCCTAAAATAGATTTACCACATTTAATATTGTAGCAAAGCATTATAGTTAGGTGGTATTAATGCTGTCTTAGTAGATTTTAAGATAATATATATTTACAAGTATACAATACCAGCTTGGTAATTTTTAATATTTAGTAAAATAAAGAAAATAAATAAACTCGCGAAACCAATTGTAAGGGGTTTTTCCTAATCACCACATTTATCGACTAAACTCTATTTTCGGTCTATTTTGTACATACTGCGTCATCGACTACACTATTTGTGGCTAACATAGAGGAGGTCGGGTTATTTCAAGTTCACTGTTTAGACTCCCCGCAAAGATAAGAACAACATGTTGTGCATTATTGAAATATAAAAACTTATGCCATTCTGCACATTGTATTAGACGCCTTTTAAGCAAGTATTTTATTAAAAGGAGCTTTTATTTTGTTCCATCTAAACATCAATTTAGGTATCAGAACATTTATCAAAAAAAGTTTTAGTCTAGAGATTTTAGTTTTATTTAAACTTAAAAACTCAAAAATTGCACGCTTCTGTCCACAGAACATGGAAACATATTTAGCGTTAGCTCTTAATTTCGGCATGTAATCAAAAAAGGAAGCTTTAAATTGATTACTAATTGAATTATCAAATATTCTATTTTTAAATTAATGAATCGACTATTATTCGAGGATTTATTTGAGCATTCGTATTAACGCAGTCGGAGAAGTGATAAGAGGGGCGCAAGGCAAGCGGGGTTCAAGCGTGCGGGATGTAGGGGTCGATGACACGTCGGTGAAGGGCAGTGAGGTCGGTGCGTTCGCTTTCGTAGGCGCGAGGCGGGCGGCGGCGCGCGGCGATGTCGGCCCGTATTGATCGCAGCTTCACAGCACAGCCTCCGCAGTCGACACGAGCTACCTACTTGGCTCCTATTACAGCTACTTATATTATTTCATTCGGTTAACCAACACCAACAGAAATACATTTATTTGACAATGCCTACTAATTATCACATTACCGAGAAGCCTTTTACTATGATTTAAATATTATCCAAAATAACTTAAATTTTCCGTTTATTAAGTTCGATCCTTTTATTGTTTTAAGAATGTAACAAACGAGCCCTTAAACTGCTTAGTGTTTCATTGAACTTGTTGGTTTTTTTGTCTTATTTGTAACTTCCTCATTTGATAACAGTTCTTTTTTCGTATTAATAATGATACCACTCCGCATCCCAATTATCCCTCTCAACCACTACAATATGCCAGATACTTTCGTTTTATAACACTATTTTGGATGTAAGGTGAGAAATGAGTCAGTGCGGAGTTCGCTCTATATCTGACTGATCATGCATTCTGCTTTAATAAATTGTTGAACCAATGCAATTGAAACTTTGTGTCAATGGGGTCTTGGCTTTATCAACCGCTCAACACTAGTGAGAAAACTTCACGACTTTAAATGTTCATATTCCATCCACTTTTCACTTAAATAAAAATCATTATAGAAGTTTCTCTCCGTGGGATTTTAATTTATTTATGGATACATTTATTTATGTGCAGTTGATTTTTTGTTGAATGTTATCTTTTACATCCATGTTGTATGAAGTTTTCGGGTAAAACTGTGACACTAACATGAAAAAATATGTATAAAAAATACATTATTGCTTTTTAGCCAGATAAGTTACTTTGACATTTGACGCTATGGAACCCAAAAAAATATTGCGTAATTACTGTACACTGTCGTTTTTCCCCCCAAAAAATGTAACTCAAACACTAAACAATAATTATTTAATTAAAAGGAACGACACTAAACTGAATTACAAATGCGACATTCTTCTGCAAAATGTTGATAACCGCGCCCTAGTTTCAAATACCAATGTTAGTTGTGAGACTTAGGTTATCCTTAAAACTTCGACTGTACAATTAATTAGTGTCGATACAGCATAAAGGAAAATAAATACATATTTATTGGTAGGTTGCATGCATTTAGATGCAACCACCGCACGGTACCCGATATTATATCTATCTGAAATACGATATTCCAATGTATCTACCACATTCAGTTCACTATATTCAGAATAACTCTAGATGTCAGCTAGGCGATCTTAGGTACGCTGGCTTCTTCTGTTTCCTTTTGTATTGCTTTAAACGGCCCATGAACCACAAAAAAATTGCTTAAAATTTACTACCGGAACCCATACATAGCGCCACGTGAATGCCCCCACTAACTTTCAAACACCAGGCGGAAGTCTAAATCGTAAAGTATAAGAGCAGTTCAATTCTTCAAACCAAAGGACATGACTAATACGCGGTAGAGATAGATTGAACTGGAAATGCGTCCTACACCATCAATAATATGTTTAATTTGCGCCTAGATTCGTATGTAGAGATCAATTGTGGTAACTGCCTGAGTAACAGTTTTTGATTGATATCGAAATATGTTTTGTAACGATGGTGTTATTGTATTTTAAATATAATAGCAGGTATAGTTAGATCCTACCTACTTTAAATGTTCCTCATTATCTCAGAGTAGCGGATTGGTGAAATAGAGCATAGCCGAGTTCAATATAGCTTGATGTTGCAAAGTCATCAAAGGTTTCCCACAGAGCGGTCGGAGTATTTAATAAATATTGACTTAAAAATTAAAACTTTATTGGAAACTTTATTAACTTTATTATTGACAATTAACTTCAATAAATTATTAACTTTGTTCACATTTATTTTAGTAAACAATGATGGCAAACAGTGTTGTAAAATCCATAGGTGCTTGTTTTTTCTCCTACCTATGCTGTTAACCTCGTGGAGTTATGTCAGCGTAACCGGGCGAGTCGGTGAGCTCACGGCTCTAGCCTGACGACGTTGCTAACACTAGCCCTAGCAAGACCAGTGATTCGCAGAATCTGCCACCGGATCGGAAACGCGACCCATTGAGAAGATCCGGCGAGAAACTCAGTGGGCTGTGTCTGAGGGTTAATTTGCTCGCCAAGCCCTTTCGCAAACGACGGGGAGGAGCTTGGGGACCACGCTACAGTTTCTAAACGAAACTAGCAGTTATTAATTACTGCGAACGTAAATGCGAATTTAAGCCATTAGTTTTTAATAACGAAAGAGAATAATTTCTACCATACCGAAATATTTTAAGAGAAATAACAATTTTATTAGTAGGTGCTGATATAAATATTTTTCAGTGGCCTGAAATCCTTTTTCTGAACAATTTTAAACTCGATCTTGTGTGATCGATTTGAGATTAATCGGTTGCTCTAATCTTTGAATAACCACACGAAACAAAGTAGGTACTTACAAGAAAACGTGATATTTGTTATTCTGAGCACAGACATCACGATAATATAAGTGGACTTTATACATAATTAAGGGCATTGTTCGTCTTAATCAATGTTTTATTTGTTCATAATAATCGATATTGTTACAAAATTACTTATCATTGTCATTATGATATTCGAACGTTCTAACATAAGACGGGGTATGCACTGTTGAAGATGCTGCAGACCATACGCGATTTTAACACGATAGCTCGATGCACTAATTAGCAACGTGAAAGGCGAATAAACAATATTTACCGGTTGTGCAAAATGTAAAACTAATTGGATTTCAAAACGAGTGCATAGCAATACAGTAGAGAAACTGAACAATAATTTGAAAAATTAGCTTTCACCGAACGCGTTGCCAAAAAATTTCATGTTAAATTATTTCAAATAGAAAAAGTAGCTATCTATTCCGAAATTGTAAATTTAATTTAAATACAAAATTACAATGGTTTATTATAATCTGTTAATCGGCGGTATTTTATGAACTATATATAATATACCTAATAAAGTATATAAAACTAATTCACTTAACTCACAAATAAAATAAACTTTTGTTGTGGTTTAGGTACGTACTGGTTTTTTCTTGTAATTAAATTTTACAATAGTTTGAACAGCATGGAGTAGATAAAAGTCGAGCTTTTGGATTAACAGAGGAACCTCAATTCTTGCAAGTTTTGCCTTGTATATTTCATAAAGGGTAGCGGAATTCATGTTGCAATGTCTATGAGTTGCAGTAACCACTCATCACCAGACGGAATATAAGCTCGTTCAACGATCTAGCAACACAAAAGCATCAGGTGAGCCATACGCTCATCTGCCTACCAAGGCAATAAAATAAGAAATTAATCGGGACTAAATCGTTCGTAGCCTACATTTAATTCTTACAAATACATTAACAGAAGAACAGTAGATAACGTTACATTTTTATTGGCTTTATTTTTAAGTGTCTAGCATTCGAAATATACTTTAAAAGCGATAATGAGTAAGGAGTTATCTAAAGAAAACTGACATTGAAATGTAGGTACACTTATGTAGCGGTAAAATATGAAAAGATGCGCATCATCCGCCTTTAGTTGTTTGTTTGTTTAAATATAGTTTTTAAGGTATTCGATCGAAAACCCCGACCAATTAATGTAAGTAACTTAACTAAGACCTTAGAAGTCATATCTCAGGGTGGGTGGTACCATTATAAATGTCAATGGGCTCCGGTAACCACTTAACACCAGGTGGGATGTGAGCTCGTCCACCAATCTATGCAAAAAACTATTGTTACACTATTTTTTGATTAATTGTTCTCATGTTTTAGGTTGGTACCGTGCGGGGTTATAGTACGTCCTATCACCAGTAATTATGTATACGTTAGCAATCATGTTTTAGTACCCAGAGAACGCTGTTGCCCACTCTTCGATGAATCCCATAATCGCCTTACGACACCTACGGGAAGAAATGGTGTCATGCTATTTTAGGTCGACACCATGCAGCCAATTTATGTAGATAAAATTGGTAAATACGTGTATTCGGTTATGTTATTGAAAGATCAAAAATAATCACGGGTAGCATTGGGACTTTACATTTAATTTTTTTATTTAGGTAATAGTTAGTTGAAGATATATTAGTATAGTATAGACCACTAACATTGTGTAATGTTGTAATAAAAAGTGGCGATCCCTCTGGTTTTTCAACGAATATTAAGCAATATGTGTTGCATGTTTCAGAGACAAGATAGAATCAGTTACATTCTTTTTATGTTCTAGAGAATGGAGATCGATATACGTACTGAGTTACACATATGAGGTTTGTAGTCTCAATTGCATTGAATTGAAGACTACTTTAATTGGAAGACATGGTATCGCGGCAGAACCAGGGATAATGGTACTTTGCCCTACAGGAATTACTTAGGAAAAACGAATTAATGAACAGTAGTAGCAGGTAGTACAGCTAGCTCAAGTTGGCCGGGATTGTATGCTCGACTTTAGCTTCTGTTAAATAGGACCTCAAAATCTTGTTGATATGTTTTTTTGTTCTAGCCTCAACTCAGTTGATGTCGAACGATTATACTCACTGGGTGTTGTTGTTCAGAATTTGTGTATTAAATGTGAGATTTGTTGAAATTGTTGTTAGCGGAACAAAATATCATATCAATACTACAACAAGTTGATGCGACAAGGTAAAAATTAGTCGGACTCTGAGTAATCAATATAAAATTATTCATCGTTACTATATTCGGTAACGGGTTGTGAATAAGCAGATAAATATGTAGTTTAAATCAATTACGGGAAAATTAAAGTATTATTAAAATGTAAACGAAAAAACACATTGTATCACTGGTTAGTCTCTGGGAAAGATGTTAACATGAAGATGTTAAAATAATAATTACAAACAAGCTTTGAATTGAGAAACAAGTTCGTAAAAAAGACAGACCAAATGTATTTGCGGCAAGCCGATATGAATTATTAATTGTACACAAACGGTAGGTAGGTACATATGTGCGCTGTAAGTAAGTTCGTTGACTTCACTACTATGACACTATCACGCTTGCGTTTATAATGAGTATTCTATCAAATTATTTACGCCACCTCCAGTCTTGAAATAAAAATGTAAATGGTCTTAATATATGTACATTACGTTATTAAAAAAGGTCGGGTTTCCAGTTGTATTGTTGGTACATTATCATAATTACCTTGGTAACTAATTTCTTTTGAATTTGTTAGCCGATTGTTATTACTAAATGTGTTATCGGTGAAACTGTACCATAAAATTTTGCGCCAACGCTGCTAAGTTTTGAGACGATAATTTTTTTAGAGTTCTATATTTTTTTGTATCTGTTTTCAACAAACACATTTTTAGTGAAAAATACCAACAGGTTGGACTTGATCTTTTAAGTCGATTCTGAAATTCATTCTGGCAAGTTCTATTAGCTATACATTTTAAAGTAGAAAAAAATACAAGACACCTAATACATTTGTATACACAAATAAGTATTAACACTGGAACCGATCCAAATTGTGTGTAAATCGCGTGTATGTTTACCAGCTGCTGTGGGCTAGGAATAAACATAAAAGCCAATAGGCGTCTATAAAGGCGTTAAAATCAGAGGAAATACCTACTAGCCGCTGGAGTTTTGTAATCCGATCTTGCCAAATTCAGCATTTAGTTAATGTCGTCTTTTGGTGATCGAGCAACGACTGACAATGTCATTAACAACATTGAATAATTATAATAATAATTACATTGAATACATTACACTGCATTACATGAACATTATGGTAAGTTTTGTATTTGTTATGCCGCCAAAATGTATGTATGACATTTTTATTGGTATAGACGAAATCCGGGTGGGCTCTGAGAACGTCTGCACATTGGCAGCAAAAAACCGGGACAACACAATTGTCACTAATTAACTTCCTTTTTTTTCCTTATTCTAGTAACCTCGAGGGGCTATTCTAGATTCACCGAGCTAGTAGGTGAGCTCACGGGGCTCAAACCGAAGTGTTGCTAACACTGGCCCTAGCAAGAGCAGTGCTTCTCAGAATCTACCACCGAATCGGAAACGCGACCCACTGAGAAGATCCGGCGAGAAACTCAGTGGGCTGTGTCTATGGGTTAATTTACTTGTTGAGTCCTTCGTCGCAAGCGACGGGTTCGGCGAGGACGGTGACGAGTGCTTGAGGTGCCTAAAAGCACCGTTAATGGATCGGGAGGATTCGTAATGACGTGTTTAGGGCAACGTCAACTGTTTACCATTCGGTCCACAGGATCGGGTATGTAATTTCCGGCGGCCACGACAAAAGGGTTTTCGTGTCGTGCCATCTTCCCAAAGTGACGCTATGATGCCGACTGTATATACTTACTGCGTCGAGCTCCAGATCATCATGGAGATTCACATTCCTTAGCAACCATGGTGGTCCGACGGTTATTTTGCAAAAAGGGGATTGAATGATTTGAAGGGGTTTCAAGTTAGCGCGGGCCGCGTGAGCGAATACTACACTTGCATAGGTCATTAATATAATCTCAACAAATACATAGACCTGAACACTAGTGAACGGATTTCACTTTATGATAATGTACGAAGAGAAAGCATGAGAGTCCTATTTCGAAGTTGCATTTCTGTTACAACAAATTTTCGAATTGAAAATTAACTTTTTCCTCTTTGTGACATGTTTTTTTTTTGTAGACGGTTAAGCATTTAACTGATAAAGTAGGCGCGACGTTATCTATGCTGACGATAGGGACTCAACAATTAACGAATACCTAGAGACTTGTATCATACATTCACATAAAGCAGTAATGGACTTGAGGACACAACCAATTAGTGAACAGTTCACTCCGTCCGATATAGTGGAGTTTGTTGTGTAGGTACATGATGTCATCTACTCATAAATTCTTGCAATGTTAAGCGTTTTCTGGGATAAAATATTTATGACTTAGTATAATAATAATAAAGCTCAGATCGTGTTAAATTTATTTTCAAATATGTATTCGGAATTTAGTCTTTAAATTATTTGAAGTTTCTATAGTGTTCTATTCGTTCTATCTCGTCAATTTTTTTTTGTATTACGCACACTTTGGATCGGTAAGGGTTGAAGTATTGATTATTCGCAGACCGCCTACTCTGTGAGTCAAGCTAGACTTTTTATTCGCATACGTCGGGACGCGAGAAACAGTCTCCAATGCTATTGACTGTATATTTAAGTATTTTGCTAATATATTACCGCTGTGAGTAATCAAGAACGTACTTAGGAAAACTTTGTATACAAAGGACTCTCATGAAACTGAAATCATAATGGCTAGTGCCCAGTCACGCAGCTGTGAAGGCACGTGTAATGCGGAGGTAAAATTGCATTGACATTTCATACAAACTTTGAATTAGCCAGTCGAATGCGCCCTAGGCAGAATTAGGGTTCGTTCAAAAATAAAAACATTACAAAACACTAGGGAAAACAAAAACTATTATGAAAACAATTCTCTTATCAAATTACAGTAATAGTTATCGTTATGAAATAGTAACGGAGCTTAGGCACGATAGACGGAAGTCCAGATATGAGGGCGTTGCGTTCGTTCTGTTGATACAACACGTCCATCATATCGAAATTGTTTCCATGTTCCATTATCAAACCGCTGTAGTACTACAAGCCGCAGTGTCTTTTAGTAAGCTATAATACATTTATTGTACAATTTATTAATAATACTCGTATAATCGAACTGAGTGGTAGCCAACTACTGCTACGTACCACGATAAGAGCAATTACATTGTTATTGTGTATTAATTAAATAATCTAATTAAATAATGTAACACGTTCGTTATTAGTGTTCCTGTTATTGTAATCATTTTGTAACAAAGACACAAACAAGGACGTGCCTTAACACTAGATCTATGTGTTAATTACTGGCCGCTAAGGATGCGGAGTGATTCGTTGATCCGTAACTCATCATTGACAAAAGAAAACTGCGTCATCGAAGTAATATTGCTTAAATCATATCCGATATATCGTCCGATCTAAGTAGTTTCCATGTCTTAGAAATTCGTAACCGTTTTGCTTATAATAATCGTGAATCGCGATGTCAAATATAGATTGTAATTTCCGCAAAATGTGTGGCATAATGGGGTGTCCCGGTGTCTCTGCAGCGAGGGGTGCGGGGTGCGACTGCGCGGCGCAACCCCCGGAGACGCGAACCTCCCGCCCCGGACACTGCTCCCCGCGGGTGTTGGCCCCTCGATTCCCCATTCGAAACTCGATTATTAAACACTCATTCAAGCATTCGTATTTACGACTATAGCTGCAAACTGATTATTATCATCTTCGTCAAAGCTAAATCTGTGCGGTTGAAAACTAAATTTGCTCAAAATTGTAGGAGCGCTATTAATACCTAATAATTTCTTCAGTATACGTTTTAGCAGTACCTCTTACCTATGAAAGCAAATCATTATAATTAGTTTATATGTAACATAAAACGTAACTCACCATTCGCAGACCGAGCTGCTGGTGATGTTGCTTCTTTGTTTCGGGAATTTTCTTTCTCCTTGCCATTGTTGCCTGAAACAACGTAATATATCAATTAAAGTATTCAAAAAGTCTTAATGCTTTATGTAAAAACCTACAATTTTTTTCTTTTATTTCATTAAATATGAATAAGACTTATTAAGCAGTAAAAAATAGAAAAGACTCAACGTCTATCCACAACCTATCTACAAAAAATATTGCGGTATTTTGGTCATGTTGCACGCAGGGATACCAGCAATTTGGAACGTCTTGTGGTGACCGGTAAAATCGAGGGAGAAAGGCCTAGAGGTAGAGGTCCCAAACGATGGTCGGACCAAATAGCGGAGGAACTAAAAATACCTGTCAGCGACGCACTTCACCAAGCTACAGAACAAGATCGATGGATACAGCTAGTTGACGGAATCAAACGGAGTCACGATCCTCAACAATGAGGGACCTATTGAAGAGAGACTAAAGTATAGATCTTCAATCCTATTTATGCATATAAATAAATTCCTAAGAATTAGTATATCAGAGGAAGTGTGAAAGTAGCCCCGGTAAACAAAGGAGCAACGATCGGACGGTTAGCGTGATATGGACATGTGATGCGTAGAGAGAAGACGCATGTGACTAGGAGATATATGGAAATGGTAGTGCAAGGTAGATGGAGAAGAGGTCGACCGAAGAAGACATGGTTGGAGTGTGTGAATGACGATATGAGAGAGGGAGGAGTGAGTGTTGAGATGACGGCTGATAGACCCCACCTAGTGGGATGAGGTGGAGAAAAAGAAGAGAGAAATAAATTCCTAAGAACATAATTAGGAACGTAATTTTGAATGCGTTGATATAACTAATTGTACGTGATATTTCGACAGTTTGAACACCACAATCTGACTGCGATAACATACTTATATATTGAAGGATTTGTTGTCACAATAGATTTATTTAACCAAGGGACTTTCGTAATGGTTTCACAAGACAATATTCCTTGAAGACTTGTTGATAAGGAAAAAAAACATACCAATAGGCGTAACTAAAAACGGTTAATAATTTTACCACCAAGAAGACTGTTACCTACTCTAAAATAGACGATTGGAATTTATTATCCTGTTTTTATAATTGCATTAAGCGCCTGTGTTTATATTCCCGGTGAAGTGTGAGGGACGTGAAAGTTTGATATTAGTTAAAAGATTATATGTGTCTAATGTATATACATATGTTCATAAACAGCTTTTAACAATCGCCAGCCCGAATCGTCATATCCATAAGCTTAAGCAGTAATAATAAAAATATCCTAAAACTATTGGGAGAATAATGTATTTTCTTAAATAATTACTTATGTTAATATCAGGAATGACTTCGATTTATGGGCATCAGGCAAACGAAAAAAAAAAATTGTTGTTGTTACACTTATTGATACGAGGGCTTTAATTAAATTGAAATGATGTTGCAATGTATAGATTTAATTGGCACTGCCAGACGGAAAACGTGATTAAAATATTAGGAGTAATATTGTAAATAAGTTAATTTTGTAAAATATAACTGGACTAGAAATAACTTCACCATTATACCTATAACAAGCTTCGCAGAATTTACCACCGGATCGGAAACGCGACCCACTGAGAAGATACAGCAGGAAACTCAGTGGGCAAACTGAATTGTAATAATTGTATTTTAGACTCTGGTTTGAGAAGTTAAATACTAAAACCAAGATACATAAAATACAAAACTATCAACATGTTTCGACTAACGTATCTAAAAACGTTCTACGTTAACGAACAGATAAAAAAAAATGAACCGGAAATATCTGGTGTTTGGTGGAGTAGTGAAGCAGACTACGTCGCAGCACAACGAAGGCGCATTCTCCGATCTCCGGAGGATCCTTTTTGCCGAGTTGCCTGTCCGACCGGTTCCGTCGCGATCGTTCACCCGACAGTTGTTCGCAAATTTTACATCGTCCGACTTTCCTCTGTCTATATTGTTGCAAATAATAGTGCAACCGGGTCAGGTTTGTTCTATCCACATCATAATGCTACAATACGATAAACATCTCCAACTTCACATTCTATGGGCATGGTGTAGATAATGCTGTGCCTAGTGACTGTCATCGCATTAGTTAAATACACATATTAAGTATAACAACAGTAGGTAATGAGTATGCTTAGAGAATATTCTAGAACAACAGTAAGTCATGAATATGTTTTTATCGGAGAACATTCTAGAACAACTGTAGGTGGTAATCTTTCTCATAATTTATTTGTAGTATGAATCATGAACTCCGCAACGACACAAACGTCAAAGTTGTTTATCTTTAAATATTAGTGGCGTGTCGTGTGGATATTGCTGATAAGAGTGCATAGAAAAAAAGGATGTGTCGGTGCATAGTACGTGATCGAATTGCGATTGTGTGCTGTACGCACGGCCTAAGCACGCCCGCGGCCTTGACAAAGGCGTTGACTCTTACAGACTCATATTCAACTTCAACCATGTAATATCGTACACATGTGTGGTTACTAATAAAATATCCGCGGACTTATCAAATTGTTAAATTCGAAACAGTGAAAAATAATTGTGTATTATAGCAAGCCAACACATTAAATTAACTTAAGCACGATTGATAACCAATACATATTTGTAGCGGCATCTATCCACCACGATTGGAAACTGTTTTACTCTGTCTTATTTTTTTTTATTTTTTTCTTTATTTAAGGAGATTATTCACTTAGTGAATATGTCACTCCATTGTGCAACAAAAGATAGTAACAAAAAATTATATAAAAAAATAAAGAAAACTGTTATCGTCTCTGAAGTCTTATTTCTTGATATCTTGTCTTTCTAACAAAGCTTTTTCTAAATTTATGCCCATAGAGTGTTGTGTACTGTTCTATTTATACTATTCATACAGTACGTATTAAAAATAGGCCTGAAAAACATGTGATAATGAAATAAATGGTCTTAATATGAAATAGGTAATAAAAACGCAGTTTTAATTTTCGACTCCGAGATTATTCTTTGGCATAGAGAACGGTTCTCTTCGGTGGGTTTCACTTAACATTAAAGCAATTCAATTAAAAAAAGAGAGAGAAACCAGCTGACCACAATCAGTTTGATATTTCACATTTGTTTCTGTATAGCATTGCGCTGTCTTCCGATATAACGTTTGCCTTTAAATGATTATATAGAACACTAGCGACCTGCCCTCGCTTCGCTTCGGATATTGTAATTTATTATTGATTTCTCCACTATTTAATGGATGTTATTATACATATAAACCTTCCTCTTCAATCACATTATCTATTAAAAAAAACCGCATCAAAATCCGATGCGTAGTTTTAAAGATTTAAGCATACATATGGATATAGGGACAGAGAAAGCGACTTTGTTTTATACTATGTAGTGATACTCTAAGCATATCCCGATAAATTTGCCAAATCAAAGTAAATGAAGTTAATCTAGGGCTTAGAGATCCCCACCGAATGTAGTTCCGCCTTGTCGTGGCGGTGGGGCTTAAGCGTGCGTCCCTAAAATCGCGTGCAGAGGAATCTGTGTGGGACGCCGCGACCAAGAGAACTGCGCCCAGCTCTCTTCGGCCGCCTCCGCGTTCTGCGGGGGATGCCATGAGAGAGAGCGAGGGACCTTCTCCCCACGCCCTTTGCACTGACAAAGAGTTCCATTCTGGGGATGAGGGGTTGGCTCTCGGGCCCTGGTGAGCCAGCGGCACTTTTGTGTCTTCCGGCTGCGGGTTGCCATGTCCCCGGCTTTGGCTACAGGGGAAAGCCTTCCAGATATGGGAGGTACCGGTTCGCCGGCGTGGCTCCGCACCGCGTTATGGGCGATGGACAGGCTTCGGCCACCGTCGGTCAAACCGTAAACCCCAGTCATGGGGAACGGGGGCTTCTGCCTTTACTGGTCGAAGCCGCGAGGATGCAAACCTCTTCAAAAATGCCCTAATCCCAAGCTCGACACCCGGCGATGGGATGTATGGCTGGAGGGTTTCCAGTCCCGAGGGTGTCATAGATCCCAGGGGACCAAACCCCTGGTTAATAAAAAGGCAATATATGATGGCAAATTGTGAAAAGTTTGTACCCCAGGAGGGTACCGCCCGCGAGTCGGGCGGAGAATCCCTCCGTGCTTCCTCAGTGGAAGCACGCTGCCCCACGTACTCTGGGGGGGGCAACAATTGTCAGGATGAAGGGGGCTGTGCGACGGGCAGCGGAATTCCCGTCGAACCGAGGCGCTCCCCGATCGCCGGCTCGATGCGCTCTGCGCTCGCCAGCGACTCGGGTGCAATCAATCCCACCAGACCATCGGCGGGGAAAAAGAGGGGGAGAAGAAAGACGGCATTACCAACTTCCGATGACGGCGGCGCGTCATCCTCCGGCACTGAGGTACCGGAAAAAACGATGGCCATCGAGGAGGTGACTCCGGTAGTTTCGGTGCCTGCTACGTCGGAAGACGCGATGCCCGCTCCCCAGTGGGCACCAGTGAGGAGGAGGGGCGCTGTGTCACCGGCGACGTCCGTGGAGTCCATGTCGTCGTCGGCCGCGTCCCTGGCTAGCGGGGACGAGACGTTCCGGGACCTCGACCTTGCATTGGTCAATTTGGGTAAGTTGCTGTCGACTGTGGCTGCCAAGGGCGCCGAGCCAGGCAGCAGTTACCGGAAACGGCTCCGGGAGGCAGCCGCTATGGTGAGAACGAGGCTGATCCCCACCATGTCCAAGCTTTATGACTTGGTAGAGAGCCGGGAGGTGGGGAGCAAGGATCTCGTCGCTCATTGTGACTCCAGCGAGAGTCGCATCCCGGGAGACACCCCGGCCTTGCGAGGAGGGACTCCCTTGTTGCCGAGGCCTCCACTGGCACGCTCTGGGCCCCCCGCGGGGGCGATGGATACTGACGTGCACTTGCGGTCGGCGGTGGGTGTGACAGCGCAAATGCCAGAGCCCAATCCTGTGGTCCCTGTCCCGCTAGCACCTACCCCCGCGCTCCCTCGCCCTCCACGAAGGGTTGAGTTAAGGCCTGCGCCGCCTCCGCGGATATCGGCCGCCCCTGCGTCTGCACGGAGAGGAAGGCTAAGCCCTGCGCCAGCGCGGGCTGAAGACATCCGTTCGCCACTGGCGAGGATGGTGGATGAGTGGCCGGCGCTACCGCCGCCTCTTTCACCCTCGCGTGCTGCGGGATTGCAGGCTCGCGGGCCACACAACACGGCTGCTGGGATAGAAGAGGTGGACTACTCCCTCCCAAGCAGAGAGGAAATGGTGGCCTGTATCTCGCGGGCGGTGGCGGTTGAGGTCGGCAAGCACTTTGCCGGCCTCGAGGAGATACTCCGCTCTTTGATTGGTTCCGGAGATAGCGTCCCGGCGCCAACAACCGCAGCCGCCCCGCGGGGCCAGGCTGCCCGGCCGACCTCTACCCCCACGCCATCCGCGAGGTTGGCCCGGCGTAGAGGCCGGGACCAGAATAACAAGGGTACGGGTGCCCAGAATCCTGCCCCGAAATCCCAACCCCGTCCCCTTCCTGCTCCCCCGTCAAGCATGGACGAGGGCTGGACGGAAGTGGTGAAGCGGGGCAAGAAAGCAAAGCAGCAGACAGCGGCTCTGGCAGCTCCCAGAGGGGGTCGAGTGCCAACTGCGGCAGCCCGAAGCACAGAGCTGGCGGCCATGGTTGCTCCTCGTGAGAGTCGAGCACTGGCAACCAGGAAGCAGAACGGCAAAAAGAAGAAGCCGCGCGCAACGCGGTCGGCTGCCGTCGTAGTGACGTTGCTACCGGCCGCCGCCGAAAAGGGCCTCACCTATAATGAGGTGATGGCCCGAGCGCGCGCGGCTGTAAGTTTGGACGAAATCGGGGCGGAGGAGGGCCTCCGCTTCCGGCATACAGCCAATGGAGCGAAGCTGCTGGAGTGTCCCGGTGCCGATAGTTCTGGCATCGCAGACAAACTAGTGGCGACGCTCCGCGTGGCACTGCCGGAGGAGGAGGTGCGCGTGCACAGGCCGGTGAGGATGGCCGAGATTAGAATCACCGGCCTGGACGACTGTGCTACCAAGGAGGAGGTGGCAGCCGCAATAGCCGCCCAAGGTGGATGTGCCCTGGAGAGCGTGACCGTGGGCGAACTTCGCTCAGGGTACTCTGGAGCCAGGTCAGCGTGGGCGCGCTGCCCTGTGGAGGCAGCCACTTCCTTGGCCACTCCTCCGCCAGGAAGATCGATGGGGGATCCGGGGAGACTGCGCGTGGGCTGGATAGCGGCCCACGTGCGTCTCCAAGAACCACGTGCCTGGCGATGTCTCCGATGCTTTAGCAGCGGGCACGGCCTCGCTAGGTGCACTAGCTCGGTTGACCGTAGCGGTCTGTGTTTCCGCTGCGGCCAACCGGGCCATAAAGCGGCGTCCTGCACAGCCGCCCCGCACTGCGCTCTGTGCGCTGCGGCCGGGCGCAGGGCAAACCACCGGGCGGGAGGCAAGGCGTGCTTCCCGTCCGGTGATAATACCGAACGCAACCGGCGCCGAAAATCAAAGCGCCGACAAAAGAGAAGGTTGGCCAGAGGAGCACTGGCCAACGCTGTAATCCCCGATGCGGCGCCGGCGCCGGTGGGCGGGGGCAGCGGTGAAGGGGAGGGGGCGATGGATGTGGTCCAACAGTAATGGACCACACCTATCGCTTCCTGCAAGGAAACCTGAACCACTCCGCCAGAGCTCAGGACATGCTGTCTCAGAGCATGGCGGAGTGGTCCATAGATGTGGCTGTGGTCGCCGAGCCGTACTTCGTTCCCCCAGCAAATGATTGCTGGTTTGGGGACGACGGTGGCCTGGCGGCCATAGTCATAAGAAGAGACGCGGCGATCCCCCCCCTGGCGATGGTGACCAGGGGTCAAGGGTTCGTCGCGGTGCAACTGGAAGGGACCGTCGTGATCGGGGCGTACTTTTCTCCGAACAGGCCTACCGTCGAGTTCGGGCATTTCCTGGGCGGGATCGGGGCGATTGCTCGCCGCCTCGCTCCTCGTCCAGTGATTCTCGCGGGGGACCTCAATGCGAAGTCTGTCGCATGGGGCTCCCCCCGCTCGGACGCTCGTGGTAGGCTACTGGAGAGGTGGGCGCACGCGGCCGGCCTCTGTTTGTTAAATAGAGGTTCGGTTGCGACGTGCGTGCGGTGGCAGGGCGAGTCTATTGTGGACGTTACGTTCGCAAGCCCGGCCATCGCACGCCGTATCCGCGACTGGAGAGTTTTGGAGGGGGCGGAGACACTGTCAGATCACCGATATATTCGGTTTGATCTCTCCGCCCGTTCCGCAGTCGCGGACGTCCACGGGGACTACCCCCGTGGTGCGTCCCGGTCATTCCCCAAATGGGCACTGAAGCGCCTGAATAAGGAGCTCCTGATGGAAGCCTCTACGGTGGCGGCGTGGGCGCCCATGCGTCCACACCCGGTCGAGGTCGAGGGAGAGGCAGGATGGTTCCGGGACACGATGCGTCGCATCTGTGATGCGTCGATGCCCCGGATCGGCCCTCGACTTCCTAATCGCCAGGCGTACTGGTGGTCGCCCGAAATTGCGCAACTCCGCGTGGAGTGCGTTCGGGCGAGGCGCGAGTGCGCCAGGCATCGCCGCCGCCGCCTGCCGCGACGCAATGATCCGGTTGCATTCGCGGCGGAAGAGGTCCGGCTGCACGGCGCATTTCGCGTCGCGCAGAGGGCATTGCAGCTGGCCATCAGAAGAGCCAAGAACCAACACATGGAGGGTCTCTTGGAGACGCTGGATGAGGATCCGTGGGGGCGGCCCTATCATATGGTACGCAATAAAATGCGCCCATGGGCCCCCCCGATCACGGAGCGTCTCCAGCCTCAGCAGCTGCGGGACATCGTCTCGGCGCTGTTCCCGCAGGAGCGGGAGGGATTTATCGCTCCCGCTATGGACGCGCCGCCGGAATACGACGGTGAAGTCCCTGCTGAGGTGCCCCATATAACGGGGGCGGAGCTCCGTGTGGCCGTGCGCAAAATGTGTGCGAAGGACACTGCACCCGGCCCGGACGGCGTCCATGGCCGGGTTTGGGCCTTGGCTCTTGGTGCCCTAGGGGACCGACTCTTAAGGCTTTACAACTCCTGCCTCGAGTCGGGACGGTTTCCTTCATCGTGGAGGACGGGCAGACTCGTGCTGTTGAGAAAGGAAGGACGCCCGGCGGATACTGCCGCCGGGTACCGTCCCATCGTGTTGCTGGATGAGGTGGGCAAGCTGCTGGAACGCATTCTGACGGCCCGCATCATCCAGCATCTGGTCAGGGTGGGACCCAATCTGTCGGCGGAGCAGTATGGCTTCCGAGAGGGCCGCTCAACGGTAGACGCGATCCTTCGCGTGCGGGCCCTCTCGGAGGAGGCCGTCTCCAGGGGTGGGGTGGCTTTGGCGGTGTCGCTCGACATCGCCAATGCGTTTAACACCCTGCCCTGGTCCGTGATAAGGGGGGCGCTGGAACGACATGGAGTGCCTCCCTACCTTCGCCGGCTGGTGGGTTCCTACTTGGAGGACAGATCGGTCACGTGTACCGGACACGGTGGGATCCTGCACCGGTTCCCGGTCGTGCGCGGTGTTCCACAGGGGTCGGTGCTCGGCCCCCTTTTGTGGAATATCGGGTATGACTGGGTGCTGAGAGGTGCCCTCCTCCCGGGCCTGAGCGTAATCTGTTACGCAGACGACACGTTGGTCGTGGCCCGGGGGGGTAGTTTTGGCGAGTCTGCCCGTCTTGCTACCGCTGGGGTGGCGCATGTCGTCGGCAAAATCAGGAGATTGGGCCTCGACGTGGCGCTCAGTAAATCCGAGGCCATGTGGTTCCACAGGCCCCGGAGAGTGCCACCTGTCGATGCCCATATCGTGGTTGGAGGCGTCCGTATCGGGGTCGGGGTGCAGTTGAAGTACCTCGGCCTCATTCTGGACAGTCGTTGGACCTTTCGTGCTCACTTTCAGAGCCTGGTCCCTCGTTTGTTGGGGGTGGCCGGCGCGTTAAGCCGGCTTCTGCCCAACGTCGGGGGGCCTGACCAGGTGACGCGCCGTCTCTATACGGGGGTGGTGCGATCAATGGCCCTATACGGGGCACCTGTGTGGGGCCAGTCCCTGGCCGCGGGGGTGGCGAAGCTGCTGCAACGGCCGCAACGCACCATCGCGGTCAGGGTCATCCGTGGTTATCGCACCATCTCCTTTGAGGCGGCGTGTGTACTGGCTGGGACGCCGCCTTGGGTTCTGGAAGCGGAGGCGCTCGCCGCTGACTATCAGTGGCGGGCTGACCTTCGTGCCCGGGACGTGGCGCGTCCCAGCCCCAGTGTGGTCAGAGCGCGGAGGGCCCAATCTCGGCGGTCCGTGCTGGAGTCATGGTCCAGACGGCTGGCTGATCCTTCGGCTGGTCGTAGGACCGTCGAGGCGATTCGCCCGGTCCTTGTGGATTGGGTGAATCGTGACAGAGGACGCCTCACTTTCCGGCTCACGCAGGTGCTCACTGGGCATGGTTGCTTCGGTGAGTTCCTGCACCGGATCACAGCCGAGCCGACGGCAGAGTGCCACCATTGTGGTTGCGACTTGGACACGGCAGAGCATACGCTCGTCGCCTGCCCCGCATGGGAGGGGTGGCGCCGTGTCCTCGTCGCAAAAATAGGAAACGACTTGTCGTTGCCGAGTGTTGTGGCATCGATGCTCGGCGACGACGAGTCGTGGAAGGCGATGCTCGACTTCTGCGAGTGCACCATCTCGCAGAAGGAGGCGGCGGGGCGCGTGAGAGACGCGCAAGCCCGCCGCCGTCGGGCGGGGGCCAGGGAGGCGGATCTCGCCCAAGCCCTGGCCCTCTAAGGGTTTCGGGTCCCCTTCACATGTCGGTCTGGGGACCGGCGAAGGGGGCCTAAGAAGACGACGTGCAAGCTGCTCTGCACGCGTTTTACGCAAGAGCATCCGGGTGATGGAAGGCCGACTATCCTCGACCCACGCTGGTTCTGACCCAGCGGGGTATTCCGTAGGATAACCCATTCTAACCGGCGCCATCTAGGCGGGCTCCGGATAGCCTGCCGACCGAGAGGGCTGGTGGTCGTGGCGCCGACGACCGCCAGTCCGGCGTCCCGAGGGGGAGGGTGATGGGAGAGATGTGCTCCGCACTAAACGCTTCACTTTCCCCCCTTTGCCTTTTCATGGGTTCTGTCTCATGCGAGGTTCGGACGCGGGTTGTTGAGCGACAGGAGGTTTTAGTCAGTTCGACTCCGACATGCCCCGCCCTTCATCCCCAGGGGAGGGCGGAAGTCCGGCGATTTCCTCCTGACAAAAAAAAAAAAAAAAAAAAAAAAAAGGGCTTAGAGATATGATATTGTCCAAAGTATTTATAGTGTTAGTGGCCATAGTAAAGGAACCTTTTCCGACAGACAATTAGTTGATTAAGATGCAATTTAGCGAATGTACTAAGTTTTGAGTGTTGTAGTTTATCACTACATAGTATAAAACAAAGACGCTTTCTCTGTCCCTATATCTGTCTGTCCCTATGTATGTTTAAATCTTTAAAACTACACAACGGATTTTGATGCGGTTTTTTTTAATAGATAGAGTGATTGAAGATGAAGGTTTATATGTATAATAACATCCATTAAATAGTGGAGAAATCAATAGTAAATTACATTTTCCGAAGCGAAGGGAGGGCGGGTCGCTAGTAATCAATAATGTTATAATTTTATAATATTACAGATGTTATTATACTTCACAGCGAACGAATGTGACACAGAAGCTGCATGCGAGGTATCATGTGTGCACAGGTGTAACCGAGTAGGTATGCGATATGTGGGTGATGGCCGAATACTTGTGTGAGAACTACACCGTCTGAAGACGGATTTCAATATAAATTACTAAGAGTCTAAAGATCGGTTAGTTTTAAATAGAAAAAGGTTTCGTTTCGGTTTGAAAAGTGGGGTAGCCGTTGTAACTATACTGAGACCTTAGAACTTATATCTCAAGGTGGGTGGCGCATTTACGTTGTAGATGTCTATGGGCTCCAGAAAACACCGGCACCAGGTGGGCTGTGAGCTCGTCCACTGATCTAAGCAATAAAAAAAAAACATCGTTACGTATTCATTAGTTTAATTGTGCTTTAAGAACGTGACATTTGTCTAGTATTATCTTTCATTGGGCACCCTGGGTAAGCCCCCATGGATTTGAGATACCGTAGGGGGAAGTTGTAGGGAGAGATGTGCTCCGCACTAAGCGCTTCACTTTCCCCCTTTGCTTTTTCATGAGTTCTGTCTCATGGGAGGTTCGGACGTGGGTTGTTGAGCCACAGGAGGATTTAGTCGGTTCGACTCGGACATACCCCACCCGGCATCCCCAGTGGAGGGCGGACGTCCGGCAATTTCCTACTGACCTAAAAAAAACACCGTAGTACTTGTCGAAACACAAATCGGTAACCGATTACCAAGGATTGCGAACCAAAACATATTATTCAGTAAAAACCACTGATGTTGATGTGGTAACCACATTCATTACTGCTTTTACATGTTTCGTATAAAAAAAAAGTATTGTGATATTCCACAGTCAAAGCAGGTTTCCCATGTCCTTAAGTGCCCATCGTCTCAAGTAAATACTACTGCCCTGAAATTGAGCTACTAATTTTGTAAGTTACACACGCGAAAATAGTTTGATGTCCCGAAATTTGTTTTTTCGGAAATGAAATTGCTCCTGCTTGGTTTCGTAATTTTAAATATATAATCAATATATCTCTTCTTCCATATGTCTATATATCAATCTCTCAAAACATCTTAAACAGTTTTAAATAACAAAGATACTATTCGGCCGGTCATCAATAAATAGTCAAAGACGTAAATATTTATTTTAAAACGTTTTCTGATCTGCTTTCTGTCCACTTATATATCCTAAATGGAATTTGGTGTTGGTACAAAAAATCAATTATCTACCGAGAATAGAGTTTTTTTACGTGTTCATATTTTTTAAACAAAATAAATTTGTTTCATATTTTTGTATGTAAGTGACATGAGCAGCTAGCTCTGTTCTATTATTATCAGACTTTAAATTACTCATTGATTGCAAGAGGTATATAGATATTCTTAACTATTAACATTCTGCTTTTACAAGAGCGCAGTGTAGCGTGGCGCCAACCCATATAGGATTACTACGAGGTCGTCACAGGCGGTTTGAAACTAAAGGATTTACTGAGCAAAGATTAAACACGGTAAGGTTGAATTCAACGCTGATTTAAATCAATGTTCCGATTGATTGCCCATTATTGAAGAAAGTGTAAATTCTCAGTAAAGTGTGCAATTAAAAAAAACGATCTTAAAAGATTTTACGTGATTGATTGAGAAACTACAAAAAATAAAATAGATTATTTGAACAAGACCTATTTTAGACCCAATGGTATTTTTATGATTTACGTTAAAGTTACAGCCATCTATTACAGCCGATCTATAGTTCAATTACGTTTAAACATAAAATGTTTTGACAAACGTTATACAACCTTTTTGTCCCAAAAACTAAGATGGCGATTGTTATTAGATAATATGGATTACGTAAAATATTTATCGCTATCGGGCGTCCTCGAAAACATGATGATACTGATTACAATAGGCTGTTAAGTGACAAAATTTTCGTTTAAAACAAAATTGATAGTTACCATGACACATATGTGTTTGTGCAACATATAAACTCCTCCAATGACGAGCGTACAACGAAGAGCGTTATTAAAAAGAAAATTTGGAACGTCTCCTCGGTACCAACGTTCGTATGTTATAAATATCCCATGTGTCCTCAGATCCCTCTGTCTGCACTGGGTAAATAAACTCGAGCGCGACTTGACGTTATTTATTAGTGTTTTAATAACAACACATTCGCTAACCGGTAGACATTCGTTTAAAATCAACGAACTTCGAAATTGATGTCGTCATGAACTTATTAAAATGAAGTTATTTGTTAAGGAAATTTATTAATATATTCCTTTTAATACTGTATAAATTATTATATGTATGTATGTATGCATGCATGTATGTATATGTGACTGTGTATATGTGTATGTATTCGTAACTTAATATAAATTTCATTGCACCTACCACTATTTACTCTGCACTACCTTTGGTTGACTGGTAGAGAATGCTTTAGGCATTAAGTCCGCCAGTGTAAATTTTACATGAAGTGTAATAAATAAATAAATAAAATGTCGACTGCCATCGAAATGGATCTATGAAATTAAATTAAGAATTATACTGGGTTTAGTTGAGGAAATTTATATAGCGGTTTATATTAGCTATAGAATACAGATGTGGGTTATTTAACACTAATGAGCACGTGGGTTTTCAGGGCTAAGGCCAAACAAAGTGAAGGCATCGATAATGATTCAACAGATTATTCGGTGATAATTAATTAGTACATATACTACCTACATATTTGCAATCACATATTTAAAATAAAAATAAATCGTTACCTCCAATATTCCTGTTCATTACAATATTCAAATCCATCGACAGGAAAATTTAAATATTTTTAATTAACCTCTTACTTACCTAACCTAAATCATTTTATATTAGTGCATATTTTTCCTTATATTGCTGTGCCTAAATAGTTGTTGATGCTAAATGTAAAAGATACGACATAAAACCAATTTAAAATAATAATATAGTACTATATATAGAGATATACATATATGGAGAGAGTACTTAATGTTGAGTTTTGAATTGCCCTATCATGCTGATTCGTAAATTTGTGTTTTAGTAATTAGCGTTCACATTTTGAGGTTGACTCATCGAATTAGACGTAAAATGTTTTAAATGATTTCTGATAAATTTATAAAGTCCGTTGGAAGGATGACGTGTAACAGCGGATGTGAGTATCAGTATTGTTCGACGAAGGCGGATATAATGTCATTTACATGCGAGTCGCGGATTGTCGTACTAGTAGTAGACTTGGAACTTTTATTATACGACCGGCGACAAGGTGCAATATGACCAAGATTTTTAAAGTATTCTATGGAGTTCCAAGTTTTATTATAATGATATATCATTAAAAGCTACGACTATTTTATAGGTAATAACGGAATTCTTAAGCGTTTCGGTGGGAAACCTCGACGAAACTGGTAGACGTTAGAACAAATTGTTTATTGATCAATTTGCATTAATAAAATCCGAGATAAACTGCATTTAAGAGGAGCGATGACAAAGAATCATCTATTATTGGTAACGTGTTTTCTTGAAATGCTACGTCTCCGTAAAGTAGGACGCATTATAATATCGGTTACCACAGAATGTGGTTTGGCCGTCAAAGATCAAACTGATTAAGATGTGCAGCGTGTTGATTAATACTCGTTATCACGACGATACAGCGCCGGTATCAGATTACGTTATCAATATTCGATATTACCGATACTAAAACGCGCGTCCTGAAACAACTGCTCAATAAAACAATAAGTTTTTTTTTTATTCCAAAAAATTACTTCATGTAATATGTGTTTGAAAATTTGTATTGACTACGACCGCACTGCCCATGAAGTTGATTAGAATGTTGAAGAATTTTTGGAATGAATGAACTAGATTGGCCCGCTGCCAAACTATTTCGAACCGAAGTAAACACGAATCCAATAATATTAATTCTCGTACACACACAAATTACTTAGGAGCTTAAAATAAACTTCGTTTAGACATATAATGTAACGTAACGTTTATTATAAAGCGAATATAAGCAATACATATCGTTCATGTATCGTTCATGTATCGTTCTAACCTAACCTAACACACCTATCTGTTATTGCTATAACTGAATTTTACGCTCACTGGCGTCGCCGTCTCTGAAAATAACGGTTGACATCAAATCTATATTTAGACGTCACCATGACTTACGAAGTTGTAGGATTTTACAGTCGTTAATTCGTAAGTTCGATTTGGTTGCGATTTTCAACTTATTTTTTTAGTTTATATACTATTATTGTCTACAGTATACAGGTACATAAATACGTCTAGAATATGTAAGGGTTATATGTGGGGCAGCGCGTGACGATAGTCCGGCGGCGTGATGACGGTGCGTCTCGTTGTGGCTGCGATCTTGGCCTCAAAGCCGTTCGCCTTCTTTGGAAGCGACCGGTTTTG
Organism: Bombyx mori; assembly: GCF_030269925.1. Classification (NCBI taxonomy): domain Eukaryota; kingdom Metazoa; phylum Arthropoda; class Insecta; order Lepidoptera; family Bombycidae; genus Bombyx; species Bombyx mori. The sequence goes on from NC_085110.1 coordinate 11,906,291, forward strand.
CCAGATCATGTTCTCGGTAACTAACAGTTTTCACTGTGCCACCATTATCTACATTATCACTATAATGTACGTTGCAGTCTGGTTCAATGCGACATAATCGCAGACGCACAAATCATTTTGATTTGATTTCTTAGTATTGGTCGTATAGATTTATTAATAGCCCATTCCTTTATCAACTTTCTTGCGCTCGTTAATCATAGGGCATGAGTGTATTGGCATCGGTCGGGATCGTCAGTTCACGGTACCAAGTACACGATGTGACTCATGTCGGGTTGACAGCGACAGTCAGGAGGGGTGAACGTGCGATGTCTGAATCACAGCTCGGGACCGTGCCGTACCCTGCCTTACTATTATGCACATACTGATGGCCCAGGTAACCAGAATCGCCATTGTATGCTATTCACTATTGTGCAGCCCAACTTTTTAGGTATCCGTATACGATTGTTATCGCTTTATTGTTGCGAGTATCGAATGAGTTGGTTTATTTAGATTGGAATAAAAAGGTGTGGGTAGAAAAAATTAAAACATGCAAATATTTGAATAGGATCTACGTAAGAAATTTATCGTTTATTGCTTATCTGTGGTACGGCTTACTGCGACCCCACACTGGTGGGTGTATTTTTTTTTTTTTTTTTCCTACCTAAGCTGAGAGCCTTGAGAGGCTATTTCAGCGTAACCCTAACTTTTGTAGGTGAGCTCACGGGGCTCAAACCTGATGACGTTGCTAACACGAACCCTAGCAAGAGCCGTGCTTCGCAGAATCTACCACCGGATCGGAAACGCGACCCACTGAGAAGATCCAGCGAGAAACTCAGTGGGCTGTGTCTGAGAGTTAATTTACTCGTCGAGCCCTTCGTCGCAAGCGACGGGTTCGACGAGAACGGTGACCGGTGCTTGAAGTACCTAGAAGCACCGTTAGTGGATCGGGAGGATCCGAGATGACGTGTTTTGGGCGACGTCGACTGCTTTCCATTCTGTCCGCAGGATCGGGAATGTAGTTACCGGCGGCCACGATGAGAGGGTTCTCGTGTCGTGCCGCTTTATCGAAGTGGCGTGGGTGTCACCATCCGGCGAAGGGTGGGATAGCTATTGTAGAACGCGATACTTTTTAAGAATCCAGAAAAATCATGTGGTGATTGATGCCTATGGACCCATGTAACCGGACATGTCAAGAAGTACGGACAAACCACCAAGACAAAATTAAATGGGTTCTGTTATTTTACGAAATTTTACAACAATATGTACTTTAGTTAAAAACGTAATAAGTTTTTTTTAAAGATACTTTTTGTAGCCCGTTTGCATATTATAGAAAGTGGAGAATAAAGAAAGCTTCAGATGGCACATAAAATAATATTTTTAAGAGCTTACTGTTAATTCTTTCCTAGTAGCGCCATCTAGTTACTTTTGTTGTAAATGGAACAGCGCGGAATCACTATCTATGTATAATTTTAGATTTACACTTCAAAAATCTTTTGCTTTTATACGTTTAATCTAGCTCAGTAAAAAATATCCATTCTAAGAAATTCGCTATAAGTCTCAATGAGACCTTAAATTGCGGTTAAATTCGTCTTAGTTTCATCGGAATTTTACCAATAAGTGTAGCGTGGCAGCAGCACCTTTTTAATAAGCAATTTTTTTCCTGTGGATTAACACATTGTTGACATAAGTGTATAGCAATTTACCTAAATTATTTTTGAAAATCTCTATTAATCTGACTGGATTAAACGATACTGATTCCACGTAATACTGTTTACCTTGAATCGATTGTGTATTGCCAATATTCGTACATACACAACCAAATTTATATTTTGTGTTCCAACAATATATTGTTTTTCGAGGCGTGGGACCGATTGGCGTCAAGGGATGAGTACGTCTGTCCCAAGCACGCCAATAAAAATTTACACATAACCACTCTAACCATATGGTACGACATAAACATGACACGATATATTTGCGCTGGTTATCTCAAAAGTATTTAAAGCAAGACTAAGTCCATTGAATCAAAACAAATTTGTTATTAAATTCGTAATATATTTAATGTTAGCCGTTGATGTTTCAATTGTTTTTCAACGTATTTAACGATAAAATCCGTCAGTTATCATCCTCGTTATGATGTCACCGTATTTTTTATTTGAGTAGCTATCGCAATCAACAACACTATGGGTGTGGTCATTATTTGATGTTATTTTAATAGATAAATATGTTATTTTTGTTCTTAGTGGATTGAAAGCCAACGGAATAGCGATTTTTATTATATATCGGATGCATTTATTCAAAGTTTGTTATTAGCGGTTGAGTTCTCGAACGATTTCGACTATGAATAAATTAGAAAATGGGGAGTGATAAAACGAAACCAGTAGATAGACTGGTTCTGGTTCTGCTGATTTCTTCTGTCGTTGGACGGTATTTTAATTATAATGTTATGTTATGTACTTCGACAGTTGGCGGAACAAAGTAAAAAAAAAAAACACCAACTTGCATACAAGATAATTACGTATTACATACACGTTTGTTCAAAGTAACGAAAACAACGCCCTTAAGTGTGTTTAAAATTAATAGTCTCAATTCATTAGTGTGATGGTTTTATTAACATTTTTTTATCCTTAATGTTTGAGCCACGAAACACATGTCGAACTAGGCGGACATGGCGGGGTTCAAATCCCGCAGACAGTTACCAAATTTTTATAAGGACATCATCTGGTCAGATCGACTTTCAAGATGAAGAATAAAAAATTGCGTTCAATAAATCAAAATTTGCGTTATTATTGGGTGTCTCTACGGGTATATGGTGTCTACCTATACCTGCCGCGAAGGAGTCACTCATTTGGTCAATATGAGTTGACGCCTTCAGCTCTAATACTAGGAGCAGGCTTAGGGAATCCGGTAATAGTACTCGTCGAACTCGACAAAGAGGTCGACGTGCAACCTAAACCATGCATCAGCCCGCTGAGTTTCTCGCTGGATCTTCTCAGCGGGTCGCGATTCCGATCCGGTAGTAGATTCATTCGCGAAGCAATTGCTCTTGAGTTGTTAGGTCTCCTTCGGAGGCGCTCGGGCAGCTGTTAGCAAATCCCACCCCTCCTGGCTGAGCCTTTGCTCGCCCACTTGTCCTGGTGAAACTGGAAAGGCCTTCGGGCCACCAGTAATCTCTCAATCATAAAAAAAACAATATGAGTAACATTTCGATTTAAAGTCGTCGTTGCCTAAAGGATAAGACGTCCGGTGCATTCGTATCGAGCGATGGAACGGTGTTCGAATCACGCAGGCGGGTACCAATTTTTCTAATTATATACGTACTTAACAAGTGTTCACGATTGATTTCCGCGGTGAAGGAATAACATCGTGTAATAAAAATCAAACCCGCAAAATTATAATTTGCGTAATTACTGGTGATAGGACCTCTTGTGAGTCCGCACGGGTAGGTACCACCACCCCGCCTATTTCTGTCGGGAAAGCAATAATGCATTTCGGTTTGAAGGGTGGGGTAGCCGTTGTAACTATACTGAGACCTAAGTACTTATATCTCAAGGTGGGTGGCGCATTTACGTTGTAGATGTATATGGGCCCCAGTAACCACTTAACACCAGGTGGGCCAGCTCGTCTGCCCATCTAAGGAATAAAAAAAATCATATTCCAAGCAAGAAGAATTCACCCGACTTGAAATAGGAGGTCAAACTCTCCGTACTATTGAATAATCGACTGTCCCTCCTGAACGCGTTCCTGCTTTATGACGTAAGAGTGGTACCTACAAATGCGGGTTTCCAAAATGCTCAACCATCACTAAATAGCGGTTGGGGTTTGTAGTACGCTGCTATCCATTATTTGATCCATTAGTCGCTTTTTACGACACCAACGCGAATATATGGGGTCTTGGTAATCAAGACCAACACCACACAGTCAAAATAGCTTCAGAATAACCGTGGACCGTAAGCTCGTCCAATTATGTAGAGCATCCAAATACATAAAAAGACTATTGTTGACAAAAACCTGAATTGCGATGAATACATTTCCAAGATATGTATGCATATAGAAATTTCGACACAATTATGGTATGCAGGGGAAATAAAAAAAAATGTGACTTTTAAACCGGTATGCAAAGTTCTGTGGAATTTCGGTGGCGGTTAGTACCTACTGAGAAGATTCGCTGGTCTGATGGGCCCAGCTTTTTAAAAAAGATGAAGAGCTTGTGTTGCTAAGGGAGGCAATTTTTCTAATGAAATACGTACTCAACAAATGTTCACGATTAACTTCCACGGTGAAGGAATAACATCGTGTAATAAAAATCAAACCCGCAAAATTATAATTTGCGTAATCACTGGTGGTAGGACCTCTTGTGAGTCCGCGCGGGTAGGTACCACTGCCCTGCCTATTTCTGCCGTGAAGCAGTAATGCGTTTCGGTTTGAAGGGTGGGGCAGCCGTTGTAACTATACCTGAGACTTTAGAACTTATATCTCAAGGTGGGTGGCGCATTTACATCGTAGATGTCTATGGGCTTCAGTAACCACTTAACACCAGGTGGGCTGTGAGCTCGTCCACCCATCTAGCAATAGAAAAAAAGGCAGTTTGAACATTTATTTTAATGAAATACATCTTCAATTAGAGTTCAATAATTGGCATTTAATTTAAAAGTAATAATTAGAAACAGTTCTAACGTTAACCGTTTATCAATGAGTCGTCAATGGAATCAATGGTGCCCGTGAACTGAACAGATATGGAATTTCTGTTTCGCTGACAATTATGTGTCAAACAAATAGTTTGAAGATAGACTGTTTTCTAATTAAGTGCTCATTACTTAATTTATAGATACGACTACCTAGTAGTAGTAGTAGCTTTAAAGTTGAGTATGTAATGTAGTGGTTAAAGTATGAAATTGTCGTTTTATTGTAAAGGGTGATTTTTTAGCTATTTTCTTTTTGGCAACACTGATTTTGAAAGCTCACGCATGTTTCGTGTTTTGTGTTATTGTCAAAAATCTTCAGTTTGGTATATAATTTAACCATGAATCGTCTTACAAACGAACAACGCTTACAATTCATTAAATTTTATTACCAAATGCGTGCTCTGTTAAGAAAGTTCATCTCGCGTGGTTCTTCCATTTTATGGTCAGTTAAATCGACCCACTGAAGCGGCTATTCGGGCTATTGTGACTAAATTTCGCATCAAATTTACATTGTTGGACATTAAACCACAATCACGCTTACGTACAGTGCGAACTGAAGAAAATACCGCAGCTGTATCGGCCAGTGTTAGCGATGACCATCAATTATCGATTTGGCGACGTTCGCAGCAATTGGGCCTCTGTTACTCAACAACGTGGAAAAATTTGTGAAAGGATTTAGGTGTGAAGCCTTTCAAAATACAGCTGGTGCAAGAATTGAAGCCGAAAGACCTACCACAACGCAGAATTTTTGGTGAATGGGCTCTTGAAAAGTTGACGGAAGATCCACTTTTTTAATTCACGTTTGGGACCCGTCAATTGGTCGCCTAGATCGTGCGATTTAACGCCTTTAGACTATTTTTTGTGGGGCTATGTTAAGGCTCATGTCTATGCTGATAAGCTCGCTTCAATCAACGCATGGGAAGACAACATTGAAGCATTTATCGGTAGGCAGCGGCTTGGCTCTGCCCTTGGCATTGCTGAAGTCCATGGGCGACGGTAACCACTCACCATCAGGTGGGCCGTATGCTCGTCTGCCTACAAAGACAATAAAAAAAGTGTGTGTGTCCGCTCCGACGCACGACTGGAGTTTACTGGATATAAAAAATTAAACGAAACAATACGAGAAATAGTTCTATATTACGACAACACGATACACTACAGATTATTAACAAATTAACGAGACACAAAACAAACGACTAACAAATATATGAAAATACAATAATGAGAGAAACGCGCGATCAGTACGAGGCTTTGTGGCGGACTGCCGGCGCAGCAGCCCGGCGTCACCTGCAATAACGCGGCCGCGCGTTGGCTCCTGATTGGCGCGCGCACGCATCACGCAATCAGGAGCCAATCAGGCGCATAACGCATTTCGTGTGACATGCTAGTACGATTTTGATTGGCGCGCGCACGCATCACGCAATCAGGAGCCAATCAGGCGCATAACGCATTTCGTGTGACATGCTAGTACGATTTTGGTCCCCATAATTTTCATACCCCGGGCCTATATATGTAAATCGATTCTAAAGGAGTAAACTCCAAAAAAAAAAAGATTCGTGAGATACCAGCCGAAATGTTGGAAAGAGTATGCCTAAATTGGACTAAGCGGATGGACCGTTTGAGGCGCAGCCGTGGTCAACATTTTCATGAAATAATCTTCAAACATTAAATTATACGGACCGTACTATCGATTCAAATAAAGATTTCATGATTTTTTTTAAATTTTATGTGCTTTTTTTTTAAATCATTTCCTATAGCTATTAAAAAATCACCTTTTAATAGGTACTTTGAATTGACATAGAACCTTTATGGTTTGAGATTAAGTGAAACTTTTTTCAAATGGTACCTATGATGTTCTTCTTTTAAAAATGTGCAGCATTCGATTATCGACTTTCAGTTGTTTTTTTTATTCCGCTTAGACGAGAAAAAAGGATACATCAAAAATTCGAGTGATTTTCGGCGCGTAAACAGCTTGGAATATCAATGTTGCGCTTGGAGAGCGGACTGCTAATGAACGCACCGTGCGATTATGGTTTAAACGCTTTCGTGATGGAAATTTGGATTTGAAGAACGAACCACGTGGATACCGCCCACAAATGTGAATAATAATGAATTGAAAGAGATAGTGGAAGCCGATCCGAGCCAAGCTACCCAGGAATTAGCGGTATGGTTTATCGTTACCTTACCCGACAATTTTGACTCATTTGCGTCAAATCAATAAAATAAAAAAGTATAAAAAATGGATGCCTCATGATTTGACTGATCTGAGGAAAGAAACGCGTGTTGAAACTTGTGTTACCTTGTTGAATCGATACAAAAATGAACGAATATTGAATCGAATTGTGACATGTCATGAAAAGTGGATTCTTTACGGTAAACGTAAGCGAAAAATGCAATGGCTGACCCCAGGTCAAACGCCGCAACAGTGTCCTAAAGCAAAGCTTACCAATAAAAAGGTAATGGTAACTGTTTGGTGGTCTCAGCATGGTGTTATTCACTATAGCTTTCTCCGATCTGGTCAAGCAATAACGGCATATGTCTACTGTGCCGAACTCCGAACAATGATAGCAAAACTTGCAGTGAAACAGTCCCGACTCATGAATCGACCTTCACCATTATTGCTCCATGACAACGCGAGACCTCATACAGCACGAGAAATCGATTTAACTCTACAGGAACTGCAATTAGAAACTATTCGTCATCCTCCGTATTCGCCAGACCTTGCTCCAACGGACTACCATTTTTTTCGTGATTTGGACAATTTTCTACGCGTTAAAAAGTTTTCTTCCCAGGAGGCAGTACAAAATACTTTCACACAGTTTGTAGAATATAGATCCCCCTCGCATAGGCATAAATGACCTATTGGTTGGGAGCAATGTTTAGATAATAACATTTAGATTAAATAAATATGTTAAAAAAAAAAACGATTTTAAATTTTTTAGTACAAACATAGTACATTCACAACCGTACTATGTGTAAACATTGTATAAGATATCTATAAGAATTCTTTAGGCCTTGTGGACAGTTATTGAGTGGACCGTGCATAGCTGACAGTATGATACTCCACAAAAACCGTCGCTGAAGCTTGAAAATGCTTATAATGTATCCCACTTACTGATTCAGAAGTTTCTGTAGAGCTTTGAGCATAAACTTGATCATTCTGTTAATGAAAATTTTGTTCAGTAGTAAAAAAAAAACTTATTGCAGTATTTTTTTCTAATCTTTCATTTCGACCTAGAATGTCGTGTTGATTCTACCACTCAATTCATTATTAATTACAAAAGTATTATAAACCTTTTGCCTTAGCATTATATCGGATTCTTTCCTTCACGTCAAATGCTGCATGGATCAGAGCTATTCTGGTCACAAACATAGTACGATTCAAACCATCAATAGCGTGATACACATTCGATGAATAACAAGCGAATCTAGAGTTTCGAAATTATATTTGTCTTCATATTTACTCTGTGTTAAACTATTATATAATAGAAATTTTGTTTTCTTTTTCTTTTTATTCTATTCTAATATCATAAAACCTATTTAACAAAGAATGGCTTAAAAATGAGAAAACACAATGTATATTCCAATTAGAATGACATTCGAAATTCAATTGTAATATTGTTTTTTTATTTTATTGTAACGTTAATTATAGCCAGACGTTTTATTAGTGTTATCTGTTTTGAGTACTCACCTTTCCGTATTAGTAAGCTCGTTACCCTGCGAAGAGCCTCTCTAGGTGATTTTTGGAAGAATTTCGGCGTAAGATTGGGAGGCAGTGTGAGAGGTTTGCGAGCGCTTGTATTCTCCCAGGCCGCGGGTGGCTCGGCCACAGTCTTAGACGCAGTTAGTCGGTCCAGATGCTCCGTAGAAGCAGGCCTGCCATAACGCAGACATAAGTTAGTTACATTTGGGTCACACACGTGTTAATAATACTGTTACTAAATGATTTCTTGTCTATCTATTCGTTTTGGACATCCTAATAAACCGACCAAAGATTACGAATGAACAAACGGAATGAACAACACAGAAATAAATAGCAGATAATTTTTTGTACATATGTTTGACCCAAGAGGTTAATAGGTTGTAGATATTATTTTTTAAGGTTTAGGCGTTTATACAAAGTTTATTGACACCATTAGATATTAAGGAACCTTTTAATTGACCTTGCGTTAGTGTTTAATTGGACGTGATTAGCGTGATTTTAGCACATCGCCTTGTTTTTACACAGTCTGGTGTAAGTTTTAGACATACCGGTTCCTTTGTCGCGGGTACCATCCGCGTGCTGGCCCACCAAGCCGCAGCAAGTCAGCGCCGGTGCACACGCCGGTCGGACCCATTATCGAACCACGACCGTACCCGCCCAGGGTCACGCTGCTCCCTGTACAAAAACCACCACAAATCAATAAGACAGCGAAATCATCCAACCGACAAACAGTTCCAAATTAAGGTCATAATCATCATTCTCCTCCCCTTCTCCCAGTCACCTGGGGTCAGCGCAACAAGTTTTCTCCTTCCGTACTCCTCTATCATATACCATTTCTTCGCTCACTCCCCTCTTACACATATCGTCTTTCACGCAATCCATCCATTTTTTCTTAGGTCTCCCTCTTCCTCTATATCCTTCCACATTCATAGTTAACACTTTCTTACAAATCTCATTTTCATTCCGTCTCATCACATGTCCACATCCCAAACAGGCACTTCTCAGCTTCTTTGTCAGAGGTGCTACTTTCAGACTTTCTCTAACATATTCATTCCGTATGTATCGTTTCTCGTTACTCCATACATCCATTGCAACATTTGCATCTCGGCTGCATGCAATCGCCTTTCATCTACCGCTTTAGTCCAAATTAAGATATTCCGATGCTAATGAAATGCATTTGAGGACCTACATTAAGCATCGGTTGGACACGGCTTAAAGAAGAGATGCTAAATTATCGAATTAAATGTGTATTGTTATTTGAGAAATTTCTGTTTACTTTGAAAATTTGATAGATATCGTCAAGAATAACTTGTCAATGTGTGTCAGTTATTTGTAATTCTAGTAGTAGTCGTGTAGAAAGAAACATTTAGATGCGATTTTTTATACAATCAATGAATTTTAAATAAACTTTTTCGTTCTATTGTATAAATGCGTGAAAACTGTACGTCTGCGTCGTCACCCTTTTATTGTTCGCTTTCTAGAGCTGGTTACTTTGAAAAGCCAGCTATTATTGGTAAGACCGATCTTGTATTTAAGTTGGTTTTGTTTTACCGCAAAACACAAATTATCTTAAATTTGAATAATAAATAAAATGTCAATATAATGTACATAATTAGTTTATAATGTAATTATTTAATGCAGATAAATTTATAAATAAATAATTTATAGTTATAAATTTACAAATAAATACTATGTAACTGTTTTATATTGACATCAACTTTATCATTGAAATGAAATATTGCATTTGTTAGAGGAATAGAGAAAAAAATGTTGGGAGTACACAAAAATATAAGATCGGGTATTCGTGAATATAATTATTCGTATTGAATATTCGAATAATTAGATTCTAATTTCTAATTCATTTACTTCAAATATACTGTAGATATTGGATCATTTTTAAGATACGATTTACAAGTAATTTATGTGAAAATATAAACACTTAAGACTCCAATTAAAAGAACAAAAAAAACATGTGTTCCATATACATATGTATTATATATAGAATTGATTTTTGCAAACAGCAGATCCAACCTTACTGCTTCAAACAGTCTTCAAAATGAAGCAAACAAAAATTCAGAAATGCAGTGAGAAGTTAGAAAAATATAAATGAAATTTACCTATAGACTGCATTGAGTTGATAGTGTTAGTTCTCGGGGGCCCTGTGGAATTCCTGGGCGGTGTACGTGGTACATCACAACCGCGAGCGAATACTGGAGTCTCCGGGAGGCTGGCCGAGGTCTGCAGGGGTCCGCGGCCGCCCGAAGCCTCCCTGTTCTGACGCTGAAGAGTTCGACGACGAGCACCGCTAGCATTAATGTCTGAAAATGTTAGTCAGTATAGAATTTTTTTACCAGTGGTAGAACCTCTTGTGAGTCCGCACGGGTAGGTACCACCGCCCTGCTTATTTCTGCCGTGAAGCAGTAATGCGTTTCGGTTTGAAGGGTGGGGCAGCCCTTGTAACTATGAAGAGATGAGACCTTAGAACTTATATCTCAAGGTGGGTGGCGCATTTACGTTGTAGATGTCTATGGGCTCCAGTAACTACTTAACACCAGGTGGGCTGTGAGCTCGTCCATCAATCTAGCAAAAAAAAATTTAATAAACAGCCCTATTATTATTTGACGTGTTTTAACTATGTATTACCTACCGTGTTATGTGTCGTCATTTTGGAAGCGAAATATTAATAATTAATAGAAGATAAAACGCTGTGTAACATTCTTACAACCCACAGATTTTTTTATTTAAAAAAAATGATGGTGAGCCCTTTAGTTTAGAAAATTTAAATACCGAATAGTGGTTGTTTTTTTTTTTGTGTGGGTGAACAAACGAATTCACGCTCCGGCTGGTATCATGCAGTTTTCGACATTTGCTTATCGAGAGCACAATGTGAATGCAGCTACTCGCCTTGACCCATAAGGTCCAGTCTCAATTGCATTTATACGCGTTCGTAGTTAGGGCGTTATTTAGAAAAATTATCTATTTTCAATTAATTTCATTAGCTTATCTTATTGAGGTAAGTTCAAATATTTACCTGTAGGTAACGTTCTGCGATCAGTAGATCCACTTTTAAAGTTACTGTTCCTTCTGTTTTTGTTGTAGCTGGTTTCCATCGACCTCGTCTTTAAGCTGTTAGTTGTATCGCGGTGGGGCGGTACTGCGGGGGGCTCCGAAGGCCTGTAATTTAAAATTCATTTTAATGACAACGAAACATTCAAAATTGTAAAAGTACTGACGGTAGAGCGTAATGTGAGCCGGCACGGGTAAGTACCACTACCCTGCCTATTTCTATCAATCAATTCACCTAACACGTTCTTTTCTGGATCATCATAGGTCGACTGGTAGAGAATGACCCGGGCATTAAATCCGCCAATGTGCATGTCCTGTTTAATACGGGTAGTGGCGTCTTCTGAGCTCGTTCAGGTAAGTACCACTACCCTGCCTATTTCTGCCGTGAAGCATTTCAGTTTGAAAGATGGCGCATTCGTTGTACTGTAAAAACTGAGATTTAGAAAACCGGACTCAAAATGGACGACGGCATTCACATGATGGCAGCTGATAGAGACCTAACAGCTCAAGGGCATCTGCTTCGCGAATACATCTACTATCAGATTGGATTGCGAACCATTAGGTTTCACTGTGAACTCTTTTACGAGTTCGACTAATACTCCATAGTAATACTCCCAGGGTCCCCTATCCCCTTCTGGCTTATGGAGATTCCATCTAAATCTCTTGTCGACGTACCAAATAACATAAGATTTGCAATAAAAACTAGCATAACACGTTCTACAATATTTTATGAAATATTTATAATTTAGTATTTTCTACTTTGACCCGATCTCCACTAAACTTCACAGGAGTACCCGCTACGTAAATAAAATTATTTCCTGAAAATTTCTACGACTTCGGTCCGGCCGTTTAGAAATCTATAGTGAATATACACACAGGCACATCAACTTTTATTTTGATATAGATATATATTTATTATTATTTATTTATAATTTATTTCAGTTTTTTTTTAAAACCATAACGTTTTGTTCGTAAGAATTACTTATAATCTATGTTAGTAACTTAAAAAATCTAACACATAAATATCATTATATACATTTTATATCATTACTTTTTTTTCCTTCCATGTGCCTGCTGCAAAGGCTATTAATCAGCTGTTAATCGGCTATTAATTTATAATAGATGATTTTTTTTAACATATTGCATGAACCCTATTACTAGTAGGTTACTTAAATAGACATTAACTTGTGAAACTCCTCGAGTGTACACAAATGGTACGTAAATTGTGATCAGTTCTTACTAGTTCAGAACATACTTCAGGATCGATCTATGGTTTAATTACACCATTAATCACATTTACAATACTGGGTATGGAATTTTTATAAAGACTTTACCTTCTTTTAGAGTCCATTGTCGTAGTCGGCAACGTGTCTGATTTCTTCAAACGTCGTTTTTCGGTCGGTTGCATTATTTCGGTATACTCGTCATCAACTTCTTCAACGGGAGATGGTGGTAATGGTGGGAATATTGGAGATTCCGGTGTCAACGGCAGCGGTCCCAGCTCGTGACCTAGATTTGGAGATGGAGGCAGCGGCGGATGTCTGTATGAATGTTCGACGATTTGGACGTTTAGTGGGAAATCTCCACTGCTCGATACAGCAGAATCAGATGATGACGGCTGCCTCATTAAGCCTACGGGTACATCTTTGGCGCTAGTTGACTTGTGCATACTGTTTGATCTCTTGGTGCGATCGCGACGATCAATGGAGCGCTGGTTTTGTATTTCATTGTGGCTTGATGATTTTTGAATGTCATGTCTTTTCTGTCTCTCTCTAGAACTATAACGGTAATTGTTTTCTATTATATCGTTAGGTACTTCATCACAGTATTCATCCTTATGAATATTCCAGTCTTTTTGTAAATACGGATTAAAGTGGTTTTGGTCCCGGCCTTGGCTGAGTATAGCGCTAATGTTATTTTCAATTTTGCGCAGAGGCGAGGTGTCACCGCTGGAGCCAGGATCACCACTTTCCTGGTCCTCCTCCTCCTCAACGGTGGTGATAAGCGCCTGCCGACTGGCACTGTTGCTCTCCCCATCCGGGCCAAGGCTCGGCAGAGAGACGACTCTCACCATATTAGGAGGCACTGTCATTAATTCGTTAACTGTCTCGTTGCACTCTGTTGGTGGTGCTTCTTCTACTTTACCTTCTCTAATCAAGGATTGAATGTTGTCGAAAGTCGATGAGTACTTTTTAAAGTCCGTAAATCGGTTTTGAGGTGACAATTTGTTTTGCACCATGTTTCCTTTGGTATGAATTGCTTTATCGTTGGGCATTTTCCTGCTTTTCGGGCTGTGACCGAAATATTCTTGTGTAATGTACCTCTCCTGACCATTATTAAGATCTAAACTGAGTCTCGATTTTGGTGAGTTTATTTCTTTGCTCAATCTGGAATTTGGAGTGCAGAGATCGATACTATATCTAGAATTAGGTGTGTTTAGTTCCCTACTCAATCGCGAATTTAAATCTACACTATATCTCGATTGAGGCAAACTGAGATCTGAACTTGGTCTGGAATTGTAGGACCCAACCGATCCGGAGCCACTTATAGACAAACTTGACCCATCGATGGACTTGTCTGTATCCAAACTCCTATTTAAGTTATGATTGTTCAAGAGATTACTTGTGTTCGCTACTTTATTGGTGGCATTTTTATTGAAACTGGGAAGCTGTTTTCTGGTTTTTCCTTTTCTTATAACGTATGTGCCACAAGCAATCTCCTGGGTTCTTCGGTATTCTGGCTCAGCATCGGATGTGGGTGAGGGTAGTTCACATTGAGTGGGTGGTGGTGGTGGTGGCCAATAATCATCTCCCCAATCGTCATCAAGTCTTTGAGGTATGGAACTGGTACTCGAATGTGATTGTTCTCCTGATTTTCGTCTTCTTCTTCCAATAACCTGAAAGACGGTCATTAAAACTTAATTGGGACCGTTTAATGGTATTAAGACAAATTTGCCTTTAACTGAGCAGAAAGCAGACTTTGACTGAGGAAACAATTTCTGTTGCCGCTATAGATGTCGCCGTTGAAAACCGCTACCAAAAATTATGTTAAACTAAACATATTTTAATACTTGACTATAAGGCGAAATCATAACATATGATTAAATATTTTATTTCAAAATAATGGGATTCACTAACTTTTGTGCTTCCTGGAGTGAGCAGAGGATCGTCACCATCAAGTGACACTTCCCAAGCGATAGAATTGCGTTTTGATGGTGTTGTAACTGCCGGCGGCGGTGGTGGGAACGATTCTTCCAGGGAATCGTCTGAAAAATGTTCTTCCTCGTTACTCTTGCTAGAACTCCTTCTATTACTTTGCGGTATTTCCTCCGTGGATCCCCTACACACTTCTCTATGTCTTTCCATAGAACCGGCGAGAGTCCGTGGCGGAATTTTGCCTTTAGGTGACAGCATTTCTCCATCAGATTTACTGTCACGTTTAACGTTCGATTTCCTCTCTGAGCTTTTCGTATTAGACGGCGAAACTTTTTGAATGGCGTACGTGGGAGAATGCACCTGTTTGTGCAAGTTAGGTCCCGGATAAATGGTAACTGGATGTTCATTGTAAGGCTTATCGTTGAATTCGGCGGAGAAACCCATGAAGGGAAGCAATGGGGGATTTTCGAAACTGGGTGATTTCTTTTGGTTACATATTGGAATGTTATGCCTAGGAGGAAGCCAGGCATTTGCCGCATCAGGTGCAGGCCGGCCGCCGTGACCTAGAGATGCAAATCTGTGCGGCGGCACAGGAGGCTGTTGCAATTTGAAGCCGATGCTGTCATCTTTCTCCCAACCGTACGGACGTTGGTGTTTTGTTTTCGGCTGAAATACATAAATTTATCGACTATTATTTCTTGATTTTAAGAGTCAAACTTTTTAATGTTATATTTTTGGGGTCTTTACTAAAAAAATAATAAAAATAAATTATTGTAAATCACAGGTAGTGAGAATTTCGTTCAACAAATTATTAAGTATATTAGAATCTACTAATTATTAGTTGGGTTGGTTGGCCTATACTTACAAATGTTGTTTGCGTAGCTGTAGTTATTCCATTTATACTGATAATAGATTCTAATTGGTCTTCTGATTCACGTTGTTCTATGACTTTCGCTGGTGATGCCCTGAAAAGAGAGAGATGATGCTTAGATCCAAATATTTAGTATGGAGCTTTAAAATCTCGACATATTGATTCTTTTGATATTAAAATATAAAGATATGCTGGAACATCAAGGTTAGCAGTACCAAGAACCTTGATTGTACTCCTGGTATAGCCAAAGTGGTTAAATGTTCATTTTATTTATTTATTGCTCAAATGGGTAGACGAGCTTACAGCCCACCTGGTGGTAAGTGGTTACTGGAGCCCATAAAAATCTACAACGTAAATGCGCCACCCACCTTGAGATATAAGTTCTAAGGTCTCAGTATAGTTACAACGGCTAAACTACTACATTCCTCCACGTTAGCCCGTCTTTCAACAAATACATCATTAACACTGAGTATTCTATGATTTTTACCATATCTACTTCATTGTCTGTTAGATATTAGGAAAAACTACGTTCTCTCCATTAGGCCATTAGCCAACATGTTGCATTAGCTTGCTTTTTAGTGTAAGTTAAATAAATGACTCGCTATTTTAGTCTGTTACTAAAGACAGACCGATGGTTAGAGGGCGTAGAGAACGACCTCAAAGCTATCAGTGTCAGGAACTGGAAGGAGAAAGCCTTGAACAAAGCAGTCTGGAGAGACATACTGGACCAGGCTAAGGCCCACCCTAGGCTGTAAATATTTTTTTTTATTGCTTAGTTGGGTGGACGATCTCACAGCCCACTTGGTGTTAAGTGGTTACTGGAGCCCCTAGACATTTACAACGTAAATGCGCCATCCACCTCTAGATTTATGTTCTAAGGTCTCAGTATAGTTACAACGGCTACCCCACCCTTCGAACCGAAACGCATTACTGCTTCACGGCGGAAATAGGTGGGGTGGTGGTACCTACCCGTGCGGACTCCCAAAAGGTCCTACCACCAGTGAAACCTAAGATAGAACTGTAAGGCCTAAGATGATGATGATGATGATGACTAAAGACCGAGTTAGATTGTTACGTACTTAGGTAATAATGTCGATATGATTCGTTCTGCTTCCTCGGGAGGCGGTGGCGAGTGCAGCGACGGCGCATCCGGCAGCGTAGATTCTTCGCGTTCCTCCGTAGGACGGAATCCCAGCGCAAACTTCGCTCTGTAATTTTAATACAAAACTATTTTACTTAAACGAATTGGTATTTGAGGTGCTCGCGGTCGTTTATTAGAAAACCTAGAAGCCATTCATTAGTTTTTAATCTTTACTTTTAGTATTTAGGCTTTTAAACAACTCGCAAAAATACGGTCTTGTACAACGCATTTGTTATACATAAATTGAGTGAGCGTACATTTTACTGTTTCCTAGAAATAATGTAATAATGCAATTCTTAGTACATTTGCGACCTCGGTGACCATGGTTAGTGCAGCACGATCGAAATTATCATTGGACTTAGAATAATTAAAGACAATACATATAAAATTATTGAATGTACATATAGTTGAAAACTATATATAACAATTAAGGATTTTTTATTTTATTTTTGGACTTCAATAAAAATTATGACTAAAATTTGGTATTTTATTGGGGAAAAAACAACATCTCATTCATTAATCCTAAATGTAGATTTAGTCTTTTAAGTGTCCGCTATGCAACTAAATAGGGTTGGCACAACATGCATGCCTGTTATAAATAGTTTTCTGGCTTGTAGGCGCAGATTTGAAGTCGTCGTGGCCTAACGGATAAGACGTCCGGTGCATTCGTGTTGAGCGATGCATCGGTGTTCGAATCTCAGGCGGATAGCAATTTTTCTAATGAAATACGTACTCAACAAATGTTCACGATTGACTTCCACGGTGAAGGAATAACATCGTTTAATAAAAATGAAACTCGCAAAATTATAATTTGCGTAATTACTGGTGGGAGGACCTCTTGTGAGTCCGCGCGGGTGGGTACCGCCGCCCTGCCTATTTCTGCCGTGAAGCAGTAATGCGTTTCGGTTTGAAGGGTGGGGCAGCCGTTGTAACTATACTTGAGACCTTAGAATTAATATCTTTTTTTTTTTTTTTTTTTTTTTATTGCTTAGATTGGTGGACGAGCTCACAGCCCACCTGGTGTTAAGTGGTTACTGGAGCCCATAGACATCTAGAACGTAAATGCGCCACCCATCTTGAGATATAAGTTCTAAGGTCTCAGTATAGTTACAACGGCTACCCCACCCTTCAAACCGAAACGCATTACTGCTTCACGGCAGAAATAGACAGGGCGGTGGTACCTACCCGTGCGGACTCACAAGAGGTCCTACCACCACGTGGGAGGCGCATTTACGTTCTGGATGTCTATGGGCTCGAGTAACCACTTAACACAAGGTGGGCTGTAAGCTCGTCCACCCATCTAAGCAATAATAAAAAATGTGAAAGGCTATGATTATATTATTATATGCGTTTAATGATTCAGGTTTTAATAAGATTTCACCTCCTCCCGTTCATGCTCATGTATCCATCGTCTTCCGAGGTATGACCGGCGAGGGGCGAGTCGTCGTCCGTGGCGGGTGTAGCCGGAGTTGCGGGTGTGGCGGGTGCGGCCGGGGCTCGCGTATCCAGCGACCGAGGCTCGCCCTCGTCGTATTCACTCAGCACTTGGTCCAAGAGTTCCAAAGACCGTTGAACGTCATCACTCGCCCTGAAACGAATAAATAAAAAAGAATTACTTCTTTGGTAGATTTTTAAGCTATTGCATAGCTTTTATCCGGTAACCGTACTCGTCGAACTCGACAAAGAGGTCGACGTGCAACCTAACCCATGCATCAGCTCGCTGAGTTTCTCGCCGGATCTTCCCAGCGGGTCGCGATTCCGATCCGGTAGTAGATTCATTCGCGAAGCAATTGCTCTTGAGTTGTTAGGTCTCCTTCGGAGGCGCTCTGGCAGTTGTTAGCAAATCCCACCCCTCCTGGCTGAGCCTTTGCTCGCCCACCTGTCCTGGTGAAACTGGAAGGCCTTCGGGTCACCAGTAATCTTTCAATCATAAAAAAAAGGTTTTATCGCGGACTTTGGGCGCGGTGACCGAATCAAGAAATTCCGTAACGAAAATAAAACCTAACACCCCCACTCCGCTTACCATGTAGCTTGCGTTCAACACATTCACACGTTGCGATTGTGTAGTGTTTGTAAATAAGCGCGCGACGTGACGTCGTACTGCATGCGCATTATGAAAAGTCTGCCCCTTTCTGTCGCGCGGTCTAGCTTATGAGTGTGAAGGGGACCGTTAATGTTTTGCTTTTGTTAATGTTAATAAGTATAGTTTGGTCTTATTTTATTATTGTTTTAATCTTAAATTATTATTGTCTAATTATACTATGCAATATGCAGCAGTCCCCGAGTGCCACACGTGTTTTTTGAAGTGAAAACTTCTTTAGAATCGTTGTGATTTCAAACCGGATGCAACGGAAAAAACGACAGGTAAGAGACACAAATACAAAAATGTGTAGGATGAAGCCAGCAAAGAGTGAGACAGAAATATACATACTATTTAATACAGCGCCATCTGTGAGATTTTTTAATACTAACGTGTGTATGAAAGCTCTTGTAGTGAGTTTTAATTTAGGATTATACGTGAAATTAAAATATCAATTCACAGAGGGCGCTACCTTACAATTATTTACTAATGACAAAATTTTACATATACTTAAGACGTTTAGGATCATTGTTTTTTAATTTTGGAAGGTTTCACTTCTACCACGTGTGAATTGCACACATTTTGTTTTTTTTCTAATATTTTTTCACGGTATAAACTAGTAACTGACCAGACCCTTATAGTTTGATTAAGGACAAAAAATCTAATAAATGTTTAGGGAACCCAATTTGCAACCTCGCAATTTCCGTATGGTTTTCTAGTTGGTTTCCCATACTAAATAAGACAGTGTAACAAGAAGCGAGCGAGGTCGCGGCAGTCAATTCTCCGAGATAATGGTAAATTGAACTCATTTCCTTCATCGCCACTCGGGCCGCTTTCGGAACACTTCCTTAACGGCACCATTAGAACCGAATTACAGGATAACGATATGGTAACGGTGTTCCATCATTAAGTAAACTACGTTTCATTCTTTCTAATACTCCACGTGTTTTTACGTAGAAATACGCTTGCATTTCAATACAATTGCAAATTCAAATAAAAATATTGTATTACGTAATGCTGGCGGGAAACTTGTTATTCAACTAATAAATGTAAAACAGCTCTAGATTGCAGTAATTTGATCAAATGGCATGAATATTAAAAGTGTACAATCATTCCTGGGTTTGACCGGATATTTCAGAAAAAATTTACAGAATTATTCTATTAATTACTTAAGAAAGAAACAATATTTAATTTTGATAATGAGTGTGAAAAAGCATTTGTACAGCTTAAAAAAAAGAAAGTATCAGATTCAAATTCAAATTCAAATTCAAAATCATTTATTTCAACTTGGATGTCATCAAAAACACACTTGTTGAATGTCAAAATGTAAAAGAAAATGTTAACTCTACCACCGGTTCCAAAAAAGCCACAGTCCTGAGAAGAACCGGCGAAACAAACTCAGCGGGCTTTTTTATGTATTTTCTCAACTATTTTCTTCTTTTTTTTTTTTTAAACATGATAACATATTTACAGTATACAAAAAGACAAGTCAAAAAAATACAATTCAAATAAATAATAATAATAATGAAAAATGAAAAGGCCAGGAGCGAACGCCTCATTCCCACGTAGTGCCATCTAGTAAAAAATCCTTAACTTTATAATAGGCCTTGTTGCACAAACGTTCCTTGACAGTTTTCTTAAATCTATGAACAGGTAGTAGTTGAACGTTTTGTGGGATCTTGTTGAAAAGTTGTACACCCAGCCCCCTGAAAGAGTTGCTTATTTTCTTAATTCGAGCCGCCGGTAACGCAAGCCTATGTTTGTTCCTAGTGTTCACATTATGCAAATCGCAGACTCTGGGGAATTCTACAATGTTTCTACGCACGTACAATAAATTTTCAAAAATGTATTGGGACGCTAAAGTTAGAATTTTGATTTCCTTAAACTTGTCCCTCAAGGATTCCCTCGGGTGCATATTATAAATAGCACGAATAGCCCTCTTCTGCAGGATGAAAATCGTTTCGACATCGGCAGCATTGCCCCACAGCAAAATGCCATAGGACATAACACTATGAAAATAACTGAAATAAACTAGACGTGCCGTATCTTCATCAGTATACGTTCGTATTTTTTTTACCGCAAACGCTGCAGAACTAAGTCTATTCGCTAACTTGCATATGTGAGGACCCCACTGCAGCCTGGAATCAACTGTTATACCAAGAAAAACTGTCGAATCAACAAGCTCCAGTGTCTCTCCACTTACAATGATATTAGTGTCTACTTGTCTAACATTGGGTGTGGTAAATTTTATACATTTTGTTTTTTTGTTATTTAATAACAGATTATTAACACTAAACCAATGTAAGACGTTCAAGATTAAGACGAGAAATAAAATTAATTGTGAAACACTTGAGGAAGTATTGCTAAATTCTACTTGTACTACGCCATTCCACATAGCTTTTGCGCTGAAACTTTTAAATATTTTATGGTGATCTGTGGTTCGTTTTGCTTTATTTTTATAAAGTACTAGCTGACCCGGAAAACTTCGTAGTGCCTCAATCGATAAATAAAAGACCTAAACTTTTGTATAAAATAAACTTAAAACAAACAAAAGGAATCCGTCCGACGGGGGACACATCAAAGGGAAAACAAAATTGTTATTTTTATTTAATTCCGAGCATTTTCATATTTATCTACCTTTTAAACCTTCTCTGGATTTCCACAAATAATTCAAGACCAAAATTAGCCAAATCGGTCTAGCCGTTCTCGAGTTTTAGCGAGACTAACCAACAGCAATTCATTTTTATATACTTATATATAGATTTATATTTAATCATACAAAGAAAGTTCCGGTTATTAGTTCTTAAACGACATACTGCTCATTAAAAGACAAGTGTAATTTACGAAAATAAAGCTAATTCATAAATTATTAGTCGTGAACCCGTCTGCCGCCCGATACAAGCTTAACACACATTAAAATTCAGTGTATTGTAAAGATCGTGTGTCCCCTGTTTTGCGAAGTGGTTCCAGCGGATGGCACAAAGCAACCCTTTTGAAAGAAGAGCGCACTTGCAACGACTCTCGATCAGCTCTCGGCATATACAGTGGAGGGCTCGCTTCGTTCTCTCTTATATTTTTTCAATAAAGCCGGGACATGGGAGACGTAAATAGATATAACAAAGGAATATATTATAAGCTATTAAAAATACATGTTTTAAAATATTTTATTACAAAATTTAGACGCAATATACATTTGTAGTTTGTAGTAAATGTTTTGTAATTGTTACCTAAAAAAATAAAAACTAGAAATTCATATATTATAATAATGCATAATTTTTATTGTTTTATGGTATATGTCATGAATATGGCCTTTTTTTATAAATCAGTGATGAAAGTTGTCACCCCTCCTGTCGCTATTGTTAGTTGTATCGAATTCTTGAAACCGCTTCGGCACGACCATCCTTGTTTGATGATACTAAGACATAAACCTTCCTTGGAGCTCTAACAACAACTGTACCAAGTTTCATTACAATCGAATAAACGGTTTAAAAATTCATAGGTGATAAACAAAGGGAAATTCAAATGAACATTGATTTTTTTTAAATTTAGATTAGATATTATTAAAGACGATAGAAGTTTAATGGATCGTCCACAGTCTACTGTAACAATCGCTAATTTTATATACCTAATTGTAGGAGCTATTCATACGCCGCAGTCGTATTAAACTGATGGTGTTATGACAAAACTTTTATTAACGTGTCAATAATATTTCAAAGTTTCGACCTAGTCAGATGAAAGACGGGATAGAGAAGAAATAGGACCCTAATACGTCTCCTACGTGGAGTCAAATAGTTTTTAGTGATGATTATTCTAATATTTGCTAACATATCCTTCCAATTGTTATTTGGCTGTGTTGAAATAACATTTACATTGTTTGTAAAACATTCCTATGGAAATAATATAAAATTAGAAGAATTTAATATTCTGCGAATTAGAATATAAGGCAGAGTTGCTGACTTTTCTATGAAGATTTATGGGTATTTGATAGGAAAAATTCGATATTTCGAGAAGACACTGTTATCTCGATGTAGGGTCTTGTCTCCTCGGGCGATCTATGTCCTCGATTGAGAGGTTCATTAGTGTTCACCTCGCTAATGATCTCAGCACGGTCGAGCTTAAGGACCGAACATCAAGTGGAATTCCTTTTAAAGAAAATCATTTCGGATTCGATTCAAGAGCAGGTTCACCGCGTCAAATTTAGAATGTTGATTGGTGCTTCACTGAGCTCGCATTGGAGTGTTCCTTCTCGGTACGTCCTTAAGTTAAATTGCTTTTAGTCGTGTTATTCTTGAAATGCGACATGTACAAAAATTGCGTGTTTTAAACGTCACACTTCAAACAGGTGCTTTAAAGTTTTACACGATTGGTAATGCGCAAGCTATTTGCCTGTGTTCAGTGGCGTAGGCGACTAGTTTGCACGTACGTATTGTGTATTGCATTGTATCGCCCAGCCATCCACAAAGCAGAGCACTCAGCATGAGTGCCGCGACGGGTGCGTTTCTGCCTTTGTTTTATTTCACCCACGCTCCTTCGCTTTCGAAACTTTTAAGAGGAACTTCAAATTGCGTTTCTTCTTTAACTGTAGCCGGTTTGTACTGATTAGGTTGTACGCGAAACTTTTTAAAGTTCGTTAATCATTTTATTGTTTAATTACTTTACGAGTTGTTGGTTAACAAGGAATTTCCAATTTAAGGATGTGGCTAAAGTAAGCTCCTTTAGAAAATACCTTAACGAATTTTTGCATGGTTGTACTTTTAACGTGTTTAATTGTTCGAGTCTAATGCTAAATTCCAAATACAAAAAGCATTTATTGTGTATTACCTACAATTATATTGATCTTAAAATAGTCAACAAATAAAACGTCGCTATTGTCGATCGCATCTACGTAAGGATGACTTTTCAATAACTCTTCATTTTAGTTAACAATGGTAGTACAAGCTGCATTAAATCTCTGGTAGGTACCATCGCTAGTGCGTGCTAGGTCTACATCTTGTTCTAGCGAGACGGGTACTGTTTATGCGGAAATGAGTGCAGCGAGTCGGAAGTGCAAAGCAACCCTGGCGCGTGCACCCCCGTCCCGCCGCTTTCGGGCGTCGACCCCGCGTACCTACGCGTCGTCTCGTTGCCTTGGCACACACAAATGCAGAATGGCAGCTTTCTACACGACATCTACTCGAGATCAATCCCTTTTAATTTAGTATAGAGCTGCCCGAAACAATTATTTCGATTAGCTTTTTCAGCAACGATGTATGCTTATATTTATAGAAAGGGTACCTATCCAACTCGTATATTTACAATCTGTTTTTATTTGGATACTTTTATAATATTAAGCATTATTACTGTACTAAGTACCAAAACATTTTTTCAAATACCTCCTTGAAACTGTGAAACCAAAACTGAACCTAAAGTTGCAGAGTTTACCGACGTAACTCAACTAGTTTTTAAAGTCCAAGAAACTTGGCTAATTAGTTGGTTGAGAGTTTTATTGGTGTTGCTTACTGAATTAAAAGATTGTTAAAAGTGATTTGTACTATTTTTTGTGTTAAAAATTTTATATTGACACAAATACCGAATAAATATAATTTTGTGGATGCTGAAGTAAAGGTATATTAAGTTATTTTTAATGGGGGGTAAACACCTCATTAGCCTCAGGTGCAACTATTGTTGTTAAGACAAACAAATGGTTTGCAATGCTCAGATACTTTTATTTGAATGATTAATTAAGGCTTGTGTTCATGTCTTTTATCTGCCTATAACTAATATTTAGAGTTCGTTTAACGACATCGTACGTGACTAAAATGAAAGTACATAGCTTATTCCAATATTCCAGAAGCAGATCTGTTCAACAGACACGTATTAATGGTTCGTGTCGCTAAACCTCATATAACATAGCTTCATACAAATGTTTTGAGACTTAATTAGAAGTTAAAAACAGGAAAAGCAAGCTTCAAGCGTTTGGAGATTTCTCAAAACGCTTGAAGGAGGTGATGCTAACGTGATGCTAAGGCTGGCTGGTACTTTGCACAGAGAGTGAGTCTGGCTGTCCAATGAGGCAACGTAGCCAGTATCTTGGGAACTGTGCCTCCTTCAAGCGCATTGGAAAATCTGTTCTACTGTGTGAGTTGATTTATGTTAAATTATTTTGATTTGACTTTTTGTTAATAATAAAATAAATGCTTGAAAAACAGGAAATAGCTTTATATGAACACAACAAAGGTGTAGGTGTAGCAGACGAGAGTTTGCATCGGTATAGGCCGTACCATCAAACTTATTTCCGTTAATTTCCATGGTCGAGCACATACGAAAACAGTATAACTTTGTTACGTTGAAACGATACACTTCTGTCGGTACCCCTTTGGAATAGTCCAACTTGTTCGTACGAAATATACCTATGCCAAATGACGTAGCGTGCAAAGTTAGACTCGGTAAAACTCTGCACGTAAGCTAAATTGGTACATTCGTTTTTATTATACTTAATATTAAACTGTTTAAACATACGCGTAGAAAGATTGTACCCCTTGTAGCAAATTTGGAGACATTGAAAAAGGAATATAAATTTTAGTCTTTGTGCAGAGTTTTGACGTGTTAACCTTATATTCTATTACCTGATATAATAATAATATGTGTTATTTGGTGTATAGTAATAGTGTGTTTGAAACACAAATGCTGTAGTTATTTTTGAGTGTAGCGTTAATAAACAAACAGTGGGTTAGTGTGTAGTATGATATCGGTCTAGAATAACATAGCCCCATTTTTTCCGGTGTACCTACCGTGAATAGTCGAAGGACCGGAGAATGGGCAGCAGAGTTCTTTGCATATCCTAGCTGTATACTTTAATCGTCTACTCATTTTTATCAGTTGGGTATATTATGAGCTCCCTGGGGTAGGTACCACCATCCTGCGATTTCGGCCGCGAAGTCGCCTTAACACTAACTGGACCGGGAGTTCGTTCACATATTCACGCAACAAAATAACTTAAATAAATTTTTACATTGATGCGTGTAATTTTTATTTTAATTATAATATAAAAAATCGTCGTGACCTAAAGTCCTAAAAGTCGACGGTGCATTCTTATCTAGCGATGTAACGGTGTTCGAATCCTTTAGGCAAGTACCAATTTTTCTAATGAAATACGCACTTAATAAATGTTCACGATTGACTTCCACGGTGAAGGAATAACATCGTGTAATAAAAATCAAACCCGCAAAATTATAATTTGCGTAGTTACTGATGGTAGGACGTCTTGTGAGTCCGCATTACCGTATAGGATACGGTAATGCGTTTCAGTTAGAGGATTGGGGTAGCCGTTATACTGTACTGAGACCATAGAATTTATATCTCAAGGTGAGTGGCGGCATTTACGTTATAGATGTCTATGGGCTCCAGTAACCACTTATCACCTGGTGGGCCGAGAATTCGTCTACTCATCTAAGCAATAAAAAAATAATTAAACAAATACATTTAAAACAAGTTGCCGCGGGACTATATAACTAACTACTATGAACATGTTGGTAGATCTTCTGATCTAGAATACTCTAGATATTTGACAGTTAGGACAGACTCTGTCCGTAATGAAACCGTAAAACTTTAAATTATAAATACAAAAAACATTACGTTCTTTAGTAGACAAACCTGTAATGAGCTTAGTGAAAATGTTGATAGTTATAAGTGGTGTTTAGTAGTTATGACTTACCGCCTTCCTGTCGTGTCGGAAGGAAGCTCTAAGGACATGCCAATAAGCGAGGCGAGCTGTTACACCTCCCTCGGGCAACCTTTGAAAGCATTTCCAATTCTCAGCTCATGGTATAAGGTTGACATTTGCAATAAGCTTTTACTATTATCGAATTTACTGAGTTAAAGCAATTTTGTGAGTCAATATTGGACTTTTTAAGTGTCCAGACCTGTGTTTCAGTGTTCCTAAACGAATGTAGTGCGCATAGTTAGAATTCAGATCTTATGAAATGTCACCATATTATTTTAAATACAATTGTTTTTTATGGACCTTATGTGTTATATCTTCGATTCCCCTCACCGTTGCCTGAAATATCTACCTATTAGAATACTTTAGTATTAACTAATAAATAGAAAGAAATAATCTCTTAGCTCTCGTGTTATGCTTTAAAGTTCAAAAACAAATTAGCAAGTGAAAATACAACAAAAAAAAATGTAATAAAGCATATCATCGACATTAATTATCACAATTGGTTTTCGTGTTACAAAAAAAATAATATTTTTACTCACGAAACACTACGTAACACGTTTTCGCGCAGTCATTAAAATTTGTACACACGTTAATATAAATAATGTGGAATTTAATTCGCGCCCTAAATCACATGCGGCCAACTGACCACTCACCGAAATTGTTATTACGACATTCGTGAATGTTTTCGAAACAGTACGAACATTATAATATAAACATACACAATAATTTAAATACAACTCAGAAACCATGAAAAACGTTCATCATGATTAATTCTAATGTTTTAGTTTCGAGTAATTAATTCATCTTTGAAAGTTCAATAATTAGAAAATTTAAAAAAAATAACAATTTCAAATTTTGTATTAGGACAGATAATCTTATGGGTGTCGGTTACTGAAAATCCCCTAAACGACTGGAGTGACTGGACCGAGTTTTTTGTTTTTGTATACCATTGATTGATTTCTCTGAACGTTTTAGATTTACGACTAGATGCCAGTAAGTGGCATTGCAATTGGACTTTATTTAGTTTTTTTTTCCAGCACAAGACTACTATGTCTGCCAGATGCGCCAGTTAATATATAAGATACTAGCTGTACCCGTCCGCTTCGCTGGACATTTAAAATTAAAATTATTATTTCTTACCCCCACAAAGATTCTCATCCTTAACGCCCCCGAAAGTAGTGTAGTCTAACACTCATATAAATATTAGCCTATCCATTAAGTACATGTAGTTTCTACATGGATGTCAAGTTTCAAGTCAAACGGATGCATGGTTCAGTAGTTCTAACGGAACATCCGTAAAAACCATTGTAGGTTTATATATTAAGTATAGATATAGATAGGAATGCGCGACCCGCCGACCCTATACGGGTACGGCATACTTGTGCCACTCTTACTTTTTCGCACTATCCACGTGTACCCATATTATGTTCGCTTCTGAACTCTCCTTCTAATTATATTGTGAGCACGAATAATTGGTCGTTGTGAACCTGCCCGTAGTGCTGGTTCCGCGGTCTACATATTTCAGTCGTCAAACCGAAATACGTCACAGTTTAAAGACCAAGATGCTTTATTTATTCCAATGCGACTGATATTTCGACAAGATCTCACAAAGCAGGCAGCAGTACCTACACTTACTTATTAAAAAAGTTTTTGTTGAATTTCCTTATTGTCTTTAAAGGTAGACGGGCATACAGCTCAGCTGATAGTCAATAGTTACAGACGCTCATTAACCTCAGCAAATTGGAAAATACGACAACGCTACGAAAAACTACTTATATATCGCTTCTTATCTTAATTAATTGAGGGGCAGACAAAAGAATTATCCGACATTCCGATCCTTGAGGATCCTTTGTGTCATTTACTTAATCAACACCTACATAGGCAGATACCCAAACCATACTAAAAGCGATTGCGAATCTCTATATTATTGAAAGCCCGAATGCACTCCAATATCAATCCGAATTGACCCCATCGAATGAAATTTAAGTTAGACGCCTGCCTATTATCAAGATTCGTATATAATATGTTATTGTTGCAAGAAGTTTTCATCTCAAACATGACCTTGTAAGTCCACACTAATAATATAACTAGCACTGAGTAGAAAATAAGGGACTTATTCGGGTACGGTGCAACAAAACCATTCTTGAATGTAAAAATGTAATTGAAATTAAATGCTAGCAATTTAATGATGTTTAAATGTAATAGAGGTCCCAAACGATGGTCGGACCAAATAGTGGAGGAACTGGGGATACCTGTCAGCGACGCACTCCACCAAGCTACAAATTGGGATCGTTGGCGACAGCTGATTGATGGAATCGAACGGAGTCACGATCCTCAGCAGTGAGAGACCGACCGAAGTGAGAGAGAGAGAGAGAGAGAGAGAGAGAGAGAGAGAGAGAGAGAGAGAGAGAGAGAGAGAGAGAGAGAGAGAGAGAGAGAGAGAGAGAGAGAGAGAGAGAGAGAGAGAGAGAGAGAGAGAGAGAGAGAGAGAGAGAGAAAATGTAGTATGATTGAGATTTCCGATCCACGTCGATAAGTATTTTACTCCAAGTACACCGAGAGACTGTCTATTTCTATAAAACATAAATCTTGACTTGACTTGATAAACAATTTTACAGACAATTCAATTAAATAATATAAAGCTCGTTTATAAGATTTGAAGCAGGACACATCGGTATTGTCATTGTTTATCCGACAGACCAGACGTCGCGACGATGAAAAACTACGCTGTTATATCAATTTGTTTTCTGTGTTGTCTGAGTTGTATTCTTCGCCTAGGTACATACATATTGATTCAAATACTGTCTAGGTATACTTTCTTTATTAAAACACTTGTCTAACTGTATAAGATGTAAGCTCCTGAATTTTACATCAATTCACGCTTCCTGAAACAAGAACCGCATTCGCGTTCCCTTTGAATGCCTATTTAAAAAACAAAGACGAGCTTAGGAAACACGGTAAAAGGAAAGTAATTCCCCTACATTAATAAATCGTGCGTCCCTTCCCTGCTGTCGTTACCATGGCAAGTGTTGCCGGTCGGAGGCACCCTCATGGCTCGACGAGGACCAGGCTCTGTCTCCACAATAAGCAGAGACGCCGGATACTGCAGCATTACAACCGTGATTTATATGTCTGGCGTTCCTTCTATTGCGTTCATTATCCGAAGCATACGGGTGGATACGAATTATCCTTCTACCGTTCAAAGTACACTTTTGAATGGAGCCAAATATTATTAACTTAACAGTTATTTTAGTTTAATTTCATAAGTATCTTCAATGTATTTGGTGTAATACGAAGCAAAAATAAACGGTATAAACATAAATAAATAAAAATAAAAATTAATTAATTATTAATATATTACTACTATTAATTATGCAGCACATATTATGGTTTGTTATGGATGTTTAATATTTTTCTTTGTTGCTACAATAAATAGACGAGCATGCATTCGATGGAAAGTTCTCACTGCCGCCCATGGACACTGGCAATGCTACTGTAAAATAGCCCGTTGAAGACTCGATTAAAAAAAACCTCGCCTGAAAAAATGTAATAGTTATCAGATTCTATTTATCGATTAAAATATAGTTCATTAATGTTTCGCAAAAAAAAGTGATGGAAGTAATCATTTTACTTTATTTGTATTAACTATTATGTGTACTGTATATTTTATGTAATTATTGTGCAAATTGATCCGTATTAAATTTAGCTTTGTATTATTACAGAAGATATTTTAATATGTATTTTAAATTAATAATTGTAAACTTTATTGTCACTACGTTACACTACTTAAGAAGAATATGAATTTGATATGTTATTTTAAGACAGTATTGATTTGAAAGGGAAGGGAAAATATTTTAAAATAAGATGTCATTTTTAAACTAACATAATCTGTGCCGTTTATTTCGTTCACCCTTACAAATTGTTTCAACCCCATCACGAGCACGGTGCACCGGTGGCTCCCACCCAACTCAACGCTCTTCAAAAAGCCGTAGATAAAATTTGATTCCATGCAGCAAGCGGGGTGTGTAGCTATCTGCAGTTAATTATCTATTTTCGGAGGGGACGATGGGGGAAGACATCGCAAAATGCCAATATCTCCCTCGGTTGCCAGTCAGGTCTAAGATACGCCCGGAACCGTTCGAACAGTAAGCCCTCGTAATTAGTTTTAATTAAAATCATTTTATATAAACGGCTTCGTTTTCGCGACTGTATTCCTTGGATTACTTTTACCAATTATAAACGTTAAGAGGATAACATTTTTCAATTTATCCGCCGAAATGTTTTGACGAACGTCGAGAAACCGTTTTGATCAATTTCGATTAACATTATGGATTCGTTTTGTTCACAATTCGACTTTATTTTTTTATAGTACATATTAATTAGTACTTGGAACGTGTGGAATTAAAAATATAATAATTATATTTATGAACGTGTCGTAAAGTAAAATATTTTATCTATTTATATATCCTTAAACACATCTATATTCTATAGCTCTATTACATAATATTCATCTTAGAACACATTATCAGCTTGCTCGCGGAGACCATTCAGGTTCCATTTTTAAAGTTGAGACGTACGTGACACATTGCAAGTGAGATTTAGACTTCATGTCTCAAGAAGGGTGGCAACATTTTTGTTTTCATAACATTGGGCTCTGGTAAACTACCGGATACGACGAGAGGTTATCTATCTTGTGCAATTAAAAACCATTGTAACTAACTAGACTTTAAAAGGGTTAGTGACTTTAATCTGATTATTGTTTAGGCAGACTTGACCTTAAATAATCTGTGTTTCTTTGTACATTTGTAGGCCCAAGAATAAATATACTTGTAAGTTTATGAAGAGCCTTAAAACTGATTTATATTCTCGGTCTATGAGCGAGAGGTAACAATTTTTTGCACAGCCAAGCGTTACCAATGTAGGCTGAGCTCCCATTACAACTATCTTTATATCATTGCGGGGTTATAATATCTCAGCTCGTTTTCTAGTTTCGACCCCACCCTCACTTTCTATCAGGTGTCTGCCCCCACGCGTTTGAAAGAGAGGGAAGATGAGTCGGGTCGGGGGCAGGGCAGTCTGGGTGCAACGCGCCATAATTTAGGTAAACGATTTTTAACGGTGAATTAATTTTGAAAATGTAAAAATATACGACTTGATTTGTATCAGATCTGCTGTTTCATGATTCACTTTTGATTGAATTTACTGTGCGATTTGGGGCCAGCTTTTTTCTATTCAGAAAAATTTATGAAAACACATTTCTTTCAATTATCGTACCTAAGCACTGGTCCATGGATGGACAATGAAATTTTATCACATTACTAATTTATAGTTGTGATACTCCTGATCTATTTGATCTATTTGGCTTTCAGGTACCACTGAATTTTAATATTAACGCATTGAAATTGCGGGCAAATCTACTGATCGTAAAATGTATGGACATACGTTTTTGAAAGAAATCACCCTCTCTATGTTGCCTTACATTAATCTTGACGGAGCAATTGCCGTCAAACGGATAAATTAGATTAATCACACTTGCTTTGACGTCGAGGTGCTAATGGAAACTCACGTTACGGTCGCTAAAGTGTTGATCCCGTCTGGCTTCACAACTTGACGTAAAATTTCAACACCGCGTTAAAGTCTTGGTGTGATTATAGTCGTGAAAATAGGTAAAATTAGAAGCGTGTCTATTCTCATAAAAGCTTTTCAAACTTCGGTTTTAAATTATGAAACAGGGAGCTAATCCTCTCCCCCGTGTAATTAGCGAGCGTGTGTGACACCGACGAATTTCAAGAATGCGATGTGCCTCCAAATTTCCTAATTTCGGATTGGAACATCAGAACGACCAATATTTCGTACAAATACCTTGAGCTACTACTAAAATTTGTTAAGTCCATAAATTCATTAGCTCCGCGTTCTGCAACAATTTAAACTTTAGATATACATTTTGTGAATAGATCCAATAATAATCTCCATTAACCACCGAAGTACAATTAGGGCCTAACAATGGAGTTCACTAGGTTTGTTCTTTGGTACAACCATGATTTTATTCAATTCGAATTTTCTTTGCATATAATTTTTACATATCTACCCAGATACATATTTTTAGTAAATATTGTATGCTTTAATTTTTGACTATTTTTGAAAAACAAATATTTTTATTTGCCTGTATAGTGGTTATAGTCAGGTGAAAATGATGCGTGTAACAGCAGTGGAGAGTTTAGGTCTGTTAGTTGCAATGTTTTGTTCGTATGCTCAACAAAGCCCTTACAAATCACAAGAGACAGTAGAGCATCATCCAGAGATATGGTATATATGGAAGAGGGGTTCGACTTGAGTGCCTGCTCGTTAGTGAGAGAGCTTAAATTACGCCACAACTCTATAGGTGCTCGTATGTGCGTAAGTTACTTAAATGATATGAGCTCAGTAAAAATGTTAAATGTCATATGACTAGTATGAATTTAAACTAAAAAGTATTCATGTCTAAATTAATGAAACGTGAATGAAAATATATTATCGTGGTGAACCTAAAAATGGGAAAAAATGTATTATATCAGATGCATATAGTAAAATTATTATTTCGCGTTATTTTGTATTTCATAAAAAACAAAACATAATGCATTTTCCCGGTATAACGAGTCTCTTGAGTCAGTCTTTGGTTTTTATTTCTTACCTTAATCTTCCCTTAATTCCTACCTTAATTTTTTTTGATTGTAATGTCTAAGAACTCCGTTTCTGCTCTATGAATATGAACCATCTGTTCATCAACGCTATTAACAAAATCTTTTCAACCCAAACTTCCTCGACCGAAGTGGGTCGGGTGCAAGCAGGCTTACTATAAATTAACATGTATTAATTATTATAAACTTAAATCAATTTCAGTCACTAACAAGGATCATAAAGTAAAGAGACAAACAAAATATTGTGTAACTTTCTCCGGCGTCGGGGGTAGATCGCCCGCGCACCCACCGCCGCCGGAGGGTGTTGGGGATGCGTCGGGAGAACCTTCACTTTCGTCCGCCACGCCGGCTGCGGGGGCGACCTTCTCAACTTAACTTTCCCAATCGATCCGATTAAACCTTTTGCAACTTTCATGATATAATATAGCACAATTCGTTTATGTTATTGATCTAGCAAATAAAGTTATTAATTTATTGTTCAATGACATGATTTTCTCTTAACAATTTTTTTGTACATTTTTGTACATGTCGCCTTTTCGCATTCAAAGTGTACAATTTCCAAAAATATTCGAAATTGAGTTAATATTCGGAAACATTTGGTATCACCACTATTTTTTTCATAAATACTGTCAAAAGAGCGTAGTTTAGTTTTAGTTTTTTCATTTTTAGTTTACCTTTGTTTTGACTACTATTAACAAAATTAATACATAATTTTATCTTACTTTAAAATACAGATAATGTAACTAGAAAAGAATAAGTGTTGCAAAGATGATTTATATTAAGGATATTACATGTTAAACCTTTAAAACACTCTCCTGTAAAATTAGTAAGTTTCGAGATTATACAGTTTTAATGCGAGAAGACGATGTAATTTTTTTGTAAATTCACGTACGCTCGTCTCAAATATTATATTATTATACGCGAAAGCGAGGTTGCTTATTGGTTTTTATGCTTCAACACCTCATTAGGCACAGGACTTAATCGAATGTAAAATATGAGTGTTGCTTCTGTTGAGTTTTCTATCCGAATTAGTAACGCAATTTTACACCGTATTTCACAAAATGATTTTCAAATTAATCTATTGTTCGATGAAATAATACTAGTCGCGGCTTCATCGCACAAAATGGCTTTGTAGGAAGGCTATGTATTTATATCGGCTAATAACAGCTGGTCAGCGTAAAGCCAACATAGGTCCATTATGAAAATTGACAGGTGCGGAGGATGGGTTATACTGAAACGATCCGTGTATCGGATTCAGATTTATTGTATAATAAAAGGCCACGTGACACGGCGAAATTGAAAATCCATCCGCTAAAAGGATGTTAAAAGTAAAATTGAAATTCAATTGAAAACATTAATGATACAGAACCGATGTTTTTGATTCCAATAACAGATTTGTTGACTTGATCGCACGAAGGTTGCAACAAAATAAAAGTATTTTACTGTAGTTCTATGCAAGCGACACTCACGACCCACCTGATGTTAAGAGATTGCTGGAGCCCATAGAAATTGCACTGGGAAAGTCGAGGTACAACTTGAGACATGAAGTGAAAAACTGACTATCCCACTCTTCACATTGGAATGCACATCTGTTCCGCAGCAGAAGCGGTGATAAGATAATGAGTGACCCGTATGGGCTCACAATACGCCCTATCACCAATTATAAAACTTTTATGATGAAAAAGAATAACAATGTTAATTTTTTTTAAACAGTTTTGCCTCGATAGTTATTTTATATTATAGAATTGTTCCTCTATCCAGAATCCAGAAATTTTGTTCCGAAACAAATATTATGGAATAGGCACACACACATCTATCATACCACGGCATTTGGTCGAAATGTAATTTCATGCAATACTTTCCCTGATTAAAGGAAGTGGACGCTAAATCATGGGGCCTGATGGGCCACCCTAAAATATGCCCGAGGCGTGGTTGGAATGTAATGTCTACCTAAATATTATACTGCATAGCTAATTTTACGCTTTTGCGTATTTAGCGATCATATGAGCTGAATTTGAATTTGATTTGTATTAAAATTATTTCATTTCGGACCTTTTTATTATTGTCTTATTGTCCGCTACTTAGTAAACATTTGCCTGTTGTAGTAAGTTCAAGTTATTGTCACTTATATAATCATTGCAACGATATAATCATACAATTAAGAATTCATATTTATTTTGGCATGTTGGTAGTGGCACGATCGATAACGTTCATTCTGCTGCGTTTGAAAAACGGCTGTCGTTCAATATTGAGGCTAAAGGCAATCAAAATAAACAATAATATAGTTTGTGTTTTTTTTATCGTTTCATGTATGGTTCAGTATACTTCAGGATGAAAATCAGAGAGCTCGAGTGGCTCTTACCAGTTTTATATATATATCGTATATACATATTTACAATGAATTAAATAACAAAAGGAAATTTTATAATTTTAATCTTCTTCTATTTTAATGAATTTGCACGATTGCAGATGAAGGGTGGAGCTATTTATCACATTGCAGATCATACTTTCAGCAACAATAGTAACATTAAAAAAATAAAGTTTAAAATGATTTTATTGTAAAAAATGCGTGAGGTGCTTATCAGGATATTATCAAAATAACCCTTCTACTCATATCTTCATAAAATATTTATGACTACTGATACCATGCACCCCACGCATTTTTTACAATAAAATAATTTTTTCTTACACTATTTTTAATTCAAAGTTATTAAAATTTATTTTCTATTTTTTAGTTGGATTTTTTGTAAAAGCGTATTTTGTTAGTTTTTTTAAACAATTTTTTTTTAAAATATTGAATTGTTCGGCGTTTTGAAGGGGGTCAAAATCATGTTCAAAAATTCCGTTACATACTAACATACATACGTCTGAAGCTGATAAAAGCGTATTAAAATTTGATCAGTGCATTTACTTTCAAGTACTACCGTCATAGTGTATATGGGCAGGTACGCCTTTCAACTCAATTGCAGTTTCTCAAGGATCATCCATATGTCTATGTGTGAGATAATGTAACAAGAACATAAAACAAACACGAAATACCGAGAGTCCTCGTGTATTGTGGGACCGTCGCGTAGAGTGAGGCAGCTTTGATCGGCCGCGGTAATGGACCAGCCCGACCACATTCGCGGAAACTTTTACAGGACACTGACCCACTTCTAAACAATAAATATAATGGGCCATATGCGGTTTCTTTGCAGGGAATCTTTTGATGTTATTGCTTTTACAAAAATAATATAGTAGTTCGAATTACTCTTAAAACGCCATCGTTGGATGGACGATCCAAAAAAAAAAGATGTATGTCGGTAACACTCGAATGAAATTTTCAAATGTCACATAAAACTGTACCTGTTTTATAAAATTATATCATAACTAGCTGACCCGGCAGACTTCGTATTGCCTCAATCGATAAATAAAATACCTAAGCTTTTGGGGGACACATTAAAGGAAAAACAAAATTTTTATTTTTATTGAATTCCGAGCATTGTCATATTTATTTACCTTTTAAACGTTCTCTGGATTTTCGCAAATAACTCAAGACCAAAATTAGCCAAATCGATCCAGCCGTTCTCGAGTTTTAGCGAGACTAACAAACAGCAATTCATTTTTATATATATATACATAGATATCATAATTAGCAAAATTTTCAAAATAGAAATTGCCGTTGCTATTTAAATCTTTTTCACAATACAAGAATTAATCGTTCCATAAAAGTGGTTTTATTCGACAAGTAAGTCAATTAAATAGTAAATTTTATCTAAAAATAAATAAAATTTCGTAGTTAAAAATTGATTGCCACATGTTATGACAGAGCATCACTTGAGAACGGCTTGACCGATTTTGCTCGGCCGCTTGCTTCTGCACTTAGAGCATTGCGTTGAAAAAGCTTCATGAAATAAAACTGAACTATAAAATAAATAATTTGCTTAATCATTATATTTCTGATATCATACAAAATAGACTGACCTTATTTTGCCAACCATTCACTTAAATCGATTGTTCGGGTGAGTACGCATGTGATTGATATTTGCGCGCCACATTGACCCATAATAATGCGGGAACCGCCATTTGAAGGTGAGACCTTGCCGGTTGAAGAGGCCAATCAACATTACGACCAATTTCCTAAGCACATAAAAGCAAGATACTGATTTACGGCCGACCCCATGAATCGTAAATAATATAAACGAACAATACTCACAAAATATTTGGTAGCTTCGTTATTTATACAAACAAAATAATGGGATTTATTGAGTCACTTGTAAAACCACGTAGGAAACTGTTGGATATTCTGGATTTCATATCATTAATTAGGAATGGTAGATTTAAGCGGATTTAGCGGTAGGCAGCGGCTTGGCTCTGCCCCTGGCATTACTGAAGTCCATGGGCGACGGTAACCACTCACCATCAGGTGGGCCGTATGCTCGCCTGTCTACAAGGGCAAAAAAAAAAAATTAAGGCGATATAAATGTCACTGGAGTTTTCGTGTCTTCTCTAACAAATAAGAATTAAAGTTTTGGGCTTCCCGAAACAGTGTAACTACTGCTAATATATAGGTAGAATTATTTTTGTTACAAGCACGTTTGTATAAGAATTGTATTTTGCGCTACGCATGATATTATGTGCATACATTATAACACAGGAAAGCAGGAAGAGGCCGGGTGCGTGGCGGATCACCGATGTAGATGAAATCAAATATTACGTTCCCCTGGGAGGCTTCCGAGAACGATGTTCCTACAAAGAATAGGACTTTTCGCGCGTGCCCAGCTTCATTTTACATTAATATATTTTATTGATTCAGCCCTATGACTGTTGAAACAATGACTAAAATGTCGTATCATCTCTAGAGAATTACTTCGAAGAAAAAGCACAAACGATAGAAGTCGTCATAAGAAAACTTAAGAGGTATGAACATTTTCAAGGACGATTTGAATTTTATAATATTTATAATATATTGTTTATAGTCAATTTGTTGTTCTGCCGTGTAACCTACAATTACATATATGGCTATTTAAACCTAATCAGGACCGTAAATTACAGTTGAGGTGTGAGTTACGAGTGATGTGTCACGCATTTAGTAAAATAAACTTTGTTTTGGGAAATCAACATGATCTAGAAGATTCTCTTACAACTCTCCAAAATATATTAAAACATATAAATTATGTATAATTTAATAGAAAAACGATAAATACAATAAATGTAGGTAGATTCTGTTTACATTCTACGCCTTCGTAACTCCGGTGTCTTTTATTCGATTGTTTTCTTTATCATTTTTGTTCGTCCTTCTTGGAAGGTTTATGTCATAGTACTATCAATTTATGACAGGTGGCGTGCGCATAGCATCATTACACGACCGTATTTCATACATTCTGGGGTATTCGGAACGTAACGTGGTTGGGTCGGATGATACTTTATAAAATAATAATTGTATTTACGAATGGCTTCCACGAGTAAATATGCCGTATACCCACCCGCAGTACGACTGGGTAATTATTTAATAGTGATGGTGGATATATTGTTTCAACTGAATAATATGATATGATTGCTGCCTATTTCCGCGATCAAATCACATATGATTCTTAAAGCTTATAACAGGTATAAGCAATAAAATTAGAATAAGGACCCATCGTTGTAGCGAGGCCCATGTGAGGCTCATGTCTAGCAGTGGACATCTGTGGGCTGGAAGATAGAAGTGTATTTTAGTTTCCTTTACACAATCAAACAGAAAATTAACATAAAAAACCTTACGATGGCTGTCCTTTTGAAATAAATTTAAAACTAGTTTTTATTAAAGACGTACATAAGTAATGTCTTCTTCTGTTTTATTTAATAGAATCTGACGCTTCGACTTAACTTATTTAGGATATTCAAGGAACTACCTTGAAATTCAATAACTTTAAGAAGCACATTATTATTTCAAATTTTCTTTTACGAAACATTGATCGTAGACGAAGCTCACAGTCTACCAGGAGTCAATGGACACCTCAACGTGAACGTCTCTACCCATCATGAGGCGCGTGGTCCTAATCTCAATTATGTTCTTACTTTTATTTAAATCGGAACGCACGAATGCATCGGAATGCCCAAACTCATTTCAAATTAAATTCGAATGTAAATAATATTATGGCGGGTAAAACAAATGTCGGGGGAGCCGTCGGGAAAGTTTGTTCTGAGACGACAAGACTAATAGCGTTTGGAATAATAGAATGCACTATGCGCTTACTTGTTCTTCCAACTAAACATTGGTTGTTAGTTTAAATCTTATGTAACATTTCCAATTAAATCAGTATCCCAAGAACCTTATTTTCCATCATATTGTATTAAAAAACAAAGTTTAATTATAACGGTTAATAAAAAGATAAAAACATTTCTTATTTCGCAGGAAATACGCAGAATTATGACGGCTTGTAAAATTTTACTATCAACAAAAAAACTCAACGTCACGAGCTGTTTGTAGCTCTTGAATTATATGAGCAACTTTATCAGACGGTGAAAGAGCGCGTCTCCGGAGACCGGTATTAAAAATATTAAAATAAGTAATTGCTCTATCAAGGTAGCACCTGACGCCCGCCGAGGCTTGCCCTCGCCCCTGCTCCTTTCACCCTGAACATTTTGCGATAAGACCAATCCCACAAGCGCTCTGCAGGCTATACCTACTCGCTGTTACTACCCATTTATTTTGACGACGAAAATATGGGAACTGAGAAACACACCTTCCTGAATTGAGTTAACATAAATGTTGTATATCTTCACACATTCACGTGTATAACATGACATGATTTTTTAACATAAACTACTTAATGTGTCTTTACTAATGCTATTGCTACCGGATGCATTAAGATCGAAAATTTTATTTAATATATACAACATGAACACTAAACATGTGTGTATGGAAATTCAAATGACTCAGATAATGTATGTTATTACGCGATAATTAGGTTGAGTGCTAAATCATGTATGGTGGAGAAAGTCATGCAGAGATTGGCCTTGCCCTTAGTCTCTGTGATAATATGAATGGAGGATTATGAAGAAATATGGAGTGGCATTGAATAAAATAATGGGAGCTTTTGCTTTCTTCCTTGGCCCTATAGGTAACATCAGATGCTCTTATAGTGTGACTATGAACTAATGTTATTATTAAACTAATGTTTAATCTGCAGGCTTGTAACATTTTTAAGGCTTCTAAAATAGCCTTACCTTTCAGTTTAAATATATGTTTGTAACAAAATCTTTCAATACAAAATTTGATCCACTTAAATTTGTGGTATTACGTGAAATAACATGGTACGTCCGAGTTTGGTTTGAAGAAGGACCTGTACAATCAGTAACGGAGTTTTTAAATAACGAATGTTAAACTTATACCTTACCGATAAACGTTTTGTAAGTTATTCTTACTAGTAAACTATTTCGTTTTTTTTAATCATGTTCCAAGCTATATGAGGAGAATAATCTCACCCAAAAGGAAGCGGAAGACCGGGTAAACTGGAGAGATTTAAGTAGGAAAGCGAACCCTGGCATTAGACCGGGAAAACGCTAAGAAGAAGAATACTTCCAACCAATACGTTACCAAGTAAGACATATTGCAATCGAATTAAAAAATTACATCATATTTATTAATAAGATCTATATTGGGCTCATTTGGAGTGTCTCAATGAAAATAATATATCTTAATAGATCACAAAGTATGTTGCTTGTCTGTTTCAAACTGGAAACAGCTATGCGTTAAGGTTCGAAATTTATAATGGTTAGTTATTCTAATGCGATTAAAGTTGATTCTTTCTATCCGACGCTGTGATGTCTTTAAGCTCGGGTGACCGCTTAACGATAAACGGGCCGGGAACGTAAAATAAAGGTACTTACTCAGCAGCATTTTTTCCGCCTTTGTGCAGCATGCCCGCGCGTGCCATCTCACGCCCACGTCCTAGAAAAAACACCATCTATTAACGTTGAGACGTTCACGAACCTTTCCGAGTATTTACGTTCACTAAATAGGTCCGAGCCGTTATTTATTATTAGTCGGATGAAAGAAACACGAAAATTACGTCGGCACTTCTTTCAAGTTAATTTTATTACGCAATTAATTTGGAGTTTTGCAGTTGTAACGTCAAGTACTTAGAAATTTAAATATCGACTAAAGAAATAAATTATTTGCTAACGTAATGGATTTAATAAAATACTTCGTTGTACTGTCGGATTGATTTACGTCTAAAAAGAAATGTAATGTGATCCAGTTGTTTATTATTGAATCAAGAAATCACCTACTATTTAAAATCAACAATTAAATTTTTTTTGTTCACATTAATAGACCGTCAGTGTTTATATGTAAACAGTAAAAAACGTATAAAAAAAATTATAGTTTAATAATAATAATAAACGCGAGATTATACCATAAAGATTAATTTTAAATATGTCTACGACTCCCAAAACCTGAATAAAAAACTAGACAATTAGTCAACCTCCGCATCGATACATAAATTAAGTAAGACTAGAGGTCCCGCAGTAGTCGAAATTCGACTATAACTAATTGGAATTGTAAGTTTGTACACTATTATGATTATATTTAATACTTCTATAATCACAAATTTCGCCAAGACTACACTATAAAAAATATTTAATCTCAATTTGACAACAGACGTCAAGAACAAAAGTTTGACAATAAATAGTATGCATGCGTGTGTGCGTCAAATACATGGTATGTAGTGTGTGTAATGTTTTCTTCATTGATTCAATGTATCTTTTATGCATTATTTAAAAAAAATATTAGCATTGTGCACTTCTTCTCTATATTCTTTAGAAGTGTGGAAAATTTCATACTCCTCCGTCCGCGCAAATTTCGTAAAAAGGGATACAAAGTTTTTGCTTCACGTATTAATATATAGATTAATGCAATGTTATATTGTATTTATCAATTTAACAATTTAATAAGCTGTCTCTGTTTAGGTAAGAACTTGATAGATGGCCAGTTGAGGATATTTCGCCGTCGAGGAGTACTGTAAGCTAAATTACGACATCAACAACTACGATAGGTAGACAATGAGCCGCGTCGGATATTTATGAGGTTCCACTTTCAAGGAATTCGTCCCGCTCGCACAGACTGCCGCTGCCGGCTGGAAAATAGTTGAATGTTATCGCCGACGTTCAGCTAAATCTGTTTATTGTTGCGAATTGAATGGTGCTTACTCAAACACTAGGTATTCATTGTACGATTCTTACTTTGATACGAAATGTTTTTTTTTATGATTGAAGGATTACTGGTGGCTTGGAGGCCTTTCCAGTTTCACCAGGACAGGTGGACGAGCAAAGGCTCAACCAGGAGGGGTGGGATTTACTAACAGCTGCCCAAGCGCCGCCGAAGGAGACCTAACAACTCAAGAGCAACTGCTTCCGGAACGAATCTACTACCGGATCGGAATCGCGACCCGCTGAGAAGATCCGGCGAGAAACTCAGCGGGCTGATGGATGGGTTAGGCTGCACGTCGATCTCCTTGTCGAGTTCCACGAGTACCGGGGTCCCTAAGCCTGCTCCTAATGTTAGAGCTGAAGGCGTCATACGAGATGTCTGTGGAATTAATCATTTAAGATTATTCCGTCATCTCAATTTTACTATTGTACCAGGTTGTCAGGGCATATTTTATCCATACTTTTTTATTTACAAGCGAAGGATTACTGGTGGCCCAGGAGCATTTCCAATTTCACCAGGACAGGTGGGCGAGTAGGGGCTCTTCATCGATGCCTAGAACGGCTGTGGAACATATATAGATATCTATCTATTTTAGCATTAACTCCCATGTATGGAGTTTCTCGAATACTGTGACATTTACTTCTTCAAAAGACGCGTGAAAAAAGTTTAAGCATTGTTGACATAAATGGGTTGAAATCAGTTACGATCAGATGGGCCGTATGCTCGTTTCTGCCTTTAAAGCAAAAGTTTGGTTGATTGCATGTGTTTGATACATTCAATATGACCTAAGAAAGCAATTATAGCAGAAGCATGTAAGACATAGATCTGATACATGTTTTCTACTATTGCCCTGATTTCCAAGCATTTTTAGATTCACAGTTTTCTCAACTCTTCCGTGTTAAAATAACTTTCATTCACAAACATAGCATGTCTTTTAACCGTGTAACAGTAATGAATATGAACTTTTGAGTGGATTACAAACGATATTAGTGTAGCTTTCACTTCGGCGTGTAATAAGGCGTCGAACCAGTGAAGTTCAGGCAGGCACGCGATTTTGCCATTAAACCAGGG
Source organism: Bombyx mori (assembly GCF_030269925.1). Taxonomy (NCBI): domain Eukaryota; kingdom Metazoa; phylum Arthropoda; class Insecta; order Lepidoptera; family Bombycidae; genus Bombyx; species Bombyx mori. Next base: position 11,949,593 of record NC_085110.1, read on the forward strand.
GCACATTGCACTTGTGGCCGTAACATGCAAAATTAAAACTACTTTTGATACGTATATGTATTTTTTTATCTTATATCATCTTATTTTTACATTGCCCACTGGTAGGTCGTTAATGTTTAAAAGCCAACCAATTCAATAAGAAAAATATTCAGTAATGTTCTTTTTGTCATCCTTCACTCACTTGTATTTTTTCCACATTTATTATGCTTTCGAAGAGTAGATGACTTCGCGGTCTGTGTTTTAAGTGGTTACCGTAGTCAAGAGATATGACAACTTCATGTTTTGGAATAGACACGAAATTTCGATACCTCGAACAATTTTTATGCGAAAAATCAATTGCTCGCGTTATGCACTGTGAAGTAACAAACATTTTTGGAATACTTGGGAAATGCTAAGATGTTAACTTTCAATCGTTTTTCACTCTAATTATTGTGTATTACTCGTGATCACATTCATCTTGTGAATGTCACTACCCATCTTGAGATATCGCAAACCTCAACTACATTGGAATACGGCTGCCCGCTATTCAGATGAGCATGTAGAATTATGATACCAATCGTACGAGCTCACAATTCGCTTTATTTATCACACGAATTCAATATATCAATCAGGGGAATAGTATCAAGGAGAAGGCTTAGAATTGCACTACCTAATTAATCTCATTCCGTGGTTGTCGTAAAGGCAAGAAAAGAAATTTACAGAAGAGTGTATACTAGTTTAAAACTTCAATCCGCTATGCCACTATTACGGATATGGTCGTATATAGGACTCGCAGGGGTTTAGGTAGTGACCAACGATGCCGGCCATAATATCTATTTTTGTCGCAAAACAATGACGGTCTCTAGTTTGATAGGCGGAGCATCCCTTATCGTCATTCCGGATCCTCCCGATCCATTAACGGTGCTTTTAGGTGCTTCAAGCACCGGTCACCGTCCTCGCCGAACCCGTTGCTTGCGATGAAGGGATCGATGAGCAAATTAACCCATAGACACAGCCCACTGAGTTTCTCGCTGGATATTCTCAGTTAGTGGCATTTCCGAAACGTTGATAGATTCTGCGAAGCACTGCTCTTGCTAGGGCCAGTGTTAGCAACACTTTTGGGTTTGAGCCCCGTGAGCTCATCTACACGTTAGAGTGAAGCTGAAATAGCCTCTCAAGGCTATCAGCATAGGTAGGAGTAATAATATCCCTTATGCTACACAGTGACAATTCAAAACCATGTCCCAAAGTTAGCGGCAGCGTTCATATTGTATTATGGAACATGAAAAGTATTAAAAACAAAAGAGTATTTCGAAGCTGTCATTTAACCGTAGACTAATTTCATGTAAGTATAAATTTTATTCATATTAGACTGACCAGATCCGCACTACCCTCGACATCACAGTTCACGATGCTCTACACTCGGCGGCAGATAGAGGCAAATGGCGTGGAATGATCTGGAATAAGCTCTTGTTGCGAGGAGGTGGTCACGACCCTCAGTATTGAGTAAACCGAAGCAAGGAGAAGAGAAAACTTATAACATTACTTTGAAATTATATTATGCTATTCGATGCTTAGTTCGTCGTTGGAAGAATCCTTGACATTATCGTGTGGAACAAGCGGCTTAGCCTTCATTTAATATTTTCTTCAATTATCACGACTCATATATATAATTATAATTGCTTTTACGGTTTAATATTGCATAAGTAGACGGACAATATTCAGATATCGACGGATAATAACAATTTGTCGTTCATAACCATGGTAACTGAAATATTAAACACGTCGGAAATAATAAAACGTGAATGATAAAAATGAGATAAACCAGAAAATAACTTTTTTTTTTTTTAGTTTATCTTACTTACTGATTGATATCTTTATCTTAAGTTCGCTTTGATTTGTGATAATTTGTTCTTTCCTTTGTCATTATTGTGGTTGATTCTCGGAAGTATCTTTTGTTACATAAAAACGACATAGCTTCATGAATATCTACGCGAACGAAGATGGGTGCGAAGCTTGTACCTAATAATTATAAAATACGAATTTTAATAACTTTATTTATTACCTGGACGTCGGGTCGGGGGGATGTTGGTGTTCTTTGTTAGTTTCGATCATTACAGAAACCTGAAACAATCGTAATAATATTAAATGTTACGAAATACATATAATACATTTAGGCACCAGAGGACACTAAGTTCTTTTAAAGCAAATTAAAACTAAAATTGTGCATTGCAATTGTATTTTTTTATAATTTAATATATGTATTTAATTGTTTTTATTGTTGTTGTTGCAGTTATTGTTGTTGTGCCGGCGGAAGATCAGCGCTCCAGTACCGATTGTCTCGGTACTGTTAGGCATTGCTGAGCCGGTAACCCTTTCCAAGCCTCTTTATTTTGCTTTTAATTATTGTTTTTTTTTTTTTTATTATTGTTTGGAATAAATGTTTATTATTATTATTTATTTCGTAGATTTTTTGAGAACGATCCGTTAGTTTCATAACAGAGTTCATAATTTGCAGTCTCGTTTGAAGGATTCTCAATTTAACCAATATAGCGGTCGAGTGCGCTCAGCTCAGCTGTTAGTGTCCCGCTAACACGAATCCAGATGACCCAAATGTAGTGGCGACCCGTTTGCGGGCCACTACACTCGTTAACTCTTTCATATACTAAGCGCGCAACAATGGTGATCCGGATTGGCTGGTCGCATGAATACATTCGAACCTCCCGTAAAATACTGTTTATAGCCACACTCAAACGTGGCTACATTTAGCACCTGCGGTCGCAACGAAACATTCTCTAAGTTGAATTCTTTATGTGTAAAGGCTTATAAATAAAAATCGTTTTCGTGACAACTGTGAGCGCTCAATTCGTATCGTTAACATTAAATGAGAGAATGGAACCCGATAATGGCGTATGTATCTGAAGGTATTTTTGTCTATCGATTCCGAGAGCACTGTTGGGTATTCCAAACGTTTTTAAACGAATAAAGCTTTTTCCTGCTGAATCGAAATATCTGTTTTTGTTTTATTTTTAGTAGTACTGTATCGATGGGGAGTTATGAAAGAGGAGAGAATGTAGATAATTCGCAGAGGTAGTCGAAACAAAGGTATCTCTGGCACGCGACCTACATCCTCCAGTCCCGTTTGATATCGATATAAGCTTGCCGTGGAGTAACATATACCACTCGTGAACGGGCATACAAGGAAAACTTGATAATAGAATCAAGATACCACTATCAAAATTTCCCTGCAATTTTAAACAAGATTAAAACTTACCAATATATTGGAAATTTATCTTGAAAGAGAACAAACAGTGCTTGAAGCTTCTTTTTATGATTTCACATTGCTTAATAGATAATTTTTATTTTATCTATATATTAATACGTGAAGCAAAAACTTTGTATCCCTTTTTGCGAAAATTGTCAAACTTATGTTCTTGACGTCTGTGGTCAAATCATAGATTCATACTTCAGTGGGTCAAATTGAGAACAGATTAAATATTGTTGGTCTTTATTAATATTTTTTATAGTGTAGCTTTGGCGAAACTTGTGATTATAGAAGTATAAAATACAATCATAATAGTGTACAAACTTACAATTCCAATTAATTATAGTCGAATTTCGGCTACTGCGGGACCTTTAGTTTTAATAGTTTCATTCGCACGCACGTAACTGTCGTGTCAGTTGCATATTATTATTGCATTGCAAACGTTGAACACAAAGTCTGTGGAAGTATCCTGCTGTGTGGCGCTCTGGCCCAGTTAACCACTGACAATGGAGCGAGCCATTAGACTCGACCATGTGTATTAACCAGTTTAGTTTTTGTTTGTTTTTTAAACGACGAATGCACTGAAAAATAGAATGAAACTAGGAATCAGGTCGGATGTTTCTATGGCGTATATCGTACATGCGCATAATGATACTTCGCACGTTTAGTTTGTGTTGATTGTTCGCTCTCTCTCTATTATTCAAAGTAAACTGGCATAAATCAATCCACACGTACCTATATAATATACATACGTACGAACATTGTTTCAGTTTAGGAGAATATCTATATATTAATACGTGAAGCAAAAACTTTGTATCCCTTTTTACGAAAATTGCGCGGACGGAGAAGTATGAAATTTTCCACACTTATAGAGACTATATAGAAGAAGTGCACAATGCTAATATTTTTTTTAAATAATGTATAAAAGATACATTAAATCAATAAAGAAAACATTACACACACTACATACCATGTGTTTGACGCACACACGCTTGCATACTATTTATTATCAAACTTTTGTTCTTGACGTCTGTGGTCAAATTGAGAATAGATTAAATATTGTTTGTCTGTATTAATATTTTTTTATAGTGTAGCCCGAAATTTGTGATTATAGAAGTATAAAATACAATCATAATAGTGTGCAAACTTATTTTACAATTCCAATTAATTATAGTCGAATTTCGACAACTGCGGGACCTCTAGTTTAAGTAATTTGACTCGGTCGCTTCAGATTTGTTTACTTCAAAATAGTAATGTTTCTATTTATGCTATTATATTTCTGTTTATATTATCGGATTAATATTACACAATGAGTATTTCGCAACGAAGTTTTATAACATTTAATTTAATTTATTATGAGAGCTTAACTAAATAACTGACAGAATGAGGCAGAAGTTAATAGGATTTGTAACGATTATATTTTCCGACAGAATACCAAATCTGATAATGATATTCAAAAGCGAAAGTGAATAGCATAATAATAACATTCAGTTTAGGGAAACGTTTTTTTATACAATAAAAAAGTTTATAATCCGTAGAAAATTTGTAAATACGAAGTTCGAGATTCTCCACTCATTTCTCATCGGTCCTTAAATTATTGAATATACAACGATTTACTTATTCGTTACAGAGTACAAGGTTTCAAAGATAATAATTAGATAATGTTATCTAATTATTACTAGAGGTCCAGCAGTAGTCGAAATTCAACTATAATTAATTGGAATTGTAAGTTTGTACACTATTATGATTGTATTTTATACTTCAATAATCACAAATTTCGCCAAGGCTACACTATAAAAAAAATATTAACAAAGACAAACAATATTTAATCTATTCTCACTTTGACCACAGACGTCAAAAACAAAAGTTTGACAATAAATAGTATGCATGCGTGTGTGTAATGTTGTCTTTATTGATTTAATGTATCATTTATGCATTATTTAAAAAAAAAATAAGCATTGTGCACTTCTTCTCTATATTCTCTTAAAGTGTGGAAAATTTCATACTCCTCCGTCCGCGCAATTTTCGTAAAAAGGGATACAAAGATTTTGCTTCACGTATTAATATATAGATTTTTAGATTTTCCACTGCCGAAGAAGAAAATAATATGTTTAGTAAACGTCAAGTGTATGTGAAGCGTATGTGAAGCATTTGAAGTGTGTGCCAATTATAGGCAACCGTAAGACTTTTTGTTACCAATAGAACATCAGGCCGGAGTCCTCTGATATCGGATTAGTCCAGTAGATCAGCGTATTAGAACGTCAAGTGTACCATCGTATTGTAATATACGATTTTCACTTGAAGTGAACGCCGGCGACCATCTCAGCTGAATACCTCATTTCAAAGCGCGATTAGACAGGAGAAATCGAAAGTGTTCAAACATCGGTAGTAAAATATCGTGCTTAGTATTTTATACCTATTATTTATAGTTACTTTACTGGTGGTAGGACCTCTTGTGAGTCCGCGAGGGTAGGTACCACCACCCGGTCTATTTCTGCCGTGAAGTAGTAATGCGTTTCGGTTTGAAGGGTGGGGCAGCCGTTGTAACTATACTGAGATCTTAGAACTTATATCTCAAGGTGGCTGTCGCATTTACGTCTTAGATGTCTATGGGCTCCAGTAACCACTTAACACCAGATGGGCTGTGAGCTCGTCCACTCATCTAAGCAATAAAAAAAAAAGTTAATAATTAAGATTTGCATTAGTTGCAATAGTTATGTTAAAAAAAGTGTAATATTGTGATTTTCGTTACGCTTCTAATCCCCGACACTCTTTAATATGATTTATGTTTAATATATTCAGGGATTCTAAAGAAATTGAAATCCAGAAACAAAATAGTATTATCGCGCCATTCATCATTTTGTTACGGTCACAAAATCCGGTAACTACATTGTCGATCCTGCGAGCGAATGGTAAACAGTCGACGTCGCTTAAAACACGTCATCTCGGATCCTCCCAATCTACTGACGATACTTTAAGGTACCCCAAGCACCGGTCATCGTTCTTGTCGAACCTGTCGCTTGCGGCGAAGGGCTCGACGAGTAAATTAACCCACAGACAGCCCACTGAATTATTCGCCGGATCTTCTCAGTGGGTCGCGATTCCGATCCGGTGGTAGATTCTGAGAAGCACGGCCCTTGCTAGGGTTCGTGTTAGCAACAACGTCAGGTTTGAGCACCGTGAGGTCACTTACTAGCCCGGTGACGCTCATATAGTCTCTCTAGACCATCAGCTTAACTAGGAAAAAAAAGTAACAAAATGGTCGATACGTTAAAACATCGAGCGGTTTCAATCTTTCAATTCTTACACAAGGAAACAGAATAAAAACCAAGGCCCGAACAATGAAGTAGGTCATTTATTTCAAAAGCGCGTAAATGTGTTCGCCCGTAAAAGTTGTTATAGCTCGGTTGCTGTCCGGGTATCCTACGTTGTAAAGCCGAGCGGGACATAGGGGCTTTTACAACCTGCAATCCCAGTACGATTACTTGAATTTCATCGTGAGATCTTACCGTAGTCTCTATCTGTTTTTACAAACGATATCATCGGCCATACCGGATTATATGAGATTACGGTATTAGAAGTAAATTGCAAGTCATTAAATCCGCATGTGTCAGAACTAACTACTGCTCGGTTTTATAGCAGCGGCATTACGTGATACGCATTCAAAGCGAATCGTTTCTGTTATGATAACTTTACTACTTATATGCTACATAAATACTTTATTGGGGTTCTAATGCAGAAATGATTATTATTTATCGTTTTAATCAATAGCGATGGAACAAGTTTATGGGTCACATGCTGATTCCTGTTTACGTACTTGTCACTTTATATTTTTTACTTCTTTTCGGATATAAAATATATTTTTTATTTAGATGGGTAGATGAGCTCTCAGCTCGTCTGATATTAAGTGATTGTCGGAGCCCATAGACATCAACAACGTAAATACCACCACCTGAGTTATTCTAAGTCTCACTCCTATAGTAGAACAGCTTCCCCACTCTTCAAACCGGAACGCTTTACTGCTTCACGGCAGAAATAGGAAGGGTGGTGGGAACTACTCATGCGGGTTCACAAGTCACCCTACCATCAGTGTATACGATTATCATACCTGTCTTTAGTCTCCTTAATATCCATTTTACATATTTAACGTCTCGTTATAAGTCTATTTTTGTCGAAAAACTGAGGTTGTTTCATAAACTATGTAAACACTGACATTGTGTCGCACGACGCGCAGACATCAAAAGGCGTGTGTCAAAGACGAGTGTTGCCTCACAGAGGGAAGCATCAGGGTGGCCCCTTCAATATGTGAACCTGATGGAAGCCAGTTCAAATATTGTGTTTGAACAGTTTAAAAAAAAATGTGAAACGAAGTTGAACATTAAAAATATTTTGATGTTAGGCTAAAATGAAAACAACGCTGAAATATGATTTACTCAATTCAAGTTTGTTAGTGATCAGACTAGAACTAATCGACAAAGGTAGGTTTCATTGTGAGTGAACTAATAATAGATTTTAATAAATTTATTTATTTATTTATTGCTTAGAATCTAAGCCTTAGATGGTTGGACGAACCCACAGCCCATCTGGTATTAAGTGGTTACTGGAGTCCATAGACATCTACGACGTAAATGCGCCACCCACCTTGAGATATAAGTTCTAAGGTCTCAGTATGGTTACAACGGCTGCTCTACCCTTCAAACCGAAACGCATTACTGCTTCACGGCTGAAATAGGCGGGGTGGTAGTACCTACCCGTGCGGACTCACAAGAGGTCCTAGTAAATTGTAGTAAAGATACCAGCCAACGACAAAAAATATTCTTAATATAGCAATCTATAAACAGGCCGAAATATTGGATGACTTAAATAAGTCATATTGAATAAATAAAATTGTTTGAGAGCTCTCCAGGGTAAAAATGTAGAAGTCGAGTAATTCACCGTGAATAATAAACGACAAATTTCCCCCAACTTAAGGAAATGGAGTTCAGAACGCCCATTAGACTCCAGGGAACATAAATATATCAGTAATACATTATGTTAATATCCGCGTGGTTTTCATTGTATTGTCTGTACAAAGACAAATTGAAACTGATTAAACATGTAATTAATTCCAGTTTACACTCCCACACCTTTAAGAATTGAGTTTTAAAAAAAATGAAATTATTTAATGAAGTTAATCAACTATAGGTACCCTCAATACAATACTTGATTATTGTTAGCCGACGCCTACTGTTGAACATTGGCCTCCCGATTTGCATCATTGAGTCCAGTTTTCAGCTCTCCTTATTCAGTTGTGGAACAGACCTAGTTAACGTACATTACACGAATAAAAAGTAAAGTGTGAAAATAAAAGAAAACACAACCAAATTTTATGATGAATTAAACAAAAGCTCGCTATGTAGACCAAGTTTGTTTTCGGATTGCTAACGCATGAAAGAAAGTCGGCGTCTCAGAGAAAGCGACTGGCAAAATAAATCGTGTCTCGGGAAACAATACGTGCATTGTTCGCATCAAATTGGACCAAATATTTCACGTATAATACGTTTTGAACTTCGGCGAGGTAAAGATAAATAATGTCGGTTTGTTTACGTTTAAAATTACAGCGAAATATCTGCACGGATGCCTCGGATATATAAATAAATACCATTGAATCGTTTACATCAATTTCCGAATATGATTTTTCCGTTTGATCATAAATTATTTCTAATGCGCCCGTTCATTTATTCATCATACACGTTGTAAAACATTTAATATTTTAGCTTATTTAGCTTATCGTTGGGAATTGTTTTTTTTTGTGACGATTTAAAAGATGCTATAGTAATGAACATATTGTCATTGTGTCAGGATGTACATATATATTGCGTTTGATGATTGGGCGTACTGGTATTGTAAGGTCCCACGGGTAAGTACCACCATCCTGCCTATTTTTGCGTCGAAGCAATTATACGTGATGTTCGTAGGGTGGGACAGCCGTTATAGAATACTCTTAAGACTTCGACTTCTTATCTCAAGATGTATGGTGGTATTTATGTTGCGATACCTATAGGCTTCCGTAACACCAGATAGGCCGTGAGCTAGTTCGCCTATACAAAGAGTAAAAAAATTCAGTATGTACTTGTGAGAGTTCACTAAAAGTTTATTCACGGAACCCTTTTTTGGAAGCGACGTGATTCGATCAGCGATTCATTCATGATGATAACTACAGCACTCTATTATCGTGGCCGCCGCTAAATACACCTCTGGTCCGACTTGCGCATAGCCGACAGGCGTCGACGCCTTACGTACTGATGGATCCACCTAATCCACTCTCAGGTCTTTTGGACGCTTCCAGATTCTAACAGCAAATCATAAGTCACTGTATTCGTCCAGCTCGTTGAACAGTTCAACGTGACATTTAGCACGAAACATCAGTCCGTTGAGTTTTTCGTCGAATTTTCCCCCAGTTTGTCCTCGTTCGACGCTCGGGCAGTTGTTAGGAAACCTTGCCCGCCCCAGCTGAGTTTCAGAGCTAGCCCCCGTTGTAATGAAGCTAGAATGGCCTCCGAGCCACCTGCTCAACCTTTTAATGTATTTATACTGGAAAAAAGATCCGAGATTTCAGCGTGGAAGTATTTTCTTACACTATTTGCTAAAAAGTTTTGGTACCTCACTCAGGATAATGGTGCTAACTAAAATTCAAATTGTAATCCATTAAATTTGAATAGATTTTTTAGAATAGATTTGTGTTTTTTTTTATTGCTTAGATGGATGGACGAGCTCACAGCCCACCTGGTGTTAAGTGTTTACTGGAGCCTATAGACATCTACGACGTAAATGCCCACCCACCCTGAGATATAAGTTCTAAGATCTCAAGTATAGTTACAACGGCTGCCCCACCCTTCAAACCGAAACGCATTACTGCTTCACAGCAGAAATAGGCAGGGTGGTGGTACCTACCCGCACGGACTCATTAGAGGTCCTACCACCAGTAAAAAAGAAAAGATACTTCTCCAATGTTATTTCGGTACAATTAAATAATATTTTGTTGGGTTATACATACGAGACGCAGACATGATTGACAGCAGTTGAAGGATTAACGAATTTATTTTGTTTTTCATTTGTAATATTACTAGATTATTGGCTTGTGTAATAATTAAATAGGTTGGTAAGGCAACTGACTAACAATAGCACAATAGGATAGAATTATGTACACATCACCAATATATTCAGTCAACAATATTGTGAGAATGCAGCTTGACCTAGTTATGGCTCCAGTGAGCCAGCATGAGAGAGGCCTTAATACCATTAGACATATTCAGGATGACTGCTCTGTTTATTGCTACAATATAACACTACTACGGACAGGCGACAATGCTAATTGACAGAACTACAAAAAGGCAATATTATTCGAATGGTTTTAGTTTTTTAGCCAGTTTCTGATAATTTTTGTTTGTTATCTTCAGCATGTTAAAATTCTGAGTATTCAATAAATTTTAATGGTCTCACGTAACTTATAGATATCCTTTTTTTTCTGAGTTGATTGGCAGCGCTGTCAACAGTATGTTGACAAACTGCAGACTCGTATACGCGTAAGTGCGTAGTGCAGTCCGACGGTTCAAGCTTATCTAACACACTAAAGCCCAAGATAAGCAAATTTCCAGACATCGTGTTACTTCAAGATACTTCACGTTCCCTGTATGTACAAACAAACGTCTATGTCAATAAATCTATCTCTATATATAAAAATGAATTGCTGTTCGTTAGTCTTGCTAAAACTCGAGAACGGCTGGACCGGTTTGGCTAATTTTGATCTTGAATTATTCGTGGAAGTCCAGAGAAGGTTTAAAAGGTGAAAAAATATGAAAATACTCGGAATTAAATAAAAACAAATAATTTTGTTTTTCCTTTGATGTGTCCCCCCGTCGCACGGATTCCTTTTGTTTGTTTTAAGTTTATTTTATACAAAAGCTTAAGTTTTTATTTATTGATTGAGGCACTACGAAGTTTGCCGGGTCAGCTAGTATTTTCATAAAAAGAACATATTATTAGACGTCACAGTGAGTTGACTTCATATTCACGTTTTAAATTCTGGCCAATAAAATGTAGTCATTCGTGAACGCGCAAACTACAAGCATGCGACTTGGGAACATGTAAAATGTATCAAATAAATTATGTGAGATTAAGCCGTAAGAAGGTTATTAGCCTTCGTCTCGTAAAAGCATTAGAAATTATAATTATGTAGTATCATTAAAATTACGTGAAAATTGTTATTCAAGTGGAGAAAACAAGCTTATTCTAATTAGTTGATTCGTTTTTAAAGATATACATAGTATATCTGCTATTAAAACTAAACACTCATAACTATCTAAGACTTTTATAAAATTTATTAAAACATCTGCGATAACAAAGTCTTAAAACAACATCATTCGATATCGACGAAGGCTATTATCATTTTCTATGTTTCACGAAATTATGTCATAAGTTTCCTACACGGTTATTTTAAAATTTAAATTTCCTTGGCGCCAAACAATAATTCTGCTTCTAAAATTTAAATTAGAAAAGTTTATAGCACAATTAATTATAGAAAACAGTTCATTAAAGTCAAGGAAATGAACATAAAATAATTAATTTCGATCCGGCTACGGGTTTTATTACATAATTTTAAACATATTCAGAAAAAGTAACGTATTGGTGACAATATTATGAGTGGAGGTGATAAATGACAAGACGTCACCACTCCAGCGTTATTGAGGACAACTTTAGAGTAGAGAATGAGCTTCGTAATATAGTAAATATGTTTATAATTTTGCTGTTATAAATAGGCATTTTGTTTATGAGCATAATATTTAAAATCTGAGTTTGTTATAATATGTGTCAGCTATTGGATTCTCATTTGATTTCTCTGCGTTATGCCCGTAATGCTTTTTTAATTTAATGTTGATTGTCTTTGTGGCCGCAGACGAGGTTATGCCCAGCCTGGTGTTAATGTTGAGCTCATCTGGAGAATCGATCGTGAATACAGCAGACACAGTTTAGAAATAATTACAAGTTTTAATTATATGAATGGCTGTCCCTGACCTCTGATGTGAGAGGACACGGTTTGTAGGCGGCAAAAATGCTTTAAACGTTGCAACTCGTGCGTTCGATTCGCCCCACTAACATAACTTAAGCTGTTTAAAAAAAAAGTATTGTATTTTGGATGCGTGATCACATTTATAACCAAATAACTGACGTATGTAAACAAATTTGCTTCGTATGAATCTTGTTACAATCGGTTAGGTCAATAGACTTCTTGTATTAATTTGTATTATAGTCCTCTGTTCCACAAGTTAAAATGAAATCATTTTACGACTCACTGAAACTAATAAAGTCAAAAACGCTTAGGTAAACGTTATCCTCTCTTTATAATTTGACGAGGGTTACGTTGGGGGAATACGTATTTTCAGTTTTATTGCTCCGGCTGATGTCTTTGTAAGAATTGCAATTACATATTACGATTTTTTTATTATTCGTTTTTGTCATGTAAAGAACACGTGCCGTAAATTCAATATGTTTGAGCTTGTTGATCATTTTTAATTTTTTTCAAATATTCAAAAGTAAAGTCAATGACTTATTTTCAGTTTAAATAACATTTAGTGATCTGTATTAGTAAATTTCTTTTTAAAGTTGATTTGAATTTATCGTTTCAGTATGTGTGTTTATGAAGATTTTATTAGTTTTTTTTATAGCTTAGATGGGTGGACGTGCTGACAGCCCACCTGGTGTTAAGTGGTTACTGGAGCCTGTAGACATCTACAACGTAAATGCGCCACCCACCTTGAGATATAAGTTCTAAGGTCTCAGTATAGTTACAACGGCTGCCCCGCCCTTCAAACCGAAACGCATTACTGCTTCACGGCAGAAATAGGCAGGATGGTGCGGACTCACAAGAGGTCCTACCTCCGGTTTAAATAATGACAACTCCAGTTTTTATGAAATCTAAACCAAATAATTGTTTTAGGACAAAATTAGAAATATTTACCAAAGCACCAGCGACCTCTCATGATAATCGCTCGGCGTCAGCATACACAAACAAAAAGGGTATAACTTTTGAAACTCGGGCGTCGATCGTAAAAACTCGACTAAAGGGTTCACTGACAGGCTCATATTGAATGTACGCGGAACAAATTAGCATTTCAGAGACGTGTTAACAAAATGCTTCTGTTCTGCCGACTTAATGAACGTGGAACAACCTCATTAAACGCCTTACGTAGGGAAGGTATATGTAAATTTGAGCGTAGAACCTAGTAGTTGCTTAAATTTAGCAATTAAATGGTGCAGTTCGCGTTTAACTAATCTAAGCAGAGGAGGCACCTTCGCCGAGTTTCAAGAGTCGGTAAACATTTCGGAAATTGGAATTGGATCGATGAATAACTAGACGGTCTATTTATAAAGTTCAGTAAGTTATTTTTATTGTTGGCAGCCAAAGGACATGCAGTAAGATAGAGTGGACACATCTTCCCCAATTGTCTCTTGACGGGATAAACATCCCGTTTAGTGACACCGTTAAAAATCTTGGTGTTATCATTGACCGCAGTTTGTCATGGGGACCACAACTGGTGTCAGTCAGTCGCAAACTATTTTCCTCTGCAGGTTCCTTACGTAGGTTGCGTAATTTTCTTCCAACATCTACTAAAATTGCACTTGCACAGTCTCTGTTACTCCCCATTATTGATTATGCCGACGCCAGCTATCTTGATCTAACCGAGGCCCAGCTAAATAAACTTGAGCGGCTTCAAAATTTTATCATAAGGTTTATATTTGGTTTACGCAAATATGACCACGTCTCTGAGTATCGAGTTAAGCTCAAGTGGCTTCCTATTCGTTATCGCCGGAATGTTCATATATTGTCTCTTCTTTACAGTGTCCTGTTTAATTCCTCGTCCCCGCGCTACCTTCAGGAACGTTTTGATTTCCTACATACTGCAAGCTCTCATTCACTCAGGTCATCGGAGAATTTAATGCTGAAGTTTCCGGCTCACGGGACGTCATTTTATGACCATTCCTTTGCGGTTGAGGCTGTCCGTTTATGGAATGCGTTACCCTTAAGCGTTAAACTATCTTCCTCGCCGGAAATTTTCAAGTCCAGATTGAAATCGCACTACTTTGCTTCTATGATATAACTGTATAAGTTCCTACTTCTTTTGTATTTTATCTTGTATATTTTTAGTATTTATTTGTATTTAATCGTATGTAAGTTTATCTTATATGGTATTTATTTTTCACATGTGTATTTAAGTATATATTTTTATGTAAGTTTATTAAGATATAGCACCGTCCAGTTAACTTATTCCTCTCCCTGCAAGGTTGCCTGGAAGAGATCGCTTTCAGCGATAAGGCCGCCGATTTATATACCGACTTTTGTTTTATTACTTTACTGTGTACATATTAAGGTGTTATATAAATAAAGAGTTATTATTATTATTATTATTATTATTTTATACGAATATGTATTTATTGAAAATTATACGAGATAGTTAAAACTTTATTTTAGTTTTTGACTAGCTGATCCGGCAGACTTCGTAGTGCCTCAATCGATAAATAAAAGACCTAAACTTTTGTATAAAATGAACTTAAAACAAACAAAAGGAATCCGTCTGACGGGGGACACATCAAAGGAAAAACAAAATTATTTGTTTTTATTTAATTCCGAGTATTTTCATATTTTTTCACCTTTTAAACCTTCTCTGGACTTCCACAAATAATTCAAGACCAAAATTAACCAAATCGGTCCAGCCGTTCTCGGGTTTTAGCGAGACTAACGAACAGCAATTCATTTTTATAATATAGAAGATAGATATATCAAATTTATTTTTGCCTTTAAATTACTATTGTAAAAAGTTTAGATCCATTTTAAAAATATGTTACTCAATTCTGACGTTAACTATTATGCTATGAAATTGTTTCAGGATTCCAACTTGCAAATAAAACGACTGTTTAACGTCGTCTGTAATATTCATAACAAAGGCGTGAAGTGAGTTTGAATTTAATTTCGTAGTATAGCCCGGCGTCACTCAGCGCGCAGTTGTAAAACTCTAACTTACTCGATAAAAACTAATGGCGACTTATTAGAGGACTGCCACGTCCTAAGATTGTACTAAGGATAAGGATTCTACTAATTTCTTCCAATTATGCCATAATTCTAAAGCAAGTTCTATATGACGTTCGGTCCATATGTAGGAAATACAAATTTCTCATGCGTCTAGAAACGGCTTGATGTATACACCTGTGTGTAATGTTCATTTTAGTCTTGATGTATTCTGTAAGATACAATCAGCTCGAGCAGAACTAAAGAGTCCATAACGCGCCCGCCGCTGCGCCGTCTCCAGATTAAACAACCTATTCCAAATTACAAGTTTAACTGGTTTCAACCGTGTGAAAGCTTTAATGTTAACAATGATTACATTAACTATCAGCCAAGAGATAGTTAAACAAAATTAAATATCGAGATCAAATCAATAATCATAACTAGAATCCATCTAATTTAGCTAATTATTGTGTGGTGTAGGGTTTTTTTATTTTTTATTTTTTATTGCCCTTGTAAACGAGCATACGGCCCACCTGATGGTGAGTGGTTACCGTCACCCATGTACTTCAGCAATGCCAGGGGCAGAGCCAAGCCGCTGCCTACCGGTGTAGTCCATCCTATATTTTACGATCGAGGAATTTCATTGAAAATTGGACAGCAGTATACTCTGAGTGCTATATTAGCGTACCCCGATCACTAAACGGCATATACCGATAGTTGGGCGAGTTGTAAGTCCGCAAGGGTAATGGTAAGGGTAATGTAATAAAAGTTGCGGCAGCCGTTGTAACTATACTGAGGCCTTAGAACTCGTATCTCAAGGTGTGTGGCGACATTTGCGTTGTAGTTGTCTATGGGCTCCGGTAACTTAACACCAGGTGGGCTGTGAGCTCGTCCACCCATCTATGCAATAAAAAATAAAAAAATAAAGTGTTGAATGAGTTAAAGGCCCACAAGTAATTACGCAAACTATAATGTTACGATAGTTATACCGGCGCACGGTTTAACAGCAAAAAGCTTGGACCAATACCTTAAGAAGCTTGCGCTATCCAGCTGAGTTAAAATCCCGGCGTAGAAAGCGGTCATTCTTTACAGGGTATACGTATCGCTAGGACGTATCACACTGTGAAGCCGTAAATACTGGGGGCTTGTGTCATGGACACAGCCAACAGAGATCTACTTTTGTTTTTAAATCGTATTTTTAACTCTTCTTTTAAAATTGTATAGTTCATAAAAAATAGTGAGTTATATTGTAAATGGTATAATAATGATTTTAAAAACAGTTGCGAGTCTCATAAATTCGTACTGCCGTTCGATTATATGTATGCTTTGACGTCGGCGTAAATAATGTTTCAAGTACACAAAGGATATCAATATTGAAAAGAAAAAGTAAGCTCTAGACAATGTCCAAATATTAGATAAAAAGGAATTTAGACGATGAATATATTTATATTTCTTTATTTAAGTCAATGTCAATAGTAAATAGTGTTATTATACAATTTTATTCTTCATTTATTATTTTTATTAATAATGTTATTTTTGGAACGAAGTTCCTTATGCGATGATGAGGAAGGATAACCTAACCGGGAAAAACGTCCGTAACGTAAGATTTTTATTAGTAATGCACACAGTGTACGACTTAACTTTGTAATAACGTAGAAAATTTTTTTTTTTATTTTTTATTTTTATCAATAAAAAATCATAATAAAAAATGCATACCCGAATAATTATTTTCTTTATACCTCGAATAGAACTTAAAATTAATATTTTTATAATAAGGAACTTCGTTCCTATCCGGTGTCCCACGACACCACGCATATTTTTTTTATAAAATATATATGTATAAATAATAAGATTTATTTCAAGTTAAATGAAGTGTGATGTTTATTAAATGGTTAAGTTATATGTCTTGAATAGGCTCTATGAGGAGGTAATGTAAGTTACACAACAGAAGATTCGGTGATAAAGCGAGTGGTATCAAAATGGCCTGACTCTGCGCCAGGATTGGTTTCCGACTGGCGATCTGCCAGCTTCCTTGTCCAAGTTCCGTACACAATCTAGCAAAAATTTACATGAAAATTTACTATCCCTTTTAATGTTAGTTATAAACTTATTATTTTATTGCACTGGTAACAAATGTCGTGAATCGAATTCGGTTAGAGAGAACGAATTTGTAAGAGTTATAACTCTGAAACTTTATTCAACTTGGAGTTAAAAATGAGAGGAAGGGTACGTGAAGTGTGCATTGATATTTCCAGAACCCTCGAGGTTGTTGCGAATCAACTTGGAGCATTGAGCCTCCTCAACGCCACTAACGGGGCGATTGTAATCCCGCTTTGTCAGTAACGCGAAGACAGGAAGTGGTCGAGAGCCATTCAACTTATCTGAGATACATTCTACGGTTTTAAAACAGCAATGGCGATGGTAATATTCAAAATATTTAATTAAAACCGCGTCTGTTGAATAATTTATAATAGAACAGTAAACTTTTGTAACACATTAAGACATTTTTACACACACATTTGTAACACATTTAAGACATAAGACATTCTACTGGTGGTAGGACCTCTTGTGAGTCCGCACGGGTAGGTGCCACCGCCCCGCCTATTTCGGCCGTGAAGCAGTAATGCGTTTCGGTTCGAAGGGTGGGGCAGCCGTTGTGACTATACTGAGACCTTAGAACTATATCTCAAGGTGTGTGGCGCATTTACGTTGTAGATGTCTATGGGCTCCAGTAACCACTTAACACCAGGTGGGCTGTGAGCTCGTCCACACATCTAAGCAATAAAAAAAAGGCATTTATTTGTGTTGAACATTCAGTTTTTTTACAGTGTTTGGATGTTCAGCATTCATACTGGATTTTTTAACTAAAGCGCGCGTTATGACAAAACAAACTTGATTCAACCAGGATTATGATCGCCATAGTACTTACAACCATCCTGCGTATTTCTCGCCGGACAAAGTCTTACGTTCTGGTTGAGACTACTATCTCGGATCTTAAGGCGGGTGCTACTTTACCATTGTGACGTCTACGAAATCCGGTAACACCAGGAGGACAGTGAGTTTATTAACCCCTTAATCCAAAAACAGAACACAATCCCTTTTCTCGCAAATGGTACCTTTTCATGCGTGAGAAATCCGATAAGGATACTTACTACCTTACTTAACCAAGAACAACGCAATGACCAGTATCGGGATGTGACACGTAGTTTCTGAAGTGGATTTTTTAAAGGCAAACGGCTCTTGTAGTCAGACGAGCATGGCCCACCTAATGGTGAGTGGTTCCTGTCGCACATGGACATCCACCGTGCCAGGGGCACCGCCAAGCCGCTGAGAGTCAGAATGACGGAATTGTCCTACTGACTAAAATCGCACTTAAGGTTACATATCATACTTTTCCACAACACAGATGCTACGTGAACATCCTATGCAAATCCTCAACCACACTCCAACATATGGAGTATCCTAAGATCTTACGTTTCTTACTTCAATCGATCATCGAACAGATATAAAGCTTTTGTTATTCTTCGCTTAGTGGTTTTACTCTTTACAGAGTGGTCGTGATTGCTATTTAGGATTAGAGACCGAGACCACGTGGTAATAGATCGATGATTAGAGAGGACAGATTTGTTGGGTCTACGTTGTTCACTCGTCTTTAGCGTCTAAAAAACATTCCCGATTCCAGTTATCATTATTTACCTTTTTTTAAAATTATCACTTAATTATTTATTTTTCATAAATATTCCATAAATCCAAATTCCGTTTCCAAATAATTCTTGTCCATCTGATGGTTGTGTGGAAGAGATCGCTCTTAGCGATTGATTAGCCGCAAATTGTACTTCTTTTTTTTTGTTCTGAATGTTTCGCATTGTTTATTTTTTAATAAAGAATACTCTCTTTCTCTTTTTCATAAGTTTCTAAAATAAGCAAAACGAGTTTTTTTTTTCGAGTTTATATAAGTGACAATAGAAATCGATTAGCATAATGCCGTTTAAAACGTTTCTCGGATACAAGTTTGTGTTTCATAAAGCGTCGTTATAGAAGTTCTGAACGAGTACGACATTATGGACAAGAGTGACGTCAGTCGTCCCGGACGCAGCTGTCGCGCGTCACAATATCCCCCAGTGCTCCGGCCTGGGAAAGCAGCGCCCCTACCGGCTCTCACTTGTTACGCTACCGCCAGTACCGTCACTGTCCGCCAACGCACCGTAGTGACATTGAATGTCACTATTATGAACTTGACTTACTTTTATTATGTTTGCAAACCGAGTCTTCTCGTGCTGCATTGTCTGACAGTGACGACTGATGCTCTATTATCTCTATAGTAGCAGTATTTCTAACTATGTTATCGATTTCTGTTGTCACCCTTTGAAACGGTGACGTTACTTTTGTTTACGACAAATTCGAAAGCTATTATTTAGATCAGATAGTGTTTTGAGTACATTGCGGCTTATGTAGCCAGTTGATTTTCCTTGACAACACTACATACCAGGTAGGTAGGTGTATTTAAATTGTTTTACATTTTCCTAAAAAAGGCAACTCTCGAGTCGTTGCTATATAAGAACATGAATGGGAGAATATCAGAAACTTTCAATGTTGACTAAGGAACTTTGCACCGGCTTCATCAAAATTCGTGTCAGGGTATAAAAGTGAATGGAATTGAAAACGAGCAAGCCGTGGTTGGTCCAGTTGAGAAGGTTATCATAACGAACAATATTTTGCAAATGGACTTTTATTTTTGTTACAGTCGTAATAATCCTTGAGGATTCTGTAGTCACTTGGTAAGAACGGAATCATTATAATTGTATCCAGTCTGATTTTTTCTTGCAGTATGTGTCCCGACGAGCTCAAAGCTCATCTGGTAAAGAGTCAGAGAGTACAGAACTACATATTTTTAAATTATAAAATTTAAACTATTTAAATTATATGTCATCGCCAATCTAGAATCATGAATTCGAAGGCCTATTTTATTGTTTAACCGCTGTGGCACCCTACAAACAAGACCGAAGGTTTGCTACACGGCAGAATGGTGGTATAACCGGTGAAAACTACTAAATGGTAGTATAATGAAGTAAACATTTTCGTTTCTAAAAAAGTTTCCTATGAAGAACTAGCGAACCAAACTCAGCGGGCAAAAGATTTTTATTTCGATTACTTTTGAATTGCCATAGAGCAAAAAAATGATATATTATATTTTCTATGTACTTAGTACTTATTATAATAAAAAAGCCTTCCAAATAATGAAACAATCGATTGATTAAGTTTGAAAATGAGTAGTAAAATTCGGTAAAGGATAACTTATGTGATGACTTCATGTGCAAACAATAACAATCAGAAACTATCCGACTACATTGGGCTGAATAATAATAATACTCGAAGCATTAATTCTATCTTTCACATAGCAATTTTATTAACATATGAAAAAGTAGGTCGTAAAACCATACAAACATGACACAAATATCGTTTTAGCTGGGGGCAAACTACCCGAATATCGATGGTTTTGTTGGCTAACATTCTCATGTATTCATATTGGAAACAACACACCGCTGTAGGAGTGGGTGATATAAATCGTATATAGATTCAATATCTATATATCGCACCAATATCGTTGAATCCGATATCGCCCCGCACGAAATCTATATATCGATATCAGCCGATACACGATATTGCTCGATGTGATGCGCATCGCCATATCGTACCGATTCGTGAATCGAAATCTATATTTCGATATCAGCCGATACACGATATTGCTCGATGTGATGCGCATCGGCATATCGTACCGATTCGTGAATATCAGCGATATTCGTTTAGTTCGTATCGAATCGGCCAGAGTGAGTGAGCGCACGATAGGGATATCATGTGATGAATGAAACAGAAACAGGCATTATCCATACAATTGTAAACCTTATATTTAAGTCCATATGTCTCTAGATTATTCTTAGCGTATCAGCAGGATACAATTAAGGAAAGAAGTTTCAACTTTCGACCCTAACTTGAATGCAGTATAGCCTATTTGCATCGTTGAATTTAATTTCACGCGCTTTGACCTTGAACTAGAATTTTTGGACAAGTGTTTATAAATACTTAAAAGTTTTTTGTGTTTGATTTTTAAAGTACACATTTTTCTATTTTTAGTTGAATCCAAATAATTGAGTTTATTTCTTGTGTTTGTATTAAACTTTTGAAATCTACACTCTTTTGGTATATTTTGTAATTTTAAATTAAGACACAAAATACTAAAAACTGAAAATAATGTAGCCAGTCCTAAGCCTGGTAAAAGCATGAAGGAAAGTTTTTTTGATATTTTTATTTTCATGTTCTTTTTATTACTTTAAGATCATATTATAAATTGATATCAGAAAACCAACCGTATAACGTTGACTTAAATCTATATCTACTATGATATTATATCAGCGTATCGTTTTAAATCTCAAATATCATGAATCGAGAAAATCTACTAGCATCCATCAATATATAGATTCAGAAAATATATAGATTCAATATCCGATATTGATAGTCGATATATAGATACGATTCGATACGCGGCAAAACCGATATTACCCACTCCTACACCGCTGACTCTTGTATTGACGTTATTTATTACGCAATATAAATGAACTAGTTCAGTCTGAGCGACTATGATACAAAAACTGTGTGTGAGGAAAAGTTCGCAACAAGACTTGTGTATACATTTCTGATTGGCAAATTAAGTAATGCATTCATGTGTTCGGGATGCTCAAAATTTAGTATTTACTAGCTGACCCGGCAGACTTCGTAGTGCCTCAATCGATAAATAAAAGACCGACGGGGGACACATCAAAGGAAAAACAAAATTATTATTTTTATTTAATTCCGAGCATTTTCATATTTATCTACCTTTTAAACCTTCTCTGGACTTTCACAAATAATTCAAGACCAAAATTAGCCAAATCGGTCCAGCCGTTCTCGAGTTTTAGCGAGACTAACGAACAGCAATTCATTTTTATATATAGAGATAGATGTAAAATGGCTTTGTGTCTTTGTTGATTACAACAAATTTGTTAATAAAAAACTATCCCGAACACATTAACGTTCGGAAATTTAATAGACATTTAATAAAACAGAGTGAACTTGTAAATAATTTTCCGGTATAAAACGCGAAGGACTTGTTTTCCGCCCACAAGTTCTATGCACCGCGGATTTTGTTAAGCCACTCTAAGCCGTTTTACGGCCAAGAAGACGCTTACATGGATTTCAATTCTCTTTGTCAAGTGGTCCGAGGTTTGAGACGTTTGAAATGTGTTTAGACACGAAAGCTCTTATGGCGGACACTTCGCAATTTTTTTAGGTAAAAGCGAGAAATTCGTCTAGAGCACGAAATTTGGAGGCATTTACATATTGGATTTGGTTTAAGGTTTAATATACATTATTGTATAAACACCATAGCGTGATACAAATACTAATACAATTTATTTGACTGTTTTTATAATTTGAGTCATTGTTTTTATTATGTAAGAAGAAAGACATTAAATTAAAGTCGCATGTACACATAATGGTAGATCTATTACTGGTTTAATGCGTGCTTGTCTTGACTCGATGTAGACGTATCTGTGATGGTTCATTGTTTTTGCGGTAAGTGCCTTGAGATTACACAAATTGATGCTTGTATGTCTGAAGTGAAAGGAACTCTGCTTTAAAATAATGGATCCGTTTGTATTGTTTCAAAAATACATTCGTTTTTAATGCGACGTTAATTATGTGGCTGTTAACGTAACTTACAAACGTTTATATCTTCAAGCGATTATTATTATTATTATTTTTTATTGCCTTTGTAGGCAGACGAGCGTACGGCCCACGTGCCCAAGTGGTTACCGTCGCCCATAGACTTCAGCAATGCCAGGAGTAGAGCCAAGCCGCTGCCTACTGCTTAATACTCTCCACAAGCCTCGTTTGAAGAAGGACATGTCATAGCGCTCGGGAAACACCGTGGAGGGGAGCTCATTCCATAGCCGGATGTTACGTGGCAAAAAAGACCTCTAGAAACGCACTGTGGATGACCGCAGTGGCTCCAGGTAGTATGGATGAACTCTACTCCGGTGGCGGGCGGCGCGATGGTAAAAACGAGACGTTGGTATCATCTCGAACAATTCATCAGAGCACTCCCCATGGAACATGCGGTACAAAATATTATCTCGGTGTATTGGTTATTTATTGTATATTTGTCAAGTATCTGATGCCATTTGAAGGTCAGCAGCGGTCAACTTGCGAGGCGCTAATGAATTTATTTAGCGTTAGAGTGTTACAAAATGTCAAACAACTCTAAACAGAAATTGCCTCATCGGTTATCCTATTTTATACTGATCATACCCAAAGGATTTTGCGAGTGCACGTATTTGTTATTATCTGTAATATTAGAAGTCGTTTGCTTACCATATGATGTTATTAACGTCTAGTCTGCTTCATGATTTATGTATTACGGTTTTAATGTTCAGTGTACTCGAAGAAATTTAAAAATATTTGCTGTTCAATTATTATAATTTTTTAAGACATAAAAATGTAAACTAATTAATATTTATGAAAAAATTATCAAATTGTGTCCTAACGTAATATACCATATATCGCTTAGAGAGAAAGTATTAAGCTGCCGTTGTAAAGTTTGCAAAAGTGACCACTCAATATCCACATAAAATTCTCTTAATTAAGAGTCGTTAAAAATTTAAACGGTCGATATATATTTGTAATTAAAAGTCATTATATCCAACGTTTCGATTTGTATTTGATTGTAATGTATTTTAGACATATGTGCGACCTATCCATTGGATATTTGGTACTCGCATATCAGTCTTACAATATCTTTCGTAAGGAACGCGTGAAACATTTCTATGTAAGACGTGCTTGAATTGAAGATGCACTCAAGTCTAACTTGACGTAGGATATGTATTGCCTTAACGTCGCTGCAGCACTTTCTTGCATTACCTTTCCTATTGTTAGTAGGTAGATCCGTCTGGGACTTCGGTCCGCAGATGGAGGGAATCGAGAGAGCGGCTTAGGTTTGGGCTAGACGAGTTGTGTCTAGACGGCGAACGCTTGCGTCGGAACCCTATCGGTTGTCGGTAAATTATGCGGTACGCGGGAGACGCGTCACTTGAATACATGCGCTCGAATTCGATTTCTATTGCATTTAACGGCCGTCTGGTGTAGTGGTAAGTGACATGGTCACTACACAAGGGGGTCGCGGGTTCGAATCCCGCCAAGGGAAGATATTTGTATGATAAATTTAATATAAATGTCTTTTCCAGAGTTATGGATGTATATTAAAATATATGTATGTGTATAATAAAAATCTTACATTTATATCCGTTATCTGGTACCTGTAACACAAGTTCTTTACGAACTTATCACGGGACCAGTTAACGTGGCGTGATTGTTAGTAAATATTTATTTATTTATTTATTTATGCTGTTTCTGTACTATTGTGAATATTTTTTAAACTTTTATTTTGATAATCCAAACGAGCAAAATCATATTCATCTATTCTAAAGGAAAATAATTTATTTATGCGAATAGTGGCCACTATTGATCAAAACGTCGACTATGATTCAACGCTAAAGAACAAAAACTTATACACGTAATATGTATTTCTCCTAGAAAACTATTTGATTAAACTATTGACAAATTTCTTTTAGGTACCTACACAATACACATTACAGGCTATAAAAAGATATATAATATAGAACAACAAGTAAAAAATCTGGCCTATAACATAAGCCATATGCGCACGACTAATCAAAATAAATGTGTTAAGTACATAATGTTCTTTACAGGATAAAATAATATCATAACGAAAACGAATCTAACTTATAATGTTATGAAAGTAATTCTACTGACAATAAACAATAAGCAATTATATTACTACTTAATCTATTATTAACATGGAGAAGGATACCCTTGAACAATTTTATAAACATCACTAGCTTACAAATAAAAATATCCAATTCAGTTGACGACTTTGCTAATTCGACAAAGGTCTTTACATTATTTTATTTTACAACTTTAAATATCTCGTTAGTTTGCTTGCCAATACAAGTTCCCAATGATATTAATGGAGACGCTGCTGACATCGCACACCTTGTCAATACGGACAAAAATGGATCTCCCCTCTACAGAACGTGATTTACGAATACCAATCCAACGAGCGAAGATTTATGAAGCAACAGACGGATAAAAGGCTTATTACTGAAATGTGGATGCTCGAAAAATCCGCAGTTGGATAAAGTGCCGAATATCTACGTCCGGGACTGCTTTAAAATATTTGCAATTCTAGCATGCTCGTAAAGATGTCTTTGCGATAGTTAGACTATATGGTGCGAAGAATTTGATGGAGAAATATTAAAGTGATACTTCTGTTTGAGACAGAGGTCCAATAGACCTCAGTTAGTACGGACATCGGTTATCAAGAGAGATCTTACAAAATATAACCTGTTCCGACGATAATCCAAAATCACGACAAAAAATCGCCTTTAATTAAAACGGGAGTAGTACCGAATGAAAAAAATAACTATGACTAACAGCACAGCAGCATATTCAAATTAATACACATATGTATGTAATTTGGTAGATAGTCTACTGGAAGGCATCAGTTTTCAAAAGGTCACATTCATAGATGTTTATTATTAAATAAAGCCCTAACCCAATAGTGGGGAAAATATAAATCATATTATAATGTGATGCTGCTATGGTTATAATTTACATGTCACAGAACTTTCAAGTTGGGATATAATTCATGTCTGAGCCCGAACTTTCACTCAGAAATGAACAAATGGAATCATAAGATAAACATTGAAAGCTTCTGAGAATACAGCATTATGATGTTGTACTCAATACTATATTTTAATGTTGCTACGTTTTTACAAGTTAAGTTAACGATAAGTCTGGGCACGTCTCAGAAGGGAGAGTAGTGTTCGTGCTGCCCTATTTGACCGACCTTCATCCGATTCATCAAAACTACCTACCTTTCTTTACATCCGAAAACTTGGATTGGGATAGTATTGCAAGTAATTACTTCAAAAATGTTTTTTCTTCATTACAACCTGTTCAGATTACTGAAGGACTCACGTTTTTGAACTAAATTGGTTAAGTAACATTAAAAAAAAACTTCATTCGTTTTCCATAAGTCCTCTATAATTTCGATTTTCGTGTGAAACTTAATTAATTCTTACATTCATGTGAATAAAATACTTTTTATTTCTTTTCGGAGCTGTTGATGTCACCTGGCTATTTTCCCAGAAGTTTGGTTGAATTTCACAAGTAATCATATTTCTAAATGTATAAGCCACAGACGAAGCTGTTGTAGCCGGGTGTATATATATGTTATGGGTTTCGGTAACCAACTTTTGGTGAAACGAAAGAGCTTCTCTATCCAGCTAATAAAATCCAATAGATAAATCAAGGGAATTTTAAGATGACAAAGGTGGGCGTGCGACAGAAAAGATCCTAATGTTTTCGCAATTTTGAACTGCTGGCAGTTTTGTGTAAAAAATATGCGAAGTGAATAATAAATTGCGGGACTTGGGCCTTGGAATTATAATATTTATCTAATATACGTATGTACTTTAATGTTTATTAAATGTGTTGTTTGGCGGCCACAAGACAACATTGAAAAATTGATCGTGTTGGGCAAGGTAGAAGGGAAAAGACCCACCGACCGGCCACCAAACCGTTGGTCGGATCAGATAGCTGCGCTCACTGGACTCTGTGTTGCGAACGCCCTGAGAGAAGCCGAAAACTGGAGCAAATGGAAGCTGATGGTACAAAGAGCCACGAAGGGCTTTCAGGGTCACGACCTTCAACAATGAAGTATTCGGCTAAGAAGAAGAAGAAGAAATGTGTAAATGTAGGATGAACGAGCTTACGGCCTAGCTAACTGCCTGGTGTTAAGTGGTTACTGGAGCCCATAGACATCATAGGGTGAATCCCACCAACCACGATGAGACTTGAGGTCTATATCTGAATTATTTGGTAATTACGCACATTAAATTGTTTTGCTGATTTTATTTTTATTACACGATGTTATTCCATCATCGTGGAAGTAATTCATGAACATAACCTAATTGCATATTTGATTCGAACAATTGATATCTGCCTGCGGGATTTGAACACCGGCAAAGTCGTATCGCTCGATACGAGTACAACGGTTGTGCTATCCCTTACGCCACGACGTCTTCTGAATCATGATGATCTGAGATAGTTCTTCAGATCTAACATTGTATTAACAATCTAAATCAACTAATGTGTAAATTTTAGTAGTAATTTTTATACTTTAAGCACATAATTATTTTTAAGTACAAAGATTTTGTCATTCAAGAATTCAGCTTCGGTTTCCAAAGGCCTGCTTTTAAAAAGTAATAAATACAAACACGATTTTGTAACAAGCTCGTAACTCAATTACGTGTCTTTCAAAATAAATTTAATTATTTACTTCACGTTTAGTTTCATAACAATAATGTGCATATCAAACTACATGTGGCAAAAGTAGTTATCTATTTCCCAATGGAGCTCGCTAGATACTCCGTAGCTTTAAACGTAATAGACAAGGAAAAGAAATCTAGATCAAACGGACAATGAGCGTTTTACGAAACTCGCCGGTAATATACGTTGGGTGTTAGCAAGTTATCTTCGGTGAGAGTGATGCTAAATGGCGAAACTGGTGGCGTACAATGGAGCATTGCTACTGAACTCTGAGAGTGTATCGTTCGCGGGTCATCGCATTGCAACCTTTCACTTACAGATACAGATGTTATCCGATATTCAACTATCACGTCTTGCTGGAGAGTTCGATCTATTTATATCGCTACTTTCGAGTGATTATCTTGATTTTTATATTTATAATATAACTAGCTTTTGCCCACGACTCCGTCCGCGGGGAATAGTTACTTTGGCATAACGCTAAATTTTACCCCCATTTTATTAACGTAGAAAGTGAAAATATTTTTGAATTATAGAATGTTAAGAAACTATTGGTGCTCCACTTGTATTGACCTTACCGTGATGTTATATAGCCTATAGCCTTCCTCAATAAATGAGCTATCTAACACTGAAAGATTTTTTCCTGAGATTAACACGTTCAAACAAACAAACTCTTCAGCTTTATAATATTAGTATAGATCCACAATCATATAATTTTCTTAAACTTTATAGGCGTTAGTTTAATGTACATACGCGTTAGGCCTATAAGGAAAGCAGACGTCTTTTTAATTGAATTGATCTCAAAATAATTTATTTTAATTACTTGCTTTAAATAACATCAAAAGTGGGGGCTTTTACTAGCCTCAATTACTAATAGAAAAATTCAGATAAACTACATTAATTGTGATAGTAGCTTAGTTACCTTGATAGCGCTGCATATATAAATGGACCTATTAGGTTTTTACTGACTTAATCTTTAGGTGAAACAGTAAATTGCTTCTGGAAAAATTAACTTACTTAAGAGAATCCACTCATGTATGGAACTGGACAATAGGTATTATTAACAAGAATCAATTCAAAAAGTTTCTTAAGAGGTAAAGATAGTTTTTGTTTGCCAGTATGAATAGAGCAGATTCAGAGTCCATGAGATTGTAAGCGGTGATTGTTTAATACGTTTACCGAAAGCTTTAAAGAGAACAAAATCCAATACACACACATATATCGAAAGAAGAAAACGACATAAAAATTGTCTGGTTTGAAATTTGGATCTCGTTTATAAGTATGGTAACTTTGTGCACAAGCAATTTTCTTCAAAGCGTTCACCTAATCCAGATACCTTCTTAGTATTTCAAGAAAATATACTAGAAGTTCTAGCTAGCTTGATATATTTAATGAAAATTAACGTACACAAAATCCTGTGAATTATATAACTGACGCTGCGTACATCCTGTTGTTTGAAAAGGTTGAGCTGGAAGGTGGCGTAAGGTTTTCGTAATAATATGAGTTGTGTATGACGCTACGTCACGGTCGGGATGCCGGGAGATGATTAACATTAACGGAATTAATTTTAACGTCGCCTCAGTAATAGATTAAATACGCTTTGATAAAAATTCTCTTTAGTAATTGAGAGTGGTTGGTTCAGTTTCTTTTCAAATTTAGCTGTTCAGGATATTGAGGTCCTCAAATCTCACAGTATCACTACCGTCGCCCAAATTGAGATATGAAGATCAAAGTCTCAATTTTATTTTAATAGAGACTATTGGACCATTCAAATGGGGACGCGCAATTACTTCCTTCACGCAGTATGGTGGTACTACATATTGTGACTATATGGCAATGAAAAAATACTTTTCTAAATTTTTTCCCCTGAATTTCAAAGGATTTGGGTAGAAAAAATTTGGAATCGTTTTTTTTCCACCTTTCGAAGACAAAATAAACATGTAACAATTAAAATTTTATACATAATACTCGTATAGTCAGTGATCCACTAATAAAACAAACCGTACTATCGACACTGACTGAAAATAAATGCATTCTCGTCACACAACTGTTACATTTTGGTCAATCGATGAATGAATGCTTTTATTAGCAGTGCTAAGCTAGCGAGCGTAGTTATTTATATGTATTTTAAAGTCGAACTGTTGCAAATGTTACATGCTGTTGATATATTTTGAGAGCAATTTATACAATAGTTTTGTGTCTATACAACACGCGGATTTTTTATTACGTGATCGCTACAAAGACTATTATGCACACGCAGACATAGTGTGTACTTAATAAATATTTTATTGACGATATTAAGTCGCAATGAAGCAAAATATTTGTGTCATTGTCGCGACTAGACAAATGAAATGTTACGAAAATTATAACGATCTAAGTTCGATTTTTTCATTTAAGCAATCAGACTGAAAACGGGTTAAAAACATGTAGGACAATGAGAATAATTTCTGTAAAAGTTATTGTTGGGTCATTTTATAACATTCCGCTTATATTATCTACATTTCATAACGCACTTGATAACTAGAAATGTGTCAGTAAAGATCGCAGAGCAAGCGTGTAATGGGCATTGATAAGCATTTATTTATCTTACATACTTTTTATTCGCTGAATGTAATAACTCGGTGTTATGCACCCGTTTAAGGAAGTATCAGCAGCTATAATTTTAATTAAAATTCAATTTGTAATCTACTAATTTAATCTTTGTAATTCGGCTTTTACATTTTTCCTATTTGCGCATTTAATAATGTATTTTCACATGGCAATTATTTTACAGTTGTATTATTTTACAGCACTTGGTTTTTACAGTTTGTTTCTTCTGTAGGTACCACTTCAAATCAGGATTACTTCAAATTTAAGCAAGAAAATGTTGCAGATTTTCTTTTGTCATCAACATACAAATTGTTTTAAAAAAAACAATTGAATGTAAAACTTAAATCAAATTTTATGCTCAGTGAATTTCTATTAAATTCGTGATTATTTTCCGACATTTTGTATTAGGAAATGCCAATGAATGTTTATGAAAAATGAAAGGACCGAATATACCGTATAACCGTTCAACTATATTGATAATTTTTTTGGGTTTACTGAGTTTGGTAGGTATTTTCCGTTAAGTTTTTCTGTCCTAATTTTTTTATTAAAAAGAATTATTCGTTCAGGTTTCTACTACAACAGTTTCTAGAAACAATCACGCAGAAATAACAGCATCGAAGCTTCAAAACAGTGAGTATGGTTTTAGAGCAGTAATACTGCATTAATTTAATTAAAAAAAAAATGCAACGCGTTTTATATTAATATAATTATATAAATTTTGTACTAAAAAAAAAATAGGCGTCAAGTTTTTGTCGAAGAATTTAAGACAGAGGAATGACACTAAAACTTTTGCTGGTAAAAGTGAAATTTCATCTGCAAATAACGATTATGCAACTGATGAACAAAAAACTGTAGAAATCATGAATTATGCATTCGAAGATGTGGATATCCAGAAAGACGGTAGCGAAAAAAATAACAACGAGGATTCTTTAGAAGAAAACGATGGAGCTACTGAAACACAAGAAATGGATATATCTCAAAACAGCAATGAAAGCAATGAAATGGAGAAAGAAATTCAAGACAATTACCAAGATGATCAAGGTAGACAGTTTCAAATATTTATCATATTATGTACACATGTACTCACGCTTTTAGTTTCAATTTGTTTTCGCCTGTTCTAGTGTATTGTTACAGTACAATTACAATGAGAAATAAACTAAATATTTAAACTTTGACAATGTTACGTTTTATCTCAGTGAGGTTTTTTCAAATAGCTTATTTAACTGATTCTAAATATTTTTTGTGAAGTTTGGCTCCCCATATGGTTTTCGAGCCTCACAATTCTCCCCACGGGTGTCGTTAACCTTAATAGTGGATAATAATATCTAGTGGATTAACGAATTTTTTTTTGTATATTATTGATTAACGATAGTAGTTGATTTTTTGTATAATCGTAGATCTTGGATGTAATAATAATTGATATTTTCAGATTCTGACAGATCGTTGAGGGTTGGTAAGCACGAGTTTTTACTATTTAACAAGTAACAAAAAAAAGATTGATGTTATTTCTATTCATTAAAGCGCGTAAGCTCGACTACCGTTTCGCGCGTAGTTGGAATAGCACCTTGGGCTACCAACGAATAGGTAGGAATAAATCGATGCCTCCAATGAACACTACTCTAACTCAAAATTTTAAAATTTTCGTTTTTCACGCAAATCGCTTCACTATTTTAAAAGTATTACAAATTATTATTGATGGGGCTCGAAGCAAGAGTAAATCAGCTAGTTACACAAGAAAAAACCATAAATATATCTGCAATAACAAAGATTTTATCAACTTTTTTCATTTAAACGCTCCTCCTGTAAAGCTACGAATTTGGAGTTAGCGTAGTGTTCATTGGAGGAATCGAAATATCTGACTAGAGCATAGCCAGATTCTTCCGTATGTGATCACCTCGAAATTTTGTGTGCTTGAAAACTTGCTGATGCCCTGTTAAGCAATTCATCACATATTTCTTAATACCTTGGTAAGCAGACAAGGATATAGACCGCTTGTTAAGTATGGTCATTGCCGCCAAGGACACCGGCAACGTTCGGAGTCATACTTCGGCGCTACCTACTATTTACAAGGTTATTTTAAAGTGGCGTTTTATAAATAAGGCCAGATACGAACCTATTGTTTGCTCTGTGTTTAGGTGTTTAATATTACTTATTGAGAACTATTTACGAAACAGGTGATATATTAACTCCGAGTGAAATGTTGCCTATAACTGAAAAACTCATAAACAAAGGTAAGTTGCGCCGATATTTATTTCTGCGTTAATCCCAACCGAGATAAGCAACAAACGTTCCAAACAAAATATATTACGGGTAAGACACATAATCCTCTTGTTATTGATCACGATACTCCGATAGCTGTGCATAGTACGTATTTGTTTTCCACTATTAGAGCTTATTAATACGAGAATTATGCAGTACATTTACTAATTGGATGGATTGTTGCAGATTGTAATGTATTTGAATTCTTGTTTGGTTAAAATGTTCACATTTCCGTAATTGATTGATTCATAGCTTGATTAACAAAAACAATTGCATTTTCAGTCGAAGAACCTGGACGTAAGTATTTAATTATTATTTTTTCGTGGTAATAACAGTTGATTCTGAAACTATTGTATGTTACACAGCGATAGTCATGTATATTTATACAATAGCTGTGAAATTATCATTAAATTACGATATTACCACCTATAAAGATTAATATTTTTTTTCATTTTATGTTTTAATTCCTAATATGTGGTTTCATTTTTGTATGCTTATTTTTCAGGTGGAAAGGGAATAATTAGTTCAGTGAAGAGTCCTCAAGAGTTAGCTGACAAACTTTTCGAAGCTTTTTGTATGTCGCCTAATAAGAATGGGATAAAATAACTATTTAAAAAAAAAAAACACTTAATTTAATACAAATAAACTTTGTTTTCTTCCAGTTTTCACACAAAAGAGGATTGTGACATTAACAGGTAAGATATATCTAAAGAAACTGAACATATATCAGAAACTCAAGTTTTCTTCTTTTTTCAGATTTCGACATCTCTGGACTAGATGCATTACAAGCTTTGGCATTAAATGGAGAAAGTAATTGTTATTTATATTTTATTTTTAATTTATTTAAGTAAGTTATTTTTAAAGCTTGCATTTAGCTATTTTACTTTTATTAAATTTAAATACTCTTGAAAAATGATTACAGAAGCAAATTTGAGATCACATACGGAATCAGTCACAGAAGCCCCTCAAAAAATATTAAATTTTAGAGGTAAATTCATCATCTATCATTTCTTGTTGCAAAACCGTCACACCGTCACTGTCATAATATTATTTTTTTTAATTTCCTGTGTTCTTTTTCAGGTCAATATATAGACATTCCGGCACCTAGAAAATGTCATTACAAACGTAACTAAGAGACTATTAATATATAATTTAAAATATCGCTCTTTTGATGTAAATATAATTAATTGTATTTTGTATATTTTTTTCAGTCATCAAAAAGGCAGTGCAACTTCAGAAGCCGCGTAAAGGTAGTAAAAGCAAACGACGGGGTGAGTCTGTGTCTTGACTTTAGTATTTATTTAGAGTTTTTTTTTTTTTTATTGCTTATATGGATGGACGAGCTCACAGGCCACCTGGTGTTAAGTGGTTACTGGAGCCCATAGACATCTACAACGTAAATGCGCCACCCACCTCGAGATATAAGTTCTAAGATCTCAGTATAGTTACAACGGCTACCCCACCCTTCGAACCGAAACGCATTACAGACGAACCATATCATTATGCTTGTTAAATATTTTTTTATGAAATGAGATATTATATTAATTAAATTCATTTTGACTAAATTATAGGTAAAAATCTAATTTACTGTTTAAAAACTAATTTTTTTTTAACAAAGCGTTACTATTACTATCATTGTAAAGCATATTAATGCGTAAAACATACTTTTGTAGATTTGTTAAGGCGCGTTAATAAGAAACGGCGCCTAATTATAAACGGACCGCGTCGTGGTAGTCCTAGATCACTCGAAAGGTACAAGAAATTACGAAAACAAATGATCCTTGGACATAATTACACAAAAACAAAAACATCAAAGAGGAAAACGATAAAAAACCACAAGAGAGTAAATTCTACAAGTAATGTATTTTCGCTGTCTTATAATATTCATCATTATATTCACCGTAATAAAAATCCTTTTATAATCGGAAAACGTGGAATGGTAAATGTACAATATAATATAGTATAATGTAATATTATATACTACATATTTTTCAATTCAAAATGGCGGTCTGCAGTATGCAAAAGAATTAGAAATGCCAAAAATTGTTTTGTTGTCAGTGTTTTTTAATATACAATTGTTAAGAACTTAGGCATATCCAAAGTCCGGTTTAAAAGAAGGACTTTAATAGAACAAGAACATTACTACGAACGATTATAATTTAAATAACAAAACGATATTATTATATTGTTTTTAGGAAAATGGGAAACGGTTTGCCGTTGGAAATACGAGTGTAGAGATATCAGAGACTTGGATACATGTCAGGTTCAAACGCAGTGCATAAAAAACGAAGAAAATGTTTTAACAAATCGATATTGTAAGTTTTATATTTCGTAAGCAGAATTTATAAATAAAAAAATATATTAACAATTCCTTACGAAAAATAATTATACTATCCGAACTGTTTATATGTGCTATGGAATAACTACTTCGACAATATTACAAATTAAATTTAGAAGCATTGAGAAAATATTTTGCTACATTTTTGGATTAAAAAGAAATGTTCAAAAACTATACCATATTTAATTTACAGTTGAAAGTAGGCCTGAAAATGAAGAAAATGCCGAATTAGTTGAACGCTTTAGAAAAATGCGTAAGTCAAGTTTATCCGCTGCCCTACTTCGAGTTTTAGTTGTAATAATAATAACTGGGAACACATCCTGCCCCAATTTAGAGTTCCCTGTGTTGTTGCACCAGAGACTCAAATAAGTTACTTATATACGTTTAAATATATACATATATAGATAATCCACACCCAGACAAAGAGCAAATAAACCTGTTTTTAACACGAAAGTTAGCCCGATGTGGTAATCGAACCCAGGACCCTTGGCACAATAGTCGGGGCCGCTAACCATTACACCACAGAGTTGTAAAAGAGAGTTCTTACAGTTGTTACAGTTGCTTTTGCTATAGATTTTGTAAGCTCTTCGTGCGTACGGCTACCTTGCTTCGAAAGGTCGCAGGGCTGGACTCGCATCACTGATATCGATCTGAAAGACTGTTATACTATATATAGGTATAACTCACAACGCAAAACGATAACATGGGCGGCGGCTGCGTCTACTTGCTTGTTAGTCTGCTTGAGTTAAGCTAAAGAAATAAAGGAATCTTTGGGGGAGGCCTATGTCTATGTCTATGGCTATGGCTATGTCTATGGCCTATGTCAGGCTAATGATGATGATGAAAGAAATAAAGATTCAAACTTTTTTGTTTTTAAAATTCGAAAAAGCTCTTATCCATCCTATGAAAAAATTCGAAAAAATTAATTTAAGATTACATAATTTGTTTCACGACAGTGGGAATATCCGCTGTTGACGAAGACGTGGAAAAAATATGTAAGTAGTCAATTCTAAATTTTAAATCTCAATTTATTACTGTTTACTGTTTACAATTTATTACTGTTTATTACTGTTTACTTTCATTTAAGGGAAATATCTATGAAAAATGTTTTTAAATACTATTCTAATGCTTATATAAAATTTTTAGTGGAAAACCGCGTGCTTCATCTACGTCCTTCAAATATGAGTGAGTCTAAAGTCCGTATTGAATTGATTTCGTGACAATAAAAAATTATAATTGTTTCAAAAATGTATTACGTAATGTATTCAATTGTCATTGAATCAATTTGATTACACAAGCCCAAACACATTACAATCCACATTATAATACATCATGTATGCATTTACAGATGGAATTGACAAAATCGAAACTTTGAATGAATATTTCCATAAAATTGTTATGGCTGAAAAAAGCGGTAAGTAAAATTTTACTTTGGAAATCAGAAAAAACATTAGATTTCAAAAATATTGACTTCAATCGTTATTTTAGTATTAGAATAAGCTGTTTCCGTACAAGTTCCAATTTTATATATAGAATTCTCAAACGCAGCGTATTTAATAAAAAGCGTCTTTAGATAGTAGCGACAAATCCCATATTAATGATTATCGTGTGATCTATTTTAAATCACTAGTCTTTTGCATTGTCAGCTTTAAACACAATCAAAATAATGAAAAACTGTTTAAATGTAACCAGGGTTGGATTTTTTTTCTGAAAAAAAAAAACAGCTTTTTTATATTTAAATAATATTATTTCATATTATTATCATAATCATAATTTAACGGAAAACCGAATTCTTAATTTCATCTTATTTAAATTTATTTGATACTAAGCACGATAACAGAGTACAGTTATAAAATTATTGTATTCTCATCTGTACTTGATACGTGTACAAATTTTCAAGTTAACCAAAAGTTTTGAAGTCGATGAGAATGACGTTCCAAGATTCTATCAGATACAAATATACATACATTTAAGCGGATGAAAACGTGTTAAAAACCGCAAACAGGTTATCTGGAGCTATAGAGAAAACTGTGTATAGATAATCTGTAGAATAGGGATTACAGCGCATAAAATAAAATTTCCACTGTTCCAAAATCTTCTGTTAAAATAATAATTAAAAATTAATTAACAATTTTATTGAGCCTTGCTCATTTTTTTACCGTCTGCACCATCTTCCTTTTCTCTATTATCCTGTCTGTCATTCTCTTCTCCCTTTCTTTCCGTTTTCCTTCACTCACGTCTTAACGCTCCGTTCCACACTCTTTTCATACGTTCCGTTCTTACCAATCAATCAAAATGATCAAAGTCGTTTCACTATTCAAAGTCATTAAAACATATAGGCAGAAAACTTCCTTCTCCTTCTGTTCTTTTACGTTCTGTTGGATTGTTATCTATTATATATATCATTAAAACTTTAAGTATTTTTTTATAAAATTAAACTTATATCTATAAATTCGTATGTGAAGCAATGTACATATTATTATGATTACTTAAATTATTTTGTTAACGAGTTATGTGAGCTCAATTTCAGGTCACGTTTAGTTTTGCAAAAATTAATTTTAGTAAATTAAAAAGACTTAGAACACTGCCTATTTAAATTTAATAATTTTATTATTTTATTTTTAGGAAGTACGACCCCATCCAGGTTCTTAGCCAAAAAAAATTGAACAGAAGAAATTAATCGGCCAAGGAAACAAAGACGCCACGACACGATACTACGATTATTTCTAAGAAAATATTACTAAATTCTGATTTTTATTCACAATAACAAATTAAAATACGTTTTGGTGTTTATACGCCGCCCGATTCCTAGTGTATTTTAAATGGTATTTTTAATGGACACAGTGATTGCTGTTTTCCAAATGCGTTATGATTTTTTTTTCCAGTCACCTATTTAACAATTCTATGTAGTACAATTCGATGTACGCTCTAAAGGTGAGAGGTGCTATGTGTTACGTGCATCGTATGCTATTGTGAAATATTGAAGCCGACTAAGAAGACTTCGCTCTCCTATATTGTCTATAACCGTCCCGGAAAGGAATGACAGCGACTTCCTACTTCAAACGATTTAAATAGATACGCATTCTTTTAACTGTGACCTTTTAAAATGGTGGTAAATCAATTCAGTTTCGACAGGTTATTTTAAACTAGCGCATCGGATTAATATAATTATTATTTATAAAATCAATTCTTAAAATTTCTTCTCTTAAATTTCTTTCAATTTTATGTTGATATAGGGCGCTTTTTAATTTAGTTTTATTCAAAATGTATCTAAGTAGTGTGTACAGATATAATATATAAAGACAAAACAATTCCTTATTCGTCAATAGATTTTCTTTTTCTTTCTTTGATTAGTGACTGTTGATGGGCTTTTCTGCTTTCACTTTTTTATGTAGTACCTATGTATTTATTTAGTACCTACACATGTTTTTTTTTCTTCTTAAAATGACAACAACAAAGTAGGGAATAATAAATTAATACATAAAATGTATCCAAATCCTAAGGCGTCAGTGATTATTATATGATTGAATTATTGGGCGAACACTAGTATATATTTTTATACGTCTTTTAATAATGTTTAAATTATATCAGCTCAATCCATCTTTTCTTTAAAAGTGGATCCTCAAATATGCAAAAATGTTGATGATATAGAAACATGTAAGTACAATGATTTAGACATTCGTATGAGTTGCGAGAAAACTCAATCACGATCTATTACGTTCGAAACCGGCGTAAGAAACGAGTTCATCATTACGAACGCGGAAGCGATGAGAACCTCTTCTGAATTTCAAATGAATAGACATAATCCATATTTCAGTGGAGAAGGCAGCCGGAGACCGCAGTGAATCGGGGATTATGAGTTTTGCCGAAACTCAGCAGCCTCATGAAAAACTACGTTGAACAGATTGCGTTCATATTTACAATTGCACCTAAAAATGTGTGATTTTAGTGATAAAAAGTGATAATAATAACTAATAATGTACGATTCCAACGTTTTTTTTTTTCTTAGTTATGGTTTAATTTTTAAAAAATCATAATTGACAATTCGAAAGAGTTTTTAAATTTTAAAAACAAACTTTGAATTTTGCGTTAATGATCTCAAATATATAAAGTGTATAATCTATGGTTAATGATGATTGCATCCATGACGTAAGTCCGCTAAGCTAATAGAACGTTTTATACGCTTCTGTATACAACAACATTACTGTGTACATGAATTTATTTAAATGTTATTCCCCATTCGAGTTCGTGAATGACATCATGTTTCACTTCGCTTTTTTGTGTTCATGATGATTTTATTGTTTAAGTTTAAGTTTTTTATTAGTCGATCTTGCCAAATTTAATAATACTTCATGAAAATATTTAATTGCAAAATCATGTAATGTTATTTTTTTAACAAATAAAAAAATATATATTATCATATTATTCGTTAACGTAATTAGGCGACCGATGTTAACATAACAAGATCCTGATTATTTCTCTAAAAGCAACAGCAAAAACGAGCCGACACGAAGTAATTCTATTTATTTTAATAGATCTGCGGTGTGGCAGGTGAGCACACTCAATTATATTTCGATCAGGACATCGCCGCCGGCGCGTGCTGCAGCCCTAAATGGATTATTGGTCGTGGACGGCGACGTAAGGGGAGGGCGACAACCAGAGCTGGAGGCAGAGATGGATCTAAAACCCCTCAAAGAGTTTTCGTTTACGTAATGTTAAGCATGACTTTTTTATTTATTTAAGTTGTAATTTGTGATAGAAATACAGAACTACACATATTATATTGTATTATAGTGTACTTTATTGTATATTTTTTAAATTATAATGTAAGATTCAGTTTGAATTCAAATTCTGACACATAATCAAGTGTTAAGAGTACTAGTGTGGGATTAGAATGCCTATTGTTAATTTAATATCTTAACCCTAAATATTTATTTTAGGTGTTTTACTATCGTGATCGAGCAGATGGACTTATAGCTAGCTTGGGGCTACTGGCACCTATAGGCACCACTACCATTACCATTAACTTTATATTGATGCTTAAAGTACATTGGAATAACGGTAATCCCTCATTTTAAATAAGTTTCCTTGAAGGAATAGGCACGTACGGTGGTATGAACCCTTGTGAATACAAAAGTGCCTTAGACTCTGTCGCAATTTTCTGACGCTTAGCTATTCTTAGGTAAGATCCACTGGTATAAGAATACTAGTGTACATTTCTAGCCTTAAATGATTTCGACGGCTAACCTCAAATTATAAATCCAACTTAAAAATTAATTTCAAGTCAGTATAAATTGCACATTTATAAATTAATTGAAGAAACATAAAATAAAAAGAACACACCCGTCATAACCCTGAATGAAAATTCCAATAGAAACCACCAGAAAGCAAAACCGAGCTCCAGTTCGGTGTTGTGGCTATTAAAAAATAAGTGCAATGGACCTAGACAGCGGAGCAATCAACAACGGGCATAGCTCCCATAAAGAATCGCAACCAGAAAAGCCTTGTTGCGAATGTCGTTTGTTTTACCTACCTACAGCTAAAAAAAACACAAAAAAAAAACAGCGAGTCAGTTTCACAGAGGCGGAAACTGATAGAAGGTGGGCAAACATTGAAATGCAACGCCACGTTCCATTTCACGTTTAATGAAAATAAAACATTGAAAAATGTAATGACGACGAGCTTTGTTTGAAACGTCGGAAAAATGTTCATTTGCAATACTAAAGGAATTAATATGCGATAGTGGCCGCATGTCATATGCTAAATAGATTTTTCTTACCGCAAAATATCGACGCTTGAAGGCAAACTTGACTAAGCGACAATAACTGCTTTGTACATAAATGATAGGCATTAACCATATTCGATGCGCAAAAAAATATATATTTCTGGGTCTCTTCAAATCATTTCAATCCTAGAGCTACTAGCTAGATTCTACTACGGTTAGATTCGTTAAAATAAATTTTGTTTTCAGGTATTTCAACTTTAAATTAGTTTACTGTAAAGTTCACGCATTGTCGCTTAGTCATGTTTGCCTTTCAAGCGTCGATATATATACAAAGGTAACTCTGTACTTTTATCTCATATATTTATTTATGTTTGTAAAATATAATTTTCATAATAACATAACACAATACTTCATTATAAAATGAATAACATTTTTCAACAAATATTTCTACAGTCTAAGGTGTTAATTGAGGATTTTAAAAGTTTTATGTATTTGTTTGCACTTAAAAGGTTTGATCTCTGTTAATCCGAGTTTCAGTTCCAATTTCAAATAGATGCGAACGAAGCCACAAAAATGTTTTTTTTTAAAATCCACTAAAAGCATTATTCTGTTTGTAAGATTAACTATATATGTAATTGACAAAATACAGATAAAGTATTTAAATTGAAAAAGTGGTAGAAAATATATATTATATGGGTGAGAGACAGGTTTTGTTGTGATGTTTTTTAAACACCTTTGATGTCTTCTGGTGCCGATTTATCGTGAGCTAAACAACTCAATTATCAAGTAACTCAATTATTCGTCACTTAAGACATAATGCATTGTGGTTGATGTTCATCTAGACGTAAAAAATATTTATTAAACTGTACTGTGTATTAAAATATCAATCACTAACGTTACTTTTTAGATTAGTTGCTGATTTCGGGTTGCCTATTGTGGCTTCGAAATTGAATTGCAGGGTATGTAATGGTAGTTGAAGTAACTTTGGAGTCCAAAAACCGAAAGCTCTCTTTTTGGAGGCGGACTCAGATTTATTTATCTTGACCAATAAACACAATGCTACATAGTTCTGATTGAAATTCCATAACGGTGGTTCCAGAAATGGTTGGCAATGAGTTAGTTACCTATAAAATATTGAATTCCGAATTGTCAAATCGTCGTTAGGATATGACAACAAAGTAAAAATCAACTCAGGCTTCAGGCAGAACATATGGGACTTTTGAATTCTAATACAACATGCAGCTACAAACAAAAAAATATTTCGGGAAACGGCACGTGCTATCTATTTTATATGCTCTACGTAAAGGATTTATACGGAACCCTATCACGGATAGCGGTAGACAGCCAATATTGAAGCGGCCGCGAATGAGTTTGATTGTATTGCGTTCATGTACTGGCTTCAGAGTGACGCCGGGAACATTATTGCAAACAACTGCGTATTGACATTAATATTTGTATGTGTGACTTCCAAATATTGACATATTAATGATCACCACATCAGAGTTAATTAACCTAACAATAATTTGAAGCATTCCTTGCCGAAAAGGACACGGAATTACCAAAGGCCATTTTAGTTAAAAGTGCTACAGAATTATACTTAAAGTGTGGCTTCACAGGCCTACGAGAGCACTAAACTCGTATGAAGAGGCGCGATCTTAAGAAAGTTACGCCACTCGTAAAATATTCAAATCTCGAGGGTGATTTTCCTTGCTCTACCATAAAATGCAAAGCAAGGAAAGTTCCTTCCTTCCCATATCAGAGAAGCTTCACAGGCCCC
Organism: Bombyx mori; assembly: GCF_030269925.1. NCBI lineage: Eukaryota > Metazoa > Arthropoda > Insecta > Lepidoptera > Bombycidae > Bombyx > Bombyx mori. Next base: position 11,992,009 of record NC_085110.1, read on the forward strand.
GATGCGAAGCCCTGACAAACACACCCGGACAACAAAACAAAGTTTCATTCAAAAGGGGGATTAAACTACAACTCCCAAATGTCATAGTTTGATAATATCTTCTTTAGCAAATTTGTTTTTCCTGGTTCTAGGAAGATAAATAAAAATGCCAAGTTATTATTAGGATTACATATAAATTCCACATAACTAAACGAATTCAAATCATCCAATTTATTTGTATCCTGCTGTGACCCAAACTGTTAGGTCTCTGATTATGAGCAAAATTTTCACGTATATAAAGTATGAATAAAAGTTATTATTCGAATTTTGATAGAAGCTAGGAGTACAATGTATGAATAACCTTTATTATTTATTTGAATCATATAATATTTCTGTATGATTGATCGAATTCCTGTTTGCAATAACTGTATTAATATAAATATCACCATTCCTTACCTGTATTGTGAACACCGTTCAGCTTCCTGAAACAATAGAAGAAGGGTTATGGATTTATTTAATATGCTTTTTTTTATTTATTTTTTCTTAGATGGGTGGACGAGCTCACAGCCCACCTGGTTTTAAGTGGTTACTGGAGCCCATGGACATCTACAACGTAAATGCGCCACCCACCTAGAGATATAAGTTCTAAGATCTCAGTATAGTTACAACGGCTGCCCCATCTTTCAGACCAAAACGCATTACTGCTTCACGGCAGAAATAGACAGGGCGGTGGTACCTACCCGCGCGGACTCACAAGAGGTCCTACCACCAGTAAAGTAATGCTCATTTAATAGAACAAATATATGGAGTGAAATTCATACAAAGATATTTACATGCTTTTATGTTTATCAGAAACGTATCAGCATCTAAAATAGTAATAGTAATAATTCAGTAAGTTTAAAACTTTTCAATCCTTATGGTGAAGTGAATTTTCATACAGCAATAAAAAGAATCACATTACAATTTATCGCGTCACCGCCAATAAACGCGAGCATGTGAGATGGAGATGTTCTTACTACCGGCGAATCATAGCCATCTTAAAAAGAATATCGACAATTTATTTCGATATCGTTTCTCGAGAATATTTGGTTTTAATGATATTTGAGATGAGATTGAAGTCGTCGTGGCCTAAAGGATAAGACGTCCGATGCATTCGTGTTGAGCGATGCACCGGTGTTCGAATCCCGCATGCGGGTATCAATTTTTCTAATGAAATACGTACTTAACAAATGTTCACGATTGACCTCCACGGTGAAGGAATAACTTCGTGTAATAAAAATCAAACCCGCAAAATTATAACTTGCGTAAATACTGGAGGTAGAACCTCTTGTGAGTCCGTAAGCAGTAATTCGTTTCGGTTTGAAGGGTGGGGCAGCCGTTGTAACTATACTTGAGACCTTAGAACTTATATCTCAAGATGGTGGCCCATTTACGTTGCAGATGTCTATGGGCTCCAGTAACCACTCAACACCAGGTGGACCGTGAGCTCGTCCACTCATCTAAACAATAAAAAAAATAAAAATTTGCTGTTGCGTATAAAATGTAACATAGAGAAAATCCATTTTTAAAGGGTCTATCTATCTAACAGTCATTTTATAATATATTGTTCTTAAAACTTGGCCGGGGACTCAATTACCAAGTGCTTAGTAGAGCAGGCATGCTTCGAGAGTTCCGGTGGGACCCCAGCACGCACTCACGTCCACAATAGGCTCTCTGCCCGCCTTCACTTTTAACCTATTCAAGTGGTCTGAATACTAAAATTATGAGCAATTCTTCAACTTCTCAAATCCATTGTTTCGTTCGTGCTCTAGAGCTTGTGATCGTTTGTTTTTGACTATCCAATATTTTACGAACTAAACATTTTCTAACTACAAAACAAAATAGCTTACGTGTTGAATATTTGTTTTATTCATGCCACTTAACGGACCTAAGAATATTTTCATAGAAACAGGATAAAAGTAAGTTTTATTGTAGCAGAAGAAACAATGATAACTTAGTTGATTTGTGTTGATCAAGTTACCGTGGCTTCGTATTTATGGAGCTGTCATATAAATAAAACTCCCAGACCATTAACTTTTATTGCGATCACTGACAAATATTATAAGGGAGCCCGTGTAGGCCACGCGGTATGCCATCAATATCTGTCATCGGTCACCGAGTAGCCAAATAAAAATGTATGAACGGCGTTATGTCGATCGGCCAATGACGCGGCCTTTCATACATCCCGCTCATATTACATGAGATGACCCAATTCGTAGCGAAAATAAAATACATGCGAACCCTTCGGGAGATGAGCGGCATTAACTAATATAATCATTTTTATGCTCATGAGAGTTCGCAAGATTTCTATTCGTTAACTGTGCCAGCCCCTACGTTTCCTCCTGTAAATTGTATTTCGGTACGAACCAGAACGGTCGGCTAGGAACTGTGTCAAGGATGATAAGCGGAAAATTTCCTTTGAATACGCGGAATACGGAGCATTAAACAACCGGTACTCGTCGGCCTGTAAGTACTGACGCTTGCCGGCCCTGGCTATATCCCGGGAAATGATCGTTTTAAATCCCTAACACGAGAATTTCATGAACAAAACAACAGCTAAGCATGCAATGACCCACAACGATTACGTAATAAAGTTAGATCTAATTTTTTGTTTTGCTTCGAAACTGCGTATTTCCTAGTCTAACAGAATACCGTTTTTTGGACTTATATTATTAAGGACATAATATCTCAGTTTTTTTTTATTGTTGCCAATTTGCGAACGATTTCAATTGTGATTAAGTGGTTCCTGATTCTCGTCAACAGCACAACGTGAATATCATCACTGGCTTTGAGAGACGAGATTGAATTTAATAACGGCTATTCTATAAGCCGGTACACATGACTGCGTCGCGACAGTCATAAGTGGCACGGTGGTACTTATCCTTGCGAACGCATAGTACGTCATACTACCAGTAATTTTTTTTTATTGTGTTTTTCACTCAACAATGGCGCAATAGATCAACATGATTATTTGTGCATAGTTTATGTTACGTAGTGAGGTAAACTATTTGATGTTGTTAATGTAATCACCTCCGAAAATATGCTGAAATATAACAATGAGTTGTTGAAACAACAACACGCGCGTTTAAAACGTGGACCTTGTTTTAAATCAATGGCCGTTACCTACAAGCACACCGATGGCTTTCAATATTATAACGATGGCGTCACCAGTACCCATGGACATCGCAAGCGTGAACGCTGTCACGCATCCTGAAATGCTCTAAATCACAATGGTATTGCGCAATGGTTTCCCTATCCTACAATACAGAACACATTACTACATCTTGGAATATGCTTATGGCTATATATTTTTTATACCTATGCTGATAGCCTTGAGAGGCTATATCCGCTTCTTCTTGAGGTGTAGGTGAGCTCACGGGGCTCAAACCAGGTGTATTGCTAGCACTGGCCCTAGCAAGAGCAGTGCTTCGCAGAATCAACGATCCACTGAGAAGTTGCGGCGAGAAACTCAGTGGGCTGTGTCTATGGGTTAATTCACTCGTCGAGCCCTTCGTCGCAAGCGACGGGTTCGACGAGAACGGCGACCGATGCTTGTGGTACCTAAAAGCACCGTTAATGGATCGGCAGGATCCGTAATGACGTGTTTAGGGCGACGTCGACTGTTTACCATTCGGTCTACAGGATCGGGTATGATGGTTATATGGTTACCGGTATTATGCAATACCTCGAAAAACCAATAATCACAACATCATTACAGCTAATTGAAAGGACTCTTCCAATCTAGTTTTTATTTATGAAATATAACTCAATAAATTATACACAATTACGTTTTATTATTCGATGGAATGTTGCCAGTAACGATCACCCGTCTCCCATAGAGTATAGACGCGTGCAACTACATCACAGAACAATGAGAATCGGTATTGTAATTTGTTACTCCGCTATGATCGTCCCGCTGTATATTGTTTTGTTTGTTGTAATGTTTGGGGCTGTGTGCCGCGCCGTGATTCTTTGCCTTTTGTTTTCTATCTAAAAAAACTGAATTGAACATAGGTTAGTTTAGAATTTTTTTAAAATACAAAAAAAGATGAGAAAACAAAATCTGATCTAATCGCTTCACTATCGAGTATATTTTATTTAGATTTATTTGTACATAGTAATATATACTTCTTTTTTTTTTAGGACTGAAAGATTACTGTTGGCCCGGAGGCCTTTCCAGTTTCACCAGGACAGGTGAGCGAGCAAAGGCTCAAGTCAGTAGGAGGTGGGGTTTGCTAATAGCTGCCGGAGCGCCTCCGAAGGAGACTTAACAGTTCAAGAGCAGCTGCTTCGCGAATAAATCTACTACCGGATCGGAATCGCGACCCACTAAGAAGATCCGGCGAGAAACTCAGCGAGCTGATTCGTGGGTGAGGTTGCATGTCGAACTCTTTGTCGAGTTCGACGAGTACGGTTACAGGTGTCCCTAAGCCTACTCCTAGTGTTAGAGTTGAAGGCGTCCAATGCAAAGGTTATTGGATCTGATAGATCCGTAAGGACGAGTAATATACTCTTGAAGTCTAATGCGCTTGTCGTACCAGATACGCTCTACCCTTAAAACTTTAGTTCACGGTGCCATCCGAGGATAGTCTGAGCTGGCGCAACATGGTCAGAGAAAAAGTTATTCAGAGGCCAAGAGCTCAGCATTGAGGATTTTCGACGTAAAAAGGAGGAGTATTTGTATATACTAAATCCGCGTAATGATCGAAATTCCAAATCCATAGACCACTGAGTTTCTCGCCGGATCGCGAGTGAGTCGCGATTCAGATCTGATGGTAGATTCTGTGAAGCATTGCTCTTGCTTCCAGCTAGAATAGCCCTTAGGCTACCAGCGAATAGGTAGGGGGGAAAATAGAGATCAAAATTCGCTCTTAATCGTGAGACACTTAAGTTTTAGATTTATTTAATGTTTATTTTTTCTTTTAAAACGTAATTAAATTATCCAAAAAAAAAACAACAACTACAAAACTATATTTCGTTTTAGTTGTTTTTCGGTTGGCAAGCAAGACAAAATCGTGCTTATCTAGTTGTTTTCTCTTCGTCTATTTACTTGTTTATTTAGATAACAATTCCTTACGTTTTCCAAACGAATTTAGCAGTCAGTTACGATTTATTTTATATAGGTAGTGTTCCGAGAAAGATAGCACGAATGCTCAAATAAACAATCAAGTAAAACGTAGGAAATAAATCGTAGAAGAGTTTCTTGTATTTTAATTATTCAATATTATTTTATGTTAATAACTAGCGACCCGCCCTCGCTTCGCTTCAGAAACATTAAAACACACATGAAACAAAAAAAAAAATTAATTTTTTTTTTTAAAAAGTAGCCTGTGTTCATCAGGGACAATGTCGGCTTCTAATGGAAAAAGAATTTTTCAAATCGGTCCAGTAGTTTCGGAGCCTATTTGAAACAAACAAACAAACAAATCTTTCCTCTTTATAATATTAGTATAGATATAGATATAGAAGTATAGATAAATGTTTAATAGTATTATGTGAATGCTTCATTTTAATTTAAAATAAATTAATTTGTGTTATTGTTAGTGTTCCTGCGTTACTGCCTGTATCATTTACTAAATACTGAACATATGGCCCACATTATTATGATGGTGTACATTACTTGTACACACAACTAACTGCATTGCAGCCGAAAATAACAACACGTTCATGATACAAAAATAAAGTCATTATCCACCATACCTCATTCATGTACATACATACGTCAGACCTGCATTATTATCAGTGAAGATAAGTTTTTGGTTTTAGTAATCACATAACACGCTTCTAAATTATAACAATATGAAATAAAAGACAAAAAAAACGACAATAAATTAGATAGTTCGTGTATTAATGTAACTAAATATACAATAATATTCATGGGGCTTACTTTCTTCCACACCAAAGGAACTAAAATTATCTTACACATATTTTATCGACGAGAGCGAACTATCTAGAAAAAGATGAAAACTGTCAATCAGAAATTGTATACTACATACCTAGATACAATCTGCATGCGTTAATCCTATCATTTCCATTTATTTGTTTAATCGTATTTAATATAAGCAGGCAGTTAGGCACTCATCATTACGAAACTATTTTAAACAATGCTCATTTTAAGCGGATTGTAACAATAAACTCCATATGTAAATGTAATAATAGATAAATTATTAGGATTCCTCTGGGTTTCCGTAAATCGAACGCGTATTTACACAATGCAAAGAACACGTGTTGGGGTAAGGGTCGGTCAATGACCTCAAATATGAAGGTTCCGTTAACTCCGTCTTGTGCGGAAATAAACAACACGCAACTCTATCAAATCTGAAGTAAAACAAATCGGAGTCGTAAAATATTCGTATTGAAAAAATAACTTTAACTGTGTTCGTAGCTATAAACTTAACGAAATAAAAACATCGTTACAGATATGATCTCGATGTTAGAGACATTTATGATTTTAAATCATTTCTAGTATTTCATAAATTATGAGATCATTTTCGGGTCAACGTTTCTTAATTAATTGATATAAGAATTACCCAATACAACCGGAACACGGTATTAATTTATAAGCCTGTTTTGATAAGTTCATAACTCAGGAAGCCGCTATCTAAAAAGACTGAAGATAGACATCGAACGTGTCCTGAGAAGCTAGATCGCAGACACTTCACATCAAATTATGACCTTTTGATTGTCTTACATTGCGTGGTGTGCTAAAATATTTTTCACGCACTTTTTTACCTCACCGTGTCAGACACCACCTACCCTACTTAGTTTCTTCTAGCTATTTTAGTTTCCTAGAACGTTTCACTTACATTATGTTATGTACTAAATAAGTAAAATTAACTAGACCTATTTATTACAATATCGAATTTTGGAGCTCTGTCCTGACCTTCAAACAGGACGGTATGATTGCTTCGTGCTTGTGGTATGCAGGGTAGAGTTAAAAAGAATTAAAATACAAATAATAATAGCTCAAGTAGGTAGACCAAGATACATTTTTTTTTTTTTTTTTTTTATTGCCTTTGTAGGCAGACGGGCATACGGCCCACCTGATGGTGAGTGGTTACCGTCGCCCATGGACTTCAGCAATGCCAGGGGCAGAGCCAAGCCGCTGCCTACCGCTTAATACTCTCCATAAGCCTCGTTTGAAGAAGGACATGTCATAGCGCTCAGGAAACACCGTGGAGGGGAGCTCATTCCATAGCCGGATGGTACGTGGCAAAAAAGATCTCTGGAAACGCACTGTGGATGACCGCAGTGGCTCCAGGTAGTATGGATGAACTCTACTCCGGTGGCGGGCGGTGCGATGGTAAAAACGAGATGCTGGTATCATCTCGAACAATTCCTCAGAGCACTCCCCATGGAACATACGGTACAAAATACAGAGGGAACCGAAGTCCCTCCGCAGACCCAGAGGCTCCAAACGATCCGAGAGAATGGGATTATCGACAATCCGAACGGCCCTCCTCTGTATGGAGTCAAATGGAAGAAGCTGGTATTTGGGAGCCCCGGCCCAGAGATGGGAGCAGTACTCCATGCGAGGCCGGACTTGTGCTTTATAAAGCAAAAGTCTTTGTCCAGGCGTGAAGTACCGCTTCGCTCTGTTGAGGACTCCCAGCATTTTGGACGCCAACTTGGCTTTGCCTTCCAAATGACTCCGAAACTGGACATCGCTCGAAATGTCGACCCCAAGTATCCCGATACTCTCGGAAGGTTGCAGGGATACTCCTTGGAATTGCGGCGCCATGACAAAGGGGTCCTTCTTCGCAGTGAACGCGCAAACTTGTGTCTTTATCGGGTTGAATTGAACCAAGTTCAATTCACCCCATTCGGAGACTCGCCCCAGAGAGTTCTCCACTTCAGACACAAGTTTTGATCGTCTCTCTTGCACCACGCTCCGAGAGAGACTCTGATGGCCGATATATCGCGCATCCCCCGTGCTATCATCTGCATAGCAATGCATGCCATCAATAGACAGCATGTCATTGATATACAGGATGAAAAGCGTGGGAGAGAGCACCGAACCTTGTGGAACGCCAGCGTTAATGGTCATGGTATCAGAGCAGTCACCGTCTACAACGACCGTGATGCTCCGCCCATCCAAAAAGCTAGCGATCCACTTGCAGAGACCCTCGGGGATTCCGTAAGATGGTAACTTCGATAGAAGTGCCCTATGCCAGACCCTGTCGAAGGCCTTCGCGATATCAAGGCTCACAGCAAGAGCCTCGCCCTTGCTCTCCAAGGCTTCAGCCCACCTGTGAGTAAGGTATACAAGAAGATCGCCAGCTGAGCGACCGTGACGGAAACCGTACTGTCGGTCACTGATCAGCTGGCGATCTTCAAGATACCTTAGGAGTTGTGTATTTATAATTCGCTCCATCACCTTGGAAAGCAAGGAAGTTATCGCGATAGGCCTGTAGCTCGATGGGTCCGACCGGTCACCCTTCTTGGGGATAGGGTGGACGTGGGCGGTCTTCCATGAAGACGGAACCCTGTTAGTGCAATAAGAGAGGCGATACAAACGCGTTAGCGCAGGTGTCAGCTCAGGGGCGCACGTTTTCAAAACCACTGTGGGGATGCCGTCTGGCCCACTCGACTTATGGACGTCCAGGAGTCGGAGCTCCCGCCTGACTGCACACTGTGTGAAGCAGATATCCGGCAGGGAGCTATCACACCGGGGGATGTTCGGTGGTGTGGCACCCCCGTCGTCCACAGTCGAGTTCGAGGCGAAGAGTTTGACCAGAAGGTCAGCCTTCTCTTTCGCGCTGTGGGCCAGACTGTCATCGGACTTGCGCAGTGGTGGGAGACTAGACCTGCAGAAGTTTCCTTCTGCAGCTTTGGCGAGCGACCAAAAAGCACGGCTCCCGGAGGGATAGCTCTTCAATCGCTCGCCAACTCTAGCGACGTGCTCCGACTTCGCTTTGGCAATTACCTTCTTGTAGGACCTGGAAGCGGCGTTATATTTCCGCCTTTCCCCTGAGATGTTAGGATCCCGACGTCTCCTGGCATTATCCCATGCCACGTATGCGGACCGCTTGAGGTGTGCAGCATCCCTGCTGGCATTGTTATACCAGGGTCTGCTGCGACCCCCAACGGGCACTTCAGAGGAGGGAATAAACAATTCCATCCCCTGGAGCACCACGTCTTTAAGACGGTCCGCACAGACGTCAGGATCAGCAGAGGAAAAGCAGAACCGCCCCCATGGGTAGGATGCGTAAAATTCACGCAATCCATCCCAATCTGCTGACATATACCGCCAAACTCTTCGATACCTGGTCGTCGTTCGACGATCAGGACGAGAGAGTGGTACGGCAGCACGAATAAGGCAGTGATCAGACGATCCAAGCGGAGCGTCGACCACCACACTGTATCCGGCCGGATCTGTGGTCAGCAGAAGGTCCAACAAAGAAGGCTCATGCCCCTCGATATCTGGGACACGGGTGGGCTGTGTCACCAGCTGGGAGAAGCCGTAGGCCAAGGCGAAATCGTAAGCAGTCCGACCCGGGAGGTCAGTGGTTCTGGACCCCAACCACTCTTGGTGGTGAGCGTTAAAATCTCCAAGAACCACCACCTCCGCAGATGGGTACTGCTCAAGCACGCGGTTAGTCCCCTCTTGCACATGCTCAAACAGAGCTGAACCTGCATCACTGCTGTGGGACCTGTACAGGCACGCGTAGATTCGGCTACGGCCCCCGTGGTCTACGCGCAGCCACAAGAGGGACAGGTCCCGTTGTTCGAGGCCCCGAAGACGGCGACAACAGACATCAGCCCGGACGAATACGCACACCCCGGCTTTACGCAGGAAGTTGTGCTCCAATACGTAGCCGGGGTATTCAAGGTATGAGGTATCATCCGGAGCAGATATCTGCGTCTCCGTTAAAAAAAGCAGGGCAGGCTGCGCCGTCTCAAGGTGGTGGTGTACGGCGTCAAGGTTGCTATGTAGGCCCCTGACATTGCTGAAATCCACATTAAATGTGGAATGGGGGACCGCCTGTGATACCCTTTTCTTTTTTTTTGTCATAACATAGATATAAGAATATTTGTATTAAGAACTGAGCGTACAACAAGAATCTCTGACATTAAATTGCATAGTTTGGTAAGTTAAAATAGTTTAAAAATTATAAACTACTAGCTATACCCATCCGCTTCGCTGGCCATTTAAAATTAACATTATTATTTTCATCCCCACGAAGATTCTTATCATTAACGACCCAACTGGTGTAGGGAGTCCAACACTCATATAAATATTAGCCTATCCATTAAGTACATGTATTTTCTACATGGATACCAAGTTTCAAGTCAATCGGATGCATGGTTCAGTAGTTATAACCTTATTATCTAGGTATAACCTTATTTATCTATTCCATGATTATAACGGAACATCCGTAAAAACCACTATAGATTTATATATTAGTATAGATAAATGCTTCATTAAAAAATTAAATTCTTATAATTATAATAAAGTACATGTGTCAGCGTCATATATAACGAGTAACATTTTTTGCGTCACATGACCCTCGGTTTTCGGTATCCATAGTCCTTGATTCATAATAAAAATCTGTCACGTAGGTACTCAGCCCTACTACCTCGGTTAAGCATCCTCCCTATCAAGCCGTGCCGCAATACACGGCCTTAGGGGTCGCTTCGAAAGAAAGCCCCTTTGTCACTGCTGATTCGTTTTATATGTATTACTAAAGAAAACACTAATAACATTTTGGATAACAATGTTTATTTAACGTATGTCACATATGTTTTCTGTCATACACAAATTTTCTGATAGTTTATTAGAGGTGCCTCATTTTCTTAGTAACTAATAACGCTATCGCTGGCTAGGCGTCGTGTGATATCACACTGGAGATTATACGTCCACTGTTTATTTTTGCAGTGGTGCAATAATGAGTTTCGGTTTAAAGGTTAGGACCACCGTTATACTATACAATTGAGCCTTCATGTCCCAAGATATCGGCATATAGGTCGGCACCTCTGTGGACTCCGATAACCAGTTCATACTGGGTAGGCCGTGACCCCATTCACTGATCTATACAAAAAAATATATATATGTATATATATTATATAAACACGGATGGGTGAACTTTTATTATTCACGTGACGCTTCTTAGAATAGTAACCAGTCGGTCTTCATCCGCATAGATAATTTGAGATCAATATTTACTTTCTTCTTTGATATTATGTTAACATAATAATAATCTAAAGTATCACTAAGAAAAGTTGAAAAGTGTTTGTATTTAAAATTAAATTATTCAAAGAATTTAATAATATTATTATGTGAAACGTCAAACGACAGGTGTTGATGTTGCTACTAAGTTCGCACCGCTCACTGATGCGGAATATACGACACCCTCTCTGCCGACACACTTGTACCTACTATAGGCAACTTTCCTGTACCTGGAAAGTACCTGGACACATCTTCTGTACAATTTATTTTGTTGTTTTCTTTTCAAATCAGTTTTTCATGGGGTATTTATTATTTAACAGATACAGCAGACAATGACTGGCAGAATATTTCAGGCCTTCAGCCGTGGAGGGGACCATATCACAAAAAACGTACTAATTTAGATTTAAAGAAAAATATAACTACAGGTAATCTTCCTATACGCGGTAAATACGTATTACGTTCCTACAAAATCACGTGTTGTGCGAAACCATGTTTTATGAGACTAGAAGCCAGTACAAAAAAACAGTAATTTTTCTGAATGAAACATCTCAACTATACCTGTATTAATTTTTTATCTATCATACATAAAAAATAAGCGGTAAAATTTCGGTTATTCCCATATACCGTGTGTTCATCATAGTGCATAACGTATTTTTCTAAATAATTTTAAACAATAATCTCATTGTCGTGTTGTAGAAATAATGTTAGAGATCAGGGAGAAGGTTACTAGCAAATGAGAACCAACATTTTTATTTACTATATTATTTAAGGAAATGAGGAAATAAGGGCTTATTTTTTATTATGTATTTATTATCAATATTTTTTAACTTTCAATGATTTTTTATTATCTTTACTGGTGGTACGACCTCTTTTGAGTCCGCGCGGGTAGGTACCACCACCCTGCCTATTTCTGCCGTGAAGCAGTAATGCGTTTCGGTTTGAAAGGTGGGGCAGCCGTTGTATATAAATATTTGAGACCTTAGAACTTATATCTCAAGGTGGATGGCGCATTTACGTTGTAAATGTCTATGGGCTCTAGTAACCACTTAGCACTAGGTAGGCTATGAGCTCGTCCACCTGTCTCAGAAATAAAATAAATAAAAAATTACTACAAATTCAGTGCGTCTACACTCTACGTATGCAGAAAATGTATGATTTCGATAAAAAGTAACGTGTTGTGAGGCGGATAAAATCGTGTTACAGCGAAAGCCTAGCGTAGCGTGCAAGCCGACTTGCATGCAATTAATTGCAAGCTCGGTTGGGTGGACCAAGAACCTTGTATTAGTGTGAGTGGAATGAAATACAATAATAACATGCATTACCTATACGTTTGTTATTTAATTTACATAAAAAAAAACCTTACAATATAATAAGATCTAATTTATATTTTGTTGTTAGGTTTATTTAATAATAGTACATACTTAACACTAAATAGTAGTTAAGTACTATGAAACCACATATTTTAAAAACAAGATGATGGTGCTAGGTGACAATTTGACACTCATATTTTTTGGGATTTAGAGGGATAAAAAGCGATTGATAGCAAAAGAAGGATTACTTTTTACCCTCGGCCCTAAATGGCTTTATTTGATGGGACCCATTTTGAAACCGCGCAGCTATTTATGTATTTATTAATTAATTAAACGTTCGTAGTCCATAATGAAATTCCATTGCTAAAATATATGCATTACTGAAACTGTTTATCACGTTCTCAAAGAGCTTACTCGCTCGTGATGAATTTTTCTTTTCTTATTGTGTCTCTAAAGATATTCCCTCCCTCAGTGTAAGAAGCTTCTCGCCATGTACCATTCCTGCCTCGCATACAAATTAACTTTCGAGCAACAAGCCGACAAGGTAACCAAGTTGAAAGTGGACTTTTGAATTTTGTACATCTCCTGAGCCGACATTAATGACCCACGGCGCCATTTTGAAGGGCTGTTTTAAGAAAAGGCCGCGTCCGCCCTCGCTTGGGAAGTAATGCATTTTCCTTTATCACCGCGCGGACAGTTTCCTACTTCTCGACGAGGGGACAAGCTTTTACGATTATTGTACTCACATCGTTACAACATGAGATCTGCAATAAAAAAAACACTGGATTCGATCTCACGGACTGTGAACGGTCAATGACGCTGCGAAGGCCGACTCGGTGTTCTATTAAGGAAACATCATTCATTATTAATAGACTTTCATACAGATATTTCGCTTTGATCTCTAATACGGTATCTCCACTATCCGGATTATATTTAAGATTTATCGTAGCAATTTATAAATATATCAAAACGTAATTACGGCGACTAAATTTCGAAACAAGGTGTGCGCGTAAACATCAAACAATATCCGATGATTTTTCGATCTATATTTCAACACTTTTCAACAAGTTTCTATATAAGGGTCAGGTTAAAGTTACAATATAAACAGCGTTGCGACACGCGTCACCAGCGCGGCATTTCAAAGTGATGCAAGTTTAGAAGCCAAACTAAAAATGTCAGATTCGTGTGGCGCATTCGCCTTGAGAGCGGAGTTGTTGTTTGTGCAAGGCGCGCCGAACACCGGAAGACCGGCGGACGCGCACACCGTGAAATAATGCACCACATGTTGAATAATATGGATAATTAATCGCATCGCAGCGAAAGTGCAAGAGTTCCCATACGAACCACGCATGGAAGCAACTTATTATCTATTATCTATATATATAAAAATGAATTGCTGTTCGTTAGTCTCGCTGAAACTCGAGAACGGCTGGACCGATTTCCCTAATTTTGGTCTTGAATTGTTTGTAGAAGTCCAGAGAAGGTTTAAAAGGTAGATAAATATGACAATACTCGGAATTATATAAAAACAAACAATTTTGTTTTTTCTTTGATGTGTCCCCCCCCGTCGGTCTTTTATTTATCGATTGAGGCACTACGAAGTCTGCCGGGTCAGCTAGTTTCATATATTTAATATAACGCACATTAGTACCGTAATAATTGATATCAGTGGTCGACTCACACGCTCAACTCACACGTCTCTTTATTCTCCGCAGTGAAATGTGATATTTATATTAAAGGATCTCTAACAATCGAATTGTCATTCATTTTCCATTGGGTTCGTGAAGCTAATCCTAAAAGTTTTTATTGTACTTATAAGTTTGAAAAAAATATGTGCAGCTTAAATTGAAATCTAACCACAATATCTGCCTGATATTGGCAGAAACGAAATTTGATTGTACGGACGATATGATTTATATGATAAGTTTGTCCAAGTAGACTTGCTGATTGCTTTTCTTGAAAAACGTCATAAAAAGACTTGAAAATTGAGGAAATACTAATCACGCATGATGTCAGTCAGCACTTAAAATAATCATTGTGTTCTACTTTATACGTGTAACTATCGCTTTCAATTGACATATTTAAGCAACGTGTAAAATACCATAATCTCTCGTTACGTCATATTACGAGTAATCTTTATCTATATCTATATATATAAAAGAAAGTCGTGTTAGTTACACTATTTATAACTCAACAACGGCTGAACTGATTTGGCTGAAAATTGGTGAGGTGGTAGCTTAGAATCAGGAGAAGGACATAGGATACTTTTTATCACGTTCCCAAGGGACGTGACATAAAAAGTGGTATAACAAAACGAAACTGATATGGAATAGCAAAACGCAACTGACAGCAAACGTAATATATTCTATGGTTAAATAGAGTAGAATTTTGAAGTTGACCGGTTGATGTGTATGAAACAAACCGTGTGGCGGAACAAAGTTCGCCGGGTCCACTAGTATAAAATATTTGTAAACCAGACTGCGACGAATATTTTTGATGCTTATTCAATATATTATTATTATTTATATTTTACTGTAATATATATGTATGTATATATTTTAGGGCTACGACTCTGTTGTGCCCCTGGCATTGCTGACGACAATGAAGAACGAAAACCACTCGCCATCAAGTGGTTTATATGTGTATTTTATTTATTTTATTTAAGTATTTGTCGTCCGATTCCTCTATAGTTATTATTGATTGATATTTACTATATTGAAATCACCAGTCCTTTTTGTATTTCCAGTTCTTATCGGCAAAGGTTTGCCTGGAAGAGATCGTTCTAAACGATAAGGCCTTCAATTGTTATACTTTTTAATTGCTATTTTAATGTTTGCTCCATATTTTATATTTATCTATCTAAAAACAATACATTATACTTATTTATAATAAAAAACTAGGTCACTTTCGATATCTTCACCGTAACGAAGGCCCGCATCTAATTTTTGCTTTCCCAGCTGAAGTTCACTGACCGCGAACTTTTTATTTATCTTCAAAGATAAAAATGTCCCGATATCAACCGTGTCCAAACTCGGACACAGCTCTAATGGTAATGTTCTCATTTGGCCGTTACGGCCACCGAAAAACAACAATCTAAATATAAACGTTAACATTTCCGGATACAATTTCTCAATGCATATACATATTTTTGGTCTGATGGCTATTTTTGATAAGGAGACATGACAAATCTCGTTTAGATGAAAGTATGATTTGGTCGAGGTCAAAAGAAGAAAAAAAATAGAGTAATCGTGCAGGCGAAAGCGCGCCGACGCAGTTTCAACAGGGCGCACGCTGTAACAACGCAAAAACTTACCTTAAACGATTCGAATTTTTATTACCTTTTAAAACGCACTCGGCTGGTTTTGAGTTTCGAGAATTTTCGCTGAGCTCAAACACTTTACTGGTGGTAGAACTTCTTCAGGAATGAAACCGTGCTTCAGCACGTTCATATGTCCCGAAAAATGTTGCCTTCTATCAAAAAGCGCAAGATAGAAGAATATCTCGGCCACGTGCTCAGGAACGATAGATACATGCTGCTGCAGTTGATAATTATGGGCAAAGTGGACGGAAAGAGACGTGCTGGGCGAAGAAAGAAGTTATGGCTCCGGAATATCCGGGAGTGGACCGGTATTGCCTCCGTCGAACAGCTATTCCGGCTGGCTGCTGATAAAAATGAATATGGAAAGCTAACGGCCAACCTTCAGGATTGAAGAGGCACTGGAAGAAGACGAAGAAGAAAGAAGAAGGACTTCTTGAGAGTCCGCGCGGGTAGGTACCACCTCCCTGCTTATTTCTGCCGTGAAGCAGTAATGCGTTTCGGTTTGAAGGGCGGGGCAGCCGTTGTAACTATACTGAGATCTTAGAACTTATATCTCAAGGTGGGTGGCGCTTTACGTTGTAGATGTCTATGGGCTCCAGTAATCACTTAACACCAGGTGGGCTGTGAGCTCGTCCACCCATCTAAGCAATAAAAAAAAACCTAATATTCTCATGATAGACATTTTTATTTTTAAACGTAATTCCTAGAGATCGTCTCGTTTAACATCGGCTCAGTTTAACGGATGTCAATGCTCGGTCATGAGTGAAGCGACGTCCAAATCGTCCGTTACAAGAGGATTTCACTAGAAAGCATCGACGACACTAGACACCATCGCCACAAGATCTGTTAAAGCCGTAAATCTCGACAAAGTGAAAAGCAAACATTCAAGATGATGCATCGCTTCGGACGTTAATAATACTCTCTAATTTAATATTGCGTTGGAGCCGTCAATGTGTTGATATTACGCGAATATAACGAACATACCATGTGTACCGTAAAATAAACATATAACACAAATAAAACAGCCGTTATGTCCGGCATCGAACGCAATAACAATCGAAGACCCTTTGCCGTTAGTGGGATAATAATTATCGCATAGTTTTCTGTTTATCTATGCCCCGGAGAACATCCTCAAGTAATGGTTGTGTGCCAAAGAAAAAAAAAGAAAAAGGAAATTACTAAAGCATTTCTTCGACAAATGCTTTCCATGAAAATCAATTTAGTACATTTTTTATTAATCGCGTTTCTCGATCCCTCCGGATTTTTTTTTTTCGATTACTGTTTATAATAATCTTAACTTACTAGAGGTCCCGCAGTAGTTGAAATTCGACTATAATTAATTGGAATTGTAAGTTTGTACACTATTACGATTGTATTTTCAACGCCAAGACTACACTATAGAAAAATATTAATAAAGATAAAACAATATTTAATCTATTCTCAATTTGACCACAGGCGTCAAGAACATAAGTTTGACAATAAATAAATAGTATGCGCATGCATGTGTGTGCGTCAAATACATGTTAGTGTGTGTAATGTTTACTTTATTGATTTAACGTATCTTTTATGCATTATTTTAAAAAAATATATAAGCATTGTGCACTTCTTCTCTGTATTCTCTATAAGTGTGGATAATTTCATATTCCTCCGTCCGCGCAATTTTCGTAAAAAGGGATACAAAGTTTTTGCTTCACGTATTAATATATAGATTAGCGGTAGTTTAACTAAATCGATATTTATGACAAAAGCGGAATATACTTAATCAATATTCATGACATGGCATGTTCGAGCGTTTAATTAATGTACTTGCGCGATTACGATTCGCAGAGACTTTCTTTTAATTGGTTGATTTATGCAGGTCGGTAGTAAAATTGTGTGTGTTTTGTTTTTGTTGCAGCGTACCGGTTAGTTGCACGGGCGTCGAACTTACGGCACCGCGGACGTGACCTCCGCCCGACATGCACAAACGGATACCCTTATTATTCATAACGCGAACCCTTGCCCTTGTGTGAATGCTGTTTCATATCTAAGAAGGAATTAGCGAGTGTCCCTGGAGGATATACCACAGCCTGACTCTGTAGGTAGCTTCGGATTTCAAATGCAAGAATTCTGCTACCACCCACAAGTATATGTTATAAGTATATGTTTACTAATCTATACTAATATTATAAAGAGGAAAGATTTGTTTGTTTCGAATAGGCTCCGAAACTACTGGACCGATTTGAAAAATTCTTTTTCCATTAGAAGCCGACATTGTCCCTGATGAACATAGGCTACTTTTTTTATTTATTTTTTAATATTTTTTTTTGGTTTCATGTGTGTTTTAATGTTTCCGAAGCGAAGCGAGGACGGGTCGCTAGTAACTTATATTTTGATATTGTAGAATTATTTGATTAACTAATATGACATATCTAAATGTGAATATTGTGTAGCTTTTTGTTTGTTCGTCTTGTATTCATTCGTGCATTGTTTATTCGATTGAATTGAATATTAGTACATTCATTGGCGCTTCTAGAACTAAATTTCCAAATGGTGTCGCGTGAGTTAAACAAATGGATATATTTCATATATTTAACATGGCATAAAGTATGAAGAACGTATACATAATACACGAACGAAAAAACAAAGCCAAATAAATTAATATATTTACTTTTATTACACAGTCACGGTTAGGTGTGGCAGGATTTCATTAGTATATCATTACATAGTAGAAGATAAAAACTTTATAAAATCAAAATATTATTTTATCACTCAGGTCTTCTTATTGTTATCAAAACGAAAGGACGCTGCGATTATATTTAAAATTGGCCATATCAGATGCTTACCAGCATTAAGATAACCTAGAACCATCCTGAATAGCATCTTTTAGCAAAGCAAAAAAAATGGAATTGTTTTTTTTTTGAGTTAGGTACTACCTACTAAATTTTGTCACCCCATTTATGAAACACTTACGGTTTTAACACTATAAACAAAGTGTCATTAAAAGTTTTTTTACACATACATCGCTATCGTTTCTCTCCTGTAGGACCGGATTTTGAAAAAATACCTCTTCTTTATAACTCTAAAATTTAGAGCAATAATACATTTTGTAAGACACCGTTTTGCTCCAAATGAGATTACACGATGTTAATGAAGAAGTTAATCTGTGCATATAATTTTGCTGTCTTAAAAATTATTTGCAATGGGTGTTGTGTTTCATAATTGTAATATTTTACTTGAAAGCCATTCAAGCCGTGCAACTGACATTGCCAGATAACGTCAAGTGGCTGAAAAGTCGAAGGACACTGGACTTTAGCAACTGGGTATAAAGCATTAATTTAATAGAAACACAATCTCAAAGCAGACGCTGCTCTAAGCGTAACAAATATGTTGCAACGAATCTGCTCATAGTCCAGAGTTGAGACCACACAATGATACAATTCAAAAAAAACTTTACACAATATCTTTGATGGTGTTGTTTAAAATACAAAACGTAATTAACTAATACGATACATTTAATTAGACATTAGCATATTATGATAAAAACATATTTATATCTCTCCCACGGTGTACGATTGTTTTATGATAATTAATTATGCAACGAAGCGAGAAAATTTCCAATTAGTTTATTCGATCGCATTCGGTAGGCAGCGGCTTGGCTCTGCCCCTGGCATTGCTGAAGTCCATGGGCGACGGTAACCACTCACCATCAGGTGGGCCGTATGCTGGTCTGCCTAAAAGGGCAATAAAAAAAACATTAGGTACCTACTCGTATAACCATAAATATATTTACAAAACAACATATATATTCTAATATACTTGTTTCGATTTAATTCAGTGTGCGTCAAATCCTCACGAGCAAAGACAATAACTTCGTATAAATAAAACAAGCTCGAATACTAAGGGGTCAGATCCGGGTTAATCATGTTGGTAAAGTGTCGAGGCGCATCACCCAACACAAATCAGCGGTAATTTATTAGTGAAGCATTTAGCGTAACGACATCACATACATACACGAAGTGTGTTTGTTAGTCCCAACTTTAATGAAATTAGGTTACCGAGAGAAGCATTACGATTATTTTGTTTACTAAAAAAAAAGTACAATGAAGCAGATTTTGTGGAGATACGTGTCCAATGATCGGAATTGATCGATATCATTTTTTTGTTTATACTTTATTTTATACAAAAAAACAGATTTGAAACAAATCTAAGTGATATCATGTACGAGTCGAGCTCAGTCCGCTCATGAATTTTCTTCCAGAAAACCATTAGTGCAGATAATTAGTATCTTTATGTAAATATAAAGAAAAAGTGAAAGAGAAATTTAGCCGAATTGAATTATTGAAATTAATTTGAAAAGTCTATCTAAATCGTACTCTTTTAGATAGTTTAATGATCTTTCTTCATGATTAAAAAAAAACCTTATTCATACTACTAGTCCCTAGTCGAACTAAGCTTTAGCCATACATAAAGAGATTTATATACCCTTTTTTATTACTTAGATGGATGAACGAGCTCACGGCCTACCAAGTGTTAAGTGGTGGCCGGAGTGTTAAGTGACATTGACAACGTAAATGTCGTCTTCCAGCTTGAAGTCTCAGTTTTACAGTACGGTTCCTATATTTGATTGCATAAATTATTCTTTATTTAACGGCCAACATTAATGACACATTTAACTGAGGTTTAAATAATGTTGAGGAACGAATATCGCTATTTCTCTCGTACGGCCGCCATTTTGTGACGATGACATCATGAGGCATATATGCATTTTTTTTCTATTTGCAAATTATTGGCATCGTCAAATTTAAAAGGTAACTAACTGGTCATTTCTAACCAGCTTAAAAAAAAAGGATTAACGTTTTCAAATACGTTAAATAAAATCACTATTTCACAAATCAATTTTTAATTTTATGTCTTTTCTTATATCGAACCAATCGACCAAGATATAAGATTATTACATTTGTATAACAGTTTTTTGTATAAATTTCATCCTAAAATGATTGCACAAATAATACTACTAAATAAATAAATACATCACGTTTTGAAGTATTGGAATCATGGATGTTCATTGTAATCGATCCAAAATGTGTCTATTTCAAGGCAAACGTTCCTTAAACCACATCAATATTCAATAAAATCAGAAATAAGAAATTTTATTAGTCATTTCCCGTCTAGCGTTCCGAGTCAGAACATAAATAGACGAACGAATCTGCTCATAGTCCAGAGTTGAGACCACACAATGATACAATTCAAAAAAAACTTTACACAATATCTTTGATGGTGTTGTTTAAAATACAAAACGTAATTAACTAATACGATACATTTAATTAGACATTAGCATATTATGATAAAAACATATTTATATCTCTCCCACGGTGTACGATTGTTTTATGATAATTAATTATGCAACGAAGCGAGAAAATTTCCAATTAGTTTATTCGATCGCATTCGGTAGGCAGCGGCTTGGCTCTGCCCCTGGCATTGCTGAAGTCCATGGGCGACGGTAACCACTCACCATCAGGTGGGCCGTATGCTGGTCTGCCTAAAAGGGCAATAAAAAAAACATTAGGTACCTACTCGTATAACCATAAATATATTTACAAAACAACATATATATTCTAATATACTTGTTTCGATTTAATTCAGTGTGCGTCAAATCCTCACGAGCAAAGACAATAACTTCGTATAAATAAAACAAGCTCGAATACTAAGGGGTCAGATCCGGGTTAATCATGTTGGTAAAGTGTCGAGGCGCATCACCCAACACAAATCAGCGGTAATTTATTAGTGAAGCATTTAGCGTAACGACATCACATACATACACGAAGTGTGTTTGTTAGTCCCAACTTTAATGAAATTAGGTTACCGAGAGAAGCATTACGATTATTTTGTTTACTAAAAAAAAAGTACAATGAAGCAGATTTTGTGGAGATACGTGTCCAATGATCGGAATTGATCGATATCATTTTTTTGTTTATACTTTATTTTATACAAAAAAACAGATTTGAAACAAATCTAAGTGATATCATGTACGAGTCGAGCTCAGTCCGCTCATGAATTTTCTTCCAGAAAACCATTAGTGCAGATAATTAGTATCTTTATGTAAATATAAAGAAAAAGTGAAAGAGAAATTTAGCCGAATTGAATTATTGAAATTAATTTGAAAAGTCTATCTAAATCGTACTCTTTTAGATAGTTTAATGATCTTTCTTCATGATTAAAAAAAAACCTTATTCATACTACTAGTCCCTAGTCGAACTAAGCTTTAGCCATACATAAAGAGATTTATATACCCTTTTTTATTACTTAGATGGATGAACGAGCTCACGGCCTACCAAGTGTTAAGTGGTGGCCGGAGTGTTAAGTGACATTGACAACGTAAATGTCGTCTTCCAGCTTGAAGTCTCAGTTTTACAGTACGGTTCCTATATTTGATTGCATAAATTATTCTTTATTTAACGGCCAACATTAATGACACATTTAACTGAGGTTTAAATAATGTTGAGGAACGAATATCGCTATTTCTCTCGTACGGCCGCCATTTTGTGACGATGACATCATGAGGCATATATGCATTTTTTTTCTATTTGCAAATTATTGGCATCGTCAAATTTAAAAGGTAACTAACTGGTCATTTCTAACCAGCTTAAAAAAAAAGGATTAACGTTTTCAAATACGTTAAATAAAATCACTATTTCACAAATCAATTTTTAATTTTATGTCTTTTCTTATATCGAACCAATCGACCAAGATATAAGATTATTACATTTGTATAACAGTTTTTTGTATAAATTTCATCCTAAAATGATTGCACAAATAATACTACTAAATAAATAAATACATCACGTTTTGAAGTATTGGAATCATGGATGTTCATTGTAATCGATCCAAAATGTGTCTATTTCAAGGCAAACGTTCCTTAAACCACATCAATATTCAATAAAATCAGAAATAAGAAATTTTATTAGTCATTTCCCGTCTAGCGTTCCGAGTCAGAACATAAATAGACGAACGAGGAGATTGATAAAGGAAACGTTATAGAAAAAAGGAAACCGTTTACTCACTCAATACATTTCAGAAAATCAAAAAAGTTATCTACGTTTATTACGTAAAATTTTCGTAATAAAGCGGAAATGCAAAAATGTAAAGTAAAAGAGATTTATTAATATACTTACTACCTTTCTAAAGTATTTTTATTGAACTTGATGTTATTTAATAAAGCTTAACAATAACGCGTCCGTCACTGAAAGAGCGTATCAATATCGCTTATGTGTATGTAAGTATATTAGTATGTATTGTATGTAAGTGTGTATATTAGTTAGCTATATATTTCATATTATATGTAAACGGTATATTATATCTGTCTATTATATGTATATATTTTCTATATTAATGTATTGTCTTTAGTACACCGCAACATACCTGCTATATTTTTATATTTTCCAGAATTTCTGTAAATTAAACGGTTGTCTGAAAGAGATCGCTTTTAGCGATAAGACCGCCTATTGTACAAATGTATCTGCTTTTTGACTGTTTTTTGAATGTAAATTGTGTTTTGGTGTGCAATAAAGTGTATTCTCTCTCTCTCTCTCTCTCTCTCTCAATATCGATCAACAATTACTTGACTTCTATTATGTGTGCGTTTATTAATAACTAACAAGGCCGTGACGAGTCCATAGACATAAATGCCACAACCCATTTTGATATACGTCAAAGTCACAGTTGCTTTGAAATAACACGGCTCTCCCGCCCCTTAAACCGGAACGCATGCTTTAAATGTCAGTAATAAGTAGCACTGCGACACGCTTCTGTGCGGGCTCGGAACATTTTTTTTCTATAAGCTGATAGCCTTGAGAGGCTATTTCAGCGTAACGTAATTTCAGTAGGTGAGCTCACGGGGCTCAAACCGGAGTGATGCTAACACCTGACCCTAGCAAGAGCAGTGCTTCGCAGAATCTACCACTGGGTCGGAAACGCGACCCACTGAGCAGATCCGGCGAGAAACTCAGTGGGCTGTGTCTGTGGGTTAATTCCCTCGTCGAGCCCTTCGTCGCAAGCGACGGGTTCGATAAGGACGGTGACCGGTGATTGTGGTACCTAAAAGCACCGTCAATGGATCGGGAGGATCCGTAATGACGTGTTTTGGGCGACGTCGGCTGTTTATCATTCGGTCTACAGGATCGGGTATGTAGTTTCCAGCGGCCACGACAAGAGGGTTCTTATGTCGTGCCGCCTTCTCAAAGTGGCTCGGAACATCCTATCCTACCGTAACATTGATGGAGCCCGCACAATAAGGTATAACAGCAGCTTACGTAACAATAGTAACAAACTCAATGTGCCACCGCAGAAACTTATTTATCAATGACACGACTGCGACTATATAGTTAAATTTTGGCTAGGTAGGACCTCTTGTGAGTTCGCACGGGTAGGTGCCACCACCACCCCGCCTATTTCTGCCGTGAAGCAGTAATGCGTTTCGGTTTGAAGGGTGGGCTAACCGTTGTAACTATACTGAGACCTTAGAACTTATATCTCAAGGTGGGTGGCGCATTTACGTTGTAGATGTCTATGGGCTCCAGTAACCACTTAACACCAGGTGGGCTGTGAGCTCGTCCACCCATCTAACCAATAAAAAAAAAAGATATAAAATTGCGATTCGCGCTTTGAAAGGACCAAGCCCGCATATATCACCGGTGATTGTACTGTATATCAAATTAATATGATTAATGTACGTTCATTGAATTGTGATTGCGGGCAGGACGGCGCGGCGCGTAATATCACGCTCAGCTCACACAGTCACCTTGTCACTCCTTATTCGTAGTTTGTCAACAAAGAAGTTGAATGTCATAGCCGAAGCGATCGAATTCAGTTGCTTATTAAAATGTAGCCGTGTGTATAAAACAAGTGAAACCGGGTTTCACTTTGCTGCGAATATCATGTTTTTTTTTTTTTATGATAGAGAGAGTTAAACTTTGAGTATTGCACGATAAAATACAAAAAAACATTCCAATTTGTGCATTGTTCTTATCGCTGAAGACGTTCGAAAATTTTTAAAAAGATACTTTTATGTATATTGCATTGTTCTATTATTAACAATATTTAAAGAGATAAATACATTTATTAAGATTTATAGATATATATACCAACAATTTTTATATAACATACAACAATTGGAACCAATTATTGAAAAAAGCTACGATACTACGCCGCCGCAAATGAGTGAATTTCTCGCCGGATCTTATCAGTGGGTCGAGATTCCGATCCAGTGGTAGATTCAGCGAAGCACTGCCCTTGCTATTGCAAATTCAAGCAAATTCACCAGGCTGAGCTCCGTGAGCTCGCCTAAGCGTTCGGTGAAACTAGTATAAACCCTGGAGGGCACTAGGATAGGTCGGCAAAAAATGCATACTAGAATATTAATTGAAAATATCATCAATCATCAACACTATACAATTTTGATGAGATATTAACGTATCTTGTTATTCTTAATAATCTTAATGTGATAGTTGTGATAATAAAAAAAAAACAAGAATATTACTAAAGCTTTCATTTCAGTAAGCATTTATAACAATTTAATGTTTAACAGTTATAAAAAAATCTACAAGCAGCTATGTAAATAAACTCGGCAATAGAAATTAAATTCCAAAATTTTCTTAATATGTCTAAGGCTTCTATGTTAATTAATGTAAATGATCTGTTTTATAGGCGTATTCAGACTATCTGTATTTGTAAAGTTGGTATTTTCTGAAATAACGGTAACGTACAATTCAGATTCGACTACCAGTTCAGCGAGTTTGTTAAACGTTGCCATAAAACCACTCATCACACGTGATTATATAAGGCGAGTTCGTTACTACACTTTTTTATCTATATATTAATACGTGAATCAAAAACTTTGTATCCCCTTTTACGAAAATTGCGCGGACGGAGGAGTATGAAATTTTCTACACTTATAGAGAATATAGAGAAGAAGTCCACAATGCTAATATTTTTTTAAAATAATGCATAAAAGATACATTAAATCAATAAAGAAAACATTACACTAGATACCATGTATTTGACGCACACACGCATAATATTTATTGTCAAACTTTTGTTCTTGACGTCTGTGGTCAAATTGAGAATAGTTTAAATATTGTTTGTCTTTATTAATATTTTTTATAGTGTAGTCTTGGCGAAATTTGTGATTATAGAAGTATAAAATACAATCATAATAGTGTACAAACTTACAATTCCAATTAATTATAGTCGAATTTCGACTACTGCGGAACCTCTAGTAGAAACAAAGCGGTATTTAGATTTACTTGCTGAGTAGTCGAATCCACTGCCGGCGTCCATAGAAATTAAGAATTGAATAAGTAAATTGAGGTAACATCGAAAGCTTATTTATTTCCTTCAAAACGGAACGCATTTTTACTTCGCTACAGAAATAGGCAGGATGGCATAAAAATATGCAAAACTTCGCATTTGGATACAATTAGGTCAATTTCAAACTGTCGGACGAAGATATCGTATATCACCGCGATCGATATTAATTAAAGGCGTTCAAACAATGGTACCATTATTCGCCGGCGGGACAGCACGATTTGCTATTTTCACTGATCCTGCAAAGCCTTCTCACGATCTATACCGGCATGTTTGACAATTCTACAATATTCCATATCTATACATATTTATATCAGATTCTACAAATTTATTTAAAATTGAGTATTCAACAACTCAACAACATTTACGTCATTAAATTAATTAACGCGCCGTGCAAAACATACCGAAATTATTTAGGTCTATAATGATCTAACTGGCATACGAGGCACGTTTCGATAATCACGGCACATAAAATCGTTATATACAACATTCACTCGTGTTTGATCCCGTTAGTTCGTCGACCCAAATATCTCTACAACTCGCATCACAAATGCACATGAAACATATTGCCAATCATTACGAGCACGTTAGTGATCAAGAAAAGTAAACGCGTTCAGTTTGTAGTTTATTTTTTTGTTGCGTGACAATAATAACGTAAGATATAGACGCTTGCAACGTTTCTCACGATCTCAGCAACCGAGCCCAGACATTACTGCGATAGACATAATCGGAGTCTCGCCACAATTTCTATGAATTGCCATATTGAGATTAAGTGGTTATTATCATGTTATATTTGCGGAATAAATGGCATTTATCTCGTAAATAGGAAAGAGGCAACGAGAATGATGATATCATTTGTTTGCGGCGATACAGCACTAGTAGTACATCACGACTATTAATGGTTGTTTCACTTTCATTGCTTTGCGTTTCTAAATTTATGTGTGACCGTGCAGTAAATTGAATTAAGTGAATTGATCGTTAACCAATGTAGATACATTGAGTATAGAGAGTTGATTAAGTCAGTGTGAAGTATGACACCTACTGACGATGTGAGTCAGCGTGCGCACATCTGGTGTTATGCAAGAATCGGCAACGTTGTGAAACACAGTCATCAAGTACTGTGATAGAACGATCAGGGTAACGAAAGGCACAACTATAATTTTTAACATATACCTATCAATCTGTTAGGCTTTGATGATCCATTTATACTTAAACTTGTATCGAAGTAGTCGTGGCCTAAACGATAAGACGCCCGGTGTATTTGTATAGAGCGATGCGACTGGGCCGGTGTTCGAATCCCGCAGACAAGTGCTAATTATTTTAATGAAATACAGTCAAAACCGTTTACTGCGACATCGTTTAATACAACATGCCGGTTATAATAACCAAGAACAAAGGTCCCGGCTGAATGCCATATGACCGCCTTATTAAAAATATTGCTTTCCACGACATTGGTAATAACGACATACCTCATAAAACGACCACATTTAACTAATGTTTCGGAGAATTAGATCTGTTAGAACGACCGGCTAAGCTGTATTGTAAACAATTTGAATAGGTATCCACATTTGTCTTCAATGGCTATTAAAATCAGGAAAGAAAACAATAGGATATAATTTAGTGTAGGGTCTTTTCTAATTCTTAAAAACAAAACACGTGCATGCGGTGGTCAAAGCCCGCTTCTTCATATCTCTTCATTTAGTTTGTTACTTATCTATACACAAGACGCACCAAAACTTTGTGGAGTTATTCGTGAAACTTTCAAAATGTCGCAAAGAAAAAGAAAACAAATTAATATTGAAGAAAAATCGCGTATTATGTAAATATAATTTTCTAATAATTCCCTATCGATTTGTTCGTACTTGCACAATACACATTAAACATCACCGGTTGTTACGACTATCGGTTTTTACGACTGAATATGAGCAGTCCCTTCGATGTCGTTATAACAGATTTTGACTGTACGTATTTAGCACATGTACACGAATGACTTCCACGATCAAGGAATAACATCGTGTAATAAAAACCAAACTTGCACTTGCGACTTAGAACTCTTGTCTCAAGGTGGGTAGCGGTATTTAGGTTATTGATGTATATGGCCTTCGGAAACCTATTAACATCAGGTGCGCGTGAGCTTTTCCAACGATCTAAGCGAAACCATATCCAGTTGCATTCGTTTTGTTTAGATTAAAAGTTTTAACTACTTACAATAATTACAAAATTAAACGCGATGATGCAAAAAGCATAGGATTTTTCTAACTGCAGAAGCAAGAACAAACATTAAAAACTATTTAATTTTCATCGTGGAGTTTATATTCGGGACTGTATACTATCAACACGGGCCACGTGGACTCTTTGAACTATTGTTTTGATCCGTAAATACTTCTTCAAGAGGTACGATAGGATAGCGAGAGCAAAGCGAACGTGTTCATTGCGTTTGGCAACGAGCGTGAAATGTGGGGCGACGCAACTGAGCCGATCACCAGATCGATACTTGATACGAACATCGCGCTCTGAATGTCGTGCTGACCGAATTCAATAGATAAAAAAGAAAAAAAAACTTTAAAAACGTTCCAAAAAGAATGCTCGTCACTGATATTATCGCAGCCATAAGCGGCTATGATCGAGCACCGCAAAGGAATAAATGATTCGTTGAGTGCGATGAGTCAGCTTACGTTCGTCACAATGTGGATACCAATTAATCTTTATTCCATACCATATAGGTTTGCATCGTGAACGCTCGTGTCAATACATGCTGCCGAAATAATTAACAGTCATTCATTAATTTAATATTTACAAGACGTAGCCTTAAGTCGAATACGCAATAGGTATGTTTGATAATGGAATCTTTCACAAGTAAACGCAGTTTTATAAGGTTCTTATACATTATATGTATATTAAAAACACTTATGATGATTCTCTTCACTTATATACATATATGTATCATGACTTCGAAAATTAAAGTTTTTTTTTCAATAAAATTTTCAAATTATTTTAATCTTATAGTAAAATATAGTTTAATCACGCAGATAATATAAAGTATGTTGATAAATAAACTAACGTTTCCAAGATCAAGGTTTTATCATTGTTAACACGACGCACGGCGCGCTGACGTGATCTGGGTCCTTACAATACGTATCAATTGCTCTGTACATACTAACGACACAAGGCGACACCACTAACTACACTTTCACTTTCTTCGGATTTTCTTTAATACGGATTCTGAACGAAATATAGGTTGTTTTACTTTTAAGAAACACTTTCACGACAATGATACTTACACATTATGCTACCATTAAAATACCCTAACATAAGAAGTAATGAAATGAAAATAATATTTAGATGTCGATCGCGTAATACCCGTGATTTGAAACAATCATGTTTTTTAAAGAGAAATTTCACTTCAATCGTTAACAGTCACGCGAACACTCGCAAACAATTTGTTAAAATATATTTTCTTTTTTATTTTATGTATAGATTTCGCCGAGTTAATTGCCCAATTAATTGATGATTTTAGTTACCATTTAAAAATGTCTCTTTAGTGTTCGTTTTGATAATTGTAACTTTACATCTATTTTAACTGACATAAAAGCTTTTAGAGGAAGTCTGAAAGTGGCACCTGTGACAAAGAAGTTGAGAAGTGCGCGTTTGGGATGGTATGGACATGTGATGAGACGAAATGAAAATGAGGTTTGTAAGAGAGTGTTAACTATGAATGTGGAAGGATATAGAGGAAGAGATAGATCTAAGAAGAAATGGATGGATTGCGTGAAAGACGATATGTGTAAGAGGGGAATGAGCGAAGAAATGGTATATGATAGAAGAGTATGGAAGGAGAAAACATGTTGCGCCGACCCCAGGTGACTGGGAGAAGGGCAGGAGAATTATGACAAAAGCTTTTAGTCATAAATTAAGTTCATAAGTATTAATAATTAAAATTTAGGTTACCTTGTGCAATGTGAATGTTACCAAAGAGTTACTGTTGTAAATCTTTCTTTTAGATACAACTAGCGACCCGCCCTCGCTTCGCTTCAAAAACTGTAATTTATTATTGATTTCTCCACTATTTAATGGATGTTATTATACATATAAACCTTCCTCTTCAATCACTCTATCTATTAAAAAAAAACACATCAAAATCCGTTGCGTAGTTTTAAATATTTAAGCATACATAGGGATATAGGGACAGAGAAAGCGATTTTCTTTTATAGTATGTAGTGATATGTGAGTTCTGAGGACTTCTGAAGCTAATTTATTTGAATTATAAAGGCGTGTGCTGTCCGACCTTGGGAACTATTCGGTCGGCTGCACCCGGTTGTTCCGGTCTGAGACTTCAGCTAAACACATTACTACACAGATGTGTTAATTTTTATTACTCAAAAGATTTAATAACGTCGAATTTAATTTAATTGGCACCCAAATAATTTAAGTAACAGACTTAATTTCTTTAGTTGAGATTTGTGGCCAAAGTTATACGTAAATCGATCGAAATTAGTCAATAGGGTTTTATGAAAACCGTAAATTTTCATTGTTATACAATCGACATTATTTGTTGGAGCAAAACTTGTGTGTGCGCTAGATGGTTTGATAGTGCGTGAAAGCTGATTTACATTTTAAGCGGTGTGTTACATCAATAACGCTATTTCATCTAGCTATATATTCCGAGAACAGCTTAATAGTAGTATTACATCACATATTTCGCTAAATTACCCACACAATAAAATATTTGCGGTCATTAATCTTTACCTAACAAAGTCTTGGAAACCGGAAACTCTCTTAGTGAGCCATATTCAGGTTATTGCGATCTTAATTGATTCTGTCATTAACTAATTTTTCTTTTGTTGATCATTTGTTATGAGTTTTCGTTCCACTTTAAATTTAGAAGGAAAATCGTGAGTCGAATTATTTAAAAATAATAATTATAATATCATTAATATTTTACTTTACCTACAAATATGCCGTATAGTATAGAGAAAGTGGAAGTACTTTTTTTATAAATGTATTTTTTTTATCAATTAAAAAATATGCACCAATGGTATCGAGGCCAGCCCTGCCAGCGCGGTCGTAATTTTTTAATGCCCTTCTTGAAAAAGTCCGCTGTACGAGAACCAACGAACTCTTCAAAGGCCTTTTCTCTCGGGTATTGAATTTTTTTCCTGACAAGAAGTTATCCAAACTTTGGAAAAAGTAGAAAACTGTCGGCGCAAAGTCTGGTAAGTACGGTGGATGACGCAAAACTGCCAACCCAAGCTCTTGTAGCTTAGAGAGTGTCTTATTGTGCCGTATGAGGTCGAGCGTTGTCGTGTAGGAGCACGAGCACGAGGGCACGGGCACGAGGACACGAGCGATTAACCAAGATCCGCCTGGCCTTAACGCGTTCGGCGTGCTGGCGATCGTTCAGTTCGTGCGGCACCCACTTATCAAGTTTTTTACCTTGTCAATTTGATAAAAATGGACCAATATCATTTTGATGCTATCATTGAAAGCTAAAGCTAACTCAGCGGTCGATCGAATATCGTGAGTTTCCACTATCGTCTTTAATTAGTTATTGTTGATTTTTATTTTCGGGCGATAACGGAGATTTTTTTTAGATTAAAATTTCCATGTCGGATGCGTTCAAACCAACGACGGAACTCGTATTCGCTAATTACTAGTAATTTTGTGGTGTCCGCATTGTTAAATAGGTACAAATGGAACGAAAACAAAACACTAATCCATAAACAAATGATTTAATTTGAAAATAGAATCCCCCAACTTAAACTTTAAATTAATTTAATTTGAATTTTTTTTTTTTTTTTTTTATGATTGAAGGTTTACTGGTGGCCCGGTGGCCTTTCCAATTTCACCAGGACAGGTGGGCGAGCAAAGGCTCAGCCAGGAGCGGTGGGATTTGCTAACAGCCGCCCGAGCGCCTCCGAAGGAGACCTAACAACTCAAGAGTAGCTGCTTCGCGAATGAATCTACTACCGGATCGGAATCGCGACCAGCTGAGAAGATCCGGCGAGAAACTCAGCGAGCTGATTCATGGGTTAGGTTGCACGGCGAACTCTTTGTCGAGTTCGACGAGTACGGTTACCGAGGTCCCTAAGCCTGCCCCTAGAGCTGAAGGCGTCTAGTGCAAAGGTTATTGGATCTGATGGATCCGTAAGGACGTGTCTAGGGCGTCGACGGTGACTGGCTCCTGCATGATCAGGATTCGGGGAGTAGTCAGCGGCGGCTACGATAAGGCGATTATCATGACGCATAGCCTTATCGAAGTACCGTTCCGACGCTGACTTCATGTATTTCTGTATAGATTCGAGACCCAGGTCGTCGTGTAGGTCAACGTTCCTCACGAACCACGGAGCTCCGACGGCTAACCTGCAAAAGCGGGATTGTAGAGATTGAAGGGTGTCTATGTGTATGCGGGCCGCGTGAGCGAACACCACACTCGCGTAAGTCATGACGGGCCTTATGCAAGTTTTGTAAAGTGTCACCTTGTTCCGAAGGGACATTTTACTCCGCTTACAGATCATGGGGTAGAGTCTACCGAGAATAAACGCGGCACGGTCACGGACTGATTTTATATGCGGGCGGAATGTCATTGATGCATCCAGGGTAACGCCCAGGTACTTGACCTTCCTGGCCCAGGGTATGGATTGACTAAAGAGAGTAATCGGGGGTGAATTTGAATTTATGATTTATTGCCAGCCATACACAAATTATGTTTCAAATGGCCATTATTGTAAAACGGCTACATACTTCATAGGTAAATAAATATCTGTTATTATACACATTCAATAGCTGTCTCTTCGAATAACGCACGAAAGGAACAATTGCAGCTTGAAGTGAAGAGTATGATCGTAAAGTTGAAATAGACATTTTGTATTCCCCTGTTTTGTCTTTCAAAACGAGACCGGTTTAAACATTCACAAAATCATATTCATACTTTGGCTGTATGCAATACTTGTTATACTTTTTGGTCACAACTGTTGTATTCTTCAATCTCTATCGAAACGAATTCAATTGAATAATTTAATTTTCTTATAATTATTCATGTTTACGAATGCATTTAGAAGATTATGTGGGAGGATGTGACGTGCTTAATCACTTAATTGTGAATAAATGAACAAATCAGTTCGACCTCGACCTTCCTCGACCTCTTATGACCACAGATGAAGTCTCGTGAAAACTAATTAAACTTCGACCTGTCCACTCCGATGTCATTGAGATCCAAGATCAAATATCAGCCCATCGAACTATTCATTGAGATTTCGTAAGATTTCGTACCAGGAATTGTAGATAAATTGACTTTATTGCAATATACTAAGACTGTAATTACAATTTGATGCATTAAAATAAAACAGTTTGTAGATGGACAACCAGTGCACTGATGACCTAAGCAAAATAGCTGTTAGGGACTAGATGCGCAAGGCAGAGACCGAAGGGAATGAAGTCCATGTAAGGAGACTCAGTATTGGGTGGACACGGATAGAAGAAGTGAGATTAAATTTTTTATTCACTCATCATCCACCTGGTGTAAGTTTTTACCCAAACCCATAGACGTGTAAACGTCGCATAATATGCAATCACTCGCCATGGCCTACGTGAAGTCGAAATGTCAATTGTATTGTATAACGGGTTTACCATATACATCGTTCGTACGAAGACGCTCGTAAGCACGAGTAAGATACGTAGAACAGGAATGGAACGATGGCACATCAAAAGACACGAAAATACCGGTAACAGAGGATCCATAGAACGTTGTGAAAACTTCAGTACATATTTATATTCATTCAAAAAATATTTTATAGTAAGAAACTCATTCGGCGACAACGGGTTAGTTTATTCAAATTGATATTTACGAAAATAAACCATTGCGAGATCAACATTTACTCATCCTTTATATTAATTTTTTAATTATTTATTGATTTAGTTGCACCAACAAAGTGATCATCAATACAAAACATTGACAAATTTGACAATAAGTACATGACAGATGTCACCTCAATTACTTATAGGTGCAATCTACACAGCTATTAGAAAGCTGACAACATCTTGATATTAGAAAAGTGAAAAATAATTCTTTAAACATTATTGTTAAGAGAAAAAAATTATTTACTTTTGTGCATTATTTTGTTAGAATTTTCTTTCTATGCTTCGATTACCTCTTCAAACATTGATAATTAAATTATATTTTAGATAATTAAACAAAAAACGAAACACGTACAACGGCATCGATTATAAATTCGTTATTAGTGTATTTGGTCATTCCATATAACCTTCAATCATAATAACTATTAAAATTACAAGGAAATTAAATATTCAAACTATTTGAATATTTCATTAAGTAAGATCCATATTTGAGGAATCCAAACAGGGTGGAAGTCAGAAAACCTACAGAACGCAAAGGAGTACCTTATACGTGTAATAATATCCCATGGGTTTGTTAATGCGGCTTTAACCACAGTTTTCGAGACAACCGGCATTAACCCACACGTGTAATGGCCATACATAGGTGACGTTAAAATTAAAAATGTTGTTAAAACATACGATATAATTCACAAATTAATTATTAATATAACTACGCATCACTGATATAGAATTAACAACAAAACTTGTTCCTTCCAAACGATGGCATCATTTATGAGTCACGATTTATGTGAGCATGGAGGATCTCGTCTCTAGTTTTGTTTACAAACACGACCTCAGAATGATACACTAATCATCTTCCGAACTACAAATTCATCGAACGCAAAACAACGACAAGTATGAACTTTATGGATATTAGCTCAAAAAGATTATTAGTTAGTTTGGTTGTTTCTATTGTTCCATCGATTCTCTCACGTCGTCAATGGTTTATATCGAATCAGTGGCATTAACAGCAGTAACCTAATTTTCATTACTCTCGCAGTCCATAATATATGTTGTACGAACTCATACACGAAGCGTAGCAGCGTCTGTTACGCTTTGTAATTTATTCTAATTTCCCAAGAGACTAATGATATCCTTAAAAGCTATTTCGGTTTCCAGCACCGGTAGCGTGTCTCGAGACAGTAAATGCGTTACGTCTTTAAAGTATTAATTCGTTTTCGACTTGACTATTAAATTCCGGAATACCAAAACTTTGCTAATAAACTTTTTTATTGTTTTTATTGTTATATTGTGTGAACGAATTCGTTAATTAAATTATAGTTTTTATATGTTTAATATTGTTTTTTTATGTAAGGGTTGCTGGTGGCCCTGAGGCCTTTCCAGTTTCACCAGAACAAGTGGTCGAGCACAGGCTCAGCCAAGAGGGGTAGGATTTGCTTACAGCTACCCAAGCGCCTCCAGAGGAGACCTAACAACACAAGGACAGCTGCTTCGTGAATCTAACACCGGATCGGAATCGCGACCCGCTGAGAAGATCCGGCGAGAAACTCGGCGGGCTGATGTTAAGCTTATGTTGCACGTTGCACGTCGAACTCTTTGCCGAGTTCGACGAGTACAGTTTCCGGGGTGTTTAATATTATTCTTACTAGTCCTCACACCAATAATTTATAAAATTTTATTAATTTTATAATACTTAATAATAACTAAAATTAATAAATAATAATTAAATTTATTTTTAATATACCTATTTTAAAAGATGAAATTGATTGTTAGTTCAATTTCTTATTTATGTACTTGCTTTCTTTTTTTAGTTTTTAAACTACATACACATATGTTGTTTTTTATAGATACATTTTAAAGAATAGTTCACACCGAATAAACTGAAGGTAGGCTGCGTCCGCCAGACGACCTCATCGCGACTTCATTGTGGACTGGACCGTAGCTCATGAAATATTTACGCATGACTCTGAAAGGCCTATTTTATGCAGTCTATAGGGGGACCTGCACTGCATTCAGTATCCGTATTGTCCTGTACATTGATAAGCTAGACTTTTTTACGTCTATCAATTGCGGCTTTTATAGCATGTCCTTCTGTCTCTTATAATTCGAAAAACTTGACAATTTTATCTTACATTACGCTGCTTTCGGAACCGGTCAGTTCAGGCTTAAGAAAATTTAAATACAATACGCAAGATCCTGTTATGTAAAATCTCCATGCAGAACGTGGTATTGTTAATCTTTTTTTTTTGGGGCAAGGGTTGATTATGCTGATAACTGGCCGGTAATATTTTTTATTGAATTTATCTTGGGTGACGCTTTACAATTGAACTGACTTAAACCGGTTTGTGCAGTTACGTGCACACATACAATTTAGTAGGCTAATTTTAGTGAATTTGTTGTTAAGGGAACTAAACCAGTTAAGCTACAACTTAGTGGAAAAGGGGACAGATAGTGGGATTGTTTAATTGGAACGACGCTCTTCGACATACCACCCCACAGTCCCACAAAATCCGCAGAATTAACCGAAAGTAATTCTTGCTTCCTGTGATTTGAATTATGAATAATGCATTTTAAAACAATGCGAAACTTATTGCTGATGTTGCATAATACCTCCATGCTTTTATATGATGATAATATTTAATAGTAAGCCAAAGAAATCCTTGATCTTCGTTATTCCAACAGAAGACTTTATCTGCCTTTAGATTTTAATCGACTAGTTCAATCATAATCTTTATCTTTAGCAAATGGCAATGGAGATACATATAAACCAATGCATCAGCGCTTATGCCATCAGACTTTATGCTTCTAATTTCTTCTTTTTATCTACTTTTTGGTTTATTTATCTATTTATTTATTTACTACTCAATTAATCCGGTTTTTTGGATATTTTTACATAATTCGTTGTTTTTTGTCTTTTACGAAGATTCTTGATCTTTCTAGGCTTCTAGAAAAAATATCCAAGATCGATGATAGGATAGAAATACGATTTGAAGGTATCAAATATGTAATTTGGGTTACCGATCCGACGTCGTAGCTTTATACGTAGTTATTATGAATACAAGACATTCAATATTTGTGTATATTACACTCCTACACACCATTACTTCTCATCGCAATTTTTTTATAGTACTTAAATAACGGATCGGACAGGTAGAAGACGTAACAATCATATTATTTTATTTAATAATAATATTAATTCATGATTTAAAAAAATGCAGTTAAGTTAAACAATTCTTATTTATGTTATTCATGGGCGAGTTTGGTCTACGCTTTACCGAAGTAGGTAGATAATGTAGGTATGCAAGTATCTACTGGAGATAACAATATGGTTATTGCTTATGAACGAAAATAGATCGTAAGCAATACTACCCTAAACGATCAATGCTAGCTAGCGTTTGATCAATAAGTAGTTAACTTTTCCATGAGAAACCTTTTCGACATTAGATTTTAACATTTTGTTGTCACGGGTAGCAGCAATATTAATGCATATTTTATTTTTAAAGACTTTGGATGTACGTTTGTAAACTCTCCTCTCCACAATGGCTGAACCAATTGTAATATTTTAGAATTGAATGGTTTATTGAAGGATAAACCGTATCTTTACTTCATTCAAATCAGTTAAAAATTAAGAGATAAGATTTATCGAAAATTATAAAATGTGAGTGAATTTTCACGTACACATGTTAAAATATAATACCAAATGCGAATATATTTAAAAATATACTCAGGCACCATTAAGTATGTAAGGTCAAAAAAATACACAGTGATGTTGTAAGCTGTGTAGTTTGTTTAGACTACGCTGATAAAAAATATTATAAACAAAAATAGCAAATTCCTCAAGTTTGTAACTTTGTAATCACTATAATGTACAGTGTATTTGAGTTTATATATACACATATTAATGAAATATTACTACTCTAACATTGCTAATCTACATGATTTTTAAGTTAAGGCATATTTAAGTAATTAGTAGGTACAAATTTCTAACAAAGTTTTAATTGAAAAAAACCTAGATCATGCTTTCTACAAAAGATTTAAGTAAGTAAGCAGGCTTACCTATGTTGTAACTTCCATTCGGTGTTTGGGAATATTTAGGGTAAATAATAATATGACAACGAGAAGTTACCACGGTGCATATTCCCAAGGTAAACAAAGATTACGTAAACGGAATCCCACGCACACACGTCACCCGATCGATTTAAACTTTCGAATACGCCCACTAATAATAATTATTAATGAGTTAGTTAAATCTGTCCTTTTAAATTAACAACACTACATGCGCAATACAAACTTACGAGTTTCGTGCCCTTGAAATCGTACAGGTTATGTTATCGATAAAGCACAACACGCGCACTGACAGTCCGGCCAAACAAATCACAGGTCAAGTTCGAAACCGGTATATAAAATAACAGTGAACAAGAATCGAATGCTCATCAGTTCGAAAATGTTTTCCGACTGTCTGTCTGTAAAGCCGGTCCGTGAGCAAGAAATGAATATTAACAAAAAAAATGTTAGCGAGCCAATCGTAGTAAGTGAGCTGGGGAGCGATAGTCGTGCCCCCGCAGTCAGAATCTAACTGAGCGTACCGCGAGGGCGCCGCGAGCCGAATGGCGATTACGGCGAGGACGAGGCCCCGCGCGCCTCCTCCGACTTGCCGCCAGCCAACTGCGCGCGCCACCACGAGGCTGTCTCACAACAATATCCTTATTTTTACCTGATAAAAACAACAATATTGTACTAACATAAAACGCCGATGTCTATGATTAAATATCCAAAAATGTAATGTTAAAGCACAAAAAATCCCTATTTCCTGACCTTCATCATGAGCATTGGACTATAATGCCACATTTAATTCATTACATACATGTATAAAGTGGTTAAAACATTAGTAAATAAAAAAAATCCCTAATGTGCATTTGAAGTTACGAAACTATCCCTAACAGTACAAGTGGTCACATAGCACCCCTTACTAAATAGGTATAAACCGGTTTCAAATGCCAGGTAAATCTCGATAATAATAGGGAACGATGGTCAGAAAATAAGACGCCATCGAATTTCAATACTGATGATTAATAATTGTAAAATATAAAATGAAAATAGTAAACTCGTGATAAGTTGTAAACGTAAACAGAGCTCAAAGAATATCCTGCGAAAAGTTACATAAAAGCTATTTTAATTATTCTTCTAAATAATCTGATATGTTATATTATTATGAATTATTCAGGATTGTATATAATAAATGTTTTTTTTTCCCTTAAACCTACAAAGGCGTTGAAAAAATAAAATTTTTGAAGCAAAAATAACAATTCGAATATTGCCCCTTATCTTATTTCTTCAGCCCACTCGTGTTGCTATATTGGATGATAAATATTATTTGTCAGTCAAATTCTTAGATATATATAATAGGGCGCAAAGGAGTCACTTGGTGCTGTCAGGGGCAGGTGATTGAGTCTTTATCGCCGAGCCGACGCAACCCGAGGGTGCAACCTGCGTCCGTGTCAGCGTCACTTCTCAGTTCATTTATCTCGAAGGAACTCCTTCCAAAATGTTAAGAGAAACTGCTTTCCAATTTATTATAAAGCGGAACAATAGAACACCCTGCAAGCACCTGTCGTACAACCCACAAAGATTCCACAGTCAGAAAAGGAGATAGTTAAGTTAAAAAAATTAATAACCTATTAATATCTAAAAAACAACCGGACATATGTTTTGCAAATCAATTTTAATTGAATCTTTCTTTAATTTTATTGTATGTTCTCTTTTTCAGATTTTCCTCCTGATTGTTGAAATATTAGACGAAAGTATGACACTCTTTTACGATTCTGTATTGTAATTTAAACTTAAAATTACGTAAAAGCTTTATCATATCAAAGCTTCTACGTAATTGAGAGGATCGTAATTGATTGTGAAATTCGATTAAATAGATAGGTACAGAACCATGTATATTTTTGTTTTTATTTATAGGCTAGGCACCATTGTATGACAATTTACGAAATAAAATTTACTTAAATATTGTCGTTAGGACACGCATAGAACAACTTCTATAACGATCTCTAAAAACGAACCAAAAGTTAAAACGTCTACTAACATATTTTTATTGTTAACTTTTAACCAAAGAATTTAGTTAGCGACCGTCGGCAAAAAAGTGGGGAAAATAAAATCTTATAGTAACCCAGTGAATGACTCTTCCGAGAAAGCCGTCATGGCCACTCATCTCGCTCGAACGCCCAATTCTATATTGTTTATTGAAATAATACCTGACGTCTACCTTAATGGACACGAAACAAAACAATGACCACGCTCAGAGTCAAGTCAGTTTTATGCTATACTTTCACAAACAATATAATAATATATTTTTAAAAATTTAAAGTAAATTTTGTCAACGGAGAAAGAGTCATTTTAGTGTTTTTACTAAAATATGTACATTGTGTTTATAGACTTTGAAAACATTCAATTAAAGAAACAGGAACTGTGTACCCATTTAGTCACTTCACTAGTGTTTAAATAAATAAATATTCAATGTCGATTTTAGTCGAATTCTAACAGTTTTTATCAAAATTAAGTTTTGCTTAACTAATCCGGATGACAATTAAAAATAGTTGTCGTGAATAAGGCGACTAGTGTAGTCGTATCAACGATGTGACTACATTTTACGTATTATATTATACATAATAATATTCTGTGGGCTTCTAAATTTGTACCTACCTACAACAACACTTTCTCTCGATCTAATTCCAAGGTAAAATAAGATAAGATAAGAATAAAATCGTGTGATTAAAATCGATTTCGGAATATTAAAGATTAATTGGGGTGAAAGATTTATGGTGATATATATTGCAAGCTCTTACGGGCAGTAACCTCCATACTGTCTATTTCTGCCGTGAAGAAGTCATATCTTATAAAACAGATTTCAAACTTCGATCTCATAACTCAAACTGGGCTTCACGTTGTGACGTCTATGGGCTTCAGTAATCACTGTACACCAGGTGGATGATCTCGTTTTCCTCTTTTGGCAGTACAAAAATAAAGATATCGTAGTATAACAAACTCATGGGGCTATGTTTTTTTTAATTGTGAAAGCGAATTCGTTTGGTACATTGCCTTCATAATATTTTCTGTATTTAATTTAATGAAATAAATAACAAAGAAGGGTACAGTTACATCTGTAAAGCAATGCATAAAAAGTTATTACTGAAACACCAAAGCCAACGGCACAACTCATCTGCGGGCCATTTCCTGTTCAGACGAGGTTCAGACGCCGCCCGCCCCTAAATATAGAACCGATATCGGGAATCGATATTTACGTATTAAACTACTATTCGCTACCACAAACAAACACTAATTAATATCATAAGATATGCACTAATTGGTTTTGAAGCTCATTCATAGATATTATGCAATGTATTACGTAGAGAAACGCCAGACTACTTACTTGTGATATACAGGAATAAGTTGTGCTAAGCTGTTGTTGTATTGTGAGGGCGCTTCTCATTCATCTAAATCTTTTCAGGCGCACGGCTTAATTCTGAGCAAACGAATGCACCGCATCGCTGGTGCCGCCACGCCGCGCCGCTACGTCAGACATAAAAACGTTCATTTGCAATGGTACTCTCCGGTATTTATCTAGTGATACAGAAACGCGTAATAAGGGAACACCGTGGGCTTTGACGTTGCCGTAATATCATTTAAAAATTCGCTGAAATAAAAGGGAGCACTCGTGGGATGAGCACTAATTAGTCTTCAGCCTTTGTTTGGTTTATAGAGCTGTATGCCGACGAATGCATATAAATTTTACGTTAAATGTAAGCCGTTTCTGTTTTTAAGCTAGTGCTGTCAATTAAGTCGACTGCGGCACACCAGCGGCTCTAAGTAGAACGTTATGATTGATATTCTTTGTTCGTGTAAGCAAACAGTTAACTACACTTACATACAGGAGGTTTCCATAAAAAAATGCCTTGAAGAAATTCGTTTATAATTCACCTCGAGAATTTTTTGCGTTCATTATTTTTATGCTGTTATTTGATAAGCAAAACGCCATACAGTCGCATTTTAATTAGGTAATTACAAAGTACAGTGAATTTAAAGTGGGTATTAAATTAGTTATCTGAACATACGTATAACGTGGCATAATTATGTCTGTATGAACTGATAGAAGGACGGTAACCTTTTATCTTGTTTTTTACTATAAATTTTTAAACCCAATTAAAAAATATATACTATCATTGCAATCATTAAAATTGTTAACTAAGGTGTAATAAATAAAGTTCCAACAAATTCCAACAAAAATAAAGTGATATTCTTTCTGCTCCAACGAAGTGTACTTATATCTCCGATGTCCAAAATCTGAAAAGGGCCCGCTCTGAATAATGAACAGGTCCGAAAATGGGGATTTTGGCAAAACATGCCCATGCGAAATTCGTTTTTGTGGAAAATGGAAAATTATTACCGGTTTTAGAATGGGTCGCTCGAGTCACTTCAACGGACAATGCCTGAAAATAACGAACCCGAATAACAATTAAGCCAATTAAATACTTTACGATTACCCCTTCCAAGTCAGTTAATGGCTGACCGATCATATTAGGACACCAACCAGCGGATTACATTCCTTATTAAATTGATTTGTTTAAGAAATCTCAGCAACTGGTATTAATGAACCTTTCCAAATTGTCTAAAGAACATCGACGAACATGATTCGCGTAAATGTAAAGTATCGAATCTCGAAAATCTGAGACTTTACCAGAAGGTACCATGCATATTTCTGAATGCCTTTGGTTGAAGTGAATAACTAAACTGATTTTCTTTATTAGGCTGGCTATGGGCATAATTATACACGAATGACCTCGTCGCGACACCGTTACAATTATTTGTGAATTTTTGCTTCCAAACCTTTAACAACACATAATTTTGTTTTGGGATGCATGTAATTCTTTGCCAAATTCTCGATGTACGATATAGTCATATCACCAGAACGTTTTTATTTGTAGGTTTTATAGAAAGAATCGCTTTCATATACAAGTGTAATAAAATTATTCAGACAGTTGAGTTCATTTCGACTCTGTAAAAGGTATCTCATTTGCTATGACAGGAATTAAAATACACATCGTTATTGCAATTAGTTTGTACAAAAATAGCGCAGAGGTCGCAGTGACAAGTGGTGGTTTCTTTGAGACGAGAATCATCTCAACCACGCTCGTTAGCTTCTGAATACATCGTTATTGAGACTTCATCTACCATGTCTGTGAAATTATACCCTTTGGTTGACCGCACGCAAATCGAAATAATACTTCATAAGCCTTCGAAAATTAGAGCTCGAATTTTGTATTACAAGAAAATAATGTTATTGCTTTCATATTTTAATTACTTCCTTTTTTCATAGCAGTATTATTTAAGATCTTGTATATTCAATTACATTTTCAATGGTTTTTGTTACAATTACTTGAAACTTACAGTATTTAAATTACGAAACTGCTATGGAATAATATTATATGTGTAAAAAACAGTCAATATTTTATAATCAAACAATTTGGTTTATACAAATAAGTCATTTTGTAGAAATTTGTTGAATTCTTGAATTTCGTCTATTTACCAATATTTACCATCTTCGAGCTCTGGAATAGTCTAATTTGGCAACGTTACAAAATAAAAAGAATACCAAAAAACTTAAAAACTTTTAATAAACAGATAATTGAAAAAGTCTCTCAGAATTGCCAAACTATTTAACAAAAATATTATGAACAACATTAATACACACCGTATCAGCTACACTAAGATCATTTTCAACAGTGATACTTAAAAGTCAAAAGAACCGGCTCCTTCATACATATAAACATAAATTCTAGAAAGGACGAGCGCATATGATTACACACGAAATTGCAAACTCAGGACAATAGTCGCATATTCAGCAGGAAGACGACGTAGCAGATTTTGTAAGACCGCCCTGGCAGCCGTGTAGTGTCCGAAAAGAAAATACGGGGCGGGGGACCCGGAATAGTGCGAGGTCAACGACCTAACG
Source organism: Bombyx mori (assembly GCF_030269925.1). NCBI lineage: Eukaryota > Metazoa > Arthropoda > Insecta > Lepidoptera > Bombycidae > Bombyx > Bombyx mori. The sequence goes on from NC_085110.1 coordinate 12,036,036, forward strand.
GGGCGGGACTCGTCTGCACAGCCTTCAGCGCCTTCGCGAATCTTATACTTAACGCGATCTATGATAACCAACAGCAATTCTGTGCAGTTAAATACAAAATGAGAAACAAAGAAGCAAATGTGTAGTAATATGTAATAATGTGTAGTAATGTGTAGTAATATGTAATAATATGTAATAATGTGTAGTGATGTGTAATAATCTAAAATTTTCTTGGAATGTTTTTTTCCTTTCCAGTATCATATACTGAAATGTTTAACCAATGCATGCAGTCAGTACCTGGAATTGTGTTAGCATTTAGAGATAAATGTACATAAATATATGCTACTTGTAATGTTCGGTATTGATGTATAACATATTGGCACCCATTAAATAAAGTAAAAATAAAAATATTGACATTTTAACACAAAACGAGTACGATACACGTCTAACATTTTCTCGTTATTTAAATAAAACCATAACAAAAGGGACTTATTTTTAAAAGAACGGAAATGGAAGGTTTTGTCCCAATAAATTGTAAAATTATTACAAAAATATATAAAATTAAACTACTTTTTTAGCTTTGTGATGAGCGATCAATCGATTGATGACTGGTAAACTTTTCAAACAGCTCCTATGACTATGAATTGATAACGAATTATTGCATTTAAATAATTTAAAAAATACATACGTTATATAATTATACCAAATGCGTCAAATAATTAATTAAAGACAGACTGGTATTATATAAAATTAAGAAGTAGGTACTACTAAGTGAAAATACATTTTATTCCGTACAAAAACAAATAACTTAGGGTTTTTCAATAAATCAAACTGAACCACTTTTGAGAAAATAATTTATTCGCAAGAACAAAAAATATGAAATACAAGACCATGACACATAGTTTTAAAAAAAATCAGATGTACATTATGACATATTGATTCGTGTAATAATAATCAATGTGTAATAATAATCAATATAACTATACTGAGATCTTAGAACTTATATCTCAAGGTGGGTGGCGCATTTACGTTGTAGATGTCTATGGGCTCCAGTAACCACTTAACACCAGGTGGGCTGTGAGCTCGTCCATCCATCTAAACAATAAAAAAAAATTAAATTGCCAAAAATATCATACGTCTCTACTGTTCATATAGCGTGTTTTGAGCCCCCTATCACCTCCTTGTCCCGATTCAGTCATACATTCCGTTTGAAGGACGGACAACCGCTATACAATAAAATTGAGACAGACCTCCAGTCTCATTATCGGTAGCGACACTCGCGTTGTGATGTCTCTATGGGCTCAATTAATAATCCAATAAAAATTATCACCAAGTGTTTTTTTTAATATATCACTTTTGTAAAACCAGATGTTTACATTATATTGTGTAACGGTTTATGTCATTATTCAACGTGTTCTGCTCAAATCGATTATGTTATAAATATTATGACCCGGTCCCGTGTAAACAGACCCAGTAATAAATTGATTGACATCTGTGCAATCAGTCGCCTCCCCTTGCGATTAAATCCGATAAGACTGGAGTCTACGCAAGCTTGAAAATGTACCGAAGGTTCGGAAAAAAGTGATCATTCAAATTATAGTTAGAAAATCTTGAAAATAAATAACCTGACCAATTATTAATCAGAGCGAAGAGTGAAAAGCTATTTGTTTTATCAACAGTTCGATGTTTTTAACTGAACTTCAATTAAATTTACCACATTCCAATAGCTGAGGATGTTTTTTTTGTGATGACATTCTTTCCAAATTTGAAATAGCTCTCCTGTAAAGTTTAAAAAAATGTCGCTAAACCAAATAGCCTCGAGAGAATACGGGGTACGGTTTATGACGATTTCGAATTAGCGCGATTTTCGATTACCTGCCACGTTGCACAATTGTCTAGCAGTCAATATCAAACATGGATCCTGGTAAAAATTTAACTCTTACGGCCTGGCCACGGGGATCGGCGGTGCGAACAGCGAAGCGGTGGACGAGGCGACCATTCGCGCAGCACCGTTTGCAGGCCACGGGTACTCACGTTCGCCGCCGCGACTAGTAAGGAAGTCCGACAGCGAAATGTCTATATCGAAATTATCTCGATATTGCTTACAAATTAATAGTTTTTTGGTTCAGGACCTATTATTTGGAAAAGATTGTGAAGTACATGATTTGAATAAGAATCGGAGTATACCTATAGATGGAGAATTCCACAAGAAGTACGAGAAATACTTTGGGTGGCTAGACTTCCAAATAGCTGGTCTAGCTAGTATTTCAGCTATTTTTTTTTATTGCTTAGATGGGTGGACGAGCTCACAGCCCACCTTGTGTTAAGTGGTTATTGGAGCCCATAGACATCTACAACGTAAATGCGCCACCCACCTTGAGATATAAGTTCTAAGGTCTCAAGTATAGTTAAAATGGCTGCCTCACCCTTCAAGCCGAAACGCATTACTACTTCACGGCAGAAATAGGCAGGGTGGTAGTACCCACCCGTGTGGACTCACAAGAGGTCCTACCACCAGTAATTACGCAAATTATAATTTTGAGGATTTCATTTTTATTACACGATGTTATTCCTTCACCGTGGAAATCAATCGTGAACATTTGTTGAGTACGTATTTCATTACAAAAATTGGTACCCGCCTGATATTCAAACACCGGTGCATCGCTCAACACGATTGCACCGGACGTCCGTTAGGCCACGACGACTTTAAAAATATAAAATAAAAAATAAATAAAAAATATAAAAATTTCGGCGTTAATTTTTCGCGGCGAAAACAACTAAACTCATTTAATCACTGCACTATTCGCCGCGACTACCGCTCGACTCCGTGGCTCGCGCCGTCCGTATTCATGCATTTGTTTTGCTCGCCCGCCGCATCGCGCGATTCGCTCGGTACATTTCGCCGGTCGCTTCGTCGGTCGCCGGTGCGCGTGGCTTGTTAGGTACATTTCTATGCGCTTGTTTTAGTCGCTAGACGCTTCGCCGTTCGCACCGCGCGAATATTCGCATCGGCGAATGTCCCGTGGCCAGGCTGTTAGGGTCTACTTTTACTACTGTCACGTAAGACAATAAAAAGTTCCAGTTGAGCAGCTAGGAACTGTCTTTAACGTTAAATAATCACTCGTGTAGGCTCAGATCTTCACGACGAATTATACTTCGATCTTATACGGAAGTATATGATTTCACAGCATCGGAACGCTAGTTTACGACAGCGACGCGACACGATAAGCTTCTTATCGTGGCCGCCGTTAAATGCACCTTTGACCCGGCTTATGTACAAACATACACTCTCAATTCTTTTGGACGCTTCTACGTTAGCAGAAACCAAAGCACTGGTCACGGTACTCGTCGAACTCGTTAAAGAGTTCGACGTGACACTTAGACACACCCAGAACGTCAGCCCGCTGATTTTCTCACCGGATCTTCTCAGCGGGGTGCGATTACCGTGGTATCCGCACTAGTGAAACAGATGCTAAGCCACTTAGTAGGCGTTCGGGACATTTTTGGTCAACCCCACCCTTAACGGTCGGCTTTTTTTGACGTTTGTTGATATCGTGTCGAAGGAACTCAAAAATGGTGAACGTACCAAAACAGCGCAGGACATACCACAAATAATTTATATGCCACAAAGTACACAAGGTATCACCGTACAAAAAGTCCAAGGAAAGGCACGCTGCCCAAAGTAGAAGACGTTATGATTGTTAACAGCAGGGTTACGGTGGTCAGTCCAAACCAATCTTCAAAAAGAAGGCAAAAACCACTAAGAAAATTGTGCTCCGTCTTGAGTGTGCTGATTGCAAGGTGAGATCACAGGTTGCATTGAAGAGATGCAAGCACTTTGAGCTCGGTGGTGACAAGAAGAGAAAGGGACAGATGATCCAATTTTAAATGCTTCTAATAAATAAGACCTTCCTGTGAGAGCCCGAGCTCATACATCCATCTGGGTGAAGCTGGAAAGGCCTAAGGGCCAACAGAAATCTATCGCTTACAAATATAATTAAGCGCTTCAGCTTATGGAGTAGGACAGCTTATGAGCCTATCATGTAAACTATCTGTTATACTTTAGTTGTGATATTTTAGTTCGAAACAAGCCTCCCCGAAGTTTCTCTTTTATCATATAAACGTCAGTCAAGTCCGAAACATTCGCTCATTAAAATATAGCTACAGTTAGTTGTTTGTGTTGTGAAATGTTTATATTTAATGACATTTTATGGTCTCCTCCAACAACACGGTAAGCCTAGTGTTAATTACATGAAGTACATTTAAACTTTTTGCGATAGTAGGTATCAAGAGGTATTAGAAATGCGGTTCCTAATCAGAGCTCAACTTACTTAAAATAGGTATCTACTTTCATTATGTTATATAATTCTTAAAATCAAAATAGGATAAATCAAACAGAAAAAGTAATTAGCAATAATTTCTGAAAAATTCAATTTCAAACACGTTTTAATTGCCAATTGTATTGCAAATTTTATAAATATTATAACCATACAAAAATAAGCTTACCTATTTAAATCTAAAACATAGTTTATTTTAGGAGCAGCTTAATTTATAACAATGAAACATTTTAAAGAAATAAATTTATGTTTTGGATGAATTGTTTGCAATACATGTGTTGAATGCATGTAATATGTTTTATGTAGAGCACCTCACTATGTATTCCGAACAGAGTGTATTTTCATCAAAGGACACTTCCCGGCGATGTGGTGTCTCATTTTACATACATTCCATAATAACATAATCAAACTCTTAATTTTCATATCTTTACGCATTTGAAGATTCTTACTGATGGTAGGACTTCTTGTGAGTTCCCACGGGTAGGTACCACCACCCTGCCTATTTCTGACGTGAAGCAGTAATGAGTTTCGGTTTGAAGGGTGGGGCAGCCGTTGTATTTATACTGAGATCTTAGAGCTTATATCTCAAGGTGGGTGGCGCATTTGCGTTATAGATGTATATGGGCTCCAGTAACCACTTAAGACCAAGTGGGCTGTGAGCTCGTCCACCCATCTAAGCAATAAAAAAAAAGAAATTTCGTTGAGAACAAAACTGCAGAAGCAATGTTATAATATTCCCGGATTACACCCGATTCCCGAGATGACGTAATCTCACCGGCGACGTATCAAGAAAGTACAGGTACGAGTATAAGCCGTGAATCCCAGAAGGTTTCCTTATCATACCCACTCCGAAAACAACCTTAAACACATTATATGAATATATACACAATAATAAGAATAGTTCATTTCCAAAAATGTTAAAATACCTACATATTAATAGGTACGTGAAATAAAAACTTTGTAACTCTTTTTACGAAAATTGCGCGGACGGAGGAGTATGAAATTTCCCACACTTATAGAGAATATAGAGAAGTAGTGCATACTTCGATAAGGCTATACGTCATGATAATCGCCTTATCGTAGCCGCCGCTGACTACTCCCCGAATCCTGATCATGCAGGAGTCAGTCACCATTGACGCCCTAGACACGTCCTTACGGATCCATCAGATCCAATAACCTTTGCATTAGACGCCTTCAGCTCTAACACTAGGAGCAGGCTTAGGGACCCCGGTAACCGTACTCGTCGAACTCGACAAAGAGTTCGCCGTGCAACCTAACCCATGAATCAGCTCGCTGAGTTTCTCGCCGGATCTTCTCAGCTGGTCGCGATTCCGATCCGGTAGTAGATTCATTCGCGAAGCAGCTGCTCTTGAGCTGTTAGGTCTCGTTCGGAGGCGCTCGGGTAGCTGTTAGCAAATCCCACTCCTCCTGGCTGAGCCTTTGCTCGCCCACCTGTCCTGGTGAAACTGGAAAGGCCTCCGGGCCACCAGTAATCTTTCAATAATAAAAAAAAAGAAGTAGTGCAGAATGTTATTTTTTTTTAAATTATGCATAAACAATACATTAAATAAAAAAAAAAAAACATTACACAACCACTACCATGTATTCGACGCACAACCGCATGCGTACTATTTGTTTATTGTCATACTTTTCTTATTACTTAAAGTTTATTGTCAAATTGAGAATAGATTAAATATTGTTAGTCTTTATTAATATTTGTCTAAAGTGTGTCTTGGCGATGATTATAGAAATACAATAGTCTTTGACAATAAGATCATAATAGTGTACAAACTTACAATTTTAATTAATTATAGTCGAATTTCTACTGTGGGACCACTAGTAAATTGAAAATTGAATAAGTACGTTCTGTTGCGTTATATTTTCACGGATTTCAGAAATTATGAAAGATGATTTAGGGTTTTATTTTGTGCATATATTCTTCCATTTTATAATCATTATGATTGTGAGAAAACTTTATGGTTGATTATTGACATCTACATATTTAACGAGTTTTTATCACGATTTTTAGTTTTCAATAATTTACCGAAATTTCGACAGTTACCCATTAGAATAGAATTAAAAGCCCATTAAATAATAGTGTCATAATTTAAAAAACCACGATTTTTTTTAAAAATAAATAAATATTACAGTTAATATAAATCTCTTCACTGTATTTTAATCATAACTTTGATTCGTAGTCTGCATTAATTCTATATTTCATTATATATTCCAGTTGGTTCTAAATTTGCATTTGAATCAAGACTCTTTCCACAAGTTAAGCAGAATCGAAATTCGATCCCAATAAATAATTTTACGTAGTACAAGCTTGGCTTCATTGTGTATTCAGAATAGTAATCTAAGTTCATGCACTTGAGACAACGATTGCGGCAAGATTTCTTCCAGCAACAAAAGGAAATGCAATACTAATACACAAAAATATGTTAATTGAATTGTTTTAGAAACATGCGTATGTAAGCACAATTTCACTAATTGACAGTAACTTGTACGATAAAGGAACTGACAATAGTATTAAGTTTTACGCCGGGGCGACATAATCTTGAATAGCCAATAATGCATTCCGATCCCCAATCTATCTCGTCCGACTCATAAAACTTCCCTCAGATCTAGAGACGAAGAGTCGACTTTATCCAAGTTTCAGCAAGAACAGCTTATACGAGGGGCGTTTCGATTTCATCATTCGCTACCGATCTTTTGAGACTTACTTTTCCAATCTGATTTAAGATAAACTCTGTCTTGGTACTTTCGCTAGCGTTTAATTGAATAAAACTAAGGAAAATTTTGCTCGTTAGAGCCTGCACTCATGTCGTTAACCTTATTACCAAGTGCGAGTCCTACATGAGGGCTCGCTTAAGGTAATATTACACACTATATTCCTCAACAAAGAATGACCTACTTATAAGTTATGCACATAAATACTCAATATAAATATATCACGTTCTTTGCGTGTCTACATACACACTTTATTGATTGCAGCTAGGTGAATTACATCATTTATACGATTTCAGTCGGTGCTTATGTAACTATTTTTTGTAATTTTATAAGACAACTAGCGGCCCGCTCCGGCTCCGCTCGGGTCTTTAACAAAAATTTCAACGATATTAGACGTTGTTTTATTTTTTTAAATAAAAGAACACTTATTGCGGCATAACTATTAATAGTTAGATGTATGCTGCCGCGAAACTTTTTGTAAATAATAATGTGTTCTACAAAGTCGTAGTACATTATTTTATTCTATCATCAATAGTTTTCGCAAGGCACGCGATGTAAAGAATATTTTAGGTAAGTCGTACACTGTGTGCATTACTAAAAAAATCTTACGTTACGGACGGATTTTCCCGGTTAGGGTATTATTAAGTTATCGCTTGTAGGTGCGCGAAGCGAAGTATATTTTTCCCCTGCCTATTCGAAGGTAGCCAAAAGGGCTGTTCTGGCTACGCTATGAACTCACGGAGCTTAACTTAAGAAAATTTGCTAACGCTGGCCCTAGCAAGAGCAGTGCTTCGCAGAATCTACCAATGGATCAGAATCACGACCCTGAGAAGATTCGGTGAGAAATTTAGTGGGTTATGCCTATGAATTAGTTCGTTTGAAGAGTTTAGAAGCACCAATGGTGGACCCAGACCAGATCCGACAAGACATATTTCGGACGACGGCGACATTGCGTTGTTCCGTCGCCCAGGTCGGATAAGTAATTAGCGACAGCCACGATGAGAGCGTTATCGCGTCGTGCCGACTTTTTAAAGTATCGTACTGAGCTTCCTTTAGATAGTTACGTATCGGTTCTAAATTTAAGTGGTTATGAAAATCGACATACTTAACGTACCACGGTGCTCCAATCGCTATCCTGCAAAAACGGGATTAATTGACCTGGAGAGTAAAGATTACACTTGCATAGGTCATGTACGCAAGTTACCTTGTTACGGAGATTGGATCTGAGATGGTTATTGTACGAATAAAAACGCACTAAATTTATTTTATTATTTTGCAATAAGACCTATCGTATACTTCATTATTTCTAGGATTACAGATACTTCCTAATCTCGACCTGTGAAAAAGAATATAATAGCATGCCCTACATACAAACGCACGATAAAACTTTGCATAACAAAGAGTGCTTATGTTTAAAACTTCCTATTGTTATAAGAAACTTTTGCGAATCGATTGTGCTCCTCGTAAAAGTTCCCTTTGTTCTTCTAATTGAATACAACATCTGCTTTTATGACCCTATTTTTCAAAAGCGACAAAAGACCCAAAAAAAATGATTCTTGCCTGATTGCATTTGAAAATGTAATTAAAAACTCTAATGAAATCGCTTAAAACGTATGATTACCATGATTAAAGGTATAATTACATTTCAAATTTAAGGTAAATTACATTTTAGTAAGGTAAGGTAAATTACGTATTCGAAAAGATTCATGAAAAAAACAAAAGCAAAAAAATAAAGTGTTATTTGTGGGACAGCGCTGCTTGCTAAACAGGGAAATTTCAAGAAGAATTCATAAGAAGCATGTTTTTTTTCCCGAACGATCTATCAAAAGTGACGAGATGGCGTGTTATGTAATTCAACAAAGTTCGTCAGACTATTACAATCCATCATGCCCGAAGGTAATGCGGCCCACACTCTGCCTTAAGCAATATGCACTACAAAATTAAAACTGTTTTATAATTTTTTAATTTAATAATTGAATTTTGTTAAATAGTAGGCTGGCAAAGTCATAAATCAAGTAAAAAATATTATTTAATAATGGAACAGTATTAAAAAAAAAATGACAGGCTAACCGTCCTGCATATTAAGTTATGTATTTTAATTAACAAACTACAATGTCACAATGAATGGCGCTACTCACCTCACGTGAGCTCAAAGCTTCAATTGTGTTGTTATAATCATGGTTTTGCACTTCGATCCGGACCATGGCTTGTGAACCGAAAGACACAGGATGATGTTGCTTAACAGTGCAAGCTTACAGTAGGCCGATTGAGATACTATTACAAAAACCTGACAGATTTTTGTGAACGCCTGAATTAGGGAGGGCGGTAGTATCTACCGATGACCGCATTGAATACGTCCTACCAATATCTACACAAATTATATTGAAATAACACGATGATATTCCATCATCGTGAAACTCATCTGTGAATGTAGAAAACGTATTATAATAGAAAAATTGGTATCTGCATTCTGGTTTGTACAGTCGCATCGAGTCGATACGAGTGGGTTCTTATAGACAGAGGGCAATACAGAAAATACAATTAAATGTTTCGTATTACTCTGGTTTCTTTGATTGATTTGTTAAGGAAGATTTCAATTAAACAAATTGCAAAAGCCATTAAATCGGTCGATATTTAGAGACGCTTTTACGTTATTAGGTATGGATTTTTACTTGAACAGCCTTGCACCCGTTTTCGAGATAACAACTCGACGGCGCCATCGAAGCACAAACATTCATCCCCCATGTAATTGAAAAGCTACAATAAAAGGACTGAGGGTGACGCGAGACGTTTCGGCGGCATACTGATGTGCTAGCAGTCACTGTGCAATGCCGGAAACTCGTGTTCCCTCCATCGAAAAAATAATTGAAGACGCCAGGAGAATTCAAAGTTTAAAACTAATAAGAAAATCGACCTGAAATTCCATTTTCGGTTGCCTATTTAATCGATTGTGTACAGCGGCTCGTGTTTTTCTGTTGTAACTATGATTCTGACTGAAAGCACAGACTAAATAAAAATCTCCACCTACACTTAAGATATGAGTCCTAAAACCTCAGTTACAGATTACAAGGCCCGCTCCACTCTTCAAACTAGAACGCATTACTGCTTCGCGGTAGAAATAGAGGGGGTGGTGGTACTTAGCCGTGCGGTCTTACAAGACTCCCTACCACCAGCGTTTTGCGTTTTTATATGAAAATACTGGTAAAGGCAAAAACTCTCTGTGAGATAGTTTACGAGTGGTATTGTGAACCCGATAGAGTAATTACTATCTTTTTGATTTTGCATTCCAGTTTCATTGGTGACATATCCGTTAACTATTGTTTTGAAGCCCAGTAAAATCCCAAAAAGAGTCAAAACAACTACACACAGTCTAAATAACATTAGAAATTAAAACTGAAGGATCTGTTTGTCAGTGAAATAATTTAAAATTTAATTTGGAACTCAGTCTATGTGTACCCTAAAAATTAGACTGCATTCCGCTAACAAACTAAAACGGATGGTGAGTTCATAATTTCAAACTGTAAAATTTTGGATTAAAAGAAAAAAAATGAAGAAGCAAAATATTCCTGTAAAAAACCATTTGTACGGAACCAAATGTAAATTCGGCCGTTTGCGTTCGAAATGATCGACGATCGTGACTCTAGAATGTTTAATGGAATAAATTGAAAATAGCACAAAATCCATGCCGTATTCCGCTGGATAATCGAATGACTCGCAGAGTGGAAGAAAGGATCATCGTCGTTGGGTACAGCCAAAAAAAAAAAAAAAAGCGCAGCGTGTATGATTGAAACTGAGCTACGCGTGTAGTTCACGCTTCACCGAGTTCGCCAACGAATGTATTTTAAACGTGCATATGTATTCACTGACGAATATACTGACAAGGCACTCTATGTACGAGTTCAATGGACTCTAAATACGAAATGTTTATTTTTACGAAATGTTTATTTTTTCAGGATCACAATCTGTAAAAGTTAAAGTATTAAAAGTGTGTTGCTAATCATCGTGTTTCTAATTTCTGGGCAATAGTTACAGAAGAAAACAAATACAAACATGGTGTCGGGCGTCGTGCAGTTGTCGTTGGAGAGGTGACAATCAATGCGTTCATCCACAGTGCGTTTCTAGACAGCTTTCTTGCCACGTACCATTAAGCTTTGTAAAGAACATCTCTCCACGTTGCTCCTTGAGTGCTTTTTGCTTAGATGGGTAGACGAGCTCACAGCCCACCTGGTGTTAATTGGTTAATGGAGCCCATAGACATCTACAATGTAAATGCCCCACCCACCTTGAGATATAAGTTCTAAGGTCTCAGTATAGTTACAACGGCTGCCCCACCCACCTTGAGATATAAGTTCTAAGGTCTCAGTATAGTTACAACAGCTGCCCCACCCTTCAAACCGAAACGCACTACTGTTTCACGGCAGAAATAGGCGGGGTGGTGGTACCTACCAGCGCGGACTCGAGAGGTCCTACCACCATTACGTATTATGCCATGTTATTTTTCAAACGAAGATCCTCTGTGATAAGCAGTGGTTTGGCTGTGCCCCTGGTATCACTGACGACCATGAATAATGACCACTCACCATCAAACAGGCAAAGGCAAAAAAATCACACAAAAGCTATAAAAGCTCTTTTGATTTCTCCATATTCATAAATCCTGTTTGCGAAAAAGAATTGAAACTACATTCCATTAAAATAGATGTATTCAATATTTTACGCCGACATTAACAAATGATTTATGAAATACGGAAGCTTTTATAATGATTACCGATATTATCTATGTTTCTTTAAAAACTGCTTAAGAAATACTATTTATTAATTTCCAAACGGCAGCGATTCCGGAGCTCCGTGAGTGAACTTACAATAACTAGGTTTGAAATACGTGACATCTAAACTTACAGACGTGTGTGTTAAGAGGAAACCTGCTTATCTAACACAAGCAGCTGAACTTGAACAACACGACGTATCGACACAATGCTCTCAACGCGAAGATATTCGTCACTCAAACTTGGTGCACGAGAGAATATGATATCTCACTATTATTACTGAGCTTGCTCGTGTTTGTTAGTATTACAGAAAGCCACTTAAGTAACTGTTATTTATTACTTTTTTAGTATTTAAATAACTTGAGTAATATATATTTTTTAATCTACCTATCTGTCAGTAACTTCGAAGAGCTATTCTGGCTTCAATACCCCGGATGGACGAGCTCCCGGGAATCAGCCGCAAAGGGTTTGCTAAGATCTGCCCTAATAAGGGCAATGGCTGAATCTACCACCGAATCGGAATCGCGACCCAGTGAGAAGATCATGCGAGAAACTCAGTCGGTAATGTCTGTGGGGATAGCATTATAAAGTTTTGCCCTTGAAACGTACCATTGAATGCTCTTTGACACTAAAGAATCCGACAAATAACTAATCGTGAGCTTTTGTTACTATGGCCAATTTTTCCTTTTCGAAATCACAAAAATGTCTTTAATGTTTTATACGGATAATACAGAATAATAAAACTTGACATGCCATTACAATAAAGATATACAGAGAAGACTGTTTATTTATGGAAGTAGAAATATTGTAAAAACGACAAAATATGCGTAAGCCCCATACTCTGTTCGCGGTATAATAATATGACGCAAATATATTTCCTTACCCCTATGATTACGTTGCTCAAATATCGGATTCGCATTTGATCTGAAACAAATCAGTCGGTATCGGCAGTAAACGTCATCTCCACAATGATAAATCGTTGCTGTGACCTGCTTACAAATATTACTATGTACTCTGTAGTATGCCGAGATGAATTCAACCAAATTACGCGTATTTACTATTTATTCATCCATAACAGTTCCTGTTTTCCTTGAATACATCGAACAACTAATATCTACCAACAGTTATCGATTAATCGATTTTTTCTTTTTTTATTGCTTAGATCGGTGGACGAGCTCACAGCCCATCTGGTGTTAAGTGGTTACTGGAGCCCATAGACATCTACAACGTAAATGCGCCACCCACCTTGAGATATAAGTTCTAAGGTCTCAGTAAAGTTACAACGGCTGCCCCACCCTTCAAGCCGAAACGCATTACTACTTAACGGCAGAAATAGGCGGCGTGGTGGTACCTACCCGTGCGGACTCATAAGAGGTCCTACCACCAGTGAATCGAATTAAATGTTCCGACTGAATTAATAGCAGCAACAGTAGATTAGTAAATTTTACAAATAGTAACCATAACATTGGATACACCTATTATAATTTACATTCTAATTAGTGAAAATAACTAACTGGATCGCTGCAAAAATACCTTTCTGTTCTGTAAGCTGAAATTTAAACTTTAAAATTTCGAGCCTTGTATAAAGTAGATATTCGTCACGTCACTCGATTAGGGAGGTGTTCATTAAGTTACGCGATTGCCGGCGCGTCCAGTTTGTCGAGCAAATTTCACTGACGATGGCCATTTCCAATGAAATCAGCAAAAAATGCCCGAACAGCCTTTTGCCTATTTACTAAAGTAAATTGGAAAGCAGACTACCCAAACTTTGATAGGCGCCAAAAGTTTACTATTTATTCATCCATAACAGTTCCTGTTTTCTTTGAATACATCGAACAACTAATATGTATCAACAGTTATCGATTAATTAAATGTTCCGACTGAACTAATAGCAGCAACACTAGATTAGTAAATTTTACAAATATTAACCATAACATTGGTTACACCTATTATAATTTACATTCTAGTTAGTGAAAATAACTAACTGGTTCGCTGCTAAAAATACCTCTCTGTTCAAAGCTGAAATTTAAACTTTAAAATTTCGAGCCTTGTTTAAAGCAGATATTCGTCACGTCACTCGATTAGGGAGGTGTTCATTAAGTTACGCGATTGCCGGCGCGTCCAGTTTGTCGAGCAAATTTCACTGACGATGGCCATTCCCAATGAAATCAGCAAAAAATGCCCGAACAGCTATTTGCCTATTTGCTGAAGTAAATTGGAAAGCAGACTACCCAAACTTTGATAGGCTCCAAAAGTTCAGCTTAATTTGGATGTATTTACAGTTTAAGTATCATTAGGTAAATGTAGACCACTCGAGTAAACAATTTCAGAACTGCTGAATGTAGTTGAAGCATCCTACGTTATTCTTCGAATATGTATGAAACAGGATTCTGAATGACAGACAAGGCCGAGTAAAGGTTTGGACGGCCGATGTACTTATATCAAGCGATGCAACTATAGGGATACACATATATCGGAATAAAAATATAGGATTGTTCTAAATTCCAAACTAGAAATGTTAATAAACGATAATTTCATTTTCTTTAATATGTAAAATTTCGACAATATAAAATAATTCGTACACATTATTTTTGAATAACAATTTACCTTAGGTGTAACTGCGAGGCAAACTTACAAATTACTAACTCGTGTCAAATAAAGCAATATACAAAAACAGTATTACGCGCCTAAGATCTATGCCAAATTTTATTCGAACGACTTTTGTTTTGCTTTAAGACCTTTCAAAATTGCCCGATATAAAATTGCGTTTTATTATGCCTTCCAATCATAAAACAGTCCAACACTGAACGCTCATTCTTCACGAAAATTACCCGGCAGGTATTAAATTAGTATTCTAATTAAGTGCCTACATTTTCTCCAGGTCGATGTTTACGTAAAGCAAATAAAACTTTTTACTTAGCTTTTATAACAATTATATATATGTACATCTATATTCCAAAATGAAAATTCACTATTAAAAGCATTCTACGTACTACGTGCTTTAATAAATACGTTCAACATACTCTAGTAATTAGGTATTTTCGTCCACACATATTATCATTGAACAAATTGTGATTACATTTTATTGTGAAAACTAGTATTATTGGTATGTTCAACAATGTAATGAAATGCAATGAAGAACAATTAATATTATCAACATATTAATTTGTATAAAAGTTTATGTGTACATGCATGTTCACTATAGACTTCGAAATGGTTGAACAGATTTCGATAAAATTTCAGAAAATCTTCAAATTGCACTGACGGGTGATCTTGTGAAGCTTGGTTTGATAGCGATCATATCGAAGTCGAATCAAATTCGTCTTGCAAAGCGGGCCGGGTTTCTTCACTAGTCAAATATAAGTCATGAATTGAATTTCGATGTAAAATAAAGAACACATTTCTTGAATATTTAATTCATTTTTTATAACTATGTACTTTAATTCACCCCTATGGTTTTTAGGCAGTGCACGGGCTTGCATACTATCCTATATATGTATTAGCGTATATATATGCTCCTACGTCCACTTACATCCGCATATAAACTCTCTAAATTCTAACAAATTTAAAAATTAATTACAATGAGACCACAACCAGTGAATCAATTGATGACCCGATTATTAACTGACCTTCAGAAGAACGCCCAATGTTATTTTTACATACCAAACAAACAAACAAAAACTGCTTGGCAAATAATATTGGTTTGGCAATATCAACGTGTTGTTACTATTGATGTAAAACAAACGAAAAACACGAGAAACTTAAATATCCAATGGGATTAATAAACATATTACATCCTCGGGGCTTAGCAGACAAACACAAATAACAACAAACCATAAAGAAAAAACGGGAAAACTTCACAACTCCAGATCAGTTGAGTTTTGATGTTATTCTTGCCATAAACAAAACCTGATGAAAGGGGCGTTAGGCAATTTCGTTCCGCGTAACACATAAAAGAATTACGTTAGTAAAATACATTTCTCACATTCTATATTTTACGTAATATCAAAGTTTACCTTCAAATTGATTAGGCGAAAGTATAGCATGACTATGAAACCAAAATAAAAGGGAAACTCAATGATTACAACTAGTCTGGGTAGTTTAAGTTGAGAAGCAAATTAACCTATATTTCCAAGTAATTTGTCAAGCCAGACGAACAGAATAAAATAGTTGATAATCATAAGATCTCTGAAAATTACCTTTAGTACTGGCAAAACTTTTATCAGCGCCTTGATTACAGCTTCCTGATGACGCACAAGGGCCAAATCGTCGGCTGTCAGGGTTATTTGCGTTAGATCCATCTGTGCCAACACATTATCCCTCAATTTGACCCTTGGCCGAAAATATATGACATTTTCTACCACGAAACCTCCTCACACGTTCGTTACCTAGAACACGGTTGACATTTTACCGGGACTGAATATTTTAAGGACTAAAATTAGTACTTTTTTTTTACGTTAAATGTAAAATCAGCACACAATGTCTGTATTAAATATGCTAATTTCAAATGTAAAAACAAAAATTGGAAAGGTACCAAGTTTGCTATCGGCAACGAAGAATAAAACGCACACACACAAAAAAAACATAGCTTATTTCTAGTACGGGCAGCTTACCTTTCCTTAATCGGATTCCCTATACAACGGATGAAAATAGTACCTCCTGATTAATGAGATTTATATTCAATGACGGGTCACTGCCTACTTAAATTGATTGTACCTTACTTAGCTACACTATCAATTCTATCTGCAATCTCGATCGAGTACCGTCTGCTAATAAAATGCTTCGTATTTCACACAATATTTTTTTATTACATACATGTTATATTATAATATATAATATTACACACAAGCTTCGCTTCATAAAATAATGCTAATTGCTCTTTCTTTCTTTTCTAAGCTCTTTAAACTTTCTATAAAATTACAATTTATACCTTGTGTACGTATAAATCGCCTGTTGTTTCAAATATTAGTACCTCGTACCGCAGAAATTCATAATAACACCGTCCAACAAATAGGTACACTGAAGTAAATACCGACCTTTCTAAGATATGTTTTTATTGGTGGTAGGACCTCTTGTGAGTCCGCACGGGTACCACCAACCCGCCTATTTCTGCCGTGAAGCAGTAATGCGTTTCGGTTTGAAGGGTGGGGCAGCCGTTGTAACTATACTGAGATCTTAGAACTTATATCTCAAGGTGAGTGGCGCATTTACTTTGTAGATGTCTATGGCCTCCAGTAACCACTTAGTACTAGGTGGGCTGTGAGCTCGTCCACCCATCTAAGCAATAAAACAAAAAAAAAAGATGTGAACCAACTCACGTTTTCAAAATCTTAAAACTAAAATGAGCACCATAAACCTTTTACTGTTCTCTTTCATAGCTCAATACAGGAAAGCCCTCTTAGAATTTCAAATGCGAGGTAAATCCGAATAGGCCGTACAAGGCACTGGGCGATATCATACATTTTAACATGTAATACAATTCCAACCTTTAAAACTAGACCATATATGAGTATTATCATTTAACATAATAGTGAAATTTAATGATCCACTGCTCTAAAAAAAGACAATTTTATTAATTCATAGTCTATAAATTTAAATTTGTCTAGATTAGTTCGAAGTAACTGCCTGTAGCAGGCTAGTATAGAATACAAGATATTTGGCGAATGCCTGAATATCGCTATGACAATTTCAAGATGAGTTTGCATGTGTACAAGTTCAGAACAACGACATTCAGACCGTCGATCTATTGAGTAATCACCTTTCTTTCACATTCTCGGTGGAAGATTTTCCCTTTATCATTACCCCCAAATACCTATTACAATGGCGGTAAATCTCGCCTGGACATCTAATAAAACAATCACAAAGTAGGCCAAATGTAAAATATGAAACTGAATTCTCATGAAACATCATGACCCAATTAATATTTCGCTAGTATGAACGCCCAGTTTGCTTAAAATGAATTAATAACAAACGCAGAACAGTTTATTTACTCGTGTACATAAACAGTTACTGTTATTTTAATAAAATTTATTATTAAACTTTGTCAACACTGTCCCGAATTGAATTTATTTGACTTTAATAAACTTTTGAGTCGTAGCTGCCGTCGAAATACGTAATCAACGAATAAATCAATACCTAAAATAAAAATGTATACAATAAAATACAGCAAAGCTGTATAGATATCTTGTCTGCGTGGTATTTTTTGAAAACTATATTATGAGTGTAGATAGTAACAGATTAAGGTAAAATACCGGTTGCTAACAGTATCGAAGTACTGTTTAAATAGCTCATACATATATCGATTACTACACAATTTGTAACAACAAAAGGTTAACAAATGTTCTGTAGTGAACTATTCAAGCAATTCGAAAAGTGAAAATAGTTTTGAGTCAGGTTAGGAGTGCTTTGTGGAAGAGGACAGGAGCTGACAATTAGCGCACTGCAGACGTTCTCAGACGGCCCTCCAACGGCAACTCGCTAAGAGCTGGCGAGAAATTAAAACTAAACGTTAATACTATTAGGTACAGGCCTTTAGTTTCATGTCGGAATTTAAATGTCCAGCTGTTCTAATATGTACTCGATGCGCTGACGGTATTGTTAATCAGTTTGCTACAAACATAACCTAGCCGGTTTAAATGTAGTTTTTTAAGTACAGCATTTGAAAGATTCGTAACATGCCTTTTGTGTGTAATGCTTATCTTATTACCAAAGCATCAGAAGTAAACACTAAAACACAGATCACCGATGGAAATTTGAATAAATCGTGTTTGTGTTTGGTGAGGGATTTTTTTTTATAATTGAATTAATTTATTAATTAATTTTAATTAAGTCACTAATTAAATATATAATAATATCAATAAATGTGACGTCACATGATTGATGACTTATTGTAGGTACCTAATGTTAAAAATCTATCATAGTTAGAAATAAAAACATACATACATTTTTTTATTAGGTAAGTCTTCAGAGAAGCTTTTTTTCTCATGATACGAACCAAGAAGACGGGATGCAATTTCACCTCTGAGAAAAATCGATAAGAAACTCAGGGCTTGCTCTTTTCCAAATATATTAACATCACAACACGTAACGATTACAAAATGTTTTTAATATTTTTGGAGACATCAACATTATTGACAATTATGACTACTTTGGCGATTAAATTATTTCAACTACGTTACTAAGCTAATTAATTATAACCGTCAAAATGTAGGAATATCCAAAAAGTATTTAAACATGTTGGTTTGATAACGACGAATAAATAAGCATCACTAAAAACTAAAAGAAACAAGATGGTGCCAGAGACAATAACTGGAAAAGAAATTGTAGGATTCATAATAGTAATTTTTTCCTAGTAATAAATATAACATAATGAAATATTATTCATTTGTGACATCTAGGCAACAGCAAATAACAGAATACCATAAGCTAGGGCGTATGCACATTTGCCTACTACGGAAACTACAAAGAATCTACATTTCGTTCATAATTTAATTAGTTTCTAACTGAACTTACGAAATCCTTAACCACAAAAGAAATCATTAATGAAAGGTCTTGTCTGGTATCGTTTGAGTTATAAACACAAAGAGAGGATTGTTTGATCTGGCACAATACCGTCTATTGTCGACCATGCATTTTAATCAGTGGCAGACAATAATTCCGCCCAAACCTTCAAAAAATGTAAAGCATGAAATCA
This sequence comes from Bombyx mori, assembly GCF_030269925.1. Taxonomy (NCBI): domain Eukaryota; kingdom Metazoa; phylum Arthropoda; class Insecta; order Lepidoptera; family Bombycidae; genus Bombyx; species Bombyx mori. The sequence goes on from NC_085110.1 coordinate 12,055,538, forward strand.
TTTACGAAAGCAGCTGACCGTCATAAAGCCTTTGGGGGAGAAGATGAATTTATTATAATAAACAAAAAAATGTTTGATGAAAAACAATTTAATGGTATACATTTTGAAACATCCGAACATTATGTAACTGAAACAAGAAATCAAACTCTCATTAAGTTAAGGATTTATGAAAACCTAAGAGTTTTTTATTTGTTTTTTTATTTTTTATTTCTTTATTAGCGCCATATACATCTATTAGGTTAAGTCGGCTAGAGTAAATTAAATAAATACATAACACTTTCTGGTATCTGGTAGATTTTCACAAACGAATGGTATTCACAAGTACTAAGCGAGTATTCTTTTTTTAATTGCTCTTTTAGGTTGACTAGCACACGGCCTACTTAACAGTAAGTACTCGCCGTTGCTTATAGACATCAACGATCCCAGAGGCACAGCTAAGCCACGACCTACAAAACCCAAAGCCGCAAAGCTCTCTTGCTAAATTTTATAAAAATAACTATCCGATCCTGACATCGATAGGTATCTTTCGCATCTGCAGTAGTTATTTCTGAGTTAAATGAATATTTCATTGTTGAAGGCTCGGGAGTAACACTTTAAGCTTCGAACCAAGAAGACTACGAGTCTGCAGCCTACAGTTGAATTGAAAACTATTTGAACATAATTGGACAGCTGCAATGTTGTACTGTCTAAGTTTTAGTTACAATAATAGTTTTCGCGACAAGATTGCTCTTCAAACAATAATTCTTTAGAAACCAGACTCATCTAAATTTATTGTGGACATTCTAATATATTACTGTAAAAGAAATGTATATTATTCTCAAATCGAGTTTCAGCTCGGACATAATTGACTCAAAATTAAAACGAATCTTACGGTTTCGATCTAGTGTTAATTAATAAATACATAAAAAGAAATAAATACAAAAACAGTAAAAGTGGTTAAAATTATGTCCACGAATTGTTAAAACCGAAGAAAATAATAACATTCATTCATCTATGCCGACACCCTCAACATTTATCTGTAATATGTAAGATTTTCTCGCAGGTACTTTAATAAAAATATGTCGTGATGGTATTTCACGCGCGATCGCTCTCAATCATACCTGTATGAGATGCGGTGAACCTTCATGCAAAATAATACCTGCCGGGACATAAATTATAGCTTCGGGAATGCTTTATCAAGTAAACGTCGTCCTTTATTGGATATATACATATATATATTTATATGATAGATTTTTTACTGATGGTAAATGGTCTCGTGAGCCCGCATGGATAAGCACCACCACTCTACCGGCTTCTGACGTGAAGCAGTAATGTGTTTCGGTATGAAGGGTGAGACAGCCGTCATTCCAAAAAATTACTGAGACTTGTTTGACGTTTAGCGGCGGCATTTATAATATGTTTTTAATGTCTATGGACTCCGGTAACCACGTAACATCAGGTGGGCCGTGAATTTGCCCATACATTTAATATTTTTATTTTATAACAAGTAATAAATAAACCGACATTAATACTAATTATAAGTTACCTAAATATTTTTGACACTTATCTGCATGCCTACCTAGCTTTAACCGAAAGGGGTAAATTAATTCGTATTCTGGTAAAACATATTAATTTAGTTTTCAGTCTTAAAAGCGCTTAATTTTTAGAATTTATTTGAAAAAGCATCTAAACGTATTTATAAAAGTATAGTACTTATTTTTTAATACGACACTACATTTACGACACTACAATTTAAGACATTAAAATTGGTACAATGATCCGTATTCAATTTCGAAAAACGTATAATTTAAGACATAATGCCCAACAATGATTAAAATCTACAATTTCTTCAAAGTCTAAAGTTAAAATTAATGCAAACATATGAGGTCGTATTTAAATCTCAGCTAGGTTTTTCCAGAAAAAAAATCTATTCCGTGCGCAAAATTGCGGGGAATCAAATTTTGTGAAAAATCTCGTTACGTCGCGCTTTCCCACGCAACATTTATAGGTACATTTATACACGTGTCATGTTGTCACTAAAGCTTAATTTTCCGAACCGTTTTGCGAAGTCGTATATTAAATTGTCGTTTCGTATTATTTACTATTTATTGAAAACGTACGAACACACAACACCGCCTTACTTGACCTCTCATTTCATACATTATATTAAGTGTATAATCTATGTTTCATACTGTCTACAGTCCACTTACTGTCTAGTGATTTAACAAGATGCGAGTGAGTTGTTGTCAATTACTATTTTGAATATTTCGAAGACTTCGTGGCGTAATTCAGACAACATTTTAAATTTAACTTTACCGAGTTTCATTGGTTTTTTAATATTTATTTGTTGCTTTTGGAAGCAGCGTTATAATATAAAATGTTACCATGATTTTGTATCGTTGATTTACAAATGTGTTCATTGTCATTGTTGTTATTGATACTATAAACTATAAATAGAGCTAGAGTTCTCGAAGTTATAAATGAAAAGGAACATGAAGCGGGGAATTATAATAGCCGTACTGAATAACATATTAAACAAGAACGGGGTCGCACAACACGCGGTTTCGCATAAATTGAACGACATTAGTGTTACCACTTAATAACGAGATTACGATTTAAGAAAATAGCACTAAACAATTATAATCCCGTATAATTTGTTCACAAATAACACAATGATAAACGTATTTTAATACTAATAATATATTATAATATACTAATTTTTTACTTGTGGTAGGACCTATTGTGAGTCCGCGCGGGTAGGTACCACCGCCCTGCCTATTTCTGCTGTGAAGCAGTAATGCGTTTCGGTTTGAAGGGTAGGGCAGTCGTTATAACTATACTGAGATCTTAGAACTTATATCTCAAGGTGGGTGGCGCATTTACGTTGTAAATGTCTATGGGCTCCAGTAACCACTTAACACCAGGTGGGTTGTGAGCTCGTCCACCCTTCTAAGAAATAAAAAATATTTTTTTTTTTTTACGAATTTTGTGGTGGTTCATTTCTTTGAAATATTAATGTAATTGTCACGGGGTGGTGATCTTTCCATCGAGTGCCTGGTGGTGCAAGGCAGGGCAGAGGATGTCAGGTCGCACGATAGATCTCCCAAAAGGTGGACTGACCAGGTCAAGGCTGCAACAGCTTGCATAATATGAGTACCAGAGGCGCAGCCGGAAGGGAGGAGGGGTTGCAAAAGCTCTCTGTTGAATTCTCTGCACAAAATTGAATCGTAGTTTGTAAGATTAGCTTGTTTTATAATTTTGTCACTTCAACATTTGGCTCTAATGGCTTTGAAGTGGATTGCAGTGATAACTCAGCATTTTTCTATTAGAATTTCTCAAGCACTACGGTCGTGCCTACAAAAACAACTTCTATGCGTGAGAAAAGAAGCACAGGCCTAATTATTATAAAATAAATATTGTTTCCTTAAGGTCATTAGTTATTGACGACTCTCTCGGGCGCAAGGACGTTTCTCAAAACGTAATCCTTTTCAGTAAAGAATGCATACCCTATATGCTTGATGTAAGCTGATCGTATTTTTCATTAATCACGATTAACCTATCTATAACTTCCAACACTCTCACTAAAAAGTGAGGATTACGACCACTCTGCCAAGAGTTTAACGACGAAAAATAAGTAGTGTTTAAATTTAATTACATTTTGACTACCTATTTTTTTGAGGATATTTTTTTGTAGTGTTGATGGTAAAATAATTGTAAGGCTGATAAAAAAAAATCAGGCGATATCATCATGCCCGTGCTGTTTAAATGATAACTATTCAAAATTAAAGCTCAGGTAGGAAGCGAGCACGACATTATACTGCATTAAGGCCACGTCACTTAATGCTAGCTGACGTCCCTCACTTACCTGCATAGTTATTTTGAGCATCCACAGTATATTACAGCTAACAATTTAGGAAGAAAACCAACAAAGACTCTATTTGTTCTTCATTTTGATATATGATTATAAAAAACGACAATCACAATTTATTAAATCACCTAAACTATATCTGTTTTTTTTTATAACTGTCGTTGGCAGGTGGTCTTACTGATTAGTTTGTTTCGTTAACATTGAACACTTACACAAACTAATTAAACTGAAATTAAAAACAATACGTTTTACGCTTTTCTAAAAATTGACTTTATAAAGGACAGCTAGTAACAACTAGTAAAGAAAAAAAAATCGTAAGGATTGTCGCGTTGGTTGGAAACTTTTAATTAAAGAGAAGGCTCAAAGGATAAAATAGCGACTTTGATCTGACTTATGTGGCATTATTATTAAGTTCTTTGGAGGCTCTCTCTCGCTAATCAATCACTCAGACTTTATATTTCGTTTCGACTTACAATCTTAATACATTATTATTCTTGATTAAAATTTAAGTTTCAAGGGACCAAAATTTTAACTATCGTAAGTATAATTTCTCATGTTTTATTTAACATTCTTTATTCACCATTTTGTTTATTATACTTTCCAATATATCCTAATGAAATGCAATATTAAAAACACAAATAAATCGATTAATTTTTCCTCCGTGCTCTGTTAAACTATTTACACCTACTGTTGTTGTCCGTGTATTCCTGTAACAGTCTCTGCTATTCCTCAACAACAAGCTACACACAGTTAACCCACATTGACAACAGTTATGATTATTCGTTGAGATTTGTTTGGTATATTTCACATCCTACTTCATAAAACAGTCACAAAGCGTCACGGTAATTGTGTTTATGAATAGAGATCATCATTCCCGATCCTGCGGACAGAATGGAAAACAGTCAACGTCGCCCAAAACACGTCATTTCGGATCCTCCCGATCCACTAACGGTGCTTTTAGGTACCTCAAGCACCGGTCATCGTTCGTAAATTAGCCCACAGACACAGCCCACTGAGTTTCTCGCCGGATCTTCTTAGTGGGTCGCGTTTCCGATCCGGTGGTAGATTCTGCGAAGCACGGCTCTTGCTAGGGTTCGTGTTAGCAACGTCGTCAGGTTTGAGCCCTGTGAGCTCACCTACTAGTTAAGGTTACGCAGAAATAGCCTCTCAAGGCTATCAGCTTAGGTAGGAAAAAAAAGAGATCAATTCCATTAAGTTCTTTCCATAACCTTAGAGTAAACATTAAATATGTGGATTAACATTGCAGGCAAAAACAGTGGATCTGGAGGATCATGTTTTGGGTAACGGCGCCGGTGGTTTTGCTTTGCATGGGTCCGATGTATAATTAGCAGCGGCCACTATAAGTAGGTTATCGTGTCGTGCCGCTTTGTCGAAGTAGCGTTCTGACGGTACCTTAAGATACTTACGTATCAGTTCTGAATTTAAATCGTCGTGAAGGTCGACATTCCTTATGTAGCACGGTGCTTGGACGGCTATCCTGCAGAAGCGGGATTGGATGACCTGGAGAGAATTTTTGTGCAAGAGGGCCGCGTGAGCGAATATTATACTTGCATAGATCATGGCAGAATATGCAAATTTTGTACAGTGTCACCTTGTTACGAAGGGACAATATACTTCGCTTGCAGATCATTGGGTAGAGTCGACTGAGTAGCAATACGGCTCGGTCGCGTACTGTCTTAATATGGGGACCGAATGACAATAGGCTGGCCGAAGATTTTGATGGGGGGAATGGAATTACCGCGCGTAATTCGAGACGAGATACTAAAGGTCTACCAGAATTTGATGGCAAAAAAAAGTAAAAAAATAGAGATTTTCTTATGGCAACAAAAAAAAAGTCATCTGTCAAAACTGAAATTTCGATGGATTCGAGGAATTGTTTTTGGTTTAACTTCAAATTTCCGTTAAAAAGTGGTGAAAATGTCGAAGAAACCTCTTCGATCGCAAGCAAGAAATATTGTTTTCAACGTTTATCAAAGACTACTTGATGAACAAGGTGTAGAACAAACACAATCATCGATATTGAGCCATGTGCAAGCGTTGACTGGTTAGTAGGAATGACACGTCTTGATACTTTGGTTTATTGCATTTTCGTGTGCTATGTAATTATGTATACAAACTTTGGTTTATTTCAGGTGTTTCGAATACTACCATAAGACGAATTGTTGCTGATGACAGGTCTAACAGAGGCGTATTTAGTACGCCTGGTAAAAAGAGGAAAGGTGGCAAAAAAAAAAAACTTGGATAATTTTGATTTAGGATTGATCAGAAACAAGATAAATAAGTTTTACACTGTACGAAAAGAAATACCCACTGTCATGAAAAAATAAATATATATATATATATCATAAATACTGCGTCTTCCTCGTCTTCCTCTTCCGATGAAGACTTTTTTATTTACATTACACCATGGTATTTGGAACCATTTTCAAGTTCTGATAGCCTATAATTAATTAATTAATTCATGAACAGAGTAATTGGAGTTTTCATCTAAATTTCGAACCTTATATTCGCCACTGTAAGATTCTCAACAATTATCCTTAATCATTGGATAATTTTTTTATATTTGCATGTATCACACACAGAATCAGCCGCTATAAGGAAAAAAAGTATCAAAACGTTTTACTCCAATTTCCCCAGTATTGCTAGCGTCAATTTCTTTTTTCCCTTTTTGCCATCAGATCCTGGTAGACCTATAGCAGTTTTTATTTCAGTTTCTAGTATTTTGCAATATTTACTATGTTCTTTGTTTATCTGTCTTTAATTCAGGACTTTTTGGCGGGAACGCGAGGAGTGAAGTTGTGTGATTTGTTTTATTTTGTCTATTTAGTGTTTCTTCAGGTTTAAATGTGTAATAACGGTGGTTTATTAACTGTTTAATATCTGTGAAAGTGCACAAATGTGGGAAAATGAAACAAAGCTACTGGACGTAACTTCTCGGGTTCCTCCAAGAAGTCCACTGAAAAAATCTCAGTAAATGACCACCATTTTACTGCGATTATATTTCATCCCATATCATCTCATTTCATTAAATTTCATCCCAGTTGATTAATGTTTCAAATTAATCATCTTCATTTCATTTCACTCCATATTATCATTTTTCATAAAATTAAGAATATAAAGTAAAATAAGACATGACTTAAAGGTCTTAGTTACCGGGTCATAAAATCTCTTAAAAAAAAAAAAAATGTCTTTAATTCAATTTGACAGTTCGCAGCTGGCGCTATTGGATGATTCTGTTGTTAGTTTTAAGTCGTAAAAACAAATAACGTTGTTAAATTGTTCGAAATAAACATAAAAATAATTTAAAATCAGTTAGTACTATACTCTAATTAATGACAACTATTTTTTTTTTAATATGACACAGGTAAAGTGTATTTGACATATTGTTAAACACGACAAAAAAACAATTTATGTGGATCTTTAGTTTTGTAAGTACCGTACTACCGTTGATTAGGTTGGATTCAATGATGAAATATAGCCAAAAAACTTAATTTTCAAGTCTAACTACTAAAGTGAACAATTATACAAAAAAAATGACATTCCAATATGGCACGCAGTCGTCCCGGTCATAACAAGTAGGTAGTCATATAGCAGTGAAGATAAAATCCTATGTAATTCTTTTTCAGTAAACTTAACGTCAATATTCAAAAACTGAAAGTGAATAACAGGATTACATAAGCTATAAAACAACTATGTGTTGTGACAATAAATGTTTTAACAAAAATGCGTTTTAGGAATATAATTTCTCTGTTCGTTTTGTTTTAACCTAAATTAATGACACACGTCTGCGTTTGGGTTAAAATCTCAATGCACAACACGAGTCCTTAATTGTATGGTAAGTTCAATGACTTGACATAAATACTATTTAACCTTGACCTTAATTAACCTGACTCCTCACTTCATTTATTTATCATTAGGACAATGGACCCAGTGATTGATAATGAATGGCTCAGCATAAAGCATGATCCCGTGGAAGAAACTCCAGTTGTCGGCAATGTTTCTCGTAGTTGGCAATGGCGAGAGCTCGGAGCGAATCCACCACACTACCCTGCAAGCAAAACAGTCCTAGAAAATGCTGCTGAAGATATTTTAGTTCAGAAACCACTGAAAATTAGAGTAAGGTTATTTTGTTTGTCAATAAGTTGCCAAATAATCAAAAGTTAACAATAGCCAGAGAATTTAAAAGTAGTGTTTTCTATTATTTGCTGGTCAAATCCTCAGATATTTCCTCACCAAACACCAATAGTAGTAGTAGTATATTGTTTTTCTTAACAAATATCTTCCACCACTGCTATATTACCACTACTACTAGTGGTATGTCGTGAGTTTACAAAAGCTATGATGATCCAGCTGATATTTGACATAAAGCTATCATTATGCATCCCATTTTCAAAGAAGCACTAGCTATTATTCCATTTCTGTTGAAATTTTGACCTCATATTTCAAGATGGTTGATGGCTTTTACAATAGATTCTAGATATAATATAATAAAAGAATAAAAGTTTGATTTTGTACTTAGTAAAATATTAGAGAAAACTATTTTTGTAATTTTTTTTATATTTACTGTTTTAACGGTGATGAACATTACAGAGCTGCGACCTACCAGGATATCCAAGGTCAACTTTTTTGATGGTTTTCAGTCCTGATGGGTGAGTAACAAACTTATACTTTTCTGCCATGAAATGTGTAGGCCATAAGCAGTTGCTTTTAGAACACTTGATGGTGACTGGATGCCTTCACTGAGGACTCTGTTTAAAATTATTCCATAGAATAGACATCACCCTTAAGACAAAAATACATTGAAATGAACTTTACGAATTTACATTTGCTTCAGTACTGTGGCGTAAGATACTCTGCACTGTGATGCTCAATACAATGATAAAAATATATGACAAAACAACCTCAAACAGTTCTCTAATCTATTGCATACACAGAAATAAGAAAATAAATTGAAGAAAATCGTTTGTTTGAATTACAGGACAAAAGTTGCATCAACCCATGGCAATCATAATGTGTATGTGTCTGATTTGGCTAGTGGAAAACACCTTAAGATTCTAGAGGGACACCCAAGAACACCATGGTGTATAGCATTTCACCCGTCACATACACAGCTTATTGGCTCTGGGTGTCTTGGTGGTCAAGTAAGAGTTTGGGATATGGGAAGTGTAAGTTTAATATAACAATAAATTTCCTTAATAGGAAAGAAACTTTTGTGTAAACAGCACTGAAACAACTCATAAAATAATCAGAAATCAAATTTACCAGGCTTCACCCTATGATTTAAATTAGACTGTAATCACTGATTTTTTTCCTCAGTTTAGTTGTTGACATTAAGAAAAAATCTTTCACATCCCAGTTGCTTCCTAACAAACAAATTACAGAATTTATCAGCATTATAAATGGTATCAATAAATTAAAATCCAATAAATCTTCATTAAAGACTATTATCAAAAGACAAAAAATACATTACAAATTCGATTACAAACTACTCTTGGGGTCTAAAAGAAAATATAGTGAACTGATAACATTACAGGGTGGAAGTGAAGTGTGGAATGTTCGCTATGAAACAGTGATAGCTTCTATTGCATTTCACCCTCGTGAACAATTACTAGTAATTGCTACTTACAATGAACTATACTTTTGGGATTGGAGTCATCCAGCACCATTCACCAAAGTTACCACTAATAATATAAATGAAAAAGTGAGGTACGTATGCATTTTTTTAAACCAACTGTAAAGAAAAATAAAAGATAATTTCTTTGAACTTTTAACTAAATTACATATACAACATATAGTTTTGACATTCCAGATATGTTGCGTTCGATGCTCTTGGTTACAAATTAATAACTGGAATATCTGTATCGGGTTGTCCGAGTATGTCTAGTACTTCATTGCTGCAGCAAAGTCCGACAACAGGCACTTCTAACACACAAAATAGCAGTTCTAATAGACGGAACGCCACAGGCAATGCCAATGAAAACCCGCTTGGGATCAATCCCCCAACGGACAATGCTGGTTCAGCACAAGACATGATTGTAAATTCATACCAGAACCTGGTACAAAGATATGACAGTCTAGTAAGGAATTATCAAAGGCTTTTCATGGTACGGCATCGGCTTTCCAATTCTTCTCAATCAACTCCAAATACGGTATGTGTATCATCAAAAACATAAATATAATAAATAAATAATCCAATCCAGAACTCCTCTATCTAGAATCTTATTGATTTGTACTATCACTTTTCTTAATACATATACATGCTTTTCATTTCCGTTTTAACAAATCAAACTGTATCCATTTATATGGTATTAAATGGATTTCGTATCACCAATTTTCTATCGTAGTTTATAAGCAAAGTACATAATAAGCGTAATTAATTCTAAGTATAATAATGGATAGTAACACTACATATTCCTAACATTGTTTTAAGTATTTATCTCCTACTAACCACCTCTGGATCTATGACTTTCTAGATTGATCGAGGAACTGATCCTATGGAAACCGATACATCCCCTGGAACGTCCGGCTGGAGCAGACCTGCACGACCGTCTACAGTTACAACAAACGCTGAGGATGGTAAGGCACAAATCTACAATAAACAAAAATCGATTTCATTCATAATTAATGAGAAATAATCCTTAGTAAATTAAACATGTATCGTGTTGTATTACGGAAGCAAGTATGTACTACAGTTTTAAACATTGTTAAAAAAAAAACTCTCAGCACACCAGTGTCTCATGAAGACGTATCTAAAATAATTTTAAATACAGCTGACCTTTAAGTACTCCTTTAATTGAGTCTAATTTTAAAATCTATACTAATACTAGCTGACCCGGCAAACGTTGTGTTGCCTTAAATAGGATTTCTAGGGAAATTCTACTGTAGAAAAAAACCTCATTTAACCACATAATACCTCATTATAAACAAAAAAAAAATATCCAAAAAATAAAAATAAAAAATAAATGTTTGGGGTGGACAACCCTTTTCACTTAGGGGTATGAAAAATAGATAGTAGCCGATTCTCAGACCTACTGAACATACTATTGATACACAAATAAAACCAAAAAAACATGGCTGAAAAATGTATAGTATTGTATAGCTCTCAAATATATTAAGTGTATAATCTATTATGTATAGTGAGTAAGTAAGACAGGAGACCGGCTTCGTCCTCATCCCTACTACGTGATGTTTGCTGGATGAGTGGTGACACCTGGCGGGGATAGCTGATCGATTGATAGTTGATCAGTAGTCGACCGGCGAGGGCGGGAATTAAAGGAACTTGAAATTATAAACTCTGAATAAGAATTTATCGTACTACAATTATAATATTTGATTGCCATCTTGCAACCTTATTGCGGATCTGTGCATAGAATAAAACAAATTTTAATCAGGATGGAAAAATAGGGGTTGATCTTATAAGAGTGAAAATTGAGAGTAATATGACTTTTTTTATTTTGTCATGACAAAACAAAATAAAGAACTTGCCAAAAAAATTAAAGTTTATAATTAACAAATAAAAAATAGGGGTTGATCATAGAGGGATGAAAATTTGAGAGTAACATCCGATTTTTTATTTTAATTCATGACAATTTAAAAATAAAAATGAAAATCTTGCCAAAAAAATTAAATAGTTAACAAATAAAAAATAGGGGTTGATCGTAGAGGGGTGAAAATTTCAGAGTAATATGTTTTTTTTATTCTACGTAATGACAAAATAAAAACAAAATTCTCGCAAAAAATTTTAAAGTTTTTAATTAGCAAATAAAAAATAAGGGTTGATCATGGAGGGGTGAAAATTAAGGGTTTTATGTATTTTTGTATGTTGTTTCATAAAAAAATAAAAACAAAAATGTTTGTCTAAAAAATAACAAATAAAATTTAGGGGTGGACCACCCTTAACATTTAGGGGGATGAAAAATAGATGTTGTTCGATTCTCAACCCTGACCGATATGCACGCTAAGATTCACGAAAATCGGTCGAGCCGTTTCGGAGGTGTATGGGAACGAACATTGTGACACGAGAATTTTATATATTAGATTATAAAGCTGAAGAGTTTCTTTGTTTGTTTGAACGCGCCAATCTCAGGAATTACTGGTCCGATTTGAAAAATTCAGTATCAGATAGCTCACTTATTAAGGAAGCCTATAGGCTATATAACATCACGCTAAGACCAATGCAAGCAGAGCACCAATAAAGAATATTTCAAAATCGAATTCCGCTGCGTGCTGCAGAAACGGTTAAAGTTTCGCTATTATTTTAGTATGACAAAATTGTTCCCGTTTAAAAAATCTAAAAAAAGTCCGCGACAGCATTATGTCTATATATTAAGGTTGGCTCACTATAACGTTTTTTATAAAGGTGTTTCCCATCCCGTCCCATCATCAGATCTTGATGATTACAGGACCATTCGGGAAGACTACCCTTTCAAACAAAAAAAAGAAAATCATTATCAGAATCGGTTCAAGCATTCTCGAGAAATCAGTGAACATACATAGATAAAAAATTATGGTCGAATTGATAACTTCCTCTTTTGAAGTCTGTTAAAAAGCGTGATTTTGGTACCTCAAATAGTTCCTTAACATTCAAAAATATTTTCACTTTCTACGTAAATGAAGAGGCGGTGAAAATTTTGCGTTATGCCAAATTAATTATTCCACGCGGACGAAGTCGCGGGCAAAAGCTAGTATAATATGAATCTCTTTTGTAAAAGGATTTGATATGGCATTTTTATCATTTTTTGGGTTGTTGCTCATAAAACAATTTCATAGTTGGAATTGAATACCAGTTTGATTCATTTCTTTCGCTTTAGGGGCCAGTACCAGCGGAACGAGACGTCCAGACAGTGGTGAAAGCGGGGATGGAGAAAACAGTAGTCGCTTACTCAATTTAGATGCTTTAACGTTTGACAGTGATCCATCAAGGTAAATGTGTGATATAGCTATAAACGCTATTAACCATAGATCGGAAATTGTATAGGCGTCTAGATCCAGATATTGAATCAGACTAACAAAAACTATTGACTTGCACTTAACACGATCCTGCCAATTTTTTATGTTATCAGTGATTAAAATCTCTATGTCGCGTTGCTTTAATCTGTTAGCGTGCTAGCTTATCTAAATGGTTTAGTTGGTATTCACTGAATGCTATTATTAATAAAATAAAAACCGCTGTCTTCATCTACCTTGCGTTACCAGAAATAATTTTTCCACACCATTTGGCTTGGCTTCGAAATTAACAATACGCCGTGATGTTTCGCGAGTCTGATGATATGTTCCATACTTTTTCTTATGAGAATGTTAGGCATAAGATCTCCATTGTCATAAACTCGTTTACAATGGCAACAAAAATTCGACAAAATATCCTTTAGATCCAAAGAGATTTATCAGAAGTGTCAATATCAACCCAATCTCTTGTGGCGCCGCCCTGGTGGTTAAATATCCTGAAATAAAAAATCTACATTGCACCAGTTAAATCAGGAAATTATGTTATTGTTTATACGGGGATGAAAATAAACGACTCAGTTTTAACTCTGCCTTTTTTTCTTAACTTTTTAGGAGCTAGGTAACATATTGCTCACCCCTTCGACCTTTGAGATCAGTTGTATCAAACAATGCTTTTATTTCGGCTTACGAAACAGTTTGTTTGTCGGAAAAAGAAAAAAAAACAGCTTGGAGAATTTATTTTTCATAAAAAGAAAAAAAAAGCTTAGAGAATATATTTACCTATTTTAAGAAAAAAAAAAAAACTAAATTACATAAAGCTATGTAACTACAACATATAGCTAGCTATATAAGTATATACCTAAACGAAAGGTAAATTCACTTGCTTGCGTGAACTTTGTCAGTTATCTGTGACGTTTTTAGCTGTCAAATACAAGTATGAGTTACTAACATGCATAAACATGTATGAGTTAGTCTGACGAACAAATACGCGTATACTTCACGATAATGGTCTTTAACATCTGCAGGAATCAAGATTCAGTTTCTGAGCGTTCTCCATTTGGGTCCCGTTCTTCAGCTTTCCAACCGTTAAATGAAACCGGCAGAACATTTAGACCATCCGACCCGAACGAGCGCTCTACAAGATTATTACCCAACCCCTTTTCGTCACCCGGAGGCATCTCGCGATCGGCCCGAGTTAACTTCGGTGAAATGTCCACATCTGGCGACAACGACCCGGCGAACGCGTCGCGCACCAGCATCTTTACCTCGTCGAGAATGAGTTCCACGGCTGGCCGAGTATTAATCTCGCACAGACGGAATTTCTCGCCGATACGACGCGGGCGGATCTCGCTATGGGGTGACTCGCCGACTTCCACCGAGAGCACTCCTACACCCTCTCCTCGAAATATTACGAATTCTTCCGCAAACGAAGAAACGCAGGATACTACCGCACCACGCAGACCTACTATGACTAATTCTTCGACGCAAATGAGTCCCGTACCACCCCTGGACGCGGAGGCCCTCAACGAGAGCTTGGATCTGATTCGGGACATCTTGCGCGATTCCGGAACGAGGCTTTTAAATTTGATTACGGACATGTCGTTGTCGATGGTATCTGCCAGCGAACGGGAGCGACGACGTCGCGCTCACTCTGACGAAGGCTCGCCCGTAGAGCGCCGTCCGCGGCCCCGGCCCCGTCTGCTAAGTGTTGGCTGGCGTCGAGAACTTCTCTCTTCCAGTTCCGACTCGGACAGTGATCGTTCTCTGGAGCCGGATGCTCTTCGCGCTCGCAGCACTGGTTTCAGAGATTCCGTCGACGCGGCCGCTCAGTCGGCGGCTTCGTTGTTGACGAACCTCCCGACCGACCGTTTAATGTTCGATATCTTGACCGATCGAAACGAGAGCGCACCTCGCGATAACGAAGGACTCGACCCCACTCGTTCCAATGATAGATTCCGCGTGCCTGGTCGAGACGACGAAGACGTGGCTCGTGTAGTTCCCGAACCGACTCCCGCAGCTTCAGAACCGGGTCCATCCGAAGTTGATCCTCAACCATCAAGCTCCAGAACCAATCCGTCGCCACCTTTCAGTCGACCTTCAACGAGTAGAGATGAGTTTTGGACGCGCGGATCCTCGGTGTCGTCGGAAGAGGCCTATCGTAAAGTAAGGAACGGGGTGGCCGCGTTGCAGAAACACACAGTACATCTGGCGAATTTATGGTATCGCGGAAATCGTATTTCTATGCGCGAACTTCGCAACTTATGGGAAAACTTGCGCCGTCGTATTCTTGCGTTGCAACGAGATATCGGAAGACAAGACTCCCCGGGTTATTACACTAGATCTCTTTTGGAGAGATGTATGATGTTAGCAGATATCGCAGAACCTATTTCACGCCCTCCAAACAGAAACTTGAGGCGAAGTATGGATAGCGACAGAAATGGTGAAAGAACGGATCACTCGTCAAACGTTGATATGAGTTCACCGAATCGCGGTGTAGCGCAGGACCCTTCGAATTCTACTAACGTGAGAGAAGAAGTACAAACTCGGGCGGGGCGAAATACACAGACAAGATCGCAACATCCGGGAGGTCGGGTGACCACGGCCCGAAGACGAGTTCAGCCGGGCTACAGGTGGCAACCTGAGGATGAACGCAGACGACGTTCGCGTAATATCGCAACAAATCGTTTAGCGCAAAGATATTCAAATAGATCAAGACGAGAATTTACCCGAGCGATAGAAATTAGCGCCACCAAACACGAGTTACGTATGCGAGCGATGCAAGTATTGTCTGTGATGTTCAATATGATGATGATGTGCTTGGAAGAGCGAGGTCTGAGTCAATTAATCATCATCATGCTTCGAACTCTCAAGAAAGCTTTGGTACTTTCGTGGTTTATGGTGATGACGAATAGAAATAGCGGACGTACTGGTAACGGCCCAACACCACCATCGCAGCGCACGGACCCAATGGATGTCGTTCACATACAAAACGAAGATGACGCAAATCCCGTGAACGTAGATGACCATGAAGATACCCAAGTGGCCGAAAATGTTGTTTCGAATACAGAAGTTGTAGACAACACACAAACAATAAAAGAACAAACGCGTGAACAAGAGTCTCGAGACGCCACAAAAGCATCATCCTCAGTAGTTAAGTCTGAAACACCGAATAACCAACAAGACCAGACAAGACTACCGTCACAGAACTACAGATCATCGAGATGGAGCAACAGACTTGCAGTGCAGATAGCCGCTGCTAATAGAAATAATTCTGCAACAGCGTTGAGTAGAAGAGAACTTTACATAGAAAGCAAACGATTAAAAGCCCTACACAGAACAAATCCTTCCGTGCATCCGCTAAATAAGAAAAGAACAGGTCCCCCGATGTCGACATATAGGATTCCGACACTCCGTTGTTTCCCACGTCGCCCTAATATGAACAGACCGAACACTCCCCGATCACAAGAAACAGATCCCATCCCGGGACCTTCAAATTTGCTTCATCCAGAAAACTCTAGTCAGGACCCGCCACGAGCCGAGGGCATGTACGAATTTTATCAACGCGTTAATTTTATACGAATAGCTCACATGCAGGCTGTGAGCCTAAGAAACGCCGCTAGAAACAGATTTAGGCGCTTGCAAACGATACGCCTATACACGCCTTCATCGGTGCGGGAAATGTTTGCTCTTTATTCGAACAATCCAGAAAATCCACCAGAAAACCGACCGCCGCCACAAAGCAACCCCGAATTGGGCAGCCGTCGACAGTTTGCCGTGTACCGACCGCATATCTTGGCGCAACGAATCGACCCCGCAAACGCATCGGAGGAACCCCCTCAGTTCAACAGTGTTGCCAACAACGCAGCGCCACCACCACCGCCACCACCACCGGCGCAAGCACAGGACGCACAGGCGCAACGAGATGGCCAGAACGCTCCGACGCAGAGGCTGCCGAGAATCCACGAATATTTGCAACCGATAATTTTAGCCCAGGTAATATATTATATCTATTTATACTTATTGCGTATGTTTTTACAAACTTACGGCTGACACGAAATGCCTGCGCTTTGCAAAACAAAATTAAAATCACTTGCAGTATTTAATTTGAAAATAAGACGAAGATACTGCAAACAGAAAATGAGGAAGTGGAAATGAATTCATAGATATTAACCAGACTATTAGCATTTAAGATTCTCTCACCCTCTTTCGTAAAAGAAGTCATATACTCGTACTATGCGATAAAAATAAAAATAGTAATATAAACTGTCAGCGTTTGTAAAATGTTACTTTGTAGTTTAATAATGATTAATCAGTACTTGCAGTAAAGAGTATTTAAAATAACCTTTGTAATGATGACGAACAAAAGTTTTTTTTTTACCTATGCTGATAGCCTTGAGAGGCTATTTTAGCTTCTCCTTGGCGTGTTGGTGAGCTCACGGGGCTCAAACCGGTAGTGTTGCTAACACTGGCCCTAGCAGCCCTAGAGCAGTGCTTCGCAAAATCTACCACCGGATCGGAAACGCGACCCACTGAGAAGAAACGGCGAGAGACTCTGTGGGCTAATTGTACAAAAGTACTTTGTAGCATGTAGCAGCCGCAGCTCCATAGATAGACTTAATTTCAGCGACTCTTTCGAGTGGTACCTGCCGTATGTTATTCATATATAATTCACGTTAATCGATACGAATGTACCCATTAAGCTACGGACGCTCCTCAAACTGTCCTTATTTTAATCGCATATTTCACGTGGTCCACATCAGAACGCGATGGTGGTGGAAGAAGAGGGTGGTGGGCCGGGCGGTATGGGGGGTGCGCGGCGACTGGGCGGCATGGCGGGGCTGCTCGACGCCGGCATCATCTCGGAGACCATGCCTGCCTCCTCGCACCGCGTGCAGGCCTGGGACTTTACCACCGGAAACGTTCCTGAACTAGCCGACGGTCTGTAATTGTTTTTTTTTTAATACGCTTTTATTAGTTTCAGAGGTATGTACGTTAGTATGTAACGGAATCTTTGAACATGATTCTGACCCAAAACCTCAAAACGTCGGATTAACTCGAAATTTGGCATACTTATTAAGGACCGAAGACAATACAACAATTAAAAATAAAATTGAAAAAATTGAAATTCAACTAAAAAATGAAAAATAAATAAAAGTTTAAAAAAACTAAAAAATAGGCTTTTATAGAAAATCCAACTAGAAAATCTATACATACATATAAATAAAATTGGAGTGTCTGTTTGTAATATTGAAATAACCGCTTTATATTACATGCATATCACATCGCGGGACTCAGCTATCAATAATAAAATGTAATGTTTCCGAAGCGAAGCGATATAAATAAATGTAATACTAGCGAACCGCCCTCGCTTCGCTTCGGAAACATTAAATTTTATTATTAATAGCTGAGTCTCGCGACTTTACCCGCGGTTATTGTCGTACCGCGATGACGCCGCGGGGCGAAGCTAGTCTAAAAAATAAGGCCTAAGTTACTCCTTATATCATCAGCTACCTATCAGTGAAAGTCTCGTCAAAATGGGTCCAGCCGTTCCAGAGATTAGCCGGAACAAACAAACAGACAGACAAAAATTGTAAAAAATCTTATTTTGGTGTATGTGCTGTCTATATATTCATACGCATGTAGTAAAGCGGTTATTTCAATATTACAAACAGACACTTCAATTTTATTAATATGTATATAGACTAGCGTGTTTAAATGTAGTTTTAAGCGTATGACTATACTTTACAAATGTAAACTTTGAGTTTGACTTTGTTTTTTACGTTGTACGAGGTCTCGCGTTGTTGAGGTCTCGCGTTGTATGAGGTCTCGCGTTGTATGAGGTCTCGCGTTGTATGAGGTCTCGCGTTGTATGAGGTCTCGCGTAGTATGAGGTCACGCGTTGTATGAGGTCTCGAGTTGTAGTAGGTCCCGCGTTGTATGAGGTCTCGCGTAGTATGACGTCTCGCGTTTTATGAGGTCCCGCGTTGTATGAGGTCTCGAGTTGTAGTAGGTCCCGCGTTGTATGAGGTCCTGCGTAGTATGACGTCTCGCGTTGTATGAGGTCTCAACGGTCACGCGTTGTATGAGGTCTCGGGTTGTATGAGGTCCCGCGTTGTATGAAGTCTCGATTTGTAGTAGGTCTCGCTTTGTATGAGGTCCCGTGTTGTATGATGTCTCGCATTGTATGAGGTTAGTAATAGGTTAGTAGTGTAATTGTTTAATTGTGAATAAAATTATTTCCTTACATTATAAGTTAGATTAGTTTTCGTTATCGTGTTGTTTTGTCGTATAATTGTAAGGAACGTTATTGTAATTCAGCACTTTGTCTTGTTTTGTCGTGCGCACATAACTTATGTTGCAAGCCAGATTTTGTTTCTGTTTACTTGTGTTTTTTGTCTCTTTTTAGCTTGTGATGTGTATTGAGAGCCTAATTAAAAAAAATACTATTTATCGTTTTTACACTTTACGCGGTACCCCCTGAATGACTAAGTTTGCTACCTTTTATTGTATTATTAACACGATTGCTGTTTTCAGGCAAAAAAAATGTTGTAGTCCAAAGATGCAGAATTCATAACGACGCGAGCATCGACATTTCAAAAGACGGCAGACTGCTGGTGGCGCTGCTTCCCGTTCCCCGCATGAGAAACACAAATCACTGGCTAGGTTAGTTGGCTCGAACAAAGAAACGTTGGGATATTTATTAGATTGAGACGTTTTATTTATCATCAAAGAAAATTCTTAATGATGCAAAAAAAAAAAGAAATCAAGGATGTTGTAATTAGCAAAACGGGCCCAATGTATCTAATAACTAAGGTACCGTTAAGTTCACTGCATGAATATGTTAACAAGGAACATTAAAGTACTTGTTTCAATAATAATTGTATTCATATAAAACAAATCAAACCCGATCACACTCTGCTGTGACTGAGATACAATAAAATACTCACGCCCCACACATAAGATAAACATAGAAATTCATTTTTCTTTATATAGATGGATAGGTATGCTAAACCCAAACAGCGTGAAAGGATTATTTCGGACATGAAATCGGTTTTTTGGAAAATAAAATTTTTTGGTTTTTTTTTATTGCTTAGATGGATGGACGAACTCACAGCCCACCTGATGTTAAGTGGTTACTGGAGCCCATAGACATCTACAACGTAAATGCGCCACCCACCTCGAGATATAAGTTCTAAGGTCTCAGTATAGTTACAACGGCGACCCCACTCTTCGAACCGAAACGCATTACTGCTTCACAGTGGAAATAGGCGGGGTGGTGGTACCTACCCGTGCGGACTTCCAAGAGGTCCTACCACCAGTGATTACGCAAATTATAATTTTGCTGTTTTGATTTTTATTACACGATGTTATTCCTTCACTGTGGAAGTCAATCGTGAACATTTGTCGAGTAGGTATTTCATTAGAAAAATTGGTACCCGCCTGCGGGATTCGAACACCGGTGCATCGCTTCATACGAATGCACCGGACGTCTTATCCTTTAGGCCACGACGACTTCAAAGTGATTCACATTAGTTCAATGTATCTGCTGTAATCGTGTTTGAAACGGCGCATGTTAAATACTGATGAATACGATAACCACGTGTATGTTGCCAGGTTAAATGATAATGAAATAATATGGCAGCATTCAGAAATATCTTTAAAAAAAAAAATTGGGAAAAAACTCTCATTGCCTTATAAATGGTTAACGAATTTGCCCATCGAATCAAACAGCGTAAGAGTTCAAATCAGGATCTCCTGCGACACTGCTCGTGGATGAAACGTGAGAGATGCTTTACAGGGGTGTACTCGCTGGAGTGGGGTCGCTTGGGTCAGTGCCTCCACACGGCGGTGCTGGAGCAGACGGCCGTGTCGGTGGCGCTGTCCCCCACGGCGCGGCACCTGGCCGTGGGACTGGGCTCCAAACGCTTCACGTCCACGCACCGCGCCCACAACCATGTCTTCGCTCTCCTGTACAAGCTCGACTCGCTCGGTGAGTGTCTGGACTCTAGTTTCGTAATGCTGTGTCACTAGAGTCGACCGTAGAGCAGTACACTGAGGTGCGCGCTGCTGAATCTACTGCTGACATTTGGAAGAAACTATTTAACTCGTTCAATGCTAAACGAAACAAGGTAGGTATGTAATGAAAGTATTCTCCAGATCCACTAACGGTGCTTTTAGGTACCTCAAGCACCGTTCATTGTTCTCGTCGAACCCGTCGCTTGCGACGAAGGGCTCGACGAGTAAATTAACAATCAGATACAGCCCACTAAGTTTCTCGCCGGATTTTCTCAGTTGGTCGCATTTCCAATCCGGTGGTAGATTCTCCGAAGCAGGGCTCTTCCTA
This sequence comes from Bombyx mori, assembly GCF_030269925.1. Taxonomy (NCBI): domain Eukaryota; kingdom Metazoa; phylum Arthropoda; class Insecta; order Lepidoptera; family Bombycidae; genus Bombyx; species Bombyx mori. Next base: position 12,076,693 of record NC_085110.1, read on the forward strand.
GGGCTCGTGTCAGTAACGTCGTCAGGCTTGAGCCCCGTGAGCTCACCTACTAGTTAAGGTTACGCTGAAATAGCCTCTCAAGGCTCTCAGCTTGGTAGGAAAAAAAAAAGGGGACGTACAGCCGGCAGTCGCCCGTTTTCTACAGCTGCTTCAAATGAAGCTCATCATTCGAGACCTGTCGATAATTTACGCCCAACAAGGACCGCACCTGAAACTGTATTTTCAGATAGCTCCAGTCGCACGGGACTGTCGCCGATCAAGGAACTGGAGCAGAACTGGGAGCAGGGGTTCACCAGTCTGAACTGCTTGCGGTGGGCCCCCCAGCCCGGCCAGGGTCTGGTCTACGCCAACAACGCCGGACAGCTTATCGTCATGAGCTAAGTCGATAACATCCTGAGGCTTTTGAGTGCCTAATTTATAATAAATCCACATGAAAACTAACAAGTAGGAACAGAAGAGAATAAATTTAGACGTGTGCCCTGTTTCAACGGTTCACGCTCATTTGTCTTAATAAATTTTTACCCGATGTTACATGAGCACTGTGATTAGAACTCTCAACTCGCGTTGTACGAAATGACGTTGCAAATGTCGACTCCGAACACGGATGTTGACGTTGCCACACGCGACAAGGGTACAAGTGGCGTAGTGAGAGGGGGCCAAACGGGGCAAGGGGGGCCTCATGTTCCGGGTACTACTCACAAAGGGGCGCCAAATGGTCCTCAAAACAAAAAATTATTGAATTTTTTTTTTTTCTTTTTTTATATATTTTAAATTTAGTACCTGTCTAATATAATAAATGTTAATTCGTAAATAAAAAGTAAAAAAAATCACGTATAGTCTAAATAGGGTCGCTAAAAAGGTATTGTGTCCCGGGCGCAGAGTTAAGCTCACTACGCCACTGCGAGGGTATAAACGTAAATTTTTATTACATCGCCGGTTGTACGAAATTTTAATTATGTTGTAATTTAATTAAGCGCCATACGAAATGGTTAGTTTGTACGCTAAATGATCTCCTTAAATTATTGGAATAATTAAAAATCGAAAATAACGAACGTCGCTGCGCGTAATAAATATAACAGTACAAAAAAAAACAAGATTTTTGTCTATTGACTAATTTCAAATTAACAGACCCATTTTTGAATATTGTTTGTAAATATGTCAATTTTCATGACTGAGAGCAGTAATTTGGTAATTTTACATGAAACGTAACTCAAAAATTGCGTTACAACAAATAAATCAAGCCATCAATGTCCTAGTAGTCCAGAATGAATTTTAAACGTTATTGTGACTGTTTAAGAATGTTTTTATTACGTCTAGAATTTGCACTTAGATTCTTATTCTCTTAGTAATTGCACATTACTTATAAATACTTTTATAAAAATTCGCTCCGCACATTAAAATAGCTACCGTGTTTGGAGCAACAATACTAATCTTAACGAATCGAAATACTGATCCGTGTGCTTAGTGCGAGTTAACGTACTCGATAGCGTAAAAGTTGAGCCATTTTTGTATGCAGTTGGAACAGCGCCCCTAGCGGCAAACGTACGCAAACGATCCCATTTCATACAATTAAGAGCTAACTTTTACGCTATCGAGAACGTTAAAAAACTCGCACTAAGCACAACGGTATAATTTAGTCTGGACAACGTCATAATTAGAGCCTTCCGTTATTTTTGAAGGCAATTATAGATATATTATTACATTTTGCATACATGTTTTGTACACAATAAATGATGCGTCAAAAAAATTACGAAAGCGTTGTATGAAAACCTCGATTTAATATTGTAATAAATTATTACGGACTCCGGGCTATCACGAGAAATAAAGTAGATATAAAATATAGTGTATATATATTTACATTTAAACGTGTCTAATTTAAGTTTTAATGTTTCTAAATAACAACAAACACTACGTTTAATTTTGTGACGAGAAATATAATAGACTTATTAATTTGATAGTTTTAATGCTTGTAGTATATCTAGATAAATTTTGTATAGTACTATACACTTTTCGTTATGTCGTACTTTTGAATTATGTTTTTTATTTTTATTTTATTATTATAACAAAATTGCAAATTTTAGCCGACCCATCTAAACTGAGTTATTTTACCAACATATCTTATTTTACATATGTATTACAGGTGAACAGTGACCAAGGAAATGAAAATCAAATGATTTTGGGTCGTAAATTAAGTTTTTTTTTATTTAACCAAGAAAACACCGTTTTATTAGTTTTTTCTCTGATATTTACGTAATAAAACTCGATTCCGATACGGTATATTTTTGTTTTGAATAAAGGTACATCAATTATTGAACGACATATCATCATATTCATTTAAAAATAGAACTGAACTTCATCTTGCTCGAGTTTTATAAAAAGATATATTTTAAACGAAATCAACAGGAGGGTAGAATTTTTTTTTTTAATTAACTTCTACACATTAGAAAATAATGTATTTATTTGATTGTATGTGTTGGCACGTCGGATATTCTGATTTCAAATATTTCTACTGATTCCCACTTTTCATCGTTACAGATAACGGTCTCAATTAAAAACATTATTGTACAAATATCTTGTTATGTATTTTTAAAGGGAGTTATCCACGCACCGATAAACATAACACTTTTACGTAGCTACCAACCATAACTCTGTGTTGTTAAATTCAATCGTAATTAAAACATTTCGTATTCATTTTTTTTTAATTGGCGTATATAAATGATTTCACGCTGGTATAAAGCGGTTACCGAAGTCCATCTCAATTGCTTGCTACTAACTTTTTTTTACATAAATCTACACAACTAACTTCTTGTTGCTAGGCAACAACCATTCTTTTTTAATAAACTTATGATAGTTACATATAGTAAGCAGGCCAGTTCATACGCGACGTAGTTTTTTTCCCGCCTTCCTATTCGTTGGTAGCCTAAAGGGTTATTCCAGCTACGTTCGGACTGGTAGGTAAGCCGCGACGTGCGCAATGGAAACGCGGCATAACTAGACATAGCTCCTGTGCGAAAATGTACTATTTTGTTAATTACCTCTTTAATACACATTAAACTCGTTTATAAACATCTGTCGAGTGCATAATACTTATATTTAGAAAAAATATATAGCCTCTAAGTATCTGCAATAATAAACTAGGGCATAATAGCATGAATGGCTTGACAACAATTTGTTTAAAAATTGGCTGTCTTACAGAAAGTCATAAGTCGCTATCTATAACAACTTCAAACGATTTCGCTCCCCTTGGTGGACTTCGTATTAATTAGAGAGTTAACTATAATTTTGCATTTTGTAATCAAGAAATAGATACTCTACGAAATTCTATACGGTATTCTTCACTTTCTGCTCGACATACAGTATTTTTCCTGTTACGTATTTTCCTCAAATATTTCCATGCTAAATAAAAAACCGGACTATTCAGAAATAAGACGTCTTTCTCCTGTGATTGTTTCTCTTAAATTCAATTGGTACCTACATAAATACATATATTTCGGTAGCTTTAAACGAAAATAACCTATTTTATAATGCGATGCGTGGTAAACGGGCAAAAACTAATAAAACTTCACTTTTGTAATATATTGTTTCATGTTTTAGTTCTTCCATTTGTACGTGACAATGCTAATGTAACAAGCATTATGTTTTATGTGTCGTTGTTGTGTGATTTTTTTTTTGTATAATAAAAGTATAGCTTCAACAATGAGGATTTTCGTTTTTGTTTATCGAAGTCTAGCTTGTGCACTAAAATTGTTAGATATACAATAAAACTACTTGTTAATCATAAGAAAATTTTACATGTGAACGAGGATCATCTTTGAAACTATGAGAAATGATCAAGGATATGGTGTGGTACCGCTAAGGTTATGGACAGACTGGGACTCTGAATACTCAATCGTATCCATTTCACGGGGCTACGTAGGTGCCTACTGGCTTAGGCTACCGAGCACCTGTTACTTTCAAATGTCTCAATACAGACCGTCGTCTGCCTATCGAGTATCATAGGTCCAATTCCTACATCTGTCCTTTTTTTTCGTCGTCATTGTACACAAACGAGCATACGAACCTGAAATCAGCAATGCTAAGAGCGCAGCAAGTCGCTACCTAATGTAAACTTATCTAGAAAATTTATATCCTAAAATTATTTTAAAAGTAATATGTATGAATTAGTCTCTGGTTCCTTCCTCATAGTCCAGGGAATAATGCTTTGAGGCCAGGTAGGCATGAGAATTTTACTCTATTCTTTATTTATGTATTGTACAAATTTGGCATTGTTGCAATTTTATTACCATACGCAGTCCAATATTCAACACATATCTAGGTTCGACTATTATTGTACCTACCCGCGTTCAGAATGAAAACATCAAATGTGTTATAAATTGCCTAATTCTATGATATGATCACGGTTAAATACCACAACAAAGATAAAGAAATGATAACATTATTTTTAAACAACTTGCGTAAGATTTACCAGTAATTATTAATCGAACCACACATGTCGCAAACAGTTATATTTTTAGCATTTATAATGCGACATAAATAATATTTTAATAAAATAACTTTTAAAATGATATAAATATTTATTTATTCCGTTCTAAAGTAATGCTCACAAAATAGAAATCATTATACAAATAATTGATCTAGCATTTATGAAAAATTGTACATCACTAATAATTGATGTTCAATGAAAAAAAAAAGGTGTAATTTTGCAATCACTAATAAGCACTAATGGATAGAATTTTTCCAATTGCATAAAAAACAATTTTTAATACCATTGTCTGAAACCAAACATTTTATACATACATAACTTTATCTTCAACAATATACTTTTGATAATGGAATAAAATCTTTAAAAACATTCGAATTAAAAGTCAATTATATACAAAACTCCTTAGATCTTCGGTACCTGTTTTCTTTTTCTAACTTTAAAAAATCAAGTTTAATAGTAATATGTATATCTGAATTTATAGGCACATACATGTGAATGAATTTAATGTATGTGACTGAGGATAATGTCACTACATGTCAGTAAGCTAAAAATGGTTTTGACAACTTACAAAAAATATAAGTCAAACCATAAGTAAGACTAATTGCTAAATTGCTTTTTAAAATGTTACTTTGCTCGTAGCACATACATACTTTCCTTGACTCATCACAGACCAAATGTAAAAATAAGATTTAAAATTTTATGGAACCTCTGTGTTTTGCGCCGCAGAACACCCTTTGGTGACTTAGAAGCATTTAAATATAATAGCATCTATAATCTAACTTCTTTTCGAGGAGGAAGTGGCAATTTTATGAAATGCAATAAATGTTAATGTTCTGACGGTTTAAGCTCTTTGATTTGCTTTATAAGATAAGCCTTTTCATCATTAAATTGTTCGTCTTCTGAACGGTCCGTGTGGAACTTGGTGAGGAAGTCTACCAACTTGTCTTGATTTCTCAACAAAATATCCAAAATTGGTTTTGGTTTGTTGGGATTTGCTACAAATACCTGAAACGAATAAAAATATGAATTTGTTGCCTTCCGTACTTTTTATCATAAAACAATGTATGTGCATACCTTGAACACATGAAAGGCCTCAAACTGTATATTACGTGATTTCTCTTTCAACATGTTCATCATGAGTTTTAAATTGTCTGGATTAGTGATGTAACGTGTCATAATCGAGAAGTTGTGACGATCGAGCAATAATTCACCAAGCAGCTTTAAGCTTTGCCTTCGAGTTACATAGTTTTCAGAATTCAAAAGTCGTTGATAATGACTGAATACTTTATCATAGTTGGCTTCTAAGAATTCGGCGCACAAAATTTTATGTCTTGTTAGCAATTCCTGCAAAAATTCAGACAAGGTTTAAATAAATCATCTAGTTTAGTACAATTAACTATTTGACAAAAAAAAAAAATACCAATTGTTAGCTAATAGTGTGAATATTAAAAATCTAGTTTAAACAATCACTGTATTAAATCAAAACAAAAAGAAAACCTTAAAAGTAGAAAAGGCATCTGAGGCAATATCAAAAGTGGAAACTTCTACATAACGGAAGAAATTATAAAAATCATCTGAATACAACATTATTTTAGCCAAAGCCTCATATCTAGCACATTCTCGCAGCATCGTGCCACAGTTGGAAGCTATCTCTTGATGTTCATACCTGAAAACAAGAAATATTAACTAACACCAGTTAAGCTAGAAAAATTTTTTGTAACACAATAAAACATGTTTACCATATTTTATTGTTATTTATAAAAATTCCTACATTGACATTTCAACTTGAATAATATGTAAATGTATATGATTCATTTAGAATAAAAATTCACCACCCAAAGCACATTATATTATTAATTATTTATTATTTGTACATATTCCTAATAGACATTAATTTATAGTTTCACTAGAAGTTTCATATTGTATAATGTCTATATTTTTAAACGACATCAGAAAGAATCATTATTAAGGTATTATTAAATTTTCTACTCATCAAAATTTTATGACTTGCAAATTCATATCTAGTTTATAATGCTTATTACTAAGTTTCCATTAAATACATTATATTATTATGATAATACTAACATGGCGAATTAAAATAGCTTTTTAGTAGTAAATGCAGGGATCTATATAAAACTAGTGAAATTGCAGTGACTCATGCACTACCTGTTTTATGTTGATGACATGACAAAAATCCTTTCTAAAGTGCCAACAATAACATCACAACAATCTGATGAATGGCTTACGTATGCTATATTATATGCTAATACATTTAAATTTTCATATAGATTTAGATTTCAGATAACCTAAATTGTTGATAGTTAATAATTTAATTAAATCCCTATTATACATTAATTAATTTATTTATTACTTTCATCAAACTTACCCTGACATCAGTGTAAATAATATTTCAGGCTTGGTACAAATGTACTCTACTGTTGGAGATCGTGTTCCAATTTGACGTCTAAGGACATTGTTGAAAACTTGGGCCACATCTTTTTTTCCTTCAAAATCTATTCGGTTTAAATTCTGTGGATAAAATTTTGCACTTTTTTGAAAATATGATTTAAAATTTACTGCTAGTATACCTACTTTTGAAGTATCAAGAATGAACATTACGGTTATGTAGAATTATCTATCTACCTTTTAAAATTAAAGCATCTGACTATTTAATTTTAGAAATATAATTAGAAATTATCTAAATTCTTCAAAATAAATTTTTTTGATACAATGTTCTTCATTAGTCTAAATGCTAAGGTTCAAACTTTCTAGATAAATAATCCAACACAGCCTAAAAAGCACCAAATCATCTCTTCTACTGGTGTCATAAAAGGTGACAAAAAGATTAAAAATCAGGAAAACCAACTGATGTTCACTAGTAGCATCTAATGTGAATCCCCATAGGTTGGTACCATTATTCCTGCATATATTTTTTTATTGCTTAGATGGGTGGACGAGCTCACAGCCCACCTGATGTTAAGTGGTTACTGGAGCCCATATACATCAACGACGTAAATGCGCCACCCACCTTGAGATATAAGTTCTAAGGTCTTGAGTATAGTTACAACGGCTGCCCCGCCCTTCAAGCCGAAACTCATTACTGCTTCACGGCAGAAATAGGCAGGGCGGTGGTACCTACCCGCGCGGACTCACAAGAGGCCCTACCACCAGTAAAATTATTTTTTTTAACATAGAGCTAACGAGCTTTCCAATTTAAATAGTGAGAAAATGTACAATACAATTCAAACCTTGACCTCATATCTCAAGTGGGTTAGCACCTTGTGATGTCTATAGGCTCCAGTAAATACTTAATACAAGCTGGACCAATTACCATTTAGAGCAATAAAAACATAGCATTGGAATACCAGCCTGGTAAGATGCACGATATAAAATGTATGATGTGTGTGATTGAATTAATATATTTAATAGTGGTATGATTAGCATTTTTTTAAATTAAATCCTTCAAAGTTATTTTTAAATTTACCTGTATCAAAAGCAGTAACAAGTTAGTGTTATACATTTCCTGTGCTAATTGTGCAACAATGATATCTGTTTGTGGTTCTGCATCAGATGTACCATAAAGCATATTTTTAATCAGTACCTGTATGGATATGAAATATCATTATATCAATACTCATGGTTTACTACAAAAATTGGCAAAATATTAATATTACTTACCAAATTCTTGCTCACGTCTTCTTGAGCTTTTTCAGCTTTCTTATCACCCCTCTCTAAAGCCGTCACGGCATCTTTTAACGATCTAACAAGCTCCGCAGGGCTTTTCTGAGACTTACCAAAGAGAGGCATAGTATTAAGGCGACTTGGGCAGGTGATATAAGTAATTATGTCTACATAAGATTGTACCTAAAACAAAAAATTACAGACGCATACATTTTTCCGCGATCATAACAAAAAATAAAACCGTACTTACTTCGATTTCCACGAGAATGTTAGGGAAGCGAAATTTGACAAATTAAAAGCGACTGCCAACCTGGCTGGTTTAAAGAATTAAGAAAATGTTTATAATATGCTACAAATTGCATTTTTGAAAGGAAATAGACTTAAAACACACGTAAAACTTACTTTTGGATAAATTATTGTAATTTTCAATATCACGACAATTCACACGAATGGAACAGCTGTGATGTCAATACAACTATTACCATACTTAAAAAATCGATACATTTAACATTGGCACCTCAACATCGAAATTACATTTAATCTGCGTCTCAAAAAGAAAGAACTTCACTGATGGTATTTACAATGCAACTAATCTCGGAATCCTGGTATTGCGAAAATTTGTCTATTATTGCGTAAAATAGAAAGCAAGAAACACTGATTTACTCCTCTACCACCTCACGAGTGCATCTACCACCAAAATCGCGTTCTTTGAGTAGATCTTGTAAGAAAATCAGCTGACTCCTGTTATGGGTTACTTTTCACCTCAAACTCTTCGACGAGTGCCACATATACAGCTACCTATGCTTTGGATGTTGCTAGCATTAGTACCAATAGCGTCCAACAGCACCGAGAGTAGAACAGGAGGATCTTTAAAGACATATCTGGGGCACAGGGGATTACCAATATTCACAGCATTAACAACTTATTATTAGGATTCCATGGACAGCCCACCGCACGAACATCTCGGTCCTACATCAGCTTAAAATGGAGAACGCTCAACGCCTGTCTGCCACCTGTCTGCAACGCATAATGCGCTACTTTGGCCACGTTGCCCGCAGAGGTGTAGACAACTTGGAACGTATGATGGTCACAGGGAAAGTAGAAGGAAAACGTCCTAGAGGTCGGAGCCCCAAACGTTGGTCCGACCAGATCTCCGAGCAAACCAGCGGACCACTTAGCGCTGCACTACACCAGGCAACTGACCGGAAACGATGGAGGCTGACAGTCGACAAGCTAAATCGGAGTCACGATCCTCAGCAATGAGGGAGCGATGGAGAAGAAGAAGAAGAACAACTTAAATGCAGCTACCGATCTTGAGACCTAAGTTCTAAGTTTTAGTTTATAAGTACAACGACTACCCAACCCTTCAAACCGAAACACTTATTGCTTCAAGGCAGAAATAGGTAGTAGTATCTACCTGCGTGGGCTTATTTGACATTTTACCAGGCAATTGTTAAGATAATAATACTTTGATTGTAATGTTATAAAAACAGTGAGCAATTCATAGTGAAATGGATGGTGTACAAATAAATAAATGTTTAAATTAGTGAAGTCGTTTATTTTTACTCTTGAATACAAAAATATAATTAAAAATATAAAATTTTAAATGAACTTTTATTGTTTTTTTTTTTGCGATTTGCAGTTGTGTGTAGGATTGCAATACAGTATTAAAAGATTTCCCATCTGGCAGCACTATGAAGTAGATAATATAAATAGCCACTACATAAATACCTATCTCACGTTTCGTGGCCATTCTTTCGTACTACCAAAAGTAAATAATATTGTCCGGATTTCAACAGTTGTCTGTGGTTTTGACGTTGAGTGAACGTGTAAGTCAGGGTCAGGCACTCAAGTTGTATTTTTATATCGATATTAAGGTTAAGTGAATTAAGTCCGATAGCCATGGCAGAAAGTTCCACTGAAAAAATTTCGAAAAAGTGAGTATTCAAAAGCAAAGTCATGTTTAGTTTAAAACTTTTACTGATTGCCTCTGCCAGAAATAAAGTCATCGGCCGATGCACTAACCTATCCACCGCCGTTAGCAAAGGGTTGGTTACTTTTTAGTTATTTTTTTCGTTTTGGCTGTCATGTTTTCTCATTCCAAAATATTTTAGCGAACTGAAACGAAGGTTGAAAGCTGAAGAAAAGTTAAGGGAGAAGGCCGAAAAAGCTTCACAACAGCCGGTCGTTGCCGCTGAAAAGAAACCATCTAAACAAGAAGAAGAAATTAGTCCTAATGAATATTATAAATTACGATCTGGAGCTGTAGCTGCCCTAAAAAATGGACTCAAAGAAGATCATCCATATCCTCATAAATTCAATGTTAGCATTTCCTTGGAGGAATTCATAGAAAAGTATCAGAACTTGAACAACGGAGATGTTTTGGAAAACGTCACTTTGTCAGTGGCTGGTAGAGTTCACTCCATTAGAGAATCAGGAGCGAAACTAATATTCTATGATTTAAGAGCTGAAGGGGCTAAAATCCAGGTAATTTTATTACAAGCAATAATATTTACAATAGGTACATTATTTGGACCCAGTTTCATTAAAATGATAAAATAACTGGTGATTTTTTGTTATTCCAAAAATCAATTGTGTCTTTAGAACAATTGATATTACCCCTCTTGGCTTAGCCCTTGTTCGCCCACCTGTCCTGGTGAAACTGGAAAGGCCTCCAGCCCACCAATAATCCTTGCTTCATAAAACAAAACATTAGTATTGTTTATTAATCCATTAATAATTTTAAAGATGAGTATTGAATATAATTTTAAGTATTCTGAGATTGCTGCCTTTGGCCATTGAAGACTAGGACCTTTATCTTATACCTTTAAATGAGCAATTCTTGTACATTAATATATTATATAATCTGAATTTCGGAAACGGGTCCAATGATTTTTATAAAATTTAGTATACAGGGGATTTGGGGGGTGATAAATCGATCTAGTTACGATTTATTTTCAGAAAATGTTGTTTTATTTGTGTTTTCAATAATCGACTCTTCCCGACAGCTATTGGCGAATAATAATACTATTTTTCTTAATTCAGGGCAACTAACCACTTTAAAGAAACAACAAGATGGCTTTATCAAAAAAAAAAACCCAGCAAAGCTCGGTCATCATCTAGTGTATGTGGTTGCGGTAAATTACAGCCTGTAATAGACTAATGAGAGTTCAGTAGAGACGTTTTTTCATTAAAAAAATAAAACATAAAATATTACTTTCTTTATCAAAATGTACCTCAAATTTGTGGTGTCTGTGTTACTTTTATGTTAATGAAAACTTCTGAAAAGGTACTATTTTATGAAGAAACAAGTTAAAGCATTTGTTCCAAAATGTATCTCGAATGTTATAGTTTGTCATTACCAACACCTGTGTAATTATTTGCTGACCAAGTGTATTTATGTCTATATTTAGTCTTAATTGAAAAATTTTTCAGGTAATGGCTAATGCAAAACTATATGAAACAGAAGATAAGTTTTTTAAAGATACTGATAAATTACGCAGAGGTGATATCATTGGTTGTGTGGGCCATCCAGGTAAAACTAAGAAAGGAGAACTTTCTATTATCCCGAAAAATATAAAATTGCTTGCACCATGCCTTCATATGTTGCCGCATTTACATTTCGGTCTCAAAGACAAAGAAACCCGCTTTAGAAAAAGGTATCTGGACCTTATTTTGAATGATAAGGTGAGCAAAAAAAACATTGACGATTGTCCTTAGTTTGTATTACCACAATTTTTTTTAACACCCAATCTTTAAACATAGCCTAGTTACATATTGCTCATCAAATCTGTTTATTTTTTTACCCTTTTATAGAATAGTAGTTTCTCTATTTGTCAGAGGCATTTATTACTTAACACGTTTTTTTTGTCACAAAGGAGAAGTCAATTTCCTTTAACAGCTACCAGGGTAATATATTTTCTAAGTGTGGCTTGGCTGTAACCTTGTCACAGTCAATCTCCATGATGAATCTCCATAATATTTCGGGTGGTGGGGCATATTGTGAACTTGTATGGGTAGGAACTGCCATCCCGTTCATACTGTTAAAACTGAGACCTTAGAACTCTGTCTCAAGGTGGGGGGCGACATTTACGTTTTATATATCTACGGGCTCCGGTAAATATTTAACCCCAGGTGGACCATAAACTTGTTCAACCATCTAAGTAATAAAAAAATGCTCTGCTGACCATTTTTAATTTAAGCATTGAAAAACAATGATTAGGCTATACCCTATAGTTAAATAAAGTCAATGGGATATACTTCTAATTGTTACATCCTGTTAAATAAGTTATTTTCGCATTAAATACAAGGTCCAATAATGAATTTATTGTTGTTTAAATTTATTGAGATCTCAGCTTGACCTACATTAGATCTAATTTATCTATGTACATTCCATATAAACAGGCAAATACAAAAATGATTAATATAATTTTATTCTTGATTTGTTAAACTGATTTTCTTTTTTTTTATAGTAACTAGGATGTGCTTTAGTGTCAAAAAATATCCCCACCATTATTAAATCTCAAATGCATTGTAAATAGTTAGGTAATATATATATATATATATATATATATATTTAAACATGTACAAAGAAGTATGTATATCAATTATTTATTTACCTATCATAAAAATCATAAGTTGCCATTGGGACGATGTCGTGTGCCAAAAAGGTTTAATTAATGTTTTGTGTGTATCATCCAATAATAATTTTCAGGTTCGACAAATCTTTTATACAAGAGCTAAAATCATAGCGTATGTTCGGCGATTCTTGGACAATATGGGCTTCCTAGAAGTGGAAACCCCACTTATGAATATGGTTCCCGGTGGCGCCACTGCCAAACCATTCATTACTCATCATAATGAATTAAACATGGACTTGTACATGCGAATAGCTCCTGAGCTTTATCACAAAATGCTTGTTGTGGGTGGACTCGATAGGGTATATGAAATTGGAAGACAGTTCCGAAATGAAGGTATCGACTTAACACATAACCCTGAGTTCACGACTTGTGAATTTTACATGGCATATGCGGATTATAATGACCTGATGACCATTACTGAATCAATCTTGTCTGGTATGGTACAGAGCATTCATGGATCCTACAAGGTAATTAGTTTTGTTTACGATGATTGAGTAAAACTACAGTAAAATATATTAAGAAAAACTATGATAAAGCTTTTTCAAATTCTTGCTAATGATTTTAGGTCAAATATCATCCAGAAGGACCAGAGGGTAAGGAAATAGAAATCGATTTCACACCACCCTTTGCTAGAGTACCGATGATGGCAACATTGGAACGTGTTCTTAACGTGAAACTCCCAGCACCCGATAAACTTGATACACCTGAAGCTAATGATTTCCTTAACAACCTATGCAACACTCATCAGGTAACTAATAATAATTTTTTTACTGATTTATTTTAGAAACAGATTTGAAGTTGAGTTACATACTTGTTAGAGCATTAAGAGACCTATCATCGTCATTTTAAGAGTCGAAATGGATATAGACCTCAGGTTAATTGGTAAGAAGTAGCCTGAGGTGCATCCAATTCTGATGCTTAAAGGTTTTTAACCACCATAGTAGTTTTGCAAATTAGCAGTATGTTTCATTATGTCAGATCTTTCAATTAGCTGACCTAATCATAATTTGACCTTCGAGCATCATATAATAACCTTATTTCAAGAGACTGATGATTAAAATATGCTATGAAACTTGATCATTTAAAGTTCAAAACTGGTAATCTAACATACAATCACAACCTAAAAAACGCCACCCTAATTTTAGTATTGAGGTCTGTCTCATTGTTTTATAATTACAATTTTTTTAATTTTAGCTGTTTACATTTTTATTACGATTACGATGCTATTTTTTCACCATCGAAGTATGTATGGACATACTTGACAGAACTTCACAAATTACATCCTTAGTCAAATGGTAGCTGTTTGTGGGATTTGAAACACCGGAACAGTCCCATTGCTTGATACTAGTATACCAGGCGTCTTATCTTTTAGGCCACAACCGTAATAATTCGTATATACCTAATATACCATTTAATATTATAACCAGTTCTGATGATGGGAATTTCATTTAAAACAATTTAACGAGGATTGAACATATTTACAACTAACAATGAAATTGTTTTTATTTATTAAAAGATTGAGTGCTCGCCACCGAGGACCACCGCGAGGCTCTTGGATAAATTGGTTTCTGTATTTCTGGAGGAGGAGTGTATAAATCCGACATTTATATTGGATCATCCTCAGATTATGAGTCCCCTCTCTAAGTACCATCGAGATGTTCCAGGACTTACAGAGAGGTAATGTTTAAAATAATAAATATTTGCCAGTCGCGTCATTGGTACACTGGTTATCACTTCAAACTAAGTATGTATTAAAAATATTTTCGTAGTTTTAAACTTTTATTGGCTCATTTGAAAAAACAGGTCAGTGTTTTAGATTTACTACCGATGTGGTGCTTTAGCAGTTTTATGGTAAACAGTCGACGGCGCCCTAAAAGCGTCATTTCGGATCCTCCCGATCCACTAACGGTGCTTTTAGGTACCTCAAGCACCGGTCACGGTTCTCGTCGAGCCCTTCGTCGCATGCGACGGGTTTGACGAGTAAACTAACCCATAGACACAGCCCACTGAGTTTCTCGCCGGATCTTCTCAGTGGGTCGCGTTTCCGATCCGGTGGTAGATTCTGCGAAGCACTGCTCTTGTAAGGGCCAGTGTTAGCAACATCTCTTGGTTTGAGCCCCGAGAGCTCACCTACACGCTAGGGTAACGTTGATATAGCCTCTCAAGGAAATCATAGGTAGGAAAAAAACATAACTTTAACATTGAGACAAAAAACGTATGTATTGTTTTGTCTTTACTATAAATGACAATACATGTTTTAGGTTTGAAGTTTATGTTGCTAAGAAAGAAATCTGTAATGCCTACACCGAATTAAATGACCCGGCGACACAACGCGAAAGATTCGAAGAGCAAGCCAAGAATCGTGCTGCTGGTGACGATGAAACTCCCCCAACCGATGAAGCGTTTTGTACAGCTCTAGAATATGGCCTGCCGCCGACCGGCGGGTGGGGCCTCGGTGTAGACCGTTTGACTATGTTCCTTACCGATTCAAATAATATCAAGGTCAGTTTTAAAAATCAGTATTCAATTACAATTCAATAAGTTTTTTAAATGTTTTTTTGAGACAATGAGGAAATATTCTGGTTTTTAGGAGGTGTTGTTGTTCCCTGCAATGAAGCCTGATGACCCAAACAAAAACAATACAGAAGAAGAGAATGTGGGTGTACAAACATCAGTTCCGAACGGAGCTAACTAATTTGCTATTTAAAAAAATGTTTTGTAATAACTAACACCGTCAATAATAAACATTACTAAACAGACTTTCACTTCATTTGTATTTTTTATTCAAATTGTCTATGGTTTTAAACTTTCTATTGAAACTTAAACTTGTACTGGTGGTATAGTGCAATACCTGCATGTTAGGTATTACCACAATGCTTACTTCTGCTGTGAAGCAACCTGCGTTACACTTTGAAGGGTGAAGACTTAGGCCCTCGTGTTTCGTGTTTCCGGTAACTACTGAAGACTTTAGTAAGCTGGTTTTCGTGTCTTATGTAAAAAAAAACGCATTTGAATTCGATGATTTTTTATTACTGTAGATGGTCGAGCTCTGGCCCGAAAGAAAATATAGTAGCAGTACCTAGAGGGAGCAGAGGTCGTATACTTCATCCCCTGCTTATTAATAGCAATGCTGATTAAATATATTAGATTTAATTATTTTATAAACACAAACTTCAAATCCAGAACACGGGTACCAATTTTAATAATACTTAACTCGTGTTCACCAATGACTTTGTGGCGAGTGGGCAAGTCAACTCGCACATCTCAACACAGCACAGAAATCATACGATTTTACGTCACATCAGGTGATCCGAGTGCCGTGTGCAAAGGCTGTTAAATCTCGCCCTCTGCAACATGTCGCCGGCGCATCTTATTTGACGAAGGAAGTGGTAAAGACACAAGATGGCCACGCTTTGATCTATTGCTCTTCAGGCGGAGGACATGTTGAAAGGGGCGGCAACTCCTGCGCAAATTATTATTACTATAAATACGATTGTACCGTAATTGTAACACAGACTATCTGGAATAATTCAACTTCTATATGAAGGAACAAAGATTTCAAGAAGTTTGGCAATATTAACGCATTTCTATATGTGTTCCAGTAAAAACTTAATACTGGTGGGCCATGAGCTCATTCAAACACAATACAACAAGAAACCAGTTTCATTATTGATTTACATCACTATAAGAGCATCACAATCCTTGCAGCCAGCGAGTCCGAGATGGCTGCGATCTTGGAGCGAATAGAGAGTGAGCCTTGAATTTGGCCTGCACATAAACCGCTCTAAGACCAAAGTGATGACGGTGGACAGAGCTCAAGTTTTAAGTCCATCAAATGCACTCAAGGATTATGAGAAAGTGGAGGAATTTATATACTCGGGGTCGCTGATCTCTAACAGTGGTAACTGCGAGAAAGAAATCGGACGCCGTATCGGGATGGCTAAAAGTGCCATGACTAGCCTCGATAAAATCTGGAAAGACCGTAATATTCACCGAGTAACTAAGATGCGTCTGGTTCGTACGTTGGTCTTCTCTATCTTCCTGTACGGGGTGGAGACTTGGTGTCTCAGGAAAAAGGAACGCAAAAAGATTGAGGCGTTTGAAATGTATTGCTGGAGAAAGCTGCTACGCATTCCTTGGACAGCTATGAGAACTAATGTCTCCATCCTCGAAGAGCTGAAGGTCACCAAGCGCCTGCTGACTATGTGCCAGGAAAGGATCCGGAGTTTCTTTGGGCACATCATGCGATCCCCATTGCACAGCCTGGAGAAACTCACAATTCTCGGACAAATGGAGGGGAAGCGCGCTAGAGGAAGAGCGCCAGCTAGATGGGTTGACCAACTCAAGGAGGTGACTCGAGGCCAGATATGGGGAGCGGTACATATGGCGCAGAACCGGACCGAGTGGAGAAGATTGACATACAGTCAAGATTCTCAGCATTGAGGGAACGACCAGAAAGAAGAGCATCAAAACTATACTAAAATTGGCAAAAAATATTATAAACATAATTAAAATCATTACATAAACATTAAAATAATCATTATTATCCTGATCAAGAATATTAGGCCAAAGTAATAAAATTGACATTTAGTGTCTTTATTAATTAAGCGAATTTCCAAATGATTATAATCTGTCACTAATCTGTATCTTGTTTCACAAAACTTGTCAATCCTCCCAACAAATCATTAATTTTCATTTGATTTTTAGGATATTGATTTTTCTAATAAGATTTTAAAAGCAATCTTATCGACGCTTGAAAGGCAAACGTGACTAAGCAACAATGCGTGAACTTTACAGTAGACTAATATAAAGTTGAACCTGAAAAAAAAATTATTTTAACGAATCTAGCTAGTAGCTGTAGGATTGAAATGATTTTAATAGACCTAGAAATATATTTTTTTGCACATTAAATATGGTTATTGCCTATCATTTATGTACAAAGCAGTTATTGTCGCTTAGTCACTTTTGCCTTTCAAGCGTCGATATGTTCTAAGGCAATTGGTGGCTCAATGTTATTGTATAGGGGCAGTAAACTCATATTCCATTTACTATGCTAGGAACAGAAAAGGCAATATTATGTAATGTTTTTATTATATACTAAACTGTATTTGTTACCATTTCCAATGTCCTTTTTACCTAACTTTATAAAAAATGAATTATTATTTTCTCTTTTCTTGAATTATGCACATCTGTTTTTTATATTTAAAGTTATTTGTATTTTATGAGGTATTCTCACTAACTGAAATCAGATTGGTTGAATTATAATGTTCACCTAAGCTATACATGTGCCTGTGATATGTGATTATCAATGGTGGGCCTTCAAATTCTGTGCCTTGCTCTATACAATCAGGTCCGACAGCTTGTATCACATTTATCGGACACTTTAAAATATTTGACAAGGCTCTAAGTTCTAATTGACCACCCCAATCTTTGGTATTCATTATTTTATGACAATAATCTTCAAATTCCTCATCTGTTAATGTTTCTAGTGTTTCTGGGTTACACATGAAAGGTTTGAAATCATCTTTGTTATCCCTTATGTAATTTGAAACTTTTTCTCTCAATTCATCCACGCTTACAGTCTCTTGTTTCACAAGTTGCAACTGATGACTTACAGCTTTGTATAAACAATCTCCATCTGATGGAACAGTAAAAATTTTCAAATTTTTTTCTTCAAGCCTTTTGGTAATAGTTTGTATTTCAATGTTCCTAGCTCCATGAACATTTTCCTTGTCTTGAAGTTTTATTTCTTCTTCGCGGATTTTCTCTTGTTCTGATTTTTTATCTCGGCGCCGTTGCGCTTTAGATACTTTTGTTTTGATAACTCTTGTTTCATCTACCATTGGTTCTAAGTTGTGTTCAGAAGAAAGTTTTGCTTCCATAATCTCCTTATTGTGTCTAATTTCTAATTCACTTTCAAGCCTTGATATTTCAGCAGCAAGATCTTTCTTTTTTGTTTTGTCATTTTTAGCTACTTTTTTCAATGCTTGAATTTGGGCTTGCAACTCTTTTTTCTCCTTACGTTGTCTAATTTCCATACTATTTACATCTTCTGCTTCTTTCTCCGTTTCCATTTTATTGTTTTCTACTTGACGTGAATATTAATTTTATTTTGTATTGAAACGTTATGGGTATTGGCTATAATTTAATTTATTTCATACACACATGTCCGTAGAAACTACCTACTCAGTCAATAATAAAAAAGAATACATAAACACCGTGCTAATTGTTCATTTTAATATTACTACAATATTAAGTATATTATTTATAATAAATTATTTTATTATTACTACAATATTAAGTATATTATTTATAATAAATTTTAATAGAAACAAGTGTTTAAATTCTCGAAGAACTGAAATGACTGAAATACATGCTGACTTTGCTGACAAGTGACAATAAATATCAGAATTCTTTTTTTTAAAGGGATTTTACGACCTGGTAACTACGACCTTTAAGTCATGTCTTATTTTAATTTATATTCTTATTTTTATGGAAAATGATAATATGGAGTGAAATGAAATGAAGATGATTATTTGAGCCATTAACAAGGAGGGTATCTCTACCCTCCATAGCCATTAATCAACTGGAATGAAATGAAATGAAATAATAAGAGATGATATGGGATGAAATATAATCTCAGTAAAATGGTGGTCATTTACTGAATTTTTTTCAGTGGGCTTTTCGGATGATCCCGAGAAGTTACGTCCAGTGACTTTGTTTCATTTTCCTACATTTGTGCACTTTCACAGATATGAAATAGTTAATAAACCACCGTTATTACACATTTAAACCTAAAGAAACACTAAACAGGCAAAATAAAACAAATCACACAACTGCACTTCTCACGTTTCCGCTAAAAGTAAATCAGAATTATCAGATAAGTTCACAGTGTTAGAGACGGGGTAACTTTTTTTTTTTTTTTTTTTTTCGGCTAGAGGGCCGAACCTCCTACGAGGTCCCCGCGCAAAAGGGGCGCGCGGGGTATGTGAGACTCAACGATCTGCATGGTGTTGTGAGCAGACCGCGGGTCCAAGGATTTTAGGACCCACCCACTAAACGACTCCCCTGCACTCTTACACCCGACGTCCGATCCCCTCCGAGGTGCGGAGAATTAGAGACGGGGTACTTAACCAACGTTGCATAAATCACAGCAAATTCGTAGGCATGATGATCCACTTTTATTGGGATAGTATGGCCTGGAAACGAGATATTTAAGGGCACTGAATACATTTTTTATTTAAAAAGTACGCAACTACGCATAGCTGTATACCTGTGTGATGCATAGATGTACATTGTAGAGTTGGTTATAATCGTAAATTATTATAAAAATACAAATCTGCAAATACACATCTGAAGAATGGAGTGGAATGAAATGAAGTGAAGTATTAATAAATAAAAGTAAAGTCACCGGTCTTTAGGATATGCACTTTTTTCATCAGGCCTATAACCAAGCAGTGTGTTTAGTGCGAGTTTTTAATATTCTCGATAGCGTAAAAGTTAAGTCAAATCTAAATGGAGTTCCACGGGTGCGCCGCCACGCGATGACGTGAGCAGTGATGCCCCTGCTGAGGTGGTCACTCTGAGCATCTCGGAGGAGGAGGTTCCTGAGGCCCAGCCGTGTTAAGGATGCGGAGGAAGGACGCGGTCCCCAGCCCTGACGGTGCTCACGGCCGGGTCTGGGATTTTTTTATTTTTTATTGCTTAGATGTGTGGACGAGCTCACAGCCCACCTGGTGTTAAGTGATTACTGGAGCCCATAGACATCTAAAACGTAAATACGCTACACACCTTGAGATATAGTTCTAAGGTCTCAATATTGTCACAACGGCTACCCCACCCTTCAAACCGAAACGCATTACTGCTTCACGGCAGAAATATGCGGGGCGGTGGTACCTACCCGTGCGGACTCACAAGAGGTCCTACCACCAGTAATTACGCAAATTATAATTTTGCGGGTTTGATTTTGCCTTCGGTGCCCTTGGGGACCGGCTCGTGCGGCTCTTTGAAGCCTGCTTCAAGTCGGGACGGTTTCCGAAGCAGTGGAAGACGGGCAGACTGGTTCTGCTGTGGAAGGAGGAACGGCCTGCGAATTCACCTGCGGGGTACCGTCCCATCGTGTTGCTGAACGAGGCGGGAAAACTGCTAGAGCGATTGGTGACCGCCCGCATCGTCCAGTACCTGCCGGGGGTGGGTCCCAATATGTTAGCCGAGCAGTTCGGATTCAGGGAGGGTCGACCATCGACGCGGTGATGCGCGCGCGCGCCTTTTCTGATGTGGCTGTCGGCCGGGGCAGGGTTGCACTGGCGGTGTCCCTCGACATCGCCAACGCATTCAACACCCTTTCCTGGTCGGTAATCGCAGGGGCGCTGGAGTATCATGGCATCCCTGCGTATCTTTGTTGGCTGATCGGGTCCTACCTCGAGGACAGGTTGGTCGTGTGCACCGGGCACGGTGGGACGGTGCTCCGCTTTCCAGTCAAGCGCGGTTTTCCACAGGGGTTGGCCCTCTCTTGTGGAATATCGTCTACGACTGGGTCCTGCGGGGCGCTCTTCCGGGTCTGAGTGTAGTTTGTTACGCGGACGACATTTTGGTCGTGGCCCGGGGAAGGGACTTGTGTGAATCTGCCCGTCTTTTCTGCGCTGAGGTGGCCCTGACCGCGGGAAACCCCCTACTCTGACCGGGTTCTGACCCCGGACGGAGATCGGACGTCGGGTATAAGAGTGTATGGGAGTCGTTTAATGCAGTAGGGCCCTACAATTCTTTGGGCCTGCGGTCTGCTCTCAAGACCTGCAGACCGTCAAGTCCCACATACCCCGCGCACCACCTAGACGCGGGGACCTCGTAGGAGTTTCGGTTTCCGGCCCGAAAAAAAAACTATATGGAGTTGGAACGTTTGCCTACGTATGCCGCTAGGGGCGCTCTTCCAACTGCATACAAATTTGAACTTTTAAGCTATCGAGAACGTTACAAAGCTCGCACTAAGCACACGGATAGCGAAAGCTTCTTGAGGTGTTGGTCGAAGTTTTGCCGTATTAGAATTTTTCGTTGTCGGAATTTCGTCGTCGTGGCCTAACGGATAAGACGTCCGGTGCATTCGTGTTGAGCGATGCACCGGTGTTCGAATCCCGCAGGCGGGTACCAATTTTTCTAATGAAATACGTACTCAACAAATGTTCACGATTGATTTCCACGGTGAAGGAATAACATCGTGTAATAAAAATGAAACCCGCAAAATTATAATTTGCGTAATTACTGGTGGTAGGACCTCTTGTGAGTCCGCACGGGTAGGTACCACCACCCTGCCTATTTCTGCCGTGAAGCAGTAATGCGTTTCGGTTTGAAGGGTGGGGCAGCCGTTGTAACTATAATTGAGACCTTAGAACTTATATCTCAAGGTGGGTGGCGCATTTACGTTGTAAATGTCTATGGGCTCCAGTAACCACTTAACACCAGGTGGGCTGTGAGCTCGTCCACTCATCTAAGCAATAAAAAAAAAAAAAAAAAAAAAAATATTTTTCTTAAAAATTTATTGCTCATATCACAAATCTGTGAACAAACCCACTAATGTAGAGTGATTACTGGAGCTCACAGATATCACAATTATATTGTATAATGGAAGTCCCACCGTTCTAGCCAGACCACATGGTTGCTTCACAGCAGAAATAGAGAGGATAGTGACCAACTTGTGCGGGTTTGCAAGACGCCCTGATACTACCTGATGCGGTAGGCAGCTGCTTGGCTCTGCCCCTGGCATTGCTGAAGTCCATGGGCAACGGTAACCACTCACCATCAGGTGGGCCGCATGCTCGTCTGCCTACAAGGGCAATAAAAAAAAATAAAAAAAAAAAACCAGCAAATGCCAGTCAACGATTGCAGTACGCTGGGATAATATTTAGAACACGTTGCTCCTTATTCGTCGGTGAATCCTTAAATCGTTATCTGCGATACCCACTGCTGGAAATTAAGTATTTTATTTTACACTGCTACAACATTAGTTTTAGGCACAGAACTCAAAATATTTTATCTGTTTATTATTTTTTGCCTTCACGTGCTTCTCTTCGCGGATCGTTATAGGAACTACCATAGATTATACACTTAATAGGGAACTACAACTTGATATTATATAGGCTGATCTAATAATTCCTCTAGTGACTTTCAAAGTCATGGGACGATTGGTGGGGTTGAGGATGCGCGGCGCGTTACACTAGTTGAACAACATTAGTTGAAGAGGCTGGTTGTATATCGGCGGTGTATCGAGTTTTGATCAGGCAGGCTAGTTCTCGTCTACTCTCCGTATTCCGGAACATCTCCAGAATCAACTGGTCAAGTCGATAAATCGTTAACAGAGAGGCTGAACGCAATGCCGTTGAAACGCCTGTTGCTGCTAGTCTGGTTGCAGTGTTGATTGCAGTAACAAACTTACCTCTGCCAAATTCTGTTTCAGATAGGAATCAGACGCTCGGGCGAAAGTGCTCATCGCCACCAGGATATATTCCGCACGCCTCCTCGGCGTGAGATTCGGCTATTGGTCCACCTGGCTTAGTGGTAGACGATGCCTTTTGATATTAAATTTTGAAATTTGTCACTAATTTTCCGTTTTGCATGAATGTTCCTTCAATATCTTAATTTGGAATATTCTTGTTGATTCTTGTTGATCAGATTGATTTGAATATAATCGTCTCCTTCAAAGAATACGGTTCAAAACCTGCATTAAATAAAGGTTAATAGTTAACCTGTTATTTATCTAAGATGTCGTTCAGAAGAGTTTTGTGACTGCCAATGGAATATAAAGTCAATAATTCGTTTTTCTGATTTACCAATAATTGTCCAAAAGTCACATTGCCGGCTTTGATAATAGTCGACTCACTTAGAAGTTTTCATGTTTTTTGTATTTTAAATCATTAACACAAGTTAAAAATAGGTACAGTACCTTATAGTGCATATTTGCATCATGTTTCTAACTAGTCTATGGTTATAGGTACCTGTCAAAATTTCATCAAAACGGCAAACTTTTTGACAACTCTAGGAGTACATAGTAGGTACTTAATTGCAAAACAAAATATCTTTTTATTAGTTAATTCTGACATTAAAATCAATTTCCAATGAATCCTTGCTCAATTCCCACACCGCAACAAGATATGGAAGGCGATGGAAGGTGGAATAGCATTGTAAGTATCAAATAATCTATTGAATGATTTCTAGCAATATTTTAAAGCAAGCAAAAGGCATTATTTAAACACAATTATTCATTCTTATATTCATTTCTGGTATGTCAACTATATTCCAAATGGATTTAATCAAGAAATGAAATATTTCAGCATAACAGATTTCTGTCTGATGCTAAAGGCAAAGATGCTGATGTAATTTTCATAGGTGATTCTATTCTGCAAGCATTAGAACACACTGAGGTATGGAATCAGTGGTTTGCACCCTTACATTGCCTCAATTTTAGTATTCACAAAGATCAAACTCAGAATGTTCTTTGGCGCATAAAAAATGGAGAGTTGGACCATGTTGATCCTAAAGTAAGTTGTTTTTAGACTAATATTTAAAAAATGGTTATTCAATTAGAAT
Source organism: Bombyx mori (assembly GCF_030269925.1). Lineage (NCBI taxonomy): Eukaryota > Metazoa > Arthropoda > Insecta > Lepidoptera > Bombycidae > Bombyx > Bombyx mori. The sequence goes on from NC_085110.1 coordinate 12,101,074, forward strand.
TTCGAATATCTTCACTCGTTGCAGTATCATAAGTGTGTTTTTAATTTGTAGCATTCTAATTTTATTTAAAATAACAGGTTATAGTTGTTCATGTTGGAACAAATAATGTAGAAAATACTGCTGAAGAAATATGTGAGGGTATTATAGAAATTATCAAAACAATCAGGGAGAAACATCCTTCGGCCTATATTGTATTACCTGTGAGTTATTTAAAGGGACTACCTTTATTAATTTTTGAAAAATAATTTAATTTCTAATAATCTAATTTAAATTTCAGAGTCTTTTGCCACGGGGTCAATATCCAAATGGACTAAGAGACAAAAATTCTAAAATTAACAGACTCTTGCATGAAAAAGTCTCCAATATAAATAAAGTTGAAATGGTTCTTATTGATAAAGGCTTTGTTCAAAGTGATGGCACCATAAGTCATCATGACATGCATGATTATCTTTTACCCAGTAATGCTGCCTGTAGGAAAGCATTTGAACCAATTTATGATCTCCTGCAACAGATTTTGAGTGAAGGAGAGCCTGAAAAAGATTTAACACCTTCAGAATAGAGTAAAACTTTTTGATGCAGCTTTTTATAACTATGCAAGCTAATTGTGATTGAAATGGTAGTACTTAGCTTTTATATGATAGTCATAAGATTTTTACATTTTTAATTCATAAGCTACATACATTCCAAATTAGTGATACACTACTATTGTATTTATTGACTGTATTTATTGTGTGATTGTTTAAACTAGTTCAATTGCTTAGAAGAAAATTTAGTTGTACATTTGAAAAATTTTCAGGGTTTTGAAGATTTACAAAATTGTATTATTGTATTTGAACTAAGTAATATTTTTGTTTACATTTTTACTTGGTAAAAATAAGCTACAGGAATAGTCTAGATCATCCAATTTAGGAATTGATCTCTACAAACTACTCGCCAAAGATCTATGATGAAATAAGTTTGAGTACCAAAGTAATTATTATTACTGGAAATGTAACCATTATTACTCTTTTTGAAACAGCAGCATGTAAATGTACCTTCATATTATGTTTAAATTATTTAAAAATATTTTTTTATTGTACTTAACAAAATAAATGTCTATTTTTAGTACATCATGTAGTGTTACTAATAACTATAAGTACTTTAGCTAGATTAGATTAGGTACTCTGGTTGCCAAACATGTTGCTTGAATCTCTATGTTATGAACTTATTTATTTGCATGAAAAGCTTATCATAAATAAATAGTGCAATTATTTAAATTGCAAATGTTTTATTCAAAATTATGCCCTATTTACTCAATCACTTTATTAACAGCGATCTTAGTTGTATTTTAATTTTTTCCTTCGATTTTTGTGTTGCAGAAACATTATTACACAGCTCTGTTGTGGTCAGTATACTTTGTTTTGTCCATACTTTTCCAGCATTATTTAATTTTAATATTATAAGGCCTGTGTTCAGCATTGGATGTGTTATTGGAATTTGAAACTAGGATGAAACTCATATCACAGATAAGCCTACTAGTTTTGTACCTCTACATACTATATTAAAATTTGTAGCTTTGTACCATTTTATAATCATGGTTAATTCGATGTTTCATTACCCAAGCAGACAAAAGCTCACCTGGTATAAATCTAAACAGAGCACATAAATATTACAATCTGACATCACTAGTATGCGAGACAAACACGCGCGGTGTTGGTGGGGAATGCGTTCGTCTGCCTTCGAAAGCAAAAATGTAATTCATGTCATGAATTCAGACAAATATAGAATGAAATTATAAATAAAAATTAAATTATTGATTTTCAGTAAGGTTACTGTAATAAATCTTTTTCAACCAGTAGGTACAGTACAAATTAGAACTTTAAATTATTATACAATAATAGATCGCAACGGATCAGCGATAGGATCGCCTTTATGCTGTACTACTTAAACAAAGATGTGTGGTGTCGTGGGACACCGGATAGGAACGAAGTTCCATATTATAAAAATATTAATTTTAAGTTCTATTCGAGGTATAAAGAAAATAAAACTGGAGGTTTCGCAACAACCCACGGTCATTCGGTAACGTGCGAACTTATTGTGGTACACTTCATTCACGGTTGTTTGCATAAGAGTTAGTGTATTGCGCAAACGAACGCTCTGAGATTGTGGTCAAAAAATGATAAAAAAATGTTATTTTTTGTACGTTATAACAAACATACGTCGTACACTGTGTGCATTACTAAAAAAAAATCTTACGTTACGTTTTTGCCCGGTTAGGGTACCCCTCCGCTTCGTCCCATAAGGAACTTCGATCCAAAATTAATTATTAAACATAATACATATTATGTATAATTAAGAATAATTATTTATTTATTAATATGCACATTATTCAAAAAGAAATTACAACTTAAAATATCACACCTAACATTCAGAAACCCTGTATTTATCAAGTAACTTCGGTAGAAGTGTCCTATACATACAGAATCCTGAGTCTTTGCGATATCAAGACCCTTATATAGCCTCTCCCCTGCTCTCCAAATTTTTAGGCTATCGACGATGGGATAGTCATCCGAAAAACCATGAACCGTATTGTCGACCGACCGTGTAGTTACCCAATTTATTCAAACATCATGTAGTTTTCATTAATTGTTTTAATCAAGAATCATGGAAAAAATAAGAAAACGAAACTATTAATAACATTTTTATTTAACTTAATAAGTATTCTAACAAATGACCATTATAATAAATAATATAATGAGGTATTGTATTAACTATTGCTGACAAAATTTGGTCTAGGTATGTACCTACTTAATATTTATTCATTAATCTATTGTAATATAGATTTAGTGGCAGAGTAGAGTTACCCAATTGTAAAGATTTGTCATATAAGTTAAAATTACATTTTTGTAGTTTTTTCAAGTACGCGTTTACTGCTACTGCAGGTAAAAATATTTGCTTTGTTTTTTTTGGTACATCAATTGCCTGAGCCTGTAAATCAACAGATATATATTTTTTTATTCATAAAAGGTATGTAAAGGTAATGTAGTCGTCATTTACTAAACAATTAGAGCTAGACGTAGCAAAAATTTCGCCAGCATGGACCGCCCATATTTTCATTATTGGATTATGGAGTTTTCTCTTAATACTTTAGGTTAATTGTATTACGCTTTCTCCTTTATGTTGTTATATTGGTTGATATTTTGTTACAAAAAAAAAAACTATAATACTTTCTTAATTTTTAAATAAAGCTCGTCATTAGCTGCTAGAAAGAAAAAAAAACGGATAACAATTAAAGGAGCAAATGGCGTATAACGGTTTGGCTACTTATGTATATTGTGCATTTGTTGCAATTAGGCCAATTATGTACAACTTTGCAGATGGAATTTTAGTTGCGGATAGTAGAGATACAATGTTGGACCCATAGAACTATTCAGCAGTCCAGTCCACCTATCTGGAGTCTTGTTTACAAAGCCAAAAAAAACCTGTAGGAAAATAGTTTCTTCGGGATTATTTAAAAAACTTTACTAGCATTTCTTAGTGGGAGAACCAGCTCCCTCGGTGAAATCAATATCTATTTTTCTATGTCAAAAATTGTTTTATTTACCTTTTCTAAATGACTGTTAGCTCTGGTGGCTATTTCAAATGCAACATTTCTCATATTCTCATTGTCGATACCTCTCAAAACGTTTTCTTGGCTGATCCCATATTTCATTAACGTATTCATCGGTAAGGTTACCGTTTTATGATAACTAGCAACATGTACTGATCTGTAACAATTTAATATTATTTCTATTTTATGAATCATCACTTTTCAAATTGTAGGGGACTAAACAGATTTTAAAGCCGCATTGGCCTACGTAATATGACGCCCGCTGTTTTCGTATCGAGCTGTGATACTATAAACGGGTTCAAGTCCTGCAGGCAGATACTAATTTTCCGACATTTCAATTCAGAAATTTTATAAATTTGGGTAATCGTTCCGTGATAACGTGACGTTGCTCGTCTACGCATATATAGCTATAAAAAGAACTAATAAACAGCTAGATATTTAAAGGTAGCAATTACTTTAAAATAGCTTTTTTTTACAATACATACACATACAATACATAATGTCTTCATTTGATACAAACCTTAGTATGTTTACAATTCCTTGTGCCTTTCCCAAATGTGAAGCGGCATGGTCAGCATGTACATTGGTAACGTCAGAAATACTAAGAATGAGGTAGTAGATGGAACTAACTGAATCTTCGGCATATTTCTCTAAATCTTCCAAGCTTTGAAAGTGTTTTGATTTCAATATGTTTCCTCTCGCTGTAATTAATCTTTCTAAATATCTTTTTGGGAGTTTGCAAGAGTTACACACCTGGAATATAAAAAAAAAACGATAGATTGAGATAGCGAAATACAGGTACAGTATATAGGTTGCAAAACCGCGTACTATTATAATTTTTTTTGTTTAATGCTTAGATGCGTGGACGTGCTCACAGCCCACCTGGTGTTAAGTGGTTACTGGAGGTCATAGACATCTACGACGGAAATGCGCCACCCACCTTGAGATATAAGTTCTAAGGTCTCAAGTATAGTTAGAACGGCTGCCCCACCCTTCAAACCGAAACGCATTACTGTTTCACGGCAGAAATATTCAGGGTGGTGGTACCTACCCGTGCAGACTCACAAGAGGTCTTACCACCAGTAAAAATGCGATGGAACGCAGATTCATACATGTGACGTCATTTTAGATCAAAATACTTGACGAAATTGGCGAAGAATGACATTCTGTGATATGATGACTTCCTTCCTGATGCTGATGGTTGATTACTGATGTGTATATTAGATCTGAACTACAGAACGCCTTCTGAGATTTCAAAACTTACGGACTTAGCTATGGCGTATTAATATTCTTGCTATAAATTTAATTTCTTAAATGCTAAGAATATACCTAAGAGTTTTGATAGGCACATTAATATTTTATGTACCAGACCTATGAGGATGGTATTTGTACTCAATTAATTAAGGCAAAACTACACCTGGTATGAATGAATGAATGAATGGTATGAATGGCTAGTATGAAATGAAATAAAGAGGTCACGTAAATGGCGCAAGAATTTTTGCTATCGCTAATAGATGAATAGTATAATTATTTATTCCTACATTAGCTGATGGCCTTGAGACCATTTCAGCGTAGCTTTAACTAGTAGGTGAGCTCACGGGACTCAAGCCGGACGTCATTGCTAACACTAACCCTAGCAAGAGCATTGCTTCGCAGAATCTACCACCGGATCGTAAACGCGACCCACTGAGAAGATCCGGCGTGAAACTCAGTGGGTTGTGTCTGTGTGTTAATTTACTCGCCCGAGCCCTTCGTCGCAAGCGACGGGTTCGACTAGAACGATGACCGGTACTTGGGGTGCGGGGTGCCTAAAAATACCGTTAGTGGATTGGGAGGATCCGAAATGACATGTTTTGGGTGACGTCGACTGCGGACCAATCGGTCCGCAGATCGGGAATGTAGTTTCTGGCGGCCACGATGAACGGGTCCTCGTGTCGTGCCGCTTTCTCGGAAATAAGTATTAATACTTTGAGATAAATGAAGGAAAAGTATGTTTTCGTCACTGTTGCAATATCACGTTGAATATTATGTTGAAAATTCTCTTTTTTATCTTTTGTTGTATTGGGAGCTTTTGTCTTTAAGCCTCGAGGCCATAAATATTTTGAGGTGTTTTAAGGAGAAATCATCACTTTTCACCATCACTCACAATGCATTGCAGAAACCTGTTTGTTATTGACATTCAACCAACTACTCTCAATTAATGATGCCATTCAATCTCTCTGATTCAACTCACATTATTATGAGCTATCTGAATATATTGTTTCTGGATAATTTTCCGATTTTCATAGTTTTGAAATTGTTGAGTCAATCAAAATTATCTTCCAAATTCTTAACTTTGTTATGAACCTTCACTAAGCAATGCTTCCATTTCTCCATTTTTGATTTTGTACTATTAAGTAAGTTGTTGACATGAAAATTACTAATCTAATGCTTAAGCCATCCATGGAAGGTTTTTTCTCTCAAAGCAGTGTCAACAAAACTCTTTCAACAAATGATGAATATTTGGAAATAAACGGACATTTTCAATAAAGAATTATTTTGGATATATATATTTTATTGCTGATTGGTGGACGAGCACACAGCCCACCTGGTGTTAAGTGGTTAATGGAGCCCAGACATCTACAATGCAAATGCCCCACCCACCTAGAGATATAAGTTCTAAGGTTTCAGTATGGTATATTATTGTTTTTTTTAATCTTTGTAGGCAGACAAGCATATATATAGCATTGGGTGGGCCAATGGTAAGTGGTTACTGTCGCTCACGGACGTCAGCAATGCCAGGGGCACATCCAAGTTGCTGGCTACCAACACAGCCAAGTCGCTGCCTACCTAGGGGTAATGCTTACAGATACCAAAAATTCTTGCTGTCTAGCTGTCTTGTACACAAAGGTGTACACTCAATAGCTTTACTGGAGACTTCGATCAACAATAGTAACTAGATAAAGGGATACGTACAAAATTAAAGCAAAAACTGTCCGCGTGAATATATACTTATATAGCTACATTCGTTTACTAACAAACGGAGAAAAAAGTTTTGAAACACTTTTACTTTCAAACTAATAACAATTATGGCACCTAGTAATAAAGTCACAAATCTCCAAAACATTATCTAATACTTACGATCATTCGTCACATAAAACGAGCAAAGCAATAAATTACTCCTGTCACTTACCAATAAAAAGACATATTTTAAACAACTTTTAATGTTAAATCAATCTTAAAGTGCAACAAATAAAGTAACTTTTCCCTTAATTGCTCTGAGAACTAACATCGTTTTGCTTTATTTATTTTTGCTTCTTGAAATGCCGATTTCTATTTACTACAGGAGGTAAGGGAGTCGCGCTTAACACTAAAATAATTTATTAATGAATTAAAGTAAAAGTTTAGTTGTTTACTTTTTATGTTTTGGAAATGTATGTTTGTTAGTATCTATACATTACTTATTATTTTATTAGCGTTACGTTTTTGTGTAATATATATTTTTAAGTTTTCGCGACCAGTGCACATAATAAAACAACGTTTAAACGGTTTCAAGCGTGGTATTTTTATTACAATGTTTCGGCCACATTTCAGTAGCCGTGAGCACGGAAGGCAAAGATGTCCAGTGTCAATAAGCGGAGTTCTTAGCTGGCTTATAAAAGTCATCTCTTGTTTCTCTGGCGACAATCGAGATCCATTCTGCACACGTGATTGCTAGGAAAGCTAAAATAAAAATGGAAAGCTAAGTATCTAATGAGAGTCCAACAAACAGACACAAAAGCAGCATTAACCAATTTTAACCAACTAATTTTGAAGTGCTGCTAACAAATTTTAAAAAATTATTACAACACAAATCTACTCCATGCATTTACTGTTCTGTTAAGCAAAAGTTTGTCCATGTGTTGGCCGAGCCTTGGCCAACATTTGTAGCGGTGGTTAAAAATCGGTAATTTTGTTCAAAATTTAATATTATTTATAAGTTTAAAGCTTACAATATAGTTTATACTTCATGTACTTACCGAAAGTAAGATACTCCGGCCGTTAAATTGCTTTTCGGGCCTTATTTTTGCAACTTTTGAATACACACTGCGGTATTGTGAGACGGGTTGACATTGGCTGTGTTTGAAGTAAACTAAACAAAATAAGAGCTCACATTTCAAGTGCGCTGTTATTTGACGAGACGGATTTTATGCACCGACCCGAAATCTAGTTACTATTGTTGATCGAAGACTGGAGAAGAATAAAATCACTTCCAATGTGTGTTGTTTTAGTAAATAACATTTAGTAGTGAGGCAAAATTAGAGTTGTGCATAAAATGAAATATGGTACTAATTGTCAATGAATTCAGTAAGTTGACAACTCAAACCTATAAACACCTAAGGTGAAAAGACATTCTGCCACATAAGCAGATATGATCTGCTTGAATTAATTATGAACTAACAGAAAAACAAATAAAATGTGATATTTTATATTTTGGTATTAGAAAATCTAAATTTTAGTGTGTATGTTTACAATAATAAAACACTAATCAGAAATGGATGAAGTAAAAGAAAAACCAAAATAAGAAACAGAAAAAGTCCATCCCAATGGCATGGGGGCAATGGATATAAACCAATCAAGGTTGTGGTCAGGGTCATCAAACTTATTTGAAATCCCTATTCCACATGATACAAGGACAAAAACTAAGTTGCTGTACAATCCCAACATCGTTTTTTTGCATTAAAAGTGTACAATTTACAAAAATATTCGAAATTGAGTTAATATGAGGAATCATTTGCTATCACCAGTATTTTTTTAATAAATACTGTCAAAACAGCGTAGTTTAGTTTTAGCCTTTTTTTTTTTAGTTTACCTATGTTTTGACTACTAACAAAATTAATACATAATTTTATCTTACTTTAAAATACAGATAATGTAACTGGTAAAAAATAAAAAATAAATGTTGCAAAGATGATCAATATGAAAAATATCACATGTTAAACCTTTACAACACTCTCCTGTAAAATTAGTAAGTTTTGAGATTATAGTTTTTATGCGAGAAGATGATATTATGGTATAAGGGCAAGAAGGTGATGAATTAAATATATGATGAAGAGTTATATATGTACAATAATATAATACTATTAATGAGACACAAATTGTCACAAATTATAGCACATCTTATAGCTATAGCTATGTTTTATGTAGTATAGTTTAGGTTACCTTAAACAGCTCTTGTGCTATGGGGTTTGCTGGAATATTTTTTAAAGTTTGATCATTTTTATAGAGTAGTTTAAGTGTATCATTCCAGAACTGCAATCTGAAAGCTGCTGTCTGAGAATCGGTGGTTTGATCTTGTATACGAGCTACTTCTACATTGAAGGCTCTGACTACAAGCGTCGGAGATCTTACAGCCTTTGTCAGGAGCAGTGTGGCCAAAAAATTTTCATAATCGTGCTGCCTATCTGTAACATAAATATACAAGTACCAGAACTTGCTTCACAATTCAAATTTTATTTTTATTTTCGTCTGTATAAATATTATTTTACCTTACTAAATTTGCACAGTAATTTAGTGAGTCCTGGTTAGACTCTGCTATTTTTGAGAGAAATCTAGTAGTAAATGCTGGCATTTTAAGTATTTTGTATGTCTTAAAATTAATTATATTACTACCCAAACCCATTTTGGTTTGAATTATTGACACCAGAAACCAAAGAGTATGTCCAGACCTTCATTGGTCCAGACACTACCATCCACCATAGACATACATAGCATATTAAGTGTAATGTGTATAATCTATGTACATACTACATCATAGCTTCCCGTCAAAGGACTTTTTGGCGGAAACGCGAGGAGTGAAGTTGTGTGATTTGTTTTATTTTGTCTATTTAGTGTTTCTTCAGGTTTAAATGTGTAATAATGGTGGTTTATTAACTGTTTAATATCTATGAAAGTGCACAAATGTGGGAAAATGAAACAAAGCTGCTGGACGTAACTTCTCGGGTTCCTCCAAAAAGTCCACTGAAAAAATCTCAGTAAATGATCACCATTTTACTGAGATTATATTTCATCCCATTTCATTTCATTTAATTTCATCCCAGTTGATTAATGTCTCAAATTAATCATCTTCATTTCATTTCACTCCATATTATCATTTTTCATAAAAATATGAATATAAATTAAAATAAGACATGACTTAAAGGTCTCAGTTACCAGGTCATAAAACCACTTAAAAAAAAAGCTTCCCGTCAAATACTAAGTGTATTATCTATGGCTTCGCGAGATAGCATAGACCATGGAGTTAATGGACTTTTTGGCGGGAACGCGAGAAGTGAAGTTGTGTGATTTGTATTATTTTGTCTATTTAGTGTTTCTTCAAGTTTAAATGCTGTAATAACGATGGTTTATGAACTGTTTAATATCTGTAAAAGTGCACAAATTTGGGAAAATGAAACGCAGCCGCTGCACGTAACTTCTTGGGATCCTCCAAAAAGTCCACTGAAAAAATCTCAGTAAATGACCACAATTTTACTAAGATTAAATTTCATCCCATATCATCTCATCTCATTCAATTTAATTTCATTCCAGTTGATTAATGTCTCAAATGAATCATCTTCATTTCATTTCATTTCATTTCACTCCTTAATATAATTTTTCACAAAATAAGAATTTTAATAATAATAAGACATGACTTAAAGATCTTAGTTACCAGGACATAAAATCCCTTAAAAAAACCATGGGGTTAATAAGTAAAACTAAAAAAAAAATACACTAACTTAGCAACACTGCTTTTTGTTTGTAATATGTGCGTTTTTCCTTACATCTATTGATGTTTAAAAATAAATTTTAAATTACAGACGTCGTTTGGTGGGTAGAGCCCTAAAACATCCTTGGACCCGCCGCAGTCTGTTCACAACATCTGCAGGCCGTCAAGTCCAACATACCGATTCTAAACAGTTAGAAAGCCGCCCTTATTTATACATTGAAACCTGAAAAAACACTAAAGTAACAAAACAAATCAATTTAAACAACTTCACTCCTCGCGTTCCCGCCAAAAAGACTGATTAGAGGTGATCGGTTCATCGTTACTATGCTTAGCAAACGGACATTAGCTTCTTCTGAGGTAAGAAGAGGAAGAAAGAAGCTTAAATAAAAACTGGAAGAAGGCTGAATCGGCCCGAATAAATCCGCACTTGTTTGCCAGAGATCTCTTTCTTGCCACATGCCACAGAATATCAAAATGGCTGAACACGATGGTGTTACGTCTCAAAAAAACTATTTTCTTACCTAATCTCTTACTACTCTTATCCCATTCTCACGGATCGTTTGGAACCTTTGGGTCTGCGGAGGGACTTCGGTTCCCTCTGTATTTTGTACCGTATGTTCTATGGGGAGTGCTCTGAGGAATTGTTCGAGATGATACCGGCATCTCGTTTTTACCATCGCACCGCCCGCCACCGGAGTAGAGTTCATCCATACTAGCTGGAGCCACTGCGGTCATCCACCGTGCGTTTCCAGAGATCTTTTTTGCCACGTACCATCCGGCTATGGAATGAGCTCCCCTCCACGGTGTTTCCGGAGCGCTATGACATGTCCTTCTTCAAACGAGGCTTGTGGAGAGTATTAAGCGGTAGGCAGCGGCTTGGCTCTGCCCCTGGCATTGCTGAAGTCCATGGGCGACGGTAACTACTCACCATCAGGTGGGCTGTATGCTCGTCTGCCTACAAGGGCAATAAAAAAAAAACCTATGCCTAATAAGAAAATTATTAAATCACTCGATGAAGCTGCGGGCAGAAAGCTAATACATGTTAAAGCAAGAATGTTGTGAATTAAGAATGTTGTACACGTCGAACTCATATGGTGTGATATACCTAAAGAACGTACATAAATTTATTTATATCTGCCGTGAAGCAGTAATGCGTTTCGGTTTGGATGGCGGGGCAGCCGTTGTACTGTTAAAAGCGAGACCTTAGAACTCATGTCTCAAGTTGGGTGGCGGCATTTACGTTGTAGATGTCTATGGTCTTCTGTAACCACTTAGCATGAGGTGGGCCGTGCGCTCATATACCAATCTAAGTAATAAATAAATAAATAACTATCTACTTAACGGTAGGCAGTGGCTTGGTTCTGCCCCAGGCATTGCTGAAGTCCATGGGCGACGATAATCACTCACCAACAGATGGGCCGTATGATCGTCTGCCTACAAGGACAATTTTTTTTTTATCGGGAATGTTTTGAAAAATTATAGGCATTGTCGTACTAACATAGAATACGCTAATTAATTTATCAGTGATTATTTTTTTAGAGACAGTAGAATTATTAGACAGACGTTTCAAGCGGTATTCGAAGTTTGTCTTTAGAAAATTTTAGCTTGAATATCTAATCCAAGATTTTAAAGTACAACACCTTTATCTGAAATTTAGGAGGCAGTGATTTTTTTGGAACCTCCAATGTAAATTACATATTCCACATGGAAAATTCCACATATAAATTGAAGGCCACCGCTGCACCGCTTCAACCCGTAAATTATGCTCGGTATTCCTTACAAGTCGTATTATTGTATTGTTTAAATGTATATAATATACTTGTTTGAGGTAAATTTGTATTATTTCTTAATGTAAAGATTCGATAACCTAATTTTAATGAACTAAGTGTAAATTAAAAACAAAATGAAAATTCAATATGAGAATCGGTGTCAAAACCATTGATAACAAAACGACACAAACTGTAACAAATTAAGCTAATTTTAATTCGTTTAAAATTCACCATATTTATATATTACCTACTTCTTTGTCGTCAGCATACTACGATAGTGCGTTAAAGAAATCAAATAAAATAGTTTTTTTGTCATTACAAAATATAAAAAAATAGTGGTTAACGATATCGATAGCAATTAAAATGAGTGTTCAGTTAATCCGTAACTAAATAACGGTTTTTTCATGAAGATGGATTACAATTATTATTATTGTCGGTAAACCCACAGACACAGCCCACTGAGTTTCTCGCCGGATCTTCTCAGTGGGTCGCGTTTCCGTTTGGTAGATTCTGCGAAGCACTGCTCTTGCTAGGGTCAGTGTTAGCAACTTTCCGGTTAGAGCCCCGTGAGCTCACCTACACACGTTAGGGTAAGCTGACATAGCCTCTCAAGGCTATCAGTATAGGTAGGAAAAAAAAAATTGTAGGTAATTCAACTAGGTACAATCCACGTCATTAAATTCACATTAGTATCATGTTCATGGTATATATTCAAAACCGCGTACTCAATGTACCTAAGTAGATGTTATTCGTGTCAACGAATTTTCACTATCAGAAACACTAACTCAATTTAATTCAGTATCATTTAAGGCGTTAAAAATGGTGTCAATATCCACCAAGTAGTGTGCCATGAGTGCGTACAGTGTAGGAACTGATCATTATAGTTAACCTTGGTCCTTAAAGAGCCTGTCCGGTCACCGTCCTCGTCGAACCCGTCGCTTGCGACGAAGGGCTCTACGAGCGAATTAACCCACAGACACAGCCCACCGAGTTTCTCGCCGGATCTTCTCAGTGGGTCGCGTTTCTGATCCGGTGGTAGATTCTGTGAAGCACTGCTCTTGTTAGGGTCAGTATTAGCAACACTCCGGTTTGACCCCGTGAGCTCACCTACACGTTAGGGCAAAGCAGATATAGCCCCTCAAGGCTATCAGCATAGGTAGGAAAACAAAAAAGAGCTTGTGTTCTGCACTGGACGTTTTTCAGCTACCTAATGATGATAATGAACCGTTGATTCGATTGTAGACTACTTATTGTAATCTAATTATTGAAATACAAATAAAGAGGATAGGAGATATATTTTTACCCATAAAAACACTATCAAAGCCAAATAAAAACAACATGTCAACGTTATTTCAAAACTGTGTGTTGGTTTTTTTTAAATTATTGCATCATGAGCTTACAACAACATGTTTGTGTTTGTTTGTATTAAATGGTCAACATGGAATATCCCTCATACGACACGAATGGCGCCTTACCTAATGTCGTATTTAACGCCACAAAATAAGCAAAACACGTTGCGTACTTGTTTTGTGATGACTTTTTCTTGAACTTAGCGATGTTTCAGTCTAGCTTAAACCGGTTTTTCCAACCGTCTATTTTTTAAGTCTAGTTTGTTGCATCTTAAAAAGTTGAAATTTAAAGAGATCTCCTAATGACATGTGTATATGAAAATTCGGCTGTTGAATTATTTTTAATTGAATCATTTAACTCAACACGAGTTCAAAAACTCATTTTTATCAGTTAGTAGGTGGTACATTATGGTTTTTCCGATGTCTACGCAGAAATTCAGTAGAACCCGGCATACGAAGTCGTCGTGGCCTAAAGGATAAGACGTCCGGTGCATTCGTGTTGAGCGATGCACCGGTGTTCGAATCTCAGGCGAGTACCAATTTTTCTAATGAAATGTGTACTCAACAAATGCTCACGATCGACTTCCACGGCGAAGGAATAACATAGTATAATAAAAATCAAACCCGCATAATTATAATTTGCGTAATTACTGGTGGTAGGACCTCTTGTGAGTCCGCGCGGGTAGGTACCACCACTCTGCCCATTTCTGACGTGAAGCAGTAATGCGTTTCGGTTTGAAGGGTGGGGCACATCAATCTCAAGGTGGGTAGCGCATTTATGTTGTCGATGTCTATGGGCTCCAGTAACCACTTAACACCAGGTGGGCTGTGAGCTCGTCCACCCGGCTAAGCAATAAAAAAATAAAATAAAATACCTATATATAATAATTGTAAAATATTACATATAATAATAGTAAAATATTAAAAGCAATGTTTTGTGTTAAAAGTACATGCAACACAAAGTATCATGCATCACTTTAATGTATCTTTACATTCTTCATGCCCAAATGCCAATTCCATGAATTTCGCGCGCGTTCTGGTATCTGTGTTGGCTGTTCTAGAATGTCCTTTATTTTTTTTTGTTAGACCTTCGCAGTAGCAGTGTATGTGTTTTAGTAGGTAATTTAAAAAATTCCTTGGCATATATTTCACCATTTGAGATGTTTACTAGCTCATCTAGAAACATGTTCTGTAACAACCGCCAAATTTCTGATAATTTAAAAGTTATATTTTGGTTTTCCATTAATAATTTTATTAATCCCTATCACCTTTGTATCAATACTGACATTGTTCTTCTAAACATTCTATATTTTAATAAACAAGCTACTTCTGTTGCCGTCATCTCATCTACATTTTCAAACCAGTTTCGCGACTCGGAGAGCCTGGGCTCGTCAAACGCCACAGTTTCAATACAAAAGTGAGGCGTATCGAAATACGAGCAATATTCACAACTCAAGTTTAAGTATAGCCAGTGGCTTTTAATATTCTGCAATTTTTGTGCCGATGTCGCGAAGGTCACGGAGAAATCCTGTATGGGAGGTGCGAGCTTCAACGTTAGCTCGCAACACACGTAATTTAATACGAGAAATTATAGAAAATCTTGATGTCCAGCCCAACCCTGACAAGCAGCTGATCGCACTTTCTGTCGGTAAGTCTCAGTGTCTCTAAGCGGATAAATTAATTAACACACACACACATCTAGACTAACTAAAGTAGTAAAACTATTGAACAATTATCAATTCTTTTGACTTAGTTGTTGTTGATTCCCTTTGGCCACTAAGGCACTTTAAGCAAGTTGAAAAATTTGTTTCAGACGAAATTGTTTGTAAAATTTTCAAAGAGGATATTAGTGCATGGGCTGTTGTTGGTAATATTTTGCGACGTTAGCAACAATGTCAATTATAATTGTTTACCTACCTGTTTAATATAAAAAGTATATTTCTATGTTTATTTAAATTGATTGTAAATATAGTTAGGTAAACATCGGTATTGACTATAACACCTGTGATTTTAAAAAACCTATTAAAAAGTAATTTACGATGTATCATGAATTTTTTAATTTTTTCAAATAGGTAAATGTGTTGGTGACCTTTCCAATGTGTTTCGTATCTTTAAATGACTTTAAAAATACCTTATTCTTCAGTTAACATAACTAAATTCAATATTTTCCCGGCAAACTAACTTTGATCTTTTTCTTTTTCACGACCTTTCATTCAAATATTTCTATCTTTGTTATGTCCGAAGTCTTTATCCATATTCGTAAATAGGTTTGAATTTACTAAGTAAATTTGACATTTTATATCCTGATGAAATTAAATTTAGCATAGAGACCTACTTACGAAATCAAGGTCAACAGGATATTTATATTTTGCAAGAATGTTCAACCAATCAAAATGATGATGATTATTTATATAAATAACTTTTAAATTATGAATTGCCTTTGATAGGTGATCCGACGACTTTTGGAAATTTGAACCCTCCAGATCAAGTTTTGCAAGCTGTTCGCGAAAGTATTGAGTGGCACACGAGCAGGGGGTACGGCCCTGCTAAAGGTCACATAGAAGCCAGGCAGGCGGTTGCTGAATACAGCGCTCATCAGGGGCACGTAACCGCTGAAGATGTAGTGTTGTGTAGTGGTTGTTCACATGCCATAGAACTGGCCGTTTCAGTTTTAGCAGATTCCGGGCAAAACGTTTTGGTTCCTCGACCAGGGTTTATGATCTACAAGACGTTGGCAGAAGGTCTAGGAATAGATATCAAATATTACAATTTACTGGTAGGTTTACCAGCGTTGATAATATTACTTTTATAATATATTTATATATTTATCGTTTATATAACGAATATAAACATTAAATACGTAAATCAAGAGGGTGTGGTATGTTTTGGTTAAAGTAGCAATCACTTCAGTTATTTGTAATTTATTGAGACTTGATTTTATCGTAAATTTTTCACGTTGTCCGATTCCTTCTTTAACTTATTATTTTGAATACTTACAAAAGAGTTAGCATAGATTCCAAATTCTTAATTTTAAATAATTATGTTTTTGACTTACTTATTATAGTAAGAAAATACAGAGCATTCCGAATAGATAAGTACAGATATTATGTAATGACTTTTGACAGAAATATACTGATCAAAATGATGACTTGATGACAAACGCAAAAATATATTATGTTTTTTTATTTATTATCGTTTCGGCCTTGGTAATGTTACCCTTACTTACCCTCATAGTCCTGTTATAGCTAATAGTGATCATTTAAATTTGTACTGTACGAAAATGTATTGGGTAAGAAAGGAAACGGTGTGGGCGTAGACATCAGGCGATACCATACCAGTTTCTAGAAACATACTCGACAAGTTTCCAGTTTATTGTGACTAGCCGATTTACATATTATGCTTATTTACGTTTTATTTTCTTTATATAACTGCGTAAATCCTTCGATAAAGGTTATGTTGAAGGTGAAAGGGATGTGATTGTTTTTGATTTTGCAGTCTGATCAACAATGGAGGGTCGATTTAGATGATTTGGAAAATCAAATAGATGATGACACAGCCGCTATAATTGTGATTAACCCATCGAATCCTTGTGGATCCGTGTACAGCAGGGAGCATTTACAAGATATACTAGAAGTAGCATCAAGGAACCGATTACCGATAATAGCTGACGAAATATACGAGCATTTCGTTTTCTCTGATCATGAGTTTATCTCTATGTCGGCACTGTCTAAAGATGTTCCTATACTAACGTGCAGCGGCCTTACAAAGAGATTTTTAGTACCCGGTTGGCGCATGGGTTGGATTGTCATACATGATAGGAACGACATATTCGGAAAGGAAGTGAGGAAAGGACTAAACAATTTGGCAACACGAATTCTAGGTCCAAGTACTTTGATTCAACGAGCTTTACCGACGATATTGAAAAATACACCTCAAAGTTTTTTCGATGAAGTCGTATTATTTATAGAGGTAAATATTATGTCAAAATATTTAAAATTAGGTAATACAACAAATGTAGTTTAAAACCTAACAAAAACACTTTAATAGACAACCGAACCGAAATTTAAACTACATCCTGGTGATCAGAACATTCGTCCAACGTAGTAAAATTAAATGAATTGTTATCATTAGTCCTCGACACGTGCATATTTTAAAGTTAATCGAACGTTTTGTAGTTTTTGTATACCACGTTATATAACAGATAGATGAGATCAGGTTTAGATCAAGATAATAAAAGTGTGATAAAACTAGATGGAAAATATAAATAATGGTAGGTAGCGCCTTGGCTCTGCCCCTGGCGTTGCTGAAGTCCATGGGCGACGGTAACCACTCACCATCAGGTGAACCGTATGCTCGTGTCTGCCTATACGAGCAATAAAAAAAACTAATTATTGGCCTTTTTAGAACCAAGCAAAATTGGCTTACAAGGAATTAGTACTCGCGCCAGGATTACGCCCAATAATGCCTCAAGGTGCCATGTACATGATGATCGAAATAAAAACAAACAAGTTTCCGGAATTCAAAAACGAACTTCAATTTGTGGAGAGGTTGATGTCCGAACAATCGGTATTCTGTTTACCTGGACAGGTCTGTATTATACACGTGTAGAGTTATACCAATAAAAAAATTATAACAACAATCATTATTTTTCAGCCTTATATAGATTTACAAAATATAAATGTTCAATGTAATGTTTTTTGCAGTGCTTTGAATTTCCCAACTACATGAGGATCGTCTTGACGGTACCAGAAGAGATTTTACGAGAAGCATGTCGTAGGATAATAATATTTTGTCAAGAGCATGTAGTTTCAAGAGAAAAAATTCTGGAAATTGATGAAAATGTCGTTGTTTCGAGCGAAGCTGAGATAATACGAAAGAAAAGCTTAACGACAGTGACCTAAGCCTACACATTGTAATAATATTCAATACATATTTTGTGATAATGAAACTTGTAAGCAGTAACAAACACATCTTACTTAAAAATCGTAATGACTTGTAGGTCGAAATTCATTTCTTACTAGCGACCTGCCCTCGCTTCGCTTCGCTATCAATGGCGGATCCAGGGGGAGGGTCATGGGGGTCATGACCACCCCCTGAGCTGGGTCCAGGACTTAGGTGGACCACTAATTGAATATAATGATTTTATTTATATATTTTGTCACCATACAGATTTTATGTAACTACATACCTTCAATATTTAATTAATTTAATATAATATAATAATTTTGTATAATGGCAAACGTTTGGGAACGAACGCATCTAAATTTGACTATGTGACTCCCTCCTGGCGCCAAAGCTGGATCTGCCCTTGTTCGCTATCATTTATTATTGATTTTATTAAATTTTCTTTTATACAAATCTGAACCTGAGAAAATGATGTAATATAGGATATTGTATAGCGGATTGTTTTTAGTACCACTATTAAGTTCTACCACGTAGCTCTCAAAACACATTGTCAGCACTGCCATTCCCCTATCCCCTATATATTGCCTAGTCACTTCTGGCTGCTTCTGGCAATTCGTAGAGTTACAAATGTACTTTACGCCCTTTCAATTGATACACCGTTTCAATTGAAGCCCACCAACGTATTTTGCAACAGACAGGTGTTGGTAAAAGTTCATTGTTTTTCAATATACTAACCTTGAACGTTGAATAAAATTTGCTTTTAAAGCTTCAAATGACGTCATTTGAAAGCAATAATAATTATTGTATTGCTGGATACGAGTCAAAAAATGCTTAGAATCTGGTTTATTTCCAATGAATGTCCCGTTTCCAAAGCAATGAATGTGGCTCCGGTGGCGGTACCAATTGCGTCAATTTGACTTGACCGCTCGTACAACACTATCCAGGAGCTTTATTTTTATACTTAAATGCCTTGAAATATTGGCACACAACATTTATTGGTCCAATAGCAACCGGTTTGTGAACTGTGAAATTCAGTTTTTTTACATCCTCGTATTTTATCAGTAACCTTCTCCTGGCAGTAAGAAACACAACAAAAAAAGAATTTGCGCAATCGGTCCAGCCATTCGGGCGTGATGTCATGACCAAGAGAAATAAGGATTCATTTTTATATATACATATATAGATTTGTTGGTTAAAGAATTTGAATAAGAAATTATTAGAACAGTGAAATTAGGCTCAATAAATAAGTAGTTTTTTTTTTAATTTGACGTAATGTCACATTTACCACTGCTCTAGTTGGGAACAAATAAATCAAAGAATAGTTTATTGTACATAATAAAAGTCTGGTAAATCATCTAACTACATACTCGTCCATTGTAAAAGAGATCTGCAGAATCTTTGACCATGGCATAAATATAGAACTTCTATTCAAGAAGCTATGGTAATTTTTAAATGTGTAGTTTGGTACTGTAGTTATTTTTTCGAATTATCGAGATCACAGCATTGTGGTTTTATTGTTCAGACTTCAGATTAGCTGCTCAAAAATAATGGTTCGGAAATTATTACGTTTTACTGTGTTCTGTGAGGGCCATTTTTTTTTATTCGAAATATATTTTAAAATTTTGACTTTTGTTAATAAAAAAGTGTTTTTAAAACTGATATTTTTTGTGTAATATTATTTGTCTATTTCATGATACCAAGTCATGACCCTTCGTGAATGCCACCGCTTCTTTGAAACAAACAGCCTACAGTAGTACTACCCCATTTTTTTTCTGTAGGTGCCAAAAAAGTTCAATGGGTTTCAAATAAGACTGTGCGCGTCAATGACCTCGTTTTTTTTTATAGCTTAGATGGGTGGACGAGCTCACAGCCCACCTGGTATTAAGTGGTTATTGGAACCCATAGACATCTACAACGTAAACGCGCCACCCACTTTGAGATATAAGTTCTAAGTTCTCAGTATAGTTACAACGGTTGCCCCATCCTTCAAACCGAAACACATTACTGCTTCGCGGCAGAAATAGGCAGGGTGGTGGTACCTACCCGGGCGGACTCACAAGAGGTCCTTTTTTTAACGCTGGGGAATCCATTTACGGATACCCGGTCATAAGAGGTCCTACCACCAGTACCGATCTGTCAAAACTCAATAAAAAGTGTGGATAACAACAATTTCTTTTAACATCTCTAATTTAAGCCATGCTACACGAAGCCAGAACTTCACTAGTTGATATAATATAAAAAACAAACCACACAGTGGGAATTATATAATTGTTCAATAGAACTGCTTCGAGGTGTTGGGGCTACCACCCCCATAGATAATAATACACTCTACAATTGTGACTGATAGTTATATGGCATTTAATAAAAGGTAGGGTGGCAGACAAAAATATGCGCCAACTAAAAGAGAACTCGAAAAATGAACACTCGAAGCTATAGCCTCAATCACAAAAGACGACTGACAGAGAGAGATCAACCATGTCAGGTGTCGCGAAAATGAATACCGGCAACGAGAGAGAAGAAGATGATAATTTTAATTTCGCTTACACAGGTGATACAATTACATATTTTTTCTTTAATACATATAATTAACCAATCAACCATTATAATGACTTAAATATTGTTTGTAGAGGATAGTAGCTATGAGGATTCTGACGGTGACGATCATGATGATTGCTCAAGCAGTGGGATGAGTGGAATCGGCAAATGTTTTGGGATCAAATTAAATATTATTTTATAATACTTATCTTTTTTACTGACATTACCTATATTTTTCGATTTGACAGTTATGACGTCACCATATGGCGCAGGTCCGTGCACATTCATATTTTTTTTTATTTCCTTCCTAGCTGAGAGCCTTGAGAGGCTATTTCAGCGTAACCTTAACTAGTAGGTGAACCCACGGGGCTAAAACCTGACGACGTTGCTAACACGAACCCTAGCAAGAGCCGTGCTTCGCAGAATCTACCGCCGGATCGGAAACGCGACCCACTGAGAAGATCCGGCGAGAAACTCAGTGGGCTGTATCTGCGGGTTAATTTACTCGTCGAGCCCTTCATCGCAAGCGACGGGCTCGACGAGAACGACGACCGGTGCTTGGGGTACCTAAAAGCACCGTTAGTGGATCGGGAGGATCCGAAATGACGTGTTTGGGGCGACGTCGACTGCTTTCCATTCTGTCCGCAGGATCGAGAATGTAGTTACCCGCCGGTACCATGATGAGAGGGTTCTCGTGTCATGCCGCTTTATCGAAGTGGGGGTTCATAATAGAAACGCATTGTATGTACTATAGGAATTCGCCTCAGAATGGTCGGTATTTTCTGAGTCTTATATTAGCTTAGCCTATAGTGAGCCGTTCACTCGGGGCGTTTGGTGGCAGTTACGTTGAGATGTCTATGAGCTCTGTGTACCCATAACTCCAGGTAGGCCGTGAACTCATTCACCCTGTTATTTTTTAAAACTATAAACAAGTTCTCTGCTATAAAATTTGCTCTCGACAACTCTGGACCGATGACGTCTTGTCATTTATTACTTCATCCGAGCCTCAAAATGTTGTTTTGAAACATGTAGCAGAATCAAAATTATTATTTTTTACCTTCATTTCCTTGACTTTAATGAACTGTTTTCTAAGGTTAATTATAATGTAAATTGCAAAACGCAACCTTAATTTTCATCGCTAAGATAATAATTAAAAAATACACTGGTAGACAAATTATTAATACATTTTATAGTATAATTATTCGAAAGCAAGTTTTGGTAGTAATGAAAATGATGGTTTCGTTTGGCATCAAATGTCAATAACATTTTATATGCTCACGGAAATCGCAGAAGCTATTTGTGAAGTTGAGTTTGTGTAATTTAAGAACCGCACTTGAGCGCTGCCAGATTATCATCACCATTAGCCCACAGATGTCCACTGTTGGACACAGGCCAACCCCATGATTTGACACAATAACTGATCTTGCGCAGCTCGCATCCAGTGGACACGCGCTCCCGTTTTTTTTTTACATCGATAACGTACATGGTAGAGTTTTGTTTTAGGTCGAAGATTTTATTTAATTTTTCACTGCTTGAAATCTTACATTTAGATTAAATATAAGAATACAAGCAGAATTAATAGCCAAATAGTTATTTCATTCAGCATACAGAACATCACAAAGTTAAATGTATTACAGAGAATAATACTCTCGTCACCCCGATGGAAGTTAAATGTCTAATCAAAGACTTACGTCCTCGCAAGGTTCCCGGTTCCGACGGTATATCTAACCGCGCTATTAAACTTCTACCCCCCAACTCATCGTGTTGTTGCTATCTATTTTCAATGCCGCTATGACGAACTGTCTCCTTCCCGCTGTGTGGAAAGAAGCGGACGTTATCGGCATACATAAACCCGGTAAACCAAAAAATCATCCGACGTGCTACCGCCCGATTAGCCTCCTCATGTCTCTAGAAAAGCTGTGTGAGCATTTGCTCTACAAACGCCTGAGAGGCTACGCCTCATTCAAAGACATTCTCATCGATGAAATATTCGGAATCCGCTCACTCATGCGCACAACAGGCGCACCGCCTCACGGAGCACATTCTCATAGGGATTAACCGACCAAAACCGTTATACACGGGAGCTCTCTTCTTCGACGTCGCAAAAGTATTCGACAAAGTCTGACAAAACGGTTTGATTTTCAAACTATTCAACGTGGGCGTGCTGGACATTCTCGTGTTCACCATGGAACTTTTTGTCGAGTCGCTCTTTTAGTTATCGAGTCGAAAGAACCCTGTCCTCCCGCGAACGCTCACGGCTGGAGTCCCGCAAGGCTCCATCCTCTCGCAGCTCCTATTTAGTTTATTTATCAAAGACATTCTCCATTCGCCGCCGATCCAGTTAGCCTTATTAACCGACGACACAACGGTTTACTACTCGAGTAGAAACAAGTCCCTAATGGCGAGTAAGCTCCAGAGCGCAGCCATAGCCCTCGGACAGTGATTCCGAAAATGGTGCATAGACATCAACCCAGCGAAAAGCACAGCAGTGCTATTTCAAAGAGGAAACACATCAGAAGGATAAATATCACACCCCTATCACCCTCTTCGGCCTGTTGGGCCAGGAAGGTCAAGAACCTGGAAGTCTCCCTGGATGCATCCATGACATTCCGCCTGCATACAAAACCAGTTTGCGGCAGTGCCGCGTATATTCTCGGCAGACTCTACCCCATGATCGGTAGCGGAGTAAAATGTCCCTTCGGAAGAAGGTAACACTGTGTGTGTAGTGGGATCGGAAGGGAATTATTCATTATGAGCTGTTACCACCAGGCAGGACCATCGATTCTGAACTCTAATGCGAATAACTGATGAGATTAAAGCAAGAAGTTGAGAGAAAGCGGCCGGAATTAATCAACAGAAGGGGTGTGGTTTTTCATCATGATAACGCTAGAAGACCTCACACATCTTTATCCACTCAGCAAAAATTAGAGAGCTTGGCTGGGAGGTGTTAATGCATCCGCCGTATAGTCCTGACCTTGCACCTTCAGATTTCCACCTGTTTCGGTCTCTTCAGCACTCTTTAGGCAGTGTCAGGTTAATATCACGAGAGGACTGCCAAAACCAATTATCGCGGTATTTTGATCAGAGGCCCCAAAATTTCTATAGCAATGGGATCATGTCCCTACTTACAAGATGGCAAAAAGTTATCGAACAAAATGGTACCTACGTACATTAGTTAAATGTAAATAAACTATAATATATTAAAAAATGTGAATTTTCTTAAAAAATGCGAAGAAACTTTTTCCCTATAGTTGTAATGTCGAAGCGTTCGCGAGATGAATGTTATAACTATTTTTCGGCTTAATCCCACGTTTATTTGGTCTATTTCAAAAGTTCCGAAATTTCGTAGTCACCGCTAAAATGTAAATGTTCTTGGTCAGTATTTGAAAATTTTTTTTTTTCCTACCTAAGCTGATAGCCTTGAGAGGATATTTCAGCGTAACCTTAATTAGTAGGGGAGCTCACGGGGCTCAATCCTGACGACGTTGCTAACACGAACCCTAGCAAGAGCCGTACTTAGCAGAATCTACCGCCGGATCGGAACGCGACCCACTAAGAAAATCCGGCGAGAAACTCAGTGGGCTGTGTTTGTGGGTTAATTTACTCGTCGAGTTCTTCGTCGCAAGCGACGGATTCGACGAGAACGATAACCGGTGCTTGAGGTACCTAAAAGCACCGTTAATGGATCGGGAGGATCCGAAATGACGTGTTTTGGGCGATGTCGACTGCTTTCCGTTCTGTCCACAGGATTGGGAATGTAGTTACCGGCAGCCATGATGAGAGGGTTCTCGTGTCGTGCCGCCTTATCGAAGGGGCGCATTGATGCCAAATGTAGATACTTACTGATGGATGCTAGGTCCAGGCCATCATGGAGGTCGATATTCCTGACGAATCACGGGGCACCGACGGCTATCCTGCAAAAACGGGATTGAATAACTTGGAGTGTTTTTAAGTTAGTGCAGATCGTGTGAGCGAGCACTACACTTGCATAGGACATAACGGAGCGTATTCAAGTTTTGTAGAGTGCCACCTTATTTCTAAGGGACAATTTACTTTGCTTGCAAATCGACGGATAGAGCAAAGCTTAGCGCGAAGTATTAAGCTTATGGAAACGCTGTTTGCATCCTTAATAGAGTGATTAAGGCGGAAAGATCTTCCACCGATGTGGCGTTATTACTCCGTAAACAACGGGTGAATTATTGTTGTTAGGCAATTGTACTAATCTAAACAAACTAATTGTCGTTTATGTCGTAAGCGCTATGTAAGTTTTTGCTAATTTTGCCCCTTATGATGTTTTTAATAGAGAATGAACTAGAGGCCTTGGTCATTTGTTTGATTTGTGAGATCTCTGATCGAAATGTGTCTCTTATGTTTATAAGCCCAGCGATACTTAATTTCCAAAGATATGCGCAAACAAACAAATAGATAGACAGAAAACAATATTTAAAGTTGCAGTTTTAATATTCTATTACTCTTTTGTTGTAGTCTTTCTATTTTGTTTCCAATATACAGGCATATCGAATTTAATTCATGAGATAGTTTTTTAAATTGATTGATAATGTTAACTGCAGTCCCCCCTTCAAAACGGGAGGCACGACTGCTTTTATAGAGTAAGATTATATTTAACCTAATTGTTTTGCTGTGGCAAATATGGACAATATGGTAGTAGTAGTAGTAGTAAGGTTTTTCTCGAAGAGAAAGGCAAAGGAACTAAGCCATACAGCCAATTCTTAAGTTTAATATTTTCATATATAATTTTATGTTTCAAGGCAAAAAAGCCAATTCTTTAGTATTCTTCATTTATAAATATTTTTCAAATCCGTGTAAATGTCTATTCAGATTTTTTTTTTTTTTTCCCATTTGTTTCGGTTGAGAGTTGTCGCAATCGTGTTTCTTGGATAATCTGACTATAAAGTCAAAATTTGTGTTCTCCATTATAAGTCTCCGAAAGTAGAGGTAATGTATTCATATACTGCTCTAAAACTTGCAGGGCACTTAAGCAATTCTTGAAGAGAAGGCGGGATGCTATCCTTATAAACCTCTTGCAGTTTATCAATAAATAGGATGCGATGAATATTAAAAGCTGGACATGTGAAAAAAATATGATGTAAAGTTTGTTCTTCATTTAGTGAGCATTTATTACAATTTGGTGATGAAGTTATTTTCATTCGGTAAAGGTGAGCGCTAAATTTGCAATGACCAAATCTCAGTCTACAAATCTGTGTGTAGAACTTCCTTTTACAGAAATATTTGCTCCTAGCGAACCAGGGTTTAATACCGATTTCATTATTTATTTCAGCATACCATTTACCTTTGGTTTCATTCATATGCCTTCTGTTTTCGAGCCAATCTTTATTAATTTGTTGACGAATATCAGGAATTAGGTCTTGCCATGGAATTGAAATATTTTTAATCTGGCCACCCAAGTTATTTATTGATTTTGCAAAATTATCAACTTTTTCATTGCCCACCACTCCACAATGTGCTGGAGTCCATGTGAATTCAACAGTGATATTTTGGTTACGCAAATCCGTCCAAAGTTTTTTAATGTGATAGATGACATGGTTTATTCTATTGCTAAAGCAATTATTTTGAAGGTTGGAAAGAACTGACATACTGTCACTGACGATAAGCCACTTATTCTGTTTTCTGGCACATATGTCTTCTTTTATATATTTCAAGGCATGCAATATAGCAAGTGCTTCTGCTGTGAAAATGCTGGATGAAGGTGGTAAACCAAATCCATATCCAACCTTAATATTGTTGTGATAATAGGCTAGTGATACTCCTTGATCTGATTTTGAGGCGTCAGTATAAATACAGTGAAAATCGGGCCATTCGGTTATGTGTTGATCAAAGTCTTCTTTAGATTTAAGGTCATTATTTATAGATATACGCATAGCACAGAATTTACTCTCAAATGTATCTTCATAACAAGCCCATTTATCAACTGCTTTGTAAATGTTATATTGCTCAACAAACGCCATAAAATTCGAGAAGTGAAGAAGAATGAAAGGGTATTTTGGGGAATTAATGGAAGAAGGAATAGTTTGGGAATGCTGAAGTTTTCGCAGTAGTGCATGATGTGAAATAGCAAAGAGCTTAAGAAGAAATTTAAATTTTAAAAATTTGAATCTTAGATGTAATGGTGGGACGTTACATTCTACTTGCATAGATATTATTGGTGTGGTTTTCATGGCACCAGTTATTAATCGCAAACTGTTGTTTTGGATAATTTCAAGCTTTTTAATAAGAATGGAATTTGATGCGTAACAAAAATAGCTGTACTCAAAATGAGATCGGACTATAGATTTGTACAACATAAGTAAAATTTTAGGGTCAGCACCCCATGATGTCCTTGCAAGAGGCTTAAGAATATTGAAGGCTTTAGAAGCTCTGTCTGACAAGTCATAAACATGCTTATTCCAAGATAAATTCTTGGTAAATATTACACCAAGAAATTTAAATTCATCTACCATAGGGATTAAGTTATCATTATAATATAAGTTAGCACATAAATTTCTAGATCTACTAAAAACCACTACTTTCGATTTACTCAAACTTATATCCAATTTTAAGTAATTAAAGTAAACTTTTAATTTTTTTAAAGCTGTGTTTAATTTGTTTTCTGCTATTACCATGTTAGATTCTGAGCAGTACACAGCTAAATCATCAGCATATTGTAAGTTTGTGACTTCTGGACCAAGAACAATATTTAATTTATGAATATACAGAATAAACAATAATGGACTAAGTATTCCACCTTGACAAACTCCCAAATAAGAGGGTTTTGGACCGTATAAATTATTATTAAATTTAACATATACTTGTCGGCCATGTAAAAAATAAAAAATCCAAGCAATTATTTTAACAGGTATGCCAAGAGTCAATAGCTCTCTAGTGAGAACTTTATGGTCAACATTATTAAATGCATAAAAACATTATTAACAGACAAGGAATCTGTTATATGCAAATGCACTATGAATATCTAAGTAAAGATTATTCATACTTTCAGCAGCAGAAAAACCTCTACGGAAACCAAATTGATTTGAAGGTAATAATTTATTTGATTCTATATAGAACTCTAATCTTTGTTTTAACATTTGCTCAAAAAGTTTACCAAAACAAGATGTCAGAGCTATAGGTCGGTATGAATTGTGATTTGTGTTATCTTTGCCTGGTTTTAATATTGGTACAAGGCAATCAATTTTCCACTCCGGTGGGATCAGAGATGCATTCCAAAGTAGGTTTAATATGAGAATTAACATTTTTTTCACGTCAACTGAGAGATTCTTTAGCATTTTGTATGAAATATTATCCAAACCAAAGGCCGTATCGCGTCTAGAGTTGAGAGCACTATGTAGTTCAGGTAAAGTAAAACTTTTAGTAAGAAATTCATTGTGTGTATGTGTGTTTGATACATGGATATTGAAATTGACCTGTGACTGGGGGTTTGATGAAAATTTATTTAAAAAATCTTGTATCCAACTGCTATTTGTAGAGCTTTTAATATTATTGTTGTGATAGGTTTTGTTAAATTTTCTTATTGTTTTCCAGATGGTCGATAATGGCGTTTGTCTGTTGAGTAACTCACAAAAAGCTGTCCAAGAAGCTTCTCTTTCTTTATTAAGTGAAAGTTTTTTAAGTGCTTGTTGTTTTTTAAATGAGATATAGTTTTCCATAGAAGGATCTGATTTGAATTGCAAATAAACCTTGCGACACTGTTCTATGGCAGCAGTACAGGTCTGATTCCACCAAGGTAGACATAGCCTTTTTTTGTGATTTGTGTTGTGTGATAAGGTTATATTTTTTGGTTTCGTGTTAGCATCATTGACACTTTCCAATAAAATATTACAAAAAATGGTGTATGAAAGAATGGGATCGGAAAAATCGAAAGTGTGATCTAAAATTTTGGAGTCAACAATTTGTTTATACTTGAACCAGTCAACATTTACGTAGCTTGGTTTGGAAAAATTACCCTGACTTGCTTTGTTATTTGTATTTTCAGAATAGCTGAACAAGATGCTAGTGACAGTTGGCAAGTGATAGCTGCCCATTGGATCATTGTGAACAGACCAGTTGCAACGAAGTGATAGTGATGATGAAACAATTGTGAGATCTAATGCATTGGGACGCCATTTGTGGGAACCCACAGTGGTGGCTTGTCCATCATTGAGTATACAAAGATCACTATCTTCAATAATACTATGTAGTGTTGTACCACGACCATTATTCGAAGTGCAACCCCACATTGTATGATGAGCATTAAAATCACCTGCCAATAGCAAGGGCTTTGGAAGAGAATCAATCAAATTATTGATATGTGTATAAGTAAAATTTTGCGAGGCAGCTGAAGTAGGACTATAGAAGCTAACAATAGAGATTTCTTCATTGTTGAACTGTAATCTAATAGCTATGTTCTGCAAAGAATCATCATGTAATGTATTTAATCTAATATAGTTTAAATTATTTTTTATAAGTATAGCAACACCATTATGGTTGCTACCAATATCTAATCTTTCTATTTTGTAACCTTTGATATTAAATTTTTTTTCGGGTTTTAACCATGTTTCAGAAATTAAAGCAATATGTATATCATTATTGTAAAGGAAATATGTAAAAGCATGTTTATTACTAGATAGACTTTGAGCATTCCACTGAATTATGTTCAAGTGGTCCATAAAAAAATTAAGTGGTTTTAAGTTTATTTCTGTTTTTGTTTGTACTGAAAGTATCTAATAGAATGCTTTTGATGCCTGCAGAAGTAACAGGCGTTTCGTCAGACTTGTTGAGAGATATTATTTTGATAATAGAAGAAATAAGTAAGTTTACAAAGTCATCGCACTGTAGGAGGTTTTTTATATTATCAGTTGGTTTAGACTTGTTTAATGTTGGAAAAGACTTCTCATTGAATAAATCGGCGTATGCAACTTTTTGGTATTTAGTTCTATTTTCTTCAATTTTTTTTTTCTTAATAGGGCAATCTGAAGAAATTGCTATGTGATTGCCACTGCAGTGAACACAAATGGCTTCCTTGGGATCTTTAGGGCAGTCTCTGTATAGGTGTTCTTCACCGCAGATGGTGCATTTTTGCGAATTCTTACAAAATTTGCCGATATGACCGTAGCGTAGACAACGCAGGCATTGGCTAACTGGTGGAATGTATAGGCTTACCTCGAAGTACCATGAATCTATATCAACACTGTCTGGTAATGTAGGGCAGGCGAAAGTTAAGGCAACTGTTTGGGTGGGCAGCAAACACGATTTGCCGTCCTCATCGCGGCCTCGACGCATAAGTCGACGCACGGAAACTACATCTCTGGAACTTGATAATCCATTATATATGTTTTTGTTCGACATATAAGTGGGAACATTTCGAATTACACCAGTAGTTTCAGTGAGTAAAGCGGGAATTGATGCTTTTAGGTGCAGGTCCTTTAATGTTTTGGTATTATATAGGGCGCTATTAGCTAACCCTGGCCGCTCGAATATAGCTCCGATTTTGTATTTGTTTATTCTCTTAAATCTTTTTATGCCCTTGTTGCCTCGTTTCAATGAAGCGCCAAGGGACATGAGGTCTCTGTCGCCTATTGGCCTGGTTTCGGAACTTTCATATATTACAATATATTCAAAATTACCGCCATCTTCTGGATACTGACGGCAGTAATTTTCCGATTTATAAATGGTATACTTATCAGTTTCAGCAGTATCGGTCGAAGTATCTGAGTCGTCGACACTTGCCACATCTTGATGTAGATCGTCGGCTTTGCGCTTTTTGCGCTTGCCCCTCATGTTGAAGCGCACCTATAAATAGTGAGATTATATGCCTGGTTACAAATTCCTGGTAAAAACAATTTGTGAAAATTTTCTTTCAAAAAATTCCGCCTAATAGGTTTGACTTCCCGCCAAAAAGTCCTGGACAATATGGTTTACGTTAATATTTTTTAGATGTTATATTTCACCATGGAGTTAATAAGTACCTACAACTGGAGTGCTGTCTAATGCCGAGAAATCGGTCTCGAAAGAGAATACTTTTTGGTCGCGGTGTCCTTGTCTAATGTGGTGACCATATAAAATTTATTTATAGGACAAAATTATACACATGCATCAGTTTTGAATTTACCTTAAGTAATTCTGTGTAGCCCTATGTAAATACAAAACACGTGCTTGCAATAGTTTATTTATGTAAATTCAATTCTAAACATTTCTTCGTCGTCATTTTAACTTTTTTTCGACGTTTTTTTTTGGAAATTGCTGCGTTGTCGAAAATCTAGCACTGAGTTTTATTACAAACATCATTACCTCAGTTCTATTACTTAAACTTCCTCAAATTCATGTTTAACGTCCGAATACTCAACCGCGACTTAAATATTATGTTGAACTTAATTACGCAATTCCTACTTTAATGTACTGGCTAAGTGGGCTGTGCAAATTAATATTTGACACACTGAGTGAGACACTGCAACACACATTATCGGGTGCTCTTTTCCTACATTCACATCTTCAATTGATTTAAAATTACTTGTATTTTTACTTCTGTGCTATTTTCATGACACGTGTATATTAAGTCTACTAGTTGCATTTTAGGAAATAAAACACAATGGGTAATAAAATGAAATTAACTAAAATTCATTTATTTGTTATATGTAGACAATTAAATAACTCTTAAATGACAAGTCAATACACATAACACAATACACATAGTACTTGATCTCTATTTACAAAATATTGGTTATATTATTGTTATTATTAAGTTCAGTTAATTTTCTGTAGTCTTATAATATAACATTTCCTCTATTTTAAGTAAATTCTTTTTTTTCAACGAAATACATAATTTATTTTAATTAATATCTAAATGGACCATGAGTATCATTAAAATTTCGCAATTTAAATTTCAATTCAATTAAAAATTGCCATTTTTCTTTAATAAATCTTTTAAGTTTTTGTTTCAATACCTTAACATCTTGTCGTAATTTTGCTTTTCTCGGGGTATTTTTTATTTCTTGCGTTTGAGTACTTGATTCCTCTTGTTTGACCTTTATATAGGACATTTTCCAGAAATTCCAACGTTATACTTACTAGAAGATCCTCCTCGTTCGCTTAACGTCAGGCAAATGATATACATGCTTGCGTGCAACGCTATTCAATACAATAAAAAAGTTCAAAAAATACCACATGATGGCTCTTATAATATGAAAAATACATTGCAAAATTATAGTTTTCACGATTGTTTTTCCAAATTTAGTATATGACATAGATTAAGTACAATTTACAAGACAAATGGTATTAAATATTATAATGAGAAAAAATATCTCACATTTTAAAAATATATGCTCACACTAGTAAAAATTTATCAATGAATCTGACATATGGAAGGATATTCCACAAACTGGAGAGGATTCTCGCTTATAACCACTTACAATACAAGTGTTCACCATGATTACACGGAAACTTTCACGATTTTCGAAAAAAAACAAGCCACAAGCTGTATCAGTGCCCTTTTAACTTCAAACTACAAACGTAAATAGACGCCATTTTTCTTTTAATCCATTCATAGCTCTTTTTCGGTGATGCCAACAATTAATCTGGCTTCCCACCAAATTCAACATGAAAACCATCAGAAATCTACGTACCTACCATTAAATTTTCCATTAAACAGAGTTCTTATTAATATAGAACAATAATTTTTTTGTTAACGAGCTTTATTAATATATGATGTTCTATTAAAAATCAATATATATCATATAATCAATACTTCTCATATAATTTATTTTAATAAATTGTCATCATCAGAAACTAATTTCACCATAACTTTGTACGTTTATTTTGGACCAATTCAATTTTTTACGTTGATGGAAATTCTAAATTCTCGCAACATTTTCTAGTTAAGTTTAAGTCAAAGTCACATCGTTTAAATAATATGTATTTAGATATATTATTGTCATAAAATGTTTAAAATCCTGTAAAGTGGATTGATTTTAACCTTTTCGATAATTTTCAACAACGCCCAAGCTACTAAAAAATCCACTAACCACTAAATGCCATTTTTTATAAGTAAGATAGGGGTCCAAATTACGAGATTTTGTGGAAAATCCTCTAAGCTAGCAACACTGCTTTTTGTTTGTAAAATGTGCGAGAGGGACACCACCACTTAATAATCATTCTCTTTTCAGACCGTTTTTCCTTACATCTTTTGCTATTTAAAAATAAACTTTAAGTCATAGAGATAAAGTATATTTTTTGTTTTTATGTCAAACGAAGTAAGCACTCCAGTTAGGATAGTAACTCTATGTATTTCACACACTTTAGAAAGGCAAAGATATACAAAACAGATGTTGGTCTAAATTCTAACATTTAGATCAAGGGGTTTTAAAATTTATCCATCTCGGTAATTATACCCTAGGTCATATGTCATGGACAGAAACGTTGCTTCTTTCTGCCTCTTTCCAAGTAGACTTCTAAATGTTTATTATATTATTTATTTATTATTTTTAGAAAACTATTAATATATCTTGGCATAAAATAATACATTGTGCACCAAGGGAGAAAAGAATCCAACTTTTGTCTCGCGGTGCACATACTATTTTTTCTCCTACCAGGCTGAAAGTTCGTGGAGTACCGAGTCGGGGTCCGGGGGCGACGCCCCGGTGGGGTCCAGGGGCGAAGCCCTGGTGGGGGGTAGGGGGGGGGCGGACACCCCCCATACTCATAAAAAAAACCATTTAACTGCTTTTTAATTTTTAAATAAACTACTACTAATTGAATAAGAACTGTCTGATGAACTTATCTTTGTTTAACACAATATTGCAAATTACCCGAGCACAACAATGGCGGAGAATTTCAGGTGCGTGAGAGCAGACGTAGATACTAACGCG
This sequence comes from Bombyx mori, assembly GCF_030269925.1. NCBI lineage: Eukaryota > Metazoa > Arthropoda > Insecta > Lepidoptera > Bombycidae > Bombyx > Bombyx mori. The sequence continues at coordinate 12,134,820 of NC_085110.1, forward strand.
CATGCGCACTTGTATCCAGGGAGAAAAAGTTACACTTTCTTCCCTGTACAGCGGGACGAAAACCGAACTTTCGGCGTCGGTAGGAGAAAAAAATATGCTTAAGTTGGTAATTTGACTAAAAGGCTGTCGATTTGGTTAAGCTTTCGATGTTGTGGAAGTTAGCGGAAAAGATAAAAGCGAATAAAAGATCATCATAGTTTCAATATCGAAATAAATGAATTAATTTTATTTTTATGGGTTTTATAGTGTAAATAACTATTTAAATTGGGGTTTGCAGTTAGAAAAAATGCAAAACATGAGACATTAAATTTGTAGCAAATGAATAGCGTTGTATTGTGTAAAATTTTCCATACATGAGATTGCGTTTCCTGTTGTACCGATTTATTTAATTACCTCCTCCATGTATTTTCACAAATATTAAATAATTAATAAACAATCATATAAATCGATGTGTGAATAATTACAGCGGTATGGTCAAAACAATTTTCATAACATCGCTCTTTATATCTCAATCACTCAACACTCTTCAAAGAAAGCTTTGGCTTTACAATACTGGATAAGGCTGTTTGGGCATTATTTCCCATGCTTGTCTAAAGGACGAATGAAATTAAAAAAGTCTGTGACATATACGATTATCACGTAGAAAATAAATATTTCAAGATTCCGAATTACGATTTTCAGTGATAAAATAGTACTCAATAGATATAATTATTGTACCGCTGTTTCTCAAGTAAACCTTAAGTTACTTTATTTATTATTACTATTTTTCACGTGGATCGTAACAATGTCTCAGCTCAAATCAAATAAAAAACTTAAATGGGCTTTAGATTTTAATCAAAAGTAAGTAATGCGTTTCTTAAACAGTTTAATACACAAATACTTATCAAATTTATTTCAAATTGCAATGTTTCCAGGAATAAACAACTTTCAACAGAACTGCCCTCACCCCCAGGTTACAGTCAGTCTTCAAACGCTAATTATGCCGAATCATCAAAAGATTCGGACTCAAATTTACTCCTCATTAAAAAACTATGGGATGTGGCATTGGGCCCTTTGAAACAAGTACCCATGAATCTTTTTATTATGTACATGGCTGGTAACTCTATCTCTATATTTCCAATAATGATGGTTGGCATGTTAATAGTGAGGCCGGTGAAGGCGCTGTTTGCTACACAAAGTACTTTCAAAATGGTTGAAGGTACACAAGCTATCGGACAAAAAATTGTTTATTGTATCGGAAATATAGTAAACATTCTTTTAGCACTCTATAAGTGTCAGAGTATGGGATTGTTACCAACTCACTCAAGTGATTGGTTGGCATTTGAAGAGCCTCAAACAAGACTCGAACATATTGGAGGTGGTTTATCACTTATATGAATTTAATTTAGTTACTAGGGAAAAATGTTAGTTTAAAAGATTCACAGTTTGAATTGTATTTATTATACTATTATTGTAAAACTAATAATAAATATGTACAAACAATTAATAACAATTTTATTTCATAATTCCTGTTCCCATTTTCCTAATTTTAATCTTTTTTTCCATCTTGTACTTCAGAAAGTTTTGATTTCACGAAAGCTTGTGCCTTTTCAAACAGTGCTTTAGGATCTTCTACTTTTTCTATCTGTAAGGAAAATTCAAATTTAATTGAAACAATATCATAAAATGCAAGGTTCTCACAACTATTTCCTGGCTCAATAAACAAGAAAAAAAACAAACCATTTCTTTTTTTCCATAGCCTTGTCACAGTTCTGTACAGATTTCTGACAAATTACTTGGACTGCATCCTGAATTTAAAAGCAGCTTGTTAATTTTTAACAATTTTATACTGATAAATTGGTGTTAGAACAAAAGAGGCCATGTAATTTTACTAAATAAATAAATTTACTGAACCAGGATTATAATGGACAGAGATGTTCAATTATTAGGTGACCAATCAACTACAAATACATGTGTCTGGCCTCCTTTGTGTTCTGTAAAAATGATAATTGTACCTGATAATTTTGTGCTACATAGACACCGGTGTAAACTCCTGCACCAAATATTATCTGAAAAACAATTAAGAAGGTAACATTATATTATGCAATAGTAGAACTAGATCTATCAATGAAATTTATTGATTTTATCTGTCATTAGTGTTTCAGCACGGAAGCAAGCATGTCTATTTAATTTACATTTATACACAAAAATATGTTTACATGCAACTGTGTATTTTATTATTACTTGGATTTTTTTGGTGGGAACGCGAGGAGTGAAGTTGTGTGATTTATTTTATTTTGTCTATTTAGTGTTTCTTCAGATTTAAATGTCTAATAACGGAGGTTTATTAACTGTTTAATATCGGTGAGAGTGCACAAATGTAGGAAAACGAAACAAAGCCGCTGGACCTAACTTCTCGGGATCCTCTAAAAAGTCCACTGAAAAAATCTCAGTTAATGACCACCATTATACTGAGATTATATTTCATCCCATTTCATTTAATTTCATCCCAGTTGATTAATGTCTCAAATTAAACATCTTTATTTTATTTAACTCCATATGAGCATTTTTCATAAAAATAAGAATTTATACTAAAATAAGAAATCACCTAAAGGTCTTAGTTACCAGGTCATAAAATCTCTTAAAAAATATTATTTATTACATTCAATGGCGATCGACGTTACTCCATTTTTCACAATTTTTCACTTGTTTACAATAACCATAATGAATTAGGTCAGGCTCAAACTTTTAAATTTTTATAATCTTAATTAGTACTGATACCGTTAGCATTTTCATACATTTACGGGTATTTAAATTATGTTAATTATTAATTATATAATGTGTAGAATAAACTTACAGAGGTTTTAACGATAGAAAAGAAAAAGCCCATTCTATATATATTTTCAAAATACAAGAAATATCTTTTGGTGTTGTTCAAGACATTTTTCGTATTATTTGTCAAATTTTACATATTTCAAGGTATGTGACATTGACATTTCAATTTTTAAATTATTGTTGACCGTATGTAGTTTATATGTATGTAGTAAAAATGCAAGCATTAGGTTGGGCAAAATTGGCACTTAGGAAGCTTTTAATCCGACGAGAACCGATGTCCTTACAGTAGAAATGTACGACCAATGCATGTCGGAGATTGTAGTAAACATAAGAATAAAACACTCTAAATTCTAAGACTTATAGAACAAATTCCGCAAAGACGCCGAAGTTCATTCTTTAATAAAGAAGAAAGTATCTAAGCAATGAGTCGCACCTAGTTTGTGTAAGTGGACACGTAGGTGTCGAGGGAAAAACCAAACGAGTTGGTTATGAAAAAGGGGTTTAAAAAAGGCAATGATAGGATTCAAACCGCATTACCGAACACTAACCGAATTAATGGATGGAGGTAGTACTTCAAAAGCAAATCCATCCTGGAATACATCGGAATTTGAGGAGAATGAAGAATTTCTAAGTACTTTTACAAACAAAGCCTGCTGACTTTGTAGTCAACTGAAACATTTTTGGGCCCTTGTTGGGCATTTCCGTGCCCATGTAAAACGAATCTGACGGACGATGCAACATTTTGCTACTTGAAGGAAGTAGAAACTATGCATAACGTTGCCTACGTTGTTATTATGAGTGACTGTCTAGTGCGGACAATAATAGACAACTTAGTAGGCCAGGAAATGACAAAAAATCCTAATCCTCAGGTTGTTTGCTAAAATAACGTGAAGGAAGAAATTCCTATGAAAATGACTTCTGCATCTTACGCAGCTTTATACACTGAGTTTTCAGAAAGTATATTCTCTGCCTTAAAGTGAAGATTATTCGTCTGACTTTAGTAGGTAGTTTTCACTGGATTTAGGCCATACTTATTATCCATGTGGGTCGCACCGCCTGGCGGGTTAATAGCAAAGGATTAGGCAGCGTTATCACAATCTGGGCATTTGAAAATTATATAGTCCAATGTATGAGGAACACAGTGTGGTCGTATCAAGCAATTTGACTATACCAGTGTTAATTTTTTCCAAAGTAGTGCGTACCTAACGTTCCTCTGCACGAACGACTTTCGATGAATGAATAACAACGATTTACAAAAATGATAGCTGTAAAGAACTACTTTACGTATTTACTGACATTCCGAGCTCGCATTACCATCCCGTTTATTTCTCCCACACAAGAGTTATGGGTTCTGGTTTCAAGTGTGGTTGATTGGTGGGTGGTAATAATTTAACACCAGACCATGGCTGCGAAGTCTTTTAGTAATGTAGGGTCATTAAAAATTGAACGGCGGCGTTTATTTTCAGAAATGTTTTTTGGGAATAGTGTATTATTATTTTGACTATTTACACGAAACTCGTTCATTGGCCACCAACATAAATGGGGTAATAAAACCATATACTGGTGGTAGGACCTCTTGGGAGTCCACACGGGTAGGTACCACCACCTCGCCTATTTCCGCCGTAAAGCAGTAATGCGTTTCGGTTCGAAGGGTGGCGTAGCCGTTGTAACTATACTGAGACCTTAGAACTTATATCTCAAGGTGGGTGGCGCATTTACGTTGTGGATGTCTATGGGCTCCAGTAACCACTTAACATCAGGTGGGCTGTGAGCTCGTCCACCCAACTAAGCAATAAAAAAAAATTTATAGGTCTTGACTGAATTACAGAATCATGGCCTGTGAGAACCACAGAGTTGGGAATCTGATAGGAATAATATCTTGTGGATGACAACATTTGGCTATAGTCTAAATAACTGATTCCAATTTCATTCGACATCAATGAATGTTATATAATGTGGTGTACTGCTTACGATCTTTATGTTAACTTAAATTCATAGAACATTATGAATTTTCAGCAAACTTGATTTGGGGGACTATCAAGTTATTTGTCAAAGAACTAAATCTACCAACCGACATCAAGTATGACTTGGTGAATTGCCACCTACAACAGATCATCAACAAGTTTAGTTGCATTGTTTTTTGACAGGACATTTTTGAAAATTTGTCACACTATGGCTCTATTCACATGGCTATAGATTTTTATTCTGCTGCTTGGTTTTACATAATCAGAGGTAATATATTCTAAAAGAATGTCAACCACCAGTGGAATAAAGGCTTCAAAAACTCCTGATGAGTTTTTAGGCTTACAATAGATGAGCAGGTACAAACACAGAAGTGGTAGGTAGCAAACTAATTGTGTCCCTATCCTATGATTGGTTACATAAACGCAACTCAAGATATATTTAGCCAGGCCAATACAAAAAATATATACATAAACAATTTAAGGACTCCTTACCAATTAACAACTATAGTTTTTGTGGAGCACTGGTCAACTTAAAAGGGTAGAGTTGTGCCTGAGAGTGGATACGATTAATGGCAATGGCCATGTTAACAAACAGGTGTATGTGGCGTAGGTGTAACATGTAGTCCTCTATAGAAGAAATGCATGGCTGCAGGTGACAGCAGTCTATATTATATTGTTAGAATGTAACAGAGTTTCATTGCTGTACCAAATAGCAATATTATGAATTCTTTCTTCCAGAAGCCGCCCCACAGGAAATGGACCTGGATGAGTCCCGATGGTGTAACAAAAAATGAGATCGATTTCATCATGAGCACCAGTAGACAGATATTCAATGATGTCTCTGTGATTCATAGGGCTAGAACCGGAAGTGATCACCGAATTGTCAGGGGCATATTATATGCGCGGGACCTCGTAGGAGGTTCGGCCCTCGGCCCGAAAAAAAAAAAAAAAAAAGTGCATATTGAGTATCATTGTCAAATTGGAAAGATCGCGTCTGATGAAGTCCACGCTCCGACCGCCGAATGCACATATTCATAACCGCGAGGGTTTCAACTCGAATTGTCGAATCGCTTTGAAGGGCTAGACAGCAAAGCGTCAGTGGATGATATCAACAGCAGGCTGGTGGAAACTGTCCATACGGTAGGGTCTAAGTATTTTAAAACCCACCGCAAAAATAGACCTCAAAAACTATCAAACTACACCCGGAACCTCATGGCTAGCCGACGTTTTATGACACTCCAGACTTCTGAGGACGCTGAGTTATAAGGCAGCTCAATAGACAAATCACGAAGTCCATGCGACACGACATACGCTCCTTTAATACACAACGTATTAAGAAGACTATTGAGTGGAACCAAGGCTCCAAAGTGTTTGCAAGAGACGCGTCTATTGGGCTGAGCCACTTGACAAAGCTGAAAACTGATGATGGACGTGTAACGTTGAATAAGGCAGAGGTGCTACAGGAGATAGAGAAGTTCTGTGAACAGTTGTACACCTCGATATCCAATGAGCCTGCAAGCTTGGTGGCAGACCCTAGAGCCAAGCTAATCCAACATTATACCGAGGATATCCCGGACATCAGCTTGTACGAGATTCGGATGGCTCTCAAACAGCTCAAGAACAACAAGGCACCGGGCGAGGATGGAATCACCACAGAGGTTCTGAAAGCGGGCGGGACGCTGGTACTGAAAGTCCTTCAGAAGCTATTTAATTCCTCCTTGCTCAAAGGAAAAACGCCAGAGGCAGTTTTGTTTTTCAAAAAATTCGACAAAACCTTATTGAAGACCTACAGGCCCATAACACTGCTGAGCCATGTCTATAAGCTGTTCTCGAGAGTCATCACGAACCGTCTCGAACGCAGGCTTGATGACTTTCAGACTATCGAACAAGCTGGTTTCCGAAAAAGCTTTAGCACCATGGGCCACATACATACGCTGCGGCAGATTATACAAAGACCGAGAAGTATAATCGGCCACTATGCCTGGCGTTTGTGTACTATGAAAAGGCCTTTGATTCCATCGAAACTTTGGCGGTCCTTAGATCTCACCAGCGGTGCCGTATTGACTATCGGTATGTCGAGGTGTTGAAGTACTTGTTTAATAACGCTACCATGTCAGTCCGAGTACAGGAGCGTTGCACGAAGGAAATCACGTTAAAGAGAGGAGTAAGACAGGGAGATGATATATCTCCGAAACTGTTTACCGCTGCCTTAGAGGATTCTTTCAAGTTCCTGGAATGGCAAGGACTTAGCATCAATCATAAACGGTGAATACATCACACACTTTCGATTTGCTGACGATATAGTGGTCATGGCTGAGTCGCTGGAAGATTTAGGGCAGATGCTTGGTGATCTCAATAGAGTTTCCCAACGAGTGGGCCTTAAAATGAATATGGATAAAACGAAAATCATGTTCAATGTCCATGTTAAGCCCACCCCAGTAACTGTTGGGAACTCTACTCTTGAAGTTGTAGACGAATATTTTTACCTGGGACAGGTAGCCCGATTAGGTAAATCCAACTTCGAGAGAGAGGTCAGTAAGCGGATCCAACTCGGCTGGGCAGCGTTTGGTAAATTAAAAAATGTGTTCTCGTCCAAAACCCCTCAGTGCCAATGTGTGCTACCAGTGATAACTTACTGTTCGACGTGGTGCTTCACAAGGGATCTTTTCAGGAAGCTCAGTGTCGCGCAGCGATCTTTGGAGAGGGCTATGCTTGGTATTTCTCTATGAGACCGAATCAGAAATGAGGACTCCGTAGAAGAAACAAAGTTGCTCACATAGCCTGTAGGATTAAAACGCTGAAGTGGCAGTGGGCAGGCCACATAGCGCGAAGATGGGATGGCCGATGGAGCAGATTTTCGAGTAGAGACTACGTACTAGCAAGCGCAATGTGGGACGGCCACCTACGAGATGGACCGACAACCTGGTAAGAACCGCTGGGTCACGTTGAATGCAGGTGGCAATGGACCGGACGCACTGGAGATCACTTGGAGAGGCCTATGTTCAGCAGTGGACAGTGGACAGGCTGAGATGATGATGATGATGACCAAATAGCTTAGCATTGCTTTATTGATTTCTTAGAGGAGCTAGAGTGGCTCGTTTAATTTCCACCCCACATAAAAAAGAAACAACTAATTTTCTCATAAATACTGTCAAAAGAGCGTAGTTAAGCTTTAGTTTTTTTTTTAGTTTACTTACATTTGGACTACCATTAACAAGATTAAAAAATAATTTTATCTAACTTTAAAAGACAGATAATGTAACTGGTAAAAACTGAAAAATAAATGTTGCTGAAACTGAAAAATAGATGATTAATATTAAAAATATCATAATATGTTAAACCATTAAAACACCCTCCTGTAAAATTTATAAAGTTTTAAGATTATACAGTTTTAATGTGAGAAGACGATATGTTGTTAAGTTGCTGACTATACATATTTGGTATTGTTTGCATTTTAGGAACTGTTATTTCAGACTGGCCCCTGCAGCCATTCATTGAAATACAGTATTATAGGCTCCTCATGTCTACGTATTTAAGTCTTGTATGTGAATACTTTGTATTCTATACTTGTTTTATTTTAAGTTTAAATCTTTCTATAAAGTAGAACCTTGAGGTGTATTTTTTTTCTATATACAACATAATGATAGTAAATTTTGGGACGTTTTATTAAATAATATTTATAATTAGACATAATAAGGAGCAGTTACAGTTGTAATTACCATATTAAAACAATAATTTTTACTTTACCTACAAATATTAAAGATTCAGGTTTATAAGTTTTTCAAAATGCACATTTACTGTAATAAATGATTTTTCATTATTATCTAAAATCTCTGAGCTAATTTTAATTTTGAAAGATGGCCAAATACTTTGATGTAGCCATGTTCGACAATATTTTTTTGTATTTTTGGCTTCTGTTTGTAGCCAAGTCAATAATGTATCATAAAAATATAGCACTAACTATAATAATAAAATTAATTTATAACATTACACTATTTCTCATTGCCTACCAGCATATTTATATAATAGACACTTCAAAAAATGATTAAGAATTCAGTATTTTCACAATGAATATGGAAATGTACAAATACGTTCAAAGATTAAAAACATAAAGAAAATGCAACAATGTATTCTTCATGCTTTTTTAAAAGACGTACAAATCAGTTGTATATTTATTTAATGATTTATGTAGAACATAAGAAAGAATCCTTAGATCACTAATAAATTAAAGGCCGTAGAGTGGTTTTTAGGAGAGTTATTGTAGGTAGTATGATGGTAAAATTATAAACAAAATAAACTCAGCGGGTTGAGTATAGTGAATATAAAAGTAACTCCTGCGAATATTTAAATACGGATAAACTTACCAATCCTTTAAACATTTTGTTGTTTAGATTTTAAATACTGATTTACTAGACAAGAAAAATCTATTGGGATAGACACGAATTACTCCCTATGCTCATATATTGCAAGTGTTTACCTATGTTATTTGAAATAATGAGCAATTTATTTTTTAACATAAATTATAATGTCCCTACATAAGACATACATAATTCTGACAGATTATTTTTTATTTTATTTAATTGCATAGGCAAAGGAATCGTAGTTCATACAACTACATAAATTGGCATAGAAAATGATGAAATGAGACTGAACTAAATGAAATATTTACTTTTTATACGAGTATATCAAATAAATGACGATAATTCACTGACACATTAAAGTACTTATTATTTAGAACCTAATAAGTCACACCAAGAGACTTTGTTTTGCGGCAAAAATAGCAGAGATGTTTATATTATAATTACCTTATCATCAGAGTTTAGGGTATGCAACGGCTTGATAGTAAGCCCGGCATAGCTAACATCCATGTGCGACAATGAATACTCTTCAGCAGGAGCGCTGTATCATCTCCCGCTTTCTTTTTTTCTTTCTGGTCGTTCCCTCAATGCTGAGGATCGTGACTGTCAATCTTCTCCACTCGGTCCGGTTCTGCGCCATATGTACCGCTCCCTGTATCTGGCCTCCAGTCACCTCCTTGAGTTGGTCCACCCATCTAGCTGGCGCTCTTCCTCTCCATTTGTCCGAGAATGATGAGTTACTCCAGGCTGTGCAATGGGGATCGCATTATGTGCCCAACAGAAACTCCGGATCCTTTCCTGGCACGTAGTCAGCAGGCGCTTGGTGACCTTCAGCTCTTCGAGGATGGAGACATTAGTTCTCATAGCTGTCCAAGGAATGGGTAGTAGCTTTCTCCAGCAATATATTTCAAAGGCATCGATCTTTTAACGTTTCTTTTTCCTGAGACACCAAGTCTCCACCCCGTACAGGAAGATAGAGAAAACCAACGTATGAACCAAACGCAGTTTAAGTAGTTACTCGGCGAATATTACGGTCTTTCCAGATTTTATCGAGGCTAGTCATGACACTTTTAGCCATCCCGACCCGGCGTCCGATTTCTTTCTCGCAGTTACCACTGTTAGAGATCAGCGACCCCAAGTCTATAAATTCCTCCACTTTCTCATAATCCTTTTGATGGACTTAAAACTTGAGCTCTGTCCACCGTCATCACTTTGGTCTTAGAACGGTTTATGTGCAGGCCAAATTCAAGGCTCACTCTCTCTATTCGCTCCAAGATCGCAGCCATCTCGGACTCGCTGGCTGCAAGGATTGTTGTATCATCGGCATATCTTAAGGTTTTATCCGCTTTAGAAGATATTAAATAAATAATATATATTTTTTTCGATTTCGTTTTGTTGATCTTTTTTTTTTATTCTTTGTTTATTTAGATAGTTGTATCTGATCATTCGGTATGTTGTTCGGTATGTTGATATGTTGGTATTGTCGCATCACGCAATAAGAATACATTGGACGTTTTACCTAAAGTATGACACCCTCATAGACATAGACAGGCGATACAGAAATTTTACACCATTACTTCAGTGTGTTAAACAAATGTTATCGCCGATGACAGTTCAGTTCATGAGTGTCTTTTAAACAACAAATGCATAAACTCTAACGGACATTGCTGACTATTGCTAAATGCCTGTGCATGAACAAAATTTGTGAAATTATTTGTGGGCGAAATATTATGTAATAATAGGTATATAAGAGAAGCCACATTTAGGAACACCAATACCGTTACAAACAATACTTTTATACACAAATAAATAATTATAAAAGTTGTATCTGGTTTTCACTATGTGAAATTGGTCCTTTCCTAAATGCGTTGAATAACATTTGGATAACATTGTCCTTATTTACTTATATTGATCATCGAAGTTAAAAAAAAACTACAAGAGCAGTGGGAAAATATATTTTTAATTAAGTTTAGTTTATATTTGTCTTGTGCACAAATATGAAAAAAAAATACATTACATAATCAAAACTTCAGTTTGGAACAATATTAATGCTATTACGTATTTAATTTCTCATCTTATTAATAAGCTTGGACATATGTATAACACGTATTAAATTTTTCAGTGAAACAACAACTTGTTTCTTCTGTAAAATATTATTCCTACCTTACTTATCTAGCTCATATAAATACAGACATCAACACACATAACAATCGTCAGTTAAATATCACAATAAACATTCATGACTTGTACAGGAATTAAAATTAAAACATTTTATTTACAAAATCTGCCACATCTCTTAAGACATAAGTCAAAATCTTGTCACAACCTTAAAGTGACATGCACATTCTTACTTCGCTATGGTAGAATAAGCTAATTATTTAAAATTTATTTCTCTTCATTTCTAAACAGATATTGTATAGAGTCTTCGTGTAACGCAATGAGCAACATGATCACACCGCCTGCTAGAAAACCCATTACCGCAAGTAATAAGTTAACACTTTTGCCTTTATTATTTTCATTTATTTCTGGAACTAAATCGGCGAGTGCGATGTAAAAGAAAGTTCCAGCGGTCGCCGCGTATATCCACTGTGACGCCGATTCGTGGTCTTCAGCGAGCCAGATGCCGCCTGCCATTCCCATGAAGCTGAGCACAGAAGATAGTAAGTTGTAATACAGAGCACGCTTGATGCTCATACCAGATCGGAGTAGTACCGCGAAGTCTCCCAGTTCATGTGGCAGCTCGTGGCAGAAAACTGCTAAAGCTGTAGCAAATCCTGTGACCGGATCGCCACTGAACGCAGCTCCTATTGCCAAACCATCAGTCAGATTATGTAATCCATCACCAACGATTACCATTAAAGCAGTGGACGACATTGGTCGTTCAATTGGCGGCGGAGGCGACCCAGGCATCATAGCACCTAATTCTATAGGCTCAATTTGTTTGGTCGAGTCTGTTTTGATTTCTTCAATACCTTTATTTTGGTCGTGTGAGTGAGCATGACCTCCATTGACAGTTTGCATGATCGCTTCAACAGTGTAAAAGAAAAGAATTGTGATAAAAGTGACGCTACATTTAAGCACCACTTCTGTTTCGTCTTGCGGTTCTGATGGTGGACCATGAGATTTCAACGCATGTGGTAGAAGATGTAGCAGTGCGTCGCCACAAAGTGTTCCGACGGCTACAGCTACCAGAAAATGCAATATGTGGCTAAATATTTTTGACTTTAGTAGCGGGACAATTGCTACACCCAGGAGTCCCGTGGCACTAATCACTAAAATTGCTAAGGTGGCGTAAATCCAGGCTGAAACAAAAAAAATGCTCGTTAAAGATCTGGTTTTGAAAAATCTTAATGATTCATAAATGGGAACTATTAATCAAATCAGATTTATAGAATACTAGCTGACCCAGCAGACTTCGTAGTGCCTCAATCGAGAAATAAAAGAAAAGAAACTTACAACAAACAAAAGGAATCCGTCGTCCGGGGGGGGGACACATCAAAGAAAAAAACAAAATTGTTATTTTTATTTAATTCCGAGCATTTTCACATTTATCTACCTTTTAAACCTTCTCTGGACTTCCACAAATAATTGAAGACCAAAATTAGCCAAATCGGTCCAGCCGTTCTTGAGTTTTAGCAAGACTAACGAACAGCAATTCATTTTTATATACTTATATAGATTATTCCGGAAGTAGTTTTCAAACACAAAAGAGTATCATAATTATTACGAGGATTTCGAGGATTTGACATTTTTAAGAATATAATAATCATTCATGTAATGAAAGTCATCGTTAATGATCACAATGTGAAGGTATCATATTAAAGTATCATATTAATTTTATGATTATATATTTAATAGAACAGCAGAATCCGATGTTATCCGATGTGACATTATAGAAAATTAATAAACCTAGAAATGCAGTCAAGAGAAGTAAAACAAAACCAGTTATTTCTGGATTTTTCTGTCCGTCTGTTTGCTTTTCGCGCATTTTTCGTCGATTTTGAGGTAGTTTCAAAGATAAAAATATATTATTTTAGAGCATAATGTAGTAAGTAGTTATTTCATGAAATTCGGATGTTGTAACAAAATTATCATCAATCAAAGGTTTCTATTATTTTACTTATAAATATTTTATACTATTCGATGTCAAAAGTAACATACCAAATATTATATTAATAGAAAGTAGCTCTATCTGCTTGTTATGTTTTCAGGCTCAAGCTACCGAATTGATTTTGATGCGATTCGTTATGAAATAGTCTAAACCAGTGCTTCCCAACCTTTTTTTTGCCATGTCCCACTATAACATTTCTTAAATTTTTATGCCTTATTTTTTTACATAATTTTTGACATTAAAAAATTGATTTGTTCACTTAAGAAACATAAATGATAGGTTTTAGGAAGAAATCACTATGAAATTTTTATCAAAACAGAGTATCTAAGTAATATTTCAAAACATATAATAAAAAACTGAAGTTTTATTTTATTTTATTTTTATTGCCTTTGTAGGCAGACGAGCATACGGCCCACCTGATGGTAAGTGGTCACCGTCGCTCATGGGCGTTAGCAATGCCAGAGGCAGAGCCAAGTCGCTGCCTACCATAAAGTACTCTCCGCAAGCCTCGTTTGAAGAAGGACATGTCATAGCGCTCGGAAAACACCGTGGAAGGGAGTTCAAAGCCGGATGATACGTGGCAAAAAAGATCTTTGAAAACGCAAAGTTCAAGTTCAAAATATTTGTAATATAGATATTCTATATTAATTTAGTCCGATTGCCCCTCTTAATTATCAAATTTGCGCCCAACTTTGATGCAAACTTTGGGAAATACCGGTCTAAGCCCTGAGAAAGAATATAGGCTACTTTTTGTCCCTTTGTTCGACCTAACTGTCATAAAATTCAAAGCAGCAATTAAAACTTACTCCAAATTTTATCTAATTTAGGTGGAGATACTTCAGTTTTGTAACACGAACGTTGATCCAATTGATAAACAAGTGCAGGACACATCTCCAAGAATGTTTTCGGTCTTATGGTAATCACCCCGGGCTCGTTTTCCATTCCGTACACTTCCAATATTTCTCTCGGTGAAAGGCATGATTTCTGTAGTATGGTTGTAGCTGCGAAACAAACGTTTTAATATATTTAATTAAAAGTTATATAATTATTTGCTATTTAAGTTTACTTTCTCATTTAGGTACTGGTGGGTTTTTTTTCCATATGAGAAAATCGCCGGATACCACCCGCGTGGCAGGTGCGGTATGTGGGAGTTGAACCTCACTAAAAACTCCTGCCGCTCACAACCGGCGCCCTACCTCGGACCGGGCCGGAGCCCAGTCGGGGCTATTGAGACGGCGGGACAGGGTTGACGCAGAGCATATTACATCCATCCCGCCGATTTACTGGCCGATTTCTGTCGTGAAGCAGTAATGCGTTTCGGTTTGAAGGCTGGGGCAGCCATTGTAACCATACTGAGACCTTAGAACTTATATCTCAAGGTGGCTGGCGCATTTACATTGTAGATGTCTATGGACTCCAGTAACCACTTAACACCAGGTGGGCTGTGTGCTCGTTCACCCATTTAAGCCATAAAAAAAACATACCATTTAACAAATGGTGGTTCTTTTTTAATGAGAGTAGACATAAAACCTCTCGCAAACATATAAGCAAAAGTCAAAAATAAAAAAAGAAGACTATCGCCGACCGCACCGCACATGCTGTACACGCACACGCCGCTTGTTTTTTCACATAAATATATATTTTGGACTCTATTATACGAACTCTTACTGACAATCATATTCGTCGTTGCGCGAGTGGTATACCAGTTTTATGGACAAATAATTTAGAAGAGTGCCGTGTCAAGTCGCCGCCACTACGCGTCGTCCAGCAGTGACGTTGAATTCTGCAGCCTAGAAGAAGCTAGCGACGGGTTGGCAGGTACGTCTACTCCTCATAGCCTAGCCTCGGCCTGCCCCTCTTTTTGTGCATCTTTAGCGATACTCGCCCCCGCAAAAACTTCCTTCAAAAATATTCAACCAGCGCACCGCCGTGGTGAAAAAATTTTTATTTTAATTTTTTTTTTAATTTTTTTTATTGCTTATGTAGGTGGACGAGCTCACAGCCCACCTGATGTTAAGTGGTTACTGGAACCCATAGACATCCACGACGTAAATGCGCCATCCACCTTGAGATATAAGTTCTAAGGTCTCAAGTATAGTTACAACGGCTGCCCCACCCTTCAAACCGAAACGCATTACTGCTTCACGGCAGAAATAGGCAGGGCGGTGGTACCTACCCGCGCGGACTCACAAGAGGTCCTACCACCAGTAATTACGCAAATTATAATTTTGCGGGTTTCATTTTTATTACACGATGTTATTCCTTCACCGTGGAAGTCAATCGTGAACATTTGTTGAGTACGTATTTCATTAGAAAAATTGGTACCCGCCTGCGGAATTCGAACACCGGTGCATCGCTCAACACGAATGCATCGGACGTCTTATCCCTTAGGCCACGATGACTTCAAAAGAGTTCTTGTAAAGAGTTTTTCCCACTAAATGGCATGGTTAAGATTTTAGCTTTTATTAATTGAGGCTGCAACTGTTAATTTATGGTAATAATGGGAGATCAGCAAGATGGCCCGAAGTCGGCAGTTTCATTCAAAAAAATTTCAAATTTTTGGCTGTGTTAGATGACAGAGACTTGTAGTTACGAGTATAGACTACTGATGGACCGTATGGACGCTCTCATATTGTAATGAAACTTAACTGATTTTACAAGTCACAAACACTAAGAAAGGCTGGGCATTTAGAGAGAATAGTTTATAGCATGAGGCTTCGAATATTGCGTTCAAGTAGAGCAATGGAGACTTCGAAGCCGACCGAGGTTAGAGAGATTGTATGCAGGGCTTTTGTAGCGTCAGGAATGAAAGAATGATTTAATTAAACGTATTAACAGTAATAATTGGCTTAATAAGAATTGTAGTGTAAGGTTTGCAGTCACATTTTAATTTGATCAGCTTCTAACGAGTCACTAATAATGGAAATGAACATCATCAATTTAATGTAGGTAAATCCGGTGTTTAATGTTGCTAAAGTCATAATAAAATCCATTTGCAACAAAGAATCGAGAGGTCTTTGACAGTAAAGGTTAATAAATCATGATAAATTTTGAGGCCGTAATCGGTGTATGGGTAGGTTGATCGTAATAGAATAATCGCGCTCGCAGGCCCATGAATCAGAGTTCCTGTTTGACTCCACGCACTGCGTCGTAAACTTCTCGTGAGCTATATGACTCTGTTTTTTTTTTCAAAAAATCGGATATATCTTTCCTTGTTTTGGTGATGATGATGATATTACTTTAGCCCTAATGGGGAAGGCAAAGGACTTTATTCCATACAGCCAGGTCTTGTTCTTGGATTTCCTTGTTTTGGATGCGTTATGACATGTCACTTTTCAAGGACAAACAGCGTTTTGTGAGAGCCTTGGGCGTTGGTGACATCATTGAGTGACTATGACGACTGACAATCAAGAAGGTCAGGCTCGTCTGTTTTCCAGTTCAGTAAAAACGATTAGCTTTTTTGATAGAACATATAATAGAACAACTTAACATATAATTATTTAGAAGACACCGTAAAGGATTCTTTTCTTGTTCATTTTAGTCAAAATAGCATCGTCCCGTCGCTTGCGACGAAGGGCTCGACGAGCGAATTAACCCATAGACACAGCCCACTGAGTTTCTCGCCGGATCTTCTCAGTGGTTCGCGTTTCCGATCCAGTGGTAGATTCTGCGAAGCACTGCTCTTGCTAGGTTCAATGTTGGCATCACTCCGGTTTTAGCCCCGTGAGCTCACCTACTAGTTAAGGTTACGCTGAAATAGCATCTCAAGGCTATCAGCTTAGGTAGGAAAGAAAAGAAAAAAGTAAACGAGATTTATAGCCGTTCGGAGGTCATTATTGTTTTGTTCGTACTAAAATTTTCCTGAAATTCGATAAGAGTTGAGGAACAAAGTTCAGTAAAAAAAAGCCGTTTGCGTAATAAAGCAATGCAACTTTGGAATCGTAAAACTTGAGAAAGCCACACGATATTTTCTATAAAACTTTCCATAAGACCAGTTATACCGGATCTTTGACTTTTTCATAATTAGCTGATGGAAAATAATAATAATTAACGTGTCTATCTTAATCTTGGATTAAGCATACCGTTTGGGTAAAAGCCTTTAAATGTTTATTACGATTGTTATTTACAATTCACACTATTCTATGCGTAGTTAGACATATATTACATTCCCGTAAATATACTATTTTAAACTATACAGTGATTAGATACGAGATAATTATCACATTAGTTATTTTATACTTTGTACCAGACTACTTAACTCAAGTGGTACATACATAGGTACCTAATTAAGGTGTATGAATTAGATGCAAAGATATAGAGTCTTATGAAACGATTAATTGGCGCGTTTTATTATCATGAAAGAAGAATTTTAAATTAAAAGAATTGAAAATTAATAAGTTTCTAAATAAACACAGTAATATTCAAGGTGCGAGTTATTAGGTACAATGGTTTGCAGGTTTTTCTAAATCATTAGGTGGTTGGTGGTCGATTAGTTTCAATGGAAACCAATTTCGTCTTAGAACGTACAATTGCATCTAAAAATATTATCCGATCTAGTCACGCATTTGAAAGTTGTAGGTAACAATCTACCCTTGCTTACTAAAGTTTTTTGCGCAAAAATCGTGACTATTATTCGTTTAGTTCTTACCTAAATAAAGATTAGAATGAACGGCTAGCAAGTACCGAAAGCAATCTCAGTTTTTGTCAATTCGATTTTGCTATTAAAAAATGAGTTCACGAAACTGAGCGATTGTCAAAAAAAAACATTCGAGTTTAAAGTTTTCATTGCTTTTATTTGTCGAACTTAACGGTATTCGATGTAATGATATAATTGAAAAATAAACGTTCTACTGCTATATTTAATATTTTCTTTTCCATCTATAGATTTGAGAAAAAAAAACATTTTTTATTGCTTGGATCAGTGGTCGAGCTCACAGCCCATTTGGTGTTATGTGGCCCATAGACATCTACAATGTAAATGCGCCACCCACCTTGAGATAAGGTCTCAGTATAGTTACAACGGTTTCCCCACCCTTCAAATCGAAACGCATTACTGCTTCACGGCAGAAATAGGCAGGGTGGTGGTACCTACCCGTGCGGACTCACAAGAGGTCCTACCACCAGTGATTACGCAAATTAAAATTTTTGCGGATTTGCTTTTATTATACGATGTTATTCCTTCACCGTGGAAGTCAATCGTGAACATTTGTTAAGTACGTATTTCATTAGAAAAATTGGTACCTGCCGGCGGGATTCGAACATCGGTGCATCGCTACATACGAATGCACCGGACGCCTTATGCTTCAGGCCACGACGACTTCAAAATGTATTCGATGTAATGATGTAATTGAAAAATAAACTGTTATATTTAATACTAGCGGCCCGCCCCGGCTTCGCTTGGGAAGTAGCGCACGCGATTTAAAGAATTTTACGTAATTTTGTTAGCACATTGGGTTACATTATTGGAGTTTCAGTAAAGATCCTTAACTATTTTGAAAATATAATAAATATAGCCTATGTCACCCAGGGATAACGTAGATTTCCAACAGTGAAAGAATTTTTTAAATCCGTTCAGTAGTTTCGGAGCCTTTTCAATACAAACAAATGTTTCCTCTTTATAATATTAGTATAGATTGCAAAAAAGAGTACAATGTTAAACACATTTGAAATATTTCGGTCTCTTTCTTGTTCGATTCGACAACTTTACATAGTAGGCAATGGTTTCCGTGATGATCAACAACAAATATTTTGGGACATGCCTTGCTATTTAAAGGCGATGGTATAATTGAAAATGTAATTCAATATACTAACAGCTAATTTCTGGCGGAGAGCGTCGGTGTCTGTGCAAGGTGTCGTGAAGTGGCCTAAAGGTTCCATTGATGCGATGCAGGGCCAGATCATGAGGTGAGTTGAACACGCGTCCGCCAAGGCCTAAACTTGCTAACAAGTGTTCGAATCCCTGAAAAAATTACAATTATTATTAAAACAGTCACGTTTTTTTTATTGCTTAGATGGGTGGACGAGCTCACAGCCCACCTGGTGTTCAGTAGTTACTGGAGCTCATAGACATTCACAATGTAAATGCCGCCACCCACCTTGAGATATGATATTCTAAGGTATAGTTACAACGGCTGCCCCACCCCTCAAACCGAAACGCATTACTGCTTCACAGCATAAATAGGCAGGGTGGTGGTACCCATCCGCACGAACTCACAAGACGTCCTACCACCAGTGATTACGCAAATTATAATTTTGCGGGTTTGATTTTTATTACACGATGTTATTCCTTTACCGTCGAAGTCAATCGTTAACCTTTGTTGAGTATGTATTTCATTAGAAAAATTGGTATCCGCCTGAGATTCGAACATCGGTGCATCGCTCAACACGAATGCACCGGACGTCTTATCCGTTAGGCCACGACGACTTCTACCACCAGTAACCACTAATTAAATCATTCAATTGTTTTCTTTACAGTGTTATCTTCGGTGTTCTTGAGTCGTTGACATAATTGTGACGTACGATTTGTCCGTGACCACGGAAACTAAAAAGTACTCGAAACGTCGGAAGTAATGTACTAGGCTGCACTAAAAGTATCGGGAATGGAATATTTCCACTGTTCTTGTCATATTAAAATCTTTTTAATTGAAAACTCCTTGGTTTTAAAAATCGAATACCATTTATTTATTTAAAAAAAGATTCTCGGTCTTGTCACGAGGTTTTGTCAAACTTGTTTAGTCGTTGAGAAAATGGAATTGACTCGAGAAAATTCAAGAGCGATGATTTATTATAACTTTCGAAGTGGTTTAACACAAAAACAGTGTGTTGACCGGATGATTTCTGCATTTGGTGATGAAGCCCCATCCAAAACCACAATTTATCGCTAGTTTGCTGAGTTACAACGTGGACGTGTCAAGCTCAGTGATGATCCCCGTCAAGGTCGTCCAAAAACTGCAGTCACCCAAGAAAACGTTGATGCTGTGCGTAAGCTGATTGAGGAAGATCGACATGTGACATACCGCGAAATTCAGGCAACTTTAGACATTGGCATGAGTCAAATACAAATAATCTTGCATGAACAATTAGGTGTAAAAAAGTTGTTTTCCCGATGGATACCGCATTCTCTCTGTGAAGAGCAAAAAGCGGCTCGCGTTACTTGGTGCGCCAGAACTCTCGAAAGATTCCACGCAGGATCCTCAAATGCTGTATACAACATTGTATCAGGTGACGAATCCTGGATATACGCGTACGAACCCGAAGCAAAAAACCAGTCACGAGTTTGGGTGTTCGAAAATGAGTTAAAGCCAACAAAAATTGTTCGTTCACGGAGTGTTGCAAAAAAAATGGTGGCCACGTTTGTCTCCAAAACCGGCCATGTTACGACTATTTCTCTTGAGGGACAAAGAACGGTTAATGCAGAATGGTATGCTAGCATTTGTTTGCCACAGGTCGTTTCGGAACTCCGTAAAGAGAACTGCAACCGCCGCATCATCCTCCATTACGACAATGCGAGTTCTCACACCGCGCACAGAACAAAAGAGTTTTTAGAGCAAGAAAACATAGAATTATTAGACCATCCGCCGTACAGCCCCGACCTAAGCCCTAATGATTTCTATACTTTCCCTAAAATAAAGAATAAATTGCGTGGACAGAGATTTTCATCACCTGAAGAAGCTGTGGACGCCTACAAAACGGCCATTTTGGAGACCCCAACTACCGAATGGAATGGTTGCTTCAATGATTGGTTCCATCGTATGGAAAAATGTGTCAAATTTCGCGGAGAATACTTCGAAAAGCAATAAATACATTTTTAAATAGTAATGCTGTGTCACTTCGTTAATTCCCGAAATTTTCAGTGCCGCCCTCGTAATGACACGAGATTAAATCATAAAAGTCCCGAGAACAGATAAAAATACAGCCAAATTGAGAACTTCCTCCTTTTTGGGGCTGGTTAAATGTAGTTTAATTGCGTTTTCTTGACTATAGATAGTCCACTCGAAAGTACACGTGCGCACTAAGTGATTACCAGATTCAATGGAAACGTGAATACCACCATCTCCCAGCTTGACGCATATTTTTTTAGGATAGAGGGAGAACTTGGGTTTGAGGGCCTTTTCAGTCTCTCCAGGTAAGGACACATCTTGAAACATGAGTTCATAGTCACAATTTTTTGTACAGCGACTTTTACAGCCATTAAAGCTCATGGTAGAAATAGCTAGAATGGGAATATATATCCGTGCTTACAATGCACTGTGTTATCAGCCTAGTAAGGAACATCGCAAGTTTGATAGTCGAAGACTAAGTTCAAATGGGAATGAGGTTCTAATTCCATAGATATTCAAGAACGTAATCACAAGTATTTCAACTCATTGTAGTAGTAGTGGTGGTAGGACCTCTTGTGAGTCCGCACGGGTAGGTAACCACTTAACACCAGGTGGGCTGTGAGCTCGTCCACCAATCTAAGCAATAAATAAAAAAGTTCCCTACAAATTGGACACAATGTGTTTGTTCACGGTGTGCTTGTTGCCAGACATAATTCTGCCATGTAATATTCATAATTGAAAAGAACTGCCATTCACACTTCATTCACATCGAGCACTAGGACATGTCTGTCTTCAAACGAAGTCTGAAAAAAGTTTTTAATGACAACTTGACTGTGCTCCTGACATTGCCGAGATCCTAGAGCAATATGAAATACACATCATAAGCGGTAAGCACGTCAGATAGAATACAAACATACAAATTTCGCGTGAAATTTGACTTATTGAATATTTAATTCAAGTTGAAGGACAGAATAATAAAAATGGTATGATAAGGTGCAATTCACAAGAAGCGGATCAATTGTAATTATTTAATACGATTAATAGATTATTGTCACACTTATCTCGTAAGAATATCAATTGCTTACACACAGCGATTGTTGTAGTGTTTATAAGATATATTATTGATACTGATATTGATACATGTCGCAGTATTAAAACAATACACACAATGTGATCCTATTTATAATTCTCATGAAATGAAGACTATTTTAATCTGTTCGTAATTTGTTTTTGTGGCCCGTGGGAAATTCAGATTCAGTCTTCCAATGAAAATTATAGAGTATCCATCGTTCTTTCATTTATCGAAAGTTGGAAGCACAAACAAATAATTTTAACCCATCTAATAGAACTAGAGGTCCCGCAGTAGTCGAAATTCGACTATAATTAATTGGAATTGTAAGCTTGTACACTATTATGATTGTATTTTATACTTCTATAATCACAAATTTCGCCAAGGCTACACTATAAAAATATATTAATAAAGACAAACAATATTTAATCTATTCTCAATTTGACCACAGACGGCAAGAAAAAAAGTTTGACAATAAATAGTATGCATGCGTGTGTGCGTCAAATACATGGTATGTAGTGTGTGTAACGTTTTCTTTATTGATTTAATGTATCTTTTATGCATTATGTTAAAAAAATATTAGCATTATGCACTTCTTCTCTATATTCTCTATCAGTGTGGAAAATTTCATACTCCTCCGTCCTCGCAATTTTCGTAAAAAGGGATACAAAGTTTTTGCTTCACGTATTAATATATAGATACTACTAGTGGTTCATAAATAAATGCAAATTTAGGGACTCCACAAAACAAAAAAAAACATAGATACGTGTCGACATGTTGAGTTAAAAAATGTATGGAGGCTTCTTATGGCATTAATTAAAAGTAAATGAAATCCCTTTTCTGAATTCACATACAGATAAACTGAAATTACTTCTACTATTTTTACTAAAATTAACCAATTCCAAAACCAAATTCTGAAAACATGAATTTTGTATGAGTTATTTTTAGTAACAATTGGTAGTGTTATGGATAATTTATTTAAGTCGCGTAGATAATTCAAGCCTAATCTATAAGTCTACATATGAGGAACGGCCATGAAACGAAAACAGTTTTGCGATTAAATAATTTGAAAACAAATAAATTGTACGTATTTTTGTTCTCCTTTATCTCGTGAACATGAACTTGAACTTAGAATCGCTTATGCATTTTTCTCATTATAATTAACCGCGATATATGCCACGAGCTTTTTTTTTTGACTTATCCATGAGCAGCAATTTCAAAAACAATACAACCGAAGTTTCGATGCTAACTCTACAATCGGTACAGTACGATGAAATGTATCAAAACTAAATCGAGGGTTGTGCGCTTGACCAAATAAATATATAGAGCAGTAAAAAAAAATTGTATTGCGACTTGTAGTGTCAAATGTAACACGAGGAATACACGTGCCTGCTTCGGTTTACGTGAAAAATAAAATTATCTACATTTAAAATCTACATAAACGATAGAGTAACGGTTTCACTGAAGTGGCTACTTCCTTCAAATAAGTTTATCGCGATTATTTACCTATTTTCAGTTAAATGTTTCCAAACAGAGTTCACTGGCGCCTAAATGCCGAGTTTCAACCTGTTATTACAACTCCACCATTTATTACGCAATCTATTTCTTTAATATATATTTTTGCTTGTCAGATTGTTATTGCCCAATTAACAATCTAAGTATCGGCAATGAATTTGTAAAAAAAACTGTTTTCCCTTTTTGAAAGTTTGACGTTGATTGCTTTGTTCTCAACTACCTTCGCAACGGTTCGTCAACTTTGTCGGGGTCACAATACTCGTGTATCTAATGTTATGTTCTACCGAAATCTATTTTAATTTGTGTTCGGCCAGTTATTTCAGTTCAATAAACCCGGACTAATCTAAAGATTTAATTTTATGTACACTTAGACTTATTTGTATTGTTCTTTACATTTTTAAGAAAATAAAAAAACTTGACTATTTTCATAAAAATGTCTTGAAACACATAGTTTGGTCAAGAGCTATAAAACAAATCAATTGCCAAACAAAGGAGAAAATACTCTACTTCTCAGAGTTTTGAGTTTTGTTAATCTGTTTCAATGTACAGCTGTTCTTATTCGAAATAATCCTGTATTCGAGCAAAATCACATGCCATCACAGGGTTGAGAAATCAAAAATAAATTTTATGTACATCCCTACATTATAAATATCATTACAATATTTACTGAAGTTTTGACAGACGTGGACAATTTAAACAAAATGTAGTCGACGCGCGTTTCGCCAGATCTATGACCGTGCGTAAATAGATACTTACATAGTATTTCAAAAACAAATTTGGTGAATCGAATCCTTTGATGTTTTGACTGTGACCAGTATTGTGTACATTTTGAATATTTTTTTGCTTACATTTGTGAATGAGCTCACGGATCGAAGGTGTTAAAGTGTTAATCGTAGCTCATATATACCAACAATGCGAATACCACCACCCCTTTAAGATAAGAGTTCGAAGTCGCAATGGAACTTTTTAACAGTTGTCCCATCCTCAGACATTAATGTTTCGCAGTACAAACACTCAGGCAAACAGCCGTGACTTGTATAATATTAAGGGTATAAACAATAAGTAGAAGTGCCCCTTTTAATTTTCCTGTTGTTTTCAGATGGATTATAGAGCAATAAATGATAACATATTTTATTGAGTAACAAATTTTCCATTGTAGATTAAACGAAGATTAACGTTTTGGGTGTTCGTATTTCGTGTCAAATATTTATTGCATGTAAAATTTAAATCAATGTTTTATAAATACTAAATGAAATTTGAGCGTGGAAGGATTGAAATTAAAATGAAAAGTATTTTGTATTTGTGGAATTTAACGGCGAAGGGAAGATTTTCCACCGAGCGGGTGTTGCTCGGTAGACCGACGGTCTCAAAGCTATTGTTCATACTTGTATATTTGCAAGTTCTTGATGAAAACGTCGTAAGCGAGATTGAGGCTTCTGTAAAATATCTTGTGTTGTATTATAGATATCGCCACAGTATTTAAACGCGTATATGTACATAATATTTTAGTCTCATAAACTCTTGTATTAATACAATACCAGAGCACTTATATAAAGGTTATCGATTTGACAATTCAATAGGTACGAACTTAATTATATTATTTATGTTTACGTCTATTCACACGAAATTATACGAAGTCCGTAAACACACAATACAGAACATCTGCTAGCTTACATTGGACGTGTTTATCTTTTCAGTGGCAGAACAATACGTACGAGACGTAATTTTTCGCGGTCTTTAATGGACTTGGAGCTAATTGTGAAAGACTCGTCTTTTTGTTGGCATGTGTGTGTGTGCAGGTTACATACAGTTATGACGAGTCCGTCGGCGGTGCGGACAATCGGCTATGAAGATTGTACGAAGTGCACAGTGCACTGTGCGTGCCGTATGTGTAATGTAGTGCATGCAGTGCGTACTTTTCCCATTGCCTTAAACAGAGTAATAAAAAAAAATTTTTTTTGATTCGGAACCTCTTTTCTTTGTTGTTGTTTTTTTTATATAGAAAGGTTTATAATTCCAATAATTGAAGTTTAAAATAAATAGCTTTATAGTCAAAATTTAGTATGTTTGCAATATTGGAATTACACATTTTAGATTACTATTTCTGGCAGGAGATACCAGATTTGGTGTGCCCAAATCTGCATCAGGTTCGAGTCCGGTTTTATGTTCAACTGATACTTTTCTGAAACTTAGGTATTGCAGCTCACTGCTGGACATTGGCAGCCTGCTATTAACGAATTGGCATTGTCAGTAGCAAGAAGAACGATTTTTCTCTTCTACAAGCAAGTCTATAAAAGAATACACGTAAATTGATGCAAAGTATAATAGCCGGCAAACTTCTTGAGCATTTGTTGACGTAGTGGGGGTAAGTTTGCGCATGGTACACTCACGTGCAAAAACATTATTTACTCTGCGTCATAATGCAATTAAATTATTAAAATCAACATATGTATTTATTTATATATTTATTAGAACATCAACAAAAAATATAGGTTAATAATTATAATAATTTAATCTTGGGGTAAAATAGATATTCCTTCTATTAAGTCAAAACTAGAGCTGTTGCCAGGTCTTCGTTCAGTTGAAGCGAAGCTGGTATTTGTAATTTTTTTTCGTTATCATAATCTTGACCATTATCATCATCACTGTTTTCATCACCCGAGTCGCCATCATCGTGATAAGTCGACATAGGGCTCATCGGTGTAGTTTACGACTCGGTCGGTTCGATCTTCTTTTTTGTCTATAATTAATTATTTTTTGAAGATATTCGATTCGTAGTAATCGAATGTTACTTTTTTCAATTACCAGCTTCCGATTATTTTCTGTTTTTTTTTTTCCATCTGAAGCCTAGCTCTTTCATAATTCGTCGTAAACTTCATTCCGAGCCATTAAAATGTATATCTTCTTTAAAATTTTCGAAGCCTTTCTACGGTACGGAGTTTCGCTGCTTGTTATGTAGTTATTATGATTACATCTTTTTATTACAGATTGAACGAAACTATCCATTCCGGTAACTTTCTTCTTCCCTGATCTTTTCTTACCCGGAGTCCCAAGCACGATGAGCAAGCCAGAGCCTTTAGCTTCGTTAATAATGCACCTAACAGTACTCACTGATGTTTTTGTTGCTTCCGAAGTCTGTTTTACTTTTTCCATAATATCATTCTTCCCCTGTTTTATAATGAAGCAATATACGTCGTACACAATTTTTCTACCCTTTCTTTTGAATACTACACCAGTTTGTCGCGGCATAGTGTATTTTTTATAAAAAATCAACAAACACTCAACAAATAGCAATGGCAACAAAGTCAACAAGCAATTATAACAAAATATAACTTAACGATTAATAACGATAGACTTTTCACTGTACGCAAGCGTACTTTTGGGAGCAAGCGGAACGAAGGCGCGGTGCGGGACGCAAGGTTCGACTGATCTACCAATAACGCGCTCGATACGATTTCCCCTGCCGTCGCGCCTCACCCTCACCACCAAAGTGATCTAAAATTCGGTTCTGCGCAGTCAAGGTCATTTGCTCACGATGTTTGCCGGTTACTATACCTATGTATTATCCCATGCTGTATGTGCGGTATATGTCTAAAATATATGTTATAGCTGTTGTTAGTGGCGAAACCCGGCTATGTTTCTATGTAACTATTCCGAAAAAACATATATAGATTTTGTTGAAACTATTCACAGGCTTTTTCTGAGAACAATCGTGCAAAGTTTACGATCAATCGAAAAAACTACACAAGACACACAGAGCCAAACCCGAAAAAACAAACATGGTCACAATTATTTATACTTTAAATTAGTATTAAATTATTTTGAATCTCCAAAAAAATAAACAACCAGTTTGTTTAATTCCACAAAAATTAATAAAGGAAGCATAACTGTGTGTAACTGAATTTAAGTTATTTACTTAAGTCATTAGAAGTATTGTAAATACACATAATAATATGTGAGCACGGAATATGTTTAAATAAATTTTAATGGTATGTATTTTTAACAAATAGCCGTCTATTATACACTCAGTGACTATAATGGATCTTTATGTAGCCGTCAGTCTGTGTCGTATACCTTTTTACTTAGAAAAATTGTTTTTACGGTAGCTAACAATGATGTGATACTAAATAAGATTTGAGAGATATTTGTAGGATTATATGGTGAATAGTGCCACCATCTTGCTTTTTTGTGGCGCGAATCAGTTATTAAGTATGCGTTCCCGTTTGCAAGGTACCTGGCTGTTGCAACTATACAATTGAGACTTCGTTCTTGTTTCGAAGTAGGTACTGGAATTAACGTGTGATGTATATGACCTTCGCTAACGGATCAACACCAGATCAACAGAAAATATTATTTCCTCATTTGTGCAAAAATAACCTCAATAGCATTTTTAACGCGGACTGACATACATGTTTATTGTTAAAATAACCTAATTTAATTAATGGAAATCAGCTTGTTTTTTTTAAATAATATTTTTTTATTTAAATAGCATTGTTATTATTTTATATGTGCGTATTGTTTTCATAGTCGAACGATCTTGCCTTGTACCTACGTTTGGTTACATTCTGGTCATGCTAAATAAGTAAATCATTATTTATATTATTACAACATTTTATTACTTCTCGTATCAAAATTATTGTTACGTTGTCATCATTCGCTATAGAAAAGCCTCGATTACCAAAGAACAGGATTTTTCTGCCATGGAATTACGCTAAAACGGAAAAGATTTCTAACAAGTTTTCTTAATTAACATTTATTGCGGGAAAAGCGAGATCCAGTCTGACTGGGACTTAAATCTCAGTCTTCCTGTTCTGTGATTTATGTCTATTCAAAAGTATGTGAATAATTTACTGAGATAAAACAGAGAGAAAAATGGAGTAAGTATTTAAATGTTTTCTGTGAACAAGATTATGAACATAGGCACATTATAAAGCATTTCTAACAACCATTACAAAGAGATTAAGTAATTTGCAATTATTCATCAATTACATATTCTCTTCTAGGCTTAATAAGTGGACATAACTATTAGCAAATTGTATTTATTTTTATATTGATCCGTATTTACATGCTAAAATTATTTTACTTATCAATTGTGAAAAGAATACTAAACCTTAATGAGTCAATTTAATTTTAACAATCTCTAATTAATTTTAACCATAGAATAAAAATTAACTTCTAGAAAGCTATGGTCAATACATTTTGGTACAATATCACTTGATGCCGGTCGATAAGAAAGCGTAGAATCTATCAAAACAAATTAAATTTAAGTTCGATGAACTTCCGCTTACAAAATAGGGAAAGGTGTTGCAGAATATTGTAAGCAATCCGAATTTCTTATCGTGACTTGAATAATTTGAAAGCTAAACTATCTGGATAGGTATCAAAAAAGATATAGGAATAACATTATCGCTACGGTGTGAACTTAAAAGATAATACGATTATTTTAAATAAAAAAAGCACGTTTAAAAAAAAGCACTGGTGTTTGAATGAAGAAATTTGTCGAACACTTAAAATGTGCTCTGTTGAAAGTAATTTTTTTTCATTTATATTTCGTAATTCGTATGTTATTTATAACATACTGAACAAACATTATATACACCTACACATCTGCCATAAAATTTTCACGTCGTATTGAAGCATAACAGAATGTGCGAAACTCACCTCAAACGTAATGATGCCTTTGTCTCCGTACTTGTTGAATATCTTGTCAATGAAGTATCGCTCCGCCGGTATAGTGTTGTTGAGGTCTAGCTCGGAGTTAGCCGAGACGGCGGCAGCTACGAGCGTCAGCGCGAGGACTACGACGGCGCACTTTGTCAACATGGTTGCGACTGAGTGTCCGGATCGCCGGTGGCAGCCCAGCGCCTCTGTACAACACTATCACACGATGTACTTCGTCTGTGGCACGCCGACCCTGATAGCGTAACTCACTGTGTCGTGCGCTCGCGCATCCGCACATTACCTACTGAATTGTTTGATTATTTGCGATTATCACCGAAGAATTCGCATTCCTATCGGAGCTGAGTTTGTTAATTGAATGTGCTCGTTACACGAAGCGAGCTCTGCGTCTGAGCAGTTACTTTCACCTGCCACTCGTCGTAGCTTCGAGGCCGGCTATAACTCCGTTACTGATAATGAGGTTTATTTACAGAGTGATCAGAAACGACACAATTTATTTACTTAAATTGTCTAAGAATTTCGAATGACGTTCGAGGTCAAGGGACTGGCGAATCGAGCAATGTTTAAACTTAGAAAGTTTCAGCATTAATTATTTCCTTGTGTTGTGTGATTTCATTGCCAAACGAATTCGATTATTTTATGTTTAGCAGCTATCACTATAATATTTTGGTATCGTAATATGTTGATACCTAATACAGTATTTAAAAACAATGTGCGACCGTGTGATATCTGAATGCTTGTAGAAGATATTTAGTAGCTGCGAATGCTCATTCATCAGTTTATGTTTTCATTCATCCAATGTATGATGTTTACGTTCAGTTACATTTATAGATAAAGTGTAATATTAATGTCTAGTTTAAATTTTCTGATACAAAATCGAATTTTATCGGACGAAATATTTAACTATCTAACAGAATATAAGCTGTGTTAATGGTAGGAAGACTTCATCTTTGAACGCTATAGTGTTTGAAATTGTATGGTTATTTCTAAAATTATATACTACAAAAAATAGAAAGGTTTGGAATAATCATAAATTTGCCCTTAAAGTGTAGATTTAGTAGCAATCTTAGTAGCAACGATCTGTTTTACAAATAGTTCAGGGTTTCCACGAAAATTGACCGGTATTAGACTACAATTATTATTTTTTTTTTATGCCCTTGTAGGCAGACGAGCATACGGCCCACCTGATGGTGAGTGGTTACCGTTGCCCATGGACTTCAGCAATGCCGGGGGCAGAGCCAAGCCGCTGCCTACCG
Organism: Bombyx mori; assembly: GCF_030269925.1. NCBI lineage: Eukaryota > Metazoa > Arthropoda > Insecta > Lepidoptera > Bombycidae > Bombyx > Bombyx mori. The sequence goes on from NC_085110.1 coordinate 12,165,406, forward strand.
CTAGTCAGATTCTAGGCATAAATTAGCCTTCGACTGTTTACTGTGAAATACTATCATTAGTAATGGATTCTTTGATACTAAATATTTTTATTAAGCTTTAGTTTAGTAAATCGAGTCATTGAGCTAATTTAAAAAACTGAGAAGCTAGATTATTTTTCACAAAAAGTCTCACTATTAAGATAAGATACTAATATAAGCAAATTTTTTGGCAAAGATTAGTTTCTTTAATCGCCCCGGGGCTTCTCTCGTTAGAATGACTCTACACCTTAATTTCCTGTGCTTGTGTTAATATTTCATTAAGATATTTTCACTAAAATTCGACTTAATAATTTTTTATCTACTAAAGTTACCTACAAAATAAGTGTTAGGCAATCACGGCTACTCATCTATTTTGCTTAAATCCCTTTAATTGTTTGTTTACTAAAATACTCTAATAAAAATAATAATTTACATGACATACTTATTCAATATTTGATAAAAAACCATTTAATTATCTAAAACGAATTTCAGTAATGTTTATATGATTTGAATTGAACAGAAGATTTGCTATAAAATAGTACGTGTCTGTCGCATTGACGCTCGCATAGACACAAAAAATTAAAAATGGTCTTCCCGCCAGGAACGTACTTATTTGAAAATATATTGTTTGTCATTGTTTATGAGTTTACTACTGAATTGAGATTCGTACAAACATATGTTTGTAAACGAAACACGTGTAATAATACATTTAACATTCGCGTCACATTTAGCACGTGCGTTCCTAGATTCCATTAACAAATAATTGGCTCATCTGCACAAAGAGCATTTAGTCTGGTGCAATTCAATAATTTTTTATCTAATATGAAGACGTTTAGAGATACAGAATAATCAATTCGATTATTATTTTGCAAACACACACTAACCATTCGGTGATGCGTGTGTTTGAAAGCGTATAGATTATAAGTTCCTCAAGTCTGTTCTTGGAAGGAAATAATGTTGATTTTTGAACACCAAATTTTCCGTTTCGCTCACTGGTATAAGTAGCACACTACCACAGAAGAAATCGCTCTTTGAAATGTTTGAAGTGTTTGTTTTTTTTTTTGTGTTTTTTTTTTGTTAAAAACTCCGTTGTTTATTATATAATATATCATATAAGCTGATTTAAAATTTCCTTTGAAATGATTACGATTGGTTCCACACGTCTTTCACCAAAATCCGTGTTGTAGTTTGGGTTTTAAATTAAAATATCTGATAAATATGTCATCCAAATAATCGTATTTTTCATTTCACATTTTTCAATTAAATTATGAAATTTAATACATTCTTGTTATAAAAATTTACGCGATACAGTAAAAAGTTATTAATTCGCGCTTTCTTCATTCGCTTTTTCACCATTCTCGGATTTAAATGTGCGATCCAATTCTTATATCCGTGGCAAAATATTTCTTTATTTGCGGATTTAATCGCTACATCGATACATACCAAAAGCATTCCAATATGAAGGTATCCAACCGAATATCCTTTGTAAACACGTCGTCGTTAATCAAAATGCCAAAGAACCTTAATTAAATTATTAATATATATACATATATAATATAATATGTTCTTGTTTTTTATTTTATCGCCTAAGAACGTATCCCTTGTAATCCCATATATGTAAATTACCATATTCGAGGTGCTGCTGGAGATGAATGCTTGGTATTTCATAGACCGAACTTCGCAACAATATCTTCATTCCTCAAGAACTCTAGCCCAAAACACGTCATTACGGATCCTCCCGATCCATTAACGGTGCTTTTAGTTACCACAAGCACCGGTCACCGTCCTCGTCGAACCCGTCGCTTGCGACAAAGGGCTCGACGCGCGAATTAACCCATAGACACAGCCCACTGAGTTTCTCGCCGGATCTTCTCAGTGGGTCGCATTTCCGATCCGGTGGTAGATTCTGCGAAACACTGCTCTTGCTAGGGTCAGTGTTAGCATCACTCCGGTTTGAGCCCCGTGAGCTCACCTATTAGTTAAGGTTACGCTGAAATAGCCTCTCAAGGCTATCAGATTAGGTAGGGAAAAAAAAGAACTCGGCATTAAGCAGCGCATTTCGGCGCCCGTACATGTGCGCATACTATCATTTTTTGGACATATCTCCCGGCGAGGAAATGACTCCACAGAGCGCTTTGCAGATTAGAAGGCACCAGACCGCGTGGAAGTTTACCCAGGCGATGGACCGACCAAGTCAAGTCAACAGTTGACGCTTGTTTACATGAGTGTACTAGGCTCACAACAATCCAGGAGAAGTAGCGATTACTCATGAGGCGCATTACATCTGCCCACAGCAATGATACTGAATGACGACCACGACCGCTCGGAAAAGAGTGATACAACAAAGAAATTGAAGGTTTCCGTATTCGCGTCGTATTTACAGAACCCCACGAATAAAAAGCTTTTACAGTATTTATTTGTAGTTGGCGGCGGCTTAACTGTCTGACCAATTTAAGATTTTTTTTTCTCACATCTATAGATGAATCCGAAGGGTACAACTTAGTATAATTAGTCCACAATAAATAGATAAAATCAATGTTTTTCGAATGCGAAATGACGCGGAAAGAATTAAGTTGATTTGGTTACAAATCACCAATTTCAATAATAATTTAAGGTTAATTAAATTTTATTTTCGATTAAATCATCTTGTACTGCGACCGGTTTCTAAGTTTACATGTTGGATTCGTATGGTATTAATAGTATATGTATATATGTATTAATTAAACGTATTTACGACTAGCGACCCGCCCTCGCATCGCTTCGGAAACATTAAATTTTATTATTGATAGCCGAGTCTCGCGATGTTACCCGCGGCTATTGTCGTACAGCGGGTGAAGCCGCGGGGCGCAGCTAGTCAAGGTGGGTGACAAAAATATCATAATAAAAAAAGTCACATATTTGAATGGCGTAACCTTAATTAAAGTTCAATTAAAAACATCGAATTGTTGATATTAATACGAAACAAAAACAGACCTTTAATTACAATGGTAAATATCGCGTATTAAGCGAAAGGTCGCTTAAACAAAATAGCCTTTCTCACCCTTGGTATGTCTACTATATTTCATGTTTATTTAAGCTTTAACTCGTGTCGGGTTGGCGTCTAATGTTGTTGAGCATTTTTCTTCCTTCTTTAACATTCCTCTAGTGTTGGAAGAAAACTCATTTTTGAATGAAATCCGTTATACAATAATACACAGATATATAAAATACTAGCCGTACTCGCCCGCTTCGCTGCGCATTTAAAATTAACATTATTATTTATTGTCATGATTATTAGGAAGTCCAACACTCATATAAATATTATCTATATTAGCCTATCCATTAAGTACATGTATTTTCTATATGGATACCAAGTTTCAGGTCAATCGGATGCATGGTTCAGTAGTTATAACGGAACATCCGTAAAAGCCACTGTAGATTTATATATGAGTATAAACTAGCTGTACCCTTCTGCTTCGCTGGGCATTTAAAATTAACATTATTATTTCTCACCCCCACAAAGATTCTCGTAATTAACGCCACCGCAACAGGTGTAGGGAGTCCAACACTCATATATCCATTAAAAACATGTATTTTCTACATGCATACCAAGTTTCAAGTTAATCGGATGCATGGGTCAGTAGTTATAACGGAACATCCGTAAAAACTACTGTAGATTTATAATATATATTAATTTAAATAATCAGGTGTACTTTTTTATGTTTGAGTTATTACTGGTGGCCCGGAGGCCTCTCCAGCTTCACCAGGACTGTACTTACTTGAACTTATTTGTACTGTAACTTATTTGAACGCTATGTTAACACCTTAGCCACTGCCATTACGTGATCCAAAAAAGTATTGGTTTTCTATTTGGTAATAGACGATTGTTGCAAACTCAAAGTTTAAACTTGTTATATTATATACAGGTTAGACGGTCACAGACGGCCGGGCGTCCTTGTGGTGAGCTGCGTGCGAGCTGGTTGCAGTGTTGAAAACTGTTGGTAAAGTTAATTCGTGTATACAACACTAGAGAGGTATTAATTAAGGTGAATTGATCCTTCGACTAGACAGACGGATTGATGAATTTAACTTTGAGAATTAGGGGTACATTAGTAAAAAGTAAATATTTCAATAAGCTGCTCGGATCAGTGTAGATTACGCGGCATTAACCCCAACGCCATTCCACACATTCTTTTGCTATCGCGTCTTTGTCCGCAATTAACTGGACCCTAACTGGAATAGTCCCTAAGGCTACCTGCGACGGAAAAAAAGGTATCGCAACTCCTTTTTAGGTATAATAAAAATAATTAAAACTTTCTTTTGTGTGATAGGTAAATGTTTAAGTTGTTGTGCATCGATTTTTTTTTATTACTCGGAAAGGAATCCAAGTCAAAAATTCAACTTTTTTGTACTAACTAATTTTATCTGATTTGATGTTAAATTTTCCTTGAACATATATTACGATTTGTAGCTTCAGCTCCAGTAGTATTTCTTGATAATAATATTGTTTACTGTTTGTGCACTGCGCCCAAAGCAAATACCGTCATAGCCGCTGAGAGATAGCTTGTTTAAATATTGAATACGATGTTATTGCAACTAAGGAATCAAGTGATCTGCATCAACAAATATTATGTTGTATGTATATCGTATTGCATACTAAGTTTCACGTGTAACTCTGTTCGTATTTTCGACTTCCGTTTTTGTACACTTCACGGAAAAAAACCGTAGTAAAAATATGCAAAACACACACACGGACAGAGGGATAGACAACACACTGAACACACACACGTGTTCATTTAGTAGATCTATTCATACTCATAGTATCTAATACGAAGTTAATTTTAATAAAAATATTCATGAAATACAATTTTACGTAATTATTTTTTTGCTAGATAATACGTGACTTGCTTTAAATAGTAAACGAACAATACAAATTTGTAAACATTAGCTCGAACAAACATTTTTTTTTTGTATCACAAAAATTTTTGGTACACTCTGTTAGTACAAATTGACTACTATTTGTTTATTTTTTTCATAAATTATATTATATTTATTTACCGATGGTATATAAAAACAAACTTTATTACTTATGCAAATTCTTTTCAAAAATTTTTGTGCAAATGCATTTTGTCAATGAGGATATCATTTTGTGAGGCAATCACGCAGTGTGGTGGGAAAATACTGATGATTGTTTACCGTGACGCATGATAAAAATGAATATTTCGGTGTAGGAACTTCGTGATTGCCTACTGAATATTACTACAAAGTTACGGTAGTTGAAGTAGTAAATCTATTATTTATTACACTCAGGCACAGCCCCCTGGGTATCTCTACGGATCTTCTCAGTGGGTCGCGTTTCCGATCCGATGGTAGATTCTGCGAAGCACTGCTCTTGCTAGGGCTAGTGTTAGCAACGTCTCCAGATTAGTGCCAGTGAGCTTGCCGACTTGTTCGGTGAATCTAGTTTGACCCCTTTAGGTTACTAGAATAGGTAGAAAAATAATAATTCTAAAGTTTAAAATCAGTACAGTGCCGTTTTTTTTAGGATTGAGAGATTACTCCCAGGTACTTGACCTTCCTGGCCCAGGTTACAGGTTGGCCGAAGAGGGCGATCGGGGGTGTGCAGTGCCGCTATTAATGTTTGTCAGAATATGGATTTCTACGCGAATTCTAACTTTAAAGTATACTAATAAAATACATAAAATTCAGTAAACGCACGTTGTATATTAGTATTTTATTCTGATTATAACAATCAAGACATCAGTTACAAAACCGCTCTATTTTATTCTTACAATTCCTTTACAATTAATTTATCAAAAGTAACTTTCATCATTATTACTATCTTTTATTTATTTTTTATCAGCGTTCTATACCTGTATGTTATTGTAGTATCATTTATGGTCTTATAATCAACTATGGTCATATTATTATGATACATAAAATCGAAAAAGAGAATACAAATACGGAAAGTGAAAAGTGCATCGGGACGTCCTGACTAATTAGTGAGCTTAATTTCAAGCCTTAAAAAATATAAGATAATTTAAATAAATACAGTATTCAAATCTATCAGGATTTTTTTTATTGCTTTATTCTGTTTATTTCGTATATTGTCAGGTATATATATGTAATAGTGGTGGGTTTTTAACCGCTTAGCGTTTGTGAAAATGCAGCAGAAGTTTGAGTTTATGAAACGAAACCGGACACGTCTTCTTGAGTTGTTTTAAAGAGTCTCAATAATCGTATTAAATCTCAAAGTGTGAAAAACTAAAATATCAAATATTTATAATTGAAAAAAAGTTTAAGATTCGAAACCTTAGACAAAAATGGATGCATTTTTTTATTTTTTATTTTTGCGCTTGTAGGCGAGCATACGGCCCATCTAATAGTGAGTGGTTACTGTCGGCCATGGACTTTAGCAATGCCAGCGGCAGAGCCAAGCCGCTGCCTACCGTTGAGTACTCTCCACAAGCCTCGTTTGAAGAAGGACAAGTCATAGCGCTCGGGAAACACCGTGGAGGGGAGGGAGGTCATTCCAAAGCTGGATGGTACGTGGCAAAAAAGAACTCTGGAAACGCACGGTGGATGAACGCAGTGGCTCCGGGTAGTATGGATGAACTCTACTCAGGTGGCGGGCGGTGCGATAGTAAAAACGAGACGATGGATTCATCTCAAATAATTCCTCACAGCACTCCCCATGGAAAATACGGTACAAAATGCAGAGAGAAGCAAAGTCCCTCCGCAGACCCAGAGGTCCCAAACGATCAGTGAGAACGGGATTATCGACAATCCGAACGGCCATCATTGTTTGCTCAAGCGGACCGTACGCGCATTAACTCTCTTTAGGTAATCCGATCCCGTTTCTGCAGGATAGCCGTCGGAGCACCATGATATGTGAGTATAGTAAACTACATTCGATCTCGTCGATTACGACGAAGAGTTGGACGAGCGAACTAACCAGGATACCATTGAATAGGAAGGGATTTTTTTTAATCATCGTTTGGCATTACTAGAGAGATTGCTAGATGGCTCCATGAATGACTTCTCTAAGCCCATCTTAAAGCAATTGTATTGTTTTAAAAACATTTTTTTTTATTGCTTAGATGGGTAGAGGAGGTCTCCGCCCATGTGGTCTGAAGTGGTTATCGAAGCCCATAGACGTCTACAACGTAAATGCCGCCACCCACCTTGAGATATGAGTTCTAAGGTATCACTATAGTTACAACGGCTGCCCCACCCTTCAAACCGAAGCGCATTATGCTTCACAGCAGATGAATTCGATGAGTTTTATCATTAATGTTTATTTTGACAGATATTTGCACTTCCCAATAACATTCAAAATTGAACAAAGGAAGCATCCCTATTGTTAGGCACTTTTTATTTTTCAAATCTTTACTGGATTGAGTAAAAAATAACAGTCTCGAATCTCGGTTACAATACAATGTCCGGTGTGTATCTGTACCATGTTACGTGATTTCAAATCTAAGCACGTCAAAGTCACGGTCCAATAAATATGTAACAGATAGAAATAAAAAAGTATAGTTTCCCGGAGATAGATTTTAATATTTTTTATATCGACAAAGATATAAAATGGAGTATGATTTTGTGAGTATTTGGAATGATAAACAGATATATTGTAGAAGGTGAGTGATATTGAAATTGGATCAATATTTGTGTAGTCACATTTACTGAAAATGACAACTAAGTTATCGTTTTTATCAAGAACGGTACATTAGTCAGTCGCAAAATTTCAAATTAGCTTTTATCCACTTATTTTTACTGGTCATAGTAACGTTTTGAGAGCCCGCACCTATTTCTGCCGTGAAGCGGTAATGCGTTTTTTTTATTGCTTAGATGGGTGGACGAGCTCACAGCCCACCTGGTGTTAAGTGGTTACTGGAGCCCATAGACATCTACAACGTAAATGCGCCAGCCACCTTGAGATATAAGTTCTAAGGTCTCAAGTATAGTTACAACGGCTGTCCCGCCCTTCAAACCGAAACGCATTACTGCTTCACGGCAGAAATAGGCAGGGTGTTTCGGTTTGAAGGGCGGAGCAGCCGTTGTGTCGTAAAAACTGACATTTAAAACTAATTTCTCTAGGTGAGTGGCAGCATTTACGTATTGTAGATATGTACCTAGTCAGGTCATAAATTCTGTCACATGTTTAATGTAAAATAATTGAAACAAGTTTATTCATTATGTAACCATTCATATACCAAAATGAACTTAACAAAACATAGATTCTTATGACACTAAAGTTTATTCTAAATGACCTCCGTGATTTTGAATACAGGCCTTCAATCTGCGCGGCCAGTCGTGTATCGCAGCACGAACGAGGTCCATGTCAATATCGGGGGCTGCCTTAATCAAGGATGTCTTGAGTGACTCCAAATTGGGATGAGGCTTTGAGCACGCCTTTTCCTCCAAGTGTTGCCATATCTTGTAATCTAACGGATTCAAATCTGGACTGGAGGAAGGCCAGTCTTCGTGCCGGATGAAGTCGATTTCACGCGCCGCCAGCCAGTCTTGTGTGCTCTTCGCTCTATGAGCTGGCGCCGAATCTTGTTGGAATACCCAGTGCCTGTTATTGAACATGGTATGAGAAACAGGTTCCACAAGGTTCGTCAGGACTGTATTTTGATACACAACTGCATTCGTTTTTACACCTTTCTCACAAAAATGTACCTCTGTTAAGCCCCAATAAGAAACTCCAACCATACCATGAGCGAGGATGGAAAATGACCTCGTTGGACACGCGGAATACGGTTGCTCGCTTCTTCACTACTGTGTGCACACCTTATCATTTTGTTTGTTGTAGCTCGCTTCTACGGTAAAAATTTTTTCATCCGAAAAAAGAATTTCCCGATATTTTTTCCCGCGTACCGCTTCAACAAAGCGCGGCATCTCTTCAGTCTCAGGTCCATTAGACGAGCATTCAAACGATGTCCTGTTTTTCTTGGATATGCCCGAAGCCCTTAGTCTTCATTTAACACCCTTTTCACCGTGGTTCTGCTTAACCCCATCTGAAGGGCCAACCGTTTCTGCTTACGTCTGGGATTTCTTTGAATTCGCGCCTTCACAGCTTTTATCACTGCTGGAGTCCTAACAGACCGAGGGCGACCACTTCTTGACCTGTCATCTACATTAGAGTCTTCATTGTATCGTTTGATGGTACGATAAACGAATCTTTTGGTTATATTCAAATTTTTCAGTATGTTAAAAATTTGAATTGGCGCGTAACCGCAACGATGCAACGCAATAACTGCAACACGGTCTTTTTTAAGCGTCCACTCCATATTTAAAAATGAGTAAAATTCTAAAAGTATACATTTTTATTTTCATGAACAATTCGAAATTCGAATTCAATAAACATTTTTGTGGCCAGCATTCTAAAAGAAAAGTTTTTACTGTGTGACAATACTTATGACCTGACTAGGTATATACGACAAAGGGAAGATCTTCCACCGAGCTGGTTAAATTGTTCGGTAGACCGACGGTCCGAATGTTGTTCTTCGAAACTTGTATACATAATATATGCAAGCTTATCTTGAAAATGTCGTTAGCGAGATTCAGGCTTCTGTCAAATATCTTGTGTTTTGGGATGGCTACCCGCCACAGATATATGTATATGGGCTCCAGTAACCATTTAATACCAGGTGAATTACGCGCTCGTCTACCCATCTAAGCAATAAAACAATATTTTTTTCAATGGTGGTAGGGCATAGGTTATGTTGACCATTCTGCCCATTTGTGGCGCGAAGTATACGTTCCGGCTTCAATGATAGGATAGCCGTCTAGACTTCTATCAAATCACTCAAGATGAGCAACGATATTCATGTTATGGTGTTGATTGGTCACGATTTTCCGTTTAACACAAAGTTGTTCGTAAACTTTAAGCTTCCTAATCGTAGTTTTTTCGGTTTTCACGAGTTAAAATATTAATTAAAGTACTTTTTGTTACACAACTATTATACTATTTCCGTGGTCAATGATGACTAAAGTGTTATTTGTTATTCGTATTAGGCATTATACGTCTGATTATTGCGCTAAACTGCCGTCTATTATTTTTATAAATCACTGTTTAATCTTATCAAAACTTAAGCGTACAAGTCTTTGTTTACAGCTACGTGCGCAGCGCAGAAAAGGCGTAAGAATCAGTCAAGTCAAAGCTACATTTAAATCATTGTGTATTTGAATTTGTTCGTGTTGAATACATTAAAATTACATACAATCGAAGCCGGTAGCGGAGTATTGGTGACGCTACGTGCACCTTAAATGGGAAGTGACGATAATCATTGTCATTGTCGATTAAATAATAAATGTGTGAATTCGTTACAGTGGTGTTTCCTGCTTAATGGCCTTCATTATTTTGCATATAATATTATATATACTATTTTTTATTCAACCAAAAATTACATAAGTACTAAGTAATTTTATTTAGTAAATATTCTTATAGTAGGGGAGCCCAAGCGGGTATTTTGGGATTTTAAAGCGCAGCAGATTAATATACAGGGGGATTTATGCTATCAATATCTGACGCGCTCGAGTATGCCCATGCAACATTTTTTTTACAAATTTGTAAATGTATAGCCGCTCCTTCATTCGATGAAAACCCAGCCCACTGAGTTTCTCGCCGGATCTTCTCAGTGGGTCGCTTTTCCGATCCGGTGGTAGATTCTGCGAAGCACGGCTCTTGCTAGGGTTCGTGTTAGCAACGTCGTCAGGTTTGAGCCCCGTGAGCTCACCTACTAGTTAAGCTTAGGTAGGAGAAAAAAAAAAGATGAAAAGGTATAAATTATATGTCATTTTTTTCTTCTTATCATCTAAGCTTTGCAGCCCAATAGGTACCTATGACGCTCGAGTAAATTCCCATTTAATTTTAGCATCGTGGGCTCCCTTGCTATTATGTTGTGTTTTTAACAAATTAAAAAATAAGAGAGTGACTCCGTAGCAGATACGTCGTTCGATCTATCACTCACTTCGTCCGCTTTTCAATAATATTTAAAAAACTTTTTTGTTATGAACTTGTAAACTATTTACTACGAGTATATTATAGTTTGAATGACTTTTAATAAGATTTATACATACATACGTACCGTTCATTTATCGATAAAAACACGTGTGCTGTCGAGAATACTTTTATTTATTTATATTACTTATTGTTTGTTGTTTGAATTACTGTTTGCAATCAAATAAATATGAGTGACGTGAAAGGCTCGTAAATGTTAACATAATATGAAAAAACCGCAAAATTAATGAGCTAGCCATACACGCACACAGACATGCCTGGCGGACAGATCCGTGCGTGTATGGTGAGAACGGACACAGATTTGCACGCCGGGTGCCTGCCCGCTGTCCGTGGTCAAATCGAGCGGATGGGGCACGGGGCGGATAGACATTTCCGATCCTGCGGACAGAATGGAAAGCAGTCGACGTCGGCCAAAACACGTCATTTCGGATCCTCCCGATCCACTAACGGTGCTTTTAGGTACCTCAAGCACCGGTCATCGTTCTCGTCGAACCCGTCGCTTGCGATGAAGGGCTCGACGAGTAAATTAATCAAAAAAAAAAACGGCCCACTGAGTTTCTCGCCGGATCTTCTCAGTGGGTCGCGTTTCCGATCCGGTGGTAGATTCTGCGAAGCACGGCTCTTGCTAGGGTACGTGTTAGCAACGTCGTCAGGTTTGAGCCCCATGAGATCACCTACACATTACATAGCCTCTCAAGGCTATGAGCTAAGGAAGGGAAAAAAACTTAGCAAGAGCAGTGTTTCGCTGAATATACCTACTACTACTACTACTACTATCCGTCCCTGTTCCCGTTATCTGGGGTCGGTTCTCCTCACTCTACGGCGCCAGGCTGATCTGTCCTAGGTTGTTGGTTTTGGCAATTGGGCTTTCTTAAGGTCTCTTTCGATGTTTGACCACCAGGTCGATGGCGGGCGGTCTCTACCTTTCTTTTGTTCTGGCAAGCCCAATGCGACCTTCACCACACGATCTTCATCCCGTCTCATAATATGGCCTGAATTTACCGCTAAAATATTCGCAGAATATACCACCGCTTTATTATACTTTACAACTACCTATTGACTTTGTAGAGCAAAAAACATCATAGTTACAAAATCTATGCGGTAATATTAGTTGATAAGGCGTGAATGTAAACCATTTAAGATTGAATCAAAGTTACACATATTAATTTTTACGTTTTTTTTATTGCTTACATGGGTGGACGAGCTCACAGCCCACCTGGTGTTAAGTGGTTACTGGAGCCCATAAATATCTATAGCTTAAATGCGCCAGCCACCTTGCGATATAAGTTGTATGGTCTCAAGTATAGTTACAACGGCTGCCCCACCCTTCAAACCTAAACGCATTACTGCTTCACGGCCTAAATAGACGGGGTGATGGTGAGACCTACCTGAAGTTCTACCGCCATTAAAAAGTATGTACTTTGTCTTTTAATTAACTAGCGTTCCTGTGTAGTATAAAATTTGTATATAATTTTCTAATAACTGTCAGTTCCGTTACGTGTGAAGCTACACACAGCGTGCAGTTACGACTTCGTTTCATTTTCCTACATTTGTGCACTTTCAGATATGCTAAGCAGTAAATAAACAGGCGTTATTACATTTTTAAACCTGAAGAAACACTATTCTGTTCACTTCACAAAATTATTCTTATGTATTCATACGTTTTCTGTACATTCGTACATAATGTATCAAGTTGAGATGAAACTTTATATAGATATCATAGTTTATGGTATACAAAGTATGTTATTTACGTGCGCAAGTAAATTAGCTGGCGCCGTAGTCGTTTTGGTAAATTCGTATTAACTTCATAGTATATACCTACATATGTGCATAATAATATGTTTAAGTAGTCTGTGGTTAAGTTCTACTTAGAGATAGTCAGTGAAATGGGTACAATTTACCTAGCGGAAGATAGGAATAGAAATAGTTTATTGAAACGTTCAAAGTACTATTCTACCTACTCTTTATTTGGGATTGTCCGTGATTAGTATAGTTACAGATTAAAAAAAAAATTGACGTTGAACCCGAAAAATTTGTAGAGAATCGAACAGCCTAATTTTCAAAATTGCCGCTCAAACATGCCTGAAAGAGCTAGGCATGTTTGAGCGGCAATTTTGTTACTTTTGTCGAAATTTGTTAATTAAAATTACAAAAGCAAAACAAAAAGAAAAATAAATTCAGTCGGTAATACCAAAGAGAAAATGAACTTTTACTGCTTTTTTTTTTGTTTGCCTATTTACATATGTAGATTAAATTGGGGTCGAGTTTCTGAACTAGTACGGGACGTATTTTATAATGAACAATTGAATAAACACAACATTATTAGACATTTCATTTTTTTATTTGTACAGCCAATACGATAATTACACACGATTTCAGACACACTTCAATACAAACTTAAAATTACGTCGCAGGAATCATAATATATATTGTCAGATCATAAGCTCGACAGATCTTCGAAATCTTATACGCAAAACAAAAATAGCATACCTATATGGTACGTACATAAATGCGAACATTAAAATTTAAGACATAAAGATCATAATTCTTTGCAGTCCTCGGGTAAACACAAAAACAGCTTGGAACACGCCAAATTGAAGCTATTGCACGCTGTTAATATCCAATTGGGTTTATTCTGCCATTTGATGAATATCATGTATATGGGGACGCCCAGCGCTATGAAGGCGACCCCGATGCCGACGTGCTTCGGGTATTTAAAGCACGAGCATATGACAATAAATGTGCAGGTTATCAGGAAGATAGCGGGCAGGACGAGACTGACGCGGATCGGTCGCTGGAGGCGTGGTCGCGTGTAGCGCATCCACAGCAAGCCGGTCACCGAGCAGAGGGTGAACAACGCTTCGACAGCAGTCACGTACACCATCAGAGCTTCGATGTCGTTCGACAGCAGTAGCAGCAGGGTGACCAGGCACTGTAAACAACAGAATATATATTACACTCATATTTGATGACATGAGTGAGTGAAGGGGTTAAGTATCGTTTTTAAGATTTTGAAGTGTATAGGTACATTGAATGAAGGTTTTATGTGCCTATAAACCATATTAGACCTTAAAAGTCCGGGTCTAAAGGCTATTTCTGGAAATTGGATGTGATGAACGAGTTATGTTTTTTTTTTTTTTATAGGTGGACGAGCTAACAGCCCACCTGATGTTAAGTGGTTACTGGAGCCCATAGAGATCTACAACGTAAATGCGCCACTCACCTTGAAATATAAGTTCTAAGGACTGTATAGTTACAAGGGCTGCTCCACCCTTCAAACTGCTTACTGCTTCACGGCAGAAATAGACAGGGTGGTGGTACCTACCCACCTGCGGACTCACAAGAGGTCCTACCACTAGTAGTTACGCAAATTATAATTTTGCGGGATTGATTTTTCTTACACGAAGTTGTTCCTTCACCGTGGAAGTCAATCGTGAACATTTGTTGAGTACTTATTTCATTAGAAAAATTTGGTACCCGCCTGGGATTCGAACACCGATGCATCGCTCAACACGAATGCACCGGACGTCTTTCACAGTTCAACGGCTGCCCAACCCTTCAAACTGAAACGCATTACTGTTTCACGACAGGAATAGGCATATTGTGGTGGTACCAAATATGGCGGGCTCACAAGATACCCTACCAACAGTTATTTCATTATCAGTATTCTTAATATTTTGCTATAGCTAGGGCGTTTTGAAGTTAGCATGGATAAGTAACATCATTCCGCCTATATCTATCGCGAACCGTCATGGATGCCGGTTTGAAGGTAAAGACATCCGTTATGCTATACGATGAAGACCTCAACCGAGTGTCTCAATGTGGGTGACCGCACGTTGTGATGTATAAACATCATTGGCCTTTTCTAATAGCTATGCATTTGATGATTCGCATTTGGTAAACGCATTTGGTAAACCTCTTTGCGTTACGGGCATGTAAAAATAATATATCATACTATAACTCTATGGTAAGAATGGTCAGGCAGTATAATGATTTGGCTAAATGTCACGGTAGCCTGAAATGTGTGAAGGATATCCTATTTAACAATGGCTAGTTATCAATATTTGTAATTTCAATTGTGTTTTCAATAGCCAAAGCTATGCACATTAATATGGTTTTTCTGAGTGCACATATTATTTAGATTGCAATCCAGATTAGATCTAGGTACTACTTGTACGATTTAGCTAATATGTACTGTAATTATTGTAATTTGTTTTGCGCGTCAATAAATAAAAAATAAAAAAAGATGAGTCGTGTGTTCATCGATCCATTTAGTGCAATAATAAAGGAGATTATCAATGAACTTACCATAAATATGAGTGAAGGCACCGGGGTCAACCTCTTGATGTCTATGAGTGAAATCGCCAAAGGTAAATGTCCGTTCCTGGCACCGACGAAGAAAAGTCGCGAGGAAGTGTATATGGCGCCGTTGAGGGATCCAAATGTACACAGAGCCACGAAGAGCGGCATTATCCAAGACATCATTTTGAGAATTTTCTCGCTGAACGTAACAGCGACGGCGGAGGACGAAAGGATTTCGTCACTGGACAATACAGCGAAATAGGCGACGTTGGTTAGCGTGTAGACCAAGGTCACGACCGGCATAGATATGCAGATAGCTCGTGGAAGATTCCTGGAAATAATTAAATAATGTTAAAGAATCAGAAGAGATTAATTGGCTCTGAGGTGCACGCGCTTATTTATACGTATCAAATTTCTTCTCTCTTTTTTAGTTGAACTTAAGGGCAGACAAGAGATTTTAACCTCACATTCCAATGTTTGCATAAAAAACAACATCGGACAGTCTCAATTGCCTTTATAATACATATAATATAGCTAAATAATTTGTTTAGATATAGATAATTCTTATTTAGCGTGGAAACTTATATAGTAATCAAATTATGCTTGTTAATACGACAATCTTTAAATTTGGTTGTTTAGAAAAAGCAGTTTCGAAAATAGACTTATTCTGGCCGTGGCCAAGGTCATAGTCTCAGTTAAATTGTATGTATATGTCCCCAAGCTTCGAAGACACGATTGCTTCATTGTAGAAATGCTCACAACACGTCTCCAGCGGGTAGCTATCATAGAATAAGATTTTTGACAGATGTGTAAATCTCGCTAACGATATTTTCAAGATAATTACACATAACACAAATTCTGACCAACGACAATCGGTCCACCTGTCCGTGAAATATCACCCGCTCGGTAGAATATTTGTCCTTTGTCGTAATCCTCAAACGTCTCATTTGTAATAATTACGCAAACATAATATTTAATTTTGATGAGTTTAACTGTACTTATTTATAACCTATATGGCTGGACGAGCTCACAGCCCACCTGGTGTTAAGTGGTTATCGGAGCCCATAGACATCTACAACGTAAATGCCGCCACCCATTATTCGGAAGTCAATCGTGAACATTTGTTAAGTACATATTTTATTAGAAAAATTGATACCCGCCTGGAGGATTCGAACACCGTTGCATCGCTCGACACAAGTGCATCGGACGTCTTATCCTTACGACAACGACGACATTATATGATGTTCTTCCATTGTGGAAGTTGTTCACGAACACGTCTTAAGTTAGGTTAGTCAGCGAATTGGTGTTGGAAAATTTCATGAAAAGAATGTGGTATGCGAAGCGAAGCCATGGCCGCCATTAGGCTGCCTTTGTTTTTTATTAACAACTAGCTGATCCGGCAGACTTCGTAGTGCCTCAATCGATAAATAAAAGATATAAACTTTTGTGTAAAATAAACTTAAAACAAACAAAAGGAATCCGTCCGACGAGGGACACATCAAAGGAATAACAAAATTGTTATTTTTATTTAATTCCGAGCATTTTCATATTTATCTTTTAAACCTTCTTCGGCCTTCCACAAATAATCAAGACTAAAGTTAGTCAAATCGGTCCAGCCGTTCTCGAGTTTTAGCGAGACTAACGGACAGCAATTCATTTTTATATATATAGATAGATGGCAAATAATTTCGTTTAGTCATTTATAAAAAAAAGTGAAATCTCTTATTGGAAGATCCTATATGTGTGTTACTGATTTCGTATTTTTCTTACAGACCTTAGGTACCTACAAGATATGTATGTATAATTGAGATTATCGTTTCTCCGAAATCTAAATATCAAGTTTTAATTTGTTCTCGCTAATAAAAGTTAAGAATGAATACGAAAAGTGTTTCTAAATAAAATGTATAAAGCGATTAAAACAATTAGACAGCTGTAGATATTTACATGGAAATTTGATAAGGGTTTGCATTGAACATAAATTTTTATGTTTTATTAGCGAGCCCGGCAAATGTCTTGCTGTGAAATTAAAAATCTTGAGATCTGATCGCAGCGCCACCTACCGTGCTCAATTATACCTTTTATTATACAATTACTTATATACCCAAAAACTGTACGACAAATACAGTTAAGTTTGTTAAATGGGAGTCCATGATCAATCTTTTTCGTGTCTATAAATCAACAAAGTAGTTGGTTTACCGTCCTAAAAACTCCGAACATTATAATAAAATTTATCGTCAAGGCTTACTCGTAAATAGCTCGGGTGAGATATGAAAAAAGAAAACTGGAATACGGGTCTATTGTAAATCTAAAACATTTCAGGTTCCAAAAACCAGTTATACAAGTAAAAAAATTAACTCAAATGTGGTTCAGTCGTTTAGGAGTTTACAAACAACTACACGTACAAAAGAATCATATTATATTACTGGTGAAGCGTCCCCTATCTAACATTGATGGTGCCGTACATATAATTTTTGTCTACATCAAAAACCTTCCTTTTTAAAGCAAATTAGATTCTTTTGATGGAAAATTTCTTTGGAACGACAACAATTACTATATAAGGTTTAATCTTTTTTTTCTATTTCTTTGCTAGATACCTATGAGGTTATTCCAGCTATGCTCTGACTGGTAAGTGAGCTCACGAGCTCAACCTGAGAGAATTTGCTAACACTAGACCTAGCAAGAGCAGTGCTTCGCAGAATCTACCACCCAATCGGAATCCCGACCCACTGAGAAGAAGCAGTGAGAAATTTAGTGGATTGGGTCTATGGACTATTTTGCTCGTCGATATTTGAGATAGTCGATGAGTTCGACAAGGACGGCTACCGGTGCTTGAAGAAGCTAAAAGTACCGAGAGTGGATTCGGAGGATCCCACAAAATGTATTTCGGGGGATGGGGTCTTTGCGTTGTCCCGTCGCCTGGGTAGGATATAAAGTTTCATCACAATCAAATGAATAGCATAGGAGCGTATAGACGACTACCTATAAAGAAATATTCATTTTTATAAATGGATTTTAGATTAGTTATATTATAGGAAGGAGGGCTTCGTAATCGCTATGCAGAGAGAGTGATGTTGATAATCGTCATCAATCGGAAAGATTCTAAAAGTTTGTTTAAAAACGCTGATGTTTCTAAATGTTTTGTATTTGTATGTACATATTTGGTATATTATGGTATTTTTCTCCATCAGAACGGCACTATTCAGATGGAGAAAAATACCATAATATAAATAATAATAATATATTTTTTTTATTTTTTTATTGCTTAGATGGGTAGACGAGCTCACAGCCCACCTGGTGTTAAGTGGTTACTGGAGCCCATAGACTTCTACGACGTAAATGCGCCACCAACCTTGAATAAATACATAAATAGTGCCGTTTTAGAGTAAATTTTGTTTTAGAGACCTTATACTTGCATTTACAAGCGACTATTAATACGCTTTTACACGCTTTTTTTACAATAAAATATTTTTTTGTTACACTATTTTCAATTCAAATTTTTTAAAATTTATTTTCTATATTTTAGTTGGATTTTCTATAAAAGTGTATTTTGTTAGTTTTTTTAAACTATTATTTATTTTTAGGATAATTTTATTTTAATATCTTAATTATGAACAAGCTTGAGACCCAGAGAAAACGATGATAAACAGTTGTTTTATTAAAAGTAGATTTGGCCTTGTGCTTCTGTGAGATATTGGGATTTATTTAACAACCTAGTGAAAACCTCAGAAAATATCTAGTTAAGCTTACTTGTAGGGATCCTTCAGTTCTTCAGTAACAAAGTTCAGGTAATTCCAGCCAGAATACGAAAATAGGCCGGTATAAAATGCTATAGCGATCTCCCCTGGATCCGTTGTTGTTTTCTCCATCATGTACTGCAGGTTTTCCGTGTGTCCGGAGAATAAGTAGACCAAGCTCGCGAAGAATGTCACGAGTAGCGCCAGTACTTTCGCAGCGGTAAACGAGTCTTGAACTCGCGTCACCCATTTCACGTTATAACAGTTAATTATTGTCAGGAAACCTGAAATACAAATGTATAAACTTTAAGAAATAATATCTTAGTGACATTTTGTTCGAAAAGGACAAACTATAAGGACTTTGGAATTTTTACGTCAATACTCTCAAGAATATCAAAAGTGATGGGGCTATTTTCAAAGAGTTACGACAATTTCTATAACCAAATGAATTACAATACAATTTGCAAGAACAGGAGGGATACATTTTGAGAATAAAACTGAGTTGACCTGCATACTCTGAGCGTGCGGCAGCATTCAGACTGTGGTGGTATTTAAGAGTTTATTTATCAGTTGCCTGTTACGGCATTCGATATCACTGTCTACATGGTAGTAAAAAATTCCCGTAGTTCATGGACTCTTATGAACTTTTCTACAAAGTATGCACATTGGCGCCGTTAAACCGATTTCTGTCGCTAAAGATTCTCAGTTCCTCATTCAAAACTCTTTCGATACCGGTTGTGATATTTTTATGATAGCCGGGAAACACGATGAGGGAAATTTATTACAGCGTAAGATATGTGACAAATCACCTAACTTAAAGCGCTCGGAAGGAAGCGGTTGTAGATATAGATTCTGCATCGGATGCGCGCGGTCTGATGATACAAAGAAGATGACGAAATCATCTTAAGCAATACCTAATCGAAAAAAATCAAAATCAAATGAACCTAAATACGCCAAATTTAAGGGCTGCGATTCAATACGGTTGTTAGTAGTATGAAATTTCAAAACAGAGCCTCGGAACTAAAATCAAGCATTTGAAATATGATTTTTCAGGTCCACGGGTTGGACAGATAAAGTGCCAAACACGAAATTAAACTTGTAAAATCAGACACGTTCTGACGGATGCAGAAACTAATTTTAATACATATTAAAATGAAATTAAGCGCCCTTTTTGTCACGTGTATTAACCAAGAACTGTGCGCGGTCGTATGTCAGTACGATGCGGGAGGAAGCCCTCATTATCCTGTCAAGCGCAATCAGGCGACCGCGCCACAATACCTACGTAGCGTAGATCTATCAAAGTGCGATTACAAAGACGCGGACGCGGATGCCCTATTGAAAGGAGATGACAACCAGAGGCCTCAAACCGGACCATTTACGTTGATGGATATCAACAAGATTGTGACATGATTGTCTCTTCTTCCGTCATTTGTAAGGGCCCATCTATTGGTGAGCTCGGATTATATAGCTTTTGACAGTGTGCTAAATTGAGGTCGAACATAAACCGTTAAAGGGGGCACAGATATATTTTTTTTCTTTTTTTATTGGAGCCATACACCTATTAGGTTAAGTCGGCACAGATAATATTAATAAATTGATTTTTTCATCAATTTTACAATACTCTTTAAATTAACTCTATAGAATTACTTTATAATTTGAGTGAACGTTTACGTTTTTTTAACGTATCGATGACAGTTAAATGTGTTTTAAAGATACTACGAGTACACGATACAATGATGCCTGTTCGAATTCTGAGAACTGTTCTGGGTGGGCACAAAAAGTTAACGTAAACATTTCCAGGGATTTCATCCGGTTCCCCTTATAAGGTGAAGACTATAGGTATATCTTTTTAGTGCATGGCATGCCGTTTATCATACGAATGCAGCCACGTGAGTTTTTCGATGATGTGAGACGAAATGCTGATGCATTGAATAGACCTTTTAAATTTTTAACATAATAATATTTTTTACGCATTTTATCGAACATTGAGCCTAGTAATTAGTTGAAGGTAGACACAAATTGTGTGATATAGGGTTTCCAGAATATACATATTTTATTAAGCCTTATGAATACTAATCGTTTTCTTCTTCTTTTCAGTTGTTCCCTCATTGTTGAGGATCGTGACTCATCTGTAGTCTTATCAATGTTACTTTCCTTTAATTCTTATCTATGGATAGCCTCGTTGACTGGAATTTCCAGCTCCCGTGGTACCCAGTCAGACCACCGCTTCAGGCTCCGGCCTCTAGGCCTTTTGCCGGTAGCAATGAGTTTTTTCGCTTGCGAATGTTAAATATGAAACCAAATAATACTTACAGGTAATGCTGGCTGCAATAAGGTTGACTGCTACGACCGGAGGATTGCAAACTGGCCATAACGGCTTCAGGATGTTTTCAGCGAAGGTCAGGGCTGTGATTGCGTTTCCCGTCGGTACAAGGATGAAGAGCGCAACCCACAGATAGAGAAAAGCCGGTAGAGAACCAAACGCTTCACCGATATACGCGTAATCCCCACCAGATTTCGGGATCATCGTACCTAAAGAAAAGGATCTACTTTTATTCCTTGATCACATAATATCATATAGAACATTATTTACAGTAAAACCTCTTTCTTGCGCTTCCTTCATTCGCGCATTAAAAAAATGCGACCCAATTCCTATATTAAGATATCTTTAGTAGATAAAGATTTCTTTAGTCGCGGATATAAGACGTCCGGTGCATTCGTAGCGATGCAACGGTGTTCGAATCCCGCAGGTGGGTACCAACTTTTGTAACTATACTGAGACCTTAGCACTTATATCTCAAGGTGGTTGACGCATTTACGTTGTAGATGTCTATGGGCTCCAGTAACCACTTAACACCAGGTGGGCTGTGAGCTCGTCCTCCCGTCAAAGCAATAAAAAAAATGACTCACTCACCATGAGACATGAGCTCTAAGTCTCAGTTTCACAGTTCATCAATTGCCCCACTCTTCAAACCGAAACTCATTACCGTTTCATGGTAGAAATAGGCAGGGTGGTGGTATCTACCCATGCGGGCTCACAAGGCGCTCTACCACCAGGAGTTGACATAACTATATCAGTTTTTTAATTATCTAAAGTCTTTATGGAGGCATTTCTAACCGGAGATAAGCTTCGGCAAATGAAGAGGTTGACTCTTGGATTATATCAAACGCATTTAAAAAATAATTGTTTAAATGTATTAATTTAAACCACTAGTGGAGTTCATGATTTTTTTTTATATTAAAAACAGTTTGAGGTTGTAATAAAAATTTATTTTACTATGCTAGAATTTAGTGTTAATATTTATTATGTTGCAATATGCGTCAATATTGGGTTCTTCATATCAGATAGCAGACAATGGTATGGAATAATAGATAAGAGTATCTATTACTCGCCATAATTCATTAGATACTTGTCAGCCTGTCCTACGTTATTAAACAGGTGATATAATATGCATGTACCTAATAAATTCTAATATGGATAAAAATGTCAGTATATCACTAAGAGATGATACGCTCTCAGCTAATTTTAAATAGTTTCTTAACTTCCTTGATCATGTACTACTAATCTGTGACAACGAAATGAACGATTAAATATTTGTAACTGAATACAAAATATAAATGGACCAAAATGAAATTATATTGATAACTTCATTTAGCGCACAGTTTCATCCTCCAAGAATAATACATACATGTATATTTTATCTCGGACAAAAGCAAAAGAAAAATACCATATTTTGCTCAACTGTATAAAAGTTGGTAAAAATATGTAGGTAATAGGTTTTCGCCTTTAAGCATTGTCTTGTAGTTTTATTACGGTTATAGTCGCCATTTTTCAGTTCAGGTCGCTTATTCATTTTCAGCCTAAGCCATCAGACTATTTTGGAATTTTTGTCATCGTCACAATTTCATTTAGTGTATTTAGGATTATTTTGTCAATTATTCTATAACATTTGTGAATCATAATGATAACCCTATTAGGATTTAAGGTAACTTATATAGTCGTGCTTTTTTAATAATCAGAATATTGGGGATTCAGAACATTTCAATATCTTCGTATGATTACGGGGTTTGACAGAACCAGTGAATGAGATGTTAGGGCTTGCAGCTTCAATAGGGTAATAATGACCTCTCACGTAATCACAAGGACCGCTCTCTGATCGCTACAGTAATTTCTTCTTTTAGTTTTGTATTAATTATGGTAGTAACAGTAATTTCTCAGGGCCATATTGTGATTACATTAACTCTTCCTCTCTCAATATTTGCTAATATATTTGTGGTCCGCCGCTGTTATATTGAGAAACCACACCCTTTCTGTTGATCGATTTCTGCCATTCTTCCTTTATTTCATACTAGCGACCCGCCCTCGCTTCGCTTCGGAAACATTAAAACACACATGAAACAAAAAAAAAAAAATAAAAAAATAAATAAAAAAAAGTAGCCTATGTTCATCAGGGACAATGTCGGCATCTAATGGAAAAATAATTTTTCAAATCGGTCCAGTAGTTTCGGAGCCTATTCGAAACAAACAAACAAACAAATCTTTCCTCTTTATAATATTAGTATAGATCATCATCGTATTGCGAGTCATGCAGGTTTCGCTATAGTCTTGTGTGTGGAATTTGACTGCTGTTTGACGATGATTTTGCGCACGTTCTTGTCATAGTTATTCCAATTTTCATCACCAGCGATTAATATTTAAAAAAATGGTTCGGTTTCGTTACATTTTAATAGTGTACAGCGAAGGAGTACACGATTCATTTAATTTCTTTCAACGAGCACGTGTGGTAATCAAACCTTGAGCTTTTTGTATATTCACTTATTCAGAAACATTTTTTTTTGGTCAACTTCTACATCTTAAGTCTTAAGCAGTTCTTGTTCTTTTTTTTCGGGTAGTAATAGGCCAAAGCATGCTATGAGGATTCCGCCTATGCTCGACTTCTGCGAGTGCACCATCTCGCAGAAGGAGGTGGCGGGGCGAGTGAGGCAAAGCTCTCCTCACTACGCGGAAACCCGCCGCCGCCGAGCAGGGGGTCGGGACCGGGGTCGTATCCGTGACCTGGCCCCCTAAGAGCTAGGGGTCCCACTCGTTTTGTGCGGGGAGAGACCCAGACGTGGGGTGGCGTGCTTTGCACGCTCACCCGCAGTAGGAACCCAGGTGATGGTAGATCGCGTTCCCCCGACCGCTCTGGGGGAAGGTGTAACGCGGCGCCATCAAAGCGGGCTCTCGGCCCGCTGAACGAGGGAACCGGTGGTCGTGTCGCTGGCGGCCGCCGGTCCGGCGTCCGTGGGACGGTGGGATGGATGTAATGTGCTCTGCGTCAACCCTGTCCCGCCGTTTCAATAGCCCCGACTGGGCTCCGGCCCGGTCCGAGGTAGGGCGCCGGTTGTGAGCGGCAGGAGTTTTTAGTGAGGTTCAACTCCCACATACCCCACCTGCCGCGCGGCGATTTTCTCCGGTGGAAAAAAAAAAAAAAAAAATTTGGATTCCGCGCTGAGGGGCATATGAATCTCGGCCCGCAGATGTTGCGAGCGGACCGCAGGCCCAAGGATATTTTAGGAACCAAGCGACTCCTTTTCCACTCTCTCACCCGAGATTCAACCTCCGCCCGTGGTCAGAGCCCAGGCACAGTAGGGAGGTTCCTACGGTCAACACTACAGCCGACACCCCGAGGACACCCGACTGATGAGTCGACGACCAACGACGCCGGCTTCCCCAGTACGACAGCCCACTATGCCGCCCGGGCCTTGCTGTTGATATTCTAGGATACTCTGCTGGGTCAGAGCCAGTCTGCTGGGTCAGAACGCGATATATCCCCGACCGAGTATCTCTTCCACAGCACGTCTGGCGGACCGCTTCCGCCGACGCGTCTTCCGATCTTCCTGATGTCAGCGCGGCGCGACTGTAGCGTGCGGCGCAGTCTTGACCCTCTTAGGTCGCCCCGTAACCATCGCCAGAAAGAGGTTGCCTTCTCAACTACTTCTTCTTCTTGCCTTATGTAAAATCGGCTCAGTATGTTCACTTATCATGCTGCATAGGATTTTGGCATGAGTTTTACTACTAGCCGCCTGCTGTGAACCCTCAATCAACGTTAACCCTCATTGGGTTATATCTACATACTATATGCAACATGCAATAGGGAGAAACTTTTTTTTTATGGGGTTTTGTTTACTTTATTCGTTTTGATTCTAAGATTTACACGTTATTATTATAAAAATTTACATTTTACTACATTACATTACATTACATTACACATATATGCAACACATACATTTTCAAATACGAGAATAAAATAATATCACATTTTATTAGTTTAATTTTTTTCACGTCGAAATCATAGAAACTGCGTTCTTGCTCCACTTTTGATAAAATCTCTTCGACTTTATCCGTACCTAGTCGACCAGCTTGAGCTTTAACTTTGAAATTTCCGGGTCGAAAATGCTTGAAGCAATTTTATACTACTGTTACTAAATACTGCGTTTAGTCCATAAACGTCATTTATTTTTGAGGCTTACATCGCATTTTTAATACGCTCTTATTAGTTTCAGACGTATGTTAGTACATATGTAACGGAATCTTTGAACATGATTTTGACCCCTTCAAAACGTCGGATTAACTCGAAATTTGGCAAAATTATAAAGGACCGATGACAAAAAAAATTTAAAAAATTTAAATTTCACTTAAAATGTAACGCAAATGAAATTTCAAACAAAAATGAAACAGAAAAAATGAAAAATGAAACGAAATGAACACGCTTTTTTTACAATAAAATCATTTTTCTTACAATATTTTTAATTCAAATTTATTAAAATTTATTTTCTATTTTTAGTTGGATTTTCTATAAAGCGTTTTTTTTTTGTTTTTTAAAACTATTATTTATTACTTTTATTTAATACTTCAAAATGTATCGAATTGTTAGATTCACTGATTTTGGCGGACAGACAGACAAAACAATAGATAAATAGCGGGGAAAGCCTAAATTATTTTGTTGTCTTTTTTTAAATTACATCCATTTAAATTTTAATGGTATCAAAATCACCCAGATGCAAACATTACAACAAAAAGGATCTTACTGCAATTTTTTACTTATGAAAATATTAAAAAACTTTTCCCGACTTGTACGTATACCTTTGCACAGTAAACAAGTAAGTTTGATTCTGGAAATGATAAATAATATCGTAATGCGTTATTTAGGGACTTGTATTTTTTTTATTTTTATTGTTTAGATGGTTGGACGATCTCACAGCCCACCTGGTGTTAAGTGGTTACTGGAGCCCATAGACATCCACAACGTAGACGCGCCACCCACCTTGAGATACAAGTTCTAAAGTCTCAGTATAGTTACAACGGCTGCCCCACCCTTCAACAGAATAGAGCTCGTTTATACATGCCTACATACATATATGTCAAATCCTAGAAATAAGACACGGAAGAAGGTTATTTCTGTACCGTTTCTCAGATCTTTACTTGCACGAATGAAGTATTAAGTTACCAATCGTAATGA
The DNA here is from genome assembly GCF_030269925.1 of Bombyx mori. Classification (NCBI taxonomy): domain Eukaryota; kingdom Metazoa; phylum Arthropoda; class Insecta; order Lepidoptera; family Bombycidae; genus Bombyx; species Bombyx mori. The sequence goes on from NC_085110.1 coordinate 12,191,970, forward strand.
TGTGTGAATATATTGCACTGAACTTTGTAATTACAAAAACTTCGAGTCTCGATCTGCATGTCTTGGATACAGGGGGATATTTATGAAATAGTTATGTTATAAGACAGAGAGCGGTCTTTGAAAAATTACCGTGCTAACAATGTTTTTCTATAACCATTCTTGACTGAATATTGAAAAATAATTACGATCGTTATATATAATTTTGTATGATAATATGGTAATATATGTAATTTTAACACAGAAACTTTGGTAGTGTTATCGATCATTTAGACCAAATCGTGGACATTGAATACGTATATATCAAAGACTATTTAAATTTGCTGTCAAAGAATGGTACTTTAATGAAAATATTGAATCCCATTGGCTACGGCATCTTAGCTGTAGGTATCATTCTTTTATTTCTTACCTAACTTCTTAATCCCTATTGGTGTTGTTGTGGGGTACATACTAAGTTCCCACAGGTGGGTCATTCTGTCTTTTTCTAGCGCGACACAGTCTTGTGTTCAAACATGGGAGCTAGGAAAATATTTGTATCAAAACAATGAAGACAATAATGTCTACAATAATGTCGACAATAAGATAGGTATGGGCGATTATATTGTAATATCTATGGAAAAACTATTTATATAAGGTCGGCCAGGAGCTTGTCAGCCCATTTTTGGCAAACAAAAAAGCGCGTTCATCTTGATATTGCTGTGTTTAATATTTAACAGCGTTATTGTTTATTTTCCTGCTTCTAACTAATACATGTGTGCTGCATATGGAATTAATGATGTGACTACTAACCACACACACCACAATACATAATATTGTTGTGAGACTTGCGAAATATAGCGTGAGACGGGTCGATCGCGTACCCTGTGATCGGAATCAAAGGTTTATTATGTCTAGCGGCTAACGAAGTAGTAGCAGTAGTTTTATGCAGATCACTACAGCTGAAGGACCGAATGGTAAACAGTCGACGGCGCCCTAAACAGGTCATTACGGAATACGGATCCGATCCCCCCGATCCATTAACGGTGCTTTTAGGTACCTCAGATACCGGTCACCGTTCTCGCCGAACCCGTCGCTTTCGACCAAGGGCTCGCCGAGTAAATTAACCCATAGACACAGCCCACGGAGTTTCTCGCCGGATCTTCTCAGTGGATCGCGTTTCCGATCGGGTGGTAGATTCTGCGAAGCACTGCTCTTATTAGGACCAGTGTTAGCAACACCGATTTGAGCTCCGAGAGTTCAACTACACGCTAGGGTAACGCTGGTATAGCCTCTCAAGGCTATCAGCATAGGTAGAAAAAAAAACGATTGAAGATATTTAAATTGTAATCATTAACGAATTTACTTGCAGTCATCAAAGTAAACAGGGCGTAAGTGATAATGATTCTAGGTTGCATATTTACTATGTAGATATGTACCTACTTACTGGTCTCTAGATTGTGTTAATGCAGTCAATAAATCAAGAATAAACGAGAAGAAGAGCGAAGAAGACTGTGTTTACGCGAACATTGGTTTGATAATGTCATTCATTAACCATGATATACTGCATACTACTTTAATTAAGATTAAAAATATTTTTGTGCGAAATTTCATCTAAATCACCGTATGTTTAACATGTAGTATTTATGTACATAATATGTATGTATAGTAACTTGGATTTTAGTATCAAATTTTTTAATTTAATATTTTTATTTGTTTTTAAATTTAACTAATTTATCATGGTTTTCCTGTTGTTTTGTGTTAATAATAGCATAATAGTAACTTCGTAGTGAATGCTACAATCAACCTCATAGAGATCAGAGAACTCCATGCTTTTTGTGCTTTATGTATTACGCTCAGCATGCCATAAAAAAACCTTAAAAAAAACAAAAAGTTACAAACGTCGCGTTAAAGATAAAGTAGCAATAACGTATCTATGCGGACACAAAATGCCCCTTGCCTGCTACAACAAACAACTTATGACCTACGTATTATAGTTACTAAAATATTCGGGGAAGCCAAAATTCATTTTAAAATAACTTTAATAACGAATTGGAAAGTTTTTTGTATGGACCTGGAACTTCATTGATTAATATTTTTTTAATGTCAACGGAGGGAGAAACATGGAGTGTTCACTGTTGTTTATACACATCGATAATGACACCGGTATAATTATACTATACACCCCAAATATATTTTTTAAAACTTCACACTGGTTAGGAGGCGTCCAATAATTATATTAAGTGTTCTAAGGGGCAGGGGATCAAGCTAAATCTTTCCAAATCTCACTTAGGGGGCCACTTCCGGAACAACTGTCCTACTCGAGTAGTAGACGGCGGTATCATTTGCGAAAAGGACTAAATGGGTCGCCGGCGACCGGGTAATATCGTTAATAAGCAGGCTAAAAAGCAGCGGGGAGAGAGCGGACCCTTGTGGGACTCCGGTCAAGATATGTCGCGGAAGAGAGCGAGTTCCCTCGACTCGATACCAAAACGAACGGCTCGACAAGAAGTCTCGTATGATGAGCAAGAAACTTTCTGGCACGCACATGTTATATAGTTTGTAAATTATTAGTCTGCGTCTATTTAGCCCTACTAAAATAAGCTCCGTGAGGCGGTGCACATGCACGAGTGTTTCGCTCCGAATTCTAACTGTTCGTCGATCAGGATGCCTTTCGATGTGATGAAGCCCCAGAGGCGCTCGCGTAATAGTTGCTCGTATAATTTGCCTAACACTGGGAGGAGGCTGATCGGCCGGTAGTTCGCGGGATTGTTTATAGGTTTTCCAGGTTTGTATATCCTGATAACGTCCGCTTCTCTCCACACTGCGGGAAAGATGCAGTTCGTCATAGCGGCACTTAAAATGGAGACCAACGCGATTATTATTTGAGTGGGTAAATTTTTTTAAACACGGTTATGTATTCTGTCGGAGCCGGGTGCTTTCCGTGGTGTAACTTTGCGATTTCTTCCTTTACTTCTTTAATCGCAATGGGGGTAACTCGTCCGAAAGTGGCCGAGACCTTGACCTCCCTGTCGACTAACTCGGTGTGTTCGGGGTCCACGGTTTGAGCACCGCTGGTGCGCTGCTCCTGCAGTGCATTGGCCAGTAACTCTCTCTTTTTATCGTCATGCGCTCGATTGTTTTAGCGCTGTCGAAAAACTGTATACATGTACGCATGCGACACGACGAACGTCGTAGCGCCAAGTCGCTATATAATTTTATGATTGTGACTTTAAATTACGGTAGTATTTACATATATTAGTCTTTGGTAATCTTCAAAAAAAGTAATAGAACAAGTTTTTTTTCTCTATATACAATACGCTTACAGCAAAATATAAATTTTGAAGAATATCTCGTGGGATTAGGGCAGGGGGGAGAGAGTTGAGGAAAATTTTACGAAATCTCACAAAGGGGTGAGGGACGTCGAAAAATTCTCCAAAATGTCTCACATAATTAATGGACGCCCCCTTACACACTTTAAAAATAAACAAAAAGGTAATGAAATTTTTCACTAAAAAATCCGTTCGGATTAAAATGTATAAATTATTTTATTTTATAATTTTAAATACCTATAGAGAGTTCGTTCTATAACGTTACAAGGCTAACTGGTTTAATACAATTTAAAAACATTTAAAATAAGAATTAAATTATTTCAGAAAAGAATAGTAGTTGATTTTAAAAAGCTGTGTAAAATAGTGTGAAAAAAATATTAAATAGCCTCAACCATAATCTATCGCTGTGGCTAATTAACTTTGCACACAAGGAAACAAAATCTGAAAAATTGATGTAATTAGCATAGACCGAACATGACGAGGCATCGATGATAATAATTTAACTCACCTAGCTCTGCATAACAGAGCGCTCCTATCATGGACAAGAATCCTGATAAAACCCACACGATGAGAGCCATTCCTTTAGAACCTGCATGTTTTAGCGCCAAACTTGGAGAAACGAATATTCCTGATCCGACTATTACACCCACAATTATTGCCACACCGTTCATTAGACTCAACTCTTTTTTCAATCGCACACCTCCACCAGATCCTTTTTCGACACCATCACTGCTTTCAACTTCATTTTCGATAGCCTTGGGAGCTAATCCATCTACGTCGGCAACTTTAGCCATTTTTAATAGTTTTTGAAAATAATTTTACCGAACGCACACTAAAAAAATTCGCGCGAATTTTATTTTAACACATTCACTATGTAAAACCTTCGTAATGCTGGAACTGTGGCCGAAAATCATGTGGCAAGTCATACAAATATTGCGTCACGCTGCGGATTGAGTTGCGGCGGGAAGCACCACGTGTAGTAGTGTACACCATGAACAACCCATGAGTTGATAATATTGCGGCCGGACTTCGCCAATTCTGGTGCGATAACACGTTCCTGTATTTATTCACGGTATAATAATTTCGTTTAACATATGTTGGTTTAAAATAGAATATTTTTCGTTTCTAACATCACCTTGTCCCAGTTAGTGAATACGAATACTGAATCTGTATTTAACTCTGAATATTCTGTCTTTTAAACTGCAAATTCGAATAGTATTTTTATAGGTTTCGGTCGCGATCTATTCCATATGGTACGGCGTGTGCGGCGGGACGAACGCGTTCGACTACGTCTGGCTACTGAACTAGTTAGTCACTTTGCTACTTTGCAAGTTAACCACGAGCTCGTACGAGCACAGTACGTCACGACCGTCTACCATCATTTTAGCAGTCCGAATGCAAAAAGGCATGGGTGTATCGAGTGTGCTACGCGACTGTGAGCTTATGGACTCATAGTATAATGTGTAATTTCGGATGCAATCACACCATGTGAATTCACTGCCAAGTTCGTTTAACTGGTTTGCAGCTGTCTCTGTCTACACACACCACGTGTGTATTTGATTCAAATTTTTGGTATAAACTGTAAACATACTAGAATAGTGTATTTCAGTGGTATATTCGAAAGTACATTGACCGAATTTAATAGGAATAGCTTCTTCACGTTTCACTCACAGGATGCGAGTAATTCACTTATAGAAGGCCAATGAAGTAGGAAACCTATGGAAATGAAACGTCAACCAAAATTTCGTGCCACTGTGACGTCATCTGGCCACAAAACATGGCGGCTTTAGTGCTGTACAAAAGATTTAAATGTTATCAGGTTTTATCGATAAACCTTCTTGGCTCATTTTATTTTAAATATTGTTGAGTATTATTTATTTGTAGAATTTATACTTTAATGGGAAGTAAGTAGGTATATTGTTATGTGCAAATATGATATGATTTAGATGGGTGAAATCTAAGACAAGTTCGTCCTTCGAATTTGCCAAGTAAACGATATGATGATTTTTAAAAGTTGCTACACTGATTTTATAAAGTTGTCGTTTGTCGCAAAACATAAAGATATGGCGTAGTTCAAAGCCATCAGCCCATTTCTAGCATGCTAAATGTTATCGTATTTTGAGTACGTGTTTTTCTTAGACTATTACAATCTATTTTAATTGTTTTGCTGACTCTAAAGTCCGTAACATACTACCGCAGCGCACCCCAAGGAAGGTGCGCCGCACCATTTGAATCACTTTCGCTTGAGAGTGATTCAAATTTTAAACTTATCAAGGGACCGCGTGAAAAAAAAACACCTACGTCTACCTACACCTACCTATTTATTCATTATTAAAAACGTCATTCCTTGTGACTTCCTCTCTAAAATCACTTAATTATTAAATATTTAACGAATTTATAATAGTGTTTTACTCACTGCGGAATAAAACTATTTTATTTAAATAGTTCCGAAGAGATTTTGTCGGTAGCCTTTTTCCCGAAATATCTAAACAGAATGTCTAAATATGTTTTGATGACATATTTTAAAGTGGTATTTATGATTAGTGTCATGATCAATAGATTCTGACCGAAAAATGGATTTTTCGGATGAGGGCTCCATAATGAATTTAAATACATATAGATAATAGTTTTAGGACATCGACTTTCTTGAGATCCTATAAAATACGTTTTAATTATTATTTTTGTATGTTTTAAGCATGATCAATTATGAAATTTTATATAATCAATCATATTAAATCGATATCATAGTCAATAAATAATGTACAACCCAAAACAGACGGCCGAACTGACGTGACAATGACATTTGGCGCGCTAAACATGGCGGATTTTCGGCCTCATTAGACGGAGACGGAGATATTTACGTATATTCATGTTTCATTTTATGTACGCACTGAAATACTGTTATATTGTTTTCCTGCGAGTTAAAGTGCTGAGTAAGAACGAGATAGATATATGTTTATGGATGTGCCTTCAAAATGGGTGCTATTTATATAAGCAATTGTACGTATAGAACAATATGTCGTGTCCCTACTATATAGGTCTATGTAGAAGGCGCATTGTGAGGTCAATGACAGTGCTGTATATCCATATGCCTTCCCATGTCTCATGAGGCTTACTATTGATTTTATTTGCCTTTCAGCAACGGTTAACTCGTTATCATCATTGTAACTACTGTTGTATACAATCCGGAACATAAAGTAATACTGGTTACCAAAGCTCTCCGTGACTCTAACTCTAGCTCCAAATAAGCCTTACACATAATAAGGCATATTAACACATAACCTTAATCAACCTTCACGAGCTTTTCTTGTGTAAGTTAGTCCTTCCATACAGCGCCACTCGTGGGAAATATGTGACGTCTGCGCGACCCACATCTGGCAAGACAGTAATGGCAACGTATTCCAATATGGGTCGTGTCAATGATGTTATAGTAAAAAGAGTTTTTACTATAACATCATTGGGTCGTGTAGACACAAACTTTCGCTAGTTTATTTATACCAGTTAATGATATACAAGTATTCCCCAGGGTAGATTGCAAACTACGCAATATAATGATTACTTAACGCTCACCTAAACCTTTAACAAATCTTTGGTAGCGGGTGAGTGTAATCACTTATACTACAGTTAAACTTTATAAAAGCAGATTCAAAAAGCAAATAAATTAATATGCGATTACATTACTTGTTAATTTCCAGTGTGTGGAACACCTATAAGTTAGGTAGCGGGTTAGTGTAATCACTTATACTACAGTTAGGCTATTTAAGCGGATTCAAAAAGCAAATAAATTATTATGCAATTACATTACTCGTTCATTTCCACTTTGTGGAACACCTGTCAGTGTAAATGTTCTTCATCAATTTGACAGAGGATACAAATCGCTTTTCATTTGAATGAAGTGGTCGAAGTAAAATGAAACTGCTATAGAACTCCGGTCCCCGTGTGTTGGAATAGCCCCATAAGCTACCCACGATTAGGTACGGGAAAAAAAAAAGTATTATAAATTCCTTTTTTTTTTTTTTATTGCCTTTGTAGGCAGACGAGCATACGGCCCACCTGATGGTGAGTGGTTACCGTCGCCCATGGACTTCAGCAATGCCAAGGGCAGAGCCAAGCCGCTGCCTACCGAATCTATCTAATCTACCGAATTCTAATTCAAGTTTGTGGTTTAATATTAGTACATTATTGAAAGCCAGATAAGGAATCATATTCAGCACCAATTGTGAGAGTGCGTGTCTAAAGTAGCGCTGGTTGATTAATCCATTAAAGTGGGTATTATCCACTTTTTTGGGGAGTTTTTTTCCTATATTTACTTGCAAAATATGAAGTGCGCGTTTTTACGTGCGAACCATTGATGAGATTACTCAATTATAACCTTGTTTGGCACAAGTTGTGCTACTGTTGTTGACAGTTGCAGTTGACTTATTCTAAAATTTAAATATCTTGAAAAAACCCTGGAATAAAGTCGTTCCAAGTTATCAAATTCAGTTTTTAAACAAAATGGTCGTTTTAAAGTGTGGTTCCAAAGGTGACGGCATTTTGTATACCGCAGCTGCGGACGGTTTTCGCACAGGAGTGTTTCATATCATTACATTCTAAATACCTTAATATGATTTATTTTTACCAAATTTCAATTCGATATTTTATTTATTTAAAAGAAAATCCAAATTAGTATTTTGATATTATTTTAAAATGACAATGTGACAACTGAATGTAATATGTATTTCTTTATTTGAAATGGATAGCAATTAGTTACTTACGTTTTTTGTTTTCATGCCTACCTCAACGTTATTATTCGTATAATTGGGTGATAATTGTTTAATTCCTGCAATGTATTTACTGTAAATAGATTAAGTATCCCATGAGTGTCCGTCACGGACACCGGCACAAGTCGATAATTCGATATTATCGGTACATTCTCATAATTGAGGCCTATAAACTCAAAGGCAGCTAAACGCCTTAATGTCGTAAAATGGATTAACAATGGCGCTATCTTGTTTAGTTAGTTGGACACGGTTTAGTGTTTTCATGTTATAACAAGTGCAGCTCTAACAAATTCAGTTAAAAAAAAATATTTTTACTCTGCACTAAGTAATAAACGAAGTTTTATCATTTAAAATTCAGATTATTAGTAATATTCTCATTCTTTATAAATCTGCTTTAAAATAAAGAATATCGTAGCTATCCGAACAAAGTTATTTCAGATTCTCAAGCCGGGAGTGTTGCTACACTGGCCCTAGCAAGAACAGTACTTCGATGGATCGGTAGGATCCGTAATGACGTGTTTAGGGCCGATTTTTGTAGTTTACCTGAATATTTGACAAACTTGGATTTCGCTGCCTTTGATTTTATAGGCCTCAATTAAACTAAGAAGGACGAAACCGATTCCAATAAGAATGACTCTTATCAGAGTTCTGAGGAGAACCAGCTGTGAATGATACTTGAGCAGGTCTTTTGTTATTTTTCAATACTGTTAACTAAATCGTAAATTAAACATAGATAATAAATAAGTATTTTATTTACAGAATTACATATCCATGTTATACATAAAATATTTTACAACAAGAATAATTTAGAACAGCCGAATCACAACTAACATTTAGATCGTGCACTAATTTCCACTAGAAACATCATATTTGAATATTCTGGCAGAACCATCATCAGACGTACTGAGAATCAAATTCTCTTTAGCATTATAGCAGAGGTCCAGAATTTCTGATCTGTGTCCCGTCAAAATCACACACTGTTCACCAGATCTGCCTTCGTATGCTCGTATGGAACCATCCAGGCATCCTGTCATCAGATTGTTTTTCACCCAAAACATTTTAGTAACTCCGTTGACTTCATTTTCTGGTTTTGTACATTGATGCCTTAACAGCTGCCTTGCTACGTCCCATATTGTCACAGAGCCAGTCAGTGTACCTGAAGACATTTTTGAAACAATTAATTCACAGAAAAACGTTTTTTTAATTCTTCATCGTCATCATCATCATCAACAGCCCACAGTCGTCCACTGCTGGACATAGGCCTCTCCCAATCGACTCCACTGAGCCCGGTCTACGGCTCTCCTCATCCACTTCTTACCAGCCACCGTTCGGAGAAATTCCGAGCATGGCTGTTTCCATGGCTCGCTGAGCGACTTTGAGCTGACGGACCAACCGTACTTTGAGTGTCCACGTTTCGGCTCCGTAAGTCATTAAATTTCAATTCTTACATGAATTCATTACTTACTAAAAATTACTAATATTGAACATAGCTTTACTTGGAAAATAATATTAAATAAGCTTCATTTTTTACTTCTTGTCTAGTAGTACTTGTCTTGTCTACTAGTCTAGAAGTATTTGTTAGCAAATTTAATTAAGTACTTCTATCATACTATTTTCCATAGCCTCACGTCTTATTATGATGGTTGAATTTTCACTGGACAGATTCTTGGAAATAATACATACTCTTTTTAATTATGTAACATACATCTAATAAATTCACGTTGTTTATTAATTCTTTTTATACTCAGACAGGTTATACAATACATTTAAAACTTAAGAGCTTTGTGTCTTCAACTTATTTATGCAGGTAAGATAAACTTTAGTGCAACAAAATGAAGAGTTCAACTTGATGTATTAAGTACACCATAATCTTCTTGCTCAAATTACAACACTACATCTGCAAGGTCGTTTTGCTGATGTGCCAAATAACTGAGATTTAGTGATCAAATATTATAATAAGCAATATAGCAAAAAGTAATAATGTACGGGAATCTTAATTTTTTTAGTAGGGCATTAAGATTTTTTTATTGACATAAAATTCTGTATCTGTTTGTTTATGAATTAGAGAGTATTTTCAAATTACTTTACGTTAGCAGGGCGATTTAAAAAAATTTTTTTGTTGTTTGACAGAATACCTACTGAGGAGGTATTTCAGTTAGTTTTCAATAATATTTTATATATTCTAATTTTAAAAATATTTTCTCGAAAGTATCAGGAAATATGAAAAAGATATTTCCAGAACATGAATAGTTATTTATGTTTATATTATATTATATTTCTTACCTAAAGCTAAAAATCCTAATAGTTGATCCTGTGCAAAAGCAACAGTTTCTAGATCATTTTCGGTTTGCAGCTCACCAACTATTTTCCCATTGTTTGTTGTAGTCAATATGACTTTTCCTAGAAAAAAAAATACAATTAGATATTTATGATCAGTGCCAAAAAAATTACCAAGTTAACTGATGGATTGGTTACACATGTTTTTTTTTTAATACATTTCAATACAGTATGTTTGGCAATGTGGTGCTTGTGAGTAACACGACAAGAGAATAAAACAATCTCTTTGTGTGGTTGTCATAAAATGTGAGTAAGAGATTCAGTGGAAGAATATTATTGTTGAACTAATATATCAACATCATATTCCAATTACAAATTGTCATTTACCAGTAGTAGGATGTATTGTAAATCTGAATAGTTAAGTAGTAAGATCAAGCATACTTCTATCATGAGTTCCAGTATACAGTAATAGTTGAGAGAAACATTACAGGCGGGTAAGGCATATAAGGCGGGTGATGCCATTCACATTGTGATGTCTATGAGCTCTAGTGACCACTTAGCACTAGGTAAGTAGTTATCTCATTCACCAATTAATAAAATGATTTGAAAAATTTGATCTCAAGTCTTAAGATAGAATATAGATAGCTAGTAAACGATACACGAGCTGGATGTATTTTTCCACACATAAACATCATAGAATAATAGATTTGAAACATGCTCCAGAGTTTTCTTCTGATCCAATACCTTGCTTTAAGAAACATCATGCCAAATACTAGTAACAAAAATAATTCACACTGAACAAGCTCAGGCTTGGATCTTCTCATGTTCTATGGATACCGAATGCCTAATCAAGTACAAAAACAAAACACCCATAAGTATGATTAGATTATGATTGACTGAAACTTTATTACTGGTGGTAGGACCTCTTGTGAGTCTGCACGGTACCACCGCCCTGCCTATTTCTGCAGTGAAGCAGTAATGTGTTTCGGTTTAAAGGGTGGGGCAGCCATTGTAACTATACTGAGACCTTAGAGCTTATATCTCAAGGTGGGTGGCGCATTTACGTTGTAAATGTCTATGGGCTCCAGTAACCACTTAACATCAGGTGGGCTGTGAGCTCGTCCACCCATCTAAGCAATAAAAAAAAGCATATTTAATAAAAGTAAAAACTATCTAGTAAACTATATATACTTTTGGTTTCTTCCAAAGCAAGTATGCAAATAAATAATAGTTCAAAAAAATATGCTTTGATAGAAAATCCAACTAAAAAATAGATTATAAATTTTAATAAATTTGAATTAAAAATAGTGTAAGAAAAAATGATTTTATAAAAAAAAAGAAAAAAAAGCGAGGGTGCTTTTCAGGATATTATCAAAATAACCCTTCTACTCATATCGGTTCATAAAATATTTATACCATGTAAAAGTGTATTAAAAATAACATTTTATGTTTTATTTTCATTATCGTAGGTTTCTTGGCCAACAACAGAAATTTATTTACTTTTCTGTTTACTTTTTCTATTCTATTTTCATGGAGAAGTAGAAAACAATAATTCTAACCATCTGTAGAGATTGAAGCCATAAGACTATTGTCTGGGTGAATGTCAATTGCCGTCACTCTAATTTGATGGACATTAGCTGGTAATTGGTGTGTCACAGCTGATGTTTTAATATCCCATATTTTGACTGTACCATCTTCATAGCCAGCAGCCATTCGGACACCATCGGTGAATAGCTGAAAGTGTGGAAAATTATGCAACTTAATTACCAATTACGATAAAAAAGTATATATTAAGTATTAAAAAAGATGAGACAATAATTGGGTTAGCTCATAAACAACTTGGCCTTAGACTCTTAGAGAAACCCTCAAACTTACTATTGTGACCAAGGTGATGAATCAAATATTTTCATTTTACTAACAGCAAACTTAATACAACAAAAATTAAATAAAAATTGTTTTTAAATGTGTTTATTTAGTCATATAGAATAATCTGTCTTACCTTTGCACATTCAACTTTGACATTATGCCCCTGAAGCACTTTAGTTTCGCCGGAAGGTATTTTAAAAATGTAGATATCTCCCGAAACAGCCCCACATATCAAAACTTTAGCACCAAAGTGCCACATGCCAAATGATAAGTCATCTGCAATATATTCAAATGCAAGTGGCCATGGATCTGTTCCATCACTGTATTTCCATACTTTAATTACACCAGACATATCCACTGTAGCTAAGTAAGACCCATCAAAACTGAATCCAACAAATATAACAGAGTCCTTGTGATTCACACATTCATGTACAACTTGACCAGATTCCACTGACCATACATAAGCCTTATCGTCTTCACCACCCGTAACTGCTAATTTACCATTGGGGTGGAGATCACAACAAAATACAGAACCCACGTGTTTGCTGAACACTAGTGCAGAATGATCTTCAGGGGGTTCTATATCTATGTCTTCTTCTTCTTGACTAAGAAACTCTTCCATTTCTTCATCACCCAGTTCATCCATTTCGTCCAGGTAAATTACGCCCTCATCCTCCATACTTGTAATTTCGTCTCCGTTTAATGACGACGGCGGTGTGTTTTGCTCATTCCCGTGCATATTGACTGACTGAATAACTGTTCTTATTAAGCTATCTTATTCACCAATTATTCTCAAATATTAAGTGTGCTATGCCAATTATTTTTAGATACTTTTCAAAAAAGTTATAAAATTGTAAAAGTTTAAGACTAACCCTTATTTACAAAACTAATTAAAATATTCTTCATATAATTAAGTTTCTTTCAGAATTATCATACATCGCATAAACTATTAATTTTATAATGTTATGGTTAAAATAGCAAGTTTTAGATTGTTTAAAATTGAAAATAATTTAACAAATGAGTAAATTGAGTCCAATCAACACGTTTTTTTTGTTGTTGTCAATGACATTCTGATTTTTTTTGTTTAATTCGTCCATTGGGCGGCCAAGGCGTGTAGAGACCAGTCACTCTTTTATTACAAAGCCAGAGGTTATGTTAGTTGTGTGAAAAGTGAAATGAATCAAAAAACTTAAAATAATTGATTAGGGTATAAAATATATAGGGTGAAATAAGATAACACTATAGGTTTTTGACGAGATGAAATGATATAATTAAACTAAACGGTCTAACTAAAAAGTCTAACGAATTGAATTGACTTGGAAAAACTTGTGGCGTTTAAGATTTAAGAACGCACATTTTTATGATGCGTAAGCCGGAACGCACGAGAGGTGGGAAAAAGAAGATAGTCTGTGACACGTGACCTTTTTACCGCGAGATGGGAGGACTTTTTGGCGGGAACGCGAGGAGTGCAGTTGTGTGATTTGTTTTATTTTGTCTATTTAGTGTTTCTTCGGGTTTAAATGTGTAATAATGGTGGTTTATTAACTGTTTAATATCTGTGAAAGTGCACAAATTTGGGAAAATGAAACAAAGCTGCTGGACGTAGCTTCTCGGGTTCTTCCAAAAAGTCCACTGAAAAAATCTCAGTAAATGACCACCATTTTACTGCGATTATATTTCATCCCATATCATCTCATTAAATTTCATCCCAGTTGATTAATGTCTCAAATCAATCATCTTCATTTCATTTCACTCCATATTATCATTTTTCATAAAATTAAGAATATAAATTAAAATAAGACATGACTTAAAGGTCTTAGTTACCAGGTCATAAAATCTCTTAAAAAAAAAAATACCGCGAGATGGACTTTTGGCGGGAACTCCAAAAAGAGCGCGCGTACAATTTGAAATTTTTTTCATTTTTATTTCAATTTTGTTATTTTTTCATAAAAATACTGTGTAAATAGTTGAATTTATTAGTGGTGACCCTTAGAAATGGAGGGTAACGAGGGGGGCGGGGATAACCCGCCCACCTCAAATAAACGTCCTCGCGTTGAGGATCGTGGTGGTGACCCCAAGGTGGACTTTGGCGTTGGCGGAGGCGGTGAGCGTAATGACTCTTACTTGCCTTTTTTTAAACCAAACTATAAAAGACTTTATCCAGAGAACTCTGCTAATACCGAGTTTAAAGTATTTGTCGAAGCAACTAATAAGGACAGACTGGGCAACAAGAGCCCTATTTACTTAAACCACGTTTTTGCAACGGAAATTAAAGGTGTGACGGCAATTCAAAGAGTGAATGCCAATAAAATAGCAGTTATTTTTAAACAATATAACACAGCAAATAACTTTATTAAGAATTCGTCTTTCTTAGAAAAATATGACATGAGAGCTTTCATTCCTGCTGCGCAGATTGAAAAGACTGGAATAATAAGATTCGTTCCAGCTAACATTTCTAATAAAGAGTTGTACAGTAGGCTATCGTCAATATATGAAATTATTGCTATCAGAAGATTTACAAAGAAAGTAGGACATGAGCATGTTCCTTTACAAACTGTAAGCATTACTTTCTTATCTAATATTCTACCAGACAATGTTCAATACGACTTATTCTCTTATAGAGTTTTTGAATATATACCACCATTGCAACAATGTTTCAAATGTTTCAAGTTTAACCACTCAGCTAAAATATGTAACAGTAAACAAAAATGTTCTATTTGTGGAGGTGAGCACTTATATAAGGAATGTGACAAGCCCACTGAAATTTGTTGTACAAATTGCAGCGGACCTCATCTTGCCATTTCAAAAGTATGTCCAATTAAAATGAAGAAAATTATGGAAAAGAAATCTAAAATTACTTATGCAAGTGCTACCTCAACCAAGCAAGTAAATAACAATGACTTTCCTCCACTTCCAACATCAAAAACACCTATATATAATACTGTAAATAAATCTGTATATAACTCTGTAAATAAGCCTCTATATAATTCTGTAAATAAGCCTGTAAATACACATGTAGATAATGTAAATAAACAACAAGATTTATTGCCTTTAGAAAATATTAAAAATCAAATTGTCTCCAACAATGATGTACTTATGGCCCTTGTACAGACATTGGTGGAGCTAGGCAATAAGGGTGATAATTCACCTACTACAGTGAAAACAATTAAGGATATCTTAATTAAAAATCTAAAATAATGGATCTAGGTCCTTCACAGTCTAAGATACGTATTGCTCAGTATAATATTCAAAGTGCCAATAGTAAAAAACCCTTGCTCATTCAATTCTTGAAACAACAAAACATTGATATATGTCTACTTAATGAAACCTGGTTCAAAGATAACAAATTTAAAATACCAGGTTACAATATTTATAACAGAAATTCAAACAATAGTCATAATGGTGTGGCAATATTAATTAAACCATACCTCAAATACAATATTATTAACACTACATTCTATGAGGACATTCAAACTGCTGCTCTGTCTTTATCAACAGTAAGTGGTAGTTTGACTGTTCTTTGTGTTTATTGTCCACCAACTAGTCGTCATATCAGACTAAATAGATTACAGAGTATAATTTATAATCTTCCAAAACCAATATTTGTAAGTGGTGACTTTAATGCTCATCATATAGCTTTTGGTTGTTTATCTAGTAAGAGTCGAGGTCACAGCTTATTTAATATTATTGACGACTTAGATTTATGCATTTTGAATGATGGCAGATTTACAACTGTCAACTATCCTAGACGAAATCCTTCTGCTATTGATGTTAGCTTCGTCAGTGCTAGTCTTGCATCTATGTGTGAGTGGTCTGTCCATCACGATGCCATGGGAAGTTATCATTACCCTACAATAACAGAAATATCCTTAACTATTGATAAATATCAAATTGGTTCGCCAGTAGACAGATTTTTATATAAAAAGGCAGATTGGACTAAATACAACACTCTTTCCAGAACAGTTTTCAATAATTTTATCCTAAATTCAAATGACCCTATATTAGCTTATAGTGCTTTCTGTTCTTGTTTGGATACGTTAAAAACTATGACAATTCCTAAACTTACAAAATCAAATAGTTTCAAAAGCCGTTTACCAACACCCTGGTGGAATGATATTTGTGAACAAAGTGTCATTGCATCTTATAACGCTCTCAAATTATATAGAAATGTGCCATCCATAGAGAATTATATTAACTATAAAAGAAAGGATGCACAGAAAAAAAGAACAATAGCAGAGCAAAAAAAAATTGGTTGGAATAATCTAACTAATACTTTCAGTAGAACAACACCCATTAGTAAGATTTGGAATTTACTTAAAATGTTTAAAGGTGTTAAAACTGGCAATAGGTCATATAGAGATGAATTCATTCCCTCATTTTTGGATAACTTAACAGACAATAGTAATTTAATTCAGACCAGTAACTTGAATATTTATTTTAATTTAAACAATGACAATCAAAATTCAAAATTTTTGGTTGAACCCTTTACATGGTCAGAATTTACAATAAGTTTACAATCTAGACGTAATACAACACCAGGTATGGATGACTACCCTTACCTATTGATTAAAAATCTGGATGAATCAGCTCAAAAATTATTTCTAGATATCCTCAATTTACTTTGGCTTAACAACTATATTCCACAGGCATGGAAAACACAGTGTGTTATTCCGATACTCAAACCAGACAAGGCACCAGAACTTGCTAGCTCATATAGACCAATTTCTTTATCTTCATGTCTTGGCAAAATTTTTGAAACAATGTTAAAAGTCCGTCTTGACTGGTATGTTGAAGCTAATCACATCATTCCTGATGTCCAATATGGCTTTAGGCGAGGGCGAAGCTGTGCTGATAGTTTCATCTCTTTAATATCTGATCTGAAACATGGGAAGGAAAAAAATTTACATACTGTTTGTATATTCCTTGATGTTCAAGGTGCCTTTGACAGTATAGATCCTGGTATACTTGTGAAAGTTATGTCAGGGCTAGGAATACCCGGACAACTCTGCAAATGGATATATAACTTCCTGAATGAAAGGACAGTATATGTAAAATACAATAATATGCTATATGGTCCAAAATCTGCCTCGAAAGGCACAATGCAAGGTGCTACTTTATCTCCATTATTGTATAATATATACACTAGTCAAATCTGCAACTTTATAGATAATATAAATAATAATGTAAATATTCTACAATTTGCTGATGACATCGTTTTGTATAGTAGTAACTATAATTTACAAGTAGCAATAGACAGTATTAATGTAGCTTTATCCCAATTGTTCTATTATTACAATGATATTCTACATTTAAAAATTAATCCATCCAAGAGCAATGTAATGATATTCAGCAAGGATACACCAATCTATAATGTCATTTATAATGGTGAAATTATAAATAAGGTTACCAGCAAAAAATTTTTGGGAATAATAATAGATCAGAAATTAAATTTTGAATCACATATTAATCATATTTCAAAAAATGCTTTAAGAGGTCTTAATGTTATGAAATGTCTTGCTGGAGTATCATGGGGTGCAGACCCCAAAATACTGTCTTTAATATACAAATCGATAGTCAGAAGTCATTTTGATTATAGCTCTCTTGCTTATTTGAATAGCCCACATGCAAATAAACTTGATATATTACAGAACAGAGCTTTGAGAATAATATCTGGTGCAATGTGCTCAACTCCCATAAGGGCCATGGAAGTTGAGACAAAAGTTATGCCATTAATCTTGAGAAGACTCTTACTTGCACACAGATACTGTCTCAAATTGTTATCTTCTAATAATATGCAAATAGTTAAAAAAATTGCACCATACCTAGACATCACCCCTCCTTCATTATTAACTGGAATAACCCTTCTTAACAAATATACACCACCGTTGTCCATAATATATCTGGAAATAGATAATAAGTATAAAAAGATCAGTAAACAGTCCCTTTGGCCATGTTACTCTAATAGTTATCACTCCATTTCATATCCAATAAATATAATCCCGAGTACAATTAATAGCAATTCTGATATGATTCAGTTCTTGTCACAAAACTATACATATTACACTATATATACTGATGGCAGCAAAGGGAATAACTATGTGCATGCAGCATTTTATGATTCAAAGGCTAGGTTTTCTCAAAGCTTTGTTTTGAATGAATCTTGTTCCATTTTTACTGCAGAGGCTTATGCTGTTTATCAAGCCTTACTGCGAATTACTGTGGTTAATAGCTGTACAAACTTTTTAATAATAACTGATTCCTTAAGCCTGCTAGAGAGTTTAAGTAATATATCTGTAAATTATAAAACTAATTACGTCTTGTATATTATAAAAGAGCTTTTGTATAAATATCATCATAAGAATGTAAATATAGCATTTATGTGGGTTCCTTCACATAGAGGCATAACGGGCAACGAAAAAGCTGACAAAGCTGCACGTGAGGCTATAAACAGTATTGACGTTACAGACTCATTACTCGTACCTTTCACTGACTATTTTCTAAATATTAAAGAAAATATTTACACTCTGTGGACGGAATTGTGGAAGAAAGATCAGGAAAATAAGGGAAAGTGGTATGGAAGTATCCAAGATAACCTGCCTGTTAAACCATGGTATGACAAATTGAAAACTAGTGAAAGTCGAGATTTCATCACAACAATAAACAGATTGAGATTTGGCCATAATACTGCGCCGTCACACCTAGCAAGACTTGGCATTGTTTCAAATAACCAATGTATACACTGTCAAGCAGAAGAAGGGACGATCCATCACATTATTTTCGATTGCCAAAGTTTCATAACATAATTCAAAGACTTGTGCTGGCTAGTGAACTTAGTGATACCAATGCATTTAAGTGTGTCTCTTCCTCCCGCCCGCCGCCACTTAACTTTTTACTAAAAGATCCAACATCCTATAAACCAATTTATAATTACATAAAAAATACAATTCAAACAATTTAAATGACAAAATTTAGTGAAGTGAAGTGTAGTGACCCCAAAGCAATGAACATTTTCCAAATAAGATATGACCTAAAGGTCTCTGTCACCAGGTCATAAAATTAAAAAAAAAAAAAAAAAAATACCGCGAGATGTGGAAAAAGGGCGGGAACGTCAAAATAAATAGGCGCTTTTTTCAAGTTAATTTTAATTTATTTGGTTTTAGCCCTTTTTTACGACATTGTTTCCTAATTTTTCACTGTGTTTGAGTTTAAAATTATATTTCATAAGTGTGTTCCGTAATAATGGACGATGACGACGGGGGTGAGGGCTTCAGCTCCGCCCCTGTGTCCGCTCCCATAATAATGGGAAAAAGAAGAATGAAGTCATCTGAATACGACGAAAGCCGCAAAATAAAAATGACTTTCATTAAAAATAAGCGCGGTCTTTTTAAAGACCACCATGCTCTTTACGAAGACCTCACAAAAAAAGAATACCCAGTGCTTCTTCAATCAAGCATCTCACAACCAAATAACAGAGTCCCAATGGACCTGTTAAGAATAAACAAAGCATTAAAAAATATTCAAGGGGTCCAGTATGTCAAAGCTGCTGGGAACTTTTTTGCTAAAATTTACTTTGGTTGTGCTCGGGATGCCAACGCTTTTTTATTAAATGTAAGTTTTATGGAGTTAAACAATTGGACAGCAAAAATACCTTACGATAGCATTGAGAGTCAAGGAATTATTCGAGCTCCTGTGGAATTGAACGAAGAATCTCTTTTAGTAAATTTAAAAGCTTCATGCACAATACTCGGAGTAAAAAGATTTTTCAAAAAACAAGAGAATGGAAGTGACAAGCCACTGC
Organism: Bombyx mori; assembly: GCF_030269925.1. Taxonomy (NCBI): domain Eukaryota; kingdom Metazoa; phylum Arthropoda; class Insecta; order Lepidoptera; family Bombycidae; genus Bombyx; species Bombyx mori. Next base: position 12,211,979 of record NC_085110.1, read on the forward strand.
AAACTGTGCTGGTTACATTTTTGGCGTCTAGCCATCCTGATCATGTCACATACGAGCATATTTGGATGCCTGTTTCAGATTATATTAGACCTGTGTTACAGTGCTTCAAATGCTACAAATTCGGACATGGAAGTGGTGCCTGTAAAGCCACTCAAGTTTGCTCTATTTGTTCAGGCAATCATTTTTACAGGGAGTGCAGCACTCCCAACATCTTCAAGTGCTCCAACTGCAGTGGACCACATTCTGCAGTTTCTTACTCTTGCTCAGTAAAAGCAGCCAAGGTTGCTGAAGTTAAAAATAAGATCATCGGCAAGCAAACATCATATGCAGCCATACTAAAGAATCCTGTTATTAAGAACAACGTGACCTCTTCTGACATACCTATATCTGCGAAGACCCCTCAAGGTAGGGCTTTAATTTCAGACATTATCAACTCAGAAATTGTCGTCAGAACCATTACAAAAACTTTAATAGAATTGTTAAAGAAAAAGGATTCTAAATCCCCTTCTGGACCTATATCTACTCAATTAATTAAAGAAATGCTAGTAACAAATTTTACATCATAAGTTATGGATAGTTCTACTCAATCTTATATGCATAATTCTGTTGGTCAGTTTAATATCATTCATTGGAACTCTAGAAGTTTATTTCCTAAATTAGATCAACTTAAAGATTTCCTCAGTAAACTTGACAAGTGTGTTGATATGATTTTATTCAATGAAACCTGGTTAACTTCACATAAAATCATCAAATTACCTGGATCTAATGTTATAAGAAGAGATTCCAACCACCCACATGGTGGGGTTGCTATTGCATTACGCTCTAAGTATAAATTTAAAATAATAGACACAATTTCTCAATATCATTTTCAAAATATTTTAATTACAGTTTACATTAATAATTTTTCTTTTGACATTCTATGTGTTTACATTCCTCCACCACCAAATGGTAAGTTCACTATTAATTTATTGAAAGATTCATGTTCTAAATTTGTTTCAAATAATTATTTAATAATTGGTGACTTCAATGCACATCATGCTTCCTGGAGTTCAAGAGTCAATGATAGAAGAGGTAAAGCCCTTCATGATTATGTGGAAAGTTCTGAGTTGGTTTGTTTAAATGATGACACAATCACGACCTTTGCTCCATTTGGTCAACAGGGTAATGTATTGGATCTAGTATTCGCATCCCCTGCTCTTAGCTCTAGTTGCACAGTTTCTGTCCTTGATGATTTGCTCAGTAGTAATCATTTCCCTCTATTTATTGAAGTCTTTAACGATGCTTTTATTTCTTCCTTTGGCCCGACCACCTTCTCAATAAATCAAGTTGATACACTAGATAATACCTCCTTAGCTAACATAAATTTCAATAAGATTGACTGGTCAAATTTTAATAAGTTATGTGAAGGTGAGTTTTCAAGTTTTAGCTTCGCTGATAACCCTCTTGAAAATTTTAATATGTTTTTGAGTATTTTACATGACATATTAATGACTTTTGACAAAAAGTGTTACTCGCACAAAAAACGGATTTATTCCAAAGCTTTTTTTTTTTTTTTTTTTTTTTTATGATTGAAGGATTACTGGTGGCCCGGAGGCCTTTCCAGCTTCACCAGGACAGGTGGGCGAGCAAATGCTCAGCCAGGAGGGGTGGGATTTGCTAACAACTGCCCGAGCGCCTCCGAAGGAGACCTAACAACTCAAGAGCAGTTGCTTCGCGAATGAATCTACTACCGGATCGGAATCGCGACCCACTGAGAAGATCCGGCGAGATACTCAGCGGGCTGATGCATGGGTTAGGCTGCACGTCGACCTCTTTGTCGAGTTCGACGCGTACGGTTACCGGGGTTCCTCAGCCTGCTCCTAGTGTTAGAGCTGAAGGTATCTAATGCAAGAGTTATTGGATCTGATGGATCCGTAAGGACGTGTCTAGGGCGACGACGGTGACTTGCTCCTGCGTGATCAGGATTCGGGGAGTAGTCAGCGGCAGCAACGATAAGGCGATTATCATGACGCATAGCCTTATCGAAGTAACGTTCCGACACTGACTTCATGTGTTTGCCCGTCATGACGGGCCTTATGCAAGTTTTGTAAAGTGTCACCTTGTTCCGAAGGGACATTTTACTCCGCTTACAGATCATGGGATAGAGTCTGCCGAGAATAAATGCGGCACGATCGCGGACTGTTTTTATATGCGGGCGGAATGTCATGGATGCATCCAGGGTGACTCCCAGGTACTTGACCTTCCTAGCCCAGGGTATAGGTTGGCCGAAGAGGGTGATTGGGGGTGTGATATTTCTCCTCCTAATGCGGGAGGAAATAAGCGGTGAGTTTCCCCTTTGAAATAACACTGCTGTGCTTTTCGCTGGGTTGATGTCTATGCGCCATTTTCGGAACCACTGTCCGAGGGTTAACGCTGCACTCTGGAGCTTACTCGCGATTAGGGACTTGTTTCTACTTGAGTAGTAAACGGTTGTGTCGTCAGCGAATAAGGCTAGCTGAGTCGGCGGCGACCGGGGAATATCGTTAATAAATAAACTAAATAGGAGCGGAGAGAGAACGGAGCCTTGCGGGACTCCAGCCGTGAGTGGTCGCGGGGAGGAGCGGGTTCCCTCTACTCGATATCGAAAAGAGCGGTTAGACAAGAAGTCTCGTATGATGAGCACGAGACTATCCGGTACGCCCATGTTGAAAAGTTTGAAAATCAAACCGTTGTGCCAGACTTTGTCGAACGCTTTTGCGACGTCGAAGAAGAGGGCTCCCGTATAGATCGGTTTTGGTCGGTTAAGTCCTACAAGAATGTGCTCCGTGAGGCGGTGCACCTGTTGTACGCATGAGTGATTTGCACGGAATCCGAATTGTTCATCGATGAGAATGCCCTTTGATGAGACGAAGTCTCTGAGGCGTTTGTAGAGCAAACGCTCATACAGTTTGCCCAGAGACATGAGGAGGCTAATCGGGCGGTAACTCGTCGGATGATTTTTTGGTTTACCGGGTTTATGTATGCCGATAACGTCTGCTTCTTTCCACACCGCGGGAAAGATACAGTTCGCCATAGCAGCATTGAAAATAGATGCCAACATCACGATGAGTTGGATGGGTAGAAGTTTAATAACGCGGTTAGATATACCGTCGGAACCGGGAGCCTTGCGAGGACGTAGGTCTTTGATCAGGTCTTTAACTTCCATTGGGGTGACGGGTGGTAACGCATCCGAGGGTGGCAAGGAGGCTCTGCGTTCTACCTCACTGTCTACTAATTCTACATGAACAGGGTCCGCGGATTGAATGCTGGGCGTGCACTGGGTTTGCAATGTATCGGCCAGCAGCTCTGCTTTTTCGTCATCATCAAACGCCGCGAGTCGACCTGAGGGGCCTACGAGGGGGGGCATAGTTACAACCGTATCCGATTTGAGAGTACGAGCTAAACGGTAGTAAGACCTTTGAGAGGGCGCGAGTCCTTCTAAGAAATCAGACCACCTAGCATCTCGGATTTCGGCGATGCGAGACTTTACGTCGCGTTGTAGGGCACGCATTCGAATACGATTTTCCATGGTAGGATACCTATCGTAGGCGCGGATCGAAGCGTTCTTAGCTCTAAGGAGTTCCCTAATATCGTCGGGCAATTCGAAGCGGTGAAGGAAGTCCTCCGCTACAACTTGCTTCGATGACCTATCTAATGTCGAGGTAATGTGTGACGTTAGGATGTCTATGGCTTCAGCGGTATCCTGAAGAGACGGGGTAGAGTCCGGGCTAAACGGGAGCGATGGTGGATCAGATTCAGCCAGGCTGATGCCCAGCGTGTGCCAATCCACCACAGTCCTCGTGACGGGAACGGAATCGGGAGCGCGACCGAGTTTCATAACGACGGGACGGTGGTCTGAATCTAACTCTGAAACTACTTCGATCGAGTGTAAGCGCAGAGCTACGTTTTTTAATAACGCTATGTCGAGTATATCCGGGCAATGCGCGATATTTAGCGGGTAGTGAGTCGGGGTTAGCGGAGCGATGATATCGAAGGCGAGATCATCAACTAGCGCGTCGAGCCGCCTGCCATTAGGGGTTGTGGTGTGAGAATTCCACCTGATGTGTTTACAATTTAGGTCGCCCGCCAGAATGACAGAGCTTCCCATGCTGAGCAGCGCCTCGATATCACTGCTTAGAACAATCTTATCCGGTGGAAGATAAACGGACGCGATAACGATCGGCGCGTGTCCCGTCAGTGAGATTCGGCATACTGATGCTTCGATGTTAACGAGCGCGGGGGGATCGAGCGGGATGCAGTGCAAGGCTCTTCTGTAGTAGATGACGGTACCACCACCACGAGCAGTGAGCCTGTCGTTCCTAACCATGTTATAGTTCGCGATTTTAGGGTCGCGGCGCGCGGGCTTAAGTAGAGTCTCCTGTACTAAAAATATGTCAATTTGATGGTCACGCAAAAAATCACAAACCTGATCACGTTGATTTGCGAGACCGTATGCGTTAAAAAATCCTATTGTTACGGATAGGGGTTTCAGCCTACTTTTGTACGCCATTGATTACCGGCGGAGTGAGGGGAGGACGTACGTATTTAACGACGCGTATACGTCGGCGTATTCTTGCACAACGGCGATGAAGTGCTGTGCAGTGGAGGCGGCGCGGATGGCGTCACCTAAAGCGTTAACGCGCTCAAAGTTAATCGATTGAAAGAAGTCGATCGCTAGAGCAAGATTGTCGGACGCTGTCGGAGGGCAATTCGCGGGGGAGGGGCGTATCGCGGGGGCGGGACGAATCGCGGAGGAGGGAGTTGTAGCCGTGTTCGTGTACGGCAGCGGTTTCGCCCAGGCCGAGCCACTGGGCACCGGCGCCGGAACGAATGCTGGCTTAGCCTGCGACACAGAGGGTGCCGAGGCTTTGATGTCTGGGTGGGAAGCTCGGAGGCGGTTTTGGCGGGCGACGCGGCGATTTATTTTCGGGGCTCGGGGGCATCCGCGGTAATTTGCGGGGTGACCCTGTGTTCGACACAGGACGCAGCTAGGCGGTTCCGTCGCGGTTTTTTGATCGCGAGTGCAAAAGGCCGTAGCGTGATCGCCTAGACACTTGACGCATCGGGGGCGCGCGTGACAGTTACGGGAAGAATGCCCGTACAGTTGACAGTTATGGCACTGGCTAGGAGTGCCTTTTTTATGGGGGGCTTCGACGGCGATACCGGAGAGCCTACAGACGGTACGTATGTTAAAAATTTGCTTACCCTCGGGGGTAGGCTGGAGGGCGACTAGAACCATATTATATGGCTCCCTACCGCGGCCGGTGTGCATGCGGTGCACTGAATTTACTGGTAGGCCTTGTTCCAGAAGGTCGGCCTTGACGAGTTCGGCATCCAACTCTTTAGGGATGCCACGTATGACGGCACGAAGTTCGCGCTCCTCCTGGAGCGTATACGTATGGAAACTTATACGCTCCTTACGGAGGTAAGAAGAGAGGGCCCTATGGTCGTCGGGTGTTTGAACCTTAATTTGAATGCCGTTCGCGAGGTTACGGGCATTCGTGAAATTAATATTTTTGGCCTTAAGGGCCAGGGAAACTCGTTCCCAGGCTGCCTTCTCTTGAAGGATTACCGGGGGAGGGGCTTGGATTTTCTTTTGTACTACCGGGCGCGGCGACGGTGTAGCACGGGCAGGGGGAGCAACGGGGGTCGGTGGACGGAGGCGCGACGCGTTCGCGGCTCTGCTTACTTTGGCGGCCGCGGGAGCTCGGGCTTCCGCAGCGCGCCTCTTACCTTTTTGGACTACTGTGAATCCATCAGTCGAGGGGGCGGGGGAAAGATCGACCTCCATGTCCGACTCCGAGTCGGATGAAGAGGAGGGCGCGGGCGACCCGCAGGCGGGCGTTTTAGAGGGCGCGGGGTTGACGGTCGCGACGGAGGCCACGGACAATCGCTCGGGGGCAGAGGACGGCGCGGGCGCGATGGAGGCCGCGGATGAACGCGTGGACGCGACGTGTGCTGCGGATGAGCGCAGGGCTGGAACCGAGACCGCAGCGATCGACGCGGGAGCTTTGCTCGCGAGTATTGGGGACACGGGAGCGGCGGGCGCGACGGAGGCCGCTTCTGAGTTCGCGGCGTGATTGGCCTTAAATTCTAAAAATTCGGCCGATAATGTCGGGTACCTCAGACGGAGGAATTCCGCGAACAGATCGATCGTGGACTCCATTGTAACTGTCACGTGCCCAGGGGGGGCTACCCCGGGACTTTAAACACACTCGCCTTACGGCGAGGCCCCAAAACTATAATAATCACGATTAATTACGGCACACAACCGTCCGTTCACAAACGGGCCACTAAGTTGCCGAACGAATTCCAGGAATTTAGGGGTCCGCCCGTTCACAAACGGCGGTGCGACGCAATTAGCACAGGTAGTCACTTCCGAGAAAACACTTGGACGCCAGATGTGCCACGAACCGAGGTCGGGCGATCGAACGAACAATGAGCACGTCAGCACGCGGCGAGTGCTTGGATCGGAATGAATATTCCAAAGCTGTTCCTTGGTGGAATGCTGATTGTGACCGCGTAGTTTTACAAGCCAAAGTTGCTTTATTATCGTACAAGCATTATCCAAATATGGAAAACTATATTATTTTTAAAAAGCTGGACGCTTTGAAGAAAAGAACTTTATATGAAATAAAACGTTCAAGCTGGATGAATCTTTGTTCATCATTCAATCGAATGACTTCGAGTAAAATTATTTGGGATCACATTCGTAGATTTAAGCACGCTAAACTCAATAATATTTCTACGTCTTCAAGTTTTTTTCAAAATTCCGCTAATGCATCTTTGTTTTTGGATTCGATAGCTGGTTCTGAGAATGAAATTTCCGAATCTAAGTTACAAGATTTTTTTAACAGCCACGGAAAACCGGAGGCTCAATGGCTGGTAGACCCATTCTCTATGGGCGAATTTGCGACTGCGTTAGAAAATAAAAAGGAAACCTCCCCTGGTCCTGATTTCATCCCTTATAAAGTAATCAAAAATCTTCCCCAGTATGCCAAGGAAATTTTATGTCAAATATTTAATGATCTTTGGCAAAACAACTGTATTCCTCCGATTTGGAAAACTCAACATGTAGTACCGATTTTAAAGCTTTACAAGGATCCCAACTGTATCAATTCTCACAGACCCATTTCTTTAACTTCTTGTTTTTCGAAAATTTTCGAAACTATGTTAAAAAACAGGTTAGAGTGGTTTACTGAAAATAACAACTTAATACCAAGTACTCAATACGGATTTCGTAAAGGTAAAAGTACAATAGATAACTTAAGCTGTTTGATTGGCGATATTAAAAATAACTTCCTTAATAATCAATTTACATTAGCGGTATTTTTGGATATTAAAGGGGCTTTTGATAATATAGATCATTCCTACCTTATTGAAAGTCTACATTCTTTAGGCTTTCCAGGACATGTTCTGTTCTGGCTGTACAATTTCCTGAACAAGCGCTCTATGTTTTTGAAAATTAAATCTAGTTTATTTGGTCCTAAAATTTCTACAAAAGGTACTCCTCAAGGTTGCGTTTTATCACCTCTCATATTTATACTTAGTTTAGTATGTTTCACAAAGAAAATTCCAAATTCTGTTAAACATTTATTCTTTGCTGACGATCTTGTTCTCTATGTAAACTGTAATGATATTAAAAGTGGTGAATCGGTTATGAATAGTTGTTTGCGTAATATTTACGATTTACTTACAAATTCCCTAAAACTTGAGGTCAATATTTCCAAAAGTTCTGCAATTTTATTTTCCCAAAATGGATTGCATTACCCTAAAGTTGTATACAATTATGATATTATTCCTGCTCAATCTTTCGTAAAATATGTTGGTCTTTCTCTAGATTTTGATCTTTCGTGGAAAACTCATATTGATGTTATTTGTAAAAGGGCTGAATTAGGTTTGAATATATTAAAATCGCTAACTGGAATAAAATGGGGAGCTGATCCCAAAGTTTTAAAAACGATTTACATTGCAACAATCCGAAGCCATTTCGATTATGGCTGTATGTTCTTTTCGGACGCAAATTTTTCTATTCTTAAGAAATTAGATATTGTGCAAAATAGAGCATTACGAATAATTACTGGTGCTATGATGTCGTCTCCAATTAATTCCTTGGAAGTTGAGGCTGGTATTGTTCCTCTATTCATACGAAGAAGTTTTATATTAGATAATTATTGCCTTAAGCTTATTAGCCGTGATAATCAAGTAACTTACAGGTATTTGAAGTATGCAAATATTCCAAATTATAATTTAATTCCGCTTCCTAATTCTTCATCCATATCCAGTGCCTTAACGTACTTGAATTTTGAATTTCAGGATGTGGTATTTTGGTCTACTCTATTGCCTTGTTTCGAATATAACTTTCATGACATGTTGAGAGATGTGGCTGTTGATCTAATCAAGTTTAAATCTAAAAATGATTTTCTGGAGTTCCTTGAAGATAGGACTGATTTTGTTAAAGTGTATACAGATGGCTCTAAAACTAAAGATAGAACTAGTTTTGCATTTTTTGATTCGTCCATGAACATAGGATCAGTTTATAAATGTAGTAATTTTTTCTCTGTTTTTTCGGCTGAAGTACTAGGTTTTATATATGCTTTAGAGCACATTCGAGTAAATTACTCTGCAGGGGACAAAATTCTAATTCTATCTGATTCAATGAGCGCCTTGCAAGCTCTTAAAAATAAATGTATTAGTGCATCTGTAAATTATTTAATTTATAAGTTAAGAAGTTGTTTGAGTTCTTTGTATTTCAGAAATATATTTATTGAATTTTGCTGGGTGCCAGGTCACTCTGGTATTGTGGGTAATGAATTTGTTGATAAATTAGCCAAATCTACAAAAGATATAAATATTTCCGATTTTAAAGTTCCGTACTCAGATTTAGTTTATTCAATTAAACAAAATATGATGAAACGTTGGTCTAATTACTTGTCTAAGTCCAGAGAAACGAAAGGTAAATGGTTAGCTGAAATAGTCCCAGTACCTAGTACTAAATCTTGGTTTGATAATTTTAGTTTCTTCCCGGGAAGAGCCTTTATATCGATTATTTGTAGATTACGTATAGGCCACGGCCATTTTCCTGCGCATCTTTTTAGATTAAAGTTAAGTGAATCAGCTGCATGTACTTATTGTAACTCTGGCATGTGTGATCTAGATCATATTTTTTTTAATTGTCCTGAATTCAATCAACAGAGATTATTGTTTAATGCATTATGTAAAGACACAGGCTTAAAATCTATTCCTAATTCCATTCAAGGTATTTTAAAGCTTCCACAACTATTCTCAATAGTGTATAATTTTGTACTTCACACTATAGAACGACTATGAATGTATAATTCATGAATGTATCATAGGTGTCCTGCTTATGTGCAAGTTTAATTATTTTTTATAACGACTCATGTTCTTTTTTTGTTGTTTGTTGAAAGAAAACTTGTAATTTTTTATTTTTTTTATAGTAAGTTCTTGCAATTCATTTTGTCATTAATTTGTTGTTTTCAATGATTTGTAATTGTTTCTTGGTTTGGTTTGTTTCTTTTATTTGTGTTTTTATTGTAAGTTCTAGTTCATGTACTATTTTTTTGTAAAATTAGTTTAAGCTGATGGCCGTGTTGCCAATGCTTTCAATAAATTAAAAAAAAAAAAAAAACCTTTTTACCGCCGAAAATTTAAAACGGACAAAAAAAAAAAAATATATACAGTCAAAATCTGTTATAACGACATCGAAGGGACTGCTCATATTCAGTCGTAAAAACCGATAGTCGTAACAACCGGTGATGTTTAATGTGTATCGTGCAAGTACAAACAAATCGATAGGGAATTATTGGAAAAATATATTTACATAATACGCGATTTTTCTTCAATATTAATTTGGTTTCTTTTTCTTTGCGACATTTTGAAAGTTTCACGAATAACTCCACAAAGTTTTGGTGCGTCTTTTGTATAGATAAGTAACGAATTAACTGAAGAGATATGAAGAAGCGGGCTTTGACTCTACCGCATGCACGTGTTTTGTTTCTAAGAATTAGAAAAGACCCTACACTAAACTAAATCCTATTGTTTTCTTTCCTGATTTTAATAGCCATTGAAGGCAAATGTGGATACCTATTCAAATTGTAAACAATTTGAATAGGTATCCACATTTGTCTTCAATCGTCTATATTTTTCCAATAATTCCCTATCGATTTGTTTGTACTTGCGGGATACACATTAAACATCACCGGTTGTTACGACTATCGGTTTTTACGACTGAATATGAGCAGTCCCTTCGATGTCGTTATAACAGATTTTGACTGTATATATATATATTTATTTATTTATTTATTTATTCATTTATGTACACACAGAAAACAAGATACAGTACAGAGTAATGAGAAAATTATTTACAAAGGCATATAATGTGTTATCTTAGAACTGTTTATGCCGCTAAAACAATAAAAACTCCTATTGTTTCAACTGTGTTAATTACATAAAACACTATTTTACGGCGAAATAAAAAGGGCTTCTATACGGACTCCCTCTAACTCAAGAAGCCACATGCAGGAATATATTTTCATTTTCCTAAGCTTTCGCAAGTACTAAATTATGATCATGAGGCCACTATTATTACACGCTTAAACCCCAATACTGAACAGAATGAAATAATCACAACGACAAACTCTTCTTAAAATTTACAATTGGTGAGATCATTAACCGAATAAATTAATTCCTTGTTGGATAAATTTTGCATCTGGACTACTACGTTAGTGACTTTTTTATTGCCGTTCTAGGCAAACCTGCACACGGCCCACCTGAAGGTGCGTGGTTGTTATCATTCTGTCAGCACTGCTAAGGGCAGAGTCAAGTCGTTGCGTATCGAACCTATTTGATTGGATGATAAAAAATTGTTGTAAATAAAAAGTTGATCCGGAATGTATGCGAATAATATTCCATGCAAATTGGTGGTGTGTCAGTTAGTGGTAACGGAAAATAATGATCAGAATTCGAATTTTTTTTTAAATTCGACGAAACCTGTTTTCACTGCTTTTAACTACGACGTCACTTATAAGTTAGATCATCAATTTAATCTTATTGACCTGTTAAACTGTAAAAAAGTATTTAGCACCCGAACAATAGAAACCTATTGATATTGATTAGGAGTGAATTTGGTTCACAGAATCTAAATGTTCTACATTGAACCGAGAGTAGAGAAAGTGGAAACTGTGGCTTAAGTAATAGTGTCCTGTGCTGTGGCTTATTGTCATAAAAAATAGCGGCTTTTTGGCGGGAACGCGAAGACTGATGTTCTGTGATTTGTTTTATTTTGTCTATTTAGTGTTTCTTCGGGTTTAAATGTGTAATAACGGTGGTTTATTAACTGTTCAATATCTGTGAAAGTGCACAAATGTGGGAAAATGAAACAAAGCGGCTGGACGTAACTTCTTGGGATCCTCCAAAAAGCCTACTGAAGATATCTCAGTAAATGACCACCATTTTACTGAGATTATATGTCATCCCATATCATCTTATTTAATTTATTCCCAGTTGATTAAAGTCACAAATTAATCACCTTGATTTCATTTCATTTTACTCCGTAATATCATTTTTCATAGAAATAAGAATATAAATTAAAATAAGACATGACCTGGTATAAAGGTCTTAGTTACCAGGTCATAAAATCCCTTAAAAAAATAACTTAGAGGTTAGGTTGTCACTTGTCACTGTCAAAAATTTACGATATGTAATGGGTAACTGGAAGAAAATTGAGATAAATTCGATTATTTATAGTAATTTCAAAAATATTCCTGTTTGGTATTTAATAAGCACGTAACGCTCGTGTTTAGAACAATTATCCTCTAATACAATATCAACCCACATCTACAACCACTAAAACTGAGAATGTCATCATTAAAAAAAAGTAAAACAACTCATATTTAATAATGCCGAAATAATTGTAATAGTCTCGTAAAACTGCTATATATTATCATTCATAATTTTCAGTTCTTTTAGAGCCTCGAGCATGTTTAGTCACAGCAAAGAGGTTTCGAGGGAAAATAAATATTCAAAGGCCAAGGCTGCCTCATTTCGAACGGCAGCTACTACTTGATCTATCAAAACCTAAATATGGTCCGCCCAAGTACACATTACCCGACTTTTTACTTTGCGACAGAGGAGAGAAAAAGAATAAAACAGAAATTGACAATCCCTTCGAAAGGATTTTGGCCAGAGAATGTTTGGAATGGTTTAATACATCCAAAATGATTGTGTTCTTACATGTAAACCCAATAACAATGGAGGACAAGACGCCAGTTTACGCTGCCTTAAATAAGAATAAAATGTATTTAAGAACCTATGGAAAAAAAATTGTAAGCCTTGCGACAAAAGGAACACGCTACGAAGTTGTCAATGAACTGTTTACCTCACATCAAAATATTATATTCGGTCAACCTGAAAATGCTGCAAAAATGTTTAAAATTTTGAAAAAAGCTCCACAGTTGGTTGTCATGGGTATGAAAATTAATTCACTTTTAAAAAATTACAAAAAAACTGGTTGTAATATTATTGGTTTATATACACTGTTCCTTCAATTAAATTTTATATTTTCTGTAACTAAATTATATCATTTAAATTTTCTTTCAGCTGGTGTAGTACAAGATCGTCTACTTTCAAAGAATGAACTTTTAGAGTTCAGCCAACTTCCAACCTTAGATTTGGCCAGAAGTAAGCTGTGTCAGGTTTTAGACAGTGCAGGCTCAGGTCTGGTCAGTCAATTGAATCGGAGTCAGCAAATTTTGGTATCCCATTTAGACAAACATGTTGAACAACAAAATTCAAGTATAGAAAAAAATGAAAACCAAGAAAGTTAAACATTTATAAGCCTGTTTTAAAGCAAACTACCTTACATTTAAGGGGGTAATATTTCAATTACTCCATTTAAAAAAATATAGGATTTTACCATAGAATTATTTGATAGTTTGTTTTCATTTATTTAATTACAGTTCTCCAAATGGCTAAGCACAAAACATAATTAAAAATACTGTAGTAATCATTTTCAAATACAGTAAAATTACATATCGACGCTTGAAAGGCAAGCGTGTCTAAGCGACAATAACTGCTTTGTACATAAATGATAGGCAATAGCCATATTCGATGAGCAAAAAATATATATTTCTAGGTCTATTAAAATCATTTCAACCCTACAGCTAGATTCGTTAAAATAGAATTTTTTTCAGGTATTTCAACTTTAAATTAGTCTACTGCAAAGTTCACACATTGTCGCTTAGTCATGTTTGCTTTTCAAGCGTCGAATATTATTTATATCACTGCAAATATTATCAGAAATAGGTAAAAATTTAGCAAAAGCCTAAAAATTTTGTCAACAATTTACTTATTTCTTCTGGCTTCCAATGGAGTACTGTACCCATCTTTGGGTTGGGGGATACTGGTTATCAGCAACTTCCATTTGACTCTATGTAGAAGAGAGTCATTCGAATCATCCACAATCCCATTTTCATAGACTATTTGGAACTTTTGAGTCTATGGAGGGACATTGGTTCTCACTCATTCCCGATCCTGCGGACAGAATGGAAAGCAGTCGACGTCGCCCAAAACACGTCATCTTGGATCCTCCCGATCCATTAACGGTGCTTTTAGGTACTTCAAGTACCGGTCACCGTTCTCGTCGAACCCGTCGCTTGCGACGAAGGGCTCGACGAGTAAATTAACTCTCAGACACAGCCCACTGAGTTTCTCACCGGATCTTCTCAGTGGGTCGCGTTTCCGATCCGGTGGTAGATTCTGCGAAGCACGGCTCTTGCTAGGGTTCGTGTTAGCAACGTCATCAGGTTTGATGCCCGTGAGCTCACCTACAAACGTTTGGGTTATGCTGAAATAACCTCTCAAGGCTCTCAGCTTAGGTAGGAAAAAAAAACCAAAAAAAAAAAAGGTTCTCACTGTGTCTTTTACTGTATGTTTTATGGGAAGTGTTCTGAAAAATCATTTGAGATGATCCCATCATCTCGTTTTTGTCATTGCATAGATAAGTTCGCATATATACAAGTTCCGAACAACAACGTTCAGACCGTCGGTCTACCGAGCAAATATCACCCGCTCGGTGGAAGATCTTCCCTTTGTCGTATACTCCTAAAGTAATCATAATACATTTATTTATTCGAGTGAACAGGATAAGATATGGTATTATGATACTGTGAATTTCAGAATTCACGTGGGCTATGAATATGTCCATCACTCCCATCAAATTGAAATGCACTATCATTTGATATTGCACAAAGCAAACATAATATTAAAAGCATTATCTGAGATGGGAAGAGATAATGAATTTTGTATGAGCAACTTTGTTATAAGTTACTGATAATAATCCTATAATGTAGGAAAAAAATCCCTAGCTGATTTTACTCTCAGTGATCATGTATTACTATAAAAAAATTCATAGTAGTTTTTTTTATTATACTAATAATATACTGTACTCTCAAGTTAATAACCCTGGTCAAGGTTCTCGCCGAACCCATCGCTTGCGACGAAGGGCTCTGTGAGTAAATTAACCCACAGACAGCCCACTGAGTTTCTCGCCGGATCTTCTCAGTGGGTCGCGTTTCCGATCCGGTGGTAGATTCTGCGAAGCAAGACTCTTGCTAGGGTTCGTGTTAGCAACGTCGTCAGAATTGAGCCTCGTGAGCTCACCTACTAGTTAAGGTTATGCTGATATGGTCTCTCTAGATCATCAGCTTAGGTTGGAAAAAAAAACGTGTTTAACATACCCAATTCTTGCCGTAAATAAACATGCGCAATACGAGCACGACAGTAACTCATGTAATGATAGTTTGTATAGCAGCAAGCAAAAGAAGTAGGTATATCTATAGGGTCGCTATTACGAGATAAAGGTCGAGTCTATTCGTTCACACCTTCGTAAATGTTATTTTCATTTATGGCGCTAGGATAAGAGTATAATATTATTTTAACGAAAGTTTGACAATATGTAACGGGCGGATGACAAACGAAAGGGTAGGAAATGAGGTAGTAGGTAGAAATGAGGAGGATCCCTAAAATCGAAGTATAGAGTGACTCAAACGTGAATGAAGGTGAAACGGAGCGAGATATTAGGACTATTTGACCGTTATTCTTTCGATCTAACTTTAAAACATTAATTGATACAAAACTCGCAAGAAAGTTCAGATTAATTTTGTTTAAGGAATTTCCGTAATATATTAAAATAAAAAGAAATTTATTTAATTTTTTTAACAACGGATGCACACAAGAGTGAAAGGCGATTAGTTATTTACGCTATCAGTGTATTTATATTGCTATATTTATCGGACTTTTGAACGATTTAGTCCAAGTTCGAACTTTGAAGACCACAAAAAGAGCCAAACCAAAATTATCGCACCCTTAAAAAAAAAACAGTCCTTCAGTTAGAATCGAGAAAAATTCAGGCACGCGAGATTTCGGTTTTTACTAAGGCTGTAAGCGGAAAAAAGTAACAATGAAAAAAACTATTTTTGAATATAGTTCCGATAAACGAAACGATAAACTATACCGTAAACAGTGAAGAAGCCAGCAGGCATAAAGACAATACCGTCTTTACCATAAGGGCACACGGGGCCCGTGCCCAGGGCCCCCATTCTCAGGGGGCCCCGAAAGACCGACAATTTCTCTCACACGTTTATTCTCAAAACATTTTTGTCGGGCACATTACACTTTTTTCACAAATCAGTAATCAGAAGGTATTTACAAGGCATATACTATGCCTATAATAGAAGATTTTGCTCAACAGAAATCCCGAAAGAAACCGTTATCGAAATCGTAACCAAAAAACCAGCAGCATTCTAATATCATTAATGACATATTATATTCTATTTGATTACCTATAATAAATGGTCATACTCAGTAAAAAAATGTTATTATAATTCGCTTTTTTTACTTTCCAAAAGAGCCTCAAATTCATGTGTGCTCTAGGGCCCCATCCTAGTTTAAGACGTCCCTGCATAAAGAGCCAGTTTGGTTATAACCCTTGCATCATTCATGGTTGGCGAAAGTTTCAGATTCTGGCCCGATTGAGGTTTTTGTGAAATAACAAAAATCTCACCAAACTTTTTCACAAAAAACCTCAATGTGTGTTTTTGTGAACGAACGTCTATGAAAATACCTACAATCAATATAAAATATGTAGAAACTATTTCTCGAACAATGATCGAAGACAGCACTGCCTATTCCAAAAGTTTCAGAACTAGCTGGATGGAGCGATCCAGGAATCAACTAAATCAGGTACAATTTGTGGATTCTCCGGCTTTGCGAATCAGGCCTATGGAATTACACAGCTTGTAATATATTTATGACCGAAAACTTAAAATCGACTTCAGCAGAATGTGCAGTTTTTAACTTCCTCAACGTTGTACCTATCAATCTACATTCAACTACGGTTGTTTTCTTATACAGCATTCATACAAACATGAAAAGTCTGAAAGTATTTGTGATAGAACTTAAGACAAGAAAGATATTTTATAATGAAAATTAAGAAAAATTCATAAAATAAATAAAAAATGAACCGGGAAACATCTGTATTGCTTATTCTGTTTCCATCCATATGGAAACGTGTTCTAATGCTTACTATATATTAATAATATTTGTATAAGAAAAGAGATTAACGTACTATCAAAAGTCACATTACTTTTCCAACAACTATAAAAAAAAGTACTGCAGAGTCAAAATAGCCACTGAAAATATACGCTAATTGAGGAAATAAATTAAGTGCGTGCGTTTCGTCGTATGGGAGGATCGTAAGTAATAAAATTATATTTATGTGTAATAAAAAAACTTAATTTATTAAAATCTTTGGCAAAGGAACTAATTAAAACTAATTACAAAGAGATCAAAAAATATTAAAATCTACAACTTTTACATACCATAACATACTTTTTATTTGAAAAAGAGTTTCAAAATTTAATACTTATATAAACGTTAATAATACTTGAGCAAGATTCCAGTGTAAATGGTATGTGCTTTGGGTACAAAGGTTCCTAAATGGATATTAAATGTTGACTTTAGTTTGATTAAAATACAATAAGTTACAAAAGTAACAAGTTTTGACTAAGAATCTATACCAGGTTTAGTGGTTTTTCAACACTGTATCAACATAACAATCTTCGTACATAGTCATTTTAATTCGATCGCTTTATGGTGCTGTTATGCGCGAAGAAGCCGTTGCGAGGACCGTGAGGGCAACTGCTGCCTCGACCTCGTCTCGATCGTGTCGTATCATATTATTTAGTGCCACCCGCTGAGCCTTAGCTTCTGGTCGACGTCGTTTCTCGTCTGCCCACCACGAATAATTGATTTCGCTCGGTTGGAATCTAGCTGCACTTTCTAACCACTTACTTAAAAGAACGGGGCTCGTCACTGCCTTAGGATTCTTCTGAGGACTGTCGTGATCGAAGCTGTATGAATTATTGTTCAAGTTATCGCAGCGGTCTTTAAGTGCTGCTTCTGTTTCTTTTTCATAAAGTCCGGAACTAGGGCTGTCGGTTAAAATGACTTCGTTTTCTAAGCTGTTTTGGTCTGGACTGCACAGTTCGGGTTCGCTCCAGATGCTGTCGTCAGAACAAATACTAAACTGCTCAACGTTTCCTTGAGCGCGATCGTTGTAAGTACGAATAAGATGGCCCCAAGTCAAATGGTGACGATCGCCATTCGCATTCTTCAGTTTCCTTCGCCAGTTAGCAAACCAATTACAAATCTAAAAAAAAAGAGCCGTAAAAGAGTAAATCATTGTGTAAGTTAACATTATTCCGGGATATTGGGCACCCAAACACCCAGAAAATATAATAATCTATCAAGCTGATGGCAATAGGACGAAGTAGTCCTGCGTTCTAGTTGGAAAGGAACTTGTTTTGATAAAAATACTAGTGACATTGAAATATTTTTTATTTATTTTATTTATTGCCGTTGTAGGCAGACAAGCATACGGCCCACCTGATGGTGAATGGTTACCATCGCCCATGGACTTCAGCAATTCCAGGGGCAGACCCAAGCCGCTGCTTACCGCAAATTACATCAGGATATATAGAAATAATTTGTCCAAAATCAAGAGAGCAATTCAACAGTAACTCATAAGCACCATAGCTTACTCATTAAAAAATTATAGCAAATATGCGGAATGTAATCAAAATTCGAAAATAAACTTTTTCTCGCGAACTACATCAGCTAAATGGAATCTAGACTGTAAATCATAGCAGTGAATTTAATTTCAACAAAAATCTAATGAGACCAGTCAGGGTACGTATTTGTATTTTTTAAATAAAAATAAGTAGGAACATCAAAAAAATTCGATTATCCAACAATAGTGTTTTTCCGTTCCGTTAGGGTATCAACCCTAACGTGGGAGTCAATTTCTCAGAACAAACTACTAGGACTACTACTACTACTACGGCTTGGCAGTTCTCGCAAATTTAATTTAAGTACATCTGTTCACCACGAAGACGAGGAATTTAAATGCCGAAGGATCGACAAATATAGTGCCTCTTTATGTACAAAGAGCAATTTCTGGCAACTATCTAGATAGGTTGTTCGTAGAAACAAACACGACACCTGATACTCCAAAATCAAGTAAAAATATCAAACCGTACAAAAAATAATACAAACTCACTTGGATATATGTAAGTCCTGTTTCGCGTGATAAATATTTTTTTTCCTCTCTGTTGGGATACGGATTATCTCTTCGGCGTACCAGCCAGTCCTTCAAATACCTTTTTATTTCAGGAGTGAAAAGTCTCTTTTGTGGTCGATGCCCGGCCACGAAACTATGTCTGAAACATTTAAAACTATTTAGAATAAAAATGTGTTAACGTCATGAAATCAAAGTGCCTCAATAAATAGTTTCCTGTTTTCAGTGCAAAATAATTATTGATGACGCACAAAGACAATCGTTTACCCTTTCTTTCAGATTAATATGAGTCACATTACAACACTAACCTCGCATATCTTCTGTTCCTTACGGGTCTTGCAGGTTTCTCGTTGTTCTCTTTATTGGTGAGCCGATCCATTGCGTCAACCTTTGTATCACAAGATCGTTGGATGAGAGTCATCGGCTCGAACGACTTTAGATTAGAAAACAGTGAAGCTTGAAGTTATTTATTAAGTTGCCAAGTATCTACTGCACGTGTAGGGGCACCACGGATTGCGACACGACTCGTGTCTCGCACCACTACCGACGCGGGGGATGCTCCGTGATCTATTAAAAAATAAGGACATGATGACATAAATAGATCGTCTTTCGAAATAATACAGCACACTGTCTAATTACTGCGAACGGATTAGATAGGTAACAATACGCTCTGTACGTACGTTGATGTAACCGAAACATGACGGTCACATTCTTTGGTTCGCTTTTAGATGTTATTAGTCTTCGATCTGAACTAAATGCATGTAAATACACAGTATGTCGGCGAAATTGTTACATGTGTTTTAAGCTTTAAATTGGCGCTTTATTGTGGTGTTTTATATTCAGTAATCGTGATTGTGAACAAAAAACATGTTACTATTACGTGTCGTGTGTGTGTGGGTCATTGTGCTTGTTTTTGAGTGCTAGTCTTTTCCGTTAGAAATTACATCAACTACTGTAGTTTACGAACGGTACCGGTCTTCGACAATTTTATGTTTTTACTTTTATTTTTGTTAATTAAATTTTATTGATGCGAAAATTAATGTACATACCTGCGTGCGGGAAAGCTCGAAGAGTGTGAAAATGGCGGATAAGTGCGACGGTAGCGCCGCGGCGTGGGCGCATTCATGCCGCAAAACTGTGTTATTTTCAGGATGTCTCCCGCGATGTCTTCAAACATCATTACAATAGATAACATTTAAAATCAGGTAGGTACGTTTATTTTTATGTTTAGACGGAACAATAAGCAATAACTTTTAATTTACAGCACTGGTTCATTTCATAAAACGTTTGGTCCATTAAAAATGAGATCTATACTAATATATAAATCTACAGGTGTTTTTACGAATGTTCCGTTATAACTATTGAACCATGCATCTGATTGACTTGAAACTTGGTATCCATGTAGAAAATACATGTACGTACTTAATGGATAGGCTAATATTTAGAGTGTTGGACTCCCTAATAATAATGACAATAAATAATAATGCTAATTTCAAATGCCCAGCGAAGCGGGCGAATACAGCTAGTAACTTATAAATTTACGCAAGAAAATGTTTGCTGTAGGTATGAACTGAAAAAATAAATAAATGTTTTCTTCCACGTTCTAGTTAAAGTAGAGTCATGATTTAATAAATAAGATACCCAGCCTAAGCGTACCGGGTGAGGCGAATCTTAACGATTATATTTTTTTCGGAGCCTGGGAAGTCAGGTAAGTATCAATTTTTCTGTGCAAATATGTATGTAACACGTAGATATGCATGGGAAAAAAGGTATTCGCGAAAGGTTGTCTGGTGTAACACTGTAACACATAAAAAAAATCAAATTCGCAGTTTGTAAATAGAGTTGGTTTTTTAATGTGAGCCCGTGCTATTATAAATGAACTCCGGTAAAATGTTCAAGCTAAGAGGACCGTGTATTCGTCAGCTAATCAAATGGCTACTTCGATAAGGCTCTGCGTCATCATAATCGCCTTATCGTTGCGGCCGCTGACTACTCCCGGAATCCTGATCACGCAGGAGCAAGTCACCGTCGTCGCCCTAGACACGTCCTTACGGATCCATCAGATCGAATAACTCTTGCATTAGATACCTTCAGCTCTAACACTAGGAGCAGGCTGAGGAACCCCGGTAACCGTACTCGTCGAACTCGACAAAGAGGTCGCAACCTAACCCATGCATCAGCCCGCTGAGTTTCTCGCCGGATCTTCTCAGTGGGTCGCGATTCCGATCCGGTAGTAGATTCATTCGCGAAGCAATTGCTCTTGAGTTGTTAGGTCTCTTTCGGAGGCGCTCGGGCAGTTGTTAGCAAATCCTGGCTGAGCCTTTGCTCGCCCACCTGTCCTGGTGAAGCTGGAAAGGCCTCCGGGCCTCCAGTAATCTTTCAATCAAAAAAATTAAAAAAAGATATAAAAATAAATGAAAGTGTTAAAGAAGTATTTACCGTGGCCTAAAGGATACAAGGGCCGGTGTGAGTACTCTTATCAAGCGATGCGAATGTTCTCGAGGGGCGACCCCCACTGAAAAACGCAGCATGGGTAGGCCTATGGGTAGGACTATAGATCTACTAAATATGGCCCATGGGTAGGACTATGGATCTACTAAGGGTTGCGGCCTTGAGCGAAGCATATCTTCGCCTGTGATGATGATGAATAAGAGTGAAGTCAAAACAGTAAATTATATTTAAAAGAAAAACACAAAAAGCTTTCACAATGAAAAAGTAACAAACATATTACAATAAAATTGAAACCCGCCCAATATAATTAAGCATAATTAATAGTGGCATTGCGTATTCGGAAACTCTTTCATTGAATCCGGTCACTGTCCTCGCCGAACCCGTCGCTTGCGACAAAGGCCTCGGAAGAGTAAATTAACCCATAGACACAGCCCACTGAGTTTCTCGCCGGATGTTCTCAGTGGGTCGCGTTTCCGATCCGGTGGTAGATTCTGCGAAGCACTGCTTACTAGGGCAATTGTTAGCAACACACCAGTTTGAGCCTCTTGAGCTCACCTGCACGTCAAAGAGAAGCTGAAATAGCCTCTCAACACGTGTGAGTGTCGGTATTTATGTTGTGATGCTTATGGAGTGGCTGTGGAGCACTGGCTTCCACTGGACCTGGCGATAACTCATCTACTGCAATAAAAAAAAACAAAATCTATGTAACCACAAATAAATATGACCGTCGATATTAAGAGAAGGAATTCGGCTACGTCAACTAGGTACTATTACTTCGCATCTATATAATAATAATAATAATAATAACCCTTTTATTCCATACAAATAGTAGGTTGCATACATATTTTAAATATAAAGAAGAAAAGAGAAGAAGAAAAAAAGTACTGATGTTATTACACGTGTTTCACTTAATTTGCTTCCCTTCTCTCTCCCTTCCGTTTCCTTACAAAAGTATAAATCTAGACAACGTTTTAAAAAATATATAGTAGTTTGTTTGCATGGACCCCTCCTCAAGTGAAGGTGAAGGCCTCCTCTAAAGAATAACAGCTGTTTCATTATTAAGTTCTGACGTTGTAAGTTACTATGTAAAGCTGATCTTTCTTCTCTTTAGTTGAGTGAGATATTTCTTGGGTTTGTGTTCCATTTTCTTATTATTGAAGAAGTTTGAGATATCTTCCTTAGAGGGTTTTGGTCTTGATCTTCCACGGTGACCAGCCGGATTGGAAGATGGTTTTTGTTGCTTCGTTGAAATTAATTGAATGTTGCATCGTTGAGGGAGGGAGCAGTTGGTTGCTATGAATGTAAGTTATTGGTTGTATTGTCGTTGGTTTGGTTATGTGGTGTGTTGACGTTATTGCTTACTAAAATAGCTTAGAATACTAGGTTTTAGAACTCCTTCTGAGTCACTGTTTGATCTAGGTATAGATGAGTTTGCTTGTTTTATTTTGCTTTTCTTAGTGGGTCTTGTTGTACTTTTACGCACTAGTGCTTGAGAATTGGGATCTGACTCTAGTGAAGTCATCAGTTGTTTGATTTTAATATAACAAGTTTATCGTATTTTATCGTGACTTTATTTCCTATCTCGCGCTCTTTATTTGCTTCTTCCTGTAGTTCTTTCCTTTTTTCTAATATGTATTTAGGGTAATCTTCGTTCAAGTAGTATTGGGTATCTATTAATAATCGTCTTTGCTTGAGAATGCTGACCTTTGAACCAAGGGTAGAAAAGGTTAAAATTATTGGTCGCGGTTTATCACTTTTTTTTCCCCACTCTCCTTATTTCTTGAATATCTCTACAATCCAATTTTAAGGACAATTTTTCACTTATGAATTCGCATCTATCTACTTCGCATCTACCAACCGATAAATATCACATATTCGTGCATTCTACTGTATAAGGTAGTCCATCGAGTTCTCGGAACACCCGATATTCAGTTATACACCTCTTGAATAACACTGTCCACATTAGCACGTGTGTCACTGTAATTACAAATGCAATGGAAATTTCGGTTACATGTATCAACTGGGATGCCGACATGTTATATTATTATGTACGTGTGGTTTACGGGTTCAAGTTAAGTCCGCCTTTATACTGTCAAGTATATAAAGTTAAAAATAAATAAATAAATAAATAAAAGCGAGCACCTTATCCTAGTGTGTATTATAGTCTATATCAGTGATTCTTAACCTTTTTTTTGTTGCGGCACATATTTAACGATTTCAAAATTTGGCGGCACACAAAAAAAAAGATAAAAATTATTTACTTACTACAACACACTGCATAAATAGTTTATCAAAAAATTTTAATATTCGAAAGAAACTAAAATATACTTTTTTTTTTTTTGTGGATTTAAATATATATTCATTTTTAAAATATTTTTCTTTTAAAATGATATAATTTAATAATATTAACATTATTATATATTCGCAAAATTTGGCGGCACACTTTTGAAATTTGGCGGCACACAAAAGTGCCGCGGAACAGTGGTTGAGAATCACTGGTCTATATTGAAATTCACCGAAACATTTTCATACACTGTGCGAAACTAAAACAAGCCTAACTAGTGATTGATGACCAGTGATAAGCTAAATTCTGATAAGATAAATGACGGTTAGCCTATCTTTCATTTACTCCTATAGTAGGTCAAAAACAAATGAGAATTCACGAACCGTGAAATTCGTGAAGTTGTTATTTTCCAATTAGTTATAGAATGAAAAAACATTGATAGTTCTTGTTAACAAAACAAAAGAGAATTTAACACATAAAATTTCTTGTTCTTATATTATTTCGAAGAACATGATGCAACATTTTTTCTGTGTGTCATCAGAATTATTAGCTAAAATCAGACAGAGCAGAACAATTTTGAATTGTTGTAGTTAAGTGTAGTTATCGGTGTACCGAGGTGATCAATAAATGATTATTAAAGTAAACACGCATCAGGTAGTCGTCCGAAATTCATTAACTTGTGGAACTTTGTTTTGGCGTCGTCTTGCCATCCCTTTCTGTTGCTCTCGTAGTTGCGTTGGGTGTCTCTATCGGTGAGTCGCGGGCTCCCCCATGCCGAGCGTTCTATAAGTTTGCCGAGAGACATGCGCGGCGACGTCTGCTCCGATTGCTCGACCGCCGCGCGGCACTAGTTCGCTTGTCTGACGTCAGCAGCAATCCACCTATTCCAGTTTCGCAGGTTGATTATAACATGGTAACACAAAGTGATTCAGTCGAGTGAGATATCTTGTGGCGGTCTGTTCGGCGGACACAGTTGTGATAACGCGCGGCTCTATCCACGTGCGTGCGTTTACCGGCGTGCGCGATTGATTTTTTGCGGAATGGGTGAGGAATCTCAGGCCGGCGATGGAAAAGTCGTATTAAAACGTAAAATAACCTTATTTAATGGGGTGGGAATCATTATAGGAACGATTATTGGATCCGGAATATTCATATCCCCTGCTGGAGTTTACTTGTACACAGGGTAAGCAGAATTATTAAAAATTCCCGCTTTTTCGAACACAATAAAAAAATAGTGAACTGTGTGTATTTACTAGTTGCCGTGATTTATGAAATAAATTCACAATTTAGTAATTTTTTGTTTGTTTAAAACTTGTTTTTTGATCTCGAACGATTGATTAAATTAATTTTATAAAAATGCAAATTTTGCACGTGTAATTGAATTTTTCAAAACGGTTAAATGAATTTTTATTACCTATATTTAGACTTTAACTAAATTTGTAACTAAAATTAGGTTTATTTCTGGAAAGTTTTTATCAATCTTCTACTTTCAGGTATACATTATTTATGATCACATAATCAAATTAGGCAAAAATAAATGATATAGTGTGATAATCAGAAAGATCTAGGACTGGCGTAACAATGTTACTGAAATGTTATTCGTTATCCCAGAGTGCTTAGATTTGGTTTGAATAAATCATTGGCTGTGTGATGTGCGTGGATCTGTTATGTTATCCGAATCAGGCACATAAATTAGTGACAGACTCTGGTCAGTCGCTGTAGTGTATGATGGATAAATCTTGAGTTGTTAAGTCTCCTCTGGAGGCGCTCGGGTGGCTGTAAGCAAATACCACCCCTCCTGGCTGAGCCCTTGCTAACTCATCTGCCCTGGTGAAACTGGAAAGGCCTCCGGGCTACCAGTAATCTCTTAGTCATAAAAACAATGATGAATAAAAATTTTGACAGAAATAGAATTTGCTCAAAGATGAGCAGGTCTGTCGAATTTTAGAATAATCAATTAAAATATACACGTGAAACTTTATAATTTTCGGTTATATGTATTTAAAAAGTTTATGTGAATCTTTAAATTGACCACAATTATTTGAGAATTTTTCTAAACTTTCGCGGCTACCTACGTAAAAAACACTATTAATTAAAGGATTCCTAGCACTATTTTACTTTTAATGAGTTCTCGATATTTCGGCTGTGAGCTTGTTGATCACGGGAGATAAATAGTGCTCATTATGAAATGGTCTAATGCAGTGATTAACGTAGTGGTCTACGTTTGTTAATGAGGATTAGTCATTAAAACGTTGGTTGTAACTAGCAGTAGAATTAAAATCGAAATACAATATATAACCATTGATTGTGTGCTGAAGAAATATCTTGAAGATTAGAACGAAAGTAAAAAAAAAGAGTTTAGAAAACACATTTTACTTCTTTTCGATGTATTGATATTTGTTGTTCTTGAAAGCGTGGTAATTTGCCTTAAAAATATTACGAAGAGATGGATTTGGTAAACTTTACTGATGATACAAAAGCATGTCACATATATATGTTCATGTTGGTTCATGCTCATATTATGCTGGGCCTACTTTTCCTAAGTTATTTATTTTTACTCGCGTAACAGAAAATACAAGCTCACGACCTACCTACTTGGTATTAATTGGTTACCGGAGTCTATGGAAATCATACTATGAATATTGTTATCAACCTTGAAGCAAGAATTCGGTACAGAGCCCCGCGGCAGTCTGAGTAGGCGGCAGAAATAGAAATGTTCATTTGTTAATACCACCGAAAGCTACAACAACGGTAATATAATGCTGCCTTGTGTTTAATTTAATCTTTGAGAAACGTTATCGTTGCAAATTGACGTTAACACGGAAGTAATAAATACTATTTAGTTTTTTATACATTTTATTTTCCTTATATTATTTCAATGTCAGTGACGGATAATTATAGACACGCCTACAACCAATTTATGAATTTCTTTTAAAAGATAAGATTGCTGTACAATACACGTTATTTATGTATGTTTTGACGCCTGTGCTATCTGTAGAGTTATATTGGCATTTAAAATGTGTTTTAGTTGATGAATCAGTATTGTTTGTATATTTTTTATCTAATTTTATTAAGTGTACTAGTTTAAGGAAAATGAAAAGATAATTAAGGGTTTTAGATTGTTACTTTTTAAATTTTGCTCTCGACGCTTCGGATGCTGTGATTTAGCGGTCTCAGATACTCTAAGACGCATAGTCATCTAAAAAGGCGAGTCGTAAAAGTTTCCTTACGAAACTAAAACCTTTACTTTTATTTATCAAAATGAAATTGCAAAGTACACTTGCGAGACTCAGTGTTAAGCTGTTTAGTGGCAAGGCGATAAGGGGGCATACTGTCATAGAGCATTGAAGGTTTGCAATCATGGATTCGGTTTGATATCTGTAATGGGTCTATAAATAAATGTTATAACTCTAAGGATCAAGTCCTAGCGGCAAAGATCTCTAAATATCAATAACCTTCTAATAGCTACTAGTCTACTAATAGTTTCTAATGGTATTTATTAATTACTATCGCGATTATACTACATAATAATATTTATAGTATAGTAATTAGTAACTATCAGTTAGTCATATTATATTATTTTAAACGTATTAGAATGGTACACGAAAACCGGATTCAATTTTCATAATGTTGTGCAGGTCATAGCTAGAGAGTTGTTTACATGTTTTTGTATCTTTTTTTTAGCTCCGTGTCATCGCAATGACAGTGCGTCACTGTCGAGAATGTTTTTATGTACAAAACGTTTTTGTTACAGTGCAATTTGCAATAATAATTCTATCAATAAAAGTTATTCTTATCTCTTTGAATAAAAATAAGGGTGGTATTAATTTAACTGTCGCCAAAGCCCCTCAATGTCTTCGATAAATATTTAATTATTGCGTAAATCGTTGCGTTATTACGGTTTGTTATTTTATGAATTGTTTTAGGTCTTCTAGAATTATCTTCCTCTGACATTCTACTGCCTTCAAGGTCAACCAATCTTGATTGAACAGCTTCCGAAAGCGTTGGTTCAGCATGTCTATGATACAGTGCTAGTTTTCCTTCTTTTATTGGACTCCGGGCGACAGCCTGCATAAAATAAAAGTATGTAGTTAGTGTCACGGATATTTCTGCTAGTGTTACAGGTCTTCTTCTTCTTCTTCTTAGTCGAATACTTCATTGCTGAAGGTCGTGTCCTTGAAAGCCCTTCGTGGCTCTTTGTACCCTCAGTTTCCATTTGCTTCGGTTTTCGGCTTCTCTCAGGGCGTTCGCAACAGAGAGTCCAGTGAGCGCAGCTATCTGATCCGACCAACGGTATGGTGGCCGGTGGTGGTGGTGGTGGTGTTACAGGTATTATGGTATATATAGATGATAGATACCTAAGTGACTATACAAAAAATTGATTTACTCTAGATGTAAGACGAGCTTACGTGGTATTAGGTGTATGATAAAGATCTTTCGCTTCAAACTTCATTAAGAGGAATTACTATAAATTACATTGTTGTTGACGTCCACACAGTTATGAACCATAAATAAAATTATCGTGGTATTATAAAAATTATGATCATGTAAATCGTTGTTCATTCTATGGAGTTTAATTTTATAGAAATTAGAATAACAATAACGTGGTTAACGTTAACAATCTTCTTGCCGACGTCGAATAGTCAATCGATTGCACGTACGAAGCTGTAATGTATTCCAGTTTCAAGCGTGGCATAGCCATTATACAATAAAATTGAGTATTCGACCTCATTTCTATGGGTGGCGATGTTTGCTTTGATTTATCTATATTGGGTAAACGCTTAATCAGATGGTCAGTGAGATCGTCCTGTTTTGCTAAAATCGGTCGATAAGTGGGTTAATGGGTGGCAAAGTCTAGGCTGGTGTTAAGTGGTTACCGGAGTCCATAGACATCCACAGCATAACTGCCACCACCTACCTTGACACATGAATGAGTAAGTCTCAGTTTTATAGTACAACGGCTGCCCCATCTTTCAAATACAAATGCATTACCTATTGCTTCGCGATTACATAAATGGAATATTAATTTAGAGAAATTGTTAAATGCCCTATCAATCACCGAGACATAATCAAAGCTGTTTTATTTTCCTTTCTATAAAATAACTTTATCAGGCCAACAATGAGTTTTGTTCCCAGGAAATATTATAATATAACTATGATTTCTGGTTCATATAACCATAGATTATGTCAGATGACCAAGAGCCTTTCTACTTGCTGTCTGAATGACATTGCTTTCATTTTATTCAATGCTTCATGCTTCTATCAACACCGGTCAACGAAGTGATGCCGTGTGAATGAGGCTTAATAATAGTGATTGACATTATTGAGTTAATTTTCGAACCGCTTCAATACTAGAGAACCGTGACACTGTAACCTGTATAAATGCGTATAAATGGTGAGAAGGCGGCCAATCCACTCGAGTCAATTACATGCGCATAATAATGTGCAATGAACTGTAATACATAGGCAGTCTTTAGATGTATCCGTTTCAAGGAATATTAGTGGTAGGCCGCTAATAAATCGAATGCTCGTT
The DNA here is from genome assembly GCF_030269925.1 of Bombyx mori. Taxonomy (NCBI): domain Eukaryota; kingdom Metazoa; phylum Arthropoda; class Insecta; order Lepidoptera; family Bombycidae; genus Bombyx; species Bombyx mori. The sequence continues at coordinate 12,240,920 of NC_085110.1, forward strand.
TTTAACGGCGTAGTTGGTACGGAAAAATGATGACTTCCGAAGTTACATTATCTAACGGCTAACTATTCTGAAAATTGAGACTTTGTGTCAGAAAAAGGCTTAAGTTTTTCCCTTCCAATTTGCTGGTAGCCTAAAGAGTTATTCCAGCTTCGCACAGACGGGTCACCGTCCTCGTCGAACCCGTCGCTTGCGACGAAGGGCTCGACGAGTGAATTAACTCATAGATACAGCCCACTGAGTTTCACGCTGGATCTTCTCAGTGGGTAGCGTTTCCGATCCGGTAGTAGATTTTGCGAAGCACTGCTCTTGCTAGGGCCAGTGCTAGCAACACTCTCGGTTTGAGCCCCATCAGCTCACCTACACGTCAAAGAGAAGCTGAAATAGCCTCTCAAGGCTATCAACATAGGTAGCAAAAAAAAAACCGACGTGTAAGTGAGCTCACGGGCTTAACCTGAGAAATTTTGCTAACAGTGTGGATCTTTCACAGCCGGATTTTTTCAGTGGGTCGGAATAGCGACAACCTGAAAAGACCCAGCGAGAAACTTACTAGGCAAATGGTTGAACATTGGTTGATCTACTATAAGTTAACCATAAGTTGATTTTTTTTTAAATCTCCGAAATACATTTTACTATTATTTTCGAGCAAAAAACATTTAAACGAAGCGTTTTACGCGGGCCCACTCGTATTTCGTAGATAAAATAAATAAAATAATGAATTGTTAAATTACAAACTATCAGAAAATACGTGTAGATTCATTTTAAAAATAATAGTACTATAAATAAATTGTTATAATAATATAAAGTAATTGTTATATTGTGTTTTTCCTCAATATAATATTGCTTATTTAGAGCATGTTACATTCATGGAAATTGTTTGCAAAAATCTTACACTCGTGTGCGCGGTGATTTACAATCACATAAACTTCAATTGGAGCATGCCACATACCGTACGAAATGGGCATTCACCTTGTATTGCGCTGGCTGAGAAAATGGATAAATTTGTGTATTTCGGGTTCCGGCTATCGTAACGATAAGAACTTGACTGCCAACTACATTTTCAAGGAACCAAGAATTGATACTTTAAATACATAACTTAAGACGATATACAAATAAAAATGTCTATCACACGAATGTTTGCCTGCATTGGGAATCGAAACCACGACCCTTGTCTCGGACGTAGGAGCGTTAACTACGCTACGCTACCAAACTGTCATAACAGTCAAATTATATTATGACCTTTTGAATTTACACAAACAAATAAACTGAAAATTTCATTTCACTGGACATACACACTTCTGAATTTCATAAAAGTTTGTTAGTACCCACACAACGTAAGTATTATGAAATATGAACTCGCCAGAGTCAATTTCCATGTGCACAATTGGAAGTCTCTCGAGAAATAAAGACATGTAATATATCATGTCTTATCACACGACTACAATGAATGAGCGTTAATTATAATTTATTATATTTTCATTGTTATAGGTCAGTGGCTGCCTCGTTAATAATATGGCTTGCGAGCGGACTTCTGTCCACGCTGGGAGCTTTGTGCTACGCCGAGCTGGGTACATCGATCACAAGATCAGGAGGAGACTATGCGTACATATATACAGCCTTCGGACCGCTGCCGGCGTTTTTGAGGCTCTGGATTGCACTGCTCATTATCAGGCCTACCACCCAGGCGATAGTGGCGCTCACCTTTGGAAATTACGTTGTCAAACCCTTCTTTCCGGAGTGTGATCCACCGGAGAACGCTGTCAGACTCCTTGCTGCAGTATGCTTGTGTGAGTTCCCTTTACTAATAATGAACAGCTGTTTGTTTATACAGGGTATGGTTCTTGTTCAAAACAGAGTCATTTTTATGTAGGTATTTACCAAAATCAGTATTGTCAAGTTATTGAATATTAAGTGCCTATTTCTGCCGTGAAGCAGTAATGCGTTTCGGTTTGAAAAGGGGGGCGGCCGTTGTAACTATACTTGAGACCTTAGAACTTATATCTGAAGGTGGGTGGCGTATTCACGTTGTAGATGTCTATGGGCTCCAGTAACCACTTAACACCAGGTGGGCTGTCAGCTCGTCCAACCATCTATGCAATAAAAAAAAGTGCAGGTGGTACAGCTAGAATCAATTGACGGGGTCAACCATACCCTATGCCGAGCCTTAAGCGTGTTTTAAGCTTACTAAACTTAACCGCACTAAATGAAATTGGGGGAATCAATGTTGTTTTCTCTTTGATTGCATTATGTTTACCATGAGAATATTTTCCTTTAGTCCTGGTATGTATATTACATTAAAAACATATGAGAATGCTTGTAGAATAAATTCTAGCGTAAAACACTGCGCTCATTTAGTTATCTCTATGTTTTTTTCGTTTTCCTCAACGTAAGGGCTTTGTTGAGATTATTGTTCCACAAACGTGTTCGTGCTGGAACTTTCCATTTCACACCTCAATACGCTTTCTATTTTACTTTTACTTTAATTCGGGTTGTGTAATAACTTTTTTTAAATTACATATAATATAAAAAAGACAATTGTTTTTTGAATGACATTTGATTTGAAATTTTAAATATCGATTCTTATTTTTTTTGGAGGGCCTTTTGGCAAGCGATTTCTTAACAGAAAATAATTGTGAGTTAGGTACTTGTAATGTACTGTCAGATATGGTATTATGTAGTCACTTAACTACTGCTACTTGACATTCGGTACTCACCATTGTTCAGTCCAAAGAAAACCTACATAGTTGAAATTTTACGTAGTGCTTCTCATTTATAAACAAAAAGAATAAAGTAGAACATTTGAAATTTACGCGGGAATACTGAGATTTTTTTTATTATTATCTGTAATCTCATGTAATCTGGCTGGCCATTACTATAGATAAGTTTTATGTTTTTTTATTATTCTCTTGGAATAGGTCGTGAAATATATCGACAGGAAAATTAATGAATTGCGCACTTTACTACAGTGTACAGCGTGAGATGATGGACCAATTTATTATAATGCAGCATTGTTTTGATACCATTGCATGGATCATCGCTAAAAGCGTCTACAATTTTTTTTTAGAGAATACTTAACATGACGATGTTATGATGATATTGTAACGAATTGAGAGATAACGCCTACATCTAGGGATGTAGATGTTTGAAACTTGTACGAAACGGATGTGAATTGATTAACTTATAGGTGTGCTAATTATTTTGATAATTTTAAAATCTATGCTAAATGGGTGAATGTACCCATGATCCGCTTGTTGTTAAGAGGTTACCCAAGTCCATACACATCACAGTACGAATACCGCCATTCGTCTTGAGACAGTCTTTGAGACTTAAGGTACCTGCACATGCGGGCTAACAATACGCTCTACCATCGTTATGCAGATTGATAAATTGTTCGCATTTGTTTCACATTTATTTTCTATGAAGAAACTATTGTGTATACGACAACTACATCATGCAAATATGTAATTCATGTGTTTCATCAAAAGAAAAGTAATAGTGTGTTTTGTTATTTTGCGACGAAAATATGAAATGCTATAATCACTTTATTGCACTTAGGTACATCAAAATAACGACAATGTATAGATAAAGTCAATGAGAACAATTAAACTTCTTAACCTAATAGGTGTATGGCTCTAATAAAGAACAAAAAAAAAAACTAAAGTACAATGAGCGGGTTCATCCCTGAAAGAAAAAAGGGAAAGGTTATTGAATCCAGATGATAATAACCTTTCCCTTTTTCCTCAACATTGACATAATATATTTCATTATTTTAGACAAGAATACTTAAAAATTTAAAATGATCTTAAAATTTTATTGTAAACGTTTTAGATAATATGTAATTAGACTACAGAAGTTAGATTCAATTATTCTTATAAACGAGGCCCAAATTTTGACAACCAAGAAAACAATTTTATTGAAAAAAAAGTAACATTCTTTTCGCGCGTCGCTGTTTTTTATGTTAAGGATAGAGAGAGAATACTCACGTCCAGGTGACAGAGACGGTCATCAAAGTTTTTACATTATTATTATATTCTTTTTTGTAGGCGAACATTAATAATTGAAGTACCTTTTTTAACTGACATAAAACAAAAACTAATTAAATAAATCGAAATTTCTCATATATATATGAACAATAGGAATACGTTGTTGGCAGTTAACATGCAGACCACAATGATAAGATTTCATACAAATTGATTGAATTTCAACCGAAAACCATCATTTAGCACGTACAATTTACAGTAGGTCGACAGTAGAGAAAATATTAAAATTCAGCGGACTGTATCCAATGGAACAAAATGTTTCGGAATTTGAAAACATTTTATACGCCTAAAACAACTTTTGTCTAAATAGATGTGTGAATAACTAAATGCCTTTGTAAGATATGTGAATTTCCGCATTCATAACTTATTATAATTAAGTGTAAATGGACCTATTTGGTACAATGACGTCAGCGTTCAAGAGTGCGATACTTATACTATACGAAAACTGACGATCTGCTACCAGCTAAGCCCTTGAGTTCGCCCTTCTTCCTGTTGAACCTGAATAGATCTCCGAATCTCACCATCAACCCTTTGATCCTAAAAAAGGCGCATTCAATCCAAGGCCTCATATATGAAGCTATCATCGTCCATAATATCTGGAACCGCTTCGTTCATTGATAGTGTCCAGATATCTTTTTTGCCATTTAGCATCATGTTTTAGAATAAACTCCCCACCACGGTGCTTCTCGTGTGCTATGACATTCCTTCTTTAAACGAGGCTTGTGGAGAGTACTGACTAGTAGGCAGCGACTTGTCTATGCCCCTGACATTGCCGACATCTATGAGGGACATAACCACTCACTAACAGGTAGGACGTACGATTTGTCTGCCTTTGTAGGCCATAAAAAAGTCGGTGTGCTCTAAAATGCTCTGGTAATTCCACCAAATCTGACGTCATCTTACGGGCCTTTTGCTTGCAATATATATAGAAAAACGATTTATACCCAATTAAAACAAACCATATTCAGGAAAAAACATCAAGGCTAGAATGAACACAAACAGAGTAGAGTACTACTAGTGAAGTAGAGTACCTACTAGTGTGATACATATATACATATGTATGTATTATACTGATTATACATTACAAGTTTTCCTTATTTCAGCTTGGTTAAAACTCATTTAATGATCTTCTGCACGTATAAAATATTATATTCACCAATCACGTAGAGCAGAAACATTATCTTACCAGCAATCAACTATCAAGGATAAACCTAACCTTATCATAAAAACCTCTCCGTGTCATTACCTGATCTACTGTTTTAATTTAACTCAAGTCTCGAAGTGACTGGTTTTATTTCAACGGAATTTGACCCTCGATTAAACTGTGCGGGCGACCGTTGTCTCTACATACTGCAATGATTTAGTGTCATTGGAAGCTCTCGGTTCGTTAACCAAGAATGTCTTCTTGTGGAAAATAACCAAATTAATACGATTTGGATTATTAAAACTAAAATGATTACTAGCATAAAATGTTTAAAATTTGTTTAAAATTTACTTTTAAATTGTTTAAAATTATTCACTATAATTTGACGTTTAGCAAAAAAAATCAAGCAAAAATGAAATGGAAGCGAATAGAGGGAAACTTAGACTGATAAACTTTTCATTATTCTAGTCTAGATAAACGTTTATCACTACATAGTATAAAACAAAGTCGCTTTCTTCTGTCCCTATATCTGTCTGTCCTTATGTATGCTTAAATCTTTAAAACTACGCAACGGATTTTGACGCGGTTTTCTTAAATAGATAGAGTGATTGAAGAGGAAGTTTTATATGTATAATAACATTCATTAAATACTGGAAAAATCAATAATAAATTACAGTTTCTGAAGCGAAGCGAGTGCGGGTCGCTAGTTAAGCCATAAACGGTAAAAAGAAGCCGATATCCGGTAATTCACAGATAGCAGCGTCTCCGGCGGGATAAGAAACGGAAACTTCCACTTAGCCTAATTATCCGGAACAGGGGCGGCCACTCCGCACACTAACTAAACCCACTTCTCAAACTAACACAATTGTAAATTATAGAATATTGTGCATTAGAACACGCTGATTTGCTGCTTTATCAAATTGTCAACGTTTTTCTGTTCGGGCGCTTAATGTGAATGTATATTAAAAATGCATTAGATGGCTTGGCAACAAATTATTATTACTATTGAAAAAAATTCTGTATCAGTGTCTATAAATTTCCATCGTACATCTTGACCTTGACTTTACCGCTTGGCTAGGACAGGTTGATATTTGGATTGTGCGATTGTTATTAGTAAATTTGAACTTATTCCTATTACATATTTCAAAAAACTACCAAAATCAAAGTCGGGTCATAAATTTATTCTTTTTACAAGGAATTTATGTTTCACAAAATCATAAAATATTAGTAGCAAATCAAGTTGAAAGATACGACGCACCACAATAAAACATAAATATCATGAAACCGCAACGAAAACAATTCCATTGTCCACGAAGTGAAATCAATTAGTTCCAATCACTTTGTGGAGTGAAGACCCATAATTTACTCATTAATGGTGCAACCAATTACTGTAATGTACCTAGTTATGTAATGGTGGCCAAACAACTGTTTCCTGTTTATGAATATACCTACAAATACTTGACCTTTTCCCCAATAGGTTTTATTACAGAAATTTTAGGCAGACTATCGTGTTATTTATTTTTAGAAGTGTTGTTTTTCACAAATCTATGTCAATGTCTATCATCGGTATATTCGTATCATAGATATTTGCAATGTGTTCTAAAGTCGTATGACAAACTATGTTAGTAATGTACGATTTCTATGTATAACCTTTATATACACTTTATCATTATACACTTTATAATTATTGAGAAGATTTTGTATACACGTTTTAGCAGGTTATTAAAAAGTTCATCGTTCGTTCGTTTTTGAAATGCAAGTTCGCGTCAGTGCATTTTCCAATTAGCTGTCAATATCAGAACCTCAGATATTACTATATAGGTCTATGTCAAATATTAAGTGATCTATGAACAGAACCTAAGCTCTGCCATTCATCTTGAGACACGAAATCGAACACACGATTGAGATGTATAATATCTCTCTTTGACTTTGAAGCATAGATAATACACTTAATATTTACTTTGTAGCATAACGCGTGCCGGATCGGGGGTAGGGTGGTGGTACCCACCTACGATGCGGTGGTGCGAGCATCTTTCCTCAATAGAAAATATCCTCTAAATATTAAACGCCTCATTATTAATCTAGGAGTAGTCTTAACGCGTTTTCAACAGTCCACTTCAAACGGATGAAAACTGGATTTGAGACCTTAAACTATAATATAATATTCAGGTTATAATTAACAGATGTTTGAATGATAAAAATTAAACAAGTTTATTTTTGTTCAGGTGTACTGACTGCGATAAACTGTATCAGCGTGAGATGGACCATGCGCATCCAAGATGTGTTTACAACGTCAAAGCTACTGGCTCTAGTCGTCATCATTATTTCGGGACTCTACTATATTTGCATAGGTACGTATTGTGATTATGTACGGGGATTTCTTAGAATATATTTTCAGTTGAGTTCATGATTTACTTGGTCACAGGTATCACGATTTCAATGCCGCTGGCTTCCTTCAGACATGAGGTCTGATTCTCAATTGTATTTTGCGGTGACGTCACACGTTTCAAACTGGAATGAATGATGCCAATAGTACCTATTATGAAAAATTTTACAAATTAAATTTAACCGAAATACAAAAAAAAAATTAACCCGATGTACTTTATTTAATTATTGCGGTAGATGAAGTTTTGTTAATTTTTCATCAGGTTTGAGCCCCGTGAGCTCACTTACAAAAGTTAGGGTTACGCTGACATAGCCTCTCAAGGCTCTCAGCTTAGGTAGGAAAAAAAAAAAAAAAAAAAAAATGTTAATTTCTGTGTAATCAAACGAAGACAATGATCGAAATAGTTTCGTAGTTCAATTAATAGTGACCGCAAAACTAAAATTATGTATTTGAAACACCCAAATTTTTATTCGAAGTGCTTACACAGACAGTTCGTGCTAATTAAAATTTTTGTTCATACTTTTTTATTTATTCAACTTAGCATTATTTATACAGTCATAGTTACTTTTAAAATTTATTTAAATAAGTCACATTCAAATTGAATATCTTTTGTTTTTAATTGTAAATGAGTTTTATCATCGAATTGAAATAAAACAGTTTGATATCGTTAAATACATTTCTAGTATAGAGTTGTGATGTCAGAATATCAGAATCACAATTCGAAGGCAAACATCTCTTGGACAAATAAATCATTCTTTGTTTTTTTTATCTCGGAGCTGCGAGTCCAGATGTCCCTATACGTCAATGGAAAGATTTTTTATTAATAGATTTCAATAAACTATTGATTTATCGTATATTAAAATGTGGGTATTACTAAATATAATTATAAGATGCCATTTTCATCATTTCATTGTAGTGAGATCTGAGGAAATTGAAATATCCGTAATTTTTTCATGTATAATAATTTAACTTCTCTAATTAAGTTATAAGGTAATGTTAGGAGATTACTATATCACATCCACGGTCATTAGGTACTATATCTATACTTCTATACTAATATTATAAAGAGGAAAAATTTGTTTGTTTGTTTGTATTGAATAGGCTCCGAAACTACTGAACCGATTTGAGAAATTCTTCCACTGTTTGGAAGCTACACTATTCCCGAGCGACATAGGCTCTAAATCTTTTTTGAAAAATATTTGGGATCCTTACTAAAACTCCAATAATGTAACCGAAGGTGTAAAAAAATTACCTAAAATATTCTTTATATCGCGTGCCCTGCGAAAACTATTGATAATAGAATAAAATAATGTACTACGACTTTGTGAAACACATTATTATTTACAAAAAGTGCCGCGGCAGTATATGTCTAACTAACTATTATAGTTATGCCGCAATAAATGTTCTTTTAAAAAAATAAAACAACGTCAAATATCGTTGAAATTTTTGTTAAAGACCCGAGCGGAGTCGGAGCGGGCCGCAAGTATATATATGTATTTTCCCTACCTAATCGTTGGTAGCCTAAGGGGCTATTCCAACTTAACGAGGACCGGTAGGTGAGCTCACGGGCTCAACCTGAGAGAATTGCTAACACTAGCCCTAGCAAGAACGATGTTTTGCTGTATCTACTACCGGATCGGAATCGCGACCCACTGAGAGTACAATATAGTTTACTTAATATAGTATACCCTACCCAATTCAATAAGAAGTCTGCTTTTAGGTAACACACAAAATTTCGAGAACGCATTTGCTGGAGAATATAGTGCTGGTAATATTGCGCTAGCCTTTTATTCGGGCCTCTTCGCTTTTGGAGGTTGGAATTATCTCAACTTTGTAACCGAAGAACTCCAGGATCCTTATAAGTGAGTTTCGTTAATTGATATTATGTCTATAAAATTTGGTGGTGGTCATTTTATAGGGTTAACGTAAAGGTTTTCCAAGGGTGGTTTAGGTAGACTACTGAATTCTAGTTTCAAATTATTATTGAAGTACTTACCTACAAGTTGTGCTCCTCGGTTTTACCGGTGTTAAATTTGTAATTTACAAAGAAGGACACATGAGGCAATGTTTCGCGGTAAAGCGTTGCTTCTTTCGCTACATAATTGATTCATAAAATACTAGTTGATTTATAGATATGTTGGTACGTTATATTATGAACCAGTGGACACATTGCGCCATATTTACCTATTATAAAAGTCGCCCGGGTCACTTACCATGATAAAAGTATATTTACGTTAATCCAGATTATTTATAAATATTAATTTATGTCTGTGCAACCTTTATTCTGATCCGTTGAGCCCTTTTGCGTAATTATATACAAACTTTCACAGTTAAAATAAAACATTAGTCTAGAATCCGAGATTTATCGAAAATATTTTCTGCGCTATTTAGGTTTTGGCCAGATTTACGAACAAAAATATATAGTCGTAAAAATATGCATGGTATACACCTAACGGCTCTAAGAAAAAAAAGGCAGCATCTCTGTACCTAACAGGCATCATTATCTTTAAGCACGTCTCTCTCGTTTGTATAAAGAAAGTTGACAATGCCTTTATGGGATTATTCGACAAATTCAAACTCAGAATCGAGACAAAGCTGTAGTTTCTTAAAGTACATCAGTATTTCCGTGTGTCTACCTATTGAAAGACTATGTGATTCTTTCACATAAAGATGTCAAGGACGACTCCAATTTGTAATAGTCTCGATTACGTTAGATCGATTCTTAAATCCTCTGCGAGTGGTTTCGTCGAGAGAATGACAAATAGCTTTTAGTTCATTCAATGTGTACAGAACTGTTATCGTCACAGGCTATTTCTTCTTGGGCAAACACTAAATTGAAGTGTTTTACTCAACATAGTGGACACAGGAGAGAAAAGTTTTGTGTAAATTCTCCAAAAAATCTCGTTTTTAAGGAAGCGTCTGTTTTCTGTTTGGAAAAATTTAGCAGTTTTTTTATATCCTTCGCCTCGAAAATTAATTAATTTGCGGCAATAAAGCGGTACTTCTTAATGTTTTGGTCACGTTATCATTGGACATCCGTGATTATGCGGTAATCATCTTATACGCTACGGTTTTTTTTTATTGGCACCGTAGGGCAAACCAATTCACCGTCCCCACTTGTCATTGATGCCCAGCGGTACCACAGCCTCGTTGCCCGTATTTAGACGTGAAATTGATATATATGGTACAATGGCTGTTCTACTTTTTAAAATCGAAAAGCATGACTGCTTCGCATTAAGAATAGGTACAATGGTACAGACATACAAACGCTCTAATTACCTATAGGTAGAAATTAAGGGGCGTATTAGACTGAAAAATAAAGGATGATGAATTTTTTTTTTATTGCCTAGGTATGTGGACGAGCTCACAGCCCATCTGGTGCTAAGTGGTTACTGGAACCCATAGACATCTACAACGTAAATGCGCCACACACCTTGAGATATAAGTTCTAATGTCTCAGTATAGTTACAACGGCTGCCCCACCCTTCAAACCGAAACGCATTACTGCTTCACGGCAGAAATAGGCGGGGCGGTGGTACCTACCCGTGCGGACTCACAAGAGGTCCTACCACCAGTAATATAGATGAATATTATAATACATAGTACCCAGCAGCTCCAGCTAGCTTACCGGCTACTTAGCGATACCTTGCTAACCCGTATTTTTTGCTTTGCTGTTGTTAGTGTTTCTCTATCTGTACATATGAGAAATAATACATAATATATTATATAATAAATATGAGAAAGCGAGATAAATGCCGTTTGAAGGAAAATAAACGAAATGCTTTTTGCTTTATTGGATGAGATTCTTTATTCCCGCATTCATTCGCACTCTCCCTATTGAATGTTTTATTCATAAAGGAATTTATATTACTCTTGACCGGGAATGTAGTGAGGCTCATTTTCTCAGCTCGTTGTTTGGTAATAGAGAGAATAAAACAATGTCGACTTAGGTTCACGATTTTTCATTATTCAATCTTTATAGATTTTTGTAAAATTAGATGAGAAAACGTTTAGATTTTGTTCTTTTAATATAGAAAATAATGTCAGCATTTTTATTTGAAGTGTTTATCTATATATTATATGCTTTTCAATCCATAATAATATCATATCATATGCGATTACAATTTAAAGACACGAATTAAAATGCAATATCATTTTTAAAAGCTTTAATTACAGTTTAAGACGAAGAATTATCGAACACAAGATAGGTGCCTACCAAACCCATTGCAACACAAATTATTAAATTTAAATTGAATTAAACATAATCCTGTTTCGATTTTCCGTAATTTACAATTAATACTATATTAATGAGGTATCATTATTGAATGAAACACAGTTTTTTTTGTAATCATGGTTTAATAAACTCACCGCCCTGTGTTAAATTCCTGAAGCCCATAGATATAATAGATCTGAATACCGCTACCCGCCTTGAGACAGAAGGACGAATATTCTACGGCTATCGTATAAGAACTATCCCACCCTTCAAACTAGAACGCTTAAGCGATTCGTGGCAGAAACGGGCAGGACGATTGTACCTATCCGTGCTGAACTACATTACGAATAGATTTACAGAGCACATTAGGTAGGTATACGGGGTGTGCTGCAAAGGTTTTCGGAAATGAAAACAGCAGAGGGGTAAACTGGTAATTTTCTAAAATATAAAACTAGTAAAATCACAGTCCAAATGTTGTAATTCCAACAAACCTACCCGTCTCAATTTCAATAAAATCGATTTGTAAATTTGCCATTAATTCGGCAACTTTTTAAATTTTCCTAATCTTGAATTCGGATTAATATGAACATCGAAATGAAAAGTCAAATCGGTAAAGTTGTTCTAAATGAAGCTCTTACCAATAAACGGCATTCTCTTAAAATGGATTAGCACTTTTAGGTACGTAGGTACGTACGCTATACGATCGGATCTGTCAGAGGAAGGTTACTTTCGCATTGGTACCAATATTCCAATATTAAACCTGTAAGAGTTAAAGATTAGCATACTAATTAAACATTGATTTCCGGTTCGTAATACATCCTGTCAAACAATAATTTTAATGTAACATTTTTCATGCGGTACCTAGATAGGTTGCAACTTTGCGATGCGATAGCTTGTTTTTTAATTTAACATCAAAAATTCGAATACAGGTTGCAATAACGACGCGAACATTATCGTGTTAATTAAATAAGTAATATTACTACATAAATTCAATTATTAAAACAACACAGGATAACTTTGTTTATGAAATGAACTAGGTTATTTTTTTAATGACTACCTATTTGGTTTCCTGTTAGATAATATGTGTATACTAGCCACAGGTTCTAGTGACGTTTTGGTAAAACGGCTTATTTTTGATTAACCAATAATTTTTTATTTTAAATTTGACTAAAACGTTGTTAAATTTGTGGTTTTACTAATTATTATCATCATTATTATACTTAGAAAATGTATTCATGTTTCCGTTGTGTGCAAGATGATATGACATGCCACGATTCGTAATGGCGCTGGCAATATAGATTAATTAACGGGTTTCATATTGTGATGACATTTCAGGAATCTTCCTCGCGCGATATGGATCGCTTTGCCTCTGGTTACGATTATCTACGTCATGGCAAACTTGGCCTACTTTGCGGTCGTCACTAAAATGGAAATGATGGCAAATCCAGCCGTTGCTGCGGTGAGTTTTTATGATGTAAACGGCGAAATGTGGTTGTGGGGCGAACTACTAATCAGTGTTACCAGAGTTCATAGATGCCAAAACATGCATAACACCATCTATATTGACAAGTGAATTTATTTTCTCACATTTGCTGTATTAAAAATTGTTTTTCCAACTTTTATACAGTAACGAATTAACACACACACTTTTATTTATTTATTTCGCAAGACTTTTATCTCTTATTCATTATCTTTATTCATGTTCATCAGTCGATTATAGAATTGTAACTTGAATGATAGGATAATGTAATATTTCTTATCAAAGCGATGCGTTCACAAGGAACTGAAATGAATTAATGAATATTGGTTTGATTAAATAAAGGTTGAATTCATCTCTGTCTGTGATTTCGCTGTCATTCGATTACACCTTTTGACCTAATAAGAAAAATAAACCCACACGTAAACATTGAATAGGTAATACGTCTGTTTATTCAGATAATATTATTATTTGATTGTAGAGATTCTTAAATTACCCTTATAGTAGGTATGTACACAATATACTAGTTCTAGTTCTTTTAGTTTCTTCTTGTTAGCGTCTATGAGGTGTACTATTTAATCAAAAGTAACAAGTTTAAGAATTTTGTTTTGGGTACAACCTTACATGATTTTTGTAATGAATTTCAGATATTCGGTGATCGCCTCTTCGGAAACTGGAGCTGGGTGATTCCAGTGTTCGTGGCGTTGTCCACTTTTGGAGGCGTCAACGGTGTCTTATTCACGTCAGCTCGTCTATTCGCCACCGGCGCCCAGGAGGGACACATGCCGGCGTTCTTTTCACTGTTCCACGTCGATAAACAAACTCCTATACCCTCTCTTATATTTACGGTAAGTTTTGTTGTCCCGGTAGACTTTTTATTTATTGCGGGTCAATCGCAACAGCTATCTGCGGCTGTTTGCCTCGCGGATGGATCTGGACTGCCCAATGATGCAGCACTGGACGCGTGTGCATGTTGAGCGCTCTGGATCCAAACCAGCCTTTAGGTTAAGATAGTTTTGATGTTAATTTTGAGTTTTTGTTTTATTATTATTATTATTATTATTATTTGATTTTTTGTTTTTTATTATTATTATTGCTTACTTATTATTATTATTGCTATTATCACTTTTATTTTATCCCGAGATTGTGGTTATTATTTTTATTTAATTCTGGTATACTATATGAAATATTAATGAACGTAATATGGATGCAAAATCTGAAGCAATTGAAATAAATCAATAGGTAGACGAACTCTCGGCCTGCTTAGCGTTAAGTGGTTACCGGAACCCATATATGTACATCAACAACTTAAATGCCAACCGCCATGAGTTCTGATTCTCAGTTTTACAGTACAACGGCTGACCCACCCTCCAAACCCAAACACATTAGTGCTTCACGGCAGAACTGTTTCTGCCGTGCACCTGCAGAGCAGGGTGGTGGTATCTACCCATGTGGTGTCTCACAATATGCTTAACCACCAGTATCACAAGACGCCCTGCCATCATTAGCATAAACCACAGATTATTAAAAAGTTTTTTTTTAACTTTTTTTGCACTGCTTGTACCTAGATATATATGGTCTCACGATCTACTTATTGTTAGATTACTAGATCCAATAAGTTACCTTTGAAACCCGAACGTAATAATGTTTCGCTTGAATAGTACTTGAGATGAGGCATCGGTTTGGGCTCGAGTTCGTAATAATATAATAGAAATAGGTACGTTTGTCCCTTTCTACATGGCAACCATGAGTACTCAGGAATACTCTACGTTATGTATTCTAAATAATTTCACCGAGAAAACTGAAACCATAGACAAACATGTGCTTATTCTCGAATCTGAGATGAATTTAAATGACACGCACGCGCGATACCGTTGAGAAAGGATTCCGTTGTTTCTGGGTTTCTGTGTTTGTGTCATCCTGTATGATTTAAAGGATTCATTAGCAATGTAGTGATAATAATAAATACATTAGTAGACGCAAGATCAAACCATAAAAGTAGTTTTAAACACGTCTGTGACTTGCGAAAACCAAAGAAAGTACTTTAATACACTCGTAGTTGTTATGTACAGTAGTAATGTTAGTGTGTCAAATTGGAAAACCTATAATTCTACAACTTCTTGTGTTGCAGTTGTTGTAGTAGTAAAAAGCAGATTGAAAGTTTTTTTTTTCAATTATTCGTATCGAAAGATTCATTATTAATTCAGGAAAAAAACTGGTCACATTATATCAAAGATATTTTTATCTATGTTTAATATCAGTTTAAAAATACGCTGCATTGAAAGATCATTGGGCGTTTTTTACCCGCTTTTTTTAAAGTCGCGAACATAAACCAAAACACTTTTAAATCATAGTGCTTCCAATCATATTTAATATTATGTGGTTATTTTAATTCATAACAATGGGAAAATGGAAATAAAAGTAAAATGAAATTCATATTTTAAGTTGACTATTTGTCCTAATTACTAAATATGACCGCTCAGTAAGTTAAAATATCTATTAAGCTATTTTATATTATAAGCTATTTTTATTTACCTTGGGAATATACCATTTGAAATTGGCCAAATCTTATTGCCATGAACACATGCGGCCAAACGGAGTGTATATAATGGAATTATACCATCGCAGAGAGTTGGTAGAAAATAAAATATTAATACGAGGCAGAATACAGTCTCGTCACATAAGAGCAAAACGCTATTATACATATATACTAATAAATCCGGCATTGCAAGGAAGACAAAGCCTCGAAGGGTATTACTGTTCCTGTATACACGGCCGCCGCACTGTAGGGAGTTGCGCGCACATCGCCAGTGTGGTATACTTTTTATCTTGGGCTATATATCAAGAAGAATTTCACGCACCTGCGGCGTTTTTAGACGAAACTCTTGTAGATTTGGATGCGGCAGAATAAAAGTAAAGAGAAAAACATGTTTTTTTTATTCCTTTTTTCCTCTTGAATTATTGCACAAAAAAGTAAAAAAAAATATATTTTTTTAATGTCCAGTTTCTCCTTATTCCCACGGCTCACAGATATGGGACCTATACCATTGTAAACTAGATTCAATTGCCTATCCACCAGACCTAATTTCATTTTTGTTCGCTGTAGGTAAGTGTCCCATACAAAGGTGCCCGATGTCCTTTGAGCTCTAAGTTTTTGAATGTATTTGTACTTTCAAGTATTTTCTTTTTCGAATAATTTCTCTATTCTGAATTTATTCATTTAAGACTTTTTTTCAACATGAGCGCCCCGTCATCTTTAGACGGTAGAGTCTGCGAAGCACTGCTCTTGCTAGGGCTAGTGTTAGCAACGTCGTCAGGTTTGAACCCCGTGAGCTCACCTACTTATTAGGTTACGCTGACATAAACTCTCAAGGCTATCAGTTTAAGTAGGATTTAAAATAAATAAATAAAAACTTTGGACATACATCATAATAATAATATTGGTGAAATCTTATATATATATCGAAAGTGTTAAACGAAAAAAATTATTGTGTTATTAATAATTGAATTATTTGCAAATGCGTTACAAAACGGATACCTATTTTATTAATATTGTTTGTTTTCAGTGTTTCTTCTCGTTACTCATGTTGACAACTAGCAACGTTTTCGCCCTTATAAACTACTACTCGCAGATACTTTGGCTTTCCGTCGGCGCATCTGTCGTTGGAATGTTGTGGCTTCGACGAACGAAACCTGACCTGCCTCGGCCAATCAAAGTCAACATAGTTATACCGTACATATTTCTCATCGCTATTGCGTGTTTAGTTATAATTCCGGCGATTGTACAGCCCAAGGATACTGCAATAGGTATTGTTATTTTACTCTCTGGCATCCCTGTTTACTATTTGTGTGTAAAATGGCAAAGGAAACCAGAAGCGTATCATTCGTTCTCCGGTGGCATTTTGAGGTTCCTACAAAAAACATGTTCCTGTATTTATCTTGATTCCACAGAGAAATTGTCTGAGAGTTAGGTGAATGTAAACAGAATAGTTTCAAAAATGTATTTCTCGTCACGTAGGCGGTGTTTACTCGAACAATGAACCTTGAAAAATGTATAATATATCGGCTGTATTGGACCAATATTGTTATATTATTTAAAAGTGTTAAAAGAAGAAAAAAAAAATGCTTCTTGTTTGTGATCTTCGTCGTATTTAAAGGAGTCAGTGATGTCAACCGCCCTTTATTAGCGGGAAACATAAAATAATGTTGTCACTTCACTTGTCTATTTAGTACATTTGCTCTGTCTGCTTAAAAACTGTCATGTGTACATATAAGTTATTTTTTCTTTTTTAAATAATAGAATATTAATAATAATATTATCAAATTAATCATATGTCATTATCATTAGTGACTTCTGTTTGAACACGCATCGACATTCTTGCTGCTTATGATATGGGTTAATGGCATGTTTGGGATATTCGGAAATATACCAAATGTTTGGACCAAACACAGCGGCACTGCTACTCATGTACGCTATAAGTGAAGTGCCATCTAAAATAAATATTGCGTATTTGAAAAATGTACCACTAAAGGCTAAACTCCTCAGTATTTATACATTTACGATTATAATGAGCTTAAGTATATTTTATGAAACGTTTTAAACGTGTATGTACTCTCATTAGTATTTTGTAATTATTCAAACTATGTTTAGAGGTATGAATTATAATTTAATTTTTTTAAAATTAGTATTACTTATTTATTAAGTTAGACTGATAATAATTATCACATTACAATCAATGGTTTTATTTTTAACACGCTTTTATTACATAGCTTGACCCGTGTAACGGAATCTTTCACAAAATTCAAGGCTTTCGATTAATTTGAAAATTTTAACTATGAAAGACCTATGATGAAAATAGTTTTTAATTTTGCTTCCTGTTAAAGCGTGTTTTTATTCGTATTTTTTAAACTATATTTTTACTTCTTATCTTAATTTAGACCGACGTATTTAAATGTTTTAGTGTAGAAATTTTCTGTCCACATTAGGAAGCTGGAAACCGTTCGAAGTAATCCTAATAGCTCTCTTATATTTCGTAAAGTGAATGTGATTTCCTATAACCTATAAGTCCTATTTATTGTGAATAATCTATTCAATATAAAGGCGCATTTAGCCCAATTATGGAATAAAACAAAAATAGCTATATAATAAAAATTTGACTGCTTTTCGTTGTTCGTTATTTGATTTCAGTTCTTTTATAAATACATACATATATATATTTTTAATGTACTACATACGAAGCCGATTTTACGGCCAACAGTGTGAAGTGTTATATGATCTCATAGAAAGCGTAAACTGAATGCCATCGTGTTGAGACATAAGGGCACTCACAATTGAATAAAGGCTGTCCCACTCTGTAATTTGAAAAACATGAGTGCTTTGAGAAGAGTGCTTCGAGATGATCTCTTTAGCTCTTTTATACCATCACACCTCCCGTCACCGGAGGATGAGGCAGAGTTCAGAGGCACCTGGAAGCGCTACATTCATCGACGGTGTGTTTCCAGAGATCTTTTCTGCCACGTACCATCCGGTTTTGGAATGAACTCCCCTCTACGGTATTTCCCGAGCTCTGTGACATGTCCTTCTTTAAACGAAGCTTGCGGAGTGTACTACTGAATGGTAGGCAGGGACTCGGTGGTGCCCCTGGCATTGCTGACGTCCTTGAGCGACGGTAATCTCTAACCATATTCGCATAAGGTGGTCCGTACGCTCGTCTGCCGACATAGGCAATCTAACTCTATACCTATATAAAAATGAATTGCTGTTCGTTAGTCTCGCCAAAACTCGAGAGCGGCTGAACCGATTTGGCTAATTTTGTTCTTGAATTATTTGTGGAAGTCCAGAGAAGGTTTAAAAGGTAGATAAATATAAAAATGCTCGGAATTTAATAAAAATAACAATTTTGTTTTCTCTTTGACGTGTCCCCCGTCGGACGGATTTCTTTCTTTTATTTATCGATTGATGCACTATGGAGTCTGCCGGGTCAGCTAGTAGGCAATAAATAAGGCTTTTTTGCGGCAGCAATTATTTGCTTCGGCTTGGAGGGTGGGGTAGCTGTTGTACTATAAAAATTTAGACTGAATTCTTGTTTTGTTTTTAGGTACCTCAAGCACCGGTCATCGTTCTCATCGATCCCGTCGCTTGCAGCGAAGGGCTCGACGTAAATTAACCTACAGACACAGCCCACTGAGTTTCTCGCCGGATCTTTTCAGTGGGTCGCGTTTTCGATCCGGTGGTAGATTCTGCGAAGCACGGCTCTTGCTAGGGTTCGTGTTAGCAACGTCGTCAGGTTTGAGCCCCGTGAGTTCACCTACTAGTTAAGGTTACTCTGATACGGTCTATCTAGACCATTGGCTAAAAAAATGTTTTGTGGTGGATAGAGGTATTTACCTTATTAATGTCTATGGGCTCTGGTAACTACTTAACACCAGACGGACTGGAGGTACGGCCGCTTCTCTATAAAAAAACGATAGTGGTACGCACACGTGCAGTTTCTCAATTTACCATATTACCAGTTAGTTTTGAGAAGCTGCCGGAAAAAATATAATTACGTTAAAAAGAGGATGTTATGAAGACTAACCTAACTTAATAGGAGCTCAGGATTACGATAACAATCAAGAAAAATAATTAATATGTACCTATATAAGTTAAATCGCATCTAGTATGAAAGAAATTATTTTAAATTAAAAATTTTATATTTCGGTTTTGGAATTTTATTGAATTTTATTTTCAGTTTGTTTTTTAATCATATTAAAAGCTTTGGGTATTGTGTAAATTCAAAGGACTCGATAAGTACCTACTTATTACGAAAGCATGCCTTTTTTAGAAATAGTTATTTTGTGTCTCTTTGTCATACTCCTGTCATGAACTCGAACAGTCAAACGTCAAACGCAATGGTTTTGACTTAATATCAAACTCCATCAAAGATTGTTGTACAACTATTTTCTCTGAGTAGTTAATTATATAATATTCATTGGACAATGCTTAATCTTCGTTTCTTGACAACGTGTAACAGTATCTTTAATTTTTCTAGAAGAAACATAACGTTTTACGCACCGCTGTCTGCGCACAGGTGGTATCCGGATCCTGAGTTTGTTAAGCAATTCAACGGTCCCGTCATGTATCCCACACCAGAGACCAACAAATTTTATAAAATGATCTACAATTCTAAACTAAGGCCTCTGGAACGGAAACTACAGAATATGTGGATAAATTTCGGTCCCCAACACCCCGCGGCGCACGGCGTACTCCGTCTCATACTGGAGCTCGACGGGGAAATGGTTGTACGGGCCGATCCCCATATCGGTTTTCTTCATAGAGCCACAGAAAAATTAATGGAATCCAAACATTACAACCAAAACCTGCCCTACATGGATCGATTGGATTACGTATCCACGATCTCCAACGAAACATGCTTCGCTCTAGCTGTCGAAACGCTCCTGAACATTGAAGCCCCCCCACGTGCCAAAGCTATTCGTGTTCTTTGCGGTGAATTATGCCGCATAGCTAATCACATGCTTAACGTATCAGGCACGGTATTGGATGCTGGAGGTATAACTCCTTTTTTTTGGATGTGCGAAGAAAGAGAAAAGATTTACGAATTGTTTGAAAGGCTTTGTGGCGCGCGTGTTCATTGCGCGTATGTTCGACCTGGGGGTGTGTCCCAAGATTTACCTATTGGGTTTCTGGATGATGTCTATGAACTATGTATGAAATTGGGTGAAAGATTTGACGAAACTGAAGACGTGGCAACGGGGAATCGATTATACTATGCTAGAACAGCTGGGATTGGTGTACTTACCGCCCACGAAGCCATGAGTCTCGGATGCACAGGTCCGATGTTGCGATGTACTGGAGTTAAATGGGACTTGAGGGTAGCGCATCCTTATGATGATTACGACATGTACGACTTCGATGTACCCGTGGGAACATTTGGAGACAGTTATGATCGTCACCTTTTAAGATTGGAAGAAATGCGACAATCGCTACGCATCATCAACCAAGTATTAGATACAATACCGCCAGGGGAAATTAAAACCGACGATTCGAAAATATGTCTTCCTTCAAGAGTCGAGATGAAAACATCCATGGAATCATTAATCCACCACTTTAAGCTATGCACTGAAGGATACCCGGTTCCGCCAGGAGCCACATATACTGCTATAGAATGTCCAAAAGGCGAGCTAGGACTGTACATGGTGGCCGATGGTACATCCAAACCCTATCGGATTTTTATTCGCCCTAGTTCTTATACCCATTTGATGAGCCTCTCTTTATTAGGTAAAGGTTTAATGCTTGCCGATATTGCTGTTCTCATTGCTACCGTCGATGTTGTGTTCGGTGACATAGATCGCTAGACGATCGATTTAACTTTAAATAAATAATGTTTACTGACAGTAGTTTTTAACAATAATCATTCGAAAAGATTGCAAATCGACTTTATTTGTATTTAAGTTGAAGCGGATAAAGGTTTACATTAAACAGATGACAAACCACACCTCTTCTCTTGATGGTTTCCGGCCATTTTTTCCTATTTTTTATTGGCAGTCTTTATTGCGGCTGGTTTTGCCCAAAAGTAAAAGTTGAGGGATATCACACGATACACATTGCATTACCTGCGAGCTAATCCAGGCTTCGGTAGGTATATCTAGTCTGTAGAGATTGACTGCCCTTCGACCATGGTTTTTTTACGAGCTTTCTTGTTAGGTAGATAGGTAGTCAACTTTTCAGCTTCGCTGATTAAAAAAATAAAAAGTTTTCTTCGTTTTGTTTTGATTCATACTTTTTGGCGGGAACGTGAGATGTCAGGTTAATTTACAAATGTAGTACTTATTTCTTATAATTTAGACGAGTAATAAACGTGGCTTTGTAACCAGTTAGTATTTGTGAATGTGTATCAGTGTTGAAAATGAAGCAAAGTAGGTGGATGTAACTTCTCGGGATTCTTCCCAAATGCTCACTGCAGTTTTAGTACATAATTTCCCTCTATTTTATTTCACTTCAGCATATGCAACCTCTACTCGTTTTATCTTATCTCATTTTAGTCTATTTCATTCCAAATCTCATGGTTGCATTTTTGAAGTGAAAACTTCTTTAGAATCGTTGTGATTTCAAACCGGATGCAACGGAAAAAACGACAGGTAAGAGACACAAATACAAAAATGTGTAGGATGAAGCCAGCAAAGAATGAGACAGAAATATACATACTATTTAATACAGCGCCATCTGTGAGATTTTTGAAAGCTCTTGTAGTGATCTATGAATCTATGAAAGCTCTTGTAGTGAATTTTAATTTAGGATTATACGTGAAATATATAAATTATACGTATAATATAAAATATCAATTCACAGAGGGCGCTACCTTTCAATTATTTACTAATGACAAAATTTTACATATACTTAAGACGTTTCGGATAATTGTATTTTAATTTTGGAAGGTTTCACTTCTACCACGTGTGAATTGCACACATGTTTTTTTTTTTTATTGCTTATATGGGTTGGATGAGCTCATAGTCCACCTGGTTCTTATGTGGTTACTGGAACCCATAGACATCTACAACATCAATGCGTCACCCACCTTGAGATATAAGTTCTAAGGTCTCAGTATAGTTACAACGGCTGCCCCACCCTTCAAACCGAAACGCATTACTGCTTCACGGTAGAAATAGGCTAGGTGGTGGCCTACCCGTGGGGACTCACAAGATTTCCTACCACCAGTAAAGTTCAGATTTTTTCAGTGTAGTTCGTTTTTTTTTCGTACTTACTCTTCGATCAATAATAGTACTAGATTAAGGATCAGGAACAAAAATAAGACGCTCCAGTGGCCACGTTTGCAGACACGAAAACATCTTCATTTCTTAGAAAAAAGTTTAATAATGTTAACGACTTCAGTTTATTATAAACCTTAATGCTTAAACATAAAGTTTAATTACCATTGCAAAATATATGTATTTAGGTCCTTTCGTCAGAAAAAGAATATTATGGAATAAATTTAAAATGTCACTTGAACATAAAAAGTCATCAGTACAAAAATATTTATTCTAAAATGATACTTAAAGCCTAATTTATAAGGTTAAAAATATTTGTTTAAAATTTCGTGCTTATTGTATTGTGGAACTAGATGTAGTTCTTGGTGTTACATTTCAATGCTCAGAACACAGTAAGTATTGAGAGACATAGAGTTGCAGAATATACATATTTGTTTTAGGTTTGTTTTGTATGGTCGCAACTATTTTTGACCGATTCAAAAAAGTAGTAGATAATATTTTACATTGCCGCTATTACAACAAATAGGTGATAAAAAATAAAATTGAATAAAGTAAAAAAAAATTTGAAAGGAAACACGAAACATGTTTTCCACGTATTCTTTACACAGAAGTAATTAAAACAATAATGTAGGTTTAATTATCTTTAAACAGATTCAGTTTGTTATAAAGCTGTCTTTTAGAAGTCATTTTTATATGAGCGGTTTCTTTTTTACAAATATAATGTAATCTTATATCAATGAATTTTTCTATAATCAGTTTAATTTAGGCTTATTTTATGGCTGTGTTCGTTTCCCCCAGAAAACAAATCCTTTTCAGCATATACGCTTCAAATATTTACACATACATATAAAGTTTTTTTAATACTTTTTTGCATTGATTTGCCACCACCATTGAACAATTCTAGAATTTTTATAAAAGTTCTATATTTCTTCTCCTCTTTCTTTCACGACAATATATATCCATTGTGCACAGCGACAAGGGGCTACTAGGAAATCTACAAACAAAAATAACATTATAAAATAACAAAACTACTCTATGCATTCCCTGTCCAAGAATAGGTGATGTTTGTTACAATAGTTGGTGCCTTGTTGCAAACTTTGGCCAAACAATTACAATATTCGTAAATTGTGTTTTATTTACAATATAATTGTGTTTATTATTTTATGAAAAACACTTAATAATATAAATTTACCAAAAAAAGATATTCCTTCCAAAACCTTGGTGTTACGGTGGTTTTTTACTCAGTTTTTGAACGCGCATTGCAGCGTTTGACGTCTTAGTCTTGGCTATGATTGGACCATACTAATTTGAAATAAGACCACAAATTTATTTGTGGTCTTATTTTTCGGGCCGTTTTTGAAGCGCTAATCGCGAATCTAATAGTATTATTGATCGAAGTACTTACTACAAATTTTAATATGGCTCCAATTTTTTTTAACAAGACGTTTGGCTGTACACCTCATACCATTGCCTTTCCTGCATTGAAAAAATAAAACTACAAAATATGTTTTTTACCTTTACTTCAAAGAAATGACTCAGCTTAGAGTTGTGCTAGCAAAGGAAAAACACGACTCGAGTTGATTCGATTTGAAATAAACGTAGCCTTGCATTGACCGGCCTAATGGTATAATAATATATTTTTTTTCTTTTATAACAACGAGAGGCATACGAGCAAGACGGGTCACCTGATGGTAAGTGATTCACCGCCGCCCACGGTCACCAGCGTTTACGTCAGTGCGTTGCCTACCCTTCAGGTAAGAATATGCTCTTTTCTTGAATATATGTAGTATAAAGTCACCACCGCTTATGGAAATCAGCAATGCCAGCCAAGCACAACCAAGCCACTCCTATGAGTTAGTATATTCCTTTTTTAAATTTATATTTCATGTAGCCCTCCGTTTTCATTACAGACCTACTCAACTTAGCCGGTAAGATTAAAATGTAGTTCAGGCCCTGGTATTATTTTATTGTGGAACTATTTTATTTTATTTTAACCAATATTAATAAGAAAAACTAACAAAAGCTTACCATAGACAAGCGCTTCGCTGCGGCGTGGTCTCAGAGCTTAGGGAACTGGTCACTACTCGTCAGCCGTACTGCGGGCTATCGAGAGGATGCGATCCTCGAGGATAGGGTGAACCACGACCGTGGACTTCTCACCTTCCAGTTGACGCAGGTGCTCATGGGTCAGAGAATATTATTATGCCTATGGCAGACTTAGTATCATCGTCCCTGTCATTTGGTTGATACATTTACGGGAATATAAAATGCCGAGACGAGCTATAGTGCTTTCGCTTACTTGTATAAATCGTTCATTATCAGTGAACTCAAGCATGAATTATCGAAAAACCGATTCGAGATTACTCGAACTACGCGTAACTCGAGTTAGAAATCGAATTGAACAATTGCTAACTAGCGCAACATTTTGTTGTTTTCATTTATCATTGTTTTGTTTTGCTTATAGTGTCGTTGTATTTAAACGCATATATTTTCTATTATTAATGTAACAAAAGATTAAAAATGTTGCGATTCAAAATTATTTCGTCACGGACAGTGGATAGTTCTGAGACCGAGAAGAAATTTGTAGCCTACATGGTACAGGTGAATCGAGAAACGGATTTGGCTGATCAAGATCCTGCGAACGTTGAAAGAAGATACACCCATTTTTTGGATCTATATAATGGTTTAAAAAAGGAACAACCGACGCTGCTTAATAATTTATCATTTCCGAGAAAGGTAGATTGTTTATTTGGTTCTAATACTGTGTTGTAATTAAATATTACCGTATTCTCTATAAGTAATGCGTCTCGTGAAATTGAAAATCATCCGAAAAAGAGGCGTGTTTGCGTAATGATCTCATCAAAATGAAAGAACACGTGAATCACAATAGCATTAAACTAAACCAAGAATATTCGGCGTCCTTACAAAGTGTAAATTTACCATAAACAAGGCTAGGTATGGTTTTTTTAGGTTCGGGGCTTACCACTAAACCATGATTCATTTTATTTATTTGGAAAATGATTCATTGTGATGCTAATTGCCTACATACATTTACAATTTGCTTAAAGTGTTAAAGGAGACATTTTAAAATCCTGATGGCAAAATACATAGTTTTGATAAATATTGCAATCAAGGATGAAACAAAGCATTGTAATTGTAATCACATTGTGTAAATGTCACATGATAAGGAAGTTCACTGAATGATTAATTAGCAATAAATATATATAGTTATAGTTGATAAGTTTTACTGGTGGTTGGGGGTCTTGTGATCCTGCAGGTCCACCAACCTGCTTCTTTTGGGTGAATCAGTAATGTGATTTAATAATAAGGGTGGGAAGGCTGTTGTAGTGCATTGTTGATGTCTATGGGCTCTGGTAACTAAGCAAGCAGTATTAAATATAATAATATTTCAAAAGCTTACAGTTATTACAGTTTCAATACTTTTCAGAGATTGTTTTTTATTAACTAGCATAGGGTGTGTTATGAAAAATATAAAGGTATAGATATACTAAGATCACTGAATCTCTGTAAAGTTTTATAATGTAAAAAGAAGTAGAATTGTATGATTTTGATTTTAACTTCTTTTCAGACTGTAGTAGGCAACTTTGATGCCAATTTAATATCTACTCGTTGTGCAGCATTTGAATCACTGTTGGATTTAATGAGCAATGACTCAAGACTCCGAGATTGTCCGGCAGCAATCACATTCTTCCAGGATGTGGAATTGAGTGAAGCCAAGAGACTAATTAATGAGGGTAAATTTGACCAGGCACTGTCCATACTAGAAACAAGTTTCAAATTATTAAATAAGGTAATCATTTTTTTGCATGCTTTTCTTTCATTAAAAAACAATATTTTCTTCTATATTGTGGGTACACATATGGAACAAAAACAAGTGTACGAAAAATGAAATAACTAGAGAAATATTGACTGTCATTGTGAATTAAATCGGGAACCTGGACTGGACTGGACTGTACAGAAGTCAGTATCTGATGGTACAGTACTACTTACTACCCACTAGGCAAACAACCTGATTTTGCAGCCAAGCTATTCATAATTTCATTGAAACTATTGTACATTTATTAATATTTTTATTTAATTTTGTTTGAAGTAATTAGTATCAGTATTAGCTTACATAGCTTACTTCTACAATTTAGAAATTGAATTCAAGTTCAAAGGATTTTTTTATGTTACATAAGTAAAGCTTAATCTTTTGGAACTATATAGGTTGCAATATTTACACTAGTCTATGAGTAATTGCCAAATACTAAAAAAGTGACAATTTTTACTGAACAGATTTTTAAATCATGAGAAATTAAATTATATTCATGTAACAATAGTATATTTATAATTATCTGTATCATTTATGTACTTTTCATATAATTTGTGGACATTGTGGAGCTTATTCGTTACTCATTAGTTAATTGTTGTTTACAGTTTTGTTCTGTTTATAAAAAACAGGTGTATCAATTTCAGATTAACTACATTCCTAAATCAGATTGAGCATATTTATAATAAACCTTAAATTGTATAAAGTCTGTTTCAAACTATGTGTTTCAGGTTTATACAGACAGATCAAGGGTGGTGCTTTGTGCTCTTTGTCGGATTGTGGCATGCGCTGGAGCTAGTGATGGTACATTAGCAGGGCCAGTGGAACGGTGGGCACAGCTTGCATTACGAAGATACGAAGCAGTCAGTGATTCTGATTTACTCCTGATATACATACCATTGCTTCACACTTGCATAAACATTTGGTAAGACTTGAATTGTACCTGCTAAATATTTTCTTTTTTTTATTGCTTAGATGGGTGGACGAGCTCACGTCCCACCTGGTGTTAAGTGATTACCGAAGCCCACAGACATCTATAACATACATTTTCCCAATTTTCTATGAAATTTGATTCACAAAAAGATTGTCTATTATCGCAATTACTATCTAGATCAGGCCTGGGCAAATGGCGACCTGCGGTAGAACTGTCTCTGGCCCGTGAAGCATTGTATATATTATTATTAAAAACACAAATATTAGTTTTTGTCTATCATAAATTTTCTTTTCAATTTTTTTATTCATATGACTTGATAAATAAGTATTTTGATTCAAAAATGTTGGTTTTAAAATTCATTAATTGACATCCTTAGCAAAAACTATAAAATTTTCATCTGCAATGCGGCCCGACTATCAAAATATTTGCCCACCGATGATCTAGATAGACAAGCCCAAATTTTGATAATGTGTTAATTTGAATTTGTTTGATTAAAGCTTCTTGCTAGATAAATTTTTGGGAACTAGGAAAAATCTATTCGTACAATAATAGCACCAGTTTTATTATTGTAAAAAATGTATTTAATTAAAACTGTCAACTGATGTCCACAGTCGAGATTCTAGCGTGACTCAGAACTACTTGACTTGATTGACTTCGATTTGGATTTACGAAATAGGTACTTCCTGAACATGACAGTTATTGTCAGTAAAACTAATGAGTGAATATAGATAATAGCCATTGTTACAGTATGTAACAAAAGTAGTTTTTCGACTTTAATAATTGGAAATATGTACCTACTTAGTTTGCCGTATATTTAAATATTGTTTATTATATTATCATATTATATGTGATTTAATTGTAAATGTATTGTTCAATATCAATGTCACTGCATTATCATTAACTTAACTGTATTTTTACATAGAAAACAATAATCATAAACACATTATAATTGTATGATTTGAAAGTATTTTACTTCCATTTTTCATCCATTTACAATAATTCATTAATATATCATCTTTAGTACATTGTGTACCAAGGGAGAAAAGTAGGACATTTCCTCCAGCGTGTAAAATGCAAAAACGGGGCATGAGATGTCCTACTTTTCTCCCACGGTGCACATACTATTTTTTCTCCTACCAGGCCCAAAGTTCGTGGAGTACCGAGCCGGGCTCCAGGGGCGAAGCCCTGGCCGGCGGTAGAGGGGGGGCCAAGCCCCCCTATTCTCATAAAAAAACAATTTAACTGTTTTTTTTATTTTTAAATAAACTACTACTAATTGAATAAGAACTGTCTGATGAACTCATATTTGTTTAATACTTCACTATTAAATTTTATTGCCTTTTGTTTTTCACTTTTACACTAAACACAATAGTGCAAATTACCCGAGCACAACAATGACGGAGAATTTTAGGTGCGTGGGAGCAGACGTAGACACTAACGCGCATGCGCACTTGTACCCAGGGAGGAAAAGTTAGACTTTCTTCCCTGTACAGCGCGAGGAAAACCGAACTTTCGGCGTAGGTAGGAGAAAAAATGTATTGATAAATAAACTTAGTGTTAATGTAGTATATAGTATTAAATAGGCTAACAGTAAAGTAATTAGCATTTTACCAACATTCATGTTCTATTAAAAAGCTTTCCTTTCCTTTATTCCAGGGAAACACTTGGTAGAGATAAATCGAAGTTAGTTGAAGAACTAAATGACCTTCGCAAACGAGGAATGAAGGTGGATTCCGTGCCCACATTAATGGAAGCAGTCGACACTTTAGACACCATGTAATTATTAAACATCAATATATAATGACATATACCGAGAGGTATTTAAAGGAATCATCATTATTATTATGATTTTAATGTTCGGTAATGTAGACTCCAGCTTTGATGTAATTATGAAAGTGTCCTTTGTTATTTTTTGTGTTCAAATATGGCAACCTAATTTTGTATGGTGATGAATAACCCCGCTGTAGTCTATGTTTGAATTGCCTGCCACGTTCTCTATTGTCTTCGGCATATAAATTTATCTCTAAAGGCTGATTGATATATATATAATATCATCTCACTGTAGCTTTCAATATTACTATACACAAGTAAATTGTATTGCTTCCTAGTATAATATTATTGTAGCTATTTACAATGTAAGAATAACATTTATTTTTATTAAGAAAACTATAAAAAAATTACAAACACACAATGCGATATTAGTTTTAAGGGATTGCATATATCGAAGTTATAGTAGGTAATTTTTTGACAACTATTAATTTTATTAAGTTTTTGATGAAAAATAATAAAGATTGACCGATTTTCATTCGAATTGAAAGTCTAAATGAAATCGAATAATTAATGCCACGTCTTTGCGCCCAACCTAATGATGAATGAAATATGTAATGCACCGGTCCTTTGACGACTCGCTCCTCATCTATTGTACGTGGATAGAAGCCAGGAACCTTACTCTTAAGTGCCAACTTTGACTGTGCAAAGTTTTCAACTATTGCAGCTATCACACGAAGAAATTAAAGAACCTCTAAACATAAACATATTAGCTGTACCCGTCCGCTTCGCTGGGCATTTAAAATTAACATTATCATTTCTCACCCCCACAAAGATTCTCATCATTAACGCCCCCGCAACTGGTGTAGGGAGTCCATCACTCATATAATTATTAGCCTATCCATTAATAACGTGTATTTTCTACATGGATACCAAGTTTTAAGTCAATCGGATGCATGGTTCAGTAGTTCAGGAACATCCGTTGAAGTCGTCGTGGCCTAAAGGATAAGACGTCCGGTGCATTCGTGTTGAAGCGATGCACCGGTGTTCGAATCCCGCAGGCGGGTACCAATTTTTCTAATGAAATATGTACTCAACAAATGTTCACGATTGACTTCCACGGTGAAGGAATAACATCGTGTAATAAAAATCAAACCCGCAAAATTATAATTTGCGTAATTACTGGTGGTAGGACCTCTTGTGAGTCCGCGCGGATAGGTACCACCGCCCTGCTTATTTCTGCCGTGAAGCAGTAATGCGTTTCGGTTTGAAGGGTGGGGTAGCCGTTGTAACTATACTGAGACTTTAGAACTTGTATCTCAAGGTGGGTGGCGCGTCTACGTTGTAGATGTCTATGGGCTCCAGTAACCACTTAACATCAGGTGGGCTGTGCGCTCGTCCACCCATCTAAGCAATAAAAAAAAAAAAAAAAAAAAAAAATCCGTAAAAACTACTGTAGATTTATATATTATATATTAGTACTAGCTGACCCGGCAGACTTCGTAGTGCCTCAATCGAAAAATAAAAGACAAAGTTTTGTATAAAATAAACTTAAAACAAACAAAAGGAATTTGTCCGACGGGGACACATCAAAGGAAAAACAAAATTGGTATTTTTATTTAATTCCGAGCATTTTCATATTTATGTAACTTTTAAACCTTCTCTGGACTTCCACAAATAATTCAAGACCAAAAGTAGCCAAATCGGTCCAGCCGTTCACGAGTTTTAGCGAAACTAACGAACAGCAATTCATTTTTATATAAATAGATAGATAGAAGATAGTTAAATAAATAATTGATTGTCTACCATTTTGTTAGTTTTTTATACAGACAAAGGATTAATTTTGACAAAAAATAAAAACATTCACATCACAACAACATTCACACGTGGTTGAAGTGAAACCTTCAAAAAATTTGGCTTCAAGATAATGAGACGAATGTAAAATTTCGGGAAGAGGATAATTATTATTGGACGTTTTAGTAATGATCATAGTGATGCAAAGTTTGATAATTATTTTGCATTTTATTCGTATATATTACATATATGTATTCAGAACGTAATAAGTACGAATATCAGATACGAAGCAGATCACAAAGAGAACCTTTTTTTGTGTTTGAGAGAGTGGCAGGTGGGCGAGCACAAAGAGATACACTAATTTTAGAAACGCTTTATAATGTTTTCTATCTCATTTTCTCCCACGTTAAATCATAGAATTTATGTGTCTGTCTCTTTTTACTGTCGCTTTTTCGTTTCATCGACTTTCAAATCACAACGATGCTAAAGAAGTTTTTACTTCAAAAATCACGTTACCATTCATAAAACTCAATCCGTAATGCGTTAGGTTTTAATAATATCAAAGAGTGGCAGATCAGTGCAGTGATTGTGTTAATTAATTTTAAAATATGTAACTGTCAGTACACCTTATGTTGTTTAAAAATTGTTTTACTGCAATTCTTTATGGTTAACCATATATTATAATTTTTCAATAGTAACGAAAACGCTTTAATTATAAATTTGATAATAAATACGGTTTTAAACTCAAGAATATTTTCTAATCGGCTTGCTATTATAGTTGAGTTCTTTTTGTGTGATGTTCGAATTAACTGTTTATCTCAAAAACATTAAAAACCTTTGTCTTCTTTTGAATTACAAGGCTTATGATGTAATAGAATTATATTATTTACATTCTTATTGTAAAATATTATACAAATTGTCTAGTCTTTGATAAAAGTTTATTTTGACTCATAAAATCTTTGAATCTTTTTATAAATTATGTTGATCAATTTGTTCGATAATGTGTATATTTGTTTTGAGTTTATATTTAAATTAAAATCTTATACTGTATCATAGAATCTGTGTATAAATTTTGCACGTTTGAAAAATAATGAAATATATTTTGTAATAAAATTAAATCATAGTCAATTTATATGATGCAAGTATTGTAGCGATATTATTGAAATATTTATTTGTGTAGCTTCTAAGTAAGGTGACTGATGTTTTATACATTTTAGTGATATTATAATAGTTTAAACTATTTGATCAATTGTTTTATTTGTCTTAATGAATTATTAAAACGTTAAGTCTCTCACAACGTTTACTCTGTAACGACCATATGAATACAAAGAGCAGTTAGATATAATGGACGATAGTTAAAGACGGAAGAAATAAATAAAAAAGAAAGCAAAACAATCTTAGCCGATGTCAAATGCAAAGAAAAAAATAATAATTAATGAATAGTATGTACCTAAATATGAATTACCTAAGGTTTTTTAATAAAGGCTTCTTTATCTTTATCTTTATGGTTAAAGACGGAATGGCGTGAAGTAGACTAAGTATATAAGATTATTTCGTTCGCCCATAGGGTTAGGTACTTACGGTTAGCGCCATTATTTTCTATTCAATAGGTTGCGACTTCCAACTGTCACTATGTCGTAATTAGTTTCTCCAGAATTGTTGCAGAAGGTTTTAATTGAGAGGTACTTACTGGTGGTAGAACGTCTTGTGGGTCTGCACGGGTAGGTACCACTGCCCTGCCTACTTCTGTCGTGAAGCAGTAATGCGTTACGGTTTGAAGGGTGACCTTAGAACTCGTATCTCAATGTGGGTGGCAGGATTTACGTTGTAGATGTCTATGGGCTCCGGTAACCACTTAACACCAGGTGGGCTGTGAGATAAAATGTGAGGCAAAAATTATTAAATATATTGAATTTTTTTACTGTACCTAAGTAATGTGTGTTAATTTAATTCGATATATTTAATCGAAGTATTGCCCACTGTTGTGAAATTCGTTCGCTCGCAGTAGAGGCATGCTATATTTTAATCCCTGTCTATTCGCTGGTAGTTTTAAGAGGCTATTTCAGCTACGCCCGGACGGATAGGTGAGCTCACGAGCTCAACCTGAGAAAATTTGCTAATAAGAGCTACACTAGCCCTAGTAAGAGCAGTGCTTCGCAGAATCTATGACCGGATCGGAATCGCGACCCACTGAGAAGATCTGGCGAGAAACTATGTGGACTAAACCGTTTTCCATCGTTTTGGGTGGCATTTGAAAATTTTCTATAAAAAAAGTTTCCCAAATTCCGTAAAACCGAATGGAACAAAGTCCATCCATACCCAGGTGGGTATGATGGGTGATGGACAGTTTTCCGTTATGACTTAGTTTGAGACGTTCGCTCTGCGGTGTGTTGACGAAAGGAACAGGAGCTATTGACGAACCTTCGTTTGTCAGCGACCTAGTCCATCGCCACTTGCAAATTATTCAAAAAACATATACCTAGCTAGTACAAAAAAAGCTTGAAGGTCCCAAAGAAGCAAGGTAGAAGAACTAACGACGCAAATAGGAATATTGAATTTCCTTCATACGTGCTTATGCGGCTACAGTTTACTAATACCGGATGTAAGGGAAAATCGTTCCAACACGAAAACAGGTAAGGTGGTTCCGTGTACAACAGAAAGTTTAGATGTTTTTTGGACAGCACCAACTTAAACATTAACCCAAGAAGGTGGCGGACCGTAAGAGATAGCTCTTCCAGCCCCACGTATGCGTCACTGTTGAGTCAAGAACAGGTGGAGGGTTTATTCCAGCTCCAGTCCTGATAAAAGGCAGCTTCCCTCAGTAACAACTCGAAACGATGGGAGAGTTCAATGGCGCGTGGCGTGATACAAGCATCGGCGTGCCGCATGTTGATTTTACTGAGGGAGCACTTGGGGGTATATCGTCGTTCTCTGACCCGAGAGGCTGGTTGTAGATTCGTTTTCGCCCACGACTCGATCAGCGATCACGGTTCGTTGTCTGTGATTGCGTCAGGAAAGCCGTTTAGTCGGTGGTTTCGGTAGTCCCAACTACACCGAGTGCCCCCTCGCCGCCCCTACCTTGTAGGAAATTAGGCCTTGGTAAAAAAGAAGCGAACGTAAACTTCTTGTGCTTTAGATGACCGATTCATAAAATATTAACTTCTTGAAATAATAAGCAAAATGTAGATAGATGGACACTGATTTTAGTTACAATGACTGACGTGAACATATAAATAGGTAGGTACGTATAGTTTTATTAAGTTCATCTAAGCCTCAATCACATTGACTCACTCTGCAAAGCGGAACGCATGGCTGCTTTGCGGTATAAATAGTGGTACCCACCCGTGCAGGCTCATACGCTCTACAGCAGTGAAACTTGGCTTTTTACATTATACATATAATACATAAACGATATGTGTACTAATTTTATCGTATATTTTTTTGAAACTAAACAAATTATAATGCTGCAAAAGAGAAACGTCTCTCGTTTTCATGTTATAAATTTGAAACAATTTATTTGATTGATTGGGGATTCACCAAAGCAATTTGCCGTTAGTAATGATGCATTATATCCCGGTTCGTCACACGACATCGTGTTCGCGTTGTGGTGGCTAACGAATCGACATAATATACCTACCTACGTTAATTTCAATGGAAATTTCAAGATATTTTATTATAGTAAATGTTTTTATTTTCTTCGTATTCTTCTTCTTGTCTAGTGAAGTAAGCAATTCAGAAAATGTCTATAGAAATCGTTATAGATAGATAATTTTTTTCGAATTCAGACGAGTATCAACTGCACCTAATGGTGAGTGATAATCATCACTCTAGAAGATCACTAATGCCAGAGCCCAGACCTTCAAACCTCGTTTGAAGAAGGTCAAGTCATAGTACTCGGTAAATACTGTGGAAGAGAAAAAGTTTTGCATGGAAACGGATGAGCGGTCTCATTGAATTTAGCTACGGTGGCGAGCGGTGCGATGGAAAAATGGAGATGAAGAGATTGTCTTCAATAATTCCTCAGCTCACTCACTACCTTTAAGAAACATTTGGCATTTCAAAGACAGCGAAGTTCACTTTGGATGGTGGGCTTCCAATGGCTCCGTTAATTGCAATTATACTGTCATATGACAGAAGTCTGATTGCTACTAGGTAAAAATTAGGACGGCAATGAGGACTAATGAGGGCTCATGCCGATCAACTATCAGTATCATACGTCCTTTTAGCTAATTTAGTACCCAGAAACAATAAAGAAAAATATTGATCATTCTACAATATCGTAAAACCATAACGCTAAAGTACACAATTGTTATTAAACATAATAGAGGTGGGTGGCACGCGAGGCAACCCTCAAATCACCTAATTGATTCGCGTGGTATGTCTCCTTAAGACGGTCGCTTTCAGTTATAAGGCTTTAGGGAATTGCCGATACGGGACTCCCAACCTTGTTAACTCCATGACTAACTTTATGGTATGCGGCACGCGATTTATAAGTATTGTTAAGTACTCTATTAATGAGTGAAATTACAAAAAAATCCAATATTCTTTTAAATCTTGAATTTACCTAAATTAGACCGTACAATTTGAGAGAGGAATGTAGTTACGAAATTGGTTTTCGTAGTAATTTACTTTTCACTTCCAATAACCACATAAAAATCTAACCTAAAATTAACAATAAAGAATAAATCAGTTCAGAAAATTATTCTCGAAATGCAATGTTAAGGGTGTTTAGATGTGGTTTAGATAGATAATATTTGGAGGTATTTTTTTTTTATTGTCGTCACTTGGAAGTACATGCAAAGGAGTCTTTAAGGAACAAACTTTGTTTTAAGCGCGTCCCGTGCCCGCTATAAATCAGACGTTCAGAATTTACGAGGGCCCTCCGCAAATCGGTTTATATTTTCGATAAATAAAATTGGCGCGGGTTTTGCGAGGTAAGCAGAGGCCGTTAGGAGCGCGTCGCCTCCCGGTGACGCCAGCTGCCGCGTGCACATAAACCCGACTACCCTCGCGTTTTCTTGCTGACAATTTTTTCCCGCTCCGGTCATTACGCAGCTGGGCCCCGAGACAAAACGGCGAATCGTTTAAGCCCTCTCCGGAGACCGTCCAATTTTATTGTGTGTACCTAGTCGAAATTGATATGCCACGCGAGCGACGAGTCGTCGGCTTCGTCCGTATGACGGACACAGGTTCCGCGCCGGACCATTTGCTGGCTCGCAAGTCAACGACAGGAAAATTTACATACTTCCATATTGGGTTTTTAGACAAGAAAAAGGGAAGATAAGAGAAAAGAACCAACGACTAATCTTGATAAGCAATGAAGTAACGTTGACAATTTAAGGAATACATGACACGTTTTTAAACGAAAGTTCACAAGTTCACCTACTGGTCATAAAATAAGTTTGGAAAAGTCGCAGTTCCAAAAAAAAAGATTAAATTTAAAACGTCGTCATCAACACACTTTTAAGCTAGCTTTTTCTATAGCTATTAATGCTAACGTATCATTCCATAGACACAGCCGATTGAGCCTCTCACCGGATTTTCTTTAATTTCCCTACCTATTAGTTGGTAGCCTAAGAGGCTATTACAGCTACGCTCGGAGGGGTAGGTCAGCTCACGGGCTCAACCTGAGGGAATTTGCTAATCCTAGCCCTAGCAAGAGCAGTAATTGGCAGAATCTACCAGTGGATGAGTGGGCAGTTTTCTTTTAAAAACACCACGGATTTTCCACTACCATTATATTTATATACATTATTTATTAGTATTAGTATTTTAAGGCCTACGGCTCAGATGATTTATGGTCAGGTGTAGGGTAGCAATCCTAGGAACATGGTCGCTTCGGGGCGACCTGAGGAGGCGAGGACGTGCGGTGCGCCACCAGCACTCTGGAGCGTTGCTTGAGTGCTGTTGTACAGAACTGCTGCGTTGAAGAGCGGTTAACGGTGTATCGCTTCCGTCCTGGCAGGTTGGTTCTGGTCCAGCGACGTATTCCGAGACACCAGCCTAGGGCAGCCATACCTTGGTGGATGACGGAAAGTCGTCGACTATCGCTTTGATAACTCTGTCGGCCGGGCGTTCTCGGTGAGTACGCATTTGGTTGTAGTGTAAACCGCGGTATCAAATCTACCTTGCACGGTTTTTGTCTCGGACGGGGTTCAGACGAGAGTGCAGGGGAGTCGTTTATTATTCATTGTTAACATCTACGGCCACCGAGACCTACATATCCCGCGCGCCCCTAGGTGCGGGAAGCACGCAGAAGATTTGACCAAATAAACCAGGTCATGCCCTTACCTAACGCCGAAGACGCTCTTTAAGCCGCCATGTCTTAGGCATGCGGCCGTAGCGTTCGGGAAATATCTTGAAAGGAAGTTGAAGAAAAACTATTTCTGAAAACACATTTATAATGCAGTAGTTCTAAGAAAAAGGTATGATCTCTGCTCCGGTGCCGGTAGTGAGATATTTAAATAGAATTAATGAAATTATTATTAATAAATTGAAATTGGCGGTAGTTCTTTTGACGTTCAACAAGTATGTACTTTCATTTATGTTGAATACATTTTTTTTGATTTCATTTGATTTGATTTGATTTGAATAAATTGCCTACATTGCTTAGTTAGGCATTATCTATCTATATAACTAGTCAGGTCATAAGTATTGTCACACAGTAAAAACTTTTCTTTTAGAATGCTGGCCACAAAAAAATTTATTGAATTCGAATTTCGAATTGTTCATGAAAATAAAAATGTATACTTTTAGAATTTTACTCATTTTTAAATATGGAGTGGACGCTTAAAGAAGATCGTGTTGCAGTTATTGCGTTGCATCGTTGCGGTTACGCGCCAATTCAAATTTTTAATATACTGAAAAATTTGAATATAACCAAAAGATTCGTTTATCGTACCATCAAACGACACAATGAAGACTCTAGTGTAGATGACAGGTCAAGAAGTGGTCGCCCTCGGTCTGTTAGGACTCCAGCAGTGATAAAAGCTGTGAAGGCGCGAATTCAAAGAAATCCCAAACGTAAGCAGACACTGTTGGCCCTTCAGATGGGGTTAAGCAGAACCACGGTGAAAAGGGTGTTAAATGAAGACTTAGGGCTTCGGGCATATCGAAGAAAAACAGGACATCGTTTGAATGCTCGTCTAATGGACCTGAGACTGAAGAGAGGCCGCGCTTTGTTGAAGCGGTACGCGGGAAAAAAATATCGGGAAAATCTTTTTTCGGATGAAAAAATTTTTACTGTAGAAGAGAGCTACAACCAACAAAATGATAAGGTGTACGCACACAGTAGTGAAGAAGCGAGCAACCGTATTCCGCGTGTCCAACGAGGTCATTTTCCATCCTCGCTCATGGTATGGTTGGGAGTTTCTTATTGGGGCTTAACAGAGGTACATTTTTGTGAGAAAGGTGTAAAAACGAATGCAGCTGTGTTTCAAAATACAGTCCTGACGAACCTTGTGGAACCTGTTTCTCATACCATGTTCAATAACAGGCACTGGGTATTCCAACAAGATTCGGCGCCAGCTCATAGAGCGAAGAGCACACAAGACTGGCTGGCGGCGCGTGAAATCGATTTCATCCGGCACGAAGATTGGTCCTCCTCCAGTCCAGATTTGAATCCGTTAGATTACAAGATATGGCAACACTTGGAGGAAAAGGCGTGCTCAAAGCCTCATCCCAATTTGGAGTCACTCAAGACATCCTTGATTAAGGCAGCAGCCGATATTGACATGGACCTCGTTCGTGCTGCGATAGACGACTGGCCGCGCAGATTGAAGGCCTGTACCGGTAAAATGGGGCGATTAGGGATTGAGAGGCGAATCGGGAAAAAACCGGGAAAATCTTTCGACGCTCAATATAAGTTTTATATTCGTTGCAAAATCTTCCATTTTTTGTAGTTTAATAGTAGAATGTTGAAAGTTCACAAAACAACTCTGAATATGCATGATAATAGCTGCTAACTTATAAAAAATCGCGTTTCAAATTAACTTCCTGTGGTGGTAATTATTGTAGTGCTAGAAACTTTGCTCTCTTTTATTTATTTGATAATAATAGAAGACGACTATGATTTATAAACGTTATTTAGTGTTTGAACCAGCATATATATTAAAGGTAAGTCTCAGTTGTTATTGGTTTTAATGTATTTGATTAAATAAAAATACATGTAAAAATCTGTTGTTTTTGGGGATATTGGGGACGTCTTAGGTACAAATAACAACGAAAAAGGGGTCAATTGGGATGAGAATACGTGAAATGGAAACGACCTAAGTATAAATAGGTACAGGTTTGTAGGGTTGTCTATGTAGTTATAACAATATTTTTTAAATTTGTTGTTAAAAATCTGGTTTATTCGAAGCGAAATTGGGAATAAGTCTTTAGTTGAAATAGATAAGCAATTTAATATAAGTAAGTCGATTTTGCAGAGATATGTAACAAGATCAATGAAATCTCAAGGTGGACAAAAATGTCTAAGTAATATATTTAATATTTGAATAATAAATATTTAATATTTGTTCAGAGTGGGGGTATTCATCTGATTAATCCATGGAATAACCGACACGACACACCTAATCTCTTAACCCAGATAGAAATATCAGCACTGTCGATTGCACCTATAATTGAGGTGATGTCTGCCATGTACTTTTGTCAGTTTTTCAATTTTTTTTATTGATGATCACTTTGTTGTTGCAACTAAATAAATAAATAAATTAAAACTATATATAAAAATAAAAGTAGTGCCAACCCTAGCAAATTTCTCATTTCGTCCCAATTAACCGCAATTTTCGGGTAAATAGGGATTACACCTATTTTTGCATTTTTTGCTTAAACTGGAATGCTAGTTGCATAATTTTAAATTAGACAACAAAGATGCCCCCAAGACTCAATCATTTTGATCCTGATATAGCATTATATACATCAACAACTACCTTAAAATTGCTCATAAAGTTGGAATTTGTCCCTAATCGCCCCATTTTACGGTATTCAAAATCACGGAGGTCATTTTGAATAAACTTTAGTGTCATAAGAATCTATGTTTTGTTAAGTTCATTTTGGTATATGAATGGTTACTTGAGTCGTCTATTATCAAAGGTGGCAATCTGTGCATTTGGAGAAAATTTTTTTATTGATATGTCAATACAGATTGATTTGAATATAGTCGTCTCCTTCAAAGAATACGGTTCAAAACCTGCATTAAATAAAGGTTAATAGTTAACCTGTTATTTATCTAAGATGTCGTTCCGAAGAGTTTTGTGACTGCCAATGAAATACAAAGTCAATAATTAGTTTTTCTGATTTACCAATCATTGTCCAAAAGTCAGATTGCCGGCTTTGATAATAGTCGACTCACTTAATGAATAAACTTGTTTCAATTATTTTACATTAAACATGTGACAGAATTTATGACCTGACTAGGTATATATATAAATGAATTGCTGTTCGTTAGTCTCGCTAAAACTCGAGAACGGCTGGACCGATTGGCTAATTTTGGTCTTGAATTATTTGTGGAAGTCCAGAGAAGGTTTAAAAGGTATAAAAATATGAAAATGCTCGGAATTAAATAAAACTAACAATTTTGTTTTTCCTTTGATGTGTCGCCCGTCGGTGTTTTATTTATCGATTGAGCCACTACGAAGTCTGCCGGGTCAGCTAGTAGTTTATAAAATAGGTACGTATTTTACGAACATTGTGCAAATGAAATGTGTCTTTCGAGTCCCTAGTTTTTAGCCACAAAACCACGAAGAAGGCTTTAATTTATTTTTCTACGAAATTCTATTTGTTTTGGAGTTTTCTGACAGCTTTGTCAGATAGAGTATTTAGTGGTTTAATAAATATAATCATAGCTGTTTAGAATGTTGGTCTCAAAAATTACGTTTTTCATTAATTATGTCTGATAACAATGATTGTGACGCGGCTGCAGTGTTTCTAGCCGTGTTGGTATTTGCATTGCCGCTAACACTTTTGATCCCAGGGTTTTCAGTGTGGAACGTGGTGCCCAAGTTTCGAGTGACCAGGTTCCATTTTGTTAGCCAAGATGTTACCTGGTTACAAATTAATGCCGGAATTATAACAGTACTAACCATTTTCTTCTGCCTGTATCTTGAGATACGGAAAAGAAAGTAAGATTTATAGTTGCTTAATATTAATATTCACGGTCATTCATTTTTACTTAGTACTCTCTCTTTACTTAGTAGTCTCTATTTAGTAATTATAAGATGTCCGATTAAGTTGCAAATACACACATATCAAGAACCGATGACTATACAATATTTTCTTTAATTTTGCCTGATATATCTACTGACTAGTGTTGGGATCAGTAGTATAAATAATTCATTATTTGAATTTGATATTGGAGTGAGTTTTTTTTTGTTTTTGAATCTTCTGGATTTATAAACAATCCTCTACTTGCTTTATTATACGCATTCCATTTCCGAGAAAACTGTTTGTGTTCGGTAATGTGGTTTAGGTTATATTAGTTGTTTTTTGACTATTGAGATTTCTGTTTATGTACAAATCCACAGCGTCCCTCTTGTTAAGTATTCGCCGGAATTTATAGACATTAATTACTAAATAAGTAGTAAATAAGAAAATTAAATTGATATGAAATCATGGCTGCTTTGCACTTTTACGCCAGAGTAACAATTTTGGAGACTTAATCACCACAACATGCTTTGGGATCGGAACGAATATAATCTGAATAAAACTTCAATTAATAAAAAAAAAGATCTACTAATGTGTTTGTGATGTTTTATTATTTAGATTAGACGATATGGTTGAAAATGTTCTTACGGTGAGCCAAGCTACCGATGCCACATTGGAGGTAGAACGTGGTCGTCAAGCCGCGGCGGTGAAGGTCTGCGTGGAGCTTCTCGATGCTTCCACTGAACATTACGAGCAATTAGCACTGCTGCGAGATGAGCTGCAGAAACGAAATGTAATGAAAAGGCAATACCCACCCGCCATCGAACTGAGTTCCTCAGAAATGTGTGCATGAAATATTTTGAAAGATTCGAATAAAATTATGATTTAAATTAACTTATTTTTCTTCTTCTATGTTATAACCAAAGCCAACTTATTGCTACAGTAGGCTAGGCTTTACCGGTCCATCCATAATAATATGTCAAGTGATGCTATAAATAATTGCAGCTCTTCGAAAGCAGCTATGTCACAAGCTGTGCCTATGTGAATTGTGCGAACATGTAATTTTGTGCTTGGAAAAAGTGTAGCATAGCACTACCCTTAAGCATCAAACAATCGTCCTCGCTGGAAATTTTCAAGTTCAGATTAAAATCGCACTACCTTGCACAATAATATGGCTCCTACGATATAACTGTACAAGTTGCTACTTATTTTGTATTTACTTGCATATTTTTAGTATTTATTTGTATTTGTATTTTGTAGTCGTCGTGGCCTAACGGATAAGACGTCCGGTGCATTCGTGTTGAAGCGATGCACCGGTGTTCGAATCCCGCAGGCGGGTATAGTAACCGGCAAACATCGTGAGCAAATGACCTTGACTGCGCAGAACCGAATTTTAGATCACTTTGGTGGTGAGGGTGAGGCGCGACGGCAAGGGAAATCGTATCGAGCGCGTTATTGGTAGATCAGTCGAACCTTGCGTCCCGCACCTCGCCTTCGTTCCGCTTGCTCCCAAAAGTACGCTTGCGTACAGTGAAAAGTCTATCGTTACTAATCGTTAAGTTATATTTTGTTATAATTGCTTGTTGACTTTGTTGCCATTGCTATTTGTTGAGTGTTTGTTGATTTTTTATAAAAAATACACTATGCCGCGACAAACTGGTGTAGTATTCAAAAGAAAGGGTAGAAAAATTGTGTACGACGTATATTGCTTCATTATAAAACAGGGGAAGAATGATATTATGGAAAAAGTAAAACAACTTCGGAAGCAACAAAAACATCAGTGAGTACTGTTAGGTGCATTATTAACGAA
The DNA here is from genome assembly GCF_030269925.1 of Bombyx mori. NCBI lineage: Eukaryota > Metazoa > Arthropoda > Insecta > Lepidoptera > Bombycidae > Bombyx > Bombyx mori. The sequence goes on from NC_085110.1 coordinate 12,284,219, forward strand.
GCTAAAGGCTCTGGCTTGCTCATCGTGCTTGGGACTCCGGGTAAGAAAAGATCAGGGAAGAAGAAAGTTACCGGAATGGATAGTTTCGTTCAATCTGTAATAAAAAGATGTAATCATAATAACTACATAACAAGCAGCGAAACTCCGTACCGTAGAAAGGCTTCGAAAATTTTAAAGAAGATATACATTTTAATGGCTCGGAATGAAGTTTACGACGAATTATGAAAGAGCTAGGCTTCAGATGGAAAAAAAAAAACAGAAAATAATCGGAAGCTGGTAATTGAAAAAAGTAACATTCGATTACTACGAATCGAATATCTTCAAAAAATAATTAATTATAGACAAAAAAGAAGATCGAACCGACCGAGTCGTAAACTACACCGATGAGCCCTATGTCGACTTATCACGATGATGGCGACTCGGGTGATGAAAACAGTGATGATGATAATGGTCAAGATTATGATAACGAAAAAAAATTACAAATACCAGCTTCGCTTCAACTGAACGAAGACCTGGCAACAGCTCTAGTTTTGACTTAATAGAAGGAATATCTATTTTACCCCAAGACTAAATTATTATAATTATTAACCTATATTTTTTGTTGATGTTCTAATAAATATATAAATAAATACATATGTTGATTTTAATAATTTAATTGCATTATGACGCAGAGTAAATAAGGTTTTTGCGCGTGAGTGTACCATGCGCAAACTTACCCCCACTACGTCAACAAATGCTCAAGAAGTTTGCCGGCTATTATACCAATTTTTCTAATGAAATACGTACTCAAGAAATGTTTACGATTGACTTCCACGGTGAAGGAATAACATCGTGTAATAAAAATGAAACCCGCAAAATTATAATTTACGTAATTACTGGTGGTAGGACCTCTTGTGAGTCCGCGCGGGTGGGTACCACCACCCTGCCTATTTCTGTCGTGAAGCAGATGCGTTTTGATTTGAAGGGTGTGGCAGCCGTTGTAACTATACTTGAGACCTTAGAACTTGTATCTCAAGGTGGGTGGCGCATTTACGTTGTGAATGTCTATGGGCTCCAGTAACCACTTAACACCAGGTGGGCTGTGAGCTCGTCCACCCTTCTAAGCAATAAAAAAAAAAATCGTATGTAAGTCCATCTTATATTGTATTTATTTTTCACATGTGTATATAACATGTAAGTATAAGTGTAATGTAACGTGTAAGTATATATTTTTATGTGAGTTTATTAAGATAGCACCGTCCATGCTAGTTTGCTTATTCCTCTCCCTGCAAGGTTGCCTGGAAGAGATCGCTTTCAGCGATAAGGCCGCCAATTTATGTCACCGTCTATTATTTGTTTTATATGCTTACTCTGTACATGTGGTGTTAAATAAAGAGTTATATTATTATTATGCTTATGTTTGTTTGTGTATGTGTGTGCCGTTTATTTATCCATGCACTTACCTTCTTGGCATTATTTTTGGATGACTGATAGAGAATTACTTAGGCATTATACAAAATAAATAAATAAATTGATATACAAAGTTGGTTGTATTACGTACATACTTATTGGATTGAGTCTAGCCATTGGCAGATAGAAGTGTTCATTTGAGCTCCCGAGGTTCCCACGGGACATTGGCGACGAGAAAAACTAATCTAGAGCTGGCAATTATTGCAAATGACCTAATTAGACGATCTTGGTTCGCCAGTATCGTTATAGGAATGGTTTTTTCCCGACTTTTTTTGTTGTGATGTAGATGGCCAAATGATGAAACCGTATTCACGAGTATGCATTTAACTTAGCTAAAAATATTGTGTGAAAATGATTAATATCAATTGTTCCTGAAATCAAAAGAGAAAAAAGTGTATTTTAACATAAGTGGTGTATAATCTTTATTTATTAAGCTGTAAATACTGATGGTTTTATGACGAGATTATAACCACGCGTCATGTGGAAACCTTTTGCAAGTGTTTACGCAGTCATTATGCCTATTTTTGTCACAAAATAAGCTTGCTTTTCGATCTGAAGAACTGAGTCTTAAACCGCATATTTATACGTACCTAAGCGACGACATGTTGTGGTAGATTCCGTCAGCTATAGAACCTAGTGAGCGTAATTTGTCGATCTAAAAGCATTAGAAAGAAATGTACTTTACTAAAAGGTATAAGAACAATAAAAACTTTATTGATTTAGTTTTAAAAGTGCGACCATTCGCATTCGTCTCTGTGGCAGATATTCGTTTGCCGGTGCGATACGTTTTGCGGTAACACGTCTTCCTGTATTTTCATTAGTCGGATCCGGTGGGACCGGATCAGGCGCTCGCAAAAATAAATAAAACTGTTATTGAGATAAGCATCTGCGCTGTGAGGCTTTTCGCTAAGTCCCGCTGTGTCGCGTCGAGCAAAGTACCGAGATGTGTTCGGATTACAGCGCGCCGCATCTACGCTCTCCTCGACTGGTTTTCTTCAGTGTTTTGCAGCTGAAACTGTTTTACATAAAAATTGTACTAAACTATTTCCAACTCAGATTACAGTATTCAATAACGCTAATGTTTGATGGGGTTTTTTTTGTTGCTTAATGGGTGGACGAGCTCACAGCCCATCTGGTGTTAAGTGGTTACTGGAGCCCATAGACATCCACAAAGTAAATACGTCACCCACCTTGAGATATAAGTTCTAAGTTCTCAAGTATAGTTACAACGGCTGCCCCACCCTTCAAACCGAAACGCATTACTGCTTCACAGCAAAAATAGGCAGGGTGGTGGTATCTACCCGCGCGGTCTCACAAGAGGTCCTACCACCAGTAAAATTACATAAAAATTGTATTAAACTATTTCCAACTCAGATTACAGTATTCAATAACACTAATGTTTGATGGTCTGTATAAACGTGTGTTTAAGATTTTAGCTATGCAGTAGGCGCTTTGAATAAATGTTGTACTTGTTGGAACACAATCGATTGTTACCGCTAACAAGATCTACCCACGCAAAGGATCATCTATGTATTCTTTGCCATAAAAATTGCATCGGCCCTAGAGCGTTTCGTAAATTGATACTAATTTGGTGTAAATTATACCTAAATGAAATTTAATAAATTAGATTTTTTGCCATAAATGAGCTTGATGTATAATTGAGGATTAGGTTGCAATTTGGGTAGACGCTCTAACTGTTTGGGCGGCTTATGGTGGCGGGAAATTGGTCGAGCATACCACCTGCGACAACCACCTGGATTAATTTCTCATCACAATCCCGCCTTCCCAAGAAAATAATGAAGAGGACATTCTTAAAGAAAAAAAATATCCACTAAGCCCAGGAGGACGTCAGTTTTGTTGATTAATAAACTCTCGGTACGGCTCTTGTACCGCAGTTACACTTTTTACGACACTGGTTTACGCTGAAATAGGGACGAAAAAATATGAAACGAGTCAAGGAAAAATATATCCATAGACATTTCCCGGGTGCATTGGGAGCTCGCCTATTCGCCAAAACAACAGATAAAACTCCAAATGTGATTGTTTAGAAACAGTGTAATAAGCAGTCAACAGCGTTCGCGACAGAAGGAACAATTTCACGGTTCACAACCTCTTACCCTGCAGTATCCCATATTGTTTTTTATTACTTCGAATCATCTAAGTGAGTGCGAGACGAGGAAAACGCAATCTAGATGTAGGTGGTACATGTATTAAAAACCAAAATGTTTTTTTTTTATTTCCGAATAGAAGAAAATTTGTTATATGATTATGAGAATGATAGGTAGTACAATGGAATTTTATGTGATCAAGATAATGATCAAAACTCATTTTGTATATTACCTACGCAATTTAAATACGGTTTGGACGTAGCCATGATTGAGCTAATTCGTTAAGTTTCGTTCGTCATCACATTATTCACAAGATAGTTCGACTTTGAGCGGTTGCCGTAATTTTGGGCGCATTAAATATTACCGAAATTTGATTTTAAACGGCGATATTGTGACCGCAAAGTCACGAACGCGACATGCGATACTTTTGTCGCGGCCACAAGATTGCCGGGAGCATCTGTCGCTTTGTCGCTCTTTTCATTTAAATTACAATTATTCTCTATACCTCATTGTTGCGGTCGCGGTGGACCTATGTTTACATGACACTTTCTTTTTTATTTTATTAACACGCAACAATGTAATGTTTTATAGAGAAGTACAATATAAAACTTGGTGTTGTTATTCCGTATAGAATGATGGGTGTCGTAATGGCTATAAATTTTCATAATAATAGTATGCTCTCCACAGATCCGTGTCCTTAGCACGAACCAGCGTCGCGAGTACAAATCATTCAATTTAAACATGAAAATGGGTCCTAGAGAACAGTGGCGGGTATGGTGTATACCTATAAATTTAAATTGTCTTCTGTGCCTGTACTGGGAAGAATTTATGTCACTATTTATTGTATTAACATAAATTGGACATGAGTTATTTTATTAGGTTGAATGTAGTGGATGCTTTGTACAAAGGTTTTGATTGTGTATAGATCTGTCATAGATCGTAAATGCTGCGTTTGTTTACCCGAACGTATCTTGGAAGAAGCGAGAATCAATACATTTATTATTTAACATCACGATGATCTCTTGATAATAATAGTGGATCATGTGTACGATACATTAGTTTTAATGGGCTAGTAATTAATCAATTCAAAAGAGCCGAGTCCATCTGTCCCGCATGGGTTGAGCATTGTCAATGGTCAACGTTATTGTTTCTACTGTGAACCATATACGGATGGCGGGCCAATAAAATTAATTATATTTCTTTGAATTAATTTTAGCCGTAGCTTTAACATTGATATTAACAGCGATTCTTCAACTGTGCTATGATGGCAGTTAATGTCATATTTATCTTTGTTTATATTTGCTATTTTAATTCCATTGACGAAATACGTTTGAGTGAAATTCCTTTTTAATTTAATTAAAAAAAAAGTTGCTATACCAGACTTCCATTCAACTTTGGTGGTTCAATTACGACATACAGCAACTTTTGTTGTTAAATAAGTGTTCTGTATTGTAACATGCACTCGATCATTCTTGTCCAAACATTGAAAGCGCTTAATTCCTTGTGGTTCTGTTTAATAAACCCTGTGGCTGCTGGACTGGACCCAAACAGCAGGGGGCCAGGGCTAAACGATGTCCCTAAATTTAATTTAATAATCGCATAACTGGCAACACCGGTACACATTCAGTACGGTACCATATTTGAATACATTGACAGGATTCAAATAATTTCGATCGTTTATCTTCGACAGAGTAGTCCGAAGTCTGTTCGAGAATCAAATAGGTATTTCTTAAACTAAATATGTGAAATGGGCTTTTCGTTTGCCCATACACTCAATAAGTGACTCGAGTGATTTGTGACCTAGCCTTTTTCATGCGAAAAAACATTACCTAAACTAGGGCTTTTAAAAAAATTAATGTACAGTCGGTTTCTAAACACATTAAAAGTATTTTGATAATTTAGAAAATAAACATTAGAACTATTTATCGTTTGACTACTCTGTGTTATGTTTAGTATAATGGTGTATTGTTATGGGAACTGGCGCCATTGGGACAACTGATATCCTTTAGATATATGCGCATAGATGTCAGATGTCCTGTTGATCTAAACGTCATCTACAAACCAATAAATTCATCATAATATTTCAAAACATAACAAATACGATCTTGTTACAGATAACGGTAAACTATGTACGAGTACCTACCAGTAAAAATCAAAAATGTATCTACTAATAAAATTTAAATGTAAATAACATAATAATAAACCAGCTTCGGACATGAATAATCTTCAAATGTCTCTATAGTGGAGTACCCTCATTTCGTTTCATCGTTAACGACAGGGCACCAACAGCTTCAAGCCTTTTCATCTGTCAAGTTGTAACTGCCATGGCATCGGGTCATAATTTACGATTTTATCTTGTCCGGCACCCTGCATAGGGGCAGCGGTCAGCGCGGTGGCCAGAGAAAAAAGTCGCAGTGGGGTGATACTGATAATGGTCATCGGTGACCGCCCGCCACGCCTGCTCTGTTGTTACTTGCCAAAATAGAGTCGTAATAATGAGAGATGAAACCCGTAAGCTGCTAGCTTATTTAGTGCGTATTCCTAACGAGCGTTGAGGGTCTTTATGTAGCTGTTTGTGTGGTAAGCGCCTCCCTTATACTGTCGATACCGGAATGGTTCATGTTAACTATTATTATCAATTTTACGTCCACTTCGCGTTGTCATGAACACCGTTTAGATGTTTAACAAAAAAACTAGGGTGAGCGCACAAAGGCGCATTGTAAATCATGAATGATTAAGTTCACGCTAAGCCGAGAGTCTAGATTGATACTGGTCGCTCGCCAGGCCCTGACAAATAGTTGGTCTAACTGAGGCGTCTGAAGACGTCTTCCCATAAATAAGGATTACGTTTCTGACCACACAGTCTTGGGGAGTGGACGCAAAACGGCCTCTTGATGGAGCTCGCCACCACTCAGACTACGAGTTCACGTCAAACGTCTCTTAGTCCGCTCGATTAGCGAGAAAATCATTGAGATTAAACAAATGACATTACGTAAATTTTGGGAATCCCCGCGTCGTTGGATTGTATCAGAGTTGCGAATTTGCGTTACTTCGTCGCTTAAGTATCGCGTCAGGAGTTGGAAGACGTCAAGTTCGGGGAGGGAAGCGTTAAGCCAGCCTGTTTTAGGCTCGGCGGCGATGTTTCAATCGCAATCGGGCTCGCGGCTTATGGGCTCACCCCGCCAGTGAGGAGTCGTCGAAACGCGTCAAACCCCCATTTCACTTATCCTGTTCTCTCTGTATTTGCTAACGTTTCCAACTTCTCGACAGTATTGCCTCCTAATGCTTATCTCTACTGTTTGTAATTTACGATAAGACGCATTTCGAATGGCGCACATTTGTGTATTTTGCGTGAATTTGACAAATTTTTTATATAGGTACATTCATTTGTATTTCGATTGTGAACAGGCACAAGTTAAGCGCTTTAAAGCTCCTTAAAGATTTAAATAGTTCCATCGCACTTAATTACTTATATTTAGTTTTTTTTTATAATTTCCAATTTTTTGGTTTCCTTGTACAACATGAATAGTCATTAAGTGAAAAATTGTACAATAGCGGTGTAATCGCGGGCTTTTGTAAGTGCAGTTTAGGGATAATGTAAAACAGTTAATGTTATATAATTTCGTCTACGGCGGGACGTTATCTTACGGCGCGTACGTGTTCACCCTATTTCATAACCAGGAGGTCGTAGTGTTATCTCGTGAAATCTCCAATTACGCAGATGCGGCGGCCGGTCAGGTCCGGACCGGATTAGCCGATGGCCAGTCTTCTCACGTCGTGCCGACCGCCGGGTTTCAATTAGTGCAAACTGACCACCACCCGTCAAACGACAATATTGTTTTATGAGTATCCCCTATCTCCGCATTATAAATACACCAGTATTATAAATAGAGAATCAAACAGAGAGAACTAGCTACAGAGAATCGTGTTTTGTTTTTATTTTTACTTTAGGTGTTGGTGGTAGGACCTCTTGTGAGTCCGCGCAGGTAGGTACCACCACCCTACCTGTTTCTGCTGTGAAGCAGTAATGCGTTTCGAATTGAAGGGTGGGGCAGCCGCTGTAACTATACTTGAGACCTTAGAACTTATATCTCAAGGTGGGTGGCGCATTTACGTCGTAGATGTCTACGGGTTCCAGTAACCACTTAACGCCAGATGGGCTGTAAGCTCGTCCACCAATCTAAGCAATAAAAAAACTGTGCCTTTCAGAAACGTAACGTATTACTAGCCTTATTTGAATTAGAGTAGTAGCAAAACAGAAACCTTGTTACACGTATTCAAACGTTTTCATAATGAACAAGAAATAAAAAAAAACATATTATGTATGTATAATCTGTGATCGTTCTTTATGAAAAGCGAAACAAAATGTGTCAGTTAAAAGGGTAGAGTGACACCTACATATTGTAAATTCGTTATTTTTAAATGCTTTAATCACGGATCTACATAATAATGTGGAACGGGACTTCCCTTCCATCCGACAACTTGATTGATGTGCTTTCCTAGATTTATTTGCCCGAAAAAAGAAACACGCCACACGTCCGCAAAGCTTTTACGATACGAACGCGGCATCTGTAATACCTTTGTTTTTTCTTTTTTGGTTTTGTTTAAATTCGGTCCTTTCATAATTAGCGTAATACATTATAAAATGATAATAATTCGAGGGCCGTTCTTGTGAAGCGATTTAATGCCGCGCGTCGGGGGGCGCCGCTGGCGGCGACCGCATGTCAATCACTCTCCGAATGTAGAACAATTCTTATTTTGAAAAAGAATAAAAAAAATGCCTATCACTTTTATAGTCCGTCCTTTTCGATCTAATCCTCGTGACAGTCGAGCGAACGAAACAGGCAATGATATCGGTCTTATGGCAACATCTGTGCTTAATAATAGACGCTTACGTAGGTTTCTTTTCGGGGATTCAGTACGAGCCCGGTGGGATCGCTTTAACATGATTGATCTGTTTATTTTACATTTTAAAGGAGCATTTTTACGGTTGCTTGTCAACTTAATAACAAAGTGTTTTATTTCATTCGAGACACATTAAGTTCGGTTTTATTGATAGGTTTCTTTTCGCGTTTTTTTTTTTGTTTTGGGTTTTTATTGTTGGAAGATATGACGCATCTTAAACGATTTGAAACTGTTTACGTAGGTACAAGTTAATAATAATTATTTAACATTTGATTTCAAACCGGGGATTCTGAATAATAAAATAAGATTTTAAATACGTTTAAATAATATAACGTATTGAGAAAAAATTCTCAATATAGTGTATTAAAAATTCAAGTAAAAATTTACTTAACCCAAAAATTAAGATGGTTTTAAGTATCACACGCCTAGGCCATTGTTGTTTAGTAAAACAGGAGTTCATAAGCTTAAGAGCTTCTAACATCCGAAGAGGTTTAAAATTAAAACTGTGTCAAGTGAAGTAGTGTAGAAGGCGCCAGACGTCACAAGTGCTACTGTTTTCGAAGTTAAGCAATCGGTTACTTAGCCGCAACTTAAACCTCTTTCAAGTCGCCGTCGGCGTTCAATCTGTGCGTAACACTTCTATTGCAGGTGGCGTTTTGTTTTTAAGCATTTGAAAGACTTTATCTATAAACCAATCTGGCTTTAGAACAAATCATTGCGTTGCATTCTAGCTGTGTAGGTATATACGATTTTATCGATATAATAAAGCTATACTGTGGTACGATCGAATAAAAACTTTTTTGTTTATTTTGTTCATTTTGTTCTTCTAGCTTTTGTTATATTGTACGTGATTAAAACAATCGTGATTAAACCTTTTAAATTGTGTAATCGAATTTAGAATATCGATTATTATTATCGATTATTAGTCATATGTACTTCGTTTTACTGGGTAAAAAAGCGGGAGTCGTTCACCTCGATGCAGTGTTTGTATTGAGACAGGATCTTTAAAACGACGAAGGCGGTAAAAAAAACGAGAGAGTTACCGAGCAGACGCGCCGCCTTATCGGAAGCAATTACACGTTGTTCACTTTATTAATTTCCATAACTACCCTCGTGACATCAAAGGATGCCGCCGGCTCGTGTGCTTCGTCTCTCTAGAGTGGCCCAAGTTAAGTGATTCAAGTGAACTGATAATAAAATAATTGATGGCGTCGCTCTGTTATAACATTACATAAAATACGTTACATAAAAAACGTTGTGAAAGTCATCAAAGAAATTTCGATTTAGAAGTAAATTCAACAAATTTTAGTTATAATATCATATTATTATGAAGCGATGAAAACAATGGATTGTAATGAGTAGTAAATTTTACTAAAACTAGCGATAAAGTATTATCATAATACTCTTGCAAGGCCATCTTATGTATTATGATTTAACATATATTTTTATTGCCTTTATAGGCAGACGAGTATACGGACCACTTGATGGTGAATGGTTACCGTCGCCCATGGACTTCAGCAATCCCAGGGGTAGAACCAGGCCGCTGCCTACCGTTAAGTACTCTCTACATTCCACGTGTAAATAGTAAAACGTAATTTTATTTTATTTTATTTTTATTGCTTAGATGGGTGAACGAGCTCACAGCCCACCTGGTGTTAAGTGGTTACTGAAGCCCATAGACATTTACAACGTACATGCGCCGCCCACCTTGAGATATAAGTTCTAAGTTCTTAGTATAGTTACAACGGTTGCCCCGCCCTTCAAACCGAAACACAATACTGCTTCACGGCAGAAATAGGCGGGGTGGCGGTACCCACCCGTGTGGACTCACAAGAGGTCCTACTACCAGTAATTATGCAAATTATAATTTTGCGGGTTTGATTTTTAGTACACGATGTTATTCCTTCACCTTGGAAGTCAATCGTGAACATTTATTAAGTACGTATTTCATTAGAAAAATTGGTACCCGCCTGCGGGATTCGAACATCGGTGCATCGCTAGATACGAATGCACCGGACGTCTTATCCTTTAGGCCACGACGACTTCAAATAGCCGCGATATAATGAAACATGCGATCTTAAAAGTGATCAGACTAATTATATTTGTGATACACGCTGCCGCTTATGCCGTGCACCAGAGTCTAGGCTACTGTTTACCGCGCTGAAACCCTTGAAGACATTTTAACAACACTCTTGCTCTGGCACATATCGTCTTTGATCTTCCGCGAGACTTGTCATCTTCTTCAGCCTTTAAAACATGTTTATCACTGCGTTCGTCTTAATTGCTACAAAGTAATAAGTATTTAAACATTCAAATACATATACCATAAACAACATTGTTAGTATAATAAAAACACATTTTCAGGTAATCAAATAATAAACGTCTATCTATAAAATTATAAGCCTTATAAAGTAGATAAAAAAAAGGAAATGATCGAATACGGAAATACGGACATACAACGTAAAAAAGCTGAAAATCCTTGGAGTACAATAAATCTGTTTTCCAAAACAACGGATATTTGCATGCATCGCAAGAGTTGAACAGCGGAACAGAAGAGAGACTTATCTCGCTAAAACGATTCCCACATAAATAAAGCTCATCGGATATGAAACTGTATTTACATAAGAAAAATATAAAGAGGCCTAAACGATAGGTCCATAAGGGCGGCGCGGGACGTATCGAGCACTCGGGGACTCAGCTCACGTCCGCGGGGAGCGCTGCGCCTTTAATAACAATACGAAATATCAGTTCGTTCCTCCGATCGCAAATCTACGTCAATAACATATCCAATAGTAGCGCTCAATTCATTTCGACATAATCTAATATAGCGGGGCACGTTTCCCGGCTAAATCTCCCGCCACATGTCGCCAAGATGGCCGTCCAGCCGAAACGCGAAACTAAACAAAAAGGAGATCACGAATCGGTAATATCTTTCGAGTCCATAAACTTAAACGTTTATTTGCAGCGATATTTTGTCCTTTTGCGGATATTGCTTTACTGTGTAACCATCGGATCGGTTTCAGATTATTGTTAGTGGAATATTGGAGTTCGAAAGAATCGTTGTTTCTGATGTTAAAATCCTTATGTCGTTAGCCTTAATAACGCGTTTATTATTGAACATTGAAAAATGTAAGACGAATAGATATTCTAAAGGGGAGATTAAAACGCAACTCCAACTCGTGAAAACTCAAGAAGATACATACATAGATTTTTGTTTAAAAGCAATGCTTTTCTAAAATTCTTAACTGATAGCACAATTATTTAAATTTTTATATAAAATGTTAGGGGCGTGTCGAAGTACGCATAGCGAACTGTATTTAACGTGAACGTTGAAGTCTAAAATTCAAAGTAAAAAATGAAGTTACATATTTATCTGTGTGCCTTTGCTTTAACCGTGTGTATAACACGTAATTGAATAATCTTATCCGACAGCGAAAAGCTGGAATAACCCTTAGGCTACAAGCGATTAGGTAGGGCAAAAAATATATAAAAATTTAATAATCTCAAACATCTGAAAATCTAAACATAATAATTCCTTCGAATCCATTTGCGTAATTCCAATTACGTACGTATTAAAATTACGTCATTATAATCTCAAGCTTCGATTGCCAAGCGAACTCTAAAATAGTAAAAGTTACATTAATTCTGGAAAATTTTACCATTTTCCATTTAATATCACCGATGTAATACGTACTTTAATTTCGCTATTGGCGAAATACAATACGAAATCACAATTTGAAAACATAATCGGGACATCAAAATTAAGCATCAAGAATCGTTTTCACGTTGACACGAATAAAATAATAATAATTGTTTTTCTTTTTACTTTGAAAATCCTTTTTTGTTCCATCCTTTCTTTGGCAAACATAATTTTCCTGATCGTTTAGTTGATTGTTGATAACAACATGATTAAAGTGGTGGGTATACTCGTAGTAATGTCTTTAATGACAAACGCTGTTGAATTAGTGCTAATGTCTTAGTTGCGTCGGCACTAGTTTGGTTTATGAATTTTTTAGTTTTTATGTTATGTAGGCAGGTGAGCATATGCTCCATCTGATGATGCATTGTTATTCAAGGACAGCAGAAATACCAATGGTATATTGAAGCTGCCGTCTACCGTTTAGAATACCGTGTAGGGGAGTTCATTCCAGAGCCGAATGGTTTAAGGCATAACAGACCTCTGAAAGCTGTGAAGTCTAGTATTTCCAACTATTGTGGATGAGCTTCGATAATGTTTCAATTCCAATTTCAATTCCAAAGAAATCCTCATGGAACATACCGTACAAAAATAGGGACAACCGGAGTCCTTCCATAGAGTTACCTGAATAGTAACTGGAGGGAGTAAAGTGACAAAGGTTGTGAACCCCAATACTTTTAACAATAGTTAGACAGAATACTATCATTGTCGGGGGTCAATGAAATATATACCAAAGCTAGGGTGCTTTGGTACATACATACTTACATAGAATCCAAGGCAATGACTGTCGTATACAATCGTATAATACGACGCAAACATAGCCGTAAGGTAAATTACAGATAGGTGTAATTTGGTTGGCCGACTGCGGTTGTCAGTACAAATAAACGAAATTGCCGCGATTAGGCGGCTTCCTAATGCATTGATTGATCAATCACCGACCACCGGTAATCGAACGTGCCTCTTTGTCTTTGTAATGCCGCATTTTCTGCAGACGTGCCCTCTCAAACAACTCATAGAGTAAATCTTTCATGCAAAGTTTCGTGTTTTTTTTATTATTACAAAAATCAGATTTATTGAAAATAGCAATGAACATTTCCATTAGCTTCGATTTTATCTACTTTTGCGGAATTTAATAAAAATGTTATTATAGTACACCTTTGTAGGTACATTGACGAATTTCATAATATGTATAAATACGAAGTGGTGTTCGTGTACGTATATATAGGTACATACGTAATTCAATGTATCTAAAATCATCATCATTTTTGTCAGTTTGTTTTAACGTCACCTAAATAGCAATTTTGATAATAGACTTTGATCTTAATAATGGCGAGGAAGAGTGCGATGACTTGCGAAAGATTGGCAATATTGATAAGAAAGACCGAAGACCGGACTCTGTGGTGTAAATTGGGAGAGGCTTATGTCCAGCAGTGAATGACTGTGGGCTGATGATTATGAGGAAGGTGGCTGGTGGTCTAGCATTATAATAACATATTTTTCATATCAATCAAATGCCAAGTTCAAAAACACTGGACTCCTAGGCACGCCTAGTGTGTCATTACCGGTCACGGCCCTTGTCGAACTCGCCGATGCCGACGAAGAGTTCGACGAGTGAACTAACCCACAGACACAGCTCACTGTGCTTCTCGCCGGGTCTTCTCAGTGGGTCGCGATTCCGATCCGGTGGTATGGTGATGGTTTCTTTGAACCACTGCTAGGAGGGTTAGTGTTAGCAAATTCGCTAGGCTGATCTCCGTGAGCTCGCCTACACGTTCGCTGAAGCTAGTGTAAGCCCTCAAGGAACACAGGTAAGCAAAAAAACATTAGGGCTAGTGTTAGCTAATTCTCTTAGGTTGAGCTCCTGAGCTTACCAACCCGTCCGGGAGTAGTTGGAATAGCCCTTAGGCTACCAGCGAATAAGTAGGGACAAATAAAAAAAGGGTTTATGAATATATATATTTTGGTGGGTGAACAAGCTCAGGACCCGCCTGGTGTAAAATGGTTACCGGAGCCCGTAGAATCACAACGTGAATACCGCAGCTGACTTGAGACCTCATGTTGGATCAGGCCTGAGTCTCAATAGTACTGTATAGCGACTGGAGCATCCTTCAAACAGGAATGCATGAGTAGGTACTTGGTGGCAGAAATTGACTAGATGATGGGCCCTACCACCGGAAAACTTGTTGTTTGAGTAATATGCAAATAAGATTGCTTTAATTTGTACACAAATCGATATTGAGCGATTCTTTCTTTTAAAAAATTGACATAATCTATATATCATGCTATATAATACATATTGTTCTAAGCTGCTATACTGTTATTTCAAACATAGATATTAATTCGTCTTATAAAAATTTCAACATCGGTTTAATAAAAAACAGTACATTTTTAGTTAAATAGTTTTGTATCGTGTGTGAATCTTAAGATAGTTGTACGAGTATAATGTTGAATCACACATATCTTTTATTTAATAATATAATCTATGTTATTGACACGATTTTGAAACTGCATTTAAAAAAGTCATACTGAAGTTGTGTATATACGTATATTCTTTTTTTTTATTGCTTAGATGGGTGGACGAGCTCACAGCCCACCTGGTGTTAAGTGGTTACTGGAGCCCATAGACATTTACAACGTAAATGCGCCACCCACTTTGAAATGTAAGTTCTAAGGTTTCAGTATAGTTACATTTAATTTATTCTAATTAAAGTTATTATACTTAGTCTGGCCATAAATACTGTTACAATTAATAATAATAATAAATCTATTGCAAATAACATTTATTACTTTTACAGTGTGTTAGTTTAATACATAAACATAAAACAATTTAAAGTATAAAAAGCTTATTCAAAGTGGTCTCCATTGGCTGCAGTACAGTCCTTTAAACGTTGAGGCCAGTTATCAATAGAAGCACGCACTCTTTCCATGGGAAAATTTTTCACTGCCAATCGTACGGATTGTTTTAGGGACTCCAAATTATCATGGCGTTTAGAGCAAGCCGTACTCTCTAAAACTGACCATAAATCATAATCCAGCGGATTAAGATCGGGACTAGACGACGGCCAGTCTTCAGCTCTGATGAAGTCCGAAACGTTCGTTTCCAACCAAGACTACGTAGACCGAGCTTTATGACTTGGCGCTGAGTCTTGCTGGAAGGACTATTCTTGATTATTGAACATGATGTTGTTAAGGGGCTTCACTACCTTCTCAAGAATGGTATCTTGATACACTTGTGCCGATGTTTTGATACCTTTTTCACAAAAGCATGGCTCAGTCACTCCTTCATAGCTAATACCCCACCAAACCATCAATGAAGTCGGATAGTGCCCACGTTGCACTCTGTCGACTAATTGGGAAGCTTCCTTAGACCTTTGAGCATAAATACTCATCCGTAAACAAAAATTTTCTATGACCTCCCTTTGCGTACCGCTTCAGTAGTTATTTCGATTTTATCACCCTATTCTCTTTTAAATTATCAGTTATGAAATTACCAGTACGTCTCTTATAGGCTGCAAGTCCTAAGTCATCTTTTATAATACGCGACATGGTTCTAGGTGCTATCTTCATCTCCCGAGATAAAATCTTTTGCTTTCGGACAGGATTTCTTCGAATTCTTTCCCTTACTGCTTTGATCACCTATTTCGTACGAACACTACGAGGACGGCCAAATCTTTTTCTGTCACAAACAGAGGAGGTCTCATTGCACCTATTAATAGCCCGGTACACAAACATTTTACTAATACCAAGCGTATGGAGAGTTTTAAAAAATGCATTTGGCTCCATACCTACTTTGTGTAATGCAATCACAGCGATTCGGTTCTCTTTATCACCCCACTCCATTTTAATATCGCAAAATATTGTACAATGTATTGGCTCCAAAATGAGAAAACTCAATGAGCAATCATATAAAAATTACAGATTCCAAATTCAAATGTAATATTTTGTTTATTTTTAATTGTAACAGTATTTATGGCCAGACTAAGTAAATAAAAATAATTTTAATTAAAATTTCGATTAAATGTTAAATAGAATTCGGTAATCCAAATAATATTGTTTTATTATTACGCATAAGTTGTACCTTCGAGCGAGAATCAGTCGGCAAGACGTAAGGGTCGTCGTCGGTCACGTTTTGCGATTTCTATTGATTTCCATTTAATTCAGAGCGTGCTCCCGCTGTCCAGCGCCTACTGGTGGTGCTCATCAAACGAAAATTGCCGCTCCGGCCTTCATTCCGACTGATTGAAGGGCGCGTTCGTTGCATGGCCCTGCAATTTGGGATCATCGTTATTGAAGTCGCAAGACTGTAGCTGTTTCTAAGTAGTTTTATAAGTAATATAGATATTTGCAAATCTTTTTTTGAATTTGAATGGTGAATTACAAAAATTAACGATTTTTATCTATATATAAATACGTGAAGCAAAAACTTTGTATCCCTTTTTTTCGAAAATTGCGCGGACGGAGGATTATGAAATTTTCCACACTTATAGAGAATATAGAGAAGAAGTGCACAATGTTAATTTTTTTTAAAAATAATGCATAAATGATACATTAAATCAATAAAGAAAACATTACACACACTACCATGTATTTGACGCACACACGCATGCATACTATTTATTTATTGTCAAAATTTTGTTTATTATTAATTATATTAATTATTGTCGAATTTCGACTACCGGGCGAGCACTTGTTAAGATAATGAGACGAGTCGTCTTCGAAGAAGTAATAGAATGCATGATTCGATATTGTGATTCCTTCTGTTTGATACGCCCATGTTGCAATGATTATATAGAATTGCCTTGATTTAAATTGAACCATTGTGTTCGATTACACGATAACTGTTGGCTTTTACAATATTTCTGTTATATTCATAGAAAATTACTAACCGGAAAAAGAGCAAAAAAATCGAAAAACTTCTGACAAAACCTTTTTCTTGATCAATTACGTTTTAGAATAAATTGTTTTTTATGGAACTCGGTAAATTTCGAGATGGCTTACGCTGCCCTAAAAATTAATTGATCGGATCTCGTTTCTCAGAGGAAACAGCGCGGAAGAGTTTTAATTAGCGAGAAAGAAAAAAAAAAAACACCAAAAAACTTCCGACGTAAAAAACCGGGAGACAAGGGTGGGCGTAGCGCGGAATAAAACTCTCCCGCTCGTAATGCGGGCAACATTTGTGTGAGGAAGAACTCTCGGTAATGGAAGACAAATTTCAATATAATTTGCAATACATAAGCGTGTTACTTTAATAGCCCAGAACCACCCTTCAAATTAAACGGGGCTTAAGTTTTATTTTTTTCCTCCTCTGTTTGATCGTGTTGCGGGCGCAAAGCAACCACGGGAGCTACGGGGAGCATCGCGGGACTCGCACAGGGCGCTTCCAGAGAAAAAAAATATAATCCGACCAAATTAATTGCTCCTACAGGCAATAGTGGCGAGGCTGCGATGCCGCCAAATCAAATTAAGGACGCGCTATAAAAACCAAATTAGTGCCCGCTTTAACCGTGAGGGTATTTAGTTACAAGACGTTAGTTCAAATCCCACCATTTTCATTAACAATAAATATCCCCCTGCAGCCGCGCGGAATCCTTATTGTTTTACTTTTTACACCCTTGTGTCCCGAGTGGGATATAGAGCGCAGACGACGGCGGTGTCTTGTACTGAGGCCGGCTAATTTGTTCTCTTTGTTTACTTACTTACCGAGCGAAGGTAATAAAAATTTGTGTTGCGCGAATTGTATGGACTTTAAATTTTATATAGCCGCCGGTGCCGGCCGAGTTTTGCATTTAATTGGGAAAAATTTAGGGTCGACGAAGAACTTCTGTGCGGATTCTTAAACTAATTGGATGGCCGTTACAAAGTTTTTTCGTTTTGAAACGTGTACGCAACGTGAAGTTGAAATAATAAAGTTTGGGGCTTATATATTTTTTATTATTATTATTGCTTAGATGGATGGACGAGCTCACAGCCCACAGCGGGACAGCCGTTGTAACTATAGTTGAGACCTTAGAACTTATATCTCAAGGTGGGTGGCGCATTTACGTTGTAGATGTCTATGGGCTCCAGTAACCATTTAACACCAGGTGGGCTGTGAGCTCGTCCACCCATCTAAGCAATAAAAAAAAAAACATGGTGTTAAGTGGTTACTGGAGCATATAGACATCTACAACGTAAATGCGCCATCTACCGTGAGATATAAGTTCGAAGGTCTCAAGTATAGTTACAACGGCTGCCCCGCCCTTCAAATCGAAACGCATTACTGCTTCAAGGCAGAAATAGGCAGGGTGATGGTACCTACCCGTGCGGACTCACAAAATGTCCTACCACCAGTACAAGTCGGAGTTTTTTTCCCGTAAAGTATATTCAAAGCGTAGTTCCGTGAATAGATTCAAGGTTTCTTGAAGACGCGTTCTGTCCGTTACTCAATTATCCGGCTCATATATTTTCATAGAGATGCAATTTATCAGAAAAGGGTGAGTTTGATGTGTTTTTATGTCGGGGTGAGCCTTAATTACAGGCGATGGAGTAAATTAGAGGGCGGCAGCGATCTAAAACAATAAGCACACCCATCATTAAGTCGGCGGCCGTCGCAGATTGCTGCACCTTCGTAATGTGACGACATTTATTCTCCCGATGCTTAATTTTGTATTTATGACCCTCAAACCTTAGAGATGTGATTACGGCATGGAAATATTATAGTCGCATTAATAACGTCGACCGATATAATGTACTTCAATTAAACATAATAGTTTAATTATAAAGTAAGCTTTATCGTTTGTATTTTACGAATTAATGTTTGACGGATATATTTTTTTATCTTTTAAGTTATTGCGTAGCTTTTATCGCGGTTTTTAGCGAGGCGACCGAATTAAGAAATTCCGTAACGAAAATAAACTCTAACACCCCCACTCCGCCTACCATGTAGATCGCGTTCAACACATTCACACGTTGCGCTTGTGTAGTGTTTGTAAATAAGCGCGCGGCGTGACGTCGCACTACATGCGCATCTCTCTCTCGCGCGGTCTAGCTTATGAGTGTGAAGGGGACAGTTAATGTTTTGCTTTTTTTTATTGCTTAGATGGGTGGCTGAGCTCACAGCCCACCTGGTGTTAAGTGGTTACTGGAGTGCTTAATGTTTATAAATATAACGTAGTTTTATTTTACTGTTATTGTTTTAATATTAAATTATTATTGTCTAATTATAATTGCATAAGTTGATAAAAAATGCTATGCTATAGCTTTACCGCGGCAGTCCCCGAGTGCCACACGTGTTTTTTTTATTCAGTTTATAACAGAAACACTGAAACAAGCATTTTCGAAATTCTCTCTAGCATTTAATAGATTCGTCAATCGTAACAGTCCACTGGAATGTTGAAAACTAAAAGAACACGAGTTATTTTTCTTTAAATTTCGATACGGCCACACAATTCATTAATGCTATTTTATTTCAATAGGTATTACATTTTTAATTTAAGCACCTAACAACTGGTTGTAGGCTAAAATGTCAACGCCTGTCACATCGTATTCATTTTTCTGAAGTACTTTATTGTATAAAGCTGCTTAATTAGCACGGGAGAGCATTGACGATCGATTTTTGTATGTATTGTAAAATGCCATATTTAAATGTAGTACACAGATAGTTTTTTTTTTTGTATTGCTTAGATGGGTATACGAGCTCACAGCCCACCTGGTGTTAAGTGGTTACTGAAGCTCATAGACCTCTACGACGTAAATGCGCTGCCCACCTTGAGATATAAGTTCTAAGGTCTCCGTATGGTTACAATGGCTGCCCCACTCTTCAAACCGAAACACATTACTGCTTCACGGCAGAAATAGGCCCGTTATACCCGTGCGCACTCACAAGAGGTCCTACCACCAGTAAGTAAGTAGATTGAAGTATGTATGTTGATGTATGGGCTTAATTATTTAATCTGCTCAGTATAAAAAGCTTCACTTGTCGATTTATTAAGTCGTTCTGAAATACATATGTACACACGATACATAACACAAGCCAGTCTAGATTTTCAACTGTCATGAGATCAATCTCTACATACGGTACTCAATCATAAACTGCTTTTAATATTTTCTTTTCTATAAATATTCGTTTTAATAGCCCGAAAGCACCGATACAGGAGAATTTGAGAGTTATTTATGAACTAACCAAATAACAAACGATAATATAAGTAGGTAATTAATGATCGTGTTAACTTTTGACAATTGCTGAAATGAATAGTTGCAACGTAAAAAAAATGATTAAACATTTTTTTTAAAATTCGTACTAATATTGTTACGTTTCGTATTAATTCTATTCCTAGATTATTCCTAGATTGTCATTTGATATTAATTAAGACTGAAACTTGTGTTTTTGATAATGACAAAAGACATTTAAAATATTCACATCGATGTTGATAATCTGAAAAAAAAAAAAAAAAAAAAAAACGAAGTGGAAAGCACTATGCAATACATTGTGTTTCGTAATCGTCAGTTTGTTTGTGTCGACGGCCATTACGTGGCCGAAATGCCGAATATCGTAATTATATTATTAAAATTACTACGACGATTGCAGGAAACATGTTATTTAACGTTAGAGCGATAATATCTTATCGACATCGGATCCTAATACTGGACGTGTGGATATTAACGTATCTGACGAAATCGACCGGATACATTGGGGATATTCGACGCATATGCTCTCCTCACTTATATTTTTATAGGAGGTGTTTTTCAACATTAATTACCGATTAAAAATACGATTTTGTAGTAGCCCTTGCCGTAGGAGAGTAATGTTTTTCGAGAGTATGTATATATAACTCATAGGCCCGCTCTACAGTCTAAATCTTTGAGCGATTTCAAGATACCTATAAGGGAATGAAAAAATAACAAAGAAATGTGGAATAAAATATGTAGTTTAATCTACGATACAAATAAAATATGGCTGCGTTAAAAATATTAGCTAAAAAACAAAATATAATAATGAATAGACTGTAATATAAATCTAAGTTGAATAGTCAATGTATTTGTAGGTAAGGAAGACAAGCAAAGAATTTAAAAATATTGGTGTGTAATTTTAATGTATTCATTTGCTGTTTGGATAATATTTCTTTAATGATTCGGGTATATCGCCCATTACTAAGAGTGACGATACAAAGGTAATAAGTTCCCAGGCATAAACAATTAGTTCTTTTTTTTACCGGAGCCCATAGACATCTACAAAATAAATGTGCCACCCACCATGAGATATAAGTTCTAAGGTCTCAGTATAGTTACAACGTCTGCCCCACCCTTCAAACCGAAACCCATTAAGTACTGCTTCACAGCAGAAATAGAAATATTCGTTACTGAGTGAAATTTATGTTTAATTTGTCGTTTCTATATCTTAATTTTAATTACTGTTTTAACTAAATTTTAATACGTCTGGCGATTCATCAAAACGTCACGAAAGTGCAAATACAGGAACACGAGCAGGCGATTTTCGGAGCCGACTGTATAACGCGTTATTATCGAGACAATGCCGCCTGTTTGCCTATCACGATAATCTGTGGACTACTTACTCATTTCAATTCCGTGTTGTGTAAACGCCCTAATGGACACTGGTAATGTGACACGCTTGACGATTTTACTCACAAATTGTTGTACGAAACTCTATTACAATCTAATGACAGCCACCGTCTAATTGCAAGGTTATTACGTTTTGTTGTGCATGCGGCTTAATGATAGTGCCGGGTAATTATTGGGTGAGGTGAAACACTGAAGATGTGTTGAATTGAAATGGTGAGCGAGGAATGAGAATGCGCTAGATTGACTGTGCTTTAAATAAAAATTAAGAATGTATACCTACGTCATTGAATTTCTATTGTAATTATAGTTGCCAATCTCGGGACTTAAAAGACATTAGGCGAATTATGAAGGCAGGTGATAATTATGGAAAAAATATTTTAACAATATCGACTAGATGCTTTAAAAAAAAGTGGTCATTTTTTTAAGGTTTAAACTGCTGGTTCAATTGAAAAAATATTATTATAGCTCTCTGCTCTCTCCTTAAGCAGTTTATCTTATTGGGTTTACTGTGGGGGACAAACGAAGCGAAAGCGTGCCACCTAGTGGATGCGAGTCGCAACTACTCGTCAAACATCGGCTCACTTCAGGTGGTATGCTTCGGCAGAGTCGAAGTATCATTGCTCGGGTTGAATCG
The DNA here is from genome assembly GCF_030269925.1 of Bombyx mori. Taxonomy (NCBI): domain Eukaryota; kingdom Metazoa; phylum Arthropoda; class Insecta; order Lepidoptera; family Bombycidae; genus Bombyx; species Bombyx mori. The sequence continues at coordinate 12,306,570 of NC_085110.1, forward strand.
AAGCACATTCGTTGTCGGACTTAGGAAGAGTGAAGACGTCTCGGAGCTATCATCGTTTTGTGCTGCGCAATCTCTTTGCACGATTACCTACCATACTTGTTTGAATTAGGAAGAGCGAAAGCATCTCGAAACTGTCATTGTTTTGTGCTGCGCAATCTCTTTGCACGATTCCTCATTATACGCCCCCTATGTCATAAAATGGGATATCGGCCCATTCTGCGACATATGATTTCGTAATTTGAATTGCTACCTTGATTATTAGTGAAGAGCTCACGGTTTAACCGGTGGTGAGTCGATAAGCCCATAAACATCACAACCTACATGCCGCTACCCACATGACGTTGAAATCTCAGCCTGTATTTTATTACGGCTGTCCCACACTCCAAGGAAAAGGTAGCTGCTTTGCGGCAGAAATTGACCAATATGCCGAAAAAGGTAAGATGGTATTGCCTAGCCGTCAGAGCTCACAATACGCCCGAACACCAATAAATTTTAATATAATTTTATTTGCCCCATTCTTTTGATTCTGAGATGAACTCTCTTCCACGGCGTGATATGTCTGTCTTCAAACGAAGCTTGAAAAGTGCTCTCAGTGGTAAGTAATAGCTTGTCTCTGTCCCTGATATCCACGAGGAAAGATAACCACTCACTACCGCATGGACCGTCACGTCTGCTGCTTAAGGTAGCAGAAACATACACCAATAGTAATTTCAAGAACTGACAGATTTCTTGTTGTGAACAAAAGGTTTAATATTGTGTAGGAATTGTCGAACGCGCTTAGAATTTCGTGAATAGTTATAATAAGTAACTATTACGGCCGTCACAAAAAGCCACGCGCCATGAAAATGGAAACACGCGTAATTCACCATATCGGCACAATCGCGCTGAAGATCTGGAAATGTTTCGTGAATAATTTAACAGACAATGGTCTGTCAACAGTATTATCTTATTATCTCTGTGCGGTATTGCGATACGTGAAAGTGCCTTTGTTCACGACATTGTCACTAACATACCTAAGGGTTTTTTTTGTCTACCTATGCTGGTAACCTCGAGGGCTCGGTACAAGGTTTACCGAACGTGTAGGTGAGCTCACCGAGCTCAGCCTAACGAATTTGCTAACTAGCCCCAGTAAAAGCAATGCAGCAGAGAACCGAGAAGATCCGGCGAGAGACTCAGCGGGTTGTCTTTTTTTTTTTTTTTTTGTTGCTTGGATCGTTGGACGAGCTCACAGTCCACATAGTGTTAAGTGGTTACTGGAGCGCATAGACATCCACAACGTAAATGCGCCACCCACCTTGAGATATAAGTTCTAAGGTCTCAAGTATAGTTACAACCGCTGCCCCCCTTCAAACGCATTACTGCTTCACGGCAGAAATTTTTGTTTTGAAGTCTGTGAAAATAACGTTCAAAGATTCCGTTGCAAAGAGACATACCTACATATTAAAAATGTTAATAAAAACAAACAAGATAATGTGATATTTTCAATGCTTAAATATTTCTTAGTATTATTAATATATTCAATTAATTATTGTTGTAATTTCGCTAACGCCAGTTTATGCACTGATCAAAATAATAAACAGAAATACCAAGATTTTGCATGTACTTGTTATTGTTTTTATTTTTTTATTTACTATATATTAAGTTTAGGTATGGCTTAGTAATGTGATTTTCTATCTTGAGATATGTAGTCAGATTTAACCATCAAAGTCAATGTATAACGACTCTCTTTCAATATGAATGGCTTGCGGCAGAATTACGTTAAATGTGAGTTTACACGGATTCATTTATACATCCATGACGATCTGTAAAATCAAGTTTTATCATAATAAATAGTAAAAAACAAAACCGCATTATAACAAGTTGTATTGGTAGTTCAAATTTAACGTAATTTTTTATGTGATTCCTGATTTTTTGTGTTAAATTAGACCTTCTAGCGTCTTTGTGCGGTCAGGGAAAGCCGTGTGTGACCTTTTATTTTGTCGTGTCGCCTGAGACGGCCCGGATTGATTTAGTGTAGTGAGAGACGTTTCCGACCCGACCCGGGCTTACATCTAACTAAGCTTTGCGTCGGGGATTACGCAAAACACACGCCGCTACGCCGTCACGTGTGCCGAATTGAAAGTAGACCCACGTCGAGTAATGATGCCCCCAGTTCAGGGGACCTAAAAAGGCTTTCAACGAGACCGGACTGATGAGACAAGACGTTGTTGATGCCACGATGAAACACGTTCCGAGCCGTTGAGTTTGGAGCATTTACTCATTTATAATATGTTGTGTTGTGGCGAATTCTTGTGGTTTAAGTGACAGTTGAAGATTCTTTGAATTTTTGAAGAGTCATTACTAATAATCGTCAGACCGACGGTAATATAAACGTAGAACTTATGTTTCAAAGTGGAGGACAGCACCCAAGCTTTAAAGTATCTATGTAAATTTTGAAAAGCTTGTATGTCCTTCCGATGGAGAAAGCCCTTCCCTGTTGATTGCTTTTGATTGATTGAAAGAAACAATAACCTGTGACATTGTATTTGGAATTATAAAAATAAAGTGATCCAGGTACTCGCTGCCTGAAATGTATACCTAGAATATATTATATAAACAGGTAAAGATTAGTTAATAAATTGGCAACTAAGTTGTTTCTCAACCGATTTTTTTTCGTGGTGGTTAGCTATTATACATATTTTTTATGTATTTAATTCATTTGTCAATCAATAACAAAGCAAAAGAGAAAATTTTACATATAAAATGAATCTAAATTTTGAGATCCGTTGAGTCCGTAATTTAGTATTTTCTACGGTTTTCGCGAGAAATAGACAGTTAAAATGACTTTCACGATTAAATTTCGCGTTTATTATTTTCTAAGTTTCGCTGAAGTGGTCACCTAGGACAACTAAGGTGCTATTCATCGAAGTTGGAATATTATGCTAACTAGTTTTAAAAGTAAGCTTCGATCATTGGGCGAACACTAGTTATAGCAATTGCAAAAATATGTAATTTACTTAACTGCTATGATACACGTCTTATTACACTTAAATATCCGGTGTTTGTAATCTCCATTATCAATTGGTGAGATCGTGCGCGACTTTAATAAATCTTTTTTTATATAAGTTATTACTCCTATTAAGCGAGAACTAAGAAGACACGTCCTGCTATTAAAGGCACTCTTAGCGGCGGCGAGCAGAAGCACAGGATATTATCGCGCCGCTTGTTGCCCGCGTAAAATAATAATGGCCGAACTTCCGGTGCCGCCGGCGCGGAAAACTTAAGCGAAAAAGGCGGGAAACGCCCTCGGCCATAACCGCTAACTTTGCTAAACGCTCGGATGTGACGTCACTTAATTTATTAACACATTCCTACCTCCACGGAAAGGTAATTCCTGCGTTTTACGACATTTCTCCACTTTTCACTCAGTGTGCTATAATTTGACACACATGTCATTGAAGATACTTCTATCCAAAACAAATTTGTAGATTGATGTCAAATTTAAATTTGTAATATATCTTATTTCTTAACATTAGAAACAAAAGTTTCGGTGTATATTGTTTAAAAATTCGTATTCAATTCTAACGTATTCAGTTCTTTCTTTAAATTATTGATCTGACGATAAGCGGTGTGTACAAAATGTACATATTTTCACGACAGTATCGCGTCTACATATATCCGATCAATCCGTATTAGGTTTGGTAAGACATAACTATATCTATTTAAGTTGATTCGTTGTACTGGTTTTCCCCAAAATATTTGAGATCATAAAAATTTTGATTTCTTCAATGTTCGATTTATTGAGTCTAAATACAAATACTATGAGCCGTTCGGCTTCGTTTCACGGTGGTAGATGTATTGTAAGCGTACACGGATAAATAAGGTTTCCTGCCCATTTCTGCCGCAAAGCAGTTATGCGTTTCTGTTTTTGTTGACAATTGCGACTTCGACATCTCAAGATGAGAGGTTGCATTCAAAATGTCATGTTTCTGAGTTTTATTGACCACTTAAAACTAACCGGGCGGTGGGGTTCTTCGTTAATTTATTCAATAAAAAAAACGAAATCGTATTTTATATATTTTTTGGGGGTCTGTATATATTCGTCCTTGTATCATGCGTTTTCAGTAACAATCGGAGAAAACAAATTGGATTCCTTGGACACGAAACCCGTGTTATTTAAATTACGTTCAATTCAAAAATAGCCTATAAACAATCAACGGAAAATCAATAGCCAAAACCGCAATGAGAGCAATCGAATAAATACACCTCGCCTATTCAATAAAGCACGTGAATCGTTCACAATTAAACCTTTAAATCGGCAATAGGTGTTGCCATAAATCCGGCTGGAAAACAATCAGCGGACGCGCGTCGTTCGCAATTAGCGCTACGCTGCTCGATAAATTTACATTAATGCTCTCGAAAAATCCGGACAGCAATAATTTTAACGCGCCATGTCCATAGCGAGTAGTGCGGGGACGTATGGCACTTTCGTACCCAGCAGCTGTGTATCGCCGGTACCTGGTCCCCCGTTTGGCCGGTGCCAAACAATCTTTCACGTCTCAGCGTTGTTTATTCTAGGTCTCTGTGTATTTTTGTTGTTTTTGTTTTTTTAAGCAAACACGAAAACTTATGCCAAGTTTTGTTTGCAGATTTTGGAATTTATATCGCCACAAAACCTAGATGTTGATGATCTTTGGGAGTTTCAACGATTTTAATAGATTTTGGGATAAAAGTACTACGTTTTAAATACGGCTTAAGTGGAGGGAGATGTAGTACAGCAAAATCCTGGTGCGATTCATCAATAAAAATATGTAGTCGATAAATTGCATTTGTAATCATGACTTAGATTTTTTTCAAAATTATCCTATCTATAGTAAGACCGGGTTGCGGAATAATCTAGAATTTAACGTTTTAGTTTCTTATAGCACAATATTATTAAGAATAACGCACCTGAACTAATAAGAATGAATATGAACTATAAAATTATGGGCAGATGGCAGTTACTCAATAATATTGTTTCCTTTAAAATAAATTCGTTTTGCATTCGTTACATATGTACTGTTGGTACTTAAATTATATGCAATACATTACGGACTTATTGTGAATTTTCATGGCTTCCAGTCGGTACCACTGTCTAGCCTATATCAATTACGAAGCATTGGTGCCTTCGGTTTGGTGGTAAGTGTATCCTTGATTTCAATTAATTCCGCGACCCACCCCTAATTAAGACAGCAAACGGCATAAAACATCTATTGTTCACGTGTAAATATATTTCAGGGTTGTCGATTTACGCGGATACTCGCGTGATTTACGTAACGCACCCCGCCTCAGTGCACTTTACACTTTTGCAGCTCTGCTCGCACGAACGACTATTAATTGATATCCAACGAGACAGCTCCACTGGACTCCGTGAGTTGTTCCATGAAAATTCTGAAAACAAATAACTAACTACTAAGGTAAATTGAAACTGTTTATTTTTGTGTTGAACCGTTTCAAGGCACAGAATCTCAATTCTTCGTCTGTCGGCTATTAAATAGTAGGTCCCGTACATAAACAAAATCTACTGATATAATACTTGAAACAAGCCAGGTTTTTTTTTTTTTTTTTTTGTTGCCCTTGTAGGCAGACGAGCATACGGCCCACCTGATGGTGAGTGGTTACCGTCGCCCATGGACTTCAGCAATGCCAGGGGCAGAGCCAAGCCGCTGCCTACCGTTCAAGCCGCTGCTTACCGTTGTAAAAATAGCGTGAGCCATTGCTGGATACCGGGGCATTGCGGTTTGGAAGGAAATGAGAAGTAGCTGATAAGATAAGCTGGCCATAAAAAGCGCTGAGAGACTCTCGAGTGGTCCTGAACTGATTTGAGGGAATCCATCAAAAGCAGTTCATCTGAGGGGATTAAAAAACGTGCATATCAAAGAAGCTCTCAGTCTGTGTCCTAATAAGATAACTTATTGTAAGGACTGTAACGATGGATTCTCGGTTGCGAAAGCTTGTGTCCGCTGTCTGCAGATGCTGTGAGAAGGAAGAAGAAAATTCTCTCCACGTATTGTGGGACTACTGCGCTATAGACAGCAATAAATACTTAAGTCGGAAAGAAGATTATCTGCAAATTATCTGTCCAAGTGTTCCATCACGATGACTTTGGAGCTAGACCAGGATAAATGTTTCGGTGATCATAATAGGTATATACCTACCTTTATGGGTTGCAGTGAATTAAAGTGCATCCCTCCTGATCTCTCTATAAATATACCTATTATAATACTAGATCTACTACTCTATTATCATTCCACAGAAGCATTCTCCTCAACTATTTCCCTACGTACTTATTGTCAGTCCACTAGTTTAATTTTGGCATTTAATGGTATATGCCTTCGGGTTCGAAGGACGGGATAGACTTTATACTTTATTGACCCTTCGACCTCATGTTCCAATGCGGGAAAAGATATTGACATTGTGAAATCTGTGAAGATTACCAGGTAGCACTATACCTCATTTATGTTTTTTTTAAAACAATTTTGAAATAGAGCCTACTTACTTATTCTTTATAGATAATAATTTCCCTGCTTATTCTACCGCGAATCATTTTATATGGTGAGATGATGAGAGTATCAATTTGATACTTTAATCTTGGGTCTTAAGAGGAGCTAAGAGAGTCACGAACAAGACTACCAATCGTATTCTTTGTAAAATGTGTTCCGTAAGATGATTCCGCTTGAACATTGAAAAAGAATGAAATAATGTTAAACAAATTATACAAAAAAAAAACAGACGAACGATAAAAATAGAAGAAACGACACAGTCAGATCAGACATTTTAAATGAAATTAAGATTGCGTCCCCTACAAGTTGTGACATCTGTTTAAAACTATATGTTTTATCGTTTTTTAACAACTTTATTAACGTCTATTAATTGGATATCGCGTCGATGTATGAATATTTAAAAGTTTTATCGTTCACGATACGTAGGCGGCAAAATCAATTTGGCATGCTAATGAGGCAGCCTCCTGTAGAGCTAATGAATCTTGTAATTCTTTGGCGCCCACCTTTTATTTACACGCATCTACTTTACCGGTTCGTTAATGATTTCTACTTTATTCGATTAGATTATCTACTATAAATAGTTTACGGTATATCGCCGTTTAGTTTCAACGATACTAATTTGGATATTAAATTACTCTTAAACTCACGCTGAGATGCGTTTTGAAGTTCAAGTCACAGAATTGAAATTAATTAATTTTGTTCTGTGAGCATTTTAAATTTATTTTAAGAAAAATGTTCATTACTACTAATACATATTTCACTGTATCTAAATTAATTAAGAAGAATGTGCATCAAAATATAGTTTAAATCACGATTTAGCTCCCTTATTTCATACCCGATCCTGTAGACCGAATGGTAAACAGTCGACGTCGCCCAAAACACGTCATTACGGATCCTCTTGATCCATTAACGGTGCTTTTAGGTGCCATAAGCACCGGTCACCGACCTAGTCGAACCCGTCACTTACGACGACGGGCTCGACGAGCGAATTAACCCACAAACCCAGCCCACTGAGTTTCTCGCCGGATCTTCTCAGTGGATCGCATTTCCGATCCGGTGGTAGATTCTGCGAAGCACTGCTCTTGCTAGGACTAGTGTTAGCAATTCTCTCAAGTTGAACACGTGAGCTCGCCTAACCGTCCGTGCGTAGCTGGAATAGCCCCTTAGGGTACCAGCGGATAGGTAGGAAAAAAGGTGTGTTGAACATGAAACATTGGTGAGGAAACTACATCACTATGGTATTAGGGATGGTGCATTGGAACTTATTACTTCCTATTTATCAGGACGGATACAAACAGTAGATGTGAAAGGTAATAGATCTTCAGGTACCTTGTTGAAAATGGGTGTACCTCAGGGTTCCATTTTGGGTCCTTTTTTATTTCTAATATATATAAACGATTTACCTAGTTTTATTGAGTCCCGACACGAGGTCGTATTATTCGCAGATGATACATCTTTATTATTTAAAATTAAACGACAATTACAAGTCTATGACGAAGTGAATGATGCGATTTCGTGTGTGGTTCATTGGTTCCGTATCAATAACCTATTATTGAATAGTAAGAAAACTAAATGTATTAAATTTACTTTAAAATGTATTAAACCATCTTTAAATGTGAGACAAGTGGATAGTGATGTAATTGTTTCTGAGGAATCATTGGAGCTTGTTGAGTCAACCGTATTTCTTGGTATAACAGTGGACTCCAAACTGCAATGGGGACCTCATATTCATAAATTGGCGAGTAAGCTCAGCTCTGCAGCATACGCAGTAAAAAAAATTAGAATGTTAACAAACGCGGACACGGCTCGTTTAGTTTACTTCAGTTACTTCCACAGTGTCATGTCCTATGGCATTTTGCTATGGGGCAATGCGGCCGATGTAGAAACGATATTTATTCTGCAGAAAAGAGCTATACGCGCTATTTATAACATGCACTCAAGGGAATCCCTGAGGGAGAAATTTAAAGAAATTAAAGTTCTCACTATGCCATCCCAGTACATTTTTGAAAATTTGATGTATGTTCGTAAACATATTGAGGAGTTTCCTAAAAAGTCGGACATACATAATAGAAATACTAGGAACAAACACAAGCTTGTTGTGCCGATGAGTAGGTTACATAAGATAAGAAATTCATTCGGGTGTTTGTCTGTGCGCCTGTACAACAAAATCCCACAAGATGTTCAGAACCTACATATACATAGGTTTAAGAAAACTGTTAAAGAACATCTGTGCAATAAAGCTTACTATAAAGTCAATGATTATCTAGAAGATTGCACAAAGTGGGAATGAGTTGCTCGCTCCGGGCATTTCAATATTGTAGTAATTGTTACGTTATAATACTCATTGTAAAAAACTCATATTAAAAAAAAAAATGTAATATTAAAAAATTAATAAATAATAATTGCTTATTAAAAAAAAAAAAAAAAAAAACATGCCCGCTGAGTTTCTTGCCAATTCTTCTCAGGACGGAGGCTAGTTCTTGTGAATTGGCGGTAGTTCTTTTGACGTTCAACAAGTATGTACTTTCATTTATGTTGAATAAAAATTTTTTTGATTTGATTTTGATTTGATTTTGATTTGATTTGATTTGATTTAAAAAAAGATTTACATTCGCTTACGATAAATCGGTATCATGTCGTCGTCTCTAAAAGTATTTCTTAAATGTCGAGCGAAATCATGTATGTATGTAAAACTTCGCGTTACTTTATAGCTTTTTAATAGTATATTTATTTAAAACGAGAACTTTTCGATATTTGTCTCAATCGTTAACGCACAAACAGAGACTGGAGAGAGGGAGACAGGGTAAAAAAAATATATCGTGCTGCGCTTTAGATATTTCTTAACTTAAAGTTCCTACTAACGTTCGACCATTGAATTAAACAATTGTGTTATTTGAATTCCATTGATCCGTTTCAAAACTCTAGGAGACCTCGGACCTGTCGTGCGGTCAGGATGTCTTGTGTTTTATAGTAATTTTAAATTATTGGACGTTTTATTATAAACACCCATTGCGTTTTTTATCATCCTAATGTGTTATTCACGTTGTATATTTTACGACAGCGCAGTCTATTAATAATAGTCTATTGTATAATTTAGAAGGATCTTGTATGTTAATGGTTATTAACCAGATGATACGAGTTTGCTGTTTTTAAGGATTTGTCTATGTGAATCTAATGTTTTGATTGCGGGCCGCGACAAGGTACACCGAAAAAAGTGTTACTTTAAAAAAACGGCCCCCGTTTGCAGTGATTTTTGAGGTACTTCGAAGTTACTCAGGAAACCGAAACTTTTTTAATTAACTGAATTTCCTGTCAATTTGGAGATTATGCAAAAATATTTCATAAATTTGCAATAAATTAAATAAAACAGTAAACAATTTTTTTTCACTAATATATATCCCACCGAAAAAATATTCGCAATTCAAAACTTTACTTGCATTTATGTATATATTTAATGTTTAATTATTTTATATTGACTTTTCATTTTTTGTTTAATCATTATGTACGTAGTAATAACAGACACAAAAAAGGAAATCCGTTCCAACCGGGTGTGTGTAAAAAGCTCTTTCTTTTTTTTTTTTTTTTTTTATTGCTCAGCTATGTGGACGAGCTCACAGCCCACCTGATGTTAAGTGGTTACTGGAGCCCATAGACATCTACAACGTAAATGCGCCACACACCTTGAGATATAGTTCTAAGGTCTCAGTATAGTCACAACGGCTGCCCCACCCTTCAAACCGAAACGCATTACTGCTTCACGGCAGAAATAGGCGGGACGGTGGTACCTACCCGTGCGGACTCACAAGAGGTCCTACCACCAGTAATTACGAAAATTATAATTTTTAGGGTTTCATTTTTATTACACGATGTTATTCCTTCACCGTGGAAGTCAATCGTGAACATTTGTTGAGTACGTATTTCATTAGAAACATTGGTACCCGCCTGCGGGATTCGAACACCGGTGCATCGCTTCAACACGAATGCACCGGACGTCTTATCCGTTAGGCCACGACGACTTCTAAAGATACTAAGCGGTGGATATATTGACATCACAATTTGAATACCGTCACTCGCCTCGTCACTCTCCAAACGTGCGGTTAAAGTTGCAATTGGAAAACCGCATAAAGTGGCAGAAAGACACACTCAAAGAGCGCTGTTGCTAGTTCTTCGATGACTCCCTCAAGAAGACACGAAAGTTTTAGTCTAGTCACTTCAGATCTAACTCATAAGTTGAGCACTAGTAAGAGGGCATCTTGTGTAAGGAGCGTGGAGATTTACGTTATGATGTCGCAGAGCTCCAATAACAACTTAACACCAGATGCGTCGTGAGTTCTTTTACGCGTCTACGCAAAAATAAAAAAAAGCATGATAAGGAAAAATAACGGTAGGCAGCGGCTTGGCTCTGCCCCTGGCATTGCTGAAGTCCATGGGCGACGGTAACCACTCACCATCAGGTGGGCCGTATGCTCGTCTGCCTACAAGGGCAATAAAAAAAAAAAAAAAAAACTTAGACTACTTGAGTTTGTAATTAGATACAATTGTAATTGTATCTATGAGTTTGTAATTGTATCTAATTACTAGACTACTTGAGTCTAGTAATTAGATACCCAAGTTACTGCTCCATGGAATACGGGCCAAATTCCCGATGTGAGCATTCACAAAGATTATATCCTAGGGCCGCTGGGTATTGAAACTTGAACTTAACTTAAGCTTTCAGTTTGACGCTAATAAAATTATACCGTCGATAAAACCCAAAACCGTAGCATACCGTACAATAATACCGAAATAAGTTTGTGGAGACGTTAACAGCGATATTAAATAACATCTCTATTATCAATAAAAAAGTGTCATAAAAATCACAGTCATCCGTGGAAGTTGTAAAGTGGGGACGGTGATCGGACTGCGCGCCGGAAGAGCCTCTCCACGGGGCAGGCTCAACTATTATATGAAAATATTCAATTTTATAAAATTCCGTAGCGATAACATCTTCCTGTCGATTTGATATTTTCGGCGGTAATGTGTATGTGAGCGAGTGAATGGAGAATGAACCCACGCTGCGCGCACGCTAACCCGCTCCGCGACTTGACACTTAATCATTTACACGGACACTTTATAGTGTCGTGTAGCGTATGTCTACTTCACGTTCGGTACATAAACTCAGTCTCAATACGTACGATCCGCACTCGAAGTCGTTATGTTTTTTAATAGTTGAATAAATCGGGACTTTACGCCCATCAATCTGATTTGAAGAATTATGTTGCGGTAACGTAAGGTTTTGTGTTTAGCTTATTCACAGAGATCTTTCCGATCTTTCAGAGATACTGCGATATTATTGCACTAGAATATATATATTTTTTTATCGAATAAAAACTTTTTCCAAGTCCGTTCACGCTAATATAAATATTTGAGGCAATTTGATTTTTTTTTCCCTACCTATTAGCTGGAAACCTCGGGGGCTATTCCAGATACGCCCGGACGGGTGGATGAGCTCACGGGCTCAATCTTAAGATATTTGCTAACACTGGCCCTAGCAAGAGCAGTAAGTACTTCGCAGAATCTACCACCGGATCGAAAATGCTACCCACTGAGAAGAACTTGCGAGAAACTCAGTGGGCCGTGTCTATGGTGCAATTTTTACTATTTTAGCGACGTATTGAGATAGCTCGTGTATTTTTTGTTTCATTAAATTTATTCGGAAAATGACACAAAAAAATATTGCATAAACTTTAAAGCACAATTGCAAGAACCTAATCTAACTTCGTTTGTAAGGAGGAAAATATGACGTTATACCATTTAAAAACTTTAATTTGTCAAGAAAGTTGGGGACTTGTGAGATCATAATTTATTGAAACACTGGTGGATTCATGTATTAAACATGGCACTATTAATTAAGATATTGCAAACATACATTGCATCGTAGAAACATTAGAAGTTTACAAGTGTATATTTCTCGTTCAAACAGGATTTAGAAGGCTTTAGGGCAGCTCGTAGCTGATGAGTCTCTGGCGTTGCGAAGCAGTACCTAGTAAGTAGAGTTTCTGGGAGAGACTGCAATTTTTATGGAGAAATACATTAATACGAGTTCTTTTTCATAAATTTATGAGTTTCTATTCGGTAAATACAAATGTAATTTAGGATTTTTTCCCCTACCAAATCGTTGGTAGCCTAAGGAGCTATTCCAACTATGTACTCGTGGACCGGTAGGTTATCTCACGGGCGGGCTCAATCTGAGAGAGTTTGCTAACACAGGACCTAGCATGAGCAGTGCTTTGCGGAATCTACCACCGGATCAGAATCGCGACCCACTGAGAAGATCTGACGAGAAACTCATGGGTGGATTGAACATGAATCTAGTTGGCCGCGAAAAGCTTGTGAACTCCTGAGGTGTAGGATAAAAATATTAAAATCTCACTGGGTCTTCGACCTGTCTTGAGTGAGCAGTGGGATTCATTTTACGTACGACACCAACTTATCCGTGACATAATAAAAAAAATCGTGAAATATTTTTTAAATACGGAAACCTCGGTTTCATTTTGCTTCAAGAAAATCCTAGATTGACATAGCAGACATTATGATTTATAAAAAAAAAGTTTTATTTGTTACATTGACCAATTAAGTTTCAAATACAGCCTATCGAATTGTAGGGTTGTTGTTTGAGGTCTAATAGTTTATTGTATTGCGGACAATAGTTTTAGGAGATAAATAAACTATTATGTTTGTAACCCTAAAGGTAGATGTTGTTAGCAGGCCGCGTCATAAGTCAGTCGGCTGAGTGAGGTAGAATATAAATTAGAGACGTATTGCCGCCCGTTTCTTGCCCAATGTGTGGGCGACGCTGCGACAGAAGCTGTATCTTCATTCATATTCGTTTATATTCAGATACAAGTTGCTAAATTAAAATTAAATATTCAATTTGATAAATTAAATGGATTCATATTTCATGAAATTAGATAATGAAGGAAAAGCTGAAGGCCTATAGTAGAATTATCGTAATTAATTATTCAGGGTTCTCACTAGTGGATAATTTACTTGACTTTGTTTCAGTTTGAACGGTAATGTCCCCGTCTTTGTGGCATGTTAATACTATACCACGTAATCCGTTTTGAAATCAGTATCGTTCTAAGCACTACTATCAAATTTTGATGACTTTTATCCCGTAACATTACTCTCTGCTTAAAGTGGCGGCCAATTAAAATCGCATCTGAAACCCACGTGCCATAATATTATCCATACCAGAATTAACAACCGTGCAGCATACAGTGGCAGGTTACGACTCCAAGTACAAAAAGGTCGTTAGTCAACGAACCGCTACCTACCACGTAAGCCCATAACGCAGTTCATTATTTATATTAACAGTTTAGCAGTCAGTGGCCAGTTCTTTCGATCCGGACTTATGGCCGCGTGAATGTGCGTGGGCATTATTTGTACCCTTGTTAAGCGCTGAGGATATTATAAAAATGATTCCTTTATCCAAGCTATGACACTTGTTGGAAATTGGTCGTTTAATTTATGATGATCATAAAAAAGGATTCCGGCCGCGCGTTTGGTATTTCATTCACAACAAGCAGAGGCGTTCGGGTCTTTATGGATGGATGTTTTCATTAATTTAACTTGGATCCGGTGGATGGCACAGAGGTGTCGGGTGTCATGTGACAGCGGTCACCAGATCCGGAGATAGCGAGGCTCGTGCGGCGACTACCGTTCAGCTGATCATATTCGTCATAACAAGCCTCGTAGTGCTTATATCATTGCCCGCAGTAGTACTTAGTCATAGCCATGGTCCGTTTAAATAACATATTTTTTCTAAAGTACAGTCAATCGACCGAGCCTAAACTGTTACAAGAACGAAGAAGTACATACGAATCGTGATCAAGTCCCGTCATCGTAATTTACATATTAAATCAAACATTCCTAGAGAGTCGAGCGCGTGACTTAATTTATTATTACCATCAATAGGATAGTGACGTTTTCAGAAGATCTAACTTAATTTTCGAACGCGGAAGTAGACTCTAGTAGTGTTGGAGCAACTGGGAGGTTAAGCAGAGCGGTGGTGCTTTTCATTAGGGATGCGACGCGGGCGCATCAGATAAACAATAAGTCGATACACAGTCCATATAAGCCGGCAACGCATTAGTCATCACGGTGACCGACCGACACCGACCGCTCGGCTAATCCACTCAAAACATTCGGAGACATTTGTCGGGTCGCGCCGGGGTACCGGTGATCGATAACGCGACTCGCCACAAAACGATAGATAAAAGCCGATAAGTCAGATGAAATATGACGCGAACAAAATCGGGAGACGTACGTAATAAGATAAAAGTCAAACAATGATTCGACCGCGGATTCGCCGCGGCATAATTTATGTGACAACGCGTGATGGACGAGCGGCGACTTTTGGTAAACTATTTACATACGGCGGCGGCCGCGCTGTCGGATTGGGTTCCGCTTGTGACAGAGGGTGGGGCTTACTACCGAAAACAAATGTCACTGTTATTTATTAGGTTACAGTGCTATTAAGCCTAAGACGGGTATTACGGATCAGGGTAAAGAAGCAATGGACATCGTCGTACCATAAGGTAAACAAATCCAAACGTTTCAGTTTCTTGAATAATGACTTACCTTACCGGTGATGGATTTACGCCTAGGTCTGGGCCTAGGGCTGCATAATTTTAGGTGTCGCAAAACTTTTGAAATGTAAAATATACAGAGACGAAAAAAATAAAAACAGTCTCCTTTGAAACTGATGAGATTAGTTTATATAAAATTAACATAATATAAAGTTATTTTAAATAAAAAAAAATATTGGATCAAAACTAATCTTTTTTTTTCTAAAATTATTGGCGGCGCGATATACAGGGCCTAGGGAGGGCGGCATCATGCCCAAAATCCGCCACTGCACCTTACACGACTATTTTAATGTGTAAGCGGATTTGGCAATTCGTTTATTTACTAAACACTTAAGTTAAAATGGTCGGTTAACATTGCGCCGTTGCTAGTCGTGAGAGGTCGGAGCACTGGTATAGTTCTAATTGAATTAGGAGGCAGTCCCGCCGGCGGAGCGGTCGCCAATTCCCTTAACACGTCGTGTTGGATTGTTTCCTGTTACTACACAACACTACCGGCTTGAGTTGAGCAAGACGTGAATCTCTTAGAAATGTTATTTCGGAGGGTTGTGCGGTTTTACAGTCACTTTATTTTAAATTTGTTTTAGGTTATTGGATATAAAAACACGAAAAATTATTAATATAAGCCCGAATATTTATTAACTATTACATTTGTTCTTTAAAGCTGCAAAACTATAACAGAAGTATCTGTATAATGAAGATGTTAAATCAGTTGACAAATGGAAAAAATATAACACACAAAAACATATATACATACATAGGTACGTAAAGAATGTAAAAAAAACTAAAGATTTAAAACACTAAATGTGCAAAAACTTGAAAAAAAAACTTGTAGTAATAGTAAAAATTGTAGTACTAAATGTAGTAATAAATACATATAGTGATGTGAACGTATTGAAACAATAATTGTAAAATTGTTTGAGTTTACCTGACACCACTAAGAAAAACTATTGAACATTTTAATTTTTAAAATTAATAGTCGAGTTAGGAATGAAGTCATCTACAAAACTAACTCATTTTGAATTATTGTCGAAAATAGTGTGAAATGTTAAAATATTTGAAAACATAATCAAATATCTTTAGATGTATTCATTAATAAGCTTTTATTAGCTTCAGAGGTATGTATGTTTGTAAAAATAAAATAAAAAAAATTTTGAAATTCAACTAAAAATGAAAAATATATAATAGTTTCAAAAAACTAACAAAATACGCTTTTATAGAAAATCCGCTTTTTTTAGTTGGATTTTCTATAAAAGAGTATTTGTTAGTTTTTTGAAACTATTATTTATTTTTAACTCCAGTTTTTAAATACTCTAATGATAAACCATTTAAAAGCAAAAATCATATAGATTTCTACGATTCGTGAAAAATCGAAGAAAACTCTCAAAAAACCATTATTGTTTTAACGCTGTCGAGCGTGTCTGACGCCGCGTCCGTGTCGAGATTCAAATTGAGTTGGTGGATACAAAGGACGGGTCGTAGGTGAAAACATTAGACGAGCGACAATCCCCGCGGAGACAGCGCCGAGGCTGGCTCGGTTTTTATCTACGCGACTCGCTGCGGCCGCTCGACCGTGTAATTGGATGAGAACGGCGCGATCCCAATAGCGCGCCCTTATCTGCTCGCGGCGAAGCCTCCCCGCACGCCCCCGCCCACCCCGCGACGCCTGCCGAACCTCCGGCAATAAGTTTTTAGTGAGTAATTCAAGATAACCCCTTGATGTTGTTCATTTTCACACTTCCTTTCGCGAGAACAGCTCTTTATTGCGTAATATGTAACTGTCTCGTCGCCGACGGCCGTCCCGGGGGGGCGCAGACAAACTTCGCCCCTTTTATGATGTTAATGCGATCGTCTCCAACCCTCCTATTTGGATAATGATAATTGCTTTTTCCAAAATTATTGTTTGATGTTGTCGCTTAACGCAATATCGGGGAGTTACGTAAATGGACTTGACTTCGACGTTAACAGATAATAACTTTAATATTCCATAATTCTAATGATAGATAATTTGGCCTGATTTGTCATAATGCGATTGTCATAATACATTATAACATGAATTCCTTAATTTTTTTTGATGTAAATGAATTATAGATATTTTAAGAATAGAATTATTTATTTTATTATGGCAAGTTATGATTTTGCTAATGTATTTTTGGTGGCAAAACTATACAAGTTTTATTTTTATTCTGGAAGGTTCTCTATCAGAAGACTGCGAATTGTCGTCGTATTAGTCGGTATCAGATGGGCGCCGACCATCGTCCTCCCCCTTAACGTATCTACTGCCACCTCTCACAACTACGAATTTGCAGTTTCAACGTGAAAACGTAAACGAATTCATCCCTTGAAATCGGATTCCCAATAGTTCTATGTATTTGTAATGAATGGTATTTGAAAATGATTAGAATTTAACCGACGATACTTTTTCGTGTTATCATTATTTTGAGAAAAAGTGTGATCATTCTTTTGCTTCACCGTTTTTACTATTTCCAGGTCCAAATATACTATGATATTAATTAATAACTGAAATATTTAAGTTTTAAAACTATTTTCATAAACAGTTTAAATCGTAGAAGCGTACTTCTGTCTGAGTCAAAGTCACTTGAAAGGTTAGATTTTTTTATTGTCCTAACAACTCTCAAAGAGATTTAAACAAAGAACGATAAATAAGAGGCAGAACTAAAACAGTTAGATAGATATCATTTTCTAAAGATTTTTTTGTTTTGTTTTGCTTAGTAACTTTTACAAGCTTTAAGATTTTTGCATATATTGAAATTAGACATTCTAAATATTGATGACAGAACAAAAGAAAAATAAATAAATAAATATTTTTAATCTTTAGGTAGTTTTCACTTTGGTCGAATTTCGAACAGTATAGTAGTAGTACATTTATACTATTCTTTAAAACAGCAGATTTTTTCCTTTGCATGGATGAGCGAGCTCATTATGTGAGGTATCAAGTGGGTTCCAGAGCCGCACTTCACAGGCATGTAAGAGTAATAATAATAAGTAAGAGTTTGAAACCTCAATTGTAACCTAACCTTTAAATCTGATTAACTTGTAACCCTGTCTTTAAAATGTTCTGTCTGTGTTGCCATTTATCTACTTCCGGACGGTTAAGGTGTTTTTTTGTTAGAACGCTTTTTTTATTGTCACAAATACGACTTCTTCCAAATTTCGATGAAAATATTCATTAATTTGAATTAGATTACTGGTGGGCAGGCGTTTTTTTTAATGAATGAGGTATTACTGGTGACCCATAGGCCTTTCCAGTTTCGCCAGGACAGGTGGGTGAGCAAAGGCTCTGCCAGGGGATTTGCTAACAGCTGCCCGAGTTCCTCCAAACGAGACCTAACAACTCAAGAACAATTACTTCGCAAATGAATCTACTACCGGATTTACCCTCGGAGAAGATCCGGCGAGAAACTCGGCGGGCTGATGCATGGGTTAGGTTGCAGTTCGAACTCTTTGCCGAGTTCGACGCGCTACTCGTCCAGGTACCGTGGTCCCTAATTCTGCTCCTAGCATTAGAGCTGAAGACGTCAAATGCAAGAGTTATTGAATCTGATGGATCCGTAAGGACGTGTCTAGGGTGTCCACGGTAACTGGCTCCTGCGTGAATAGGATTCGGAAGTAATCGGGGGCGTTGGGAAGGCGTCTGGTGGGCCCGTAAGGGTAGGTACCACTAACTTATTTCTGCCGTAAAGCACTAATGCGATTCAGCTTGAAGAAGGGTGGGGCAGCCGTTGTACTGTAAAACTATTTTTTTATTTATTGCTTAGATGGTTGGACGAGCTCACAGCCCACCTGGTATTAAGTTGTTACTGGAGCCCATAGACATCTACACCGTAGACGCGCCACCCACCTTGAGATACAAGTTCTAAAGTCTCAGTATAGTTACAACGGCTGCCCCACCCTTCAAACTGAAACGCATTACTGCTTCACGGCAGAAATAGGCAGGGCCACCACCTATCCGCGCGGACTCACAAGTGGTCTTACCACCAGTAGAACTTGAGACTTACAACACATATCTGAAGGTGGGTGGCTGCATTTACGTTGTTGATGTCCTTGTGCACTAGTAGCCACTTGACACCAAGTGGGCCGTGAGCTCGTCCCCCATTTAGGCAATAAAAAAAAGATGTATAGTGTATTTACACTTTTTATCAATTTTACAACACAACTTCGTTTTGGCTCTTTCATATTTCGAACTACCCGCTTTCATGAATATAAATTCTAAGGTTAGAATCAGATACTAGACATAGAGGTAGTTTGTTTATCTTTATCGCAGAGCCACACAGGGCGGCCGGGAGCTCGCGAACTGTCGTCATATTCCAGCGCTATCTGATGGGTATCCGAGGACGTTCCTATCTCCCGCTCTCGGCACAACCACAAGGTGCACATACCGACAAAATAAACTACCCTTTGTTGCACAAGATATATAGGTTCTTAATTTGTCTCGCCAAGTTTTTTTTTTTTTTTTTGTTGCTTAGATAGGTGGACGAACTCAGAGCCCATCTGGTGTAACCCGTGGTGTTATCTGGTGTTAAGTGGTTACTGGAGCACATAGACATCCACAACGTAAATGCGCCATCCATCTTGAGATATAAGTTCTAAGGTCTCAAATATAGTTATAACGGCTGCCCCACCCTTCAAACCGAAACGCATTACTGCTTCACGGCAAAAATAGGCGGGGTGGTGGTACCTACCCGTGCGGACTCACAAGAGGTCCTACAACCAGTAATTATGGCCTTTATAGTTTGGTAGGACAATTTATATTGTACCTTACGGTCCGAAGATCTCATAGTTCAGAACTGGTGTTGTAAGTTTACTGGAACCTAAAGATATCATAAGATGAACGCCGGTGCTAATTTTAAGGCACGATGGGAGAAGTTTTCGTGCACGAATGCTCCATTGAAAACTTCTTACGACAGGCTACAACACTACTTATTGGTTACTTAGGTGAGCTAGCTGCTTAAAATATATGAGCTTAATGCGAGTTCCTTAACGTTCTCGCTAGCGTAAAAGTTAACCCAACTGTAACTGTACACAGTTGGAATAGCGCCTCTAGCGGCAAACGTAGGCAAACGATCCCATTCCATACAAATTAGAGTTAACTTCTTCGTTATCGAGAACGTTAAAAAACTCGCACTAAGCACAATAGACAACGAATACATTTCTAATGCTGGGCGCGTAGGAGCACGCTGCGAGTATTTACAAAATCTTCAATGTAATTTCGTTGTGAATCGATTGAAATTAAATAAAGGTTAAGCTTTCAATAAAGGCAAAAGCAATTTATAAGTTCGTAGAACAATTTCGCCGATCAAAACACGTTCCTACAGCGGGATCAATACGAGCAGGCCGGAGACGTACGGCTCACGTCGCCGGCTCTCATTTAAGGATCCGCCGAAAACTTATTTTTATTGTGTTCATTATTTTGAGTGAAATTGCGAGAGCATTAAGTTGAGTATAGGGTGGGACGCGACGGACCTATTACGTACCGCCTTGTAATCATACGCGCACCGCTCGAGCCCCGCCAACACATGCCGAAGCACGTATCATTAATTTATTGGCGAATTCTTCTTCACTTTCGTAAAACGTGAGATTATCGTCACCTTATTAAGTTTTGTTTTCGTTATATTGAACGTTACTTTCCCTAATACGGTTTTTAAAGTTGACAGAAACACAGTCATTGTTGTGGACATCTTATTGTATCCTAATGTGTCTTCGGTTATACCTGTGTGTGCGGCATATGTGGCCACTCGTCAAAAACTTGTCTGCCCAACTCTATAATTTGCTCCCTAATTATCCCATTAGAAGCCTGTGATGGAAATCAGGATTTGCATAAAATTGTTAATGACAGTTCACGTATTTTATTCGGCGTGTCAAAATTGGCCTCTACCTATTCTAATTTTATTATGGTTCATATTATCGCCGACATCGTTCAAAATCGGTTTCGAGGGGGTAATTTCGCCTAAGCATTTGGCTGAGCAGAAGCTAAAAAGTTAATGTGAACGATATTAGATTCGATTTTTGTAAGGCCAAGCACGTTTGCCTTAATGTGAAATAAAAATGAAAACAATAATAACGTATCTCACGTTCACTATGTATTCGATGCGTTCAAATTTACCTTGTGAAGTTTAATCTGTTTTGATTAAGTTAAAACCGACTGATAGGTAGCGCTGCACATTGCAATACAATTTAGGTGATTCTGAAGGTTCATATGCCATTAAGCAGTGATGAGATCGCAACGAAAAATTGTCATATTTAAAATTTTACTCTTATGCTTGTTATGTGAATGTTATAAGTATACCTGGTCCTAATGGCCATTTTCATTTACATTTACTATTAGACCTAGACCCAGCGAACTATGTTTAACTAGACCGATCCCTTCCTTTCCCGCTCAGGCGTAGTTGGAATATGCCCATAAGCTACCAACGATTAGGTAGGGATCTTCATACCTGCGCTAAATAGAAATAGAAAAGTTACCGGGCCATTGCGTTCATCGAATATGCACCCGAGATAAATATCAATAAATTCAATACGCATTTGAAAATTATATTTTCCAATTTAAAAATATCGATACAAATTACAATCGAAACCGTGAAGCCAAAAACCCTATCATTCTATGACCCAACTGGTGGCAATAATTGCTCATTCTAACACTTTATTATAGCTAAATAATGATTATATGTAGTGTGTAAGCGACCTCGATCGGTGGCGTGTCCTCCGCGGTCTGTAATCTTGAGCCGACCTCCAATCACGCATTTCTCACCCGAGCGCGTTGAAAAAATAATACCTCTAGAGATTTGTCTATAATTTGCCGACGCCGCACGGTAAACGCGCGTGCATCGCGCGGCGGTCGCCCCACACCGTCTCCGAACCATGCCGTAACAGCTGAATCACAATACCTATCTATTCTTTTGTTATTTTATTTAGACAGTAGCTTTCTAATATATCTACACTATAATTTTGGGCGTGTAAGTATAGCCGCCAGAAATGGGAGAATTGTGTTTTATTTAAACGTCACGGATAAATGGAAGTACCGATTCCTATTTTTAACATTCGATCCTTTTATTTTGTTAATTTACATCGTCTAGTTTTAATTCATTTTTATTTTAGTAGTCTTAGGCTGTTAGTATTATAAATTCATATAAGCTATTAAAAATTATAAAAAGGACAAAGAATTTCAAGGCAAAATTCTCGTTAAAATGTTTCTGTTATTTAGCAAAAACATTCTTTATTAAACTAAACATATCCCAAATTCTTGTACAGTTGCGGTAAATTAGGCGGGTAATTCACACGAATCGGTAATATTTTGACATTTGAGTGACAGTTACTTTCAATAAACTACTATACCGTGTCTGACAACTGTCACGAGAGATCAGTCATACTAGGCTTTTGTGTATTCACAATATAAACACAGCGATAAGTCGCCATGATGCTTAACGGACAACATTGCCCCAAAAGCAGAGGCTTAAACTGTTTTCAAACAATGTTTCATGGGTCCTTATTACTCCTTATATATATATGGGTGTCTTAGCGATTACTGCTCATTAATTATTAAACGAAGATAATCTGTGGCGTGTGTACATAGATTATAACAATGTATAATTTTTAGTTTTTACTTCATGCTAAACATAGTGTTGTTCCATATCGTTTTTTTTTTAATGTTGAGTAGACTAAGATCTAAATAATTCTAGTAGTTTTAGTTTACTGACAGGACAGATTTAACTTGGGGCTTAAAACTGACCACACACCTTGTCTGTCAAAGTATGACCGATCACATCCCTCTTTTTATATCAGTTTGTGTCAATTCAGATAAGACAACTTCGTGTCAGAAAATCGATAAAATCTTTGTATTTTTTGATCATTCGACATATATTTAAATATGGAACACAATACAATTTTAATGTACTAAAAACGACTATGTGAGAAACGCTTACAGATTTTTAATCCGTATTAATTTATTATTAGTATCTAGTGCAGACTATTGACAGCGGTGGCGCGCGGCAGGTGAGGGTTTGCTACTGATCGACGCTCGATATAAACTGGATTGACAGCCGGTGTGCAAGGAAAAGTTTCTGCTGTGTCTGTACTTCTATATCTCGTCTGAACTGTGGCATCCGTCCTATCGGGAAATATATCGTTACGAATTTCATAAACCAAATTTAAACTGTCTGAATAGTTTTAATATGGTTTGCTGCTTAAAGAAGAGAGACAATTTGCTTAACTTTTTATTATTATTTTAGGATGACGACCCTGATCGAATTAAGTCTAGAGCTCAGTGGCAGATATAGGAAATGTACTATTTATTCGGCAGTTCATGCCTATCCCTATGAACTGATTATTCAGTTATTGTTTAGGTCTTAATAGTCGAAGTGGTTTGAGTGGTTTTAGAGACATTATTACGTCTACATTCAGATAAACGTTACTTAGAGTCAGATGACAATATTGAAGTGAAACTTCCTTATCGGCGTTGGAAAAAAATTTACCGTCACATTTTTCGGTTACGCGTCACATTTTTCCGTTACGCGCCATCTTTTAATTAACGGCTGTATGTTCTGAAGTATGGATGCGCATTTGAGAAACCGACCTCATGTCTCAAGGTGGGTCACGGAATACATTTTGTAATTGCAATAATCCCAGGTAACCCACTTAATATCACGTGGACCGTGCTATTATTGTTATTACGTAAAATAATAGGAAGAAAAGTACCAGGGTATTATGATATCAAAGAGATGTATTATTATAACTTTACTCTGACGTACAGCCTTCTTTATTAATTAACGGCTGTATGTTCTGAAGTATGGATTCCGATTTGAGAAATTGACCTCATGTCTCCAGGTGGATTACGGAAATCATTTTGTAATTCCAATAATCTCAGGGAGCCCACTTAATAATATCACGTGGACCGTGCTATTTATTACTGTTATTACGTAAAATAATAGGAAGAAAAGTACCAGGGTATTATGATAGCAAAGAGATTTATTAATAATTAACGGCGGTATGTTCTGAAGCATGGTTTCGGATTTGAGAAATCGACCTCATGTCTCAAGGTGGGTCAAACTTCACGAACCTCAGGAACCCCATTTAACACCACGTGGACCGTGCTATTATTATTAATTTATAGGAAGAAAAGTACCAGGGTATTATGATATCAAAGAGATGTATTATTAAAATGCTGTAATAATCTTAGTAGCAAAAAGGTAAAGTGAAATAATTGTATTATTTGTATTCATGTCTATGATAATAAAATCCTTTTGTTTAAACTTTATCTAATTTAACTTTATTTAACCAATTTCTAGAAAGTTGCATGTAGATCATTTTTCGAAAAATAAGGCCATAAACAAGTTTCACTTCTTACGTGTGTACACTAGTACACGCACACATTTTTTTTTTAGTTCTAAGCAATTAGATTTTTCCTTCCGTGCTACCTGTGAGAGTTGCCTGTTGTTGTTAATTAATTATTAATGAAACCTATTAAATAATATTCGATTTGGAATTAAAGGATTTAATTAATGTCAATTAAGAATTGAAGTGGTAACAAATTGCTATGAACTTATGAGTATGAACGAATGGAAGAAAAAAGAAGTTACCCTTTGCAATGATATTTCGTGAACCCGCAATGTAACGTAAACATCAGAGTTCATTCAGCACCATTGATCCCGTCTAATCTGTTGATTTCGATTGTATATACATATACATTGCGTGCAGTATGTATATATATTTATTTAAGTACTATGTATTATGTATGTTATATATACACATAATATATGTTTAAGTAATATCCCCTTCATACTACACCTACCAAGCTTCATCTCTGCACTCCCCTATGGTAGACTGTTAGAGAATGCCTATGGCATTAAGTCCGCCTTTATACTTTCTAGTATAAGAAGTTATAAATAAATAAATAAATAAATATTTTCTCATTCCGTATCTCTGTTTTATAGACTCTGAAACGTGAACAGTTTAAATTGTAATAACGAGAGTATCTGAATCAGGAGTAGTAGTCTCGGTGGCCGGGGCGAGTTCACCACGTAATGTCCCATTGTGTCGCCGTCAAGCGGCCGCGACGGCTGACGGATTACCGAGCTCTTTAGCCGCTTATTGATACATGCGGCTTTTGTGCCGACGCCTTTGGACATGGCCGACATTTGTCGCGGTGTTTCGGGCAAATGTCACTGGAGAGCATAACGACAGTATGAACATCCGATTGTGATGATGAATGGATATTGAATTAAACGATGGGGGATTTATTTTTACTAAATATTTTAAAGCTTTTCAACTGTTTCGGTTTGCCTTAGCATGCGTGTGGCTTGTTTAGTGTAATTTTTTTTTTCTACCGAAACTTGATGGTTTATAGTCTAGAGAGACCATATCAGCGTTGAAAATTATCCAGCGAGAAACTCAGTGGGCTATCAATGGCCGTGGTCGGCCCTTCGAATGTTACCGAAGTTCATAGATACTAAAACGTGAAAGCCAATGCTCATTGTTTAACTAAGATTGAAACCTCAATTGTATTGGTACAACAGCGCTACGTCTGAATTTTAATAAATTGCTCAAATAATGACGATTGATATTTACATTGACGAATTAACTAATATGATGTAGATTATATTGAATTTTCTGAAGTTTGAAGAAGCCAAAAACATAAGACGTCCGATGCAGGTACCCGTATGGTACCGACTATACCAGTGTTAAATCCTGCAAGCGTATTTTTCTAAGCTTCCGGCTTTTTCTAAGGTGACACATATGAACGATAAGGTAGAATGATAAGGTGAACATGTATTCGTGGACGACGTCCACGATGAAGCAATAATATTTTGTACCAAACATCAAGCTCGCAAAATTCATAAATTTGTAATAACTGAGGTGAGGTTTTAAGGTGCTATAATACCGCTTATTTTTGTGGCGTAGTAGCGATTAATACTCTTGAATAGTAGGGGTTATTCTATTCAATTGAGACTTCGACCACATGCTTCAAGGTGAGCTGAGGTAACCTCGTCGGAAGGCCTAAATGCTCCTGCCAGCTCTCTAGACCAAGTAGGTCATTCGTCCATTTAAGCAATAAACAAGCAATAAGCAATCCATATATCATTATAAAAGTGAGAGAGTTTGAAGTTATCACTAGAATCGTCGCGGAAGGTAAATTAAGTCACGTACAATTTAGGTGCAGATTAAGAGTTGTACACCAATGACCCTAGCGATTAGTAGTTGGAGTAGGAAGCGGTCTACGGTTCGAAACGTAAAGCTGCCAGTAATTGCGGCTTCGTCGCTATCCCGTGGAATCCTCACTTATCCCCGTGGATGTTTGTCAGTGACGTCTAATCAATACTAAGTCGGGGAACTCGTAGCTGTGGGTAGAATGCTTGCACACTACCAATGACCACTGTTCGTATCGCATAGCATCGAATCTGTGAGGTTTTTTGATTGGTAAATTTTATGTGATTTGTTTTTTGTTTACAATAATTTTAATGAAATAGACAAATTAATAGGTAATCCTTCCGGGTTTAATTTGTGGTTAATTTCTCGCATGATTGGATTGGACACTGGTGGACAGTAGCTGGATGGGGGTGAGCGTGTTAAATATTCTCCTTTCACTAATTATTCAAACCGAGGAACATGAGTTAAGACTTATGTCGGTAAGCCGAAAAATCCGCATGTAAAACGTACAAAAAAACAAAAAAATGTACTACCCAAAAATACAAGTATTTCCGCGCGGATCGGTGCCTATTTCTGCCGTGAAGTAGTAATTCGTTTCGGTTTGAAGGGTAGGGTAGCCGTTGTAACTATACTTGAGACCTTAGAACTTATATCTCAAGGCGGGTGGCGCATTTACCTTGTAGATGCCTATGGGCTCCAGTGGCCATTTAACACCAGGTGGGCTGTGAGCTCGTTCACCCAACTAAGCAATAAAAAAAACGCTGAAAGTTTAAACAAAAAAAAAAAACAATAGCTGATAAATTATCGAACTAAGTAACTAACTGAATACCGGTGTCATAGTTTTCTTTCACCGGAGTGCTGCTGCGGGTACACGGCTGCATACGACGCGCAAGTCATCCAAAAATCTCGGCGGCGATCACAGATTACAAACAAAAAGTTAGGCGCGTCCTAATCTGACGTCGCATCGACTGATCATCGACTGATCATGATTTACGAACACGCTCAACGCTGATTCGGCTCTCTCAGTTAACAATTATTGACTTTTGTTTATGAACTCGGCTGAGATCAGATTCTCTCACAGCTCGACCACGAGCAGAGCAAGACGTGAGTACCTAATAATATACAGTTCTGCGGCTAAGCAAATGAGTTTATGATAGCCGTGACGCGATCTCAGTTCGATACTAAAATGCCTTGATTCTGCAATAGGTCAGACTACTTATGGAATTCGTAACGAGTTGTGATTTATTATTTCGTTACGCTCCGAATTGGTCGAGTTTTCGATTATAATGGCAACCAGGTTCGGTCCGGTACTGTCAAGCTTGCATTACGAAATACGTAATTGTTTTTTTTTTTGTAATGGCTATATTTTAAAGACCTTAAAAACTAATCCATCAACGTTGTGTTTCAAGTGGTTTTTTTTTTGGTGCGAAGCGAGGATATTGATCGATCACCACGCGACTTTTGTTTAGTGTGCGAGTTCGTGGAGTTAAGACAGCCATATAGCGCAAGCCGCGCCCTACGTCAGCTCACCTGTCCGATTAGCATCACCTCTTTTGTACGGGTCATTTGCTCACCGAATACCACGTCACAAATTAAAATCTGTTTCGTTATGCCATGTCATAGAATCTAGCTGACGCGTAGACATTCCTGCGTGTTAGATGGTGACTAATAGCCATAAAAATTCAACGTTTTTAATGTTGACAGGAGTTGCGTGATACCGTTTCCAATTAGATCGATAAGCACTCAACAATATCGAATGTCCAGTCGTTTTGTTAGATTACAAAAACAATTCGCCGTCCGCAGGGAAGCCCTTGCTTCCTGTGTTCTTGGGTATGTTAATCCAAATTAAAAGCAGCGATGGGTACCAAATGTCGAGCATTAAATGAATGGCCCTAGAGACTCCATTACGGGCAATAAAATGCCTATTATTATCGAGAGCCGAAAAGCTGATGCACGCGATGCAATTACTTGATTGGTGGTGTTCTGGCCGGCTCGGGCAGAGCTGTGATTGATGGTGTACATAATTAGAAAACACTTCAGCGTATGTCTTCATTGAAGCAATCTTAATTGCCAGCAGCACTTACCTCGCTGACTCAAACAGCACACGCTACCGAAATTCAGCTTTATGTTTTTCTTATCGACCGTTTCATGTATGAAAAACACGTTCGGTTTTATACAGAGATAAAATTATTCTATATCATAGTGCCTAACGATTGGCGGATTGGTACGATAGTTGCAATGTGTGTTCCAACAAGAAACGAATTCAATAGTTTTACTTTTCGCTACGGCTTAATGCCTACAATAAAGCGATGATGATATAAATTAAGGAAACTTCTTTTACGGCTTACGGTCTCGCGTTTTTAATTGTCACAATATATTATTTCCGATGTTTCAAACACTTTATAGTTTTCGTGGTCACATACTACTACGATTGAATTTTAATTTGAATAATTTAGTTCAGTAATTTACATTGCTTAGATATATAACTTTAATATCATTCTGAGAAGAGACTAAGCTGGTTTTGCATATGATACAAGCCATCGGGCGGAGAAAGATCTTGATAGCCGACATCGCGCAGATTTATAGCGTTCGAACCGATAACGCGGATATTTCCGGACAATATTGATATTTTCAGCTCGCTACGTATCTGGCTATTAACTTCCAACGCGTTAAAGTACTTTGTAAAGTGTACGCCTGAATCATTCGAACGTTTATTATAAACACATTTTGGTGCGTTGCGATAAACAGTTGGTATTCACAATAAATTGTTATTGGAAAGTTTTGGAAATATTACAGTGGATATAAAGGAAAGATGCACTCGCAATGCTGAGTATTCTTCATGATTTAGTGTATAAAAAACAAAGAAAAAAAACCCAATCATAATAATATTAGGAGTAGCGTTATCTTTATCGCAGTGCGTCCAGACAATCCTGGACGACGCCGCCACAGTCGGCCCACAAGTAATCAACCTATTAATAAGGGGCTCAGTACTAATGCGACCAATTAAAACAGCGACTTCCGTCTTGAGACGCCCGCAGTTTTTGGGTTCGTTCCAGCCGGATTAGGATAGCTTTGTAAAACTTACGATGTATTTTAAATGGTACCGGCCCTTATTCGCACGATTTGGTTTTATTTCGCGTCAATTAGAATGTGCATCTTTATTTATATTATATTTATCGCTTGTAATTTTAGCCGGGAGCGAATATTAAATTAGGAGCGTAACCGTGTTGACAGTACAGAAGGATGAAGCGACGTCAGTGCAGTTTCTTTGATAAATCAAAGGCGTCAGTATATTCCATTGCACAGTTTACGACCAGAGACGCGGCATGCTCTCAGACTAACTGGACCATGGACGCACAACTAAAGCGACATATGATTTTCAAAAGGAATGAATAGCTTAGTATCTTCTTAGGTTTTCGCGAATAACAGTCGTGCTCAAAGTTTTCTTTATTTTAATTTAGAAGTGGAAGTTTTTATAAAAGCTACAGTTTTCGTGGTCAACAATCACACTTTCAAAACGTACGAAAAACTGTAACAGTAATGCATCCGTGATGGTGCGGCAGTGGAAATAAAAAAGTGGAATTATTGAACGCAAGATTACTAAATCACTTGGTAGTTTGTGGTTAAATGACTTTTAAATTTAGAGATCCTTTAGTATTTGTAACAAATTTTCATTAGCCTAATCTGTATCTATATATGTATGTAACATTTCCACAAACTTCAAGTCGTCCGATTGCTTATATTTACACAATTATCAAGAGCTGATGATAATTAATAATTTTATCATTTTGATCCAGGCTCCAAGGGAAACAGCATCAAAAATAATTATATTAATTCTTAGGCTAGCTATTGAAATGTGTTATTATTTTGAAGTATCTAATTGATTGCAACGGTAAAACGTTCAAATAATTAAGTGGCGTGCTGTTTCTGGAAGCAATACATTTAGACTTATTAAGAGGCGATATCGTTTATGCATTATAATCGGACTACCGCGAAGCTCCAACTCAAAAACATGATTCCATCAACGCGGCCATATCGAGGCACGTCACTTTCGATTGCAAATAAACAGACCTTTTTGGTTCTTGCACGTTTTGTGATCATCATTCAAATGTATTATCTATATATATATTAATACGTGAAGCAAAAACTTTGTATCCCTTTTTACGAAAATTGCGCGGACGGAGGAGTATGAAACTTTCCACATTTATAGAGAATATAGAGAAGAAGTGCACAATGCTAATATTTTTTAAAAATAATGCATAAAAGATACATGAAATCAATCAAGAAAACATTACACACACTACATACCATGTATTTGACGCACACAGGCATGCATAGTATTTATTGTCAAACTTTTGTTCTTGACGTCTGTTGTCAAATTGAGAATAGATTAAATATTGTTTGTCTTTATTAATATTTTTTATAGCCTTGGCAAAATTTGTGATTATGAAGTATAAAATACAATCATAATAGTGTAAAAGCTTACAATTCCAATTAATTATAGTCGAATTTCGACTACTGCGGGACCACTAGTCTATACTAATATATAAATCTAGTCGTTTTTACGGATGTTCCGTTATAACTACTGAACCATGCATCCGATGGACTTAAAACTTGGTATCCATGTAGAAAATACGTGTACTTAATGGATAGGCTAATATTTATATGAGTGTTGAACTCGTTACACCAGTTGCGGGGGCGTTAATGATGAGAATCTTTGTGGGGGTGAGAAATAATAATGTTAATTTTAAATGCCCAGCGAAGCGGACGGGTACAGCTAGTTTATTATAACTACGTTAAAATTTTACTTTTAATTACCACATTCTCGATGAGGTTTTCGTTTGAATACATCGTTCTATAATAACGATGTCATGAGACCAAACATCTGCTCGGAAACATCTTTCTTCGCATAAACGGTTGGTGATCACAATTGTCACCAATTAACAGCGTGTGGGCCAACAAAAAATCAAGACCACCTTAGTAGGAAGCACCTTGGTTAATGTGCCAGTTGACAAACCGAAGTGTCGAGGGCGAAAAAACAGTTTCGCCAACCACAGACAGGGACGTGCCAACTTAGCGGCTCATCTGTCCAAACATATGGACCGCCAACGGTGATTCGAAGAGTTACACATTCTGACCGTTTTTTTTACTTTTTTTGCTTCATGTTGTAACCTTATGTCTGGAGCTGTTGATAGACTTCATATTGACTCACATAAATAAAGAATTCGATGTTTCTTGATAGTTTTGAGTTAAGCGAATTACGCGAATTACCTACATGCGAATTAAATTCAGTAGAATTTTCTGAAAATTTAACATTACGCTTTGTTTGTATTTTATCTCTAGGTATTGATT
The DNA here is from genome assembly GCF_030269925.1 of Bombyx mori. NCBI lineage: Eukaryota > Metazoa > Arthropoda > Insecta > Lepidoptera > Bombycidae > Bombyx > Bombyx mori. The sequence goes on from NC_085110.1 coordinate 12,338,230, forward strand.
AATTTGTATTGTTTTTTCTTTCATATTATGTTGGTTTAATTTATGAAATCCCAATTTGTATGTTATAGTTTTTAAATACAGCTGATATTTCCTAAAATATATATAACTTATCTATATATTAATACGTGAAGCAAAAACTTTGTATCCGGACGGAGGAGTATGAAATTTTCCACACTTATAGAGAATATAGAGAAGAAGTGCACAATGCTATTTTTTTTTTAAATAATGCATAAAAGATACATTAAATCAATAAAGAAAACATTACACACACTACATAATATGTATTTGACGCACACACGCATGCATACTATTTATTGTCAAACTTTTGTTCTTGACGTCTATTGTCAAATTGAGAATAGATTAAATATTGTTTGTCTTTGTTAATAGTTATAGTGTAGTTTTGGCGAAATTCGTGATTATCGAAGTATAAAATACACACATAATAGTGTACAAACTTACAATCCCAATTAATTATAGTCGAATTTCGACTACTGCGGTACCTCTAATAAATTAGTAATAAGAGATAACGTGTCAGTGAAATAATAAATGGGCACTAAAGTGATTCTTCCTTTAAAATTCACGTTAAATTGCACACGATTACGTTTTAAACGAAGACGTGTCTGATGCTTTTTCAATTGTTCGTAAAAAAAAGTATTTTCAAGTCATTGAACAGCTATTCCTACGACGCAGGGAGTCCGTGAACTTGCAATAAAAATGAGCAATTTCTCTTAAGTCATCGAATGAGCCCACACGGAAACCGACCGCAAACACGCTTATTGTATGGAACGAACATTAAATTTATACTAGGAGACGCCCACGATAACTCACTATTACCTACAATGGGTCTCGACTGAAAACGTCTTAATAGTGTCGCGAGTGAGTTGCGACCCAGTTGCCGTGATAAATGGCCCGCGCCGGGAGCTAACGAGCGACGTATGACGCCGGCAGATGTTGGACACTTCAGGAATTTGCGGTTCCGCTACTAGCTCGTAACGTTTACCCCGAGTACTAGTTTATTTATGGTGTTACCTGCGGTTCTATAAGCGATACTCTCACGACTGCGATGTTTGTGAAGCGATTTGATTAGAATTTTTCATTTTTAGGATGATGGTTATTTTACCAATATCTTACTTAATATAGTTTCAGAGCGAGAGTAATATATTTTCCTTCCGCCAGAGACAGAAGCAGATGGAGAAAGATCGTGCAAGAGAAAGTGATACAGAAGGGTGGGCACGACCCTCAGTATTGAGGAATACGACACAAGGAGGAAGAGGAGGAATATACTTTCATTTTTTTCCACTAGTTAGGAAAATATGGTTAAATTGTGAAATAATTACAAATCCTCATGTATCGAATGATCAAATGAAAATACTAAACAATGCTCTGGATTTAGTGGCAAATCGCTAGTGTTTTTGAAAATAAGTACCTAATTAAGTATCCAACCAGATTTTGCAGAACATTATTAGTCTGAATCGATTTTCTTGTTAAACTCAAATACAAATATGGAATGTGAAGCGTGTACATTGGATGTAGAGACCGAGCGGACTAGATATGTCTTCGTCACAATTTACATAAATGATATATGTGATCCGCCTAATGCTGTGCAGTGGTCATTTATTAAGCTGTAAGAAGGCCAAGTTGTGCTCGTCCCGCCGCATAGCACGCATGCCGGGCCGCATACGTCGACAGCGCTGCAGACATCGGACCACACTGAAACGGACACAATACTAAGGCCTCATCATGAATGAATGCCATCTTTGTTTCTGGGTCGACCTGTTGACACATGTAAATGTGCTCGAACACACGATCGAGATAAAAATTTTCAAGTTATCTTCATCAAAATTCTTTGTTGAGACCACATTCTTTCAAAGATGATACAATTTTTTTTTGTGCAAAATTTATATGTGAATCTCAACAGTTTGTTTGTGTCCACGTGTAATCGCACACGCCCTTCTGAAGTCGGTGGTCGAAGTACGGGTGGTCTCTATGCGTGCCTCCCGCGGGCGGCGTCAGCTTCACACATCTATGAGCTCTTTCACCGAAACGAAACGATTAAAACTCAAATAGATTTTATCTCTCTAGTCATAAGATACAATTTCGTTCGAGACAATAACGTTTAGATGTAACCTTTTCAAATAGTCGTTGCATCGAGCAACTCATTAAACATGATAGCGGGTCTACCGAAAGTAAAGATTTGGTCATAATAACGGATGGGTGTTAATTGCTATCCATAAGGCGTCAATAATTGTTTTTTAGCCACTAATGGCAATGGAAGTTCCGGGTTTTGAAAGTTTTTGTACAGTGTAATCAAGCCGTAATCAGCGGTTTGGTTGGAGCGTGTGAGCTACTCACGACGAGCGCTCTTCTTTGTAGAAAAATTATTGTTTTGGTTATTCTATTCGGGCGCGATTTTGACGAGTCGTGTGCGCATGAAGACATTAAAGATCTATTTGAACGCCTCTGTGTGGGCAATCATCACCATAATGTTCGTTCAAATTATGAGCAGCATGCAGCTTACGCTTCCTGTTCTAAAACTAATTGATTTTCAGAATTCATTGATTTATATTGGATATTTTTTTTTAGTCCAACTATTTGATAAATTCGAAATGCTAGCAGAGGAAAATTGTTTTTTGTTTTTGGAACGAAGTTCCTTATAGGACGATGCGGAGGGAATCCACCCTAACCGGGAAAAAACGTCCGTAACATAAGATTTTTATTAGTTAGTTATGTATAGTCTTAGTATGATGGCTATACAGTGTCTAATGTATAGTCTACGTGATGACGGTTATTATTATTATTATTCATATAAATATGTAGCTGTTTCTTTGTATATTATTATTATATATTTTTTATAAATCATTGTGAACAAAATAAGGTTGATAACTTTGTAATATTTTTTTTTTAAATAAAAAAATCATAATAAAAACTGTATACCCGAATAATTATTTTCTTTATACCTCGAATAGAATTTAAAATTAATATTTTTATAAAAAGGAACTTCGTTTCTAACCGGTGTCCCAAGACACCACACATCGTTTTTTATTGCTTAGTTGGGTGAACGAGGTCTCGGCCCATCAGGTATTAAGTGGTTACCCGAACCCATAGACATCTACAACGTAACCCACTCCGAGACATGAGTTCTAAGGTCTCCGTTTTTACAGTACAACGGTTGCCCCGCCCCTTCAAACCGAAACGCATTACTGCTTTACGGCAAAAATAGGCAGGGCGGTGGTATCTATCCGTGCGGACTCACAAGACTTCCTATCACCAGTAATTACGCAAATCATCATTTTGTGGGTTCGATATTTTATTACACGATGCTATTCCTTAATCGTGGAAGTCAATCGGAAACATTTGTTCGGAAACATATTTCATTATAAAAATTTGTACTTGCCGGGCGAAGAAAGAAGTCATGGCTCCGGAATATCCGGGAGTGGACCGGTATTGCCTCCGTCGAATAGCTGTTCCAGCTGGCTGCTGATAAAAATGAATATAGGAAACTAACGGCCAACCTTCAGGATTGAAGAGGCACTGGAAGAAGAAGAAGAATTACTTGCAGGCGGGACTTAAACACCGGTGCATCGCTAGGTATGAATACAACGTACGTCTTATCCTTTAAGCCACGACATTGATGGGTTTTATATATCAATAGGCCACGACGATGAACCATTTTATCTAGTAAACGTTAATAAAAAACAAGTAAGTACTTATCTTGCGTCGCAAAAAGACCACCGACGACCTCACTGGTGGTAAGTGACCTTGACTTTTACACCGCGGTATCCGTGTTCGATTCCCACTGAGAGTCAATATCTTTATAACAGATATTTAGTATCTTTTGATTTAGATGAAGTTTTTGTGACGTACATAGGTGTTTCCGCCTCTAGTGGCTTCGAAGGAGGTCCCATTTGTCTCCGCGGCTACTTGTTCAAAAGCATGGAACCAATTTTCATACAGACAGAGTTGTAAATGAGAATAGCTGTGGTTTATTACATACAAATTCTTTGGAATAAAATGGTTGTGCTAAGTAACTAAGTTAGAACTAAGTCGAACTAAGTGCCTGGTTCCCCGCTGAACGAGGGAACCGGTGGTCGTGTCGCTGAGGCCGCCGGTCCTGCGTCCGTGGGACGGTGGGATGGATGTAATGTGCTCTGCGTCAACCCTGTCCCGCCGTTTCAATAGCCCCGACTGGGCTCCGGCCCGGTCCGAGGTAGGGCGCCGGTTGTGAGAGGCAGGAGTTTTTAGTGAGGTTCAACTCCCACATACCCCACCTGCCGCGCGGGTGGGGATCCGGCGATTTTCTCCTGTGGAATGAAAAAAAAAAAGTGCCTGGTTCCAACCACCGACCTGTCGTAATGCAGCTCAGTTGTCCCTACAATTCAGACCCAGTCCACGGTGGACTGGTAGAGGCTGAGCACCAGCTTGACCGAAGCCACTCCACCAATCCTCCCCTGTGGCCCAGATTCCACCCTGCCCGTCCAGGACACCGTTCTATCTTCCGCGTTAGAAATGTCATATAAAGAAGTCGAAGTGGAGGACTGCATCCGCCGTATCTGAATATCCCCGGCGCTTAGGAACCTCTTAAGAGTTAGGAACGCTGCAATCTGGGGTTACGATCGATACCCCACAGAGTCAAACCGGAATGATTGCTTCATCTGCAGCCGGATGTTAAATCTCACTTAGACAAAGCCCAAAACGATAAATGGGATAGTTATTTATAAGAATTCCCACCCTCACACCAAGCTTACTAGCGACTAGCTAAGATCCTCAAGTTTTATTTATTTATTGCTTAGATGGGTGGACGAGCTCACAGCCCACATGGTGTTAAGTGGTTACTGGAGCACATATACATCTACAACGTAAATGCACCACCCACGAAACTCAAGTCCGAAACTATCGCCACTATGCCACCCCACGTACGCTCTTGAAACCAACCTCTAGCTTACAATGACAATGAAAAGACAGAGTTACTGGCCGATACAAGAACATTGCCCCAGCAGTACTCCGCGGACTTTAACACACCGAGTTAGTCGACAGGGAGGACGATAGTAGAGCTTCCCTGCCACCTTCCGACGTGTTGCCTCTTATTACCACTAGGGAAGTCGTTGAAGTAATCGAAAGCTGTCGAGGTCTCTGGCCCCGTGACCACGCCTACACGTTCGGCAAAGCTAGCATAGTCTCTCGAGGCAGCTAGCAATAGGTAGGTGTTTGAATTCGGAACGTCAAAGGCGTCAACGAGCGACGTCCGTTATGACGCTTTACCCCTTTCCATTTCCAGCCGTCAAGGGCGACACATCTGTTTCTTATTTCTTATAGTAATTAATTTTAAATTCTTTATTATGTCACTTATAGATAAATAAAAATATCAAACTAATAATACAGTCCACTCTTATTCACAACGCAACAGTAGGCAAAAAAGGAAGATTGTAGTCTACAAGAGCATAGTAGCAGGCTACAGACTTAATTAGCAAGCACAAAATTGAAATGGAGGATCCATTCTGCACATTAACTGAAAGTGTCAAGATGTATTCAAATTATGAATTGCCTACTGAGTTTATCACTGGATCTTCTTAGTAGGTCGCGATTCCGATCCCGTGGTAAATTCTGCGCAGCATTGCTCTTGAAAATTTAGAAAATTTAGAAAGTTAGAAAAATTCTTTTAGGTTGAGCCAGTGAGCTTACCCTTCGTATCTGGAATAGTCCCTGAGGCTGCCAGCAAATATGTAGGAAAAAAAATATGGGCCGTTCTACCGCACCACAGGAATACTATATATACTATATTAGGACTATAGGAATAACATAAAATTTCTAGTATCACATATGATATAATAAAAAATAAAAGAAATAAAATAGCCTACAAATAATATGAAGGGTAAGGGAAATAATCTTACAAACAAAATTTCTGCACAGCGAGGGCGGAATCCGATAGATTCTATCGCAAAACCCACTATTTTCCATCGTATACGGCTATATTTTTGTCAATTTTTCGTCTGACATATCTCATTTCCTATTCAGAAAAACACGGAGTAGACGTGAAGTTGGAAAACAAGGGAAATGGAAAAAGAGCGTCTCGTTCAAAACGACAGATAATCGTGTTAGCCGGCCGCACCGGAGAATAACTGATGGGAGGCGCTCGGTGCACCGAACCCAATGAGATTGCGCTGTTTTTTCCGCTGAGAACCCAACGAGACAAACAACGGATGCAAATTCGTGTTGACACCACGATCCGTCTTGTTCGCCTCTCCGGAGACTAGTTCCTGTACAAATAGAACCGTGATTGAGGCACGCCCCAGCGCTTCATTTCTAAGTAACAACGTTTCAGTTATTTTTCTGGCTACAATACGTAAAAGTACCTATTCTGTTTAAGCAATAAATAAGCTTCAGTGAGAGGTGAACGCTAGCAGTTTAGTTTCGCTTAATCTTGAAAACAAACTGGCGTAGTATCGTAAAATGAGAGCGACACGATAGCACGGTCTGCAGCGCGCAGTTGCCGACTCTGCGATCTGTGACCTTGCCGGATGATGTATAGTTTTCACACAGAGCACTTTAAAAGGATGATCTCAATTAAGTTTATTGTTTACTAGCGATTTTTATGTTACTCGACGTTATAAACAGAATAAAGTTTGGTTTAAAAAAATATTCTAAATCATTTTCTTTCTATTCTATTATTGATGGCAGCATTAATACTATTTAGAATCTGTGTAGTGTACGAATGATCCAGAGGTCGTGTCTCTGGATGCGGCACCGTCCAATAAATATATTGTTTCGCGCAGAGCCAGCTCAGATAAAGCAAGCTCGCGCCTCGCTCTGCCTCGCTGCCTTCGGGTGGGGCTACACGAACAGCGACAATCTAACTTTTTCTATTTCATATAAATCATAAAGTCGTATCGTATAGCTTGTTCTGTATAAAATTAATATTAATAAAACACAAATCATACTGTAGAAGAGTACAATCTCGTACGGCATATTTTTTTCAAGTATTTTAAACACAATAATGCATTGAGAAAACAGATGACTGGAGTTTATTTATTTGGTAGTACGGGTTCTATGAAATTCAATTGTTAAATTAACCTAATAATAACACAAAAGTATTGAATGTTTAAAACTATGCAATATTGTGATAACCGATTTTCATTCGACTTTAATTTTCACTCGTAAATATATTTTGTTGAGTAACAATTTAGTTTAAAATAAATTTGCAACAAGTTGAAAAAAAAATAGACAACACAATTCACTCTAATTCCGTAATAAACTATATAAATAATTAATATTTTTTATATACTGCTTAGATTAACGTATATGTTAATCATATTGAGATCTTATAAACGGTGGAAACTTGAAGAGTGGTTTTAATTAACATCATTGTTCTTATTAACAGCAAAAAGTATTGTTTTATGAAATCATACTTCATACCTCTTCGACTTTCTAATGTAAAACAGTTTTTATACTTCACTTAGTTTTTTTTTTCGTTTAGCATCAGTACGAATACTTATATTACAGTAATTACACATCATAGTAACAATAATACAGCCGAATTTCTTCGGACCTTATCAGCGGGTCGCGGTTCCAATCCGATAGTAGATGCATTCGCGAAGCAGCTGCCCTTGACACGTTAGGTCTCCTTCGGAGGCGCTCGGGCAGCTGTTAGCAAATCCCAACCCTCCTGGCTGAGATATGAATAAATTGACTGAAATGGCTAGGGTGACAGAAGATACACATGCGGACTTACGGAGTAAATAGTCAGCAATAGATACACCTTATACCGAAACTTAGCTAATACCTAACAAGATAATTATTGTAAAGAGAATAAATATCTCCGCTGTTAGAAGGACCACAATGTTAGGTCCCCGTCCGGAACAGTGTCAGCCAAATGCGGAGAGCTTGGCGTTTGCACATTATGACTGTGTATGCTTATATTATAAGGCCTTATTTTTTTTTAATTTAAAAATTCATAATCAGAAGTTTGTAAGCGTTGAAGGGATTGGTTTATTGGTTGACTCAAATATTTAGGAGCAAATGAGTATTACTTTCTTATATATCAATATAATAATTAAGACTAAGTTTAATCTAAATTATAGGACAACGATATATGAATATATCCTATGGAGAATGTATGTACGTTAATTTATCTGTGGTCCTTCATTATTGTATGTTATTTTAATATTTTTTATATAATCATTCCCTTTAAAAATAACACAATACGAATACTTTTTTTTACTGATCGATAATCTTTATCAGGCAAATAAACACAACAGACCTCTTTTAGAAGACATGAAATAAATTTTTCAACGTCCCACAAAAGCCGATTCACTGGTTTTTTCTTCTTTTAAATCTTTGTTTTGCATTGACGTCTCCCAAAAGGATTGCTTCATTTGGAATTGCTGAAGCCACGGCTACATTTTAAAAGCAAGGGAGCGAACAAACGGAGCCTTAGAGAAACCGATACGATTTAGCAGTCCCGGGAGAATGTCCGCTGAACCCGGAATGTATTGTCAACCTACGCTACAGGCTTAAGTACATACGGAGAATTTAATTTGTCGAAATACTACATACATAGTATTGTTGGGCTAATTTTATATTAACTTAATTTTGTATTTTTTTTGTTGTCTATATCTAATATGCAAGTCGTCACTTTCTTTTTTTTTTTCCTCCTACCTAAGCTGATAGCCTTGAGAGGCTATTTCAGCGTAACTTTAACTAGTAGCTGAGCTCACGGGGCTCAAACCGGAGTGATCCTAACACTGACCCTAGCAAGAGCAGTGCTTCGCAGAATCTACCACCGCATCGGTAACGCGATCCACTGAGAAGATCCGGCGAGAAACTCAGTGGGCTATTTCTTTTTAAGGTGTATGTCCGCTATTAAAAGTTGGCCATTAGTACTGCAAGCTTGTCCTTATCTGTCGCAAAGCAAAACATCTGATTTTCAAGCAGTGGTGGTCCATGTGTGTTCTGAGTATTAAGAAGAGTAAGTACGTTCTGATTTAAGAAAGACAAACACGATCTTTATATTCTTCCAAAGACAATAGATTTGCTTTGTAAAGTAAACACAATTTGTGGTGAGCAATAAACAGTCCATTTAGTGATCCCACTTAGATACGCATCCGAAAGCTCTTAATCACGATAAAAGTAGTAGCGTCAAGTGTCACACATTAATTAAAGTCCGACCTTCGTAATTTATTCATGTGATACGGAGAAAGACCCACAATTGTATGTTCTTGTATACCGATACTATTAGGTATCTATAGCAGCATATATTTTTAAATATATACGTTATTAAAATGTGTTTGGTAGTTGGTCGCTGAACGATTTTCAAATATTAAAATGAATGCTTTTTTACTGGATTTGTTAATAAAATATTGGTATCCATAGATCTCTCTAGCAACACATTTAGATGCTCTAGAATTAATAGGAAACTACCCTCTGTATTCCGACCTTTCGCTCAAATCCAATAGTTTTTAAATTAATTTGTCTTGATGATTGAGATTTTGATCTGAACTTTCCGAAATTTTAATCAACCACCAGGAATCATTTGCGGAATTTAACTTATGATTTAGTATTTTCTTTTTTTATTGCATATGGGTGGACGAGCTCACAGCCCACCTGGTGTTAAGTGGTTACTGGAGCCCATAGACATCTACAACGTAAATGCCGCCACTAACTTAGATATGAGTTCCAAGTCTCAGTATAGTTACAATGGCTGCCTCACCCTTCAAACCGAAACGCATTACTGCTTCACGGCAGAAATAGGCAGGGTGATGGTACCTACCCGAGCGGATTCTCAAGAGGTCCTACGACCAGTAAAAATCTTTAAATATTCGTAAATACATACTATATCTGACCTAAGCATACATATTAATTATAGTGTATTGCATGTATATTCAAATTATTATTCCTTAAGTTAATTGTTTTTGGTTTAGTTGTATTCATTTCTAAAAAGGTTTTAAGATATGTCCGCGTATTACAAATCTTACCGGAGTTCTACTTACATTGTGTTTAAGAATAGTTTTAACTTTTAAGTGCCGAAATGTCACTGCAGTCCCACGACAATTAAAAACCAACTTTCACAGTGCCAAGAATTTTTATTCGTTACTTTGACTATTTTTATTATTCTAGATGCTAAGTAATGTAGCAGATGTAGTAAAAATATAGAATGAATGTTAGTATATGTTTTTTTTTTGTTACCTAATGATTTATGTGCGTTTTTTATCCGATTGAGTTGAATTTTTGTAGAGGTTTTCATACTTCAAGGTTTTTTTTCGTGGTACAATCAACACAGGATAAGTTTTTTTTTCCTACCTATGCTGATAGCCTTGAGCGGCTATTTCAGCTTCGCCCTAACGTTTGTAGGGCTCGCGGGGCTCAAACCGGAGAGTTGCTAACACTGACCCTAGCAAGAGCAGTGCTTCGCAGAATCACCACCGGATCGAAAACGCGACCCACTGAGAAGATCCGGCGAGAAACTCAGTGGGCTGTGTCTATGGGCAGGATAAGTGGCGAATATCATTAACAAATAACTATTGTTTATATATTCAGCGATTATTACGATGAAGTGTTTTCATTTTACTGGTTATAATTATTATTTTTATTGCTTAGATGTGTGGACGAGCTCACAGCCCACCTGGTTGTAAGTTGTTACTGGAGCTCATAGACATCTACGTTGTAAGTCCGCCACCCACCGTGAGATATAAGTTCTAAGGTCTCAAATATAGTTACAACGGCTGCCCCACCCTTCAAACCGAAACGCATTACTACTTCATGGCATAAATAGGCAGGGTGGTGGTACTTACCCGTGCGGACTCACAAGTAGTCCTACCACCAGTAAAACAACGTTGCATCGTTCGATATGAATGCACTTTTCCTTCGGGCAACGACGACTTCAAATTCCAAAATATTTAAATTAATAGGCAAATTTCTTAGTATATTTCGTTTTCGACGGTAAGATTACTTATCATCTATACTAATATTATAAAGAGGAAAGATTTGTTTGTTTGTTTGTTTCGAATAGGCTCCGAAACTACTAGACCGATTTGAAAAATTATTTTTCCATTAGAAGCCGACATTGTCCCTGATGAACATAGGCTACTTTTTTTATATTTTTTTTTTTTTTTTGTTTCATGTGTGTTTTAATGTTTCCGAAGCGAAGCGAGGGTGGGTCGCTAGTCTTTCTATAAAGTTACAAACTATACTTCTATAAAGTTCTATAAAGTTACAAACCATACTTCTATAACTTCTATAAAGTTCGAATGTAATACGTGTGCTTACTTGAATAACTTAATATTAAAGTACAGTTGAAATGTACTGGGTTCGTGCTCAGTAGTATCTATCTATCCGTTATGATTTAGCTGTTTCAATAACAGGATGGTGCTAAAATTTTATTGTGGCGGCACAAGCAGAGTTATAAGATGCAGCTGTCTTTGGGATTGTACGTAATAGAATTGTTAGAACAATGTTATTGCCTTGTATCAGTTGCAGAAGTTATAGTTACAGGTGTAATATGTTAGTCTAAGTTTTTGATAACGACATTGTATTTAGCTTCGCGAGTCAGAGGTCACTATGAGAAAGTTCAGAATCTCAAAATGCCTGTTTTTAAACAAGCATTTGTTGTTGTTTTTTTTTATTTTTTTTTTGTTTGTGTTTTCTATACTAATAATATTATAAAGAGAAAAGATTTGTTTGTTTGTTTGTTTCGAATAGGCTCCGAAACTACTGGACCGATTTGAAAAATTCTTTTTCCATTAGAAGCCGACATTGTCCCTGATGAACATTGGCTACATTTTTTAATTTTTTTTTCATTTTTTTTTTTTTGGTTTAATGTGTGTTTTAATGTTTCCGAAGCGAAGCGAGGGCGGGTCGCTAGTATATTATAAAGAGGAAAGATTTGTTTATTTGTTTGTATTGAATAGGCTCCGAAACTACTGAACCAATTTTAAAATTTCTTTCACTGTTTGGAAGCTACACTATTCCCGAGTGACATAGGCTATAATATTTTTTGAAAAAAATTAGCGATCCTTACTTAAAACTCCAATAATGTAACCCAAGGTGTAAAAAAATTACCTAAAATATTCTTTACATCGCGTGCCCTGCGAAAACTATTGATGATAGAATAAAATACCTACCTAATGTACTACGACTTTGTAGAACACATTATTATTTACAAAAAGTGTCGCGACAGCATATGTCTAACTATTATAGTTATACCGCAATATGTGTTCTTTTATTTAAAAAAATAAAACGTCAAATATCGTTAAATTTTTTATTAAAGACCCGAGTGAAGCCGGAGTGAGCCGCTAGTTTGAAATAAGCTTGTGTTAATAACGAAGCTTAGGTTTCTAATTTTTCTGGAGTTTGTCATCGTTTCTTATGCGAAAATTATGAAGAATTACTGTTATCATAAATTGAATGTAATTTTATATAATTATGCATTATTTAAGGTGCATTCACGACTAGTTACGACTGGATTTTTTTGCCTATGTTTATAATGGTTCACATTTCTAATTTAAGGTAGACCGTTTACTAGTTCATCTGTAGTTGCAATTAAAATAAAAAAATAAAAGACATGCCCACTGAGTTTGATTCACCGGTTCTTCTAATGACTGTGGCTCTTCTTAGAACCGATGGCACAGCTTATTTCGAATTTATTTATATTATAGTACTAGCGGTCCGCTCCGGGTCCGCTCGGGTCTTTAACAAAAAATTCAACTATATTTGACGTTGTTTTATTTTTTTAATCAAAGAACACTTATTGCGGCATAACTATAATAGCTAGACATATTATTATGCTGTCGCGATGTAAAGTACATTTTAAGTAATTTTTTTACACCTTGGGTTACATTATAAGAGTTTTGGTAAGGATCTCAAATTTTTTTCAAAAAAGATTATGGCCTGTATCACTCGGGAATAGTGTAGCTTCCAAACAGTGAAAGAATTTTTCAATTCGGTTCAGTACTTTCGGAGCCTATTCAATACAAACAAACAAACAAATCTTTCCTCTTTATAATATTAGTATAGATAATTATTATAACTGAGAGTTCAATTACATCAAAATTGAAATATTTTTTTTATTGCTTAGATGATTGGACGAGCTCACAGCCCACCTGGTGTTAAGTAGTTACTGGAGCTCATAGACATCTACAACCTAAATGCGCCACCCACCTTAAGATATAAGTTCTGCTTCTGCTCCTGCTTGCCAAGATTGCTTCACGGCAGAAATAGGCAGGGTGGTGGTACCTACACGCGCGGACTCGCAAGATGTCCTACCACCAGTAAAAACCACCAGTTGGTTTTGAATGTGTAAAAGAGCATTTTAAAAACATAATTAATCACTCAAATCAGCTTCTAATTAAATTCTGTCGACGCAATCTTAAAAAAAATGTAACGTAGAAATGAAAAAAAAAAAGCTCACTCTGCTCGGACAGTACTTAGCGAGAATAACCTCACTCCCACGTCAACTTGCATTCAATGCACCGACAAGAGCAAACGAATACTGATCCTTACGCTCCGTGCTTAGAGTTGGTATTCATTTACGACATCTTTGTCCCGCCTCTAAGGGGCGTAATTCCCCCTCCGGTCGGTGGACGAGTGCGTTCACACGACTTGTTATTACTTTTAAATTTTAATCACAATTCGTTGGTTGATTTCGGTAAAGAAAAACTGAAACTTTGCCTGACAAGTTTCGAGTCGAATTTCGCGACGTGAATCGGGAATTGCTGTTACGACATGTTAATGGATTGTTTGTATGTAGTTAACGCGAGTAAAAGTCATTTCGAAATTTTTAACCGGCGTCGTTATTATGATTCTTTTGTAGCAATTGTAAGTTACGTCTTTAAAATTATTGACGGGATTTATTACAAAACTTAAATGCGATTTTCTAATATTTATGAACTGTATAATAATTAATAATAGATAATAATGAAATAAATATTTAATAATCAACTTTACAGTATAGATAAATCAATGGCTTGTTGAAAGATCACTCAATAAAATCGTGTTATCATCCGAAAGCGCTGAGAAACGTTCGCTGTTGTATATTATTTGTTATTCGTTACAATAGGAAATTTATTTTTTAGCTAAAGTTATGAAATGTTGAGGAAATTATTCTTTCGGACCTTGCCATGAACAGACGAACTTATGATACGCCGGCACTCTTTTCAACTTTAAATTTACTTCCGAGTTTGCTTCGTGACAGGGAAACGCAAGATTACAAGACCTTGCGTTCACAATTTAAGTATAATTACAAGTAAATAATTAAACATTTATGAGGCAATGAGCAGGCCATATTGGCCGGACAAATTATAAGCCTAGGGGCAAACATGTTCTTGAGTGGAGATCGTGAATTGGCGAACGTAGTGCAGGACTTTCTCAGGCTCAGTGGAGTGGCGATCTATGCTTTTTTTTTCTTCTTACCTATGCTGATAGCCTTGAGAGGCTATTTCAACTTCGCCCTAACTTGTGTAGGTGAGCTCTCGGGGCTCAAACCGGAGTGTTGCTAAGACTGACCCTAGCAAGAGCAGTGCTTCGCTGAATCTACCACCGGATTGGAAACGCGACCCACTGAGAAGATCCGGCAAGAAACTCAGTGGACTGTTTCTATGGGTTAAAAAGATATATGCAGGGGATGGCAAGCCCTGCATGAGAGTAACCGAGGATCGTGCTCAATGGCGTGCAATTGAAGCAACCATGTCCAGCAGTGGACTGCAACAGGTTGATGATGATGATATATTTAAGTAGCCTAGTAGATGAGAATACTAAAGAAGCAAGTGACACATAGTGGCGTCTTCTGTTTACTGTTATCATGTACGTCATTTGGCCGCATTTTCTGAAATCATAATCAGTGGCAACTGTAAAAATGAATAAAATAATAATAATAATAATATAATACGTAGAATAAAATGACAGTCCGATAGTAATAAAATTAGGAAAATCATGGAAGACTGAGTTGGGTGAAGATAGTCGCATGAGTATGTAGGTATTTAATAAGAATGAATATGTATGAATATATTGGTTAATAATGGACGTTTGAATTATTATATCAAAATTAACAGGAGAGAAAAAAGCTGCAAGATGCAGTTACAGTTCTTATTTGTTTGGTGTGTGTGTGTAATCTGGATTCAGTGCTAATTGGAATCAATGCAATTGAATTAGAATGTGTAGATATACCGAATCTGAGATATAACGATATGTTCGGACTATCTAAGCACACGTCCTTACGGATCCATCAGATCCAATAACCTTTGCATTAGACGCTTGCAACTCTAACACTAGGCTTAGGAACCTCGCTAACCGTATTCGTCGAACTCGACAAAGAGTTCGACGTGCAACCCAACCCATGCATCAGCTCGCTGAGTTTCTCGCCGGATCTTCTCAGCGGGTCGCAATCCCGATCCGGTAGTAAATTCATTCGCGAAGCAGTTGCTCTTGAGTTGTTAGGTCTCCTTCGGAGGCGCTCGGGCAACTGTTAGCAAATCCCACCCCTCCTGGCTGAGCCTTTGCTCGCCCACCTGTCCTGGTGAAACTGGAAAGGCCTTCGCGCCACTAGTAATCCTAACATCATTTAAAAAAAAACTAAACTAAAATAATGAAGAATGTAGAACTTCACTATAATTTAGATTGCGAACCCATCATTAAATATATGAGTCAGAATCACGATGGTCATGCGACAATAAACGTCCTAGTTACCGCGCTAGGAAAAGCGTAGGTCATCGTGTTCAACGAGGACTTTTTCTTAACGTCAGCTCATTCAGTTTCTCGCCGGATATAAGAAGGTCGCGATTTCGATCCGGTGGTATTAGCATTCGCGAAGCAGCTGTCTTTTAGCAGTTAAGGCTGCTTCGGTACTTGAGCAGTATTGACGATGCCAAAACCATCGAGTTCTTTCAACCGTCTTCTTGAAGCGGAAAAGACTTCTGAGCGAACAGCAACTCATGAGATCCCTAAGAGCTCTGAATTAAAAAAAAAACTTCCAAAAATATTGCTTTAAATAAAGGTACCTACTTATCAATAGGGTCATTGGTGTATCACTAATGTAGAAATATTAGGTTATTAGAAAAATCAAGGTAGTGAGCAACGGCTTGGCTGTTTGGTATTGCTGGAGTCCATGAAAGACAGTAACTGTTTACCGTCAAATGGATCGTATAATCGTCTGCCAATAAAGGTAATAAAAAATAAATAAGTTAATGTTTTTTCAGTTGACTTGCAAATTATTCACTTTGTGTTTTTATATACAAAGTTAATTGATTTTAATAAACAAATAGGTATTCAATTGATTTCCATCAATTTATTTATCAAATATTAATATTACATTTGATTATGATGAAACTTCTGAATTTCTATTAAATCGTGTACCTACCTTTTTTTTAAATTTTTTTTTTGCTTAGGTGGTTGGGCGAGCTCACAGTCCACCTGGTGTTAAGTGGTTACTGGAGCCCATAGACATTCACACCGTAAATGCGCCACCCACCTTGAGATATAAGTTCTAAGGTCTCAAGTATAGTTACAACGGCTGCCCCACCCTTCAAACCGAAACGCATTACTGCTTCACGGCAGAAATAGGCAGGGTGGTGGTACCTACCCGCGCGGACTCACAAGAGGTCCTACCACCAGTAAAAATGGTTATAATAGGTAATTACACGTTCAGTGAATATGTAAAAAGTAAAGTAAAATGAATTGAAACGGTACGTAACGTACGGTTGCATTTCTGAAAACAAAACTGTAATTTTAGAAGATATTTTGGTCTTTTGGAAGAGTCGATAAAATTTAAAGAATCGTGTGATTCAATTAAAATAATTATTACATGGATTAGTTATGCAATTTGTCAATCTTATATATTCAGTTTTAGTGTTTTTTTCCAAAATTTACTTTTGTTTGTCTATTCAACAGAATAATATTTCAAAAACGTTGAACATTGAAGAAATGCATGTAAAAATAACCACATACGTTTTGTTTCCGTTTAAAATGATATTTAAACAGAATAAAACTTCTATTTATTAAAAGAAAATTATGTTTGCATTGTTCAGCTCACCCTCGACGGAAATCAACAAAATAATTAATGCGATTCGTCACAATTCACGTATCGGCGGCCATTTGTGCGGCCATTACCGACTTACCGTCGATAAGCTTTACTGCCAAACGACATGGTTAGTTTGAGCTCCTGGCACTTAATAAATTATAATAAATACATGCAAACGAAAGAACGTGCGTTTATTAATTTTCCGCAAATTTGATCTAGCGCTATAAATGCGGAGGCAATTTGTGATTAGAAGCACTGACTCCTTGGCTGGTGGATTCATTTGTGTTGAGTTGGTGAACAGGGCGTAAAATATATATGTCCTTCCGAAATACTAAGTTTAATTTTTCCATCGATACAACACGCTAGTTGCTATGTTTTTTTTATATAAGAGCTTACGTGTGAATGTTATTGTGACGATAATTATAAATTATCTCATTTTATACGTTAAAAATACTCATATTATTAACCTATAAAGGTAAATAGCATTCGTTTACTTAAATAGTGATTTTATTCAGTAAAAGTTCATGCGTAAGATGGTAAAAAAGATAAACTACATTCTCAAGCTATCGTGTCCAGCATTAAGCAGTTAATATTTAGCCCTGAAGCGAACGCGTATCGACGTCAGAGCCATTTGCATCGTGCACTTAACTTATTTATTTATTCATGGTATAATAACCACGAAACCCATGTAAGTAATCGGATCGGAAACGGCCCCATCGGCGGCGGCAAGTTCTCACAGTGCATAAACAGCGATCGGAGCATCAGTGCTTCGACTAAAGCGAATAAATACTTCGATACGATCGGCTCACCGTTTAACGAGAGGGCCTTTTCTGCGCCGCGGTGAGTCGTTTAGCGAATTTCAATAGTTATCGCGCGGAGAAAAACTCGCGATAGGGACGGGCGCGAGCGGCAAGCCCGGCGGGAGCGGGACGGAATTCACAAGAAAGAAGTAATAAAAAGTGATGGTGTGTGCGTGGTCGGAGTGTGGTGGCTTGGGCGGTGATGCAGGCCCCTCCCTGTGGCGGGCCGCCGGCCGCCTCGCCGCCGCCTCAGTCGAGTCGACAGCGCTCCAAGCCGCACCGGTCCGCTCTAGCCGCGGACGCGTAAATAGCGCGCGTAAAAAGTTTCTTCTCGCACTTCGTAACTTACGAACAGTCCCACTACATTCCTAAACGCATCGTAAACAATTAATATCAAAGCCTATGCTTGTATTATGTCAAACTGTTCACGTTTTGTGTTACGATTTTAAAACGAAGAAAGTGTTTTAGAAGAGAGATTTAACTATTTGCTTAATACGATAAAACTCATTTCGTGTACTTGTTTGAAGACTTTTTGTTTTATTCGAGATAAAAAAAAAAAAAACTAAAGTGTAATTGAGACATTTCAGTTTAAAAAGGTTTATTTATTTATTTGTAAAGTTGGAACGATTATGGTCCACTCCACCGATGGGATGTTCGGAAGGTGACAAGTTGTGGACTCCGAACGGCGGACTGGGCTCAGAGGGGACTAACTTGATGCTGCTACAAGGCGAGGGTCGAGATCGGCAGGGGCACGCCATGGAGGAAGACTGCTCCGCGCGCCCCTGTGCTACAGACTTCTCCATCGCAGCCATAATGGCAAGAGATAGACAAGAGCGAAGAGAGAGGCGGAGACATAGAGATCCCCGAGAAGATACTCTTACTCCACTAGGTATAACTTTTACATACATACATTTCAACGTAATCATATTCATATTACAAAAACATTAAGCGACATAGGTCTTAAAATGATTACATTTCAAATAATTTATTAAGTACTATGTCATTTAAATCATTTTTAGTAATGTACTATTCATTCATATTTATTTATTGATCGTATTCAAAATCACTTTAATGAAGAATAAAAACTGTTAATTATTTTGTGAATCGCAAGTCACTACCCCTTTAATGGGTACATGAATATTCGACTAATTAAATAATAAAAATAAATCATCCAAGTACAATTAATTAGAACTAATGAAAATTCTGAGTTTTTAATTTACATAAAATAATGCGTAAAATATAATACCCGCCCATTAAATTTTTGAAGAAAATCTTCAAAGTATTATATATAACGAATTATGTGTTACATTAATGTCTTAAAGTCTTCTATAAATCATCATTAAATCTAGCACAAAAACAAAAAAAATACACATTAAAATTATTATTTTGATATTAAACCACTTTTATCTTTACATTATTTTAATTAACTTGTTCAAGAAACAAGATTCTATTTTTTAACTTGTTGTCACCATTAGGATTCTTGCACGGCAGCTTAAAAAAAATTTGTATTCGATTAAATTTCTTAATGAATTTATGATTTAAGTAAACATATTTGTGAAATACGTAGGTATAGCGTTTCACCTTTTTTACGTTTCACGTTAATTGAGAGTGAAGATCAAGGATCAAGACAATTTAATGAAATATATTCAACTATTTTTTATAAGCCTTACCTTTAATACCGAGCCTTACAAAATCGATCTATCTATATAATATATAAAAATGAATTGCTGAGAAAATATAAAAAAGCTCGGAATTATATAAAAACAAACAATTTTGTTTTTCCTTTGATGTGTCCCCTTGATGTGTCTTTTATTTATCAATTGAGGCACTACGAAGTCTGCCGGGTCAGCTAGTAAATAAATATATGCTTAACAGCAATAAAATTATTCATAAAAATATTTATAGAGGAGCATTGAAAAGATGGTGTCTGAAGATAATTTCGAAGGCACTTTTATTGTGATTTTCTAGATCTCATGGTTTTGGTTATCATATCAATCAATCAAATTCTTTCAATTATTTGGTCATCAAATTCAAAATATCAATCAAATTATTGCTGTAAAACCGGTTTTTTGAATTATTTATTGTGATGTTTACATATATATTATCTACATTATTTGTTTTGTTTGATTTTTGCGACTCTTTGCAGAAAGAATCTTACAATTCTACAAATTTCAAATTGTATTGTTCCGAGTCTGTCAGTGAGAGTTTCTTACAAGTAATTTGGTCTCTATCTGAATAAGGCAGGTAGGTCATTTCAGTCTTCTACTACTAGCATTTTTCATCTACTTTCGTTTAATCTCTACGTAATTCTAAATTGATTATAATTGGATTGAAACGTTTTTTACTAAGAGTCCAAGTCATATCAAAGATACCCTGTTGTGAGCACGCATGATAAGACATTCCCTTTACACGAGAAAATATTATTATTCGTTCCAAGTTTTAAGGTTCCAATAGCTACTGTTAGGTACAATGCAATTCAGATTTCAAACTCGCATGTCGCTTCAAGCTACGGTAGGTAGCGGTACGTTTTGCGGTAGGCAGTAGCTTGGCTCTGCCCCTGGCATTGCTGAAGTCCATGGGCGACAGTAACCACTCACCATTAGGTGGGCCGTATGCTCGTCTGCCTACAAGGGCAATAAAAAAAAAACTACCTGCAAGGTAGGTGGCGACTAGTGGCCTTTATGATGTGATTGTTTGTTGATTGGTAATTTCCTAATACCATGGGTTATACCCGTTTACGCAAATCAAAAATAAATAAATATTAACCGCTTCGTTGACATCGTAATAGATAATTTAAAAAAATACTATTTCTGTATTCATCGTTGTTCAAATATAAACAGCATGTCTATCAAATTAACCGACGGAACTTAACGAACCAAAAAACACTGCTATATTTCAGGACAATATGTATTCTATACATCACTGATACTTTATATCAAATTAGATTTAACAAATATTTGTAATCTCCAATAGTTTCTCTCTCGACACGAATTCAGGAAATAGATGTTTTAAGAAATCACCAAGTGTATTGGTTTTGTTCTTCCGCTCGACATAGAATTAACTACACCCGATATGCTGATCATACAATATTAATTACCTTCACTTTTGGATCTGTAAGAGCTTTTGTATAGTGTAAAAAGCTATTATAGCTATATTGTATTATATATGTACCTTAATTCCGAGAATATTGAATAGAGGCTTAAAGCTAGAAAGAATCCAAAAATCTAAGTGCTGATTGATGATCGTCGTGATTGTAGTTTGGAAATAAGTTACAGAATCGAACAAACACAGATTCTCTTTTAATTAAAGACCATTTGGTGTGACAGGCATCTAAGCATTCAGCCCCGCACTAACTGGCAAGTTGCTATATAATACCTACCTATTGTTTGAAATCTGGGTGTAGAAACTTATAAATATCGTGCAGTAAACAAGGTCTTGAATGTGGACGCATTTCGACCTGTTCTTAAAAGAATAGAATAACTAAACGTTGAAAAAGAAATAAAAAAAGGTAAAAAATAAAATGGGTTATTATGGGCACAAAATTAGAGTTCCTAAATAAGAATTGTCTTCGTTAATAGTCGGAAGAATGAACGTTTGAATAATAGAGGGAGAAAGAGAAATAAGAAAAGGAATCTTGACAAAAAAGTCTGCGCTAATGGTCTAATAAAGACACCACCCATAGACACAGCCCACTGAGTTTTTCCTCGGATCTTCTCAGTGGGTCGCGTTTCCGATCCGGTGGTAGATTCTGCGAAGCACTGCTCTTGCTAGGGTCAGTGTTAGAATCACTCCGGTTTGAGCCCCGTGAGCTCACCTACTAGTTAAGGTTACGCTGATATAGCCTCTCAAGACTATCAGCTTAGGTAGGAAAAAAGAAGACACCTGAGATCTGTATTAAGAGATCTTTGTGTTTAAGATTCAGGGCGTCTTAATGAGCCCGACCTTCGTTAATAGATGACGTTTGAAGAAAATTACTTTGAAGAACAGGCCTTCTCTCTAAAAATGAAATTAAGTCAATGAAACGCCGAAATATATTCAAAGTTTGGACATACATTTGTACAAAATGTATTTGTTGAAAATAAATTGGGAATTTAAAAAGATATTCTTTGACAACTACCTCATTTATTATTCGGAATGTACGCGGGAAAATATTTATTTAGTGTGGGATTTTATAAAAATATTCTTTTGATCTCGGAAGATAGGAAATCGGTTCGCGATGATAGTTAGAATGAGGTAACTAAAAACTTACCTAAAAATTGGTGCAGACGCCACGTAATTGGGTGCGAATAGTGTGTTCATGTCATAATTTATTTGTGGTTTTTATATCTTAAGAAAAAAGTATAGTAATATCTGTGTTACTCAATTAAAAAAAATTCTAAATCATTTAGAATAGTAATGCGCAAATGTTCTAAAAATGAAATACGTATTCCGTCCAAAAAGAAATGTTTTAATCAATGATTAGTTATATCTACTATTATGATAGATAGTAATTCTATTAATGTTTCAGTTATTATGCTCAATATGATTTCAAATGAAGCAAGTGTTAATTTGAATTAAAAAAATAAGAAAAAATAAAACGATCTCTCCCAATGATATCCATTTTCTGGCTTTGCGGTTGATGCAACCGCTAACGCGTCTATTAAGCGTGTTTTAACTTTACTAAATTTTGTTGTTGTCAAAAATCCAAGTCTCTTTCAATACAATGATAATTTATTTTTAAATTAAAATAGCTTGAAGATAAGATAATGACATAGGTACAAAGTTATAAAAAAATAACGCGTTAACAATACTTATGTCCTGAATCTCAGTGAGAATTATTTACGATAGTGCTTGTTCTATTACAGAGAAATTCGTAGACGCGACAGCGTCTGCTTCAGGATCGCCGTCACCGCCTCTGGTTGAATTCGAGAGAGACTCTCCGGTGGACGTTTCCTCAACTTCCGAGGCCGGGTCTGCCAGTGGTACCGCTGGCGGATCGAGAGCCGTCTCACCCCCTCCTCGTAATCCGCAGCTGGTTGAGCGATGGTCCAGCGAGGAGATGCGCCACATACAATGCCACCTCGAAACTAAGGAACTTTGGGACAAATTCAACGAACTCGGAACTGAAATGATAATCACGAAGACTGGAAGGTGAGCTGCTTGCTTTCACTTGACACTTGATTTTAGTAGTAATCACTACATAGTATAAAACAAAATCGCATTCTCTGTCCTTATATCCCTATGTATGCTTAAATCTTTAAAACTACGCAACGGATTTTGATGCGGTTTTTTTAATAGATAGAGTGATTGAAAAGGAAGGTTTATATGTATAATAACATCCATTAAACTGGAGAATCACTGGAGAAATCAATAATAAATTACAGTTTCCGAAACGAAGCGAGGGCGGGTCGCTAGTATCCAATAAAATGAGTTTTTAGTCGTAATAGTCACAAAAAATATTCTCTACTGTTTTAACCCGTATATTGATGCACATATCGCGAATTGTATATATGGAAAATCAATGATGGCGGTTCGTAGATAAGACAATATTGTCAGAATACAGTGCTTACGTTTGTTTATGCCTGAAGAACTCAGTGTGCATACGGTGGATCACACAGACATCTCAATGTGAACGTTGCCATCGATTCTAAAATATGAGGTCAAAGTTTTGAGATATATTGCATAATTGCTGTCCCACCCTTCAAAGCAGAAATGTTGACAGCAGGATGTTTTGTGAGCATCAGGTATTTCTATTTCGCCATTCTTACCGCGACGTAGTCATGCGTTAAACACTCATATCTCAAGGGAACATTCGTCTTGTGATATAATCACCGAATATACTTTTTAATTTTATTATTCCATTATTTATTGAATCAAATAAATCTCGAATTGTGTATGACAAGTTCCTTACTCACTCGTATTCAGTTTTATACAGTTTTTCCCTAATATTTCAAATTAGTATTAAATTAAACTGATACTTATCAGTAGGCAGCGGCTTAGTTCTGTCCCCGGCATTGCGGACTTCCATGGGCGACAGTAACCACTCACCACCAGGTGGGCCGTATGCAAGTCTGCCTAAAAGGCCAATACAAAAAAGTACAAAAATATAATCGCTATTAATTGTTCTGTTATACCTATATATGTATGTAGTATGCATCAATCATTAAGTTTAATGTGTCAGACCGCCTGGATAGCTATATTCTTCTGGCCCTGTAAAATCATGAGATTTACAATCCTTTATTGGCAATCTAATTGCTCAATACTTTTACCGTTGTACTTATTAAAATATGACTTTACGCCAACTAATTGATTGCGATCGTAAATCCGAGCTCCTTTTAATGTTAAACATGCGTTATTGAGTTTCAATTTTCATAGCGCGCAGTGAATAGCCACTTAACTTTTGTAAAGAAAAATTAAAACTCTGTGGTAGGTAGGTAATCGAATCCGGCGGTTGTTTCGAGATCAAGGTAATAATCGGCAATGCGTTTCGGTGGCGATAAGGTTGGTAGTACACTGGCGACGTCAGCGGCGCGAGGCGTGTCGGTCGCGCTGCGCTGACGAACAATGGCCAATCGAGCCCGCATTGGACGTTGCACGGTCACCGTGCTTTTTAACTCACGAATCTCAGTCATTACCAGCGCGGAAAGGACCTGAATCTACATTCAAAATTGTACGGCTTTTTTAAGGCTATTTCAGCGTAACCTTAACTAGTACGTCATCTCACGGGGCTCAAACCGGAGTGATGCTGACCCTAGCAAGAGCAGTGCTTCGCAGAATCTACCACCGGATCGGAACCGCGACCCACTGAGAAGATCCGGCTAGAAACTCAGTGGGCTAATGTACGGCTTAATCACTGTTAATCAGCTCGAATGTTCATAAATAAACCGAAGTGATGCTAACATTGACCCTAGCAAGAGCAATGCTTCGCAGAATCTACCACCGGATCGGAAACGCGACCCACTGAGAAGATCCGGCTAGAAACTCAGTGGGCTAATGTACCGCTTAAGCACTGTTAATCAGCTCGAATGTTCATAAATTACCAACTGACGTTGCTTATGAATTGAATCGTAAATCAACGGCCGATAGGAGAGCGAGCGTCGCAAATTTAACAAACCCAATCTTTTGATAACGTCGCCCTTTTAAAACAGAACAAACAGCTAAAACAAGAGCGAAACGTCGACGATAAAACTCATTGGTTCGTTACCGATGTTTACTGATGAAATTTTATTTAATATCAAAATCTATAAAGAAAACTTTGGCGATGGCCAAGCGTAATGCCTAAAACAATGAGCCCTGTCACGGACTATAAAGCTGTATTAATACCGCAGTTATTTATTCGTCGTAATGTTCTCGAGTTAACGACGCCTCGGGCATTCGGTTTTTCTACCACGCACCATAAAATACAACAACGGGAAATATACCCTTATTTGAAAACTAATCGGTCCAGAACGATTTTTGGAATGTTTGTGCCGAGTATACTTTGTAATTGCAATATTAAAGTAAGCCTATTTAATACGAACACCATAGGTCATGTGAAGGTTTTTTGTGCTGGTACGTAAGATAAATCAATGAAATTAAAAGTTAGGAGTATCTAAAGGAGTATTTAAAGTTCTTAAATTAAAAAAAGAGAAAAATCTCGTATTAACTATGAGAAAAGTAATTTCAATGGTACAACGGCAGCAAAGGGAAGCAGCAATAGAGATAATTTGTCTCATATCGTCACGCGAGCTTATCCGGCTCGGCCCGGTCGATTAACATAAATCTCGGCAACTAACCGTCACGAATGTAGGACTGGCTAGGGACGCGGGTAACGGCTAAACAAACTGACGCGAGCGTCGATGCGATCGCGCGACATTCGCGTGTCGCAGCGACGGCCCGCGACGAATCGCGACCGTTGCTAGCCAGCATAAATCAGCATTATCTCGCGAGATAGCCGCGCGTTTGGACCCACCCCGCCATATCACGCGGAGCCCTGTGTCGTTCGAAAAAATTAATGACTCGGAAAAACGATTCGCTTATGAGGGATCTTTCACTGTAATTGAATTGCTCCGCAGAGATCGGCCGTACTGTCGGGAAAACTGCGAGAATCATATATGTCCGAACAAAACGTGCACTCGGTTCTTTTCGACAACTTCATCAAGAGGAATGATTTTTAGAGCACTTCCAACAGCAGGCTTCTTTTATTATTGAGCTATAATAAAACTAATCTTGCCTTAAAGATGTTTCTCGAATTGTTTTCTAGAACAAACTTATTGAAAATATGTACACTTGTTTAATCTGCGCGCATTAGTTGCATTCGCCCCTTCCAGATTAACATAACAAACGTAATAGAATAATTTAAATTATTTACTTTAGTTCGTCGGTCGTCACACACTAATAGCCCCCAGAGCTAACGCGTTAAGCTCCGTTTTTGAAACAGGACTGATCGTTACACGTAGTCTATTCAATTGGACCCATTTTTCATTCGTTCTACAAATATTTTGATACATATCCGATACGCGGATTATTTCTTACTGGACTTAATACATTAAAAAAAATGCATGTGAAAGCGTTTATTTAAAATTAACGTTTTTTGGAACACCAAAAATGTTCTTGATTTTTTTAGAAAACAAAACGCTAGTACGTTCCGTAAGTAAGTGCAGATCTATAAGTGAATTTTTGCAAGTCGCCACTTGATGTTTGAATAGAATTAAATCAAAACTTTAGTCCAAATACTACCCTACTTTTTTTTTTAAACCTGAGCTTGACGTAATCTTAACTAGTAGGTGAGCTCACGGGGCTCAAAACGGAGTGATGCTAGCACTGACCCTAGCAAGAGCAGTGCTTCGCAGAATCTACCACCGGATCGGAAACGCGACACACTGAGAAGATCCAGTGAGAATCTCAGTGGGCTGTGTCTTATCACTGTATATCTGGTTAATTCGCTCGTCGAGCCCTTCGTCGCAAGCGACGGGTTCGACGAGGACGGTAACCGGTGCTTGTGGTACCTAAAAGCACCGTTAATGGATCGGGAGGATCCGTAATGACGTGTTCTGGGCGACGTCGACTGTTTACCATTCGGTCTACAGGTTCGGGTATGGCCACCCTACACAATTTTTTTATTTTTATAGCTTAGATGTGTGGACGAACTCACAGCCCACCTGGTGTTAAGTGGTTACTGGAGCCCATGGACATCTACAATGTAAATGCGCCACCCACCTTGAGATATAAGTTCTTAGATCTCAGTATAGTTACAACGGCTGCCCCACCCTTCAAACCGAAACGCATCACTGCTTCACGGCAGAAATAGGCAGGGCGGTGGTACCTACCCGCGCGGACTCACAAGCGGTCCTACCACTAGTTATTGTTTGTATGGTAAGATACCCGCCACTTAAAGGTTAAATATACGTTTCCCTACAATCAAATACTGCCAATAGAATTTAAATTAACATGTTTTCGTAACACGATCTATCGACGGCCGCGAACAACGGGATACCTAGTGAAGATGTTTTCTGCGTATTACTTGCCAACGCTTTAATCGTTTGATCGCGAAGTTGGCACGCCGATGCCTCTATGATTTACATCTCACCGACTATCTCACAATCGTAAATTTAAGGTATCATAAAACGTATTTCAACTGCCGCGACTTCTCTTTGTTGTTCGTGATGAAGATGAAAAAAAAACTGGATCGTTTAGCACCTAAATCATCAAATATACTATCAAAATCACAGTTATCTTACGAAAATTCACAATGAATTATTGTTTTCTATAAAATATATAACAAAGTTTTGATCGCCGTCATTATTGTGAATAAATATAATGATAATAAACGTTAACTATATTGAATCAGATTTTCTATTAACCGCTTTCTTCTTCCGCATTTAATTCAAACAGCTTAATTAAAAGTCGGTTTTTGTTTGATGAATATTTTTATCAACCGCTTAAAAATAAAACGGATCAATGTAAATTTACATGTCTATTAGATAAAAACTGCAATAAAAACAACGCTTTAATGATAGTTTGTTTAAAAAAAGGTTGTTTATTTCGACCGCACGCAAAACAGAGCAAATCGAATGTATTTACGTAGTTGTAAATTATTTAAGTTACTTCTAACTAAAATACGTATTATTTAATCTTCTTCTTCTATATATATAAAAATGAATTTCTGTTCGTTAGTCTCGCTAAAACTCGAGAACGGCTGGACCGATTTGGCTAATTTTGGTCTTGAATTATTTGTGGAAGTCCAGAGAAGGTTTAAAAGGTAGATAAATATGAAAATTCTCGGAATTAAATAAAAATAACAATTTTGTTTTTCCTTTGATGTGTCCCCCGTCGGACGGATTCCTTTTGTTTGTTTTAAGTTTATTTTATACAAAAATTTAGGTCTTTTATTTATCGATTGAGGCACTACGAAGTCTGCCGGGTCAGCTAGTATTAAATAGTTATCTTATACCTTTAAACGAGCAATTCTTGTATGTTAATATATATGTATAAAATCTGAATCTCGGAAACGGCTCCAACGATTTTCATAAAATTTAGTATACCTACAGGGGATTTCGGGGGCGATAAATCGATCTAGATACGATTTATTTTCAGAAAATGTTGTTGTATTCGTGTTTTCAATAATCAAATCTTACCGACATCTATTGGCAAATAATAATACTATTTTTCTTAATTGAGGGCAACTAACCGCTTTAAAGACATAACAAGATGGCGTTATAAAAAAAAACCGGTCATCATATAGTTATTTAAGTTAGAAATAGCTTAAATAATAAGAAAGATGGAAATAAATTAAGTTTTTCGCAGTGAAGGCTTTGCGGGACATTCAGCGGCTACACGTTCACGGGGGCCAGTTCGCAATTTGTCGCACTCGCGCGATAATTGTTGATATACGATCTCTATCCGACGCTGTAATTGTCAACGTTTAATCTTCTAATTGGATCGCATTTAGCAATGCCAGTGCGTCGCTCCTACCTATTAGGAACGATAGTTTTGCAATTTAAAATAAAATAAAATAAAAAAAATAAAAATTAAACCGTCTTTCGGTAATACTTGTAAAACATAAACCGATGGAGCCATAAAAGCCGGTGGATCGAGCGAACGAAGTCGGAAAGCAATTTGCAACGCCAATTTCAAGAACAGTAAAAAGTGCGATTCACAAGTGCAACTTGAGACGGCGTTTAAGAGCGAACCGGGGCGGCGCCCACCGGGGGCGAGAAAACAATTTGGAATTTTATCGACGGCTAGGAGGCGCGGGGAGGCCGTGTTACCTCTGATTTATGTTCTACATTAGACGCGAGGTGAAATAAACTCGCGAAATGCATACATCCTGAAACATACATACATGCATACATACTTTTACTGGTGCTAGGACCTCTTGTGAGTCCGCGCGGGTTGGTACCACCGCCCTGCCTATTTCTGCCGTGAAGCACTAAGGCGTTTCGGTTTGAAGGGTGGGGCAGCCGTTGTAACTATACCTGAGATCTTAGAACTTATATCTCAAGGTAGGTGTCGCACTAACGTCGTAGATGTCTATAGGCTCCAGTAACCACTCAAAACCAGGTGGGCTGTGAGCTCGTCCACCCATCTAAGGAAGAAAAAAAACGTTCGTTACCATACGGTGTTACTTCAGAAAATTTGACAATAGAAACCAATAACTTTCATAGTTACATATATTCTTAATGTTTTGCTCAGCAATTTGGCAAAGACAACTTGGTCTGCCGACGCAGTGGTTTTGGTGACGACAATATAAAAAACAAAGGATGTTGTTGACGAAATTTCATAACACATTTTCACGGTCAACAAATATTGTTTTGGGGCTTTTATTACACGACGCTTATTCCGAGGAAGTATTATATTATAGAAATTAGTGCCTGCCCGCTTAACTCGAATGGCGGTATAGTCGCTTTTTTATGATTGAAAGATTACTAGTGGCCTGGAGGCCTTTCTAGTTTCACCAGGGTAGGTTGGCAAGCAAGGGCTCAGCCAGGAGGGGTGGAATTTGCTAACAGCTACTTGAGAGCCTCCAAGGAGACCTATCGACTCAAACGTAGCTGCATCGCGAATGAATCTACTACCGGATCGGAATCGTGTATAGTCGCATCACATCATCATATAAGAGTATATTTATATTCTATTGATAAAACCTTAAATCTCGAAAATAGCTATAAAAAAAGTGGACAGAAGATATTGAGCTGTTTTGTTTTTGGTTTTTTATTTGTACATTCCTTTTTTTTTGTAGGCAGACGACCATACGGTCCACCTGATGGTGAGTGGTTACCGTCGCCCATGGATTTCAGCAATGCCAGGGGCAGAGCCAAGCCGCTTCCTACCTTCTTATACACTTCTCGTTAGTCTGCTGAAAGAGATTTGTAACATACTAAAGTAATAAAAATGCCTTGGTGCTCAAATTTCAGTTGCTATATTTTTCTGCGTAGATATACAAACGCAGAAAGAAAATTATAACAAAATTTTGTGCAATTCTAAAAGTTATAATTACAAAATCGAGGATTAATAAAAATCATAACTTCAACACGGCATTACCGACTAAGCCGTGGTGTCTTTCAAATTCAAAAGTTAATTTCCCTAAAACATCAAATGAATCGAGTTGCCCGAAGCTCTCGCGTTATTTAACTTATACAAAAGTTTAAATTGAAAACGCTACCAACTCTTTGCGGAGACGGAGTCAAATTTTGAACTTTGCTACTGAATCGGAAATTTCTTTATAAATATCTTATTAGGCTTAAATTCAGTTGGTGTCACGCTGCTGACATTAATTTTATTCGTGAAAGACGGGAACGGAGCGCTCCCGGAGACCTCGGCTTCGGGGAGCAGTGAAAATGTATGCAAACGGCAAACGCTGTACTTGGCGGGCTGAAAACGACAAAAGAATTAAGGAGCTCTCAGGGCTGCCACGTACAACAACGTATCCAGAACAAGTCGGCGCGGTGACACCACCCACTACTAAACGCGCCTTTTCTTGCTAATTCACAATTAACTTTACATTCTATCTTATTAGAGATATTGTGTGTCAATATATGAACGACCAATTTCATTCAACAATAAATTCTATTTTATGTCGACGGTTCTTTGTGTCTGTTACAAAGAACGCCCTAATCACTCACTCAACGAATGTACGATATGAAAAGTTCCAAGACGTGTAATTATACCGGAAAATTACAAGTTGAGAGCGAACCCTTTCTGTTATTTTTATTGGCCGTTTTTAATTTTCCCTTATTTATTTATTAGCGCAGCCCTATCTTTCTCGGCTATCTAGGTTATGTGAATAGAACACATGCAGCTTATTCGAATACAGGTCGTTATAGATGTGTGATTCATGTAAATGCACGAGTTTACAAATGTAGCGAGGATATCGTGAGCTAATCTCGTCCCCGCGCGACCCCCCATGCTTGCCAGAGGGCAATATGCCTCCGGGTCTAGGGTGGTAGAACTGCTCGAGAAAACGTGTAAACTAATTATGTACATTTTCGTGGCCACTTATTTACATAACCACGGGTTGAGGCCCGCTTTCACCGTGAATATTTCATTTGTAATCTTTACTTTGACGGTTTAATATGACAGCTGTTGTTTTGTTTTGAGGAAACTTTTAATTTTTGTCGTTCTCTTCCGGTACAACCACCCTTTGTGTGCTGTTTTGACGCCTACTTTAATCATAGGCGGTAGTCGAAGAAGTTTTATACAGAAACATGTCTGGGAAACATCGACTGGTGGTAATTTCCATTTTTGATAATTGTTGTTTTACTCAACAAGGCGCTTATTAAACAGATGACTATTTTTTTCATCTAACAAAGATTAATTTAATTTATCCAGCCGTTTAAATATCGATAGATCGACAAAGCTGCGATACATATAGCGGACAATGTTGACATTTGCCAACCATGTCGCTAATTTACAGGAAGCCCTCAAGTAAATCTATTAGTAGG
The DNA here is from genome assembly GCF_030269925.1 of Bombyx mori. Taxonomy (NCBI): domain Eukaryota; kingdom Metazoa; phylum Arthropoda; class Insecta; order Lepidoptera; family Bombycidae; genus Bombyx; species Bombyx mori. The sequence continues at coordinate 12,369,933 of NC_085110.1, forward strand.
TAATGAGCGAATAGGGCTGTGCGGTGGTGGTATTTATACCGCGCCTTCGCGGTAGCTAATTTATGGAAGCAAGTACGCGGAAAATGTTTAAATACGGAGTTGAGACCCGTCGCTTTGTGCTGTTGACTTAAGGTAGCCATCCAATACGCTGAGCAAAAAACAAGCCGTGAATAACTAACTCATATATAAAATATCTTCATAACGTCACATATGTACACTATTACACTGTATGTGGAACCAAAAAAATCATTAAATATGAACTCTTGAGTTTTTTTATCTGCTTCTAATATATTAAGCAGGTATCTTCTCTATATATAAAAATGAATTGCTCTTCGCTAGTCTCGCGAAAACTCGAGAACGGCTGAACCGATTTGGCTAATTTTGGTCTTGAATTATTTGTGGAGTCCAGAGAGAAGGTTTAAAAGGTTTAGATAAATATGAAAAAATCCCGGTATTAAATAAAAATAACAATTTTGTTTTTCTTTGATGTGTCCCCCGTCGGACCGATTCCTTTTGTTTGTTTTGAGTTTATTTTATACAAAAGTTTAGGTCTTTTATTTATCGATTGAGGCACCATGAAGTCTGCCGGGTCAGCTAGTTAAAACTAAAAACAATTGAACCTTTTCTTTTATACTAAATTCTTAATAGAGTTAGTTTACGAATTCGAAGACTACAAGTATAGAAATTGATTAGAAACAGAGATTATTTTCGATGATTTTTGTATTTATCTGAAAAACACTCGGTTGTTTCAATAAGCAGTTAATATTAAAACAAAGAAACAATTCAAGACATTGTAGAAATTAACATACCTCTGTCAAATTTTTACTAGGTTTATTCTCTTGTTACGACTACTTTCAATTTAGAATATTATGTAGTTATTTATAATAATGCTAATGAAATTAGAGCTCATATTAATGTCATCTATCAAGCAAGTCTAAAAAAAACAGATTCGTAGATTTTCATTTTTTTTTAAAGAAAACCTCAAGCTACTTACTCTTAACACCACAGAAACTTATTTTATTGTTTCATTAGAGTACCTATAAATAAATTAAACCAGATATTACCTATGTCGATAGAATATTTGCCCCAAAATTTGGAATACGGTGAACATCGACAATAAGGCGATTGTCAAAATGAGATCTCTAAACTAGTTTGACCCGTAGTTTGAGATATCTTATAGGTCACGACATTATCACAGAACCTCTTGCCGATTATGGCTCCACGACCCTCCTCCTTCCCTCTCCACGCTGACGTCTAGCGTTTTAACAGCCACTACGTGATCTCTAAAATAGGGATGTCAATATACGTTAGTTATTGTATGCTCTTAATTATTATAGATCTTACATTATAACTGCTCAGGTCTGACAATTGGAAATTATGCGACCCTAGACATCTCAAGCTACTACTATACTAATTTTTACTAAAATTACTATTCTGTAGTAGAAGTATTGAGTATTGGAGCTCTCACCTAAATTTCTACCATAAGTAATAGTTCAAAATGGCTTGTCATTATTGCTTCGCATATAAAATTCGCATCTCACGTCTTAAAGTAATAAAAAAAAGTAAAGGTCAATCACATCGCGCTTTTTTTTATTGCATAGATGGGTGGACGAGCTCAGAGTCCACCTGATGTTAAGTGGTTACCGGCGCCCATAGACATTTACAACGCAAACGCCGCCACCAACCCTGAGTCATGAGTTCTAAGGTCTCAGTAAAGTTATAATGGCTGCCTCACCCTTCAAACCGAAACGCATTACTGCTTCACGGCAGAAATAGGCAGGGTGGTGGTACCTACCCGTGTGGACTCACAAGAGGTCTTACCACCAGTAAAAATCTGCAAAAAAGCTGCAGAACTATTGCGTAAATGACGTTGCATAGATATAATTATACCACATCATAATATACCTATAATCATGCCTTTTATGTTCTTAATAATGCAAATATAAATGTTTGTTTGTGTGTTTGTTCTTTATTTGTTCTCAAACCATTACGACGGTGATTGAATTTGGTATAGTTTATGTTAACACATCAAGGAAGGTTTTTGTCACTGCACCTTCACAGTACGATAGGTTATACACGACTAATTTCAACAAACCCATCTACTGGTGGTAGGACCTCTTGTGAACTGGTGGTAGGACCTCTTGTGAGTCCGCACGGGTAGGTACCACCGCCCCGCCTATTTCCGCCGTGAAGCAGTAATGCGTTTCGGTTCGAAGGGTAGGGTAGCCGTTGTAACTATACTGAGACCTTAGAACTTATATCTCGAGGTGGGTGGCGCATTTACGTTGTAGATGTCTATGGGCTCCAGTAACCACTTAACACCAGGTGGGCTGTGAGCTCGTCCATCCATCTAAGCAATAAAAAAAAAAAAAAAAAAAAATTCATAAATTAGTAATAGTTAGGTACAGAGGAGCTTTCTTGGGTTTTACTACGGAACTATTGAACAAATACCATTTATAACAATTAATGCATAAACCTTTTGTTTTGGTGATATCATTTTCCGATATTGGGTTGTAAAATAACATTATAGATCCATGCGAAGGCATAAATAAGTCGACACTCACACTGCGCTATTTTCCCTGAGTCATATAATTTCTAAAAGAATTATTCTAGAACAATTAAAGGTTTTTTGGGGTTAGTCTAGATTTTACTAAACCATCAGGGAAATCAGTACGCGTATAACCTACTGAAAATCAAGAATTTCTCGGAAAGCTTTTATTGTATTGCTTTAACGTGTGAACGGGCACACGACCCACATAGTGTTAAATAATTACCGGCGCTTATAGAAATAAGCAGCGTAAATATCGCCACCCAGCTTGAGAGATTAATTCTAAGTTTTTTTTTTTATTGCTTAGATGGGTGGACGAGCTCACAGCCCACCTGATGTTAAGCTGTTACTGGAGCCCATAGATATCTACAACGTAAATGCGGCACCCACCTTAAGATATAAGTTCTAAGGTCTCAGTATAGTTACAACGGCTACCCCACCCTTCAAACCGAAACGCATTAAGTACTGCTTTACGGTAGAAATAGGCGGGGCGGTGGTACCTACCCGCGCGGACTCTCAAGAGGTCCTACCACCAGTAATTACGCAAATTATAATTTTTGCGGGTTTGGTTTTTATTACACGATGTTATACCTTTACCGTGGAAGTCAATCGTGAACATTGTTTGAGTACGTATTTCATTACAAAAACTGGTACCTGACTGCGGGATTCGAACACCGTTGAATCGCTACACACGTATGCACCGGACGTCTTATCCTTTAGGCTACGACGACTTCAAACTAAACGGGGTGGTGCCCTATCAGCTGTAAAGTCATATATTTTCACATTTCGATAGCTATTTACAAAAAAGAAGCGAATGAAACGTCAACCCTATTCGTAACCGCCCAGCTCTGGTCACGACAACTGACGACATTAGCAGCCGCAGACACAGGGCACGTCCCGACAAGACGTTCGCATACCTAACTCAAGCACATTATGTCTTATATAGATCAACGAACTGAACACGCTTGCGAACGTGAGGATGTTACATTAATAATCTCCAGAGAAGGTGCCTATACGATGAAGCGAAAAACATTTCATATTATTTTACTATTGAGAAATATTAGTTAAGTAATGTAGAAAAATTCATATGAATTACTTATTGATTTACGATGTACAAGTTTAAATAAGTAGTTAGTTTTAATAAGTTTTTTACGGTAGACAATCTCACGGCGTATTAGATGGTATTCGTTATCCTTACTGTTATCGTTACTGTAGTTTATAGACACCGCGTCCTAAATGCCGCGTCATTTACCTACAGAGAAATAATAAGTAATGTAGAAAAATTCATATAAACTACTCCTTAATTTACGATGTACAAGTTTAAATAAGTAGTTAGTTTTAATAAGTTTTTTACGGTAGATAAGCTCACGGCGTATCAGATGGTATTCTTTATCCTTACTGTTATCGTTACTGTAGTTTATAGACACCGCGTCCTAAATGCCGCGTCATGTACCTACAGAGAAATAATAAGTAATGTAGAAAAATTCATATAAACTACTCCTTAATTTACGATGTACAAGTTTAAATAAGTAGTTAGTTTTAATAAGTTTTTTACGGTAGATAAGCTCACGGCGTATCAGGTGTTATTTGGTTACTGTAGTTTATAGACACCGCGTCCTAAATGCCGCGTCAAAGTCAATTTACCTACAAGGGACGCGTGAATTCCTTGCTACAGAAATAGACAGAACGGTTTTGTGACAAAATATTTTATTCGAAAACCATAGAGAAACGCGAATGATTATAATCAACATCACCTTGACCGCTTGCGGAAAGATTGCAACATATAAACTATTGAGTAAAGCAGAGAAATAATCTGATTATTTGCGTAATTTTGATCTTTGCTTAAGTTTGATGTGCCCTGAAATTCCAGTGGTATAAATAAAGGAATGTTTTGTAATAAACGTCGCTTAAGTTTCTGATTTCGGTGTCGACTCGTGAAACTTCTTAAGTCTACGCCTCGAGCTAAGATTTGTTGGCAGAAGCACACAGGTTCTAACACATATGTATTTACTTTGCGAACGTGTTCCGTAATGTTACATTTGAAACACGGGTTTTAATTAGAATACTTCAAGGCTCTTTAGAAACCTGAAGTGGGAAAAAGCGTGGTTAGCGAAAATCGAACATCCTATCGTAGCATACAGTACTCTGTTCCACCATTATTGATGAACACCATTATTGCAAAGTAATTGAGACATCGACCTCATGACTCAAGATGAGCTGTGGCATCAAAAACGCCCGTTTGTTCTATATTACATTAATCACATCAATAACAATCGAAAGGTTCTTCAAACCTATGATAATTTCGCACTAAAAAGAGACAGCACTGCCTTTTCTCCCTGTCCCACCAGTATTTAGACTGTAATAATGTGTAATCAGGGTCGTTTAGTATTTGTAAAAGCGTCCAATGGAAATTGAGGGAATGAAACGAGATCGCCGGACATGGCTTCTCTGGAAAATTGAGATGATTATTGAAGACCATTTAGTCAACCGACTAAGTTAGATCGAGCAGTCAAAAGCTAAAAGGGCTAAAAAACATTAAAAAGTTATGTATGTAGATACAGAAAGTATTATTATTTTTTAAGCTAAGAGTCTAAATCCGCATTAACTACACATTCATTTTTTATATTATTTCGATCAATAATATCGGACGTACAACAAAAATAAAACGGTACAAAAAAAAAGAAAGAAAGAAGTTTGAGCGTGTTCCAGCGTCGTTCGGTGTGCAAGGCGACACCATTAGCGCGAACCAACCGAATAAAAACAAAACAATCCCAATTTAACGCGGCTTGCATGTGTTACAGGAATTTAAGTTTTTGCGCGCAAAATCAGTGGAATTTATTCCATACATCATGTAAGTTAAATATTTGAAAATATGTAAATTTTTGGAAATATTCTTACATGGTATCTCTATATATTAATACGTGAAGCAAAAACTTTGTATCCCTTTTAAGAAAATTGCGCAGACGGAAGAGTATGAAATTTTCCACACTTATAGAGAATGGAGAGAAGAAGTGCACAATGCTAATTTTTTTTTTAAATAAAGCATAAAAGATACATTAAATCAACAAAGAAAACATTACACACACTACTATGTATTTGACACACACACATATACTCTTTATTATTGTCGAACTTTTGTTATTGCTTAGTCTGTAGTCAAATTAAGAATAGGTTAATTTTGTTTATCTTTAATATTACGAGTATTTGTCTATAGTGAAGTCTTGACAAAATCTGTAACAATAGGACCATAATAATCTTGAAACTTATAATTTCAATTAATTATAGTCGAATTTCGACTACTGCAGGACCACTAGTTTCTTTAATTATGGGCAGGTTTTTGGTATAGCTCTACTTCTTTCTCACTTTTCCTTCATTTTACTTGGATCACCCTTTAAATACCTACCGGTAGTGAGTTCTGTTTTTGTTTGCAATTAGAACCAACTAGTTTCACATTGAGCCGCGGTATTGACGTTTACGTGTCTATTTGAACACCAGACGAATCGATACTGGCTTTCTATTTAAGGCTAAAAAAATTTAAATGCATCAATAAGGTACGACAGAATAGTATCAAAAAATTAAAACCGAATGTTTTTTTTTTCATTTATCATTATCACAATCATATTTATCATTATTCCGAATACGGTTTCGCCATTGAGAGCAGTCGGTTAGAAATTAATTCCCTTTTACACTATACAAATGTACATGAACGGTCTCATACCGAATTTCCGTTAAGCACATGAACAAAGACAAGCAGTAATTCAATTCAATGTGTCATTACTTCACTAGGTACTATCTACATATGTAATTATATTTGCACACACACAAGTATTATTTGTTTAAATTCACTAATTAAGTCGCCAGTAATAAATACTTGCACTCAACATCTGCTGTGAACTAATGGCCTGGTCTGGTAATGCATTGTAAAAATGTTTTGTTTGATACGCACGTCGCATATATTTATTTGTTCTACCATATGTATATATTTTTAAAACTTACTATTTAATTACGTATTCGTATTTTGTTTTAATGCTTATTTTAAATCTATCTATATTCTATATATATATATATATACATATAAAAGAAAGTCGTGTTAGTTACACTATTTATAACTCAAGAACGGCTGAACTGATTTGGCTGAAAATTGGTGAGCAGGTAGCTTAGAACCAGGAGAAGGACATAGGATAGGACACTTTTTATCACATTCCCGTGGGACGTGACATAAAACGTGGCATAACAAAACGCAACTGATATGGAATAACAAAACGCAACTGACAGCTAAATTGAATTGACATATTCTAGGGTTAATTATGGTAGAATTTTGAAGTTGACCGGTTGATGTGTTTGAAACAAACCGTGTGGCGGAACAAAGTTCACCGGGTCCGCTATTTTAAATATAAAGCGTAAACAACATCGCTCGAAGACTTCAGAGAAGCACATACAAAAAGCGATTCCATCAGGTTATTTTTTTGGCGTGATTCGTCTGTATGACGGCTCCACACCGAGCAGTGGCCCCTTATCGGAGATCTCGCGTCTAGGCCGGCCCGACACAGATATTAATCAATCGGATTGACAAAATCGTGCGAGTGTCGAAAATTTGACGCGGTGCCTAATCCGGACCTCCCAAGATGACGATATTTCACGCAGCGCCGTAGCCGCCCAACCACGCCCCTGTGCTCATTAGGTGCCTCTAATTCACATTAATCTCTTACACTTTCTCCCATAAACAAAGAATGCTCCGATGCCGAGAGTAACATGATGACATTTTTTTTGTGTGTGTCATTCTTAGCTTAAGTCGTTTATTAACTCCATGTAAACACGTGTAAACTGTACCGAAACGCAAAGCTCCTGCTCGTAATATTGTTGAAATTATATTTAGTGGTTAATTTAATTTTAATACAAGGCAATAGATCTGTCTACATGTATAGAACGGATTCAGAACATTTGCATTGATCCGGCGGGTCTATGTGCGTTCATTTGTCATCATGTCAATCAGACGTCGGAGTTGCTGATACGCCCTTTTCCGTCGTGATCCACACTCGAACTGCGACTGAAATATTAAAATTTTAATATTACGCCACACACTGCGCCGTGTGTTCTATTTCATAGATATAATCCGGGCTATGAAATTTACTCCTCGTAAGATAAGCTTCGAAAAAGTAAACTTTATTTTTTGCGGCATGAAGTTGTTACGTTTATAAAATTAAATCATTTGAAGAAGCATTTCGATTGTAAAGGACCTAGTAGTAGTATAAATATTAGTAGGGTGTACTCCGAGCCTTAACTTAATATATTTGTATAGCCTTGAAATAAATAAATATTTTATCTCGCTCATGATTACGCTTGCCAATCTATTTCCAAAATCGCCAGTATAAAAGTTAAGGCAGAACATTAAGGGGATGGTTTTTGGGAAATTGATATGCCCCGCATTTTTATTTATGTTTAAATTCCATGCCCAGTGTAGCCAACACGGCTGTTTGGAACGAGAAATTAGCTGCATTAAGTGCGTACGAATTATTTGTTGCAAATTGTCGAATTATTGCTCCGTCTCAATGTAACGCAGGACAAATTAACAATCACACCCCCACAGTTTATAATTGAAAGACACATTCAACTACGGCCTATTGGAAAATACCACAACTATTTTTCAAACCGTTACAGTTATGGGTCAACAAAATTCATTCACAATTCCTTTATTTGTTTCCGTATCTTAAATTATGATATGATTATTTTTTAATCTTTTTCGTATCTTTAACTCAGCGATTGATTAACACATTTTAATGCATAATATCTTTTAAATACTGAAACATATCATGAGGTTAGTCACGAAATGAATTGGCGATTAGTTTTACTATCTTCAGCGTTACTATTTGAGAATATTGCAAGACGCAGTTTAGTGTTTCAAACGGAGTCATATCGTAAAATGTGACGAGTCGTGACCGTGTCGTGATCGTCACGTCGGATGACATCTATATGTGATGCCCGCATCGGGGAATCTGTCACGCGATGACAACCGTGACGAATACGACACCATAGTCTCTTACTGCGCCGCTTACTCATTAGTCCAAAGATCTCAAGTTCTGGATCAGATCACTCGACATTCGTCTTGCTCTCTTTTACACTAATAATTATAGACCAAGAACAAAACGATTCCTTAAATTTTGTTTTTTGTATAGTTGGGTATTTATCTACATAAATGCAGATTGATATGAAATTGGAATCGTTTTGTTCAACCGTAAGAGTCATTTCAAATTTGTGGTTGAAGAAATACTATTGATACCGAAAACATTGAACAAGGAGAGTTTAAGATTAAGTTGGTACGGTGTAAAATCTATGGAGACGCAATGTGAAAGCAGAGTGAGTGTGATGATACAATAAAAAAAGAACCCATGGCACACCCGTGGAACATACAGTAACATATTTGCAGAGATAAACCTACAAAGATTTACTATTTAAACTCAGGTACATTTATCGCAATAGAGTCTATCTAAAACAGTCAGCCCAAAAGCTCGTCCTACTAATATGACGATTATACAATTAACATAACAAACATAAAATAATTCCGAAGTTGAACATCGAATCATTTTTAATAAAAACAATTGATTTTTTTGTTTAATTTAATAATGCGAATTAAAAGGAAAATATAGCGTGAGTGCTCAGCCTTATCTGCTTCTTGTAGCGTTTAACTAGCGGTGATCTGTTAATCGATAGTTAACTATGAAAAATCAAGATAAATGCGTCATTATCGTTCATGAAATATTCATTGGCCACCGACACGGATTGTTCGCGGGGATTACCTATGCAGAAATCACTTAGTTCAGAAACGGGCTTTGAATTGCCGCTAATTCGCTGTAATGACCGACTGTGCCTCATCTCTGTGAGGACAAGTATCGTAATAATACCGGGTCGTGTGTCCCGCGCATATATAATTTCTAATAATCAATACTGATTCGATTTTACTTAACAAAACGTGTTTGTTTTCCGTTACGGAAATTAAGTTTTCAATATACTAACTGTTAATATCGAGTCGAAGTCGTCGTGGCCTGAACGATAAGATGCTCGCTGCACTTGTAACAAGCGGTCCGACAGTTGCCTGTGTTCAAATCCCGCAGACAGGCGCCACTTTTATGAAAGAAATAAGTACTTGGCGCAGAGAGGATATGTATCTGACTAGGAGATGGTAATGCAAGGTAAGGGGAGAAGAGGTCGACTGAAGAAGACATGGGCGGAGTGTGTTAATGACGATATGAGTGAAAGAGGAGTGAGTGTTGAGAAGACCGCTGATAGAGGTGAATGGAAAAGAAAAACTCGCTTCGCCAACCCTACCTAGTGAGATAAGGTGGAGACAAAGAAATAATCGGCGCTTCCCTATGTAGGTCTTTTAGGATAGTGGAGTAATAATATGAATCAAACTTTATCAATATATTTGAAGCCATCGTGTGACGCAGTCATGCGTTAGTTTGAAGGGTGGTACAGACGTTATGCTATATAACATGAGACTTCGACTTCAAGGCGTGTGACTCCATTAATAGTGTTTTATATTAGTTCCGATAACCACTGAACGTCATATAGGCCGTGTGCTCGTTCACCCATCTATACAACGACAATAATCAAATATTGCTATTATTTCTTCCAGTAACATATTTAACACCGTACCAAGACTGTACGCAACTCATAAAAACTAAATACGGTAATAATTATACAATTTCAATTCGATTTAAATAAACGGCCTCGTTTTTATGCTATGAAACGATTTTTAGAATAGATTGGACTAAACAATGAATCGAATGGCCACCGTCAAAAGTACGCTAATGAGGGCTGAGTCGCGATTCGCAATCTCACGCCATCTGTGTCTAATCAACGTATTCAGTTAATTAAATCGCGTTTGCAATATGGCGGCCGGGTATAATTGCTATTAATAAAGCATTTCCCTGTATAATTAGACGGTGGAGAGCAGGGATTGGCTGCACGACGGGCCCTAATCACAACTTGATAACAGACCTCTAATAGTGTGCAGTGAGCAGTGATTTGTATTAATCAATCACATTTTGTTTACCTGTTTGTGCATAGTTTCGAAGTTTCTAGATCAAACTTCTATACTTCTTATGATTTGCATAATGGATACATAGCGTAGTTTATAATAAATTATGGTAAATTACGTTTTCTAAAATTTACTTACTACTACTTAAAATTTACTTTTGAGGTCGTCGTGGCCTAAAGGATAAGACGTCCGGTGCATTCGTACATAGCGATGCAACGGTGTTCGAATCCCGCAGGCGGGTACCAATTTTTCTAATGAAATACGCACTTAACAATTGTTCACGATTGACTTCCACGGTGAAGGAATAACATCGTGTAATACAAATCAAACCCGCAAAATTATAATTTGCGTAATTACTGGTGGTAGGACCTCTTGTGAGTCCGCACGGGTAGGTACCACCGCCCCGCCTATTTCTGCCGTGAAGCAGTAATGCGTTTCGGTTTGAAGGGTAGGGCAGCCGTTGTAACTATACTGAGACCTAAGAACTTATATCTCAAGGTGTGTGGCGCATTTACGTTGTAGATGTCTATGGGTTCCAGTAACCACTTAACAACAGGTGGGCTGTGAGCTCGTTCACATATCTAGGCAATAAAAAAAAAACTTAGTTGTAGTTTTTTTTTTTTACAAATTTCGTATTAATGAATTGATCTATTACAAGTTTGATCTATTGGCTCTAATATGTTTTATGGTGTTACTGAATAAAGTAATGGCGTTAACTTGCAGAACTAAAGACTAAGACATGAGGATGTACGCTCGATAAAACTGTTATGATCCATAGCACTATTATCCATCAATTAATGCGTGGTCGGAGGAAACAATGATGGACGGCTTCGCACCCCGCATCGCGCTTCTCTAATTAAGACGACATGCGTTCGCGCACTGCTGCTAACTCTTCGCGCTCGTTTAACTCCCAACACCTACTAATTTTACACCAGCGACTTAGCTACACGTATTTAATTACTTTAGTATTCAAGCTTAAATTTGGAAATATTAATTTGTTTTTTCCTACCTATGCTGATAGCCTTGAGAGGCTATTTCAGCTTCATCCTAACGTGTGTAGGTGAGCTCACGGGGCTCAAGCCGGAGAGTTGCTAACACTGACCCTAGCAAGAGCAGTGCTTCGCGGAATCTACCACCGGATCGGGACCGCGACTAACTGAGAATATCCGGCGAGAAACTCAGTTTGCTGTGTCTATGGGTTAAAACGATGACCGGTGCTTGTGTGTCTAAAAGCACCGTTAATGGATCGGGATGATCCGTAATGACGTGAACAATATTCATAAGAACAGACAACAATACCACTAGTCAATTTTTTAATTTACGAATTTACGAAATTTCAATGTACATATATACTCTTTATGATTTCGTTCCATTTATATCCCTTTCAACAATGTCGTAAGAACAAAGCGGTATTGTAAGCTCATGGCCTTTATTTCTGTCTTCGGTATCTGCTCATTAAAGTGTCTCAACGTCTTTTTGTTCTCGGACAGTTTTCCGCTAACTTTTGGGTGGTAGAATGATAGACGACGCCGGTGGCCATATATCATTGCGGCAATATATCCCGCGCTGCGCCGAGTGTCGCCATTAACGCATGCGTGCAATTGCTCGTTCTGTGGACGCATGCAGCCTCGTAGATGCTATAAGGAGCTCCGCACAAATCGACGCGCGCAACCACAACTAAACGTGCATAAATCTTATTAATGGTATTCTTATTTTCGTCTTCACTCCATCTTGTAAAATCATTAGAAGCGAACGTCGTCGTGGCCATTTTGCAATTTAGCTTTTGTTAAACATTCCACGTACCATTTATTGTACGCCGGGGCATTAAAGTTTCTAGGAGAAATCGACTTAATCAGAACGGTATTGTAAATCATAATGGCTGTGCCTAACCTTAAGCCGTTTGGGTGGTCTCCTGGCATTTGTTATGAGCGTTGTTGTGATGTTACGCGGGTCAGAAGCCGAATTCCGGTTACGCATTGCGCAAGCACCGGCGTACGATGGCGAATTGTGAAGCCGTTATTCACGGGCACATAGATCGAGCCTCGATGTGGACAAAAAGTGAGAGGCCAATAGACGAAGCGTCTCAGGTTACAACTAAATAAACGTTATTTCCGTTCTCGCCGCCTCAATGACTACCATTTTTGTGTCGATTGGAAGATAGTGTTTCACGCGCCTGCTACCGACAACAGTTTTTGTGACACTCCTTTCTCCGCACAACGAGTTTATTATAGTTAATGTTTTTTGTCAGGAATTTTTACTTTTATTATTATAACGACTCATCCTTTTTTTTTACAAATGGCAAGTTTGGTGCCAGATACGATGTGTATGTTTTTAATTATTTTCGTCGGCCACAAACCAATAGGCAATTGCGTTGTTCTTAAGAATAACAACAGGAAGCCACAATAGTATAAGATGGTAATAGGTGCTATTACGTCAAACGACCGCAAGTAATGTCAGTCAGTGAACAAAAACATACACCTCTACAAAAATGTGTACCCATTCATCTTTCTCCAACATGAGACATTAAAGAATGTCTCCGTTAAGGAGGGGAACGAGCACGGTCGTTTAGGATCAAAATTGCGTGGCATAACACACTCTGCCGGTTCCCAGCTCTCTTCCAATCACGAAAATGCGTAACGTAAATTCAGCCCTAATCGTCAGTTCGGTTAGAGGTTTTTATTATTTTTACTTAAACATATATTATTGCTGAGAATTTACTTGTGGAGGGGAAGTAGATATAAGAACATACGCCGACCCTCGCGCCGACTTGTCATTTTGAACACAAATACATCAACCCAAAGCTAGTTGGAAATAAATATAGTTTTTTTTTTAATGAATATTACATACCTCCTAAAGCAATTTATAACAGAAATAATTGATATTTATTCTTTTATCATATTATACAATTATGTATTAGAATATTTGATTGGAAGTAAAAAAGAGATAAATCGCTATTAACGCCTTTTGACAGGTAGGTAATCGATTTAGGTATTTATCTGTGCACAAATAACAAAAAAGTTTGAATGTCATTTTAAGCACCAGAAGTACAATATAGGAGATACTTACTATCAACTCTAAAGGCTTGGACCAATCTGCACCAAATGGATGTAGAATTAATCAGATGTAGAATTAATTAAGAATGTAGAATTAACAAAATCAATTGCGATAATATTAAAAATTCATTTAAATTATTAGCGGTTAGAAATTTTATAATCTGATTCCAAGAGTATTTTTTATTTATATAATTTTCGTAGATAGTATTTATTGCGTCACTGCCAGTAGTATGCTTGTGATATAGATGATGAGACGTACCCTCTACGTTCACTCTTTTCCTTACTTGTCTATCTTTAAAACACAATTTAGTAGTCATAGTATCATATTATTATACAGGGAATTCAACCTACAGATACAACCCACTGAGCTTCTCGCCGGATCTTCTCAGTGGGTCGCGATTCTGATCTGGTGGTAGATTCTGCGAAGCACTGCTCTTGCAAGGGCTAGCGTTAGCAAATTTCCTCGGCTGAGCCCGTGATCTCACCTACCTGTCCGAGATTAGCTGAAATAGCCCCTTAGGCTACCAGCAAATATGTAGGGTACAAAATATAGGGAATATACCAGTGTTATTTCCAGTTTAGTATTAAAACTAATGCTCCAATATGCCGAGAACATTTTTAAAATATCTAGGAGGTATTACAATTCACCAAGTACCAATCTACCTAAAAACAAAACAAAAAAGTGCGTGCGTACAAAGTACACATGTCAGAAGTGAAACTTTTTTGGCGAACTAATTTATAAGTCTTGCTTATATTTATACAAATCTAAAACTTTAGATTTCCAAGACTTAGAGGAAGGGAAAAAGGAAGATATGTTCCCGCCAAAAGTCTGTCAAATGTCAATCTCAAACCTCAGTGTTGACAGACACATTATGTTTAGATTTCTAAATTGTAAATGACTAATATTTTGCCAATTGAATTGACCAATTTAATTTCATGCTATTTGATTAATGTTCCAAATTCTTTTCATTTCATTTCAATTCCTATTAACATTTTTCACAAAATTACAAAATATTAGGCTGTATGGTATGATACATTTGCCTTTCCAGTTGGAAAAATACAACAACTACTACTACTGACATTTGACAAGTACTTCATTTCAATAGTAGTTTGATGTCACTTCCGTTGCATACCTGCGTGACGTTCTGTAAAAATTTTACCCTGATGCGCGTAAAGAAGTTTCACTTCAAAAAGAGACAATTTTTTTATAATAGAATCACCGATAATTCATGGTGAAATTAACTAAAATCAGTGGGGATACCACATTAATAATTTAAAAAAATCGTAGTTTTCCTAACACACACTGCCTTGATTAACTATATTCCGGTCGATATTGATTTACAAAATATTTCAGAGCAAAACAACTAATTAGTGCGCGGATAAAAAGGTTTTAGGTATTGCCGAAGCGGTAATATGAATTGTATTTGTTTACGAGCACTTGAGTGCTAATTAGGTACCAACGATAACCTGCGATATGAAATCCAAGTGCTGGCCTTAATGAGGGAAAGACGATTCGCGACGGTCACCTCACAAAGCGATAGCCTCAGTTCAACCAAGTAATTGTCGAATAATTGCGTTAATGTGAAAATATACGCTTTGACATAACAATGCAATGGGGAAGGCGATAATTTTATTATGAGAAATAATAAAAAATTTACAACTTTACCGACCTTTTTTTTTATTGCTTAGATGTGTGGACGAGCTCACAACCCACATGGTGTTAAGTTGTTACTAGAGCCCATAGACATCTACAACGTAAATGCACCACATACCTAGAGATATAAGATCTAAGGTCTCAGTATAGTTACCACGGCTGCTCCACCCTTCAAACCGAAACGCATTACTGCTTCACGGTAGAAATAGGCGGGGCGGACCTTAGCGGGATAAGGAGAAAAGAATAACGCTTACGTCGCTTTTTCAAATTTTATAAAACACGTTGAATAGTTTACGTTTACTGCTTGATTAATCTTGTAAAAGTAGACGAATTACATTTGAGCTATGAACATCGATGATTTTTCTGTTAGATACTTACTGAGTCCGCGCGGGTAGGTACCATCACCTTGCCTATTTCTGCCGTGAAACAGTAATGCGTTTCGGTTTGAAGTGTGGGGCAGCCGTTGTAACTATACTTGAGACCTTAGACCTAAGCTAGTCCACCCATCTAAGCAATAAAAAAAAGATGTGTGGTGTCGTGGGACACCGGATAGGAACGAAGTTCCTTGTTATAGAAATATTAATAATTTAAAGTTCTATTCGAGATATAAAGAAAATAAAACTGGAGGTTTCGCAACAACTCACGGTCATTCGGTAACGTGCCTCTGAGATTGTGGTCAATGAATGATAAACAAATATGTTATTTTTTGTAGGTTATTACAAAGTTAAGTCATACACTGTGTGCATTACTAATAAAAATCTTACGTTACGGACGTTTTTTCCCGGTTAGGGTGGGTACCCCGTCGCATCGTTCCATAAGGAACTTCGTTCCAAAAAAATAGTTCAAATCTTACGTAATGTCATTCTTTATGTTGTTTAAAGGCGAATGTTTCCGACGGTGCGCGTGTCGTTCGCTGGCTGCCGGGCGGAAGCGCGGTACGGCGTGCTGCTGGACGTGGTGCCGGTGGACGGCAAGCGCTACCGGTACGCGTACCACCGCTCCTCGTGGCTCGTCGCCGGCAAGGCGGACCCGCCAGCACCCGCGCGGCTCTATCCGCATCCCGACTCGCCCTTCTCCGGCGACCAGCTCCGCAAGCAGGTCGTCTCTTTCGAGAAGGTCAAACTCACCAACAACGAAATGGACAAAAACGGACAGGTTTGCAAATGCTACAATTTTATAACTAAAGCGAACCCGTAAGTCGTGATCGAAATACATTTAGTACCTGGACCCAAAATCTTATAGATCCAACATAGGCAGACTCGTACTGGATACTTGATAATCGTCTTAATATCGAGAAGAAAAATACGGGGAAAATACGAAACGCGAAATCATTTCTAGTTAATAGGGCATTAGGTACATTTAGTTTCTGATTTTCGTAAAATTTCAATATATACGTAACACATAAATAACTTTTTGTTTTGTTACAGCTAGTACTAAATTCGATGCACAAATATCAGCCTCGGATTCACTTGGTGCTCCGACGAGAGGGCGCCGTCAACGCGCCCATCACCGATCTCGAACAAGAAGAATTCAAGACCTTCATATTTCCCGAATGCGTCTTCACGGCTGTCACAGCGTACCAGAACCAGCTCGTGAGTACCCGATGTGATTTGGCACCGGCCATGGTTGAAAGCGGTTTATTTGGCATCACGAGACTCGTTCTTATTTCTATCATTTGATTTCTAAAATAGATCAGAGAGTCCACTGTTCGAAATCGCATAGCTTCGTCTGTCGACTATCGACGGTTGCTATTTCTGCCACACTAATTGCATCTCGCTGAAAGGTATGTCCAGTCTGAACAAAGGGAGGTGACACATAATTTTTTGTGTATCAGGCGGCACACGCGGGCGACGCTGACGACAGACGGACAGTGCGTCTGACGCGTGCATCGCGGTGACGATTTAAGTTTTCAGCCGAGCTATAAATATAAACTAGACGATAGTCGTTCGACATCAGTGTCCACTAACATATCGGGGATTTTTTCTATGTTTAATGTTCAAATACAAATACCTTTTATTACTGGTGGTAGGACTTCTTGTGAGTCCGCACGGGTAGGTGCCACCACCCCGCCTATTTCTGCCGTGAAGCAGTAATGCGTTTCGGTTTGAAGGGTGGGGCAGCCGTTGTAACTATACTTGAGACCTTAGAACTTATATTGCAAGCTGCAACCACTTAACACCAGGTGGGCTGTGAGCTCATCCATCTATCTAAGCAAACAAAAAACTACTTATTAAAAAAAAATACGAATTACCATTTGAGAAATTTAATATTTCTTCAGGAGAAAAATACGGTATTTCAAGATAGCGATCCGTTTTTCGTATGAAAAAATAAAAACAGTTCGCTCTAACTGCAAGTGCTTATTCATAAGTTGTAAGTTATAGATAGATTGGTATCTCGCTCCGCTCGTGAGCCCGCCGAGAGAGTGCCCCAGCCTCCGCCGCATGTGTCGCCACGCGCAATTAATTCTCTGTCACAAGAGCGTTTGGGCGTCTCCGAGTTTCTCGTTTTGTTTCATCTCCCGTTGTAAAATAATTAGGACGTTTTGATGTTCATAAAGGAAACGTTACTTTATATCGACAGCGCGGTACATAAATCTTTATTTGTTCGTTAATTAGATGTCTCGGCTTTCATGTTAGTACGGCGTCATTTAAATTTCATAATAGTTCGTAGTTAAAATAATGCATCAAGAACGTAAGCATTTTAGTATCTTGTTCGGTTTTCGTGAGACGTAGACATAATTAAAGCTTTACGTTTTAATGTCGCTTTTTCTTAATTGACATAACCTTACTTCAGGCGTTCGAACAGTTTTCTTGGTGATGAATGTAGGAAAGTGCACAAATGTGGGAAAATGAAACAAAACCGCTGAACGTTACTAACTTCTAGGGATCCTCCAAAAAGTCCATTGAAGAAGTCTCAGTAAATGACCACCAATTTACTGAGATTATATTTCATTCCATATCATCTCATTTCGTTTTCATTTCATTTCATTTCGATTTCATTTCATTTCATTTGATCCAATCTTTCATATTGATCAACTTCATTTCATTTCATAATATCATTTTTCATATAAAAAAGTTTTTATTAAAATTAAAATAAGACTTGACCTAAAGGTCTTAGTTACCAGGTCATAAAATCCCATAAAAAATGACTTTTAACATATCATTGTTTATAAACGTGCAAATCTTTATTTTTGCATAGTTTTTCGGCGTCGATAAACCGATATTCCGATATTGGAGTGGCGTCATAAATTAACCTCAACGACGCATAGAGCTATCGGCCGTACCTAGCTTCCACCTTCGCAGCCAGTAATGGATGACTCCCCGGGGCCGAAGCTCAGTGATTTCTATTGATTCTAACACGTTACTAGATTTACTGTTGCTGGCCGATGACACTGTCCTCCATAGCTTCTATTATCAGATAGATGCGCATCGTAATATACACGAACTTTCTGAATTCAATCATGTTGTTCTAGATTTTTACAAAACGAAAAACAACGTTTTATGTATTACTAAATTTCGATCGAGAGGTAGTCAGCGATTGGGTGACTTGACTCGTTTTGGCTGACGTCACACCTCTGACAGCCCAAACATTTGTCGAACGGCGGAGATAGTGTCACTGATAACCCAATCCCTTACAACAATAACAATACACTTAGCATGTTTGCACCTGCGCGTCGATGCCGGCTCTCAAAGTTGACTTATAGGTTCCCGCATAGCTTAGCCTAAAAAACGATCAAGGTAACAAAAACGCGCATAATTTGAACAGAGCGGTCTCGGCAACGCGTTGCTCTCGATCGAAAACAACGGCTTAAAAATGTCAACGAATTTTCATGCGCGCGCGTCTTTTCTGGCGTGGAATGAAACATCATTATTGATGCTTTATCATATCGTAACGTTGATATAAGCGATAAGGGATCTTATAAAAAATGTGAATAGTGTTTTTTGTATGTGAATCGCGGTGTGAGACAGTGCGACGCCGCGCGCGCGCCGCGGGGCGTTTTCCAGGGAGAGCGCGCGACCTGTTTCAATATTTAAAATCTTACACCCACTATGCCATTGTCACCGGACTCGGATCCTATGAAACCCTTTGTCCGGAATTCGTCTCACAGCGAGGCGACAATGTTTGTTAGAGTTTGCTCGTCCTTATTATTGCGCACAATGCATTTTTTTATTAGCCGATGACTTGTGAATTTGTTTTGATCGATCGGCCCGTCGAGGACGTGTCTCGAATAAAAACTCGCAGATAGCGACCATACCCGTTTTTTATATTACATTTGAAGAGTTTGATCGTGTTTTGACTTTATAGTAATATTTTTGCAGCGTATTTATATCTTGTGATGGGTGACTTGACTGAAATTATATAACAAAAAAATAATAATAACGAAATTGGAAAACGCTGTCAATTGTTTTGTTGGTCACTGTACGACGCCCTGTTACGTCGTTTGAGGAGATAATCACGAAAATAACTGCGTATTCTCAGTCACATATACACGCGAACACATTCAATAGACGCTTAATTGAAATTTATATCTCATTTCTCAGTATCAACAATCAATATTCTAAAATCTCCGAAGCTATTCTCACATTGAGCGTCCACAAACGAGTTCCATGAGAGTATAATCGAACAATATAATGAAGGAGTAAAGGCAAACACAATTTCAATAACAAAAGGCAGCCATGACAAATAAACATATTTCACGGGCCAAAATGGCTTCGGTCAGGTGTCAGAGTCCCTCCCGCGCGCTGCACCACTGTTCCATTCTTCGTCTTCATGCTCACCAATCGATACACTCTTTTCAATACAATCTTCAACATTAAAATTTGTTAATTTATAACTTTGTTATTTTATGTTTCGAACACGTAGGAAAGAAAGTTTTGTGTTTTTGTTTTTTACCCGTAAAATCATGTTTATCGGCTGTTTATATGTGGGTGTCTTTGCCCAAAAAATATGGATTTGGATGAAAGGACTGTTCGCAAAATTACTAAAAGAGCAATTGCAAACGTCTTTTATAAAAACAATTATTGATTACTTTTAGGCAGTGTTACAGGTGATTTGCAAGAATTTACATAATAACAAAAGAAAGATAGTAAATAGTATATCAGATGCATAATAGATACATGATACTTTAAGCCACATAATTTAATAATATATAGTCTTCGTTTCTTGCATATTTCATTGTTACATGTTACGGCAAATCCACTAAATAAAAAAAAAATCATCAGATAACAAAACAATCTCTTTAATACGAAACTAATATTAGTCAAAAATACAAGGAGTCAATGTACTTCCTAAAGAGTAGTTAGGATTGGATTTAAAATAATTTAAGATGGAATTATTTATTGAGCGCGTGTCTCGCTTTAGTACGTTCAATTTAATCGTTAACTTGTTGTTGCTATCTCGTTCTTATTTGCCATCGATCACTGGAGGTGTGACGTCACGCAGCGCCATCGTGTGCGGCCTGCCCAAAATTTATTGCGTCTACGCATTCAAACACCAACAAAATATTCTGGAATTAAATTTTAATTGATACCTCAAATGACATGTTTGTACACTAAAATATATGATTGAAATCATTTGGAAAAAAAAATGCATTAGCGGAACATAATAAGAGAAGATCATAAATAGTATTTAAATGACTACTTAGTAGCTAAAAACTTTTTAGAATACTAAATGTCACGTTCGCAAAACTGACATTTACCTACAGTCCATCAAATTCCAGTTCGAAACCGATCCAAACCAACTGGCGTTCGTTGAAAACGGCATTTTAATCGGAAATGTGGGAAATAGCTTATTCTATACTGTTCCGAATTTACAGTCAGAATTACGGACACGAGTGCAAAGTGGATCTCATAGTAACCGTAGGACCGATCCGGGATCTACTTAGCAGACTGAACAGAGACACAATCCAGCCAGTGGCACGGGCGACATAAACGATTCATAGTCTGCGATGTGGATGTGTAGAATGCTAATTAAAATAGTGACACAAGTGGCTGAAGATTTATATAATTTGCACGCAATCTCACTTATATTCTCGATGGGAACAATCGGCGACAGTCTGAGGTTGATCGAAATTCTAGATGAAGATGATAATATATGAGCACTTAAATGATATATTCTAGATACAATTATGGACTATAAACATTATATTAATTACAGTGAATAATCAAACGGTGTCCTTATTCAAATCGATACTTGAGTCGTCTATTATCAAAGGCGGCAATCTGTACATTTCGACAAAAATTTTTTATTGATATGTCAATACAGATTTATTTGAATATAATCGTCTTCTTCAAAGAATACGGTTCAAAACCTGCATTAAATAGAGGTTAATAGTTAACCTGTTATTTATCTAAGATGTCGTTCCGAAGAGTTTTGTGACTGCCAATGGAATACAAAGTCAATAATTCGTTTTTCTGATTTACCAATCATTGTCCAAAAGTCAGATTGCCGCCTTTGATAATAGTCGACTCACTTATAGTAATTGCCTGCAATATTCGTCACCCAAAAATATCCAGTAATTATTTCACTAGAAACTACATTAGGTATATCCGTATTGCGTTCAATAAACAAATAAGCTCTCCAATTTAAGATCGACGCCGCGTACTTCTGGGAATATTGAGATTATTAACACCCTCAGGACCGGTGTTGCCACATGCAGTGTTCATTACTTCGTGCTTGCGAATTATTGTCCATAAAGCTTCGTTTACTGGAAGCAGATCGCAGCTGTAGGTCGTTGCGGAGAATCTTTGTAAGCGTGTCTTACAACACTCGTTTATGTAACCCTCCCTCTCCGGCTAACAGAATTATCGCAAACATGATAAACTTATTTTATATGAAACAAAGATATTAAATTAAAAAAAAATCGTAAAATTTTACGGAAACGATATCGTCGTAGTCGCCGCGGTTTTGCGTGGGATAGGTAGGTATATTACAAGTACTTTTAAATCAAAATTTTTGTCAGTGTGGATTTTCAATTAAAGAACGCAGACAAATATTCAGTTATATCTGAAATAAATTTATAATATTATTTACAATTTAAACAATAAAATATTTGCGAGTACCACAATTTTGACATCTTTTAGTTTTTGGCGGGCTTTTTGTTTACCATAGACTAAAGCACTGTGTTTATAGAAGGCAGTGCAATGGTTATAGATACACCTACAATTCGTCACATATTTGTAATTCACTTTTAAAATCAACCTAATTTATCTTTACCGCACAAGATTACAAACTTCAAATATAAAGTAAATATATCTAAGGTTAACCAAATAATTCAAAGCGTTTTATAATGAAATACAATTATATGAAGCATATCTTATATACCTTTAAACGAGCAATTCTTGTATATTAATATATAATTATATAATCTGAATCTCGGAAACGGCTCCAACGATTTTTATAAAATTTAGTATACAGGGGATTTCGGGGGCAATAAATCGATCTACCTACGATTTATTTTCAGAAAATGTTGTTTTATTCGTGTTTTCAATAATCAACTCTTCCCGACATCTATTGGCCAATAATAATACTATTTTTCTTAATTGAGGGCAACTAACCGCTTTAAAGACACAACAAGATGGGTCATCGTCTGTTTTTTTGTAATGTAGCAAAATTCTTCTTTCAACAATAACTTCGTTTTAATTTATTGACAACATAACAATAATAAATAACCAACTGTGAGCACTCGTGAACATACTTCATTTTACGAAAGCACTCTTGAAGCATATGACTCAAAACGATATAAATTCTTGAAACAATAAATAATGTTAATAGTAATAGGTACATCGGTAGCGTGGTTCGTTCTTAGTCGCGTATCAATCAATGCGCTTCTCTCCCGCCCGAGCGCTAACGTGACATATATTTATTCTGGTGACTGTACCCCGTCACGTTCCTATCTCTGATGTTTACATCGCTCTTAATTAATTTATTACGATTTGTACGCACATGTTACTGTCTACCTCTATAAATGATCGTCGGTTCGGATAGCATACGTTTTGACCTACCTTAACATAGATATTGAATTTGAATAATATTAGTAGAAATAATTGTATATTTTAATACGCTTTTATTAGCTTCAGACGTATTACTATGTATGTTTGTAACGGAATCTTTGAACATGATTTTGACTCTCTTCAAAACGTCGGATTAACTCGAAATTTGGTATACTTATTAAGGACCGATGACAATTCAATATTAAAAAAAATATTGAAAAAATTGAAATTGAACTAAAAAATGTAAAATAAAGAATAGTTTAAAAAACTAACAAAATACGCTTTTATAGAAAATCCAATTAAAAAATAGGTGCTTTTCAGGATATTATCAATATAACCCCTTCTACAAAATATTTATAACTACATGCACACCACGCTATTTTTACAATAAAACCTTTTTTTTCTTACACCATTTTTAATTCAAATTTATTAAGATATATTTTCTATATTTTAATTGAATTTTCTATAAAAGCGTATTTTGTTAGGTTTTTTATACTATTATTTATTTTTAGAAGTATTTTAAGCACGTATTAAGGTCTGATTAATGTTTAGAGCTAGCACGATACACATAAAACTGCAGACAAGTTTTTGCTCATCGCAATCGATGCGGCTGCGAATCATGTGTGAGACTTCCATAAACAATACATCACCGCCCAAATAATTAGAGCGGCATTTCGTGCGCGGTGCTCGTTCTCCTTGACGCCTTTTTGTAAGGATTTCTTTTTTGTTTCCCGACCGGGAATAATGTCATTATGGCGCCTTTAATGTTGTCAGTGTACGGCAGCCGACGCCGCCGCCCAAGGAGAACGTTTGTTGATACTTAAATTAGCTTGTTTTGACACGCCTCGTTCTTGTGTGTTTGTACTAAATCTAATAAACGTCACAATAACATAAGACATGGTTTCGGCTTTACGATCAAGAACAACGAAGACGTGGCTTCGGCCTTTAAAACTACCAAAATTCTCAATTTATTACCAAGAACAAGACCTGGCTGTATGGACTAAAGTCCTTTGCCTTTCCCATTAGTTAGGAATAAATTAATATCATCATCATCTATTAAACGTCACTAGCAGTATAGTATTTCATTCACTATGGAAACGTTTTAATAGTTTTGTGTTATTTCGTCTCCGGGCTATTGTCTGCGTGTCGATCAAGACCGGTATAGGTTAAGAACACTAAATTTAAATAACAAATATGGAACGTTGAAAACAATTAGAGGGCGTTCGAACGCAGTGCATGCATTATGTATGATACGTCAGCTACCAGTCGTGGATGTTGGAGTTGTCATTACGTGATGCGCAGGCGCGAGAGAGTACAACTATGATTGAAGTCAATGGTGGTCTTGAAAAGGGCGTGCAAGCTTAAGTAGTTGACATAACATGAACCTCAACCCTCCGGTTGTTTCGGTACACAAATAAGAATGATGGACATGTTTTCTAAGCGTTTTTAATTTAAAATAGTCAACGTAACAGTTTTAATTAGTAAGATTTTACATTACAAATTGTATAAGCAGCTTTCTCAGTAACATTAATAAGTAAATTGCCTGCGTCTTCAAAATAATCATCAATAGAACAAACCGTCTGTCTAGTTTCCTTGTAACATATTTTTTTAAATCATTTGTCACCGTGTGACACGTTATTTGAGGAATTATTCACGAGAAACTGAAGACACGTGACGGCTCGGTCAATATATCGTAATTTTTATTATGCTCTTTTGAAGCAGAACAACTTAGCTCCGGACATATTTATCAAGACGTTTCATAGATTAACGCGCCTCCAATGAACCACATCAAACGCACGCATAAATATCTTCAACAGAAATTAAGAAGTTAATTGTCGGTACAATGGAATTTATAAGAACTCTCTTGATTTACGCAATCCAAGCCACGCGTAATAAATATAAAATCAAATTTACAACTGTTTTGAATACAGTTATCGTTCTGGCAATAAGTGCCTATTACATTGAAACTGCATAGACTTATAAGTCTACCTGTCCAGTTGTAATACGAAATCTGTCAAGAGTTCATAGTCCTACTTATTATATAGGTGCTTAGTGTGAATTAGTCGAACAATGAGCAATTTGGCACCGTGTAGGTGTCAGACAGGTAGAGCTGACGGCGGAGAGCGAACTCAATCGACAAGTAATTATCGTCAGCGAATGAACGCGACGATAGATCCACACAAACATTCCCTTGATCACTTGTTTATTGCGTAAATGTATATAAAAAATTTACACCTTCTCGGACCCCTTCGTAAAGCTGCCAAGAAGACGGTGAAATTAGTGTGAGCATAGGTTTAATCCGTTGGGTTATTAGACGAGCGGACACTGTTTAATGATGACTCGTTTCCGAGGAAGGCTTTATCGTAAATATTATGCACAAATTGTGGAGCCACAGCGGGAGCGCCGCCACTCAGCGAGGGGGCGATTTTTCATCGACTGCTTCACTCTCCCAAACATATTTTTAACACCTTGTGTCGATATTAAATCAAATATTTGCATTATGAGAGCAATGACTTTTTCTTACTGGATTTTATTAAAATTAATTTTCAAATAAAATGTTTCTTAATATGATGCAGATTAGCCAAGTAGATAAGACGATGTAGCTTTGGAGATGGCGATGATTATCCAATTACAAATAAAGTTGTTTATTTGCCTTTTTTTTCTTTTTTCCCTACCTATGCTGATAGCCTTGAGAGGCAACTTCAGCTTCTCCTTGACGGGTAGGTGAGCTCACGGGACTTAAGCCGGGAGTGTTACTAACACTGGCCTTAGCAAGAACAGTGCTTCGCAGAATCTACCACCGGATCGGAAACGCGATCCACTGAGAAGATCCGGCGAGAAACTCAGTGGGCTGTGTCTGAGAGTTACTGGCCCTAAAAAGAGCTGTGCTTCGCAGTATCTACCACCGGATCGAAAACGCGACCCACTGAGAAGATCCGGCGTGAAACTCAGTGGATTAAAAGCCCTATTATCGAATGATTGTCGTAAAATAATTATTGTGCCAACTTGGAATAAATTTTGTAGTTAGGCTTTGAATTTGTTGTTGGGTCGATCGCAATATCTCGGCGAACGTACAATGAACTAATACAGAGCGTTCTAAATGGACACTGGTAGGTACCAACCCCCTGCCTGTCTCTATCTCTAAGAAATCTTATTTTCCGGTTCGAAGGGTAGTGGAAGATGTTGACGTGTAATTATATAAGGGTTGGGAATTCCAGTACCTGCTTAAAACTAGGTAGGCCGTCACTTCAAAATTAAAACAATATAAAAACAATAGGTTTTATCACACTATCCGCTCTCGAAGATATAAAATAAAATCTTAAAATATCTAGTATATCTAATATCTAGTATGTCAATATCTTATAATATCTAGTATTATGGGCAGAACGGAAACATATTGTATCGTAAATGCCCTATTAAATTGCATTTCGAACATAAAACGAACACTGAATTGTATTACTCGCGGTCAACTAAAATGATAAACCGATGTGGAATGTCGTCAATAAGTTAACCTTATTAGTCGGTGTATACGGTACTCCGCGGGTGGCACATCTCTAAGGAGACTGTTCACACAGACGCGTTACTTGCACGATCGTCCTGATCGTTTTAAACTGTAGCATAATGATACTAAGTCGCCAGTTATGAACAGGTTATTATGATAATCCTCGGCAGTTCTCCTCGTACAATCTAATTGAAATCGTGCTATTACTTGGTTATGTGTGACTAAATTCATTACACTCTATTATTATACTTCATAAAACTGAAACATGCTTAGCGTCTATTTAGCTTTGATAAACGATATTTTACAAGCTTTAAATTGTTTCAAATAACTCTTTAAAATTATTAATTTCTTTCTCATTTCTAGATTATTAATGGCTTTCGGTGTTAGATACTTCGCAAAGATTCGATCTTTTGTTCGAATTTGTAACTAAAATGGAGCAATGCACATCTTTCGTCACTTCAAAGTTCGAATGTGGATCACAGTATCCGTTTTGTTTCAGATCACGAAATTGAAAATTGACAGTAATCCGTTCGCAAAGGGCTTCCGCGACTCGTCGCGTCTCACTGAATTCGAAAGGTAACTATAATAAACTTATTTCAACAGCCTTTATTTACCCAATACAAATGTCTAAAATTAAGTCATCACCGTCATGTGAACTCACCAAAAATAAACATTAAATCGAGTTATTCTGTTCAGCTGGTCATAAAAGCGATCATTAATGTTCATAGCATAAGACGGAATTCAGTTAATAGTGTATTGGACACACTCGCAGATAAATATCTGATGTTGATTGATACTTCTGTGTGTAGCGCAGTTATGTTTCGAGTTTCCACAGCTTTATTGCGTTGTGCTCAATCGAATAGGTTTACTACCAATGCGTTCTAATCTATTTTACTAGTGTAGGATGTAATTTGTTTTCATTTGTCTCGCTGTGTTGTTCCCAACAAAACATCCCAGTCAGCAAGACCAAGCTCCATTCGATCCCTTATGTATTTTCTTCCATTCGTGCAAATGTTCATTTCGCTTTTCTTTGTTTGAGATTCTATATCACGGGAGAACACGACCGAATGTCAGTCATCTCTGACGAGGCGCGCTTCAATGCAGTCAATCATAGGTATATACCAAATCATACACACGTTGATCGTTCGTTGTCGCGATAATATATGGCGTAAACCGACCCGTCCGTGTTTCCAGGGAGACGATGGAGTCGATGCTAGCCGAGCAGCACTACCTGCGGTCGCCACTGCGGCCCTTCGACTTGGACCAGCACAACAACAACTTGACTTTGGAGGAGAAGGCGATCCTGGCGGCCCGGTCGCAGCTGTTCTTGCGCGCGGCGTATCCGCTGTACGGGGTACCGGCCGCGGCGCTTTGGGGACAGTGGGCCTGTCTGGCGCCGCAACTATTGGCGCAGCAACAGCTAGCAGCATCAGGGTCGGGACTGCAAATGGCGCGACCGGCGTACCCTGCACCGCATCGCTACTCTCCGTACCCAGCACGACGTTCCCCCCCCGCCTCTTCGCCCGAGTCCTCACCGCACGCCGCGCATCCCCCGCACAGCCCTACTTAGTGTTACTCACCTCACTTACCTCTCCCTACAAGTCCCCGTGGTTTGTCTGCGCTTCGGTTCTCTCTGGTATAAGACTGGCGAGTAGTACTGATCGTATCCTGTGTGCTTAGTGCGAGTTTTTTAACGTTCTCGATAGCGTAAAAGTTAACTCAAATTTGTAGGTATGCAGTTGGAACAGCGCCCCTAACGGCAAACGTACGCAAACGATCCCATTCCATACAAATTTGAGTTAACTTTTGCGCTATCAAGAACGTTAAGAAACTCGCACTCAGCTCACTGTTATTCCGCGCTCCCTGAAGAAGAATTATAGTCTTTTAATATTGTACAGTGGACATTAAAGTTTCTCTTCGTCGACGTGAATACGAGTTACATCTGCGGCTCGTCCGTGATGTTGTATTATAATGTAAAGTGATATTTGACGACGAACGATTTAATTTAAATGTGTAACTGTTGTTATATGTTCCTAATAGTTTCATCTAGTAGTGACGGTTGCGAAACTTCGTGTTGTAGCTTTAGTGGAATAGTTTTATGGTATCGGTGTAGCACTATTATTATCTGAATGTTGGTATTCGTTGATCTCTGAATCAAGTATTGATACTCAATAGAAGAAACCTTGCCGTCGGCTAATGACCTATCTATTATATGTTTTAAATATCCAAATTCATATTGTTTGGACAGAATGTGCAATACAACGGGAAACAAATTTGATTGATAGTTAACTTAAGCTTCTAAATTAAGTATTACTAGTTGTATTAATAATAATAAAATATGATTATATTTGCTGTCTATGTATAATTTCCACGTTGCGATGGTCACATAGATGTACCCGAACGGCGACTTTGTAGTTAAATTATAGGTAGTTATTAAAGATAATATATTGATAAATAATAAAAAATTAAATGTTTGTTAACGTATGTTTGGTTTTATTTATGTATTTAATTCAATTTCCTTTACCTGCCAACCTTCCTTGTCAGTTAAAATTAAACCTTAAAACAAATCCTCACAACTCATTTAATGTTGAGTGGGCTATGACCATGGTAAAATCATGCAGATGGGCTTATTCTTATAGAGTGACATAGAAGGAGCCGGTTTGTGACTCTCAAGCCAGAGAGGACAACAGAACTCCGCAAGAGTCTAGACCTGTGCTTTGTAGAGCATAAACATTTGTACAGACGTAACGTAGGGCTTCGCCTAATTATCTAGTATCATTTAGGGTCTGGGTAGCGACTTCAGATTCCCCGTATCTTATACCACATGTGAATTCCATGGGAAGTTCCCTAAGTCCTCAAATGATGCCGCCATCTCCTTTTCATCATCAGCGCACCCGTCCTGCCAGCGGTTCGCAAAAATCCAGTGCAATCAAATTTTGTTTTGACTACCCATTAAACTACCAGTGCATTATCGTTGCTTATGATTTTATTTATTTTGTGTATTTTTATGGGTATCATTTCATGTTTCTTTATTAAAAAAAATATATACCTACCTATTTCTTTTTTGTTAAACTATAAAACTATGAATCTTTAATAAATTGCCAATAATATTTTCAAGTACATTTAGAATCTTTATTTGACATTATTACTTCGCAGGGCACAGTCGCTTAAACTTTTAGGCGTCTTAACTAAACGTGGTATATATTAATTCATCTGCATCTAATTAGCGGACACAATATAAAAAATGAGGCATGAACGATGTCTCTGCTTACCTAGTTGAGAACAAGCGCCATGAGCAAGCCGACCTACGTACCTGTTCTAGTCATACGCATCAACGCTAGATGGCGTTACGAGGGCTATGTTTGAAGCGTAGTCATAATTGAAATAAAAACTACTTGAATGTGAAAAACTTTCATATAATAAGTAATATTTATTTTAAGTGTAATTTACTTATCCAATTGCAGACGTTAAGGTTTGTTAAAATAATGTATGAGCTAGATACAATAGATAGATACACAAGGTCTGTTGTAAGCTTGTCCGTTTGTTTAATGGAATTGAAAAGAGAAATTCGAAAGTCCTTAACGTAAAGATTTCACCTCAAGGTTCGTACGAGCCAAAATAAGTTCAATAGTGTCGAGAAAATTTATTTTCTAAGCATACTAATGTTGAAAATAAAATCGGTACTTTAATGTTTGCGTGTAGGTATTTATGTTGTATTTTAACATATTGCATACTTTTAGAATTGAAGTGGCTTAACTAAAAAAATAAAGATAATTAGTTGTATACTTCAAACGACTTGTAAACATGTATTTTATCAGTTTATAAAATTAGACAATCCCTTTTAGTCTAGAAAAGGAAAAATAACTCTTTCCGTTTCTTTCAAATAAAGCGCATATGTACCATAAAGTATTAAAATTTAAAAACAAAAAAATGACAAATCGTCAATTACATTTTTGGAGTTAAATGTAATTGATGATTTGTCATTTTTTGCTGGTGGTAGGACCTCTTGTGAGTCCGCACGGGTAGGTACCACCACCTTGCCTATTTCTGCCGTGAAGCACTAATGCGTTTCGGTTTGAAGGGTGGGGCAGCCGTTGTAACTATACTGAGACCTTAGAACTTATATCTCAAGGTGGGTGGCGCATTTTAAGTTGTAGATGTCTATGGGCTCCAGTAACCACTTAACACCAGGTGGGCTGTGAGCTCGTCCACCAATCTAAGCAATAAAAAAAAGTTAAATAAGAATTTTGGATTAAGCCAATTCAATTCTAAAGGTGCGAATTATTTTACCTTTATTGATACATTTAATAACAGTGTTCGATATTGAATTGTAACAGATTTGCGGAATTGTTACAAATTAGAGAGTCACGGTCGGCGATTATGCAAAGCGACCATAAAGTTATCTTTAGCAAAACAACGGCGACACCCTCCGCGCAACTATTCAATTAAAATGAAGCAGTGTCGGGACATTCGAGTCACATAGGGGCGGACGGGACTCCATCGAATTAGTTCGGCGCGTGGCCACATTACTGGGACAAATTTCACGTCCCATGGGTCGACCGAATCCGGGGACGCAACGCTAATCTAATCTGGATTGTAGCTAATAAATGTTGTAGCCGGCGACTCGGGGGCCACGATTTATTGCTTGTAAAACTGTTTCCAATCGGAGATATTGTTAGGATGACGCCACGTTTTTGATACGGCCCGATTGAATTTAACGTGTGACTGCGCGTTTCGTTCGATCTTAATGTTTCGTGTTAATTAATTTAGATTACATTAATTGATTTTTTAGATGATACGATGATGTGAGTAATTCAATTAGTGCCTACAGATTTATAATACAATATACTACCAATTGAAAAACCCTGTTTTTGTTTATTAATGTATTTTATTTAATCATTTAATAAATTGATATGTCGTGAGCCCGCAATGCAAAGCAAAGGCTACTGACGGGCGTCCAGTGCAAAGGAAGCACTAACACTGTGCACAATCTTTATATTTATTGGCTTACGACGCCATGCGCTATATGATAAAATAGCGAATTTGTTTTGTAGCTGCCTCAGGCACTATAAGTGCTATTTTTTAGTGCGAGCTTTTTAACGTTCTCGATAGCGTAAAAGTTAACTCAAATTTGTATGGAGTTGGAACGCTACCTACGTTTGCCGCTAGGGGCGCTGTTCCAACTGCATACCTGCAAATTTGAGTTAACTTTTACGCTATCGAGAACGTTAAAAAACTCGCACTAAGCACACGGTCTGTCCACAAAACTGTCGTTCTTTCCGGAAACTGTTATCAAACGACCGGTCTATAAATGGAAATTTTGAGCGAAGCCTTATTCAGCCAGCGTTATTGGCAGTGGGTCCTTGATCTGCGGCGGGCGTGGGGCTTGTAATATCGTGTCATTGGCCACTCGGCTCATAATCCCCTTTTAACTGCGGAGCCCGAGCGGCGTGAACGTGCTTCGAATCTTTATACGCTGCTTCTTCTGTTTGTGAACATTCGCACTCCTTGCTTCTAACATTGGAGTTACGAATATGTTCAACGTTGTCAGCTTAGAGACACGTTATAGCTTCATGACATTTAAACATAAATCAATAGCTGTTTACACCAAAGTTTGTACGAAAGAAATCTTAGTTTTTACAAAAGTAGATTCCAGCAGTAATATGTCACGTTGACATATCTTTGAGCTTGTGCCTGTAATATGCTTCGTTACTACTACATGATCTATGAATGAAAAAAAAAAGACAACAATGAATAAATAATTTTAAATATATGTAGGCTTAGAGCAATTTTTATAAGCAAACTAGCTGACCCGGCAGACTTAGTAGTGCCTCAATCGATAAATAAAAGACCTACATTTTTGTATAAAATAAACTCAAAACAAACAAAAGGAATCCGTCCGATGGGGGACACATCAAAGGAAAAACAAAATTGTTATTTTTATTTAATTCAGAGCATTTTCAGGTTTATTTACCTTTTAAACCTTCTCTGGACTTCCACAAATAATTAAAGACCAAAATTAGCCAAATCGGTCCAGCCGTTCTCGAGGTTTAGCGAGACTGACGAACAGCAATTCATATTTATATATATAGAGATAGATAGATTTTCCGATCTTCGAGCTTTTTCGAAACTTGAAAAAATCTATGTGTAAGAGTAGCGCATATCGAGAAATGTTAGTAATCATAGTCGATACGAAAATATAGGTGTCGCTTAAACGGTAAACAAGACATCTCTATTCTCAACCCTTTGTCGCGCGCATCTGTAGCAATAACAGATGTCGGTATAATTCTTGTGCTCTAATTTATTCCAGAAGAACAATGTTTTATGTGAGCCACATAAAACTTGAACGGTACATAGGAGTACTTACGCATACAAAGAGGCGGGTAGGCAGGGGAGAGGCAGCCGGCGCTAATGTCGCCGCACCGAGCCCACACATCTCCACATTTCAGTAAAACTGCAGACGTAACAGGGTAATAAATTCACGTTTATTACCGCAAATATATGTACCTCTTTCCGTGGCGGTTCGCTACCGGAACAAATCGTGGGTCCGGCGCGTTTTCGTGGAATACGCGAAACGTGCGTTATGAAATATTTACGTAAACCTGAAGGTTACAGTGGAACAATGCATATAGAGTAGGCACACGGGCCTTCATCGCTAAGGTGGCAACATTATCGAAATATCATAGTACGTAATAAAATCGAATGTTACTTTTATTACCGCAGATATTCATTGGAGCGCGTCGCTTAGTCGTATATAGCGATATTATGGGTATAGATTTGATGGCCAAATATAATTCACCTACGTATTTTAAACTAGCGACCCGCCCTCGCTTCGCTTCGGAAACATTAAAACACACATGAAACCAAAAAAATAAAATAAAAAAAAATTAAAAAAAGTAGCCTATGTTCATCAGGGACAATGTCGGCTTCTAATGGAAAAAGAATTTTTCAAATCGGTCCAGTAGTTTCGGAGCCTATTCGAAACAAACAAACAAACAAATCTTTCCTCTTTATAATATTAGTATAGATAAGGTACATACATTTGGATATTTAATTTGAAAATAATAATTTATGCCTATTTTTTTTTTTTTAATTGAACATTGTCAATGTTCATGCTGAAATTGCAACATTATTTTATTATAATACTAGCGGCCCGCTCCGGCTCCGCTCGGGTCTTTAACAAAAATTTCAACGATGTTTTATTTTTTTCAATAAAAAGACACTGATTGCGGCATAGTTAGACATATGCTGTCGCGACACCTTTTTGTAAATAATAATGTGTTCTCCAAAGTCGTAGTACATTACTTTATTCTATCATCAATAGTTTTCGCAGGACACGCGATGTAAAGAATATGTTAGGTAATTTTTTTACACTTTGGGTTACATTATTGGAGTTTTAGAAAGGATCCCTAATTTTTTTCAAAAAAGACTATGTCACTCGGGAATAGTGTAGCTTCCAAACAGTGACAGAATTTTCAAATAGGTTCAGTAGTTTCGGAGCCTATTCAATACAAACAAACAAACAAATCTTTCCTCTTTATAATACTAGTATAGATAATAGAACCTGCAAAGAGTGTAATTTCATAGAATTCAATTACGGATCATTAATGGTTTAGCAATTGGGACTTCGACCTGAAGATGGTTGTTTGAATGTTTTTGTATCTATGGGCTAAAATACCCTTTAACGTGAGGTAACGATTTTGGGCTTATCTGTCTATCTATAGAAGTAAAATAACAGATAAGAGTAAAATAAAACAGAGAGCCACATTTAAATACACTGTAGTATTCAAGAAGTCGCACTGCCAACCAAAGTAACCAATAAAGCTATTTTCGTTCAATAACGCGAATGATCTAACTTCTCACGCTTTCGCTCGAACAACGTCCTCCTACAAACTCATACTCACTCCTCTCCCTCCTCTCCCGACCGCCCTTTGCGGTGCAAAGTTGAGGGCATTAGCGTGTTATCGGCGGCGGCAGCGTGAAGAAGGCACCCACCTGATCCCGGCATTAAAACCCTCAAAACGACACACCGAAGTACGACGTTACCAAACATTTCGCGATCCATCGCCGAGTCCGTTCTCGTCAATAACAATACCGTCAACCGTACGCCTCTATGAAAATTGAAGTATAG
The DNA here is from genome assembly GCF_030269925.1 of Bombyx mori. NCBI lineage: Eukaryota > Metazoa > Arthropoda > Insecta > Lepidoptera > Bombycidae > Bombyx > Bombyx mori. The sequence continues at coordinate 12,404,850 of NC_085110.1, forward strand.
TAAATGTTGCACCGCGTCAGAGCGCTTAATAAGTGTAACAGATACTATCTATAAGCGTTGAGATGTGGGGATAGGTGGGAAACGTGAACGTGTTTTGCAAACCAGCCGAGGAAATAAGGTGTCCCCAATTTTACTTTGTCGACCGCCACTGATAGCAGATAATGTAGTGTTACGAGGGAACTTTGTAAATGGCCCGTTTTTCGTTATGTTTTATTATAGCATGCTATGGTAATTTTTCGCTTTCGTTCAAGGTAAGAGAGCGTCTCTTTTTATTGTAGTATCTTGTTTAATCAGTGACTTGATCTTCATAATTTCTCTGTCCTTTTTTTTTAAATCAGATACCCTAATGAGATGAACTGATTTTATATTCATCGAATAATCAATTCCCTATGGGCACAGAATTAACCGCGAACCTGTATACAATTCAACAAGAACAATAGTTGTGTTTAAAAAAACTAGTAGTCCCCCGGTAGTCGAAATTCGACTATAATTAATTGAAATTATAAGTTTGTACACTATTGTGATTCTATTGTCAAAGAATATGTATTATCCTTCCCTAATCACAAATTTCGCCAAGACTACACTTTAGACAAGTATTAATAAAGATAATCAATATTTAGTCTATTCTCAATTTGACCTGAAACTATAAGCAATAAGAAAAGTTTGACAATAAACAATTATTATGCATGCGTGTGTGTGTCAAGTACATGGTAGTGTGTGTAATATTTTTTTTATTGATTTAATGTATTTTTTATGCATAATTTACAAAAAAAATTAACATTCTGCACTCCTTCTCTATATTCTCTATAAGTGTGGGAAATTTCATATTCCTCCGTCCTCGCAATTTTCGTAAAAGGGGTACAAAGTTTTTGCTTCACGTTTTAATATACTTATAGATAACAATTATTTGAGGTTGCTTTAAAAAAATCTAAAATATTTAATTAATTGTACGAATATTCTAATTTAGCGCGTTACTAATCGAATCCACGCGGTCACAGCTATGTACCCGAGCAACACACTTGCGATCCCCAAGGGGTCCCCCCGGAGTGAGACACCATTGACAGGTTATTGATACAAATAGTCGTACACCTCCTCCTCCTCGTCCCTTCCGCGCCCCCGCACCAGTCCGACAACACCAATAAAACCTGATTGATATTGTGTAAGTGCGCCTGGAAAATGTGGGAACTCGATTGATGTTACAGCCAAATTCGATTGGAGGAAAATTGAAAAGAATTCAAGCGATCAAACAATTTGTATCCTTAGGCCACGGTTAAAAGGTTCAGATTCTACAAACTCGGTGCATGTAGTAAGGACTTTTTGGCATAGTTTACAATGTATTGATAGTAGTCGGAGGCGTGAATAGTGTTGCCTAATGGTGAAGGTACACGTGCTATGTATATCGCTGCGGCATCCAATCCAGTCCAAATCGATTCAGTATTTTTTTAAATATTGATTACACTGTCAGTACGATGTGTCTATTCTTTAATTATAGGTACCTATAAAGATAAAACTAAAGCTATGAACTACATATGTCTACACATAGAGACTACACATAGATTATATTTCTGTTCACTACTTGAGTACGTATAGGTACATATCGACGCTTGAAAGGCAAACGTGACTAAGCGACAATGCGTGAACTTTACAGTAGACTAATTTAAAGTTGAAATACTTGACAAAAATTCTATTTTAAAGAATCTAGCTGTAGGATTGAAATGATTTTAATTGACCTAGAAATATATTTTGTTTTGCGCATCGAATATGGTTATTGCCTATCATTTATGTATAAAGCAGTTATTGTCGCTTAGTCACGTTTATCTTTCAAGCGTCGATATGTAATTTATTCCAATTTACTGATTTATTTATCTTTTTGTTTTTATAGCTTATACTTATGATAATTAGAAATAAATAACATGATAACCCAAATAAGATGAAATATCAATTATATACATTTTTTTTATTGCTTAGATGGGTTGACGAGCTCACAGCCCACCTGGTGTTAAGTGGTTACTGGAGCCCATAGACATCTATAACGTAAATGCGCCACTCACCTTGAGATATACGTTCTAAGGTCTCAAATATAGTTACAACGGCTGCCCCACTCTTCAAACCGAAGCGCAGTACTGCTTCACGGCAGAAATAGCCAGGATGGTGGTACCTACCCGTGCGGACTCACAAGAGTTCCTACCACCAGTAATTACGCAAATTATCTAAAATTTTATAGGTACGAGCTTTCACACGACAAAATCTGTTCTGCTATTATCTCAACCCCTATCCTTGCATACTAACGCAGTTTAAAAAAAGGACATTTTATAGAAACCAGTGGTCCCGCAGTAGTCGAAACTCGACTATAATTAATTGAAATTATAAGTTTCAACATTATTATGGTTCTATTGTTACAGATTTCGCCAAGACTACACTATGGACAAATACTCGTAATATTAAAAATAAACAATATTAACCTATTCTCAATTTGACTACAGACTAAGCAATAACAAAAGTTTGACAATAAATAAAGAGTAGGTATATGTGTGTGTGTCAAATACATGGTAGTGTGTGTAATGTTTTCTTTATTGATTTAATGTATTTTTAATCCATAATTTAAAAAAAATATTAACATTTTGCACTTCTTCTCTATATTCTCTATAAGTGTGAAAAATTTCATACTCCTCCGTCCGCGCAATTTTTGTAAAAAGGGGTACAAAGTTTTTGCTTCACGTATTAATATATAGATAACTCACATTACTTACATATAAAATTTAATATACATACATACATTTAAGCTATAACATCTTAGTAAATAACGTTTCGAGGTTAAATTGAAAGTCATTAATCTATATTGAACTATAAACTTTGCGAGTACGAGGTTAATGATAATGTTAGGCCAAGGTACGAAAATTTGCATGAACTAATAATAATACGAGGATTAAAATCTTGGCAACATGTTAAGCTTGGCGACACATAAAATTTAGATTTTTTTTATTTATTGCTTACATGGGTGGACGAGCTTACGGCCCACCTGGTGTTAAGTGGTTCCGGACTCCATAGACATCGATAACCTACATCACCTAAATGATACTAGTAGTCTCACACTACCCATCTTGAGACATGTTTTTTTTTGTTTTTTTTTTCCTACATATGCTGACAGCCTTGAGAGGCTATTTCTGCGTAACCTTAACTAGTAGGTGAGCTCACGGGGCTCAAACCTGACGACGTTGCTAATACGAACCCTAGTAAGAGCCGTGCTTTGCAGAATCTACCACCGGATCGAAAACGCGACCCACTGATTGAGACATGAGTTCTAAGTCTCAGTTTTATATTACAACGGCTGCCTCATCTTTTAAACTGCAACGCATTACTGCTTCAGGGCAAAAATACGCATGGTAGTTGTATCTACCCGTGCAGGCTCACAACACGCCTACTATCAGTAATTATGCATAAATTTTTGTGGAATTGATTTATACTTCACAATGCCATTCCTGCATCGCGGAAGTCGTTCCTGAACATTCGTTAAGTACGTATTTCATTTAGAACAACGGCAAAGTCGCATCACTCGATATGAATGCACTGGGTATCTTTTCGTTTAGGCCACGACGACTTCATCTGCCAAAATTTCAATTATATTCTGGCGTATCCAGTTCATCTGTATCTTCGTCAAGCCACGCTTATATAACGTTGGTCAGACACTAATGAAATGTGGGATTTATCGCTTGTCAAACTTCCGTCCTGTAAAGCCGTTAATGGCCTCAAGTCCGATCTAAACTGGGCCTAAACAAGCGTAGCGATAGAGCCGCGGGCACTTACCACACCGACACATCGCCGTGTCCGCGTAGGTGACTGTTTGCTATCGATACTCGATAATTCGAACAGAGCACTTGCAACACGATTTCCAGACAGGCCAATGCCGTTTGACAAGACAGTAGTGAGTGGGCGGCAATTAACAAGCTTTTGGCGGACCGAGATATGTTTGACGTAATCAAAAAAATATATCTGTAAATGTATCTACAAGGTAATCGTACTTAGGAAGACAAGCAGAAGTGATTTTGACAGCAATACAATTAATCTTAGTTATATAGGCGATTCACGTTGCTACTAAAATCTTTTATTCATGGAAAATGTCAAAGTTTCGCAAGATTCTCTATGTGTTCTATCAGTCAATACTTTACGAAACCTGGCCTTCTACATAGGCTCATAATGATCAAGCTAATCGAACAGCTTACGCCCAGAATGTAGGTATATGACAGAGGAACGGAAAATTCTAACTAAAAAGCGAAAAACAAGACATGTTAGTTAAAATATCGAAGGCGGAGACAAATAAAAACATAATACAGATCTACAGGTTACATTAATATTATAATAATTTTCAAGTAAAAAGATTTCTCAATAAAATAACTGTATTGGTTATTAGAATATTTACTGGTGGTAGGATTTCTGCCGTGAATCAGTAATACGTTTCGGTTTGAAGGGTAGGGCAGCCGTTGTAACTATACTGAGATCTTAGAACTTATAACTCAAGGTGGGTGGCGCATTTACGTTGTAGATGTATATGGGCTCCAGTAACCGTTTAACCAACTAAGTGGGCTGTGAGCTAATACACCCATCTACGCAATAAAAAAAATTAAGCAAATAACTGAATAAGTAAGTAACCACCCCAAATCTAATAAAAAAAATACATTTCTGATAATGTTAATTAACCGGTGAACGCCCTAGAAGAGGGTGAATTATGGAACAACAAATAACCGAATCGAACACAAATGTTGGCATCGAGTGAGTCAATCGAACAATTTCGCTTAGTAAGTCTTGGGGGTCGGGTGAAATTTTGTTAAATGGAATTTATGCGTTTCCGATCAGTAACGTTTTTACGGCGCTCTTGAGGGTTAACGGGTGTGAATGGCCACCCCATTGTGGGAAAATATCTATTTAATATTTATGAAAACGTTGCCGATCTCCGTATAACTTTTATCGACGAAACGTAATGTTTGCTGTAATGTGCTGTGCGAGTGTTTTTATGGCTCGTATCTACGAAGCGATATTGATATCGTTGGGTGCTCACTCTGAAGCATTTAGATATCGCCTAATATATACCTAATACATTATTACGTATTAACTTTATACGAGTGTTTGATATAGTCTTACAAATACTAGACGTTTTTTTTTTTGATAACGCCATCAACGCCAGGTTAGTTGCCCTCAATTAAGAAAAATAGTATTATTATTCGCCAATAGATGTCGGGAAGAGTTGATTAATGAAAACACGAATAAAACAACATTTTCTGAAAAAAAATCGTAGCTAAATCGATTTATAGCCCCCGAAATCCCCTGTATACTAAATTTTATGAAAATCGTTGGAGCCGTTTCCGAGATTCAGATTATATACAAGAATTGCTCGTTTAGAGGTATAAGATTAAAACATAACAACGATATTTCGACGTAGGGGAACGCGGACTTGTAAATGAATAACTGGATTTATAGACTTGCCTACGAATAGTTCAAAAAACGTTCCGATAACAGTAACAGATTTTGGAATTACAATAATAATGATTGTAAAATAAAGAAATAATAGAAAAGTCGCACAAAAGTCTAAAGTAATGGACGATCGTGCCCCAATATCCAGCCGGGGTGGCAGTAACGAACAAATCAATTATACCGACACCCGCCACGACAATTACACTTGTAAGCTTGTCCTGTGGTGATTTCACTCGCACACCCACCCCAGCAGAGATACCAGATATACATTAACACATCAAACACAAGTCCAGGGAGGCACTGTACTATGCTATAAAACTTTTTGAATGGATTGGTTATGGTCCAAGAGCTTCTCGCATCTCTGTCTTGCTAGCTGTAAACAAAACTCTATCAGTGATAGAAGATTGCGTATAATTACATTATTATTTATTATATACTAGCTGACCCGGCAGACTTCGTAGTGCCTCAATCGATAAATAAAAGACCTAAGCTTTTGTATTAAATAAACTTAAAACAAACAAAAGGAATCCGTCCCACGGGGGACACATTAAAGGAAAAACAAAATTGTTATTTTTATTTAATTCCGAGCATTTTCATATTTATCTACCTTTTGAACCTTTCCCGGACTTCCACAAATAATTCAAGACCAAAATTAGCCAAATCGGTCCAGTGGCTCTCAAGTGTTAGCGAGACTAACGAACAGCAATTCATTTTTATATATAGAGATAATAAAATTTTACATTTTTTTCATTGTATGCTGCAAAACTATTAATATCCGCTATAAAAGTCTGGATTGTTCTCTGATAGGTCTTGTAATCGACAAACTGGTCCGAAAAGTATATTCGGGATTTGGTAAAGCGTTAATTTCTATTGAAATTTGTGAAATAGTCAATTGTAATACGACTTCATGTAAAGAATAACAAATCGTGACTAATTTTAATGTTAATAAATTAAAATTTGCATCGTATTTAAGCCTTAACGTTTCTAAGTCTTCGTAATAATAATTTGTAAACAATATTTCACTACGTATTTATTTTTATGTTTTTGGTAGTTATTTCGAAATTATTTAATCCACTTTTATTTTTTAATACGCTGGATGAAGCATTTAACACAGGACCGGTCATTGACCTTGCAGGAAGCCTATTGCTTAAGTGAGTTTATAACCTAAGCCAAGATTCACCAAAAAATTTTATGTTATTATTAAATAAATCAATAGATTAGCAAAATTATAGTGTGATTAGCAATATTATAGTACTATATATATATATAGTAGTGAGCGTCTATGAGCTGATGGATAAATAGATAAAGGTAATAAAACCTTCAATTATTATAAATTATTTACAAAAGTGAAATTACAATGATAGAGCAGCAAGCGGTTGGTTGTTTTATCCCAAAAACAATAATTTTATTGTAACGTCTTAAAAAATATACCTAAAAGAATATCTTTGGTGTATTAGTGCATTGTTGAGCCATAGATTTTAAACAAACAACAGAATGTCTATTAGACTCGTGTTTCAGACTCTGACTTTTCAGACTCAGACCTCATGTTTAATACTAACCCAAATTTGACAGATAGAACTCAGATATAAACAACGTAGATATGTTCACAATATTTGGACATTGTATAGCGCGGATGGTTAGCGTGGTATGAACATGTGATGTATAGAGAGAAGATGCATGTGACTAGGAGATGTATGGAAATGGTAGTGCAAGGTAGAGGGGGAAGAGGTCGACCGAAGAAGACATGGATGCAGTGTGTGAATGACGATATGAGAGAAAGAGGAGTGAGTGTTGAGATGACAGCTGATAGAAGAGAATGGTAGAGAAAAATTTAGCTGTGCCGACCCCACCTAGTGGGATAATGTGGAGAAAAAGAAAAATAGATACAGCGCGCTGTCGAAGAAATACCCCACAAATTTATCTGACCCCTGACAACTGCAATCACAAGTGTATCACTGTTTCAAATTACACTCGCAAAGTTTATGATACCTCAATCACAAGCCCCTCCGATTTGGGTTCCGTTCGGTTCGGTACAATCGAAACGCAATTTGAACCTTACCGTGAACGCATTAGAGCGTTTATTACTAGAAACACAACTGAAACTAGTTTATTTAAGAGCAAATCAATTAAGCAGTCGTACGCGGAAATTTGTTGCTGTGAGTAAGTAAGATCATTTGGTCCAACACTTTAGCAAATTTTAATGTTATTGTTTGTTCAAACATGATTAATTTCGCTTACAATTATTTAATTAGTTCTGTTTTAATTCTTCTAGGGTTCGTTTTTGCGACAGACGGATGGATAAATTTTTTTTGCCACCTATGCTGATAACCTTGAGAGGCTATTTCAGCTTCTCCTTGACGTGTAGGTGAGCTCATGGGGCTCAAATCGGGAGTGTTGCCAACACTGGCCCTAGCAGAATCTACCACCGGATCGGAAACGCGACCCACTGGAAGATAAGGCGAGAAACTCAGTGGGCTGTGTCTATGGGTTCGGATGGATAAGTGGTTACCAAAGCTAATATAATGAATAATATAATATGAAGTTAGAATCAACTGAATTGCTATAATTGTCACAACAGTGTGTCAATAAAAATATTACTACCTCTTCTCTTACATTAACCCACATAATATGGTATAACAAATTAATAACTACCAAATACTATAATATATTACTACACTACCCGAAAATAATTATACCTATTTTTAAACAAAAAGTAATATTTATTTATTGGTTTAGTTGCACCAACAAAGTGATCATCAATACAAAACATTGACAAATTGACAATAAGTACATGGCAGATGTCACCTCAATTATGTGAGTAGGTGCAATCGACAGTGCAATAATCGAAAAGATCATGAAATTAGTAAAAGTAAAAATACAATAATTTTAAGAAATATGAAATCCAGAATAATACTTTGTCACTATGTAACAAAATATTTAATATTTAAACTTATTAGAAACTATAACTTGATTACATTTGATTAATTATTAGGTTATATTTAGTTAGGAAATGATATATGTATATTATAGTAATATAAATCAGTCGAGTCGACGTTGTTTTGTTACTATTCCTTTAGAGTTTCACGCCAAAACCGATTTCGTTAAAGCGTGTGCTTAACAACTCATAATTGCAGTTAAAAATGGTAATACATTTTATTTCTCTACCGTAATGGGAGTCGGAAATACAACAATAAAAGTGTTGTTTCTCACATCAAAACAAATCCAGTTTAAGTTGAACTCTCCTGCACGCGTATGAAAAACGGAGGCGGATGCTTTCGGTCTCTTAAATCGTAACCATAACATTATTAACGATACAATTATATAAATAGGCAAAAACAACATAATTCAGTACCGTTATCCCCTCTTTTTTATAATAGATTTTGACGTTGTTGAATAAAACAACTAATAATAATTGAAAACAATTAATTTGTTTGCCTTTGCAAGAAAACAATGACAATAACTAAAGAAAAGAGAAAATGTGATACATAAAATCAATCTAAATCTTCATATGTATGATATTATAGTCGAATTTCGAGTACGGACTGAACAAAGATGCGTATTAAGTATTATTTTTATAGCACAGATCACTGGCCCGCTTCATATTGAGCGGTTCCCTAACTATTGAGCGGTTCCCTAACGGTTAACTTGCGCGGATAGAATCTACCATCATACCTGTTTCTATCGGGGGCCGATATGCGTTTGACAAACAAAGACACTAAAGACTCATTCATCACCTGACTCAAAACTAGGCTCCGATCACTCAACACCAGGCGGACCGTGAAACTGTGTGCCCGTTTAACTTATCTAATTAAAGTTAGCTTAATTACTTATGCTTAAAATTAGAAGCCGAATAACAATTCATTAAAATTATTAACACTTGCTTGTTTGGCCACTGAAAATAAGACGTGCCAGGGCCGCATTGGCCAAGGTTAGCGAGAAAAAAATACTTGTCTAAAAATAGAAAAGTTTAGTTGAACTTCATTTGAATGAGTCACTGGCGCTAAATATTTCTGAGTACAATTTACAACAGAACTTCACCGAAAACTCACTTCACAGATCCAAACGGATATTTCCTGTACAAACAACATTGTATAGCGCCGAAGTTAATTATAATATAAAAATACACTAGATTTTGCCCGCGACTTCGTCCACGTGGAGTAGTTATTTTGGCATGACGCTAAATTTTTACCTGCGACTTCATTTACGTAGAAAGAAAAGAGAACCCGATTTTGAAACATTATTTATTGATGCTCCGTTTGTATTGGTCTTAGCGTGATGTTATATAGCCTTCCTCTGGCCTTCCTCAATAAATGAGTTATCTGACACTGAAAGAATTGCCCGGTCATCGTTTTCGTCGAACCCGTCGCTTGCGACGAAGGGCTCGACGAATAAATTAACCCTCAGACACAGCCCACTGAGTTTCTCGCCGGATCATCTCAGTGGGTCGCGTTTCCGATCCGGTGGTAGACTCTGCGAAGCACGGCTCTTGCTAGGGTTCGTGTTAGTAACGTCATCAGGTTTGAGCCCCGTGAGCTCACCTACTAGTTAAGGCGACGCTGATATAGCCTCCCAAGGCTATTAGCTTAGGTAGGGAAAAAACAAAGGATTTTTCAAATCGGACCAGTAATTCCTGAGATTAGCGCGTTCAAACAAACAAACTCTTCAGCTTTATAATATTATTAGTATAGATCAGTTCTGTCGGATCGCATGATCCGTTTTCATTCTGGAGTGGATTCGAGCGTATCGCTGTTTCGTAGAATTTTATTGGCGTCTTGGCAATAAACGGGGAGACTGAACGCCCGCCGTCCAGACACTTTGTTGCCGTCACTTCATCCTCACTATCAATCCACATATCAAATTTCGCTGTATTTTATCGAGCACAGTTTAGCACGCCGCTTTTGCGTTAACGTTTTCAAGAGGAACACCAACCACACTTGTTCGATGGCTTCAAAAGATATTAGTTCTGCAAGACTGCATCGGAATTATTTTTAATGATGATTTGCTATTTTTAATGATACATACTCCAAATCGATGTTGTGGGTTATAAAGGAAATTCTGATTTTTTTCTATTGCATAGATTGGTGGACGAGCTCACAGCCTACCTGGTGTTAAGTGTTTACCGGAACCCATAGACATCTACAACGTAAATGCCGCCACCCACCTTGAGATTTGAGTTCTAAGGTCTCAGTATAGCCACAACGGCTGCCCCGGCCCTTCACGCCGAAACGCATTGCTGCTTCACGGCAGAAATAGTTATGGTGGTGGTACCTACCACCAGTAAAAGTTCAATTCATTAGAATCCACCATTTTAATTATAAATTGAGTTAATACAGCTAGCTAGACAAGCTCACAGTCTAGGTGACGGTAAATATTTGTCGGGACATTGACAATGTGACTACGGCAGTCTACCTTGAGAGGTGAATTTTACTCAATGATATTGGAAGAACGTTGTTCTCTTCGCATACATCTTCGCATAAAAAACGCCTACAATAGTAATAAAAAAAGAAAAAAAAAAGTTTATTGTATCCTTTTAATCTAAATGCAAGAAAGCTACGAATATCGATTAACGAATTGTATCGAAACACCAAAACGTATTAGTTCATAACAAACCTTAATTTCAGCAGCTAATAAATTACAACCAAACTTTTTAAACTCACGAAAAAAAAAAAAGTTTTTTTTTCTTCTGCGAACACCTAGTCTGTGCGCAAGAAAACGCGCTCGTGATCGACGATGCAGTGATCGTAAAATCCGAGCCCCCTCCGGAATGTGACCGGAATCTATATTCAACGCGTGTTTGAATAATAACACCTTTTATTTTATAGCAGCACTCTGTTGACCATTCACCGAGAAACGTTCCACGTGTGCTCAACTCGACTTGACTCGACTATAAAATAATATTAAACCATATTTTCCTCAGCTTCACGCCTGTACCTGGTCGTGGCACTGTTATCGAATGTTCCAGAGAACGGTTACAACTAATCGTTGTTTATAAATTTTTGTAAATTATTACTAAGCTCTTACATGTGAGACGTATGTTCATTTATAAATGGGGTTTAATAAAGCCATCAAAAAGTCATCAGCCAAATAATAAAGTCAATCGAATGACGAATTATGATGATTCATAGTGAATGGTAAGTGACCGGCTTTAAATATGTCATATTCAAATTCAAATTCAAATTCAAATTCAAAATCATTTATTTCAACTTAGATGTCAGTATGACACACTTGTTGAATGTCAAAATACAAATAACAATGTTAACTCTACCACCGGTTCCAAAAAAAGCCACAGTCCTGAGAAGAACCGGCGAAACAAACTCAGCGGGCTTTTTTTTTTTTTTTGTTTTTTCTCAAATATTTTCTTTTTTTTTAAATAAATAGAAATATTCACAATAAAAGAAAAAACAAGTCAAAAAAATACAATTAAAAATAATAATAATAATAATGAAAAATGAAAAGGCCAGGAGCGAGCGCCTCATTCCCACGTAGTGCCATCTAGTAAATAATCCTTAACTTTATAATATGCCTTGTTGCACAAACGTTCCTTAACAGTTTTCTTAAATCTATGAACAGGTAGTAGTTGAACGTTTAGTGGGATCTTGTTGAAAAGCTGTACACCCAGCCCCCTAAAAGAGTTGCTTATTTTCTTAATTCGAGCCGCCGGCAACGCAAGCCTATGTTTGTTCCTAGTGTTCACATTGTGCAAATCGCAGACTCTGGGGAATTCTTCAATGTTTTTACGCACGTACAATAAATTTTCAAAAATGTATGATGATATATATGATGATATATTGATGCGTTTTATAAATTAAAGCATTATCCTAACTAACTACCAAGTTTTTAACCAAATGCAGGATCGATAATGGCAATATGTATCCGGTGGCTTCATCTCTGACATTATCGACGATGACATGAAATACTAAAACAATATGGCGACTCATTTCTTTGTAGTGGTTTATAATACAATCCAAAAAGATCCAAGTAGATTTACAAGATTTTCAGAAAAAATTACAAGCATTTGTATTAGATAAGGCTTACTACACTATGTCAGAATATATAGACGATAACATTAGATAATTTAGATGATAAAGTAGAATAGAGTTAAATAATTATAATTTAAGATTAATGTTTTTATGTAGATTATACTTAAACCTAATATTTGTACGTTTTACTAGCAGGACATAGTGATGCATTTATTAATATTAAGCACCATCTTTGTTAACCTATGACCACAAATAATAATAAGCAAACAAAAAAAAAGACATTCCATCCAACTGGTATCGTTAAATTTTCGACATATTTATTATGTATTAACACGTGAATGGATGTGGATTTTTTTTATATTATTTATTAAAGTTTTGATTGTGTTGATGACCTCTTATAGTGTTAGATGGTTCGGTAACCATTTATAAACATGAAATATGAATAAAGCTACACATCTTAAGAGTTCAGGTCGTAGTCTTAACTGTATTACGACTGTCCCCTCTGTCAACCGGAATGCGAGTCTGCTTCGCGGCAGAAATAAGTAGTATGGTTATGGGGTATAGGTAATACCTACCCGTGGGTACATTACACCCTACCACTACAAACTACCGGTCCTGCATAAAGTGGGCCAATTTTACATAAACATTACCTTATCTTTGAAGCCGTTACAAGAGGCGTGTCCTTAATTACTCGTAACACAAACGAAAATTGACCCGCGAACTTTGCAGAAACAAACTAATTACACTTTTAATTAATCGAATGCCGGTAATTGGAGGTTCGCTGTAAAAAGTAACGTATGTATTACTTTGCGCGGTAAGTAGTCAACAAATGTTCAGTAAACAAATTTTGTAATTTACTTATTATAAATTAGAAAAATATTAAATAATTTATACCTAGCTTTATAGCGATGAAAACATTAAAATCTCAAACTGCAGTAAATTAAAAAAATAAATTAAGAAAATTCAAATATTTTTGAGGAACGAATATCTATAGGAATAACAGTATAAAAAAAAAAAAACATTGACAACCGCTAAACTCTCGAATACAGAGGTCTTAAATCTTGAACAATACCTCGCCGTGCGGCTTCTTTTACAGGATTTACTGTCCAATGATCGATTGACAAGGAGGGACAAGTCTCTTTGGGACTGTCAGTATTCAGAAGGGCGCGTAAGATCTTACCATTAGATTCGGCTGAAGTTGCGTTGTCACCGTGGATGGCATCTCCGGCGGAAAGTAAATTCTGTGGACTATGCTTTATGTCAAGTTTGATGTAAGGATATATTAAATTTGCTTACTAAAATATTTATTACAAATAGTGTTCACCCTATGATCGAAATTCATCCAAAATAACTGACATTTTATGAACTATGTTTTCTGTTTGATTTTGTTACTGATGTTTTGAAATTAAACTGTTTCAATAAATTGTTTGAACACAATAAAGCCCAATAAGTAAATAGATAATTATTTTTATAAATGATGATGCATAGAAACAATCTGTGAAAATATAACGTTTTTTTTTTTTCTGTATTGCAAACTTAATATAGATAAAACTCTCCGGTATAACCAAAATATAAATAAATCTATTGATACTCTTACTGTCTATAAAAATGTATGTAATTTGTAAATCTATTAATATGAATAAATAAATAACTAGATAAAATAAAAAATAAAAAAGCCTTTTATTTCGTACAAGTGACATAAAAACAAAAATTAATGCTATGTGATCTATGCTATTAATTAACTAATAAATAATATGTTTGTTGAATAATATTAGGTATTATTTCCTACTTGCAAGAACCCCTCTTCGGGTAAAGTTCTCCTCCTAGGATAGTCAATCTTCCCTAGATTGGGCAATTTTAACCCAGTTTGTAGTTGCTAGTTTCTTTATATCGTCTTCCCATCTAGTATATGGTCATCCCCTCTTTCTTATGGATATTGGATTCTAAAATTTAACAAAATTTAGTGGTATTACATGCAAGTCCTCCATAAACGTCCTCTTATTGACCGGATAAGCAAATCAAATTAATACTTACGAGGCGATACTTAACGTATCATTACCGATATTCTAGTTTAAGTCCTGCCTATTGTATCCACCTCCTGTCTCGTGACATCGCCCATTACGAAGCCTTTCATTATACAATCTTCGTCAGCCAGTAAATGCTTGTGCTCGCATCTCACTGTCTACACAATTGTGGAGCTTGTGACAAGTTGACAGATACATGACGTTAATCGACTCATTAGCGGCTAACGAAACCTGGGCCCACATCCTCCGGTTGCATTAGCACAACCTGAAATACAAGAATTAATTTTGCGCTCTGGACAGGAAAAGGGTAGGCGCAACAGAATGTTTTACGGCTAAAATAAAAACCGCGGCTAATGCTAATTAGTCTCGACTAGATTTTAAGGACGTCTTACTTATTAATTTACGAAGAAGAGTTTCTCGAGTCAAATCATTTTAGTACAATATATTTATATATAAACTATCACGTATTAAAGTCCTTCAATGAAATTGGAAGTCGTCGTGGCCTAAAGTACCATTCGTATCTAGCGATGCACCGGTGTTCGAATCCCGCAGGCGGGTACCAATTTTTCTAATGAAATACGTACTTAACAAATGTTCACGATTGACTTCCACGGTGAAGGAATAACATCGTGTAATAAAAATCAAACCCGCAAAATTATAATTTGCGTAATTACTGGTGGTAGGACCTCTTGTGAGTCCGCACGAGTAGGTACCACCACCCTGCCTATTTCTGCCGTGAAGCAGTAATGCGTTTCGGTTTGAAGGGTGGGGCAGCCGTTGTAACTATACTTGAGACCTTAGAACTTATATCTCAAGGTATGTGGCGCATTTACGCTGTAGATGTCTATGGGCTCCAGTAACCACTTAACACCAGGTGGGCTGTGAGCTCGTCCACACATCTAAGCAATAAAAAAAAATGCAAATAAATCATATCATGAAGATATCACTCAAGAAAGAAGTCAATCGTATTACATTGTATTGTATTCGCGAACTAAACAACGCTACAAACTAATTTTCAGTTGTGGCAGGGGGCTTTTAATGACAATATTGTAAGCACATATTCAAATATGAACCTGAAGAACTCTTAAATTTATTTACTGCTTCCTTAATCTACGTGCAATGAGTTTCGATAATTAATCATAACACATTGCAATATGGCATTGCACCAAGAGATAAAAGAAAATATATTTTTTAATTAATGTCTTTAAAAAATTGCGTTATCTATACATATAAATAAAATTGGAGTGCTTTTTTCTACATTTTTTAGAATTTTTTTCTGTCTGTTTGTTCCGACTGATCTCTGAAACAGCTGGACCGATTTTGACGAGACTTTCACTGATAGGTAGCTGATGATATAAGGGGTAACTTAGGCTACTTTTTTAGGCTAGCTTCGTCCCGCGGCGTCACCCGCGGCACGATAATCACCGCGGGTAACATCGCGGGAGTCAGCTAGTTTGTAATATATCTGTAATGTATGTATAATGTGTATAAATTGCATTTATATATATTTTTTAAAGCACGTAGGTAATGTGAAGCAATAAAAATCTGGAGAGGCGCTATGAATTCAGTTTCGTGTGTGGCGGATGGGAAAGATGACATAGTTTGAGACTGCTGGTTTACGTCAAATTTACTAAGTTGACAAACTTATTTTATGGTTAGTCTTTTTTCTTTTTTTATTGCTTAGATGGGTGGACGAGCTCACAGCCCACCTGGTGTTAAATGGTTACTGGAGCCCATAGACATCTACGACGTAAATGAGCCATCCACCTTAAGAAATAAGTTTCAAGATCTCAGTAAAGTTACAACAGCTGTCCCTACCCTCCAAACCGAAACGCATTACTGCTTCACGGCAGAAATAGGCAGGGTGGTCTAGGGTAGTCTAGCTTAGTTAATTTTACAAATTAATATTGTGTGATCTCAAAGAGCTTGTTTACGACAAAACGGTTCCGCCTACTTAGTTAAATTATTTTAACTTTAATACACCTCATTAAAAACTGAACCGGCAATATATTTTGACATAAGTCAAAAAATAAGGTGTCCAATAACATGGCGTTATTTTAAAGCGTCCGTTAATGAAACAATAGATTTATCATTACGTCCCGGATGCACTAATTAAACCATCACAGTAAATTCAATATTTATTACCAAAATTCGACCCTCTTTTGCAGATAGGTTGTTGCTATATTGCATTGCTATTTTTGGATTAGGGACAACTAAAAAATATGTATTTTTTAAAATTATATTGAAGATATTGAAAATTGCCATTTTTAAAACGAACGAAATACAATATCCTAGATGTTTAGCTAAAACCACACCTCAATTATTTTGAGTTATTTAGAAGTTATTTTGGAGATAAGCACAAAAGCACATATCTACAAAAAAGTATTTTTTATTCGTTAAATCATTAACAGTTTTATAGTATACTGTCATTGCAATAAAATTGCATAAATATTGTATACTTACAGATTGAACTATGAATATCTATAATTACAAATATATAAATTTTCTATAAGACGTGAAAGATTTAAAAATAAGTTTCACTCCTAAAAATAAAACATACCTTTTTTAACCTATTCTAGTAATATAGAGGGGTTATACTAGATAAACTGAGTGAGGTAGGTAATCCTAAAAAGTATATTGTGTCAATGTATCATATTTTTTAAATGAATTCGTAGTATGTATTCTAGTATATATACTATATTATGTATTTGTTTTTAATGAAATAGTCTAATCTAATAGGAAAGATTTAATTTTGTGGGAACTACCTACAAGCGAAGTATAACCATGTTACGCTTCTGTTGCGATGCTAATGTATAATTTGAAATAAATAACGCTTTATGCAAAAAACTTATTCATATAACTAACGTAAATTACTTGAAAATAGAAAGTGGCATCGCGGCTGAAGTGTAGAAACAGCTCAACAAAATTTCGCTTCAATGGTTCGAGACATAAAGTGCGATTCGTGCTAACGAAAGTCGTAAATGTTGCATTGTTGTTTGAACTTAAAATAGTTAAAGTTCAGTTCGAATTTAAATATGTTTGGTAATTTGCGATATGGAAGAATTGAAGCCGCACGGTACACGCGATTCTTATTCATTAGATCATCTGCTATAGAGATACAATTGAGATTTCGCGCTCACCAGGGCTTAGAGTAGTATTCAACAACATTATAGTTCTTTGTGTATAAGTATACTAGATCGCGATAGCAAATTCGTCAGTTTAGAGCCCCGGGAGTTTACCCACTCGCTTGTTGAATCTATTATGAACCCTTGAGGTCATTAGAATAGGTGGGGGAAAAAACTGAGACAAATAGTCGCTGGAACTCATATCCTGATCAACGAATTTTATATATTATGGTGGTAGGATTGTAATATCTAAGATGACATTCTCTGATCAAAACCGAATTGGTTCCAGCTGCATTGTAATTAATGCATTACATCCGTTTCTCGCAAAACTACAATTATACCTTAAACGTTTAAGAATTACAAGAAGGAATTACATTTGCTCGACGAACTCGACTACTGGTGGCATCGCAAATTTTATTCAAATTTGAATTTTTTTCTCGGATGTTAATATAAATCTCAGACGAGGCGTGGCCACGAGATGTTATCGTCGCCATTAACAAGTCGCGCGAGCTGTTATCAGCATTAAAACGCATTTTACAACTAACGCACAAGAAATGAATGAATGCGAAATTAATTAGTGCTTCGATTACTTATGCGGGATGTTAAGAAGCAGCTCCTGAAGCCGAAATGGGCATAGAGTTAAATCTGAACGTGAACAAAATTCAATGATCATTCTATAATTTTTAATTTTAAATTGCGTCTAATGCACAAAATATTTGTATTACGTGATATATCGAATGTGACTTTTTTGTTATCATATCGAAATTCGTCGGCTGTTCCATCATACAAACGGAAACGCACAGTAGAATTAAGCAGAGTTACATTCATCGGTATGGGCTCACAATATCCCCTAAAGTCATACTTATTGAGAGGCGGGCAGACTTCAAGGTAGGCAGCGACTCAACGGAGGCAGCGGCTCAACGGAGGCAGCGGCTTGGCTCTGCCCCTGGCATTGCTGAAGTCCATGGGCAACGTTAATCACTCACCATCAGGTGGGCCGTATGCTCGTCTGCCTACTTTTTTTTTAAATTTTTTTTTTGCTTAAAATGAGTGGACGAGCTCTCAGCCCATCTGGTGTTAAGTTGTTAGTGGCGCCCATAGACAACGTAAACGCGCCACCCACCTTGAGGTATAAGTTCTAAGATATCAGTATAGTTACAACGGCTGCCCCACACTTCAAACCGAAACGCATAACTGCTTCACGGCAGAAATATGCAGGGCGGTGGTATCAGTATACCACAAGGGCAATAAAAAAAAATATTTATAAAACTGGCCAGTACGATTCTTAAGACACGATTATTATTAACTAAATCTTCATCTAGGAAGTCTTTAGTGGACTTTACCGTTTTTGTTCAGGTAAGTATTTTCGTTTAAAAATAGTTCCTGTCTGCGAATTAATATGGTCGCTTGATACAAGTACACTTTGCATGTTACCTTTTAAAACTGAACGATCAACAGAACATACGCGTTAAATTCCTGTATTTGAATTAAAGGCGTTCCCATAAAGACGGTAGTTATATTAAATTTCCAAATTCTATTAACTCTTAGCCAAATAAAGGTCATATCACTTATTGACAATTCGTCGAAAACTTCAATGAGCTACATTGTATACGTATGTATCTAAAAGTGGGTCGGATAAGTCCGGTTATTTAGGGAACAGATATTATCGCAGACGGTTCGTGATTCGCGTGATTCGTCCATTTATTTTGTATGATGATAGTGAGGATCAAAATGGCTTACAGGGTTATCAAGCATTTTAATTTATCTTATATGAAAATGTTATTTATTATTTATGTGATTTTTTTTAATTTTTTTATTGTCATTGTTTATTACCAGTTACTGTCGCTCATTGAGGTCTACAATGCCTAGGACACAATCAAGTCGTTGATTACTTCTGAATAATCTCCGCAAACCAAACGAATAGGTTTCTGTGTAATATTAGCTTCAGGTGACGATAAAAATTTATAAACCATAATAACGGAATATATTTGATTAATATTTCTACGTTATATACATAATATACGTTACTCTTATTATGCTTTTCGAGAGGAAAAAGTAATCTACATTCTATAAATAGATTATTTCAATAAAATTAACAAAAGCCTCTGATCAACTAGAATGATGTTCTACTGTATCGTTCGCATTGTGACTAACAAATAACTAAGTAGTTACGTTATTTTTTTGAAGTCGGATAATTTCTAAAGTATTCCGTGATTTTTGACAGCCCTGCGTCATCAAAACTTCTGTCATTCCCTCGTTAGATTGTCCGAGGAATGCTTCAGTCGCGGCCGGCGTGTGTAGGTGCCTAATGCGTTTACCATTGTGTAAACCCTGATATCAATCTTGCTTCGAAGAAGTGTATAACATTCATAGATGAAATTTGTTATCAATTTTAAAGAGTTCTGCTTTTAAGGATGCTCTGAGCCGAGAATTAACTTTAAACTTTGCAGCGGTAACCCTAGTCGCAGTTTTGAGCATTTATCACAGATGTAACTTTCAACTATGAAAGGCTAGCTTGGAAATACAAGATTGTTCGTGTCTAATTTGTGTTTCCGTTACCTGTAGCACAAGAGAATATTCTAACTCTGGGTAATTGAATTTGTACAGTTTGTTTAATTATGAACAATGGCAGGCAGCGGCTTGGCTCTGCCCCTGGCATTGCAGCAGTCCATGGGCGACGGTAACCACTCACCATCAGGTGGGCCGTGTGCTCGTCTACCTACAAGGGCAATAAAAAAAAACAAAAAAGTGTTTTTTTTCTTTCAGTGGCTGTGGATAGCAAGGCAAGGATGATAAAGATAAAACAATCTATGCTAATTTTAATTTTGAATAATTTTATGTTTATGAATATTTGTTACTCAATCACGCAAAATGGTTGAACGGATTCGGATGAATTTTCGCAAAAAGATAATTTATAATCTGACTTAAGACATAAGATACTTTGTTTCGTGGAAAATGGGATGACCCGGGCAACGTCGGGTAGCATTTGCTTCATTAAAGACGTTTGCTGGCGCTTTGATATTTTATTCAAATATATCTAGAAATTGACTGGTACTTTATGGGCCAGAGAATAGTTACAAGCAATTTTTACGTCTTAAAGCGGATAAAACTTCACGGCACGTCTACTAAATGATGAATAAATACACTCGCCTATCGTCGCAAATCCGATCCCAAATCACCTTATTACGTTTGGTAATGAAATAAACAAATCCTTGATGAGTAATATAATGCCAGAAACTATACCGTCCGGTATATTTGTATCGAATTATAGTTCTGCCGTCCGAATTGTTATCTGAATTGGAATCAACGCGCTGTTTGATACATGAAACTTATCGAAACGTGTTTCCGTAATGAGTATCTGTTACCGTGGTGCAGTTAGCGCGATAATTGTCTGGATTCTAATTGTATGTAACATCTGCCCGGTAATCGCACGAATTGGTATTCAACCATTTTATAATTTCTGCATCGACACACTCACGGAATCCATTTTATTACCTAAAGTATTACTAGCGTTTTCATTTATGTGGTGCAAATGGAAATTCAATGTTTTGTTCTAATTCTATGATTAACCAGTACCTATTTTTTGCGAGTTTTTTATTATTTAAATCTATAATTTTAAGTCTTCAACTGCGGTTACTGATTTTGTTTATTTTCTTAGACCTACAAGCTATTTTTAAGATAATTTAAACGGGTTAAGTATATGTTTAGATATTGCGGTAATTATGCACGTGTATATGTACCTGCTTAAGTCACGTCGAGGCATAAAACAAGATACAATCTAATTGTACGAGCTGTTCCAAGGCAAGTTTATAATGTACTTGAAGTATGAAACATCAGTTATTTACGATAGTGTACGCTTCCTTCCTACGAGCCGATATCATTGAACCAAGATCGATATCACCAGCGCAGCCCAACGTCAAATAGCAGGAATTTATGATTCGCGCAGCAGAGTCCGCGGTGCAGGCGTCGTGACCAGCCGCGGGAGACGGGGAAGGGTTGTCGGCGAGAACAAAGAGCTACAGTTCAAACGTGCCGCCGCCGTGCTCGCTAATAAGCAATAAACAAGGGGGCGGGGCTGGAGGGCACCTGAGGGATCACCTCGCGCGCTGCCCCAACGGCCCGGAATCACTGCGCGAGAGTACGCGACTACAATCATGATCTTCTATTGGGATTGTACTTTAATATTCTTCATACGCACAGCCTTCAAGTATAGAGTTCTCTTTATTACACTTTAATATAATCTTATTAAGAATCCTTTTTAAGCGAACTTGACAGTAATCATCCTAATCGCAGTAGTAATGCTATTGGCAAATGCATGTTATGCTGATCTAAAAAAATATGTCTTTTGTTATGCTAAAAGTTTATCGAATTGTCTAAAAAATTATTAAAAAATTCTCTTAAGTTAATTTTATGAATGTTTGTTCGAAGTATAAAAACACCTAATCACATATACCTAATCCTTGCGCATGAATTAATTATAAACTTTGTATTACAGGCAAACACGCGTTTCCAAAGAAATCGGTTTTAATTACCTAATTGTTTAGTTAATTGGCTCTACAAAAGAATGTAGGTAGTATGTGTTTAATATTTACTTCAGTACTTATATGAAATAACAGGCATCGAGATATACTTACTTGCCTTGAATTATAAAAGTGTATCATTAACGAACTCCTGTATTAGCCTCGATTAGTATTATTAATTAAAGAATTGTTTTTTTTATATTTACGAGCGTATGAACTGCCTAAGGGTTAGACAGAGGCATTAAACACGACAATGAAGAAATCAGCGGACCGTGTTGTGGCCTTTCAAATGTAATTAGTTAGCAATAAAATTCATAAAAGTACAAGCCGTCGGCGTCCTACATTGTAATGAAAACCTGTATGCTGAGAAATAGGATTGTTATTCCCATAAATATTAATACGTGAAGCAAAAACTTTGTACCTCTTTTTACGAAAATTGCGCGGACGGAGGAGTATGAAATTTCCCGAACTTTTAGAGAATATAGAGAAGGAGTGCAGAATGCTAATATTTTTTTTAATTATGCATAAAAAACTATTAAATCAATAAAGAAAACATTACAGTGTGTGTTAAGTGATTTAATTTAAAATATTTTTACTTAATGTTAATATAGAGCAAAAATTAAGCGTCATTACTGGTGGTAGAACGTTTTGTAAGCCCACACGTGGTACCTACATGAACACCGTCGCATTTGAAATATCTTGATACAATTTAATTGAAAATCCTAACTTATGTCTGAAGGAGGATGGTGGCATTCACGTTGTTATGTCCATGGGGTCCGGCAACCATTTAAGCCGAGGTGCGTCGTCAGTTTTTTCTTGTTTTCTTTGATTTTCAGTTTAGCCTTATACATAATTTTGAACTACTTTTACGACTTAATCTCGCATTACTTACTTTCCATTTATTATTTTCAACGTTTCCAATATTTTACAGGTTATATGGTCACATGTGACTAAGGGGCTATTCGTTGGTATATTGTGCTCATTACATAAGTAATAGATTTTTTAGTATTTTCTTCGGCTACCGCGAGCCGTGGATATAATTGAAACCGCCCTCGCTTGGTTACGCTGACATAGCCCTCTAAGGCCACCAGTTTAGATAGGAAAAAAAATATAATAATTGAAACTACTATTACGGCTTATTGTCGCACTTTATGATAATAAAAATAACTAATAAATAACTGGGAATGACTCAGGCGCGGTCATCCGGCCCTAAATTAGGATTGCCTGTATTATGGGCACCAGAGACTGACATAGATACTTATGTACGTTTAAACATATACTTAAATAGATAATATGACACCCAGGCAAAGAGCCAACAAACCTGTTCATCACACGAATGTTACTCTGATACGGGAATCGAACTCGCGACCCCCAGCGGAACAGTCAATGGCGCTAACTACTACACAAGTCAGTCATTATTTACAGTCATTTTATAATTTCCGACACTAACTAACTACCGAAACTAGAGCTGTAAAGTGTTTATGAGACAAACAATTTTATTTGATATGTACTACTTCTTTTCTATGTATTTTGTATGTATGTATCTATGTATTTGTTTTGGCAATGTAATTTATAACCTAGTGTTCATTTTACTCATCTCTACTGTAATTCTTTAAATTATCGCCATGTATTAACTTAATCACAGCTACGCACTTCTTGAATCTTTCACTTCATCAACGAGGCCTAACTGGAAGAGAACGCCTGCATGTCGTTAAGTTCGCCTTTGTACAATATTTTTGTGCCATAAAGAATTTTCATTCATTCATTCATTCGTTCGTTCGTTCGTTCGTTCGTTCATTCATTCATTCATTCATTTGTTAAAGTAGTTTGTTTCCTTAATTTATTGTCACTCAGTTTGGGTGCACTTGTAAATTGCATCAGCTATCAGACTGCATGCTGTTAGCCTGTCTGTCGATCACGATGTACCGACAGCAGCTCTCCACGCCGGCCTCCAGACCGCAATCATTCCCTCAACAACGCTCTCGTCAATCAGAGCCACCCTATTATTATTAGTATTAACTTGTTTCATCAGACCGAATTAAAGAGATCTTTTATACGTTTTAGTGTTACAATTAAAAGCGAATTAGGATAAACTTTTTTAACTGTTAAACGTATTACATCGATTTTTGGTGGTGATACGACAAAACGAAGATCATTCACCGAGCGAGTGAAATTACTCAGAGACCGACTGATGTTTATTGTTCGGAACTTGTTTAAATGCAATTTCGTATTGATAATTTCGCTAGCGAGATTCAGGCATCTGTCAAATATCTTGATAATAGCTACCCGCTACAAACTTATAATATGTAGTAATACGTATATAATGATATTGGGTACTCCAGAATAAATAAACAATAAAAGACTTAATTGCGTTTTCTGTTATGTGTATAATGAGAAAACAACATTTAAAGCTCTTAATTTAATAAAAAAATATTATTTTTAACAAACTGAACTTTCTTTTTACTGAATGTCAAACTTCACTGAATGGCATATAAGAAAAAACTTTTTAAAAAACTAAAGAGTTTTAGACTATGAAGGTTTTTCTTTACACGTAGGTATACGTATAATAAATAATATAGACTTATAAAAGGCTATAATTATGAGCTGTTTGAATATGGACCTAGTACTAGCTTCTAGCAAAGTAGAAGATAGCTTGTATACACATATCGAGCGATGTGGCTATGCTGAGTTAAAATTTTGCAAGCAAGTACCTACCAATTTGTCTAAGGAAACATTTGTTTGCATTACTATGCAAGCATATCTGCACGGACCACTTCCACCGCGAATAACTTGGTGCAATAAAAAACAAACTAACAATTTTTTTTTTTTTTTATATTTCTGTATACACTCGTTATATTGGCTTTTGTTGTGGATGCTATCATTCTGTCTATATGTCAGACGAAGCAATCATTATTATTTATTTATTAGACGAATGTTCCAGTGTAAAGAGTGAGTTGGTCGGTCGATCGACGATACAATACAACCGAGATTCATGTAATATCTCAACGTTGGCGATTCACGTTTTGAAGTCACAATTAACCTACTAGTGCAAAAAAAAAGGAATAACAAAATCTATGTTCCAACTAAACCCTTCATGATTTTGAGTAGCATTGGCAAGGTGAATTGTAATCTTGCACGGGTTGGAGTAAATGATACGAAAAATCATGTTAATAATGAATTTTGTGCGCAGGCGAGCCTTCGAGTTTTCGTATTGCAAATTAAGACTCAAACCTCGTGACGTTTTTTTATTGCTTAGATGGGTGGACGAGCTAACAGCCCACATGATGTTAAGTGGTTACTGGAGCCCATAGACATCTACGACGTAAATGCGCCACCCACCTTGAGACAAGAGTTCTAAGGTCTCAAGTACCTATAGTTACAACGGCTGCCCCACCCTTTAAGCCGAAACGCATTACTGCTTTATGGCAGAAATAGGCGGGGTGGTGGTACCTACCCGCGCTGACTCACAAGAGGTCCTACCACCACCACCTAGTGAAAAAATAAAATTACAATTTATTTAAGAGAACAAAATATCGAGCGAAATTCATTGAACAATACAGAATCGCAGTTACATTCGCTGTCCGCGGCGTCAATCACGGGACGTCGTTCGTTCGCAACAAAGCAATTGTTAGAAACAGTACGACATGGTAATACGTTGTTTCCTTTTCTGGACGCGACGATTAGCCCTCCTCTATTTACTTGTCTATCCGATTAGCTGGCAGCTGACGCCGGACGCATCCGACTGACGAGAACCGTTGCAACAGAGACTTAGAAAAACGTTTGGCACGGGAATCCGATTAGGCGGCTCGCTCGGACAGACTTCCTCGATTGATGGAAACGTGTCTTCGGTAATGACCAGCGAATTGTCTCTCATTGACGTCGGTTCGATATTACAATTGTCTTTTCGTTTCTCTTTGCGATTTCGTGATTGGATTACGTTGGAGTTATTCAGTCACGATCCAGTACGCTAAATTACGTTAGCTTTCATTGTATTGTATAGAAACTCTTACACGATACTACAAGTGCTCGATTTATGTTTTAAAATACATCACTAAAGAATTTGTAACGAAAAGAAAACAATTCATGCTTCATCCAAAAAAAAATATAGCATATATTTTCACAAACAAACCTACATACATTTGAAATAGATTCCATAGTCAGCTTGGCAACAACAACCTTTGTTATTCAGAGTATCGTTGTGGACCTAACCCATGGCTAAATTTGAAAAGAAAATATTTTTCTATTTGTTCTAAAACGGTTGAACAATAACGCGCCGAGAGGAGCCCGGAGAGGACATTAAATTCACCGAGAGCTTTCTTCGGTCTAGTGTTTTCCTTGAAAACTAATCAACGCCAACCATTAAAAGATCAAGGCTTGACTTCACACGGGTCAATACATCTCGCTCATTCTCGAGTGTTCGTCTCGGGAGAATTAGTCCCAACTGTTTCACAATAGTCCATAATTATGAAATGTGTTGGGATTCTAAAAGGATGCGCAATTTTTCTGTGGCACGGAACAATACGAGACCGTAATGAAAGGAGTCAATCAGTCGGTGTCTGCAGAATGCATCCTCGCTAATTTATGTGCCGATCTGCGCTGCAAAGCACTCGGTCGCGGTTTATTTCTTCACTTTTAATGCCTTACGTACGGACAAAAGCGAACGAAGCACAATAAACGCGCGCCCGTACGGCAAATAATAATAATAATAATAATTATTATGTGTATTAATAATAATAATTATTATTATTATGTGTATCGAACACTGCCTCGCCTGAGAAGACGGCAGGACACACTCCGGCGAGGTGGGCAACAATCGGCCGGAGCGTTAGGGGCTATTGGGTGAGAACCAAAATTATTATTATTATTTATTTATATTTATTTAAAATCTTATTAGTTACATAATATTTTTTAAAAAAGATATTAAAAATACATTTTTTTTAAAAACACTATATAAAAATAGATTGCCGCTAATTATTATTATTATTATTATATATATTGCAGATAAAAAGACCAAATATTTGGACCTGGCGCACGATGTGACCGAAATGTGGAGGGTGGTATCTACAGAAATAATCCCGGTAGTTGTATCGGTGAATGGTTTGGTCCCTAAAAGCCTCTCAAAATATCTCGAGAGGCTTGCTCTCAACAAAAAGTCGGTGGTGGCCCAAATGCAAAAAGCGGTCTACCTGGACAATGCCCGTATAGTTCGCCGGCTTCTCGCCCAATAGTCCCTAACGCTCCGGCCGATTGTTGCCCACCTCGCCGGAGTGTGTCCTGCCGTCTTCTCAGGCGAGGCAGTGTTTAATACAAATAATAATTACATTTATTTACTCCACAATACAAATAACTTTTCAATTAATATGACATAAAAATTCTAATTCTAAACAATATTACAATATATTAATTATACTGACACAGTGGAGATAAAAAGGCCGCGGCTCATAGATAGCTGAAACTATGAATATGACAGCGCGGAATTCGTATTCATCGCTCACACGTGCTCACGCGAGACGTCAGACGTGTACTTAGATCCTCGGTTCGAAGCTTCTAAGCTCGGTTCGAATTTATAGCGAGTGCCATATTATTTACTAGAATTATACGCACAATTTGCGAAGCTGTCACAAGGGCCGGCTATAATTTCCCGATGGCAGCAGATCCATCAATACTCGCCCGGGGCGGCGGCCGCTTTCAATTTGTAGGCCGCTTACATCGGCAGCAATTACGTACGTACGGACGGAAGGTCGATCATCATCGATGTATGCGCTTAATAATGCCTAATGACACTTAATAAAGTTGGAAAATAAAAGTGTGACGATAATATATTGTTCGCCAGTTTAAAGGGTATTCGAGGTCGAGGAAATGTTAGGTGCGTCTCCACAGAATTATAATTATACATATTTGCATAAAAATGAGAAAAGATTTGTCTATGAGCTGTCAACACTTTTTGATTTTTATCATTCTGTTGATTTTCGGTTACTTTTATTTCCTACACATATTTTCTGCAGTAGACACCTGCTTGGCTGTGTCCCTAGCACTTCTGAAATCTACTTATTATCAGGTGCGCCGTCTAGACTGCCTACAGAGGCAATACAAAAAAATCTAATTCGATGTTAAATTAATCCTATATAAGAATCCAATTCGAAATTTAGATTTTGATATAAATATGTTCTATCGTAAGTAGAGACTTTGTCATTTATCTAATATATAAACAGTTATATTTAATTAGCCTATGACGAATTAGACAAATGACGAACAGCAATGAGGTGTGTATAGAAATAAATAACATTTAAATCTATGGTTCAGTCAAGTGAAAGTATGGCAGTTGTAATATTAAATGACTGTTTAAAAAAAAGAAAAATGTCTATTGTTGTATTTTTCTTTTAAGTGAATTACTTTAAAAATATTTACTGGCTGAAGAATAATGATGAACTCCACTCCGATGAGAGCTAGTAAAAAGGAGATGACAGGTTCGTGACAATTAATTCTTCACAACAATAATCTGTGGTTGGCTCGAAGAAAAGTCATGCTTAATTCTGACAAAATGTGCAAGCCACTTTTGTAGTGTAATTGGAAGCTACGTATAATTGCTTGACCTGG
This sequence comes from Bombyx mori, assembly GCF_030269925.1. Lineage (NCBI taxonomy): Eukaryota > Metazoa > Arthropoda > Insecta > Lepidoptera > Bombycidae > Bombyx > Bombyx mori. The sequence continues at coordinate 12,433,562 of NC_085110.1, forward strand.
TATTAATTTCTTGATAGATTCCTGGTAGTAAACTAGTGTTACTGCTGTGATGGAATCATACATTCTGTTTTCAAAAAATGAGAGAACTGTTACACAATGGAATTGAAATGTCGGGTTTAGATCTCAGCTTTCTTTACAGGATGGGTGACGACATTCAGTTTGATATAATCTCCGTGACCACTTCGAGGGTCTAATCCTTGAGCACACTGCCTCTATAGATAATAAAATAGTGAAACTGATTCATTGAATTTCAATATTTGTTTTATATCACTAAAATTTAATAAAATAAAACATCTTAAGTCGTTTGATTTTTATTTATTGACACTTATATTAGGGCGGAGCCCCGATATGTGTTGCTACTCTCGAGGATCGCTCACACTGATCTGTTCAACAATATTTTCAAGTTATCATTTAAATTACTAACGTACAACGAGCAGGATTAAAATAGTCTTGATACTTATGTCATTATAATACTGTTTAAAAAAAACGTAGAACAACAAATCAAATTGTTTTGATTGAAAACCAAATACAAATTATTCGAATTCAAATCTAATTCCGCACTAGTTATTACAATACAATAACAATAATCAATACGAATGGAAGTCAAAAGTAGTACATTAAGTTGATCACATATGCTTGACATTGAATCTCTGAGCTGACTATTACAGTACGTCAGCTGACTCTTACAGTGTTACAATGTATTCAGGTAAAAATATTATTTTTAAGTGTTGCTGTACAAGAAAATAGTACTGGGCTCTCCGTTCTTTTTTTGCTACATATTTTATACCGGCTAATGGAATTTAAAAAATTAAGAAACAATTTACACTTTTTAATCCTTTGTCTATTGATATCAGATAATATTTTTTTCGGTTTGATTTTATAAACTACTTTTTACCTATGCTTATTACTGCTGCAAAACAAGTAGTGGGTTAGTAGATTCCCGATTAATCCAGTTTCGACCTCATATCTTTGGGTGGATGACGGTACCTTGTCGTGTCTATGGGCTCCGTGACATATTTATGATATAGGATCTTTATTCTTAGTTTTGTATATTCTTCATTTTAGTTCATCAAACTTAAATGAGTAATATTTAAAGCCGTATATCAATTTTTATTTCAGTTATTTCTTAAATTGTAACGTTGTTATAATTGATCAAGATACGGTTTTTGTCATCTATGTATTTTAATTAGAACGATTTAATACATATGTATTTAGATGTGTATGGTTTTTAATATGGAGCTTTAGAAAAGTCACATTGGGAAAGAAATTTGATGTTTTAATATAAATTCAAAAGTTAGTCATGTTTGGTGATTATTAGAACACTTTTATTTCTAATGGTAAATTTGTCGACAAATCTGGTATTAAGCGATGGTCCATAAACACAACAGATACGAGCTCGAAGGATCGATTGATTCGTGATAGCGGCCACCTTGCCCTTCGAAATTTCTCGAATATTTTGTGACCGACGACTATTCAATGAGTTTCATTCGTTTTGTTTTACTTGTTTAATAATCTACCCGGACATAATTTCATAATTTCTATTTTGCTGGTGAACAGAACAGATATTAAGGTAATCAACAATTTCAAGAGTAGTTTTAAGTAAAGTTTATTAATAACTTTTTAGAACAAAATAAATTACTGTTTATTATTATAAAATCAAATTTTATTTCGACGCCTGCAAGAAAACATTGTATCTCATATTGATCGATGTTGTTATCGATTAAAATTTAATTTTACTTTAGCATAACGTCAAAAGTCGTGACGTCATACCGTGTGCCATAGAATATAAAAGATTTTTTTTCTTAAAAAAAAATGTCGCAATTTGTCGTCTTGTAGGTGTCTTGTAGGTATCTAGTTCTTCTACAAATGAATATTTCAATTTATTACATAAATATAATTTTAGGAATGCATTTAAAAAAATAACAAATGTCAATTTCATGGTAAATCTATATTTCATTCTTACATTTCTCATTTCATAGAATAAAACAGAGCCAATGCGAGCTACCCTTTACTTTCAACTATACGAATTCAATTATAAATGTCTACGTGTGCTATTTACAGTGTTAAACGCTACAAAAATAATTTAATTAAATCATCATACATTACATACATACATATCTTATATATTAATATTCTATATACCTAATATACAATCGTATATTTATAATATTAGATGAAATTATCACTGTTTATGCTTATATGTAGTAGGAATATGATACGCTAATAATTTAAATGTGTAGTTATTGGCAATAGATGGACCATATGGAATGTTTTAAGCAGTTCTTGACAGATAAATTAAGTTTATTTTTTACTGTCTGTGGTTTTACGTCAAATTCAGCCAAAGGACGATGACCTTTTCGATTGAAGACATTGAAAGACAATAATTAGTCTTGCAAAGTGAAGTGTGGCAAGCGTATATCATTTTCATTTGTTTTTATTGATGCATTAGTTACTTTTGCTACTGATTTAAATTGATTTGACTGCGACAAAGGATTGTCTAACAAAAATACTCCCTTGGAATTGTTTGTGCATTTTCAGCTATTTCTTTGCTGCTATAAATCTTTCTCTGCTACTATCAGCGCTTTCCCGTTTATATGTTATTGTACATTTTATTTTTATATTTCTCTTATTTTTATTTATTGAACAGTTTAAGCAATTCAGACTTCTTTGGTATCAGACATGGAATATACAGTAAACAATTAAATAGACAGGTCATTTACAAAATACACGAAAATACATAAATCTAAGAACCGAACCAACTAATCAGCAGGTAACTATTTTTATATACCTACATTAGTTTACATTAAGAAGTTGGAATCATTTACTCAATTTGTGGTAGGAACCATGTAAATTAGTTAATACTATAGACAACGCCTAAAGTTATACATACAATTTCCTAGGTACCGCTACGTCATCAATGACGTCATGAATAAAATGTAGTCTTCGACGATGTCCGAGCTACTGACGTCACGGCACTACATTCGAATACCGCGGGCTCCGTAGACCTTCCATATTGCATTTCACAGAGAACACGTCAAGAGTTCACATGGGGTGTCTCGGAGATGGTGGATGGTCGGACCGGGAGGGGGCGGGGTAGGGGCAGTAGCGGAGCGCGGGGGGCTTCTGCAGCCACAGGTCCGGCGGCACGGCAAGCGGCTGCGGCCAGCCTGACCACGCGCGTCCTCCCAACGCCAACAGCTGTAGCGCGGGAGGAGTGCGGGCCCACGCGGCGCGCTTCTCTGCCTCCTCGTCTCCGGGACCCGCCCCGGCGTACAGCCGCAGCGGCGTCCGAAGTAACTGCTGTTCCATCAGCATTAACTCCATAGGATCTCTGCGGAAGAATTAGTTTTTTTTGTTAGAAGCGTTTTGAACTATATCTCTTGGAATTATGAGGAGTTCAAGAATCTATCAAGTGGTGAGACTTTTTTTTGAGATATTTTTTTTGTTGCTTAGATGGGTGGACGAGCTCACAGCCCACCTAGTGTGAAGTGGTTACTGGAGCCCATTGACATATATGACGTAAATGCGCCACCCATCTTGAGATATAAGTTCTAAGGTCTCAAGCGTAGTTACAACGGCTACCCCACCCTTCAAACCGAAACGCATTATTGCTTCACGGCAGAAATAGCAGGGTGGTGGTACTTACCCGCACGGACTCACAAGAAGTCCTACCACCAGTAAAAATCAATATCTCTATTGGAACAAGCTGTCCCATTCTTCCAAGATCGAATATATATATGTCACCGAGCAGTCAGAAAGAGGTCGGAAAACCCAGAAGGAAACACAACACGATCTATTTCTAAAATCGAACATACGTATCATACAAAGAAATGATATTATAATTTTAGCTTAACAGCGAAAATGCACTGAAACAAGTTCCCTTGAAACGATACTTAAGTTAGTGCAAATAGAAATTGCGAGACGCATTCTCGTTTTGGTAAAACTAGTGTTGTTCCCCGGTAGGTACGATCGTTTCGGATTAAGCGAATATACCGAGAAGCGTCATTGGCCGGCTCCCATCGGGACGTCGTCAATAAAAGTTTTCGAAGAAATGCGAGCGAGCTACGTCGCTTTAGAAACGAAAGTAATTAACTATTTCAAATCGTTCATACATATTAGGTGCATTTTATTCCAATCTAAAAACATTATTTACAATTTCTTTAATACAACACATGCGATACTGGTCATCATTCGTAAATTTTTTTTGTGAATCAGAAGGGTCTGTTGCTTGTGCTGAATCTTCAATCGCCAATTTTTCTGAACCCGTTTTTCGGTTCTATGTTTAAATTTTTACTTATTTCATTGATGGTTACGCAAAAACTATAAGATCGATGACACTTCTGTATTTTAAAATCTATGATCCGACTTTAATTGCCTCTCACGCGGCCGTATTCATAGCCTTATGTGTTCATAGATCTACTCCCGATGTGCTTTTGTCATGAGATACAAATATGCCCTAGTGGTCGTAGGCACTAACGTTTCTAAATAAGCCAACGTACTTAACACGCGTTGAAAAGGGGTTTCAAGAATCAAAAAATAACAACACTTTGTCAAAAAAAGAAATCCCATGTAATTCATTCAGTGTTGGTAGTAGGTATACTATATTTTGAGTCTGCACGTACAACAGTTGACTGACTCGTGGTCGAAGGCGGTATTGGTATTACGATGCTCCTGTAACCACTAGATGTCTATTCTATCTCAGCTACTAATGAACACCAATCTATAATGAGCTTTCATTGAAAATAAATCTTATAATTATGCCTAATTTAAGACGTGTGATATAACACTTCAATGCAATAAAACTGGAAAAATATTTTTTTAATAATTTTTTTCTGTTCCGTATATTAATCTACACTCTATAGAGTTCACAATTGTTTCCCGGAATGATGTTTACGAGTGCTGAAGTTAACGAGGCGCGCTCTCTCGGCGTGTCCCGGGTTTATTGCGCCGGAGTTCGCGACACCCTTTATCGGTTCCCGGAGGCGCCCGGGACCGCCACCGAGGACGCTTCCCGTTAACGTGCTATTTTCGCTACTCTACGAATCTATCGCTACGGCACTTAATAGGTTCCGCGGCTGCGGAATTCTCCACGCCTGCTTAATAGAATCGAACAAGAACTGAACTTTACGTATGTTCATACTAAAACACATGAGGTTTGTTTTTTGCTCAATCTATATATTAGTACGTGAAGCAAAAACTTTGTTCCCCTTTTTACGAAAATTGTGCGGACGGAGGAATATAAAGTTTGCCACACTTATAGAGAATATGGAGGAGTGTAGAAAGTTAATATTTTTTAAAATTTGGCATAAAAAATACATTAAATCAATAAAAAAAAACGTTACACATACTACCATGTATTTGACACACACACGCATGAATACTATTTGTTTAATGTCAAACTTTTCTTATTGCTTTATAGTCTGTAGTCAAATTGAGAATAGATTATATATTGTTTGTCTTTATTAATATTTGTTTAAAGTGTAGTCTTGGCGATTCTGTGATTCTTCTCCTTCTCAGTCGTGTCACTCTTGACAGAGTGGTCGTGATCGTCATGTAGTGTTGGAGGGGGCAGATTTGATGCGTCTCACGATGTCGCGCCATCTCTCCCTGCTCGAGGCCATTCTACTGCACTCATTTAGGGGACCTCCCACTGCAGTTTTAATTTGGTCGGTCCACCGCATTGGTGGCCTCCCGCGCGGTCTTATACCATCAACGCTTCCCTGTACAACGAGGCGTTCTATGGACTGGCCATCTCGTCGCGAAACGTGTCCGAAGAAATTCACCATTCGAGACTATACTATACCAAATAGACGCTGCTTGATGCCGAGTTCCTGAAGTATCGAGACATTTGTACGAAAGTCGTCCACGAAACTCCAAGCATTCTTCTCCAGCACCACATTTCCAGAGCGTCTATTTTCTTCATTTCCACGTCTTGCACGGTCCACGTCTCAGCAGCGTATACAAATATAGAGAATATTAGTGTTCTAACGAGCCTGATCTTTGTGGTTTTGGTTATGTTTCTATTTCTCCATACTTTCCTCAGCCCGTCCATCGCCGACCTCGTGACAGCCATGCGCCTTCTGATTTCGTCCATGCATCCGCCATGTGATTATAGAAGTTTAATAATCTTTGACAATAGAATCATAATAGTGTACAAACTTATAATTTCAATTAATTATAGTCGAATTTCGACTACCGAGGGACCACTAGTATTAACAAATTTGTACTTAATTACTGACAAATACTTACGAAACATAAAAATAAAGGCTACAATCCTTAACAAATACACTTTTTTAGATAAATTCGATTCGAATAAAGTAAGAGAGGATACGGCATCGAAAGAGCTGTTAGCAGGATGACAACATTATATCTTTTGCGTCAGATATATATCAAGAGCTGTAAATGTGACGGCGAACGCTAACAGCACGTGCTAAAATAATCAGAATCATTTTGGAGCTTTTCTTCTCTGTGTAAAATATTCCAAAGTCTGCGGTTTTTTTTAATACATCCGTTGATCGCATGGATAAAATCGGTTGCTTGTAAGAACACGAGATACGTGATACGAGATGAGAAAATTGGCGTGACGACACGGCCGGCTCGGGGTGAGCAAGTATAAAATCGGCATGACATCACGAGATGCCGTGTCGAATTTAATCTATCACCGACAAGCCTCGGGCGCCGGTGCGCTTCTCTAAACAACAGGTAGTGCCCACACACGCTAATACAAATTTTATTACACGGTCTAATTTTAATAAAAACCAATAATTACGGTTGATATTATAGGGCATTTTTTAAAATAAGAATTACAAATAATTTGATCTCACGTAGGACAGGATGGCTTCTGGCTCGATTCTCGGTAGGAATCAACAGAGAGGAGAGGGGGGGGGGGGAGAGGAAGAAAGAAAGAGAGAGAGTTATGTTTATTTGACAGTCGAGGGTCTAAGAGTACTACTTCTTTTTGTCTTGTACCTTTCGGCATTCCAGTTTATTGAGAGGGATATTTGACTTTAGAAATATGTAGGGTGGTGAGCAAAAACGGATGTCATAGAAGCAACTTTTTAAGGTTCATTTTTATTTTTATTTTTAACCTCTCTTTATCAATTATCATTACAGTCGATACGTAACTCAGGTCAGGCTATGCGACGAATTGATTGAACGATATGATTGTTTTATAGGTCAATTTTAGATTGTCAGACAAGAGTTCGGGTGCTGTGGGGGCGTTAATGGCGTATTTATTATGATCACGGTATCAGCTGTAATAGCCAACACTCTCCGTCGGCAAATTACAGGGCGGCGGCCGTAAGAGCCGCCGATAGGAACGGGCCGAGCTTGCGAAAGCACTTATCGATACCTCGCAACACGCTTATCGATATTTACCAGGGAACGCTGAATTCTTTATCAGATGGAAGTGAAATAACGTTACCATATATTTTTAGTATTTTAACATGTAAAATTTATATTGCTTTTTTCCCCCTACCTATGCTGATAGCCTTGAGAGGCTATTTCAGCTTCGCCCTAACATGTAGGTGAGCTCAAGCCGGAGAGTTGCTAACACTGGCCCTAGCAAGAGCAGTGCTTCGCAGAATCTACCACCGGATCGGAAACGCGACCCACTGAGAAGATCCGACGAGAAACTCGTGGGCTGTGTCTATCTATGGGTTAATTCGCTCGGAGCCCTTTGTCGCAAGCGACGGCGGGATCGACGAAGACGGTGACCGGTGCTTGTGGTATCTAAAAGCACCGTTAATGGATCTGGAGGATTCGTAATGACGTGTCGTTGCATAGATGGATGAATGAGCTCTTTCTCACATAACGCTTAATTTAATAATTAAATAAATTTTAGCGGAATTTAATAAAAATCTAAAGTGAACGGAATAGAGAAAACTCGTTCTTGTCAAGTAGGCAAGTAAGTGAATTGCACGCAATCAACAGAGGTGCGTCTTAACATGGTCTGAACATAAATATAACTGTTCGCCCCTTAAATATCGGCTCTGATTGAGCGAGGGGCGTATCATATTAATTAATGGATGAAAAGCCGCCTCAATCACCGCGCCAAATAGCCAGCCACTCGATTCTCACACAATGGCAATTAATCACACTTATTGTCCGACGATTTCGGATGTCAGCGAAGGAGTCATTAAATCTCCGCGCAGTTACGACGATTAAGCAATAGTTTTATGTTTTACCGTTTGCGTTTTGAATTCGAGCATCGAAATAGGAAATTTTCTCAGACAATTTTACACGTGGCGAGCGTAGTGTGAACTCGGAAGCCGTCGTGGCCGATCACACAGTCGTCAACGCGTAACGGACAAATTGATGCAGTATTTACATTGAGATGCTATCGATATTTGTAAGCGTTGAGTGTGGCAGCCTATAGCGGCGCTGCCACCGCGCAAGTCCCACCTGATGCTGCCGGCCATTGACACAAATATTTCAGAGGAACCTGTTATAATCCTACCTGTACGGTTTTATTAATGTAAGCAAAAAAACAAACAGACTTCCCTGAAGTTAAAAGTCATTTTCGTGTCATGAATCATTTTACTTTACATTTAGTCTCGAATTGACATTAATAAAGTTAGTTGCAACAGTTTTTTTTTTAAACAAGGATTTAGAATGTTTTTTTTTTTGTTTTTTTTTTATTGCTTTGATGGGTGGACGAGCTCACCTGGTGTTGAGTGGTTACCGGAGCCTATAGACATCTACAACGTAAATGCCGCCACCCACCTTGAGACATGAGTTCTAAGGTCTCATTTATAGCAACGGTTGTCCCGCCCTTCAAACCGAAACGCATTACTGCTTCACGGCAGAAATAGGCAGGGCGGTACCTACCCGTGCTGACTCACGCGAGGTTCTAACACCAGTTAAAATATCGATAGTAAATGAATTATTTTATTTTTAACCCGGTAGCAAGCGTTTATGTGACGCGACGAGGAAGGCCCGTAATTGCGTCGATAACATCTCGAATTAGCCGTCAATCAGTCGAGTGGTGAACTATCATCGGGCCGCCGCCGCGCCGGTGCTGTATCAATTAATCGAAATCGGTAGCCGGGTACTGACGTGGACGCAGATTACATTATTAATAGCTACGATAATTCTGTCGATCATCGCAGCCTTCTTCCGACAGAAAAAAAAAAAAGAAATGACCGTAATACCTCGGGAATGAAGCTGTAGATGAGCGCGATAATTCAAAAGGATTTCGGAAAGAGTTTGTATTATTCAATCAAAACGTCGGATAAACGTACCTGAAAAAGGCTTTCAACTAAACAAATGATTTTTAGATGATTATCATTAATTTGCTATAAGATTAGGAGCGCTATGTAGATATAATTGCGTGACTAAACATCGAATGTAAATTTTCAATGAACATTGAGTAGGCGGTGGTTGACGAATGCATAATAACGACTCTACTCGTCGTTATCTCGTTTCAAACTATCAATTATCCGCATGATTTATCTGTGGCGAAACCATAGATTTTAATCTCGGATAGGCGAATTAATAATAATTGTTTATGGAATGGTGATTCAGCGGGTCGCTAAAAGCGCGAAAATATATGAACGTCGGTCCGCTCGCCGCGGGCGGAACCGGTTTTTGGGAGCGTACATGTGCATCACACTACGGCGGATAATAGAAATGCGCTTTAATTTGTCGTTTAGGACATAATGAGGAGCGGGCCCTGTGATTACGCGCGCCGCCGCCGCCGCCGCGGGCCCGCACCGCCGTTGACGTGAGCTGTTTCCACAAACCGTTTCCACGCCCTCTCTCGCTCTCGTCCAAGCGCTGCGAACGTGTTAACACGAAACACGTATAAAACGGTTCGATTCGTCGCACCACTTTAAATTCAAAACTCGGTTATCGCAAAAATATCGTATAGGGACAGACATCGTGGTAGGACCTCTTGTGAGTCCGCGCGGGTAGGTACCACCACCTATTTCTGCCGTGAAGCAGTAATGCGTTTCGGTTTCAAGGGTGGGGAAGCCGTTGTAACTATACTTGAGACCTTAAAACTTGTATCTCAAGTTGGGTGGCGCATTTACGTTGTAGATGTCTATGGGCTCCAGTAACCGCTTAACACCAGGTCGGCTGTGAGCTTCGTCCACCCATATAGGCAATAAATAAATAAAAAAACCCATTAATGAATTTGTTAATTTTATTTTGGTATAAATGTGAGGTTTAGTTTTTTAAGGAATTTGAACATCCTCTATTTCTTTTGTCGTCACGCTAACAAACGTGCTACGGATCCACTGAACTGCACTATCTGTTGTCTCACTGTGGGCTAAAAATAAATGAGTATATACGAATAGATTTTTTAATACCCCTTCATTATCTCCATCTATGTATTTATGTTACGAAATCTTTATACATACTTTCCGCAAACTTCAAGAAGTCCGATTGACTTGAAAAATCGCACACGCATCAAAGACCGATGACCATACAATAATATTACTTTGGCTTAAAGTCCTGATACCCTGGATAAAAAAAGGATATTTTTTAGTTTTCACACCATATTTACTTAATTTTAGTTTTTAGATGCCATGAACATAGCATGATTTGCCAAATATGACACCATAAATTGCGGCTGTGAGTTTGCTTGACTTGGCTCGTTTACTTTAGCAAGTGAATTACGAATTCCTATACTATTCGTAATAACTTATTTAAATGAATAACATAGTTTAAAAAATTATAATTAATTGTGTCGGTAAGTGGGTAAAAGAACAGGGTATATCTTTATCGGGTGCCCCGAATACTGTATCATTTCTTTTATTATATTACATCCATAATGTAAAGTACTTCATAGTAAAAGTATTTCATATTTTTTAATGTAAGATAATGGTTTAATCTTTTCAGTACTATAAAAATATTGCGTTTTAGTGTGACCATACAGAAAAAAAAGATTTTAGAGTTAATGTAATATGGTTATTAATGACAGCCATCATATTATAATTAATACTAATAGTCATAGAATAATCTTAATGTATTCTACAAATCGTCACCGTTCAACGTTTATTAACATGCAAAACAATTATCCTTCATTGGAACGTAAAATCAGCATGCAATGACTGTGTTATAATAGATTTACTTGGTATTATGAGGATTCCTAGTAAATTGCATAATTAGTTTATTAAGTTTGTTGCAACACGAGATGTCGGCAAGACGGAAGGTTTTTCGAACAATATATAAATAAAATTGGAGTGTCTGTTTGTAATATTGAAATAACCGCTTTTTACTTTAAGCATATGAATATATATACGGTATATAGACCAAAATAGCATTTTTTATAATTTTTGTCTGTCTGTCTGTTTGTTCCGGCTAATCTCTGGAACGGCTGGACCGATTTTGACGGGACTTTCACTGACAAGTAGCTGATGATATAAGGAGTAACTTAGGCTACTTTTTTTAAACTAGCTTCGCCCCGCGCCGTCACCCGCGGCTATTGTCGTACCGTGTCGTAACGTCACGGGACTCAACTATCAATAATAAAAGTTAATGTTTCCGAAGCGAAGCGAGGGCGGGTCGCTAGTTATCAATATATCCATTTGCCATATAATTCTCAATTTATCTTGAATTTTGAATAATACTAATTTGCTAACAACTCTTTGTTAGTCATTACGAATGTAGTAACATAGTAAAACGATAATAAGAAGAATATAGTTGATTTTAAGAATGTCGTTTATTGTACTTATTTATTTGAACCACAACTATCGTTGCCACTATTATATTAGAGTCGACATTCCTGTTTCGATTCAATATTTGTTTATTTACGGCAATATATATATTATATAATATTGCAGTAGACAAGCAGACGAGCTCGCAGCCTGTTATAAGGCTATACTGAAGCTCATAGACATCACAACGTAAAAGCTGGCACCCCACCATTTTCCACAAACTTTCCATTGCCTTCAACTCAAAATAGCTTCACGGCAGAATTATTAAACGATCCGTAATGAATCCTAAGATCGTCTTATTTTCTATATTCAATGCTTGTTGGCAAAGGGAAACGCATTCACTGAAAATAATAAAATAGTTTCCTCAATAACTTGAACTGGTGGTATAGCTGGTGGTAGGACCTCTTGTGAATCTATTTCTGCCGTGAAGCAGTAATGCGTTTCGGTTTAAAGGGTGGGGCAGCCGTTGTATGTATACTGAGACCTTAGAACTCATATCTCAAGGTGGGTAGCGGCATTTACGTTGTAGATGTATATGGGCTCTAGTAACCACTTAACACCAGGTGGGCTGTGAGCTCGTCCACTCATCTAAGCAATAAAAAAAAAGGTATTTAATGCATATCTTGGGAGTAAAATATATCAATAACATATTTCTACTGATAATAATATGTGTAATTGTATCGATAAATACTGGTCCGTCCCTAGTTCGACAGCAGATCTGCTCAAAGGTTCGTATCAGGCTCAATCGGAGTTGGAGGCGCGTTTTTAATCTTTTATTCATGTGTTCTTCGCACAAATTGCAGGGCGGCCGACCTAATGCCTTTCGACTGTTGCTAATAGCCTGTCAATTTATCAAAATCGCCTCGAGCACCGCAACCTGCCAATTTCGGGCAGTTCGAGGCAGATAAAACTAAACCGGAGATAAAATGAACGAATTTTATTTATTAATCTATTTAGGTTTGCGCGTTAAGATGTTTTGGAAATTAAGTTATCCGTTTTTACGACTTGTCGCCATACAAATGTTTACGTCTTAAAGACTGTATACATTTAACGCTAATTAGAATATCGTTCTCTACAACCGGTACAACACTAATGTACATTTGTGCGAGATTTAAATACGTACTCCAGACACCGAATACCTAGTATCAAATATTTGACACTAAGTCGCTTTTTTTTGCTGCTATGCTGATAGCCTTGAGAGGCTATATCAGCTTCGTTTTGACGTGTAGATGAGCTCACGGGGCTCAAACCGGAAGTGTTGCTAACACTGGCCCTAGCAAGAGCAGGGCTTCGCAGAATCTACCACCGGATCGGAAACGCGATCCACTGAGAAGATCCGGCAAGAAACCCAGTGGGCTCTCGGTCACTAACTACTAGACTAAGGAGACGAAAACTAAACAAAACTTTACTCAGAAACTGCCAAAGGCGCAACCTTAAATATGTTTTGCGATTTTCAACTTTAAGTCAAGTCTAGTAGTTACTCATTTTCTTTTGCGATTAAAATGTGACTAAAACCTAAAATTTAAAACGGGTCTTATGGGTTTGTGGCAGATAACTTAGGGATATACATTTTTTTTTTGTCATTGAACTCCTGAACAATAAAATACGAAAACATTACAATCTGTATAAGCTGATGGTAGGACGTCTTGTGGGCCAGCACGGGTAGGTAAGTAACACCACCCTACTTATTTCTGCCACGAAGCAGTAATGCGTTTCGGTTTGAAGGATAAGGCAGCCGTTATATTGAAAAACTAAGGCTTAAAACTCATTTCACAAGGTGGATGGCAGCATTTGCGTTGTTGATATCTATGAGCTCCTGTGACCACTGAACACCAGGTGGGCTGTGAGCTCGTTTGCTCATATTGGCGAGAAACTAAAAAATAACTTACCTATCAAAATCCGTAAGTCGCGAAGAGTCTCTGAAGCCTTTCGCGAAAGGATTGGAGTCTATCTTCAGTTTGGTAATCAATTGGTTCTGGTAGGCCGTGACAGCGGTGAACACCGTCTCCGGAAACACGAAGGTGCGGTGTTGTTCGCGCGCCAGATCGGTAATAGGTCCGCCGCCTTCTCGAAGTTTGACGAGGTGGATCCTCGGCTGGTATCGATGCATGGAGTTTAACACGATCTGGGAATACGAAATACTTGTTAACCAAAGTAAACTTTGAGCGCTCTGAGGAATTGTTTGAGATGATTCAATCATCTTATTTTTAACATTGCACCTCCCGCCACCCGAGCAGATAATGTCCATACTGTCTGTCTAGCCGCTGCGTTAATTGACAGTGCATTTCCAGAGATATTTTTTGCCACGTACCATCTAGCTTTGGAATGAACTCCACAGTATTTTTACGGAATGTAAGTACTCAGCGGTGACGTGCTCCTGTCTTACTGACGTTTATGAGTGACTGTAACCACTAACCATCATGTGGGCCGTATATTTTTTATATATCTTTTTTTGCTTAAATGTGCGGACGAGCTCACGGCCCATCTAGAGTTAACTGGTTACCGGAGCCCATAGACACCTACAAAGTAAATGCCGTCACCCACCTTGAGATATTAGTTCTAAGATCTCAGTACAGTATAACGGCGTCCCCACCCTTGAAACCGAAACTGATTACTGCTTCACGGCAGAAATAGGCAGGGTGGTGGTACCTACCCGTGCTCGTTTGCCTACAAGGGCAATAAATCAAAATACATGTTTTCGGATAGTAGAATATCATACTAAAGTCAGTGACTTAATCTATCAAGTAGCATTAAAATTAGTCTCCAATTACACTTAACTCCACTTACAATGTAAATAAAAATTTCGAATAATAATATTTATGATGATATAAAATTTTAAAATTACCCTGACCGGTTTTACGAAAAGACATTTCTTATCGGATTGTATATACAACAGACCGAATAACTTGTTATAGATACCGTCCCTATTACGAAATTTCCTAGGTTGTAAGGCACTTTTATCAATATTTTTTATTGCCTCTACAGACGGCCAAAATGATGGTGAGTGATCACCGTCGCTCATAGACGTCAGCAATGTCAAGGGTAACATCAAGCTGCTGTCTACTATTGATGACTGTCATATCCTTTACAAAAAATCCTGTAATCCTCTTTTGACACCACCCTGTCATTGTATTGTGCTCACTGCCAGAGCAATCAAGCTACTGTCTATCTCTTCTTTCTTTCTCCTTACCATCTATTCTTTTATATTTTTAAGATTACTTTACAAATCAGTTCTTATCAAATCTAAAATTTCAGATTATGTCATGATCTTTTTTTACTGCAACACAATTTGTATTATCAAAGCATTCAATAAGATTGGCCAGTTTCACGACACCTATTAGGTACTCAGATAAAACTCGAATTAATAAAATTACAAATGGAAAATAGCTGGGCGTGCAACTCGTATGCTAGTTTCCCCATTACAACGTTCATTATTATCTATTTAGCGATATACAATGTCGGAGATTTCTCAACATGTAACATTGTGGGATAATTAATTGGTGGGTTGTCGAGGCGAGCGCGATGTGACGACCCGATAAGCCGACCGCGGGCATCAAAATGTTCATGACTTTACTGCCCTGATGAGATAATTAACGTCTGTAAATTAATTAATTTGACTGTCTAGTTATTTTTATTACCGCTCCCGTTAATTGCAGGCAAAGACGCCGACTCGTCCGTGTTGTTTTCGCAGTACTCTTTCGTGAATTAGTTGATGTGTTGGATTTTAAATAATAACACGTAATGGCCCAGTTACATTACCTTGCCGTGATTTCAAATCCGGTTGGCTACAGTATCTAAAAATAAACGAACCGACAACTTCGTCTTGATAACAAGTTACGTGCCATTGAGAAAGAAATATTCTGTTATCATCGTAAAGCAGAGCCCTTGTTTCTATGAAGTCTCAAACATGAAGAGGTCGAGAAAAGTTGGCGAACTATTGGCGAGATGTTTAGGTGAAGCATCCGTGTAACATATTAAGTACTTGCGTAATTAAACCAGTTGGTTTTTTTTTCAATAATGAACATCTTACCCACACTACACAAGTAAGGTTTGGTTAATATAATAGTAAGAGAAACAAATTCACACTTCTGAGTAGAAACGTTGGTCGAATGCATCCGAATTTTAGTTCGGAACAAAAAAGAAATCCCATTAAAACATACCGTATATGTATGTACATACTATTTTAATATACTAAAGTGTAGTCCCGGGCGTGTCCGTATGTCATTATCGTTTCCGTAATTTCCACACCTGCGCCCTAATGAATTATCGCACCCGCCCCGAATCACGGTTACGATTTATCATTGTAACTATCATCGAAATCGATACCTATCCGATATCGTTATGATTACGATGTTAAATCACGCAACTATAACTAGGCTAACTATCATATTTCGGGAGCATTCAAATTTTGTTGAAGGATTTAAACTTGGGTACCAGTGAGTTGTAGACACAGCTTAAACTGATTTTACGATTTTTAACGCGATTTTTATTTTACGAAGTTTGAAATACATTACTGTTTTCATGGTCACAGGTGACTAGGGCATTATTCGTCAACTTTTAGATTTAGTGCTGACTACCCTAAAATTTTACATGTATTATAAATTTCCTGAATTTTACATATATTTTCGGTTTGATAAATGTCAACCAATTTCTGTTTTAAAATTAGAGTATTTTTATTTATTTCAATTACCTCGCGTATCATGCGCGGAATTAACTTCTTTCCTTTAGCGATTATTTGGATTTTGTAAAATCTTTAAGCTGATTGGTACCACTGTCCAAATTTTAATAATATTGACAATCTGCCGTATTGTTGATATCTGCAACGTGCCACTTTAATATAGGTAAATATATTATTTTGTTCTGTTATATTTATAACAGTCCGTATTTACGAATACAATGCGATTCTTTGTTTAATTTAGTGTTTAGTAGTCAATCGTGGCCACCAATTGTTCAAAATGCACGCGTGTCATCAACGTGTCATACGTTGATGGTATGTACTAATTTTTTTACTGGCGGTAGGACGTGTTGTGAGTCCGCATTGGCAGGTACCACCACCCTGCCTATTTCTGCCGTGAAGCAGTAATGCGTTTCGAATTGAAGGGTTGGGTAACCGTTGTAACTATACTGAGACCTTAGAACTCTTATCTCAACGTGGGTGGCGGCATGTACGTTGTAGATGTGCTCTGGTAACCACTTAACACCAGGTGGGCCGTGAGCTCATCCGACCATCTAAGCAATAAATATAAAAAACTATTTCATAACTCATGAAATACAACAAAACACATAGCATACATATATTTTGAATATTAAAATTTCAGACATAACTAAATAGGGACGTAGGTATGACTTCCTTTTTTAATTCCACAAATTACGCTATATCGATTTTTTACTCGTGTACATGGATTATTCATAATAAATATCTAATACGTGCTACGTATACAAAGAATTTATAATTGTTATGACTACATCGCAGCGGCGGTGACACCGGGTACCTACGTACGCGACGACATCGTACTAAAGGGATGTGGCTCAGCCCACCCGGGTCCCCCTGACATCACCCGTCAAGCGATATTAATCTTTATTATCTGAAGAGTAAGATAATGTGTGCGTTGTCGCCGAGACGAGCGTATAACTGTAATTGAGGTGGGAGGCGTTGGGAGGGTCGTGGGGAGGAGCAGAATATGGACGACGGAGGGGGTCAGATGTCGGTAGACCTTAAACCGCGACGCACACGTTCTTGTTATTTTAACGTATCATCCACCATTTTGATTAATTAATTACGCGTAAAACGTAAGCGATTTTTTTAACTAAAAATATTCACTAGGTTACTTTTCTTGATAAATTTAAAATGTAAAACACACAATTAGTGTAATCTAACTAATTAAGTAGCCAATCGAGATGAGCATCATTTGACAGTAATTGTTTCACTTGAATCGGTTAACAAACAAAGAATGTGCAATCTTCATTCATGTACGAAATCTGAGCACATATCAACAGGGTTCGATGGTATATTTATACCATAATAGCCTACAATATTTTACGATTCACGTAAAAGTCATATTTTCTGCTTCTCGCAAACGAATTAATGTATAAAATAATAATAAAAAATGAATAATAAATTCGTGTATCCGGTTTGCGAGGTCGTTCGCGTGGACTCGTCAATAAGCCGGCGATATTTCGATTAGCGTGCGAGTCGGCGGATTACGGCGGATTGTCGCCTCCGCACGGGTCCGCCGACAAATCGCCCATTTGTACCTTCGCCGACACCGGTCACGCCGCAACATAACGACTTTATCACTTAACATGTCCGGTACAGATAAACTTTGGCAACATAGATTAGTTTGTAGTTTAGGCATCGGATTAACGCCTTATTTTTTTTAAATGTGAAGAAACCAAACCTATTTGGTCTTTTCGTCCTAAGCCCATTAGGTTATTGTTGAACTCTAGTTTTACGATCCACCTTTTATTGACAATTTAGGGTAGGAATAAGGGTTAGAAAAGAAAATCAACAATATTGGAAACTAGTTCAGATTGCCCGAGGTGGACGAAATCATCATGTCTTATTAAACCAGGAAAGACTATCAGCTATGGTTCTTTATATTATCTTATTTTAATTAACTGGTAATACAGCAAGTCATTAAGTACAAGGTCTTGTAGGATAAATTAATACATCAAGCTACACGCAATTTACTTAGCTTCTAATATATTTTCCAAAAGATCAAATGCAAATTTATCGCCGCAGTGATATTTAACAAGACACTAAACGTTTACGATAACCGTCCCACTAAAGTATTTTATACAATGTAGGCAAACTGCAACAAAGAATTAGGTAGGTGGGTACCGTCTATAGGTAAATGAACAGAGACGACATGCGAGTTAATGTTGCCTGCGAACAAAACATAAGGAATTTGGGAAAAACTACCTTTAAAAATAATGGTTCTTACAATTTTCCCTTTCCCTAATAAATACTAGAAGTCATCGTGGCCTAAAGGATAAGACGTCCGGTGCATTCGTATGTAGCGATGCACCGGTGTTCAAATCCCACCGGCGGGTACCAATTTTTCTAAAGAAATACGTACTTAACAAATATTCACGAGTGACTTCCACACTGAAGGAATAACATTGTATAATAAAAATCAAATCCGCAAAATTATAATTTGCGTAATTACTGGTGGTAGGACGTTTTGTGAGTCCGCACGGGTAAGTACCACCACCCTGCCTATTTCTGCCGTGAAGCAGTAATGCGTTTCGGTTTGAAGGGTGAGGCAGCCGTTGTAACTATACTTGAGACCTTAGAACTTATATCTCAAGGTGGATGGCGCATTTACATTAAAGATGTCTATGGGCTCCAGTAATCACTTAACACCAGGTGGGCTGTGAGCTCGTCCACCCTACTAAGCAATGAAATAAAGAAAACTCCTGAGGTCGTTTCAACTTTAAAATGATTTTTAATCGTCGTTAGTACCTAAGTCTACGGATTCCGGATTCGATTCCCGCTCTAGATATGCTTGGTCTTTTATTTAGTACATTTCCGGGATTGGTAACACAGAAATTTTTTTTAGGTGGATCAATTAGCTTAGTAGGCATAAAATTTTACTTTTTATAAGGCGACAATCTGGTTTGATACAGTTTGTGTTCATTTTTTTTTATTATTGCACCCTAAGCACGTTTCTATGCGAGTAACATTAATTTTGTACACCTATTTGTTGAAAAGGCATGAGCACAACCTATCGTACGTGATTGACAGTGTATGAAAAATGTTACGCGATATGCCACCAATCACAAACTTACAAAATAGAATGCCTAACGCATTTACAAAGAGCACAAGCAAATAATTTGCTAAAAGTGTTTGTAATAAGTGCAATTTAACAAAATTAATAGGATCGTTAATTATTAGTAAAAAAATAATGCTTAAAAACAATTTTATAGAAAAACTCAATAATTGGGATAGGCCGATCTTATCTATACTAATATTATAAAGAGGAAATATTTGTTTGTTTGTTTGTTTCGAATAGGCTCCGAAACTACTGGACCGATTTGTAAAATTCTTTTTCCATTAGAAGCCGACATTGTCCCTGATGAACATAGGCTACTTTTTTTAATTTTTTTTTATTTTTTTTTTTTGGTTTCATGTGTGTTTATAGTTTCGGAAGCGAAGCGAGGGCAGGTCGCTAGTTATTAGTAAAAAAAAATTACTAAAAAAACAAATTTATAGAAAAACTCAATAATTGGGATAGGCCGATCTTATTAATTATAAGCGTGTATCATGCGTTTTATTGCGTATAATTGTAACTCTATCCAATTTTACGTTCTTGATAATATATCATGATATGTTCGATGATTTTACAAATGACTTTAACAATAATTGGTAGGCAGCGGCTTGGCTCTGCCCCTGGCATTGCTGAAGTCCATGGACGACGGTAACCACTCACCATCAGGTGGGCCGTATGCCCCTCTGCCTACAAAGGCAATAAAAAGGCAAAAAAAAATATATAAATACTCAAATAGGCAAAATGGTAAACAATACTTAATTTAAATGTCTACTGAATATTTTGCAGTTTCTACATTTTAAGTTAAGTTAATTATGTTTCTTTCTCAACACTTATTTCAGCCGTGAAGCAATAATGCGTTTCGGTTTGAAGGGTGGGGCAGCCGTTGTAACTACATATACTGAGACCTTAGAACTTATATCTCAAGGTGGGTGGCGCATTTACGTTGTAGATGTCTATGGGCTCCAGTAACCACTTAACACCAGGTGGGCTGTGAGCTCGTCCACTCATCTAAGCAATAAAAATAAAATAAAATAAAACGTACACAAAATAATTACCCACCTCAAATAACAGAGATTGAGAAATGTCTTTGATTAATTAGTTTAATTTTATGGTGCTGTGTGAATCTACTCGACGGTGTAATTGAAGTTAAGTCTACATCTGTACTAAGCAATGAAAAACGATCCTTCGGACAGCGGACGGAGAACCTTTTATGATTATTTTTAGTCGTAAATACTAAACGAACGAAAGACTTAACACCGTGTATACTGATCATCCTTAAAATATAATATGAAATGTTTATTTATAGAAGTCGTCGTGGCCTAACGGATAAGATGCCCGGTGCGTTCGTGTTGAGCGATGTTCGAATCTCAGGCGGGTACCAATTCTTCTAATGAAATACGTACTCAACAAATGTTCACGATTGACTTCCGCGGTGAAGGAATAACATCGTGTAATAAAAATCAAACCCGCATAATTATAATTTGCGTAATTACTGGTGGTAGGACCTCTTGTGAGTCCGCGCGGGTAGGTACCACAACCCTGCCTATTTCTGCCGTGAAGCAGTAATGCGAAGGGTGAGCCAGCCGTTGTAACTATACTTGAGACCTTAGAACTTATATCTCAAGGTGGGTGGCGCATTTACGTTGTAGATGTCTATGGGCTCCAGTAACCAGGTGGGCTGTGAGCTCGTCCACCCATCTAAGCAATAAAAACAAAAAGGTTTTTTCGTTCAGAACTCAAAACTCTCTATTAAAAGTTCCATACAGCGATGTTATGGAGTTATTGAAAATACAATTAAATCTGATTGTTGATCGAGATCTAATTGACAAAATGGTTCTTATACTTAATTTAAAAGTAACGAAAGACCGAAAACCCGAAACATGCAACAAAAAAGCTTTATTACCTGCTCAATATTCAAAAAAACGATACATTCAAACCCAATAACCTTAACTTAATACCTTAATCAATTTCATCTTTTATTGGCCGAAGCGTCTCAAGTTCACGAATTCATATGAAACATTAAAATAACTCAGGGACACGTAAACGTTCATCATAACATCAGTGGTAGTTAAATATATCGAAATAAAATACACGCTCGTAAAGAGGCTGACATCGGGAGTAGAACCAAGACTGGTAAATGGTCATTTAAATAGAGAGGAGCACGTTGAGTCGCGCGTCACCCGGGGAGCGACGATAAACGTCACCTCGGAATGAAAATAATATAAAAGAAATATTAAAAAACGACCTCCGATTGAAATGAAGTGAGACGATGTATACAGAAAAACAAATAAGACGACGAATTGAAGTGAGAAATGTTATGTAGCTGGTCTGCCCCCCGCGGCTCAGCTCTCTCGCCTCATATCCCTTCGGAGGTTTCTTACACCTATCATTAGGATGTTTGATTAATACGTGTGGCCGTATCGACGCCATCACGTCACCGATACACACGACGATCCTAACTATGTCAAATGAAACCCGAGTTCACCGGTGGCGCTGCATTCATTATTTGCATACAATGCACGGGATCGAACAGACATTGACAAACCGCATTCCATCACCGGCGACTGCACAGCATTCGATGACACGTTAATATTTATGGACAACGGGTAACGTGAGTTAAAAAACAAATAAATTTTGTTTGTTTTGGGTTGTAAACGTTCAGTCGATCTTATGAAGTGTCGTTAATTATAAGTTTTTTTTTGTTTATTGCCCTTGTAGGCAGACGAGCATACGGCCCACCTAATGGTGAGTAGTTACCGTCGCCCATGGACTTCAGCAATGCCAGAGGCAGAGCCAAGCCGCTGCCTACCGAAAGATGCGGCTGTCCGTCCAAACTTATTAGACTACTCATGGTAGACCTATTTTCCTATCTAACAATATCTACGCCTTTCCTATTCCTATTTCATAGCAGTCTAGTCCAGGCTAGGTAGTGTCAACGCTCTCATAACACCAAGATACTATTATTTGAATGCGAGTGGAATTCGGATCCAATTTTTCAAGTTGCAATATCAGCCCACCTCTATAATCGCTTAACGTGCCCTAAGCTCGTTTGACCGTCAAAGTAAAAAAAAAAAATGTGTCATAAACTTGAAATAATGTATTTTAACGAAACAAAATATTTAAATTTAAATAGAACCTTAAAGCGGCAATAATACGATGAGAAATTGAATTAACGAGTCACGCTTAACCCTGAGTTCATAAAACCACTTTATATCCTGGAGGCCTGTTTCGTATTTAGTGTTGCCAACAACTGAGGTGGCAACGGCTTGCTCGTAAACAAATTCAATGTTAAATGTTAACATCCAGCCACTTAACATTTTTGCAAAAATAAAACGCTTTTTTATATTGACCAAACTTTTTAAGTTATTTTCACTTTTCATCAGCTAATTAATTACAAGTAGTAACACGTACTATGAGTACTCATAATACGGGTGGACCTCACTAAATGTATTTCTTCCACGAAGCAGCCTGGTGTTCTGAGTTGCAGGGTGGAATCATCATCATCATCAACAGCCCATAGTCGTCCACTGCTGGACATAGGCCACTCCTAACCCACACCACTGAGCCCGGTATTAGGGTGGAATAGCCGTTATTAATTAAATTGCGATTTTAACAATATGTTTAACAAGGTGGATTTCACGTTGTCACGTCTATAGGCACTAGTAACAATTTAACAGTCGGTAGAGTGTGAGCTCAATTGGCCAACTATCAAAAACTTTTTAATAGACCAAACAATACCTTTCTCGGTAGAAATGAATTAATTTATGATGACTATAGGCTACATTTTCGTATAGATCGAACTAGTGATAGATAGAATTAGAACACATATCGTTCTTCAAACGAGGCTTGTGGAGAGTACTTAACGGTAGGCAGCGGCTTGGCTCTGCCCCTGGCATTGCTGAAGTCCATGGGCGACGGTAATTACTCACCATCAGGTGGGCCGTATGCTCGTCTGCCAACAAGGGCAATAAAAAATAAATAAAAAATAGCGATAGCATGCAGCAAGCTTGTATACGTTCTAATTTGAAAATCAAAACGCCAGTTATTATAAAGCCATAGATTTTGGCAGTATTAGGTAGGTTTAAGAACCTATAGTAATGAAATATACAACTGTGAGGTTTCGTTGAGGGTTTATTGTGCACTCTCCTCCGGAAACCTCATCGGAGTGGTTAATAAAACACTACGTATAATAATTTTTTTTTATTGATCTTGTAGGCAGACCAGCAGCATACGGCCCACCTGATGGTGAGTGGTTACCGTCGCCCATGGACTTTAGCAATGCCAGGGGCAGAGCCAAGCCACTGCCTACCGCTAAATGACATGTTTATTCGCGTCAGCGACCGCGGTGGATCGCTGCACGTTGACCACTGACTGACTAACGTATGCTGCTCATTACTATATGCACAATAACTGCATAGTAAGCTAAGCGAGGCGGGGTATCATTCCCCTACACAACAAATACAATGTAACATATTGGAATTGTCCTTCAACATAAAACATCCAACAAGGCTTTATAATACTAGAGTATTAACAGAAACAACTCCGACATCATTGGAGCTAATAAGCCGCTTCCACTTAAGAATTTTGTAGCTGCTTATTACAAAGCATTCAGTCATGAACATTGACGCTTTATCGTTGATAATGATATGTGTGGAAATGTACTATTCAATATTGTTGTCTCACAGGATAGTATGGCTGTAAAATTTAATGTCAACGCATTAATGAAGCACGCCGCAGTAATTGTTGATAAATAAATATCAGTAAGGCTTTGTAGTTAAAGCAGTATTAGCGTCGAGTCTGATATTAAATAAACGCCTGCAATAGGCATTTGGTGATATTTTTATTTTTTTATTGCTTAGATCGGTGGACGAGTTCACAGCCCACCTTGTGTTAAGTGGTTACTGGAGAGCACTAGTCTGATTTATAAATAAAAATAGTTTTGAGAGTCGAAACACCACTGAGGACTGTGACTGACAAAGTCCATAGCTATGACCCTGCAATAGTCAACGTTTCTTCAGTCATACTGAACGATTCTATTTACATTTGTTTGAAAATTAGCCCACTGAGTTTCTCGCCGGATTTTCTCAGTGGGTCGCGTTTCCGATCCGGTGGTAGATTCTGCGAAGCACTGTTCTTGCTAGGGTCAGTGTTAGCATCACTCCAGTTTGAGCCTCGTGAGCTCACCTACTAGTTAAGGTTACGCTGAAATAGCCTCTCAAGCCTATCATCAGCTTAGGTAGGGAAAAAAAACCGAACGATTCTATATACATTTGTTTGAAAAAGAAATGTATTGTAACGCGTTCAGTAAAGTGGATCGCAGGGAGATAATAACGATAGATATAATAGATATAAAGAGAGGTAGAGTGGCAACACATACATCCATTTATCGGCAGTTCAAAGAACCTAAAATCTTCATATGAAATAGTTAACTGTAGTATTAATATAAATTACAATCGGGACAATTAAAAACGTCGTTACAACTATATAATCGTATTTAATGTTTTATTGTTTTGATGAGTGGCGAGTTTCTTTGATAAGCAGGTTAACAATGAAGCCGCCTGCACGCTGTAATTGAAGCCAATAAAGATGCACCGTTTTACTCCGTGCACCGTGTAGATAATTATTGCGATATGAAAAAAAGCGGTTGTTTCAATGAAATTACACGTACAGAAATACTATTGCACTTCATTTGGATATAATAAAGGGAATTTATCTTATGCACGTATTCATCAGGAAGCACACTCACTCAAATGGAAATACGAATTAAATTTACTGCAACATTTGCACTACTGTAATGCTTTGTAATTATACTACTTACTGTATTACATACGGCCGATTTTGATTGGAAAATTTGTTTAGGTTTATTATCTATACTTCTATACTAATCTATACTAATATTATAAAAGGGAAAGATTTGTTTGTTTGATTTTATTGAATAGGCTCCGAAACTACTGAACCGATTTGAAAAATTCTTTCTCTGTTTGGAAGCTACCCTATTCCCGAGTGACATAGGCTATAATCTTTTTTGAAAAAAATTAGGAATCCTTACTAAAACTCCAATAATGTAACCCAAGGTGTAAAAAAATTACCTAATATATTCTTTGCATCGCGAGCCCTGCGAAAACTATTGATAATAGAATAAAATAATGTACTACGACTTTGTAGAACACATTATTATTTACAAAAAGTGTCGCGACAGCATATGTCTAACTATTATAGTTATGCCGCAATAAGTGTTCTTTTATTTAAAGAAATAAAACAACGTCAAATATCGTTGAAATTTTAGTTAAAGACCCGAGCGGAGCCGGAGCGGGCCGCTAGTCAGATAATAAAGCTAATAAAATTTACAAACGATTCAGTCTGTCTGTTAGTGACAACATTATGAAGTAACCATAGGTAATGATACCGAACATGTAAGTCAATATTGTCGTAAATGCGGGTAAATTATTGTTTTCGTTAGATCCGACAGCAGGATAATACATATTGATGATATGTTGAAAGGATAACGTTTGTTTTTTCCACGCGATAATCAAATAAAAGATTCATGTACAACATATCAATCATGAGATTAATATTTTGAAATATGGTTGCTTAATAAAATGTTATACTGAAATTTAAATTCATGTATAAGTACATTGAAAACACTTATCTTCTATGCCAACAAACTTAAGTGTGGAACGGTTTGCCAGTGTTCGAATAATTATATGAAGTTAAATAAGGCCAAACAACAGTCCACTACAATAGAGAAAACAATTTCACAGACACCGCAAAAACAAATTTTGAATCGGAGACTGTGTTCGACGGCCTTTGTGTTGTAATTTAAGTCTTCCACTTAAGATCTGGTGAATCGTGAACTTGACTGCTCATCTATGCCAATATAAACCAAAATTTATCTCCTTTGAGATTGAGGGGGGCGTCGAAATCGTAAGAATATTCTTTATACTAGAGGTCCCCCAGTAGTCGAAATTCGACTACAATTAATTGGAATTGGATAATAAGTTTGTACACTATTATGATTGTATTTTATACATCTATAGTCACAAATTTCTCCAAGGCTACACTATAAAAAATATGAATAAAGACAAACAATATTTAATCTATTCTCAAT
This sequence comes from Bombyx mori, assembly GCF_030269925.1. Taxonomy (NCBI): domain Eukaryota; kingdom Metazoa; phylum Arthropoda; class Insecta; order Lepidoptera; family Bombycidae; genus Bombyx; species Bombyx mori. Next base: position 12,460,105 of record NC_085110.1, read on the forward strand.
TTGACCACAGACGTCAAGAACAAAAGTTTGACAATAAATAGTATGCATGCGTGTGTGCGTCAAATACATGGTATGTAGTGTGTGTAATGTTTTCTTTATTGATTTAATGTATTTTTATGCATTATTTAAAAAAATATTAGCATTGTGCACTTCTTCTCTATATTCTCTATAAGTGTGGAAAATTTCATACTCCTCCGTCGGCGCAATTTTCGTAAAAAGGGATACATAGTTTTTGCTTCACGTATTAAAATATAAAGATTAATGTATTAATTGATAGTGAAATCAGCATTTATATTATAGTGGCTGTTTGCTAAAGTTTCTTTAACATTTAGACCGTAAAAGGTCAGCTGTTAATCCCATTAGATGCGTAATATGTTGGGATGTTGGGAGACGTCGAAACACGAACGCGTGCTTCGCCGCAGGACTCCGGCTAACTCTCAATAACTTTATAATTTATACTGAACCTAAACTCACGACCACTACCGACTCGAATCACCTGCCTAGCGTATTTGTATTATAATGACCTTCTCTCTCTCTGTATGCGTTAACGACGTGAAAATATCAACAGTAATTAAAAACGCAAACGATCGTCGAGAATTGATGTTCGCCGTTGTTCATTAAGACGAGCGCCCGGGACGGCGTGCTGAGGGGTTTTATTAAATTTTATTTGCCATATATTCGGGCAACGTGCGGTCGCCGTAATAAATTTTAAAGTGATTATTAATGAAAGTATTCCACGGGTATGATTGCGATAATGACGCGTCGCCGGGAGCAATGGCCGGCGATTCGGGCGGCCCGTAAAACACGGTGACAAGCACGTTAATGACGTCGGCTTTTTGGCTGATGATGATGCAACTGCAGATTTCCTAGCTCGGAAAATGTAGTATACCAATTCACCTTTGGTACATAATGACCTTTCTTCCTTTAAATACAATATATATGCGATAAATGTCATCATACGCTTTTCGAGTTCTTTACTAAGCAAGGGGTTGAGCGCAGTACTTATTTTTTTGTTATTGCTTAGATGGGTGGACGAGCTCACAGTCCACCTGGTGTGAAGTGGTTAGTGGAGTCCATGGACATCTACGACGTAAATGTGCCACCCACCTTGAGATATAAGTTCTAAGGTCTCAAGTATAGTTAGTTACACGGCAGAAATAGAAATAGTTGCACTTAACCGTGAGCTATGAGTTTGAACCACACCCGTTGCATGTCCGAAGCAGCGTCAGTTTATCGTGACTATTCGTGCTATCAACGTCTTCATAAAACATTTTGTAGTCGTGGCATGGTTTGAACCGTACCGTGAATATGTTTATCGGTACAATAGCTAGGCAATTTTTAAATTAAATCCTATGGCATTTATAGCAGGCGACACGTAAGGTGCATTCGAAAGACAACCGAAAAATAAACACTAATTGTATCAAAAAGCTGTGGTTCTTATTAGATAAATAAATAACTACAGAACAAAATATTTATATAAATATATAATTAATTGATGTAGATAATGTCAAATTTGGTCAAAACATAATTTGTACAACTTTTTTTTAATAGCTTTGATGGGTGGACTAGCTCGCGGCTTACCTGGCGTTTAGTGGTCACCGGAGCCCATAGACATTTACAACGTAAATGCCGCCACTGACGTTGAGACAAGAGTTGTAAGGTCTCAGATTTAACAGTACAACGGTTGCCCCACCCTTTCAACCGCTGCTTTACAAAAATGAGCAGGATGGTGTTACCTGCCCGTGCGGACTCCCAAGACGTCGTAGCACCAGTAAAAATATTTCACTTTGCTGCTAGTTGAACTTTGAACAATAATGTAGTAACCGTCCAGACCAAAGCCCATAGTGCAAAGAGGTATGACCTATAGCAAAAGCTAAGCGAGTTCTCAGATATCTGCTATATTCCCAGTAACTCTACTTACGTTCGTTGATAGCCAAGCTAATTTAATAATAGTGTTATTACTAGAGCACGGTCGGCCGATACGATCTAATTATTTTTTTTAAACGACCAAAATGTACTTCATTAATCTTTTACCATTGTTAGGTCAGCTGTTGGAACGGACGATTTGCATATTTTCATTAATTACAGCTTGCTTCAGTGCAATTAACGGCGATTAACTTAGGGATTGTTGTTAAATTAATTTATTGATGGAAATAAAATAAAACAATTACATATAGATAGATAGATAGATAGATAGATGTTACAAATTTAACGAAAATAAAAATAAATTAATAATCGGAGTACAACCAAACACGGTCTTCTGACAGATTCTCTTCTATTAAATTTTAGCAAAAGATTCTACTTTTTCTTGTGTTGGATTTTTTATTTGCGGTACCCTTCGCACGCGATATCTAAACGTGGAACATTTAGTTGTTAATTTAGAAATAGTTTTATAACATGACTAGCTTTTGCCCGCGAGTTCGTCCGCGTGGAATAATTACTTTGGAACAACGCTAAATTTTACCCGCGACTTCATTTACAACTTCATTTTCAAAATATTTTTGAATAATAGAGTGTTAAGGAGCTATGTAAGGTACCAAAATCACGCTTTTTAACCGACTTCAAAAGAGGAGGCTATCAATTCGGCCACCATTTTTTATCTATATATGTTCACCAATATCTCGAGAATGTTAGAAAAAATTCTGATAATTCTTTTTTCTTCTTTTTTGGTTCGAAAGAGTAGACTTCCCGAATAGTTCTTTAATCATCAGGATCAGGATCTGATAATGGGATCCTGGAGAAATCCAGAAAAATCTACAATTTTCAAAGCCTATGTTGAAGTTATATGGATTTCTTGTTATTCTTCTTATTATGTGCCGCCGCGCACCGGCCGGCCAGCGCCTTGTACATCATTATTACGCGCTTGATCATTACTTTGCTGCAATTTTAAATACTTGTAATAAATAACGTATTTATTTGGATAGGGATTAATATTATCTTTATATAAACACCTTCCCAAATAATGCTTTGTTTTAGAACAGCATTTTGGTTAGTTTAAGAAAGGTTATAGTGAGCCAACCTTAAAATATATAGACATAAGCCGTCGCGGACTTTTTTTTAGAACTTTCAGAAGGAACCAAGAAAAAAAAACGATTTGAAACAATCTTTATTAGTACTCCACTCGTATTGGTCTAGCGTGATGTTATATCCTTCTTCAATAAATGGGCTATCTAACACCGAAAGAATTTTTAAATTGGACCAGTAGTTCCTGAGAGTAACGCGTTCAACCAAACAAATAAACAAACTCTTCAGTTTTATAATACTCTTATTAGTATAGATTTCCGTGCATTATTTTCTTCTACATAAATAAAACATATTTTTTGTGCTTATCCTCTATGCGTTCATAAATAATTCATCCGATTATGATGAAGCTTGGTACAGTTGTTTTTGGCCTACCAGGGAAAGCCTCTGATATAGTTAATGTATAAATTCGACTAGGTAGATAGTTGAAAAATGTCAATTTAAATAAATTTACTTTTGGAATATATACATAGTAAGCATATCTGTAGCGATTAGGCACAGAGCTAAGAAATTATTCGTGTTGTGAATACGGCAATTATTTTGATTTTATTCGTTGAAACTGGATGATTAATTTGTCGGCTCTATGGAGTTTTTGTTCGGCGATTATAAGCGAGTCGCGGACACGCGTGCCGCCGGGTTGCGTGGCCGACATATTGTTACTTATATTAACGAGTCACCAACTCGGCTTCCGTTTCGATAAAATTTATCGTTAATTACACGATTTATTTGTAATTTGCTTTACTTTGATAATTCAACTTCGCCGACAAGCTTTGGATTCGGTGTGGCTTACTAATAATTTTATTTTAGATTTAAATGTCGAATCATTTTATGCGTACCTACGAGAGGCTAACATTTTATATTTAGAAGTAGATTGTTTGTACGTTTTTTTTCTTTTTTTGAGTGCCAGTTTTCTTTTTATATATTGCGGTATACATTAAATAGGTTTCAATTAAATTACTTTTCCTGGCACAAGCATTGCATGATACTGATCGGTCTGCTGGTTCCCTAGCTATGGGAAAGCCAATTAGGTGTGTTTTTGGTCAGAACTGAGCCCATCCATCATTGAGCTCCGCCCTCGTTCGTTCCATTCTACTGCCCTCATACAAGAGAGCTTCACAATAGAACCTACTGCAATTTATCAATTAAAGAGAAAATAAATATGATTATATTTAAGGTGTTTACAAAACAACCTGGATCTGTATTTTATTATCTCGTCGATGTTTGATCCGGTCACTGGGAAACGTCACAGCTTCACTCGCTGATCTGACCAAACTGAATATTTCTTTTTTTATCGAAATTGGGTTATCAATAAATTTCATATTAATTCTGATGGATTACAAAAACATTGCGAGTTAAAAACAAATTAACAACCCATAAATCGTTATGATTTTCTTAAATTAGTAAAATGAATAAAATAGTAATTAGTAGTAGATTTATTCTGCGTACTATTGTGTCTAAATTACAATCGTACATGGCTCTCCTTTGTGTGTGTTACACACTAAACAATTTCTTTTAACGTAACTTCAGTTTGTAGTGGAAATTTTCTTTAATTGCACGGTAATTTTAAGGGACATCACAATGAATTATGTGTCATATCGCGAATTTGTTTAGTTTTGACTCAGGAGTCACCTGCGTGGTGCCTGCTGACACGACATGTGCGGGTAATTTGTTCTATGGCGGCACCGTTCTCATTATACGTGTATACTCTCGCCCGAGGTGTCACCGACACCGGTAATTTCACTCGTAATTCTATAAAATTGCCTCACGCACGATGAGACGGCCCGCGGGACTGACGCAGCGCCGATGATTCGAATTTGAGTGATCAAAACTGTGCCGGGATTCAAATCCTCATCTATACCACTTTTTTTTACGTAAATACTTAACTGACGCATGCTTTTTTTTTTTTTTTTTCCTACCTATGCTGATAGCCTTGAGAGGCTATTTCAGCTTCACCCTAACGTTTGTAGGTGAGCTCGCGGGGCTCAACCGGAGAGTTGCTAACACTGACCCTAACAAGAGCAGTGCTTCGCAGAATCTACCACCGGATCGGAAACGCGACCCACTGAGAAGATCCGGCGAGAAACTCAGTGGGCTGTGTCTATGGGTTAGTTCGCTCGTCGAGCCCTTCGTCGCAAGCGACGGGTTCGACGAGGACGGTGACCGGAGGCGCATGCTCTGCAACGACTTCCCCAATAAATATTTCGTGTGATAAAAACGAAAACAGTAAATTATAGAATTTGCGTTATTACCGGCAATTTACAAGAGCTTATTGTGAGGCTGCTACCACAATCATTTATATTTCAGCCATTGGATTTTTTTTATTTATTGCTACGAAGGATGAGCTCACAGCCCACCTGGTGTTGAGTGGTTACTGGAGCCCATAGACATCTACAACATAAATGCGCCACCCACATTGAGATATAAGTTTTAAGATCTCAGTATAGTTACAACGGCTACCCTATCCTTTAAACCGAAACTGCTTCACGGTAGAAATAGGCAGGGTGGTGGTACTTACCTGTGCGGACTCACAAGAGGTGATACCACCAGTAATTACGCAAATTATAATTTTGCGGGTTTGATTTTTATAACACGATGTTATTTATTCCTTCACCGTGGAAGTCAATCATGAACATTAAAATTTGTTAAGTACGTATTTCATTAGAAAAATTGGTACCCGCCTGCGGGATTCGAACACCGGTGCATCGCTCAACACGAATGCACTGGACGTCTTATCATTTAGACCACGACGACTTCAGGCTCTATTCTTTTTCTTTGCTTGTTCGATATCCTCTTTATTATAATAAGATTTATGAACCGCAGACATAAAATGAAAATATTTTTCATAACAATAAACAATTTAATGTTAACACAAAATTTAGGAACATTTTCAATATTTTACAATTGACTAGAATAAAGCCGTGTGATTCATCTATGCAGTTCTGAGAAACTTGTGGGCATTGAACATTTCAATGTTGGTGCACTAAAACTTGTATAAATGACAGCCATTCAGGAACATAACAGGTACTAAAATTCTAAGATATGTTTAACGTAATGGATATGCAGGTGAACGAGAATCGTTAGTTGCCAACGGTACCTCGAGGGAGCCGTAAATCATCCATTTTACGTCAACAGTTTATAGCTAATTCCGCATCCACCGCTGCTTTATCGTCCGACTTCAACACTACAACCTTCACGCAACTCTCAGCATCAACATCTTATAAGTTAATACGAAATACAATAAAAACATCCGATTTGATTACCAGGTAGTGCGATGAAACTTGATTGGTTTACATTAATTATGAAATTAAAATTCACAGGAGGAATTATTGTGATGTGAAACGCTAAGTGTGCACGCGATTTACATATACCGGTTACGTGGGAACTGTTCCCGAAAATAAAGGAATTATTTTCGACATGATGACGTAAAAATGATGATCGTTATATTTTGTATTCACTGCACGCAATGTATTGGATACAGTTATAGTCTATACTTCTATACTAATATTATAAAGAGGAAAGATTTGTTTGTTTGTTTGTATTCAATAGGCTCCGAAACTACTGAACCGATTTAAAAAATTCTTTCACTGTTTGGAAGTTACACTATTCCTGAGTGACATAGGCTATAATCTTTTTTGAAAAAAATTAGGGATCCTTACTAAAACTCCAATAACGTAACCCAAGGTGTAAAAAAATTACCTAAAATATTCTTTACATCACGCGCCCTGCGAAAACTAATGATGATAGAATAAAATAATGTACTACGACTTTGTTATTATTATTTACAAAATGTGTCGCGACAGCATATGTCTAACTATTATAGTTATACCGCAATAAGTGTTATTTTATTTAAAAAAATAAAACAACAAACAAAAAAAACAAAAAAATGAAATAACGTTGAAATTTTTGTTAAAAACCCGAGCGGACCCGGAGCGGGCCGCTAGTGCATAATAAAGAACGAAGTCAACGGTGTGCATGAGCCGGCCAGCTGCCTCAGATTTCGATTTCGAGATGTTAAATTATGAACTATTAAAATCAATACATTTCAGCTGAGAAATTTAAGAATTTTAATTTCGTATTAAGAATTTGAAACCTTCCATTTTATATACCTTTAAACGAACTTAGTTCTATAATCGAATATTAATATGCTTCAGTAAACAAATCTCTATAGTACCGTGTGAAGTTGACTACGTCGCTTAACTACTTTGACATAGATGTAATTAATATACTATCCAAAACAATATTAGTCGTAATTACCTAAGCCAAACAGTTACCTAACCTATCTTATTAATTTCATTATCATTTGAGAAGCCGTAATGTAAGGCTGTGCAAAACGTGGAAGTAAAAAAAGGCTTTTATTTTCTACCTATGCTGATAGCCTTGAGAGGCTATTTCAGCTTCGCCCTAACATGTAGGTGAGCTCACGGGGCTTAAACCGAAAGTGTTGCTAACACTGACTCTAGCAAGAGCAGTGCTTCACAGAATCTACCACTGGATCGGAAACGCGACTCACTGAGAAGATCCGGCGAGAAACTCAGTGGGCTGTAGGGCTTCTATACCTAGACATTTTTGTTAGTTGTGTTACGTTGGTTTGCTTTAAAAATATTAATAATAATATTAATAGATATTAATGATCGCCCTTTTGTTGAAATTAGAGTATAGCCACTAACAACATATGATTTAGATTCATTTTAAATATTAAATTTTCTCTTTTGTTTGTTCTTGAAATTATTTTAGTAAAGTGGAGAAGAATTTGTTAATTTTCAAAAAGTAGATAGAACTCATCAATATCTTTTATAACAATCTAATATATATGTAAATAAAAACTAAAATTTGGGCGCCGGAAAGGAGAAAAAAATATTGAACACAACAAAATACTTATGCCTATTTTTATGTAGATTTAAAAATAGCTTTCTACTTTTTTTTAGGGTTAAGTGTCAGCCTATTAATCGTCAGCCCTATTAACTAGAAATGATTTCGCGTTTCGCATTTTCCCCGTATTTCCCTCCTCGATATTAGGCCGATTATCAAGTATCCAGTACGAGTCTGCCTATGTTGGATCTATAAGATTTTGGGGTTAAGCTACTAAATGTATTTCGATCACGACTTACGGGTTTGCTTTAGTTATAAAATTGTGGTATTTTCATACCTGTCCGTTTTTGTCCATTTCGTTGTTGGTGAGTTTTACTTTCTCGAAGGAGACGACCTGCTTGCGGAGCTGGTCGCCGGAGAAGGGCGAGTCGGGATGCGGGTAGAGCCGCGCGGGCGCTGGCGGGTCCGCCTTGCCGGCGACGAGCCACGAGGAGCGGTGGTACGCGTACCGGTAGCGCTTGCCGTCCACCGGCACCACGTCCAGCAGCACGCCGTACCGCGCCTCCGCCCGGCAGCCGGCGAACGACACGCGCACCGTCGGAAACATTCGCCTTTAAACAAACAAAACAAAAACATAATAATACACTTTTATTAGCTTCAGACGTATGTATGTATGTTTGTAACGGAATCTTTGAACATGATTTTGACCCCCTTCAAAACGTCGGATTAACTCGAAATTTGGTATACTAATTAAGGACCGATGACAATTCAATATTAAAAAAAAAAAGTTTGAAATAATTGAAATTCAACTAAAAAATGAAAAATAAATAATAGTTTAAAAAACTAACAAAATACGCTTTTATAGAAAATCCAACTAAAAAAAAGAAAATAAATTAAAATAAATTTGAATTAAAAATAGTGTAAGAAAAAGTGATTTTACTGTAAAAAAAGCGTGAGGAGCATGGTACCAGTAGTTATAAATATTTTATGAACAGATATGAGTAGAAAGGTTATTTTGATAATATCCTGAAAAGCATCCCACGTTTTTTATTATAATTCAAATTTATTAAAATTTATTTTCTATTTTTTAGTCGGATTTTCTATAAAAGCGTGTTTTGTTAGTTTTTTTTAACTATTATTTATTCAATTAAACTCTTAAACGTAACTCTTTATACAGACAAAACAAGATATCTGTTATATTAATGTGACAAATTATTACCGCACAAAACGTAGGTTTAAACCTTAAATTCATCGGGTCCGACGAAGCGGACCTCACCGCGCTAATGACCTCATAAGAACCGACCGAAAACTAAATTAGACATAACGAATACAAAAAGCTTATAATCCCCGAAAGTGTTTTACGAGACCAAAACACATGCTCGCAATAAAAAAAGATGATTAATGCATCTACAAAAAAAAAAACGAACGGAGATCGGCCGTGGACGGTGACTTGTATAATTACAGGGTGAAACGCGAACTAGGAAATCAAACAAATATGATGTATTCGATTTTAATGCACCCCTAAATGGGCCGAAGCGCTTCCTGCCAGCCAGTACGCGATAACATCTCCGTCGTTTATTTATTACGTCGCCTCTCTCGATATTATGTTATTATTATTTTTTATTAAAGTTCGAGCGGATTTTATCTATATATTAATACGTGAAGCAAATACTTTGTACCCCTTTTTACGAAAATTGCGCGGCCGGAGGAGCATAAAATTTCTCACACTTATAGAGAATATAGAGAAGGAGTGCACAATGCTAATATATTTTTTTAAATAAAGCATAAAAGATACTTTAAATCAATTTGAATAAAGAAAACATTACATACACTACCATGTATTTGACACAAAACATACATAAAAATATACTCTTTGTTTACTGTCAATTGGGAAACTTTTGTTAATGTTTAAAGTCTGTGGTCGAATTGAAAATAGATTAATATTGTCTTTAATATTATTGATCTATATAGTGCAGTTTTGGCGAATACTGTGATTATATTATCGAAATATAATAGTGTTTGACAATAGAACCGTAATAATGTTTAAACTTATAATTTCAATTAATTACAGTCGAATCTCGACTACTGCGGGGCCACTAGTAATTCTAATTCCTTTATACGTTATCATTTATATCGGTTCGTTTTAAACAAACAATAATTTAACACGTTCTGCTTTAAGCACGTATAATATAAAGGTCAGCTAAAGTAAGCCGTCGTGGCGAAAGGGAAAGGCGACCGGTGCATTCGTATCAAGCGATGGACTCATTCTCCGCTTAGATCGGGCAGTATCAATATTTCTGAGGAAATGTCTTGTTACTTTGCCCACTGAGTTTCTCGCCGGATCTTCTCAGCGGGTCGCGTTTCCGATCCGGTGGTAGATTCTGCGAAGCACTGCTCTTGCTAGGGTCAGTGTTAGCATCACTCCGGTTTGAGCCCCGTGATCTCACCTACTAGTTAAGGTTACGCTGAAATAGCCTCTCAAGGCTATCAGCTTAGGTAGGGGAAAAAAGTACGTCGTACGTGGTCATGAACGACTCCGCGATGAAAGTTAACGTCGTGTAACAAAAACATGAAAGTAACAAAACATTGAAATATGCATAATTACTAGTGATAAAATGTTGTATACGCCCGCACGGGTAGATACCATCACTATGCTTTATTCTGGTGTGCAACCGATTAGATTTGTTGGGTAAGACCACTATTGAGACTTAGGCCTTATGTCTATGGGATGCAGCAGTAAACACCAGCAGATGAAATAGGAACAAAAATGCTTTTATTCAGTAACAAATTATGTTGACCAAACAAATATCTTAAAACAAATCGTTTCTTGTTTTAAAATTCCAGAAGTGAATACAGTGAGTTATTAGCGATAATAAAATGGGGACGAGTTGTCAACTGCCTTCGAGTCGTGTTTCATATTATTAATAGTTGGAAAAGTTATAAAATCGGATACCGAGCTTTGGTCCGTCGATAAAACAAGTAATACTGGAGCTCCGAGAACTGGCAATAAATAAATCGTATAAAGGAGTAGATTTAATGTTCAATAACGGACCTTCGATTGTTTCTGGAGCCAATCGATGGTCGCCCGTACCCAGTAATTACGCAAATTAACTACTTCTTAGGCGTTGTTTTGTAACACGACTTTATTTCTTGATTGTGCAAATCATTCGCGAAAATATGTCAAGTGTGTAGTTACTTTTATAAATCGGTACTTATCAATGTATGGTCTCACCAAGCGACACCATCGGATATCTCACCATGGACCACCAATGTACTTTTTTTATTGCTTAAATGGGTGGACGAGCTCACAACCCACCTGGTGTTAAATAGTTATTGGAGCCCATAGACATCTACAACGTAAATGCGCCACCCACCTTGAGATATAAGTTCTAAGTTCTCAATAGATATACATACATAGTTACAACGGCTGCCCCACCCTTCAAACCGAAACACATTACTGCTTCACGGCAGAAATAGGCAGAGTGGTGGTACCTACCCGTGCGGACTCACAAGAGGTCCTTCCATCGGTAGTATCGCGAATGTGTATGTGTTTATTGAATGTACGTTATCGGCCCACCGATATCGCGAGCCTGTTTGACACTAAAGTCGATTGCGTTTATGAGCTCGTGTCGTTAAAGCGAGTACAGCGCGACATCGGTGTCGTGCCACCCAGAGCGTTCGAGTAATGAGTCGCATCCATCACTTACGACATTGGATCACAATCGATCCCGCCAGCAATGGTCGCAATCTCGCCAATTAAAACCGAGGGCATATTGTAAATCCAGTACAGGCAATTTCCTACGTGCGGAACTAAACGCTCACTGCACGATATTGACAAAACCTTCACCTTTTCGCAAAGCTTCCTTTAGAGCAGTCTTTCCCAAAGTGAGCGATAACGCTCCTTTGTGGACGCTGTAGGCCTAAAGGGGGGCGGTAAGAGACCCAGAAAAAAAGGGGGCGTTGTGTAGAGGCTTGGGAGGCGATTTGTAATTTAATCTAGGAAGACTAGTAAACACCGATTGAGCTTTCGCTATAGTGGTTTTCAGGTAGGTGTAAAAATGGGGGCGCTAAAAAAAAATTTATTCTCAAAGTGGGCAATAGACAAAATAAGTTTGGGAGCCCCTGCTTTAGAGCGAGATAAAGATAGACGAAGAATACACGCCTGAGCTAGTTTCGTGTATGACACATCAATGTTAAAATTACTTGTTACAAAACTAAGCTGAAACATGAATTCCAAAGGAATGATATCTGTAAAACACAAGTAAATTTTCAAGACAATTTGTTTGAATACGTTAGTTCCAACGTCAACGATCGACCGACCAAACCTTATTTACATATTTCATTAATAAACGTCCAATCGCGATGTCCTCGGATAAACTTAACACACACAATGCAAATACCAGTTGACGTAACGATAAATGAGTAAGTTTACACAATAATTCATATTGATTATCTGAACAGCTGTTTATTTTGACTTCCACTTCCCAAGTTAATAATTATTTGGTGATATTTTCTCAAATATTACTTTTAGGCACTTCTGGTAAGCGATGAAGTTCATAACTTGCATTAGTTTCAAACGACTTCCAATGCAAAGAAGACATTAAATTTGTTTAAATCAATAACTTGAGGATAAGTCTGCGATTGGCATCTAGGATTGTCCCCATTCGCAAGCATGATTTAAAACTGGATAAACTTAGACGGATACAAAATTTTGCTAAACCTAAAAATCTGATTTACTTTTTTTGTCCTACTATGCTGATAGCATTGAGAGGCTATTTCAGCTTCGCCCTAACATGTAGGTTGACGATCCGGCGAGAAACCCAGTGGGCTGTGTCTATGGGTTAATTCGCTCGTCGACTCCTTCGTCGCAAGCGACGGGTTCGACGAGGACGGTGACCGGTGCTTGTGGTACCCAAAAGCACCGTTAATGCATCGGGAGGATCCGTAATGACGTGTTTTGGGCGACGTCGACACTGATTTACGTAATAAATAACACAAATCTTATAACAACTGACTTCGTGGTGCAATTATTAACGCTCGTCACTGTTGCGCCAAGGATAGTGGGTCCGATTCCCACATAGAGTAAACATTTGTGTAATGCACAACTTCGTTTGCTCTGTGCCTAAGTGTTTAATATCTATATAAGTGCAAAGAAATTGGACTTCCTTTAACGTTAACATATTCCGCGCATGCGCTTTTTGAAAAGCAGTTGGAATTAATGTAGAATATCAACAAAACGGTGACATAAAGAAATTTATAAAATTATTATCTATGTAGAATTTTGAACGAATTTACTTTATGTCGTTTTTTACAGAACAAAATGTAAGTCTTATTTAAAATTGTAGCAATAAGTACAATTAAAAGTTCATAGATCTTATATAGCCGTTTATTGTTATATTACTTCGTTTTCTTCTTCCTAGTATTTTCCCGGTCTAGTAGAAGTAAATCGGACCCTGGCAGTCAGATTTCCTACTTAAAATCCTCCACTTTGCCTGGTCTTCGGCACTCTTCATATTATTATACTAGCGACCCGCCCTCGCTTCGCTTCGGAAACATTAAATTTTATTATTGATAGTTGAGTCCCGTGATGTTACCCGCGGTTATTTTCATACCACGGGTGACGCCGCGGGGTGAAGTTAGTCTAAAAAAAGTAGCCTAAGTTACTCCTTATATCATCAGCTACCTGTCAGTGAAAGTGCCGTCAAAATCGGTCCAGCTGTTCCAGAGATTAGCCGCAACAAATAGACAGACAGACAGACAGACAGATAGACAGACAGACAGACAAACAGACAAAAATTGTAAAAAATGTTATTTTGGTGTATGTACCCTATATATATATTCATATGCATGTAGTAAAAAGCGGTTATTTCAATATTACAAACAGACACTCCAATTTATAGATTACTATGGTATGATAAAACACAAAACCAGTAAAATACTATCTAGTATATAAAAAGAAGATGTCTGTGGTAAAAAAAACCGCAGGCCGCGACAAAAACACGCTTGAAAAGAGTCTAATTTGAACGAGTGCACCAATTGCGGGTTACCGCATCCGGACCGAGGCGTGAAATTGTCCACATCCCTCTTCATTACACTCTGTTTGTACATCAAAATACACGACCGATCATTGAAACGCGAACAAATGGACTTGTTGTTAAATGTGGATGTGTAATCGCAATTAATTTCTGCACAATAAGATTATAATTAGAAGCAATTCAATGAGAAGGAAATGTTATTTGTAAGTAGTTCATGTGTATACGACCTTTATCATAATTGACGATTGATTTGATAGATATCTACCGTTAAGTTTGTTCCGTGTAACTCAAGTATTTTGTGTCTGTTTTTAATATTTTATTTTACCTTTAATTTGTTACACATGACATTACTCATAATAATACTTTAATAAAACCTTTATAAATATATTAACATGATTATGCTATTAAGGCACGCTGAGTGCAGCAAATTAAATTGGACGATGATATTAATGCTCCAGCTTGAATGTTACTTTCATCTTCTATTTAAGACGAAGGTTGAAATCTATCTGTTTTCATCCGAATATCTAAGATTGGTAATTGATGATTTTGAGGGTATATGTATGTACTTAGATATTGGGGTATGTCCTATTCTTTGGTAGACTGTACAGCCTAAGTATTTTGACGGATTTCGAAATATGAGGTGTTCCATTACATTCATCTCAACTCTAATTTAAGGTATTTCATTTCAATTTGGAGTACGCGATAAAATAATATAAAAAAGCTATTAAACTCGAAAATGTGAATTTGATGAAAAAAATCATTTGTATCTTATTTTTTGTGTCCACAGCTGTCAAACAGTATTTAATATACATATTTACATAAGCAAGCAAGACTAACTAACTATGCAAAAGATAATGAAAAATAATTTATCAAACATAGTCTTTGGCTTTCGTAAATATGATTAGTTATTTAGTGGTTCTACGACATCTAATGTTATTAATAGTACAGTTGAGCTAAACTGACAGATATGAATAGCTTAGATCAAACTAAATTGATGGTAGTCCTATACAAATATATGTAAGTGAATAAAGTACCTACGTACGCGTATTTCATTAACCAAATTCCTTTGGCATTTTGAAATCCAAACAAACAAATGTTATGTGAATTTTTCATTATATTTTTTGTTCTTATTGCATAGACATGACCCACCTGGTGATAGATGATTACCCATAGACATCACTGCGTGATTGTGGCCACCAACTTGTGATATTTGGCTTAGTCTCAATTGCAGCATCGGCAGAAGTAGTGCGTTAGACCTCATGTCTTAATGAGGCTGTTAGCAAATTGACGTCCGTATGTTACCGTCAGTAACTACTTAACAACAGGCGGGCCTTGAGGTCGTTCATCCGATCCAATAAAAAGAATCGAAAATACGGTTTCTTAACTATAATTTAAAAATTCCTATCTTCCGTTGTGCATCACTAGTTGAAATCAACCCAATAAGTTATTTAATTTGTATCACAATATAAACGGCTTCGCCACGCATTAAAAAAGGCTCTAATAAAGAAATAAAAACTTATTAGGAATTTTAATAACAAACAGTAAATAAGAGAAACATACATTGAGTGCATTAACAATTTGTTCCATTACGCTACTATCGAATTACGTCACCAACGTACGAGCACCTTCATAAAAAACCAGTTGACTTTTCTAGGTGATTTAGATAATTGCTGTGTTCTGTTGACAGTTCAATGTGTAGCAATAAGTTATGTTATAAGCACGATAGACTAGCGTTCGCCCCATATGAGCCTCTTTATTAAAAGCCTATTAGATTCACGACTGGTTTCCATGAAATGTCATCCGGTTGCGGGTAACGCCTGCACGCAAACCTGGGTCGATTGCCTGTAAAGAAATGGGTTCGACATTCTGATAAAGTGTTATTAATTCCGTAAAGTTCTAAATAAGTTGGCTAAATTGATGTATTTAAAATTTGCAGTGTGCACAGAAAATCTAAGGTTTGCTTTTACAGGATATGTTATTAATAAAATTTTGTTGTGTGAGCCCACTAATTGTTTACGACAGGAAATTCAAGTGGCAAAATAAAAAATAAAATATTAATATTAAGAAGCAGTCTACTACTACATATAGACTGTAATTATGCTATCATATAGTGCGGCGACGCGTCGTCAAGGCATCCACTTCGATTAAGCGGCACGACACGAGAACCCTCTCGTCGTGGCCGCCGGTAACTACATTCCCGATCCTGCGGACAGAATGGAAAGCAGTAGACGAGCCCGTCGCAAGGGCTCGACGAGTAAATTAACCCTCAGACACAGCCCACTGAGTTTCTCGCCGGATCTTCTCAGTGGGTCGCGTTTCCGATCCGGTGGTAGATTCTGTGAATCACGGCTCTTGCTAGGGTTCGTGTTAGCAACATCGTCAGGTTTAAGCCCCGTGAGCTCACCTACTAGTTAAGGTTACGCTGAAATAGCCTCTCAAGGCTCTCAGCTACGTAGGAAAAAAAAAAGTCAAGGCATACGTCGCCACGCCAGCAATCGGTTTTACGTACGGCTCTAGATGTTTCACATCAAAAAAAGCGGTTTTAATAAATTTGCGAATAGCCAATTACAGCGAGAGTTGCATCCAGTCACGTGCAACGCGTCAGCTGGCTGTCCCTCATGCGTCTCGTTACGTCGACACGCGGCGTCGTGTCGTGTCGCTCGGCTAATCTTGCCATTCAAAACAAAGTATCCGATTACTAAGTCAGTCTCGTGTGAAAACAACCGTGTAAAATTCATAAAATATTAGAAAATCCAACGAACGGTCACAGAATTCCTACAGTACAAACTTCGGCACCACGCCCGCGCGGGAGTTACGCGAACTGTCATCTGTCATGATCTGTCAGACCGCCATTTTAATTCCCCTGTAAATTATCTAAATTGACACTTGACACGTTTTGTCGTCTCTCGAGTAATCGTGCGAAATGGAACTTTCAATTTTATTACAAATATTGTGAAACAATAAAACAGATAGCTCTCTGAAATTAACTGCTTCGAAGTTTTATCTTTAGGAAGTTTATTTTCAAGATAAAAAGATGATTTTCACGCAAACAGCTTTAGCTAAAAATACGAACAACTATAAAGAGATCAATATTCATAATGGCCCACAATGCGACTATTAATTACATAATTCCGAGACTCATTATAGAAGTGATTTTACGAAATCCTTTCTACAAGTTATTTAAAATCTTTACGATGTCGTAACGTGTACATGGAAAAGTAATGGAGACATAAATATTGTGAAAAGTGACGTTTTGTTAACGAGCAACGCGCAATGTGTGTATAAAGTAGCCGCGCCACGGGACGTCCGATCCACTACAAGAAAACACTTTGATAATTAAAAATACTTCTTTGTTTTTGCGCTGACGTTGTGGCCTAAGATGTGTTTTATTATTTAACACACGATATTTTACAATAACGGTAAGTCGAAGCGTGAAATTCCTCATAGTTTAATAAATATTACCGGTAAATCAGTTCACGCTGTTTATATGTATTTTTTTTCTATTTAACATAAATAACGTTAGCTGGAATAAATATGAAGCTATATCTTTCATTGACTTAATGGATGAATATTTTAAAATTAATTATATTATATGAAAACACATTCTTATTTCATATGAATTATCGAGATGATCGTCGTCAAACGAAGAAACACGTTAATTCTTTCTATCGTTAAACACATGTGAATAATGAAGATATACAATAATAATAGTAATATATTGATTAGCTACTTATGTAAAATCGGTTTTAGCATTAGCAAAGCTCTAGTCAAAATCGTAAGCGAATGTAAATACGTGTGTGTACTGAAGAAACAATTGAAATACGCTAATCCGAACATATATTTTTTTCTGACAATGCTGGTTGCCTATAGAGCTTATGCCAGCTTCGCCGAGCGAGAAGGCAAGCTCACGAAGCTTTAACCTGACAAGTTGCTAACACTATCCCTAGCAAGAGCAATGCTTCGTAGAATCTACCACCGGATCGGAAACGTGACCCACTGAGAAGATCCGGCGAGAAATTCAGTGGGCTGTATCTGAGGTTTAAGAACCAAAATATAAACATTTAAAATACATACATGCTGAGTACTGAGCTCGCTCTATCTATCTCTTTCCCGCAACGCCAATGTTTCATATCAGATTTCAATTTTGTTTTCAGTAATTAGTTTTATTATTAGTGTTTGAAGTACTTTTTTTTTTTGAAAGAATTTAAATCGAAAACCAAGGTTCAAAATAACCACAAAAAAAATGATGTAGTCGAAACGACGGAAATAATAAAATAAAAAATAATTAACTCGAGCTTAAATCCTAAAAACAGTTTTAATGTTATCTTTGCGATTCGCGAAAACCAAAGAAAATACTAAACATTTTGTAGGAAATAAAAATGAATTGAATTGAAACACGGCATGGAGTAAAATTATAAGCCAATTTGAACAACATTTTTTAGTACACTAAATGTATCGCGGTCTAGTAGATTATAGTTCTAGATAGGAAGATGAGCTGCCTAGCTGATGCTAAGTTATTCGAGCCCAAAGAAATAGTAACGTCAATATCGCCACCCATATTGAGACATGGAGTAGAAACGTCAAAAATATTTTATAGTGATTAATCCCACCTTTCAAATCGAACGCATGACTGCTTCACATCAGAAATGGAATGATGGTGGTACGTACCCACAGCTGCGCGTTTACGACACGCCCAACTACGAATAAGGATAAGAAAAGTCATTAAGTGAAGTACTAAACTAAAGTAGTAGTAAATTATATATTTAGTACATTATACTGATGCCGCAATATTCATAAGGGCAAATCTCAATTTCGCTTTTACGGTACTATCAAATTTCAGGAACTAAGATCAATCATTTGATTTATCGGCTAGGCAATTTAAGTAATTACCGCGCTTGGTTCGCCATTTAACCACGGAATCGACTCAGTCGTAGGTACTTTCTTAATGAAGTTCAGAAGGCCGGCCCATTTTTAATATACAACAATGTAATTAATCTAGCCTTGGATCGCAACGGTCCGAGTTCAAAACACTAGTTTATAGCCTGGGGTATTTCTAACGACATAAGTCATGTGCCAATATAAAACAATAATTAATATGAGGGGGCAATTATAGAACAGTTAATGTTAACAAGGTGCCCTTTAATCGTTATCCATACGAATCTGACTTTGAGGTCGGTTTTATGATGTTTCCGCGGAGCCCGCTATAAACCTTAACAACACGTACTTGACATTCGTAGCTCGGTACACCCGAAGACCCTTTCATAATTCAAACTTCTCATGTTCGAAATCCGATGGTGTGGTTTTGGACACGACATTAAAACACCGAATGACCTCATGTAAATTTATAACGTTGTAAAATGTTGAAATAGGTTAGTTTTCTGTGTTCGGCGTGCAACAACGGCAATGGCCGTATGAAGATTTATTGTTTTATACTTTTTAAGATTCGAGTTTAATGTAAATTTTATTTCGTTGCTAACGTGGCGATGAGTACACGCGGAATACTTTATAATAAAATTTTAATGATATTTTTATAGCAAGATAGAGGGTAGTTAGCACAATATCCAAATGTCAACTAATTAATAGCCCACTGAGCCCATTGGGTTTCTCGCTGGATCTTATCAATGGGTCGCAATTCCGATTCGGTAGCAGATTCAGCGAAGCACTGCTCTTGTTAGGCCAGTGTCAGCAAATTCTCTCAGGTTGAGCCCGTGTCTCACCTATCCGTCCGCGCGTAGCTGAAATAGCCTCTTGAGTTACCAGCGAATAGGTGGGGAAAAAAAGTCATCCGTGACTACGAAAACTAAAGTATTCAAAACCTTGGAAACAATATAATGACAATAATAAATCTATACTATATAATATTATAAAGAGGAAAGATTTGTTTGTTTGTTTGTTTCGAATAGGTTCCGAAACTACTGGACCGATTTGAAAAATTCTTTTTCCATTAGAAGCCGACATTGTCCCTGATGAACATAGGCTACTTTTTTTTTTGTTTTTTTTTTTTTTTTGTTTCATGTGTTTTTTAATGTTTCCGAAGCGAAGCGAGGGCGGGTCGCTAGTGCAAGATAAAACCGTAAAACCACGCCTCAGTAGCTTTTTTTTTAAACGCGCTTAGCGTATTTGTGTTCCTGATATGACTATACCTACAGCCTATCTTGAAATGTGATGTCGCAGATGTCATTCTAAATTAAATGAAATTTCCGACGTCGTGTCTCAAGATGAAAGGTGGAATCACATTATGATGTCTATGTCTTTCAGTAACATCTAAACATTATGCTACCATAATCTGGTCTAGCAGTGAAAAAATATCAAATCGCTGCTGCAACTACAACTGGCTCGCGTGTTCCGCACTATACATACATTTGAATAAAATCCATGCATGTCGAATGCATTCGCAACCATTTCTACAATTGTAACAGGAAATTATAAATAAAGTTTTTCCTAATACACGGAAGTCGTAATAGTAGTGAGCGCTGTAAAATAGTATAAACGCATTATTGTACTTGCCACAGATTAAAGTTAAAGTTATGTGCACATTGAATAATGATAAAACGAATTTATGATAAGAAACGAAATCTTCTGTATTTCTTTGGCTTTGCAAGCGAATATGACGCACAGATATGATGGCATAAGCGCGACCATCTCCCTTAAACAGAACTCGATGGAAGTGCTATCTCCTATCCTACCCTTGCATTCGTTTACTTCGCGGTATAAATATTCAGACAGTGACATCTATCCACACGGGCTCACCGTACTCCCATAACAGAATTACACTAGTAATGTTATCCACTCCAAAATCTTAGGAGTAATATTGATTAAGTTTGAGAAACACCGCGAAAAAGGTATAAAATACAACAACAAATAATACAATTACCAATATTTTCACTTTCGCTTTCATAATTGGTAGTGTTACGAGTATAATTAGCTTAATGGATAAATATTATCGGGCGATTGAAAAATCAGCCGTCACTAAACATATATTTTGTTAAGTAATAACGAAAGATAATGTTTTTTTTTGTAGATTTTAATAACATTCTTACACGGTTCCTTGAAGTTACCTGTCAGTACGAACATGTCGGCAGACACACGGCCGCCAGTGTCCAAATGTCTAATAATATTACCGTCCGACTACCGTCAGCCACTCGCCGTCTACGTGATAGGTTAACCGTTATCGTTTTATGAGTCTCGCTAATTTATACACGAAATTTAATAGCAAGCGTCATAAATTGTAAATTTTTACAATGCTATTTTTAACGCTTTAATATGTAAAATGTAAATTAGTTTGTGTTTAGATTAATTCCCATTACAAACGAGAATACTCGTTGAACTCGAATTTGTAACGATTTTTTTTAAGCTTTAGTATTTTCATCGAGTTACGAGCTCGTCCACCTGTCTTGGAGAAGCTATCGATTTCTCAGGACCATTAGCAATGTTTCTCAAAAAATGCAAAATTCATTGAGATTTCACATTTTTATTGTAACCCTGACTGTTACATACGAGATCCTGTTTCGATTCTCGGTTCTTCGGAGTCTGAAAAAATCGATGTTCCGATGTTTTCTTGTCTCGTATGCATATCCGGGATATCCGTGATACAGAAAAGTGGAAGCTTTTTAACCTATTGCATAGCTTCTATCGCGGGCCTTGAGTGCTGCGACTGAATCAAGAAATTCCGTAACGAAAATAACCTGACACCCCCACTACGCCTACTATGTAGCTCGCGTTCAACACATTCACACGTTGCGCTTGTGTAGTGTTTGTGAATAAGCGCGCGGCGTGACGACGCACTGCCGCATGCACATCATGAAAAGTCTGCCCATCTCTACCTCGCGCGGTCTAGGTTATGAGTGTGAAGGGGACAGTTAATTTTTTGCTTTTGTTAATGTTTATAAATATAGCGTGGTCTTATTTTATTGTTGTTTTAATATTAAATTATTATTGTCGATTTGTAATTGCATAAGTTGATAAAAAATGCTATGCAATAGCTTTACCGCGGCAGTCTCCGAGTGCCAAACGTGTTTTTTTTTTAAAAACACTTCCTTAGCACCGTTATGATTTTAAAATCGATAAAACGGAAATTCCAGCCAAAAAGCGATACTATAAAGAGCCAAACATCTATATTTAAGATGCGAGAGAATAAGAGAGATTACTAGTTATTATTTCTGAAGTCTTTAGTTCTAGCGCGTGTGAACTGCGTGGAAGTTTTTTTTTAAAGTCATCAACAGCTCTCTACTGTGTTTTTGTACCTTCATCAGATCAAATACAAAATCCCCCAAAAAGCAGTCTGTTCCGGACATAGTAAAAAATAATAATTGACCTTTTAAGTTCTTAAATGTTGAAATTATATGAAAATGTTTGGCTTTGTTTATGCGATGGAGTTAAAACTGTTTCGCAGCTCTCGTTAGTATTTCAATGATATTTTCTGTCATAATACAATAGTGGTGATGCAGGACGTATTCCTACCACCATGCGAACTATTTTTGCAGCTAATAAATAATGCCTTCTGATTTACGCGGTTACGTATGTTGCACTAGAGATTTTGACTTTGTCTCCATTTCAAAATTTTATAACAGCCCGTCTATATCAGAATATAAAAAAGTACATAAATAATTCTCAGAATGAAAGTTACGTACAATCTGTAACAAGAGACTTCATTATCCGTGGTTCATAACAATCGTCGAAGCTCGTCGCGACTGCGCCCGAGATTACAGAGTAATTAACTGTTTTACACGCTTCTAATGGCTTCATTCCGTTAATGACCGCTACATCTCGTCCCTTTTCTATCTGTTTTACAGCTGAAGGTTTTATTTACAATTTTCTACTTCATTGATAAGTTATATGCAATTATTATGAAAGTTTGTTTTTTTTATATTTTTTTGATGGGCGTAGATCATTTAGTGAGCCCGCGTACTTATTTTTTTATTGCTTAAGAAGGTGGACGAGCTCATTTATGCGGTACAAAAGAACACACATATCTTCACTTAAAGTATAATAGTTTAGAAATATTTTTTAAGTTAACTATAATTGTTGTTGTGTAGCGTTTATTCTATCATTGAAGCAATAAAATACAACTTTATAATCTTAATAGGCAGGCAAAACTTACGTTTATTGTAATTGTACCTAATTGTAAGTACCTTTGTCCATTTTAGCTGTTACTTTTAACAAATATATTCATAAAAATCGATTATCGCCATTTCGAATCCATTGATTGCTTGATTTTTTTAAATTGCTTTGTTTAAATTAGGATAAAAATGTATCCGTAGTAACATACAAAAAAAAACACCATGGTTCTTTTTTAACAAGTATTTTTAACAGATCTAAACTAACTAGAAAGTATGTAGTACAAAATGAGTGTCCGTTTTTTTTATATATGGAATTCTCAAAAGTTTTTTGGAGTTTACTCCTTTAGAATCGATTTACATATATAGGCCCGGGGTATGAAAATTATGGGGACCAAAATCGTACTAGCATGTCACACGAAATGCGTTATGCGCCTGATTGCGCATGTCACACGAAATGCGTTATCGCAGGTGACGCCGGGCTGCTGCGCCGGCAGTCCGCCACAAAGCCTCGTACTGATCGCGCGTTTCTCTCATTATTGTATTTTCATATATTTGTTAGTCGTTTGTTTTGTGTCTCGTTAATTTGTTAATAATCTGTAGTGTATCGTGTTGTCGTAATATAGAACTATTTCTCGTATTGTTTCGTTTAATTTTTTATATCCAGTAAACTCCAGTCGTGCGTCGGAGCGGACACACACACTTTTTTTTTTTATTGCTTAGATGGGTAGACGAGCTCACAGCCCACCTGGTGTTAAGTGGTTACTGGAGTCCATAGACACCTACAACGTAAATGCGCCACCCACCTTGAGATACAACGTCTCAAGTATAGTTACAACGGCTGCCCCACCCTTCAAACCGAAACGCATTAACTGCTTCACGGCAGAAATAAGCAAGGCGGCGGTACCTACCCATCCGGACTCACAAGAGGTCCTACCACCAGTAAATGATTCATTTAGTGAGTCCGCGTAGCTACCACAATCCTGTATGTTTCTGAAGCAGTAATACAGTCTGGTTTAAGGGCTGTGGTAGTCGCTATGCAATGATAATGACAAAGCAACTTTATGGTTTTAGGCAGATTTCATCTCTGATAACCGTATAACAGATATTTAAACTCGTATGCTCTAGTCTAGCATCTAGTGGTAGGATAGGTAGGAAAAAGCAGCTTGTTAGCAACTCGTTAGCTCAATTCCTCACTCCGGTTTGAGCCCCGTGAGCTCACCTACGAGTTAAGGTTGCGCTGAAATAGCCTCTCAAGGCTATCAGCTTAGGAAGGAAAAAAAAAGCTCATTTCCCGTAAAACATTGCTTTTTATTGAGGAAATCAACAAATTTAAAAAAAATCTGACTTATGAATGTTGATCACAAAAATAATAAGCCTTTCCGTTGAAATAATGTAAAAAATCTTCAAAAAATGTAATCATTTAAAATTACCAAAACTTAATAGCAAAATATTCTGTAGCCATCAAATGGTCACAGATTAAGTTGAATTTAATTTATCAAAACCGTATTCTATAATACAAGACCAATAAAAAATATTAAATCAGGATCAATAAATTTCGCTAGTCCAAATGTCGACACGAACATTCATATCTTAATAATAATATATTCATATTTATAAACTGTTAATCTGTTGGTTTTTCAACGTCGTAAAATTTAAAACTATTTTGTAATATTTGAATATAAACGAGATGATAATTCCTATTGAGCCACGGCCCAGAGCGGTTAATACGGAGACGCATTTACGATTATTCTTAAACGATTCGCTCAGTAAACTCAAAAGTTATTGTAAATAACGGTGATTATAACGTATTTAAGTCCTACGTTTTATAGCATTATTTATTTTAATTGGTCGTTGTAAAAATTAAGCCCTCCCGTAAATTGATAGATTTATATCAATTGCAATTATAACGGACGAAGCAGCAGGCGCAGTTATAGTAACATTAAATGAAATATTTAATTTTTTTGATAATATTGATTAATGTTCAATCAGTTTTTTTACTGATGGTAGGACCTCTTGTGAGTCCGCACGGATAGGTACCACCACTCCGCCTATTTCTGCCGTGAAGCAGTAATGCGCTACGGTTTGAAGGGTGGGGTAGCCGTTGTAACTATACTGAGACTTTAGAATTTATATCTCAAGATGGGTGGCGCATTTACGTTGTAGATGTCTATGGGCTCCAGTAAACACTTAACACCAGGTGGGCTGTGAGCTCGTCCACCCACATAAGCAAAAGCTCGGTTTAAAAGTACAAAACTCGTTTTGGGTACAACATTTTATTTGGTAGTATTTGCGAAATCAATTTATCATTCCATGAACAATTTCTAATCAACGACCAAGCTCGGCTCGGTGACCACAATATTGAGTGTATTACACAAATCTATAGTGGCTAAATATACGATTTACACTTATTTATTGAAACTGCTGGCGTCATAAATACAAATACCTTTGAATACAATTTGGTTAAACTATTTGCAAACTTGTCACGAATAAAGAAACAAACATACTAAAATTTTATGATTTATATATTTCATTGCTGCTATGACATCCTCGGAGATTTTAATTTTAATGCTAAACTAAACATGAATAACGATAATGCTTACTATACATTTATTTTGGGAATCTTATCTTAGTATTCTTAAATATCTTCTTTTACATACATACATAGTACGTCACTATAGTGTTCTATAGTAGTAAACTCCTAATTACCATTATAAGCCAGCCTATAACAATTGTCATTTCGGCTTTTTAAGGATTTCATGCTTGGCTAAACCCATTAGTCTAAGCAGGACTTGCGTGGTGTTTGTCGTTGATTTCGGATCGGTTCAATATTTTTTCAAAACATTTTTACTAGTGTAACCTGTATCTATATGTTTTTTTTAATACTTAGATGGGTGGACGAGCACACCGCTCACCTGGCGTTAAGTGGAGCCCATAGACATTTACAACCTAAATGCGCCACCCACCTTGAGATGTAAGTTCTAAGGTCTCAGTATAGTTACAACGGCAGCCCCACCCTTCAAACTGGAACGCATTGCTGTGGTACTTACCCGTGCGGTCTCACCGTCCCTACCATCAGTGAAACCAATTAAATTGAAAATTTGAACACGTATCAACGTCATATAACAAATGTAATACATATCTCATTAAGTTAAATTAACTTAATTACTACAATTCTGGTACCTGTCTTAGTTCTTATGGTGCTTCTTCAGTTAAAATTGTTTTAATGATGTGATTGTGTCGATGTAAGTGTGCGCGATCTGTTTACGTCTTGTATGAATACGTTCCGCCCGTCATTATCATCAGTCTGCGGCAGTCCACTGCTGGACGTATGCCTCCCCTAAAGCTCGCCACTGAACCCGATCTTCGGTTCCACGCATCCAGTTACTGCCAGCTGCCTTGCGCAGGTCGTCGCTCCATCTAGCAGGAGGGCGTCCAACATTACTTTTACGGTCTCCACTCCAGAACACGTCTACCCCAACGGTTATCCGTTTTGCGACATATGTGCCACTTCAGCTTACTAACTCTGCGAGCTATATTGATCACTTTGGTTTTTGCCCGAATGACTTCATTCCGTCCGTAACACAGGAGAATCCTATCCTTGTGGTAATTAAGTATGAAACGCTTAACTGTAACTAATGAAACCCCGATGACCAGGTGAGGCGAGCTCGGCTGCACAATGCACATAATTTTGGTTAGTAACTCTATCCGGGTCGCACATTGACAGACATCGTTTCTCGCCTGTACGTGGGAAATGAACCGAGAAGTGCCTATAAAACCCAACACACCGTGACGCCGATGCTTGTAGAAAACTACTCCAACTTACAATGGTACCGTAACTAATGTTGCAGTTTTATAAGACAACATTGTAAGTGCGGATTTTTAAATTTGTTGCATATTTCCTTTGAAAATAGGCAGTTTTTACGGATTACGTAATGGCATAATTCTCATTCTGCTTGTATCATCTACATTTCACCACAATAGAGTTCTTTCTGTCTAAATTGCTTTTATTACAACGATTAGATAAGTCTACTCTATAGTTATTTCCTGTTAAGAGAATGTCTCATTTGTCAATTAAGTAGAATTAAATGAGTATTGTGCGGTTGACAGAAGCTCCACAGTGCCAGTTTGATAATTAGCAATGTTAAACGATGCTTCTGCCTGTCTACTTTCCATCAAGTGACCCATAAGCCAGTTCTCCTATCGGTGGCACCTATTATTTTGAAATCAATTACTCCATCCCAACCCAATCCAAAACCATCAACTGGAATCTGGAATCTTAGTAATTGGCTCAAAATAACCTTTGCTATATCGAAAACAAGTCGTTTTACAAACGTTTTGTACAAAGATATGCACGCTTGTGTAAATGCATAATCTAAGATTAATTGTATAGTGTAAGGCAGTCAGCTGCTGGCAAAATTAATGACCTGTTGTGATCTACGTGCGCAACACATCTTGCACGGTACGCATCTGAACAACAAGTCGTTACAGGTTGAAGTGGAAAAATTGTGACCACATATCACGGCCGGGCTAAATAATATGACCGCTACCTCGACGTGAGCAGTCATGGGCCTCTATGAATTCATTCCGGGAGTGACATTTTAAAATAAGTTTAAAATACTGATATCGGCTACAATTTGTAGTAAATAGAGTGTATTCTGAGGTGACACACGGGTGGGTATCACCCTGCTGTTTGGACCGCGGGGCAATCATGCTTTCCGATTTGAAAGTTTGGTCAGCCATTATACAATACAATTGAGACTTTCTAAATGACATCTCAGGCTGAAACCATTCAAAACCAGCTGGGTCACGAAATCTTTAGTCATCTAGTGAAATAAAAAGTTATTTACAAAAAAATGATGAAAAAACTTTGTAAGTAGCTGACTGATGAACATTAACTGAATACCTAGGTAATTTAAAACACACCTTAAACCCTTAGACATTAAAGGAAATATCGTGTACATGTTTTTTTATGCTATACAATAAACGATTTTCTAAATTAGCGATAATTTTATAAAACCATCATAAAACAATAACCCCGAAATCTACATACGAGAAATAGTTCAATAAACACTAGAGAGCTTAATAATGTGAAAAAAACCTATGCTATACCTTGTGATTATTGGCAACTATTCTCTTTGTCTCATTGAAGGAGACGAGAGCAGAGACTGTGTTTCTTTTTAACTTATTCACCACCAACATACCTAAATCGAATTCATCGGAATCGATACGTAAAACTTTTGTTAGGTTATACTCGTAATAAACAACACAAAATTCTCGGGCACATTAACATGGCTACGAGGCGCGCGTAAAATTTATAACGCGATTTCGTTTTAATGCGCACAAATAACGTTTGCAGGTCGCTCGCAAGACGTAAATTAATTTAATTACGCTTTTCGCAAACGAGAAACGCGAACGTCTAACGATGTAGATCAACACCTCTACTTAATTGATTTATAAAACACTATATTTGCGCTCGCTGCTCGGAATTAATATAATGCGCTAGCCGAGGTCGTTTGGTTAGCAGACAGCGAGGGTAGACAGGTGGATGTTGTACATGATATGTATATGAGAGGGGTGGCGCGGGTGGTAAATGCAGTCGGTCGGGGCGCTAACGTGCGCGGGGTCGGGCGGGGTGCGGGTGCTGGGACCAGACGTCGTCGAGGAGCGTCGGAGGCTGCGATCGATGAAGCGCGGACACGCCTCGCGCACACCGCAGACACACTCATTGTTGATTCAAACTCCGATCCGCCATCGCAAAACGTACCTACTTGATATGTCTGCAGGTATATATAGATCGCCTTCCGAAGACTACACTTCTTGGCTGCTATGTGGTTATCCATAGCTCACAAAGCCAGCGTAGAATTACCGTTGTTTGACCTTGGTTAAACCTAAAATAAACCCTAGTTCTTATTGTAAATTAAAAATAGTCTGATGCTGCTGACTTACTAAAGTAAAAACTCATAGTCAGATAAAAAGGTTCGGTATTAGTTAATCGATATAAAGCGCAGTGGGCTAGTTACATATTTATGGCTAAGCGCAGTGTAGTAGATCTAATAAAAAAAGGCAATTTTTCCAAATGACACGTTATAATAACCTTTAAATATGTTTAATCAGAAAGCCCATGCCGGTTAATCTATAAAAGAACCTATCGAAGAATTTACATAACGTGCTGTTTTTTTATTTTTGCAACACTGAATACAGCCGTTGTTCCCTTTTTTATTTAGAAAAGCATCCTATGAAACCTGTCAAAACTCCCGAGTCGTGATGAATCAGTAAATTAATCAGTCCGAAGTTTGCGTTTTAAAGGTAACATAATAAATATATGGATAGATATTTAACGTGATAGCTATCAAAAAGTTTTCGTGATGCAGCAAGCGTGTCAAATGTCTTCATTATGATCCCCTGACGTTTAGTGATTGATCGAAATATTTCCTATGATTATTTCAGTTCTGGATGGTATCTCTACTTAAAAACAGTTAAAAAGATCTGATTGTAGAAAAAAAAAAGTATCTTAAGATGTCATTGACAAGATCTCTATTTATGATGGCACCGTGCACAATTGAAAGAAGTCTTTATCCAGCTATCTTAAGTTAGAACTAGCGTATAAGTATCAAGCGCTTGAGGTGGTATTGATATAAACTTAATGGAAATTCACAAATAAATAAGTGATTAATATCTTTAAATTTATTCTTTAAAAAACTAATTCATTATCATAATAAATTTGGTATACTTTGACGTTGTAACGTTTTGTTTTCATATAACAAGAACTTGTGAAAAATGTAATATATTAATTAAGTTACTTCTCCCAACGTATTCATTGGAAATAGTCTTGTAATTTCGTCACACAAGGAGTCTAAAACACCAACTGCATTTACAATGGTACCAAAAGGTAATCAGTATTTTTGTGTTGCAGTAGCTATAATTTGAATAAGTACCAATAAATTGAAACAACAAACATAGTGTTATCCAATAAATAGAATAGAAAAACTAAAATGTTTCACCATTTTATCAATCCCCAAATCTAAATTCCCGTCAAAACGGTTAGCTAAGAACGGGATCAGACGTAGAGTATCAACCAAAAGGCAAATCGGGCTTTACAGCCGCGGGCAAATGCTCCCGGATAGCTCAAACAATAAAACACTCTCCATTACTTAAAATAAAGTTCAATTTCGTTTCAAATTTTCTTAGAGATTTACACTTGAGTGAACACCGGGCAATTTGAATTCCAATTGATATGAGAAGACACTGATCCGTCACCGATAAAACACTCTAGCAGTTTGGTGACAAGTCAGTTGTCCACTTGTAATCTGGGAGATTAAAATGTCTCTATTAAGCTGTTCGGTGCTCCGGGCGACTGACGTGCTTTCGACAGCAGCGAACATATCAACCGTATTTTTTAATAAAATTTTTAAAACGAAACTAATTACCTAATAGCTCCACGAATGTGTCGTTAAATTTACTAATACGGAATTCAAGGAAGCGAAATATGAATATTAATGTAATAAATTCTTTTATCTCGAGACCGCTCTTCCATAATTTACAATCATAAAATAATAACCACGAAAATTAAGCAGGCTTAATGAGGCGTTTTATGAATTACTACGCTTTGTAGACTACTGGTGTAACGGCCGCTCATACGTCCAAATATGAAGATCTCTACACGAAAATGCTTGTAGTTTGTTATCCCTATGTAACGTTCCGGTCGGGTTGGCAATAAGGGCTGTTCCATACGAGAGGGGAGAGGGTTTCTTTGTGTACGCGGGACCATTATATATTGTTGACTTGATACAACTTGATAGGTTCAGAAATTTTGACCGTTTGACTAACAAAGTATGAAAGCAGCGAGCTGCGCCCCTCTCAAAAAATTCGAGTATTCGGGCAGGTTGTTACGCAGTTATAAATGACAAGGCCTGAATTCCTCCAACTGCTTCAGGTCACGCGACAACAGAACACAAAAATGTATTAATCCGGTTACAATCTTGGTTAGATGTAATTGTGGTTTTTAAGGCGCAGCGAAACCGCATCCACTTTTCTACTCGATACTAGGCTGCAATGGCAGAAAAGGAAACGGTTCAAATGACGCCATCACTTAAATCAATATCACGACATAACAATCTTTTAAATTCTAAAGTGTGCAAGTTTTTGTTCTCCTTCTATTCTATCATATTATATAACAAATCGAACAAATTCTCTGCACACAAATCGTTTATTGATCAGTTAACAAATGCTACTTTGTATTCGGAAAAAATAATTCAACGATGACACATGGCTTAATTGCAATTTTATTGATTATGCGCGAGACACATCCTGTACTAAACAATTTATTGCAGCGTTTATGAGCACTTGTGAATTTTAGAAAAACCTGTTGTCTATGGGCATATCCTCCTCATCATACATATATCTGCACTGTAAGGCAACAAAAGACGAATTTTCAGGTTGCACTTATGTCGAAAACCTGTGTATCACCTATATATCAGATCATAATTTGTAAGGTTGTTTAGTTGTTTTTGTTGTTTATTTGTTTTCTTTGTCTGTTGATTTCGTTCTTCGTATGCCAAGAATGTGATAGTGCGTTGTTTATTTGATTGCCGTGAAATTTCCTACTTTTTTATTGGTATATTCCACCAGTCATCCTTCACTTCAAGTAGGTAAGTTTATATTGTGAACTACAAAATTTAACACGGGCAGAGCCGCGCGACACTGTTCTGCCTCACATATACATATACATACGTATACATCACTTATAATGTAAAATATAATGATTAGTTCACGACAGTGACTTCATCATAAATATTTAAATTTAATCAACAAATAGGCACCAGTGCTACTAGTTAAATTACAAATGTTTAATGAAACTTATTGGCTACTTAATATCGTGATTACAGTTGCGATAGTGCCACGACTCGTTCTAAGTGTGATCGGTTGATGAGACAGGCTGCACCTGTACTGAGTTGGCCCGGCGATCTAATTCCTTCGAATGTTAATGAGGTAAGCGCTCGGGCATCGCCTGCGTAACCCGACGCTGCACCTGTCTTCTCGATATGAAATTATTTTTATTTACGAAGCCCTCCGGAGATTACGAATGTTTCGTGCACCTATCGATTCAGACATCGCCGCGCTTATCTCAGATTACGGCGGGTAGGTGCCGCGTACGTATGACGATTCATAAATTTCTCGCGGCCGTATTGAAGATATTGCCATTCTCTAGACAATAAGTCAAGTACGCGCTTCGCTTGAAAGCCGTAATGTTTATTCGCGCACTTATTAACATAATAGTAAGTTGTAGTAAGTAAGCGGGATGTGTTAATAAATTTTAAATTTAATAAATTATTTTTTGTAATTTTTAGCTTTAGTTTGTTTGTGTCCATTGAACATAACGTGAATATCGTCGCCTACTAACATGAGGCATGAGGTCGAAAACTCAGTTATATATTAGTAACTAACCGTTA
Source organism: Bombyx mori (assembly GCF_030269925.1). Lineage (NCBI taxonomy): Eukaryota > Metazoa > Arthropoda > Insecta > Lepidoptera > Bombycidae > Bombyx > Bombyx mori. Next base: position 12,492,478 of record NC_085110.1, read on the forward strand.
GTAACTAGTAAGTAAGTAAACTAGTAACAAAATTAAGACAGGAATAAGTAGGATGGTAGTGCCGCGCTAATTTGACCGTATGGGCCATCGACCCATTCATGAATATTTATCTCCACGCCTCACCGTTCCTTAACATCATAATCTGCCTAAATTAAAATAACATCTTGTAAAGTTTCGATTCTTTTCATTTATTTTGTCTTGTCGTTTGTTTGATACTTGTAATTAACGCTTATTTTTAAATCTAGAGCTATAAATGGAGTGGCGAAAGCGAAGTATGGCTCCTATTATTGTTCCGTAGGCTTTATGTTGTTTTTGAACGAGGATCATCAATCATTTGGATACTGTCGTGCGTCGTCGGCGCCCCGTGACGAATGCCAACCCAAACACCATTGTGCCATCGTGGCGAATGCCACCCACTCTCTGACCTACACTGGCACAGCGCAGACCTATACTTACTGTAGGTACTGTAAATTCAAGAACATGTTTTTTTTTTCGTGCCAATTATTACGATGTTACATTATCCTGTTAGTAAAGTTAAAAATGCCTTAACACCATTAACACTCACTAATATCACTTCAAATAATAGAACAGAACTTACAAAATACACTGGTAAAACGATGCACTATGGAAAGGTACAATAATAATATTTTCATGATTATGTATAAGACTTCAGGGTTAGAGATTCCTTGTGAAGAATGAACTGTGAAAACTGCCCGAGAATTTTGCTCTATATTGCGTGGTACATGAGTATTGTATTCTGTTAATGGTAGGTTATTATTCCCTCTTTCAGCTCCGAATAAGTCCGGTCAAGAGCGCAAAATACAGTTATAACTAACACTTCCATGATAAAGTTGATTCATTTGAATATTCCAATTCCAAGTTTTTTTTTTTTTTTTTTCTGCCCCACCCTTCAAACCGAAACGCATTACTGCTTCACGGCAGAAATAGGCGGGGCGGTGGTACCTACCCGTGCGGACTCACAAGAGGTCCTACCACCAGTAATTACGCAAATTATAATGTTGCGGGTTTGATTTTTATTGCACGATGTTATTCCTTCACCGTGGAGGTCAATCGTGAACATTTGTTGAGTACGTATTTCATTAGAAAAATTGGTACCCGCCAGCGAGATTCGAACACCAGTGCATCGCTATATACGAATGCACCGGACGTCTTATCCTTTAGGCCACGACGACTTCAAGTCTTCATGTATCGTCGATATCATTGCGAATATCATTTGCTATTTTTTATACACAAACTAGCTGAACCGGCAGGCTTCGTAGTGCCTCAATCGATAAATAAAATACCTAAACTTTTGTATAAAATAAACTTAAGACAAACAAAAGGAATCCGTCCGACGGGGGACACATCAAAGGAAATAATTATTATTTTTATTTAATTCCGAGCATTTTCATATTTATCTAAACCTTCTATAGACTTCTCTGGACTTCCACAACTAATTTAAGACCAAAATTAGCCAAATCGGTTCAGCCGTTCTCGAATTTTAGCTAGACTAACGAACAGCAATTCGTTTTTATATATACTTATATAGATATACATTTCATTAGTTTTAATGTACTGAAAAATGAACCCTAAATCCGGTTACACCGAACTTAAGTTTCTTCATTGAAACTGCCTTTCAATGGACACACGACACTTTTGTCACGTAATTAATGGCCTTGTACGCAAGGAAGTACCTTCCTGGAAAATCTCCCGTTGTGCTTTAGTGAACTAACCAGTCTTCGAAGACCTGCGTTTTTAAGGATATTTTCATAAGCACAGTTCTGTTATAATTAATGTGTTTGGTTGTAGAACTCAAAAGTTTGGTTGGTTCTTTGGTTGCATATATAAATGTGAATGTTTTGCCACACACATAGATGTTTTTGTTGACAAGTTTTCTCTGGTGCACAATGGAAAAACATAAAAAATCACAAACCTTCAAACGTAAAAAAGACATACGAATGCAATAAGTGTTCTTATAACATTGACGAATCTTTAAATTGGGTTTTTGACTGAGATGACTTGCTGATAATCTGTCAATATGGGTGTTCGAATCCGGCCTCTTGTATTATATATAATTACTATCCCGTCCATCTAGAGCAGAAATTTAATATGCTCTGACACTAGTAATTTCAATCTTAATTGCCGGTTTAACAGCAATCTGTTCTTTCGATTCAAAAACAAAATATAAGCGGCAATATTCACATTTTTATCTTACTGCCGTGAATTCTCTGCCAATCTGCGCTTTTAAAAACTTTTCTAAACGTTTTGAGAGCCCGCACTGGTAGGCACCACTCTGCTTGTGGCTGAGCCCTTGCTTGCCCACCTACCCTGGTAAAACTAGAAAAGCCTCCGGGCCACTAGTAATCTCTCGAACATTAAAAAAACCACCCTGTCTATTTCTGCCCTGAAGCAGTAAAGCAGACGTTTTATGTGGTACTTATAGCACTGAGACTTAGAACTCGTGTTTCAAGGTGTATTCTGGCATTTACGGCGTACATATTTACAGGCTTTTTTATTTATTTATTTTTTATTGCTTAGATCAGTGGATGAGCTCACAGCCCACTTGGTGTTAAGTGTTTACTGGAGCCCATAGACATCTACAACGTAAATGCGCCACACATCTTGAGATGCGCCACCCATCTTGGTAAATGCGCCACCCATCTTCTAAGGTCTCAAGTATAATTACGACGGCTGTCCCGCCCTTCAAACCGAAACGCATTACTGCTTCACGGCAGAAATAGGCGGGGTGGTGGTACCTACCCACGCGGACTCACAAGAGGTCCTATCACCAGTAAAAGTTGCTCCGGCAACCACTTAACACCAGGTGGAACGTGAGCTCGTTCAATCATTAAAGCAATTAAAAAATCCACTTTGATTACCGATTAATAAATATACGGCTAATGTCAAATAATCAAAGTGCACGGTTTAATGTTTCACGGTCCACCTGAGGGTGCGGGCCGAACGAATGTGCAATTAATTGACTTATCGCTCGGATTATTGATTAGGTAAGGCGATCGATCGGCTTTAATTACCGACATCGCTTATTCGCCGTTGATTGGTTCTCTACGCGCCTAACCTAACACGCTCGTAAAATATCCTACCGAATGCGAAAGGAATTCACGTGGAATAATAAACGGTAGCGGACAGTACCATCGGTATTTACTAGGATATATTTTTATTACTAGCCACCATAAAAGTAGATGACCGAACGCTATTAAATCAGTCGTGACAAGTAATGGCGGAGATTAAAATTTCTCCTTAGCAGTAGGTAGCATGTGTGCGAGTGTCGCTTTAGAGTAAATCTCAAATATCAAATTTATTTGACTTGGTTCTCAAACAGCAGCCCCATAGTACTTTAAACATGATCATCATCCACTACACCTAACTAGGCGACCTTTTGTATACCTGTAGATATCTATTAAACAACAACAAAAATCTATTAAATTTTTATGTGTATAATTTAAAAATTATGCAAAAATAAATTCTGAATGGCAGTTACAGATTTAATGAGAATTTTTTTGTTCGGGAAAACTCTGATCTTTATCGGAATACGATGACACCCGAACTGTCAATGAATGATCGTATTAAATGAGTGGCATTTTCATATCCATTCATATCATATTCATATGGAACTTTATTGTTCAGTGTCAAATCGACTTACCCCTACGGCTCTAAAGATGGAGTACTAAAGCTATTTGAGAGAGCACGATAAATACGAACTTTTCCGAAAAATTACGAAGGAAAATCTTTTCTCACTATTTCTATAACTAGGTTTTGCCCGCGACTTCGTCCGCGTGGAATAGTTTACAAATAATGATTTATTTTAGAACAAATTTGGTTAGCATAAAAAACGTTATAGTGAGCCAACCATCTTAGCGTGATGTTATATAACCTATAGCCTTCCTCGATAAATGGGCTATCTAACACTGAAAGATTTTTTTTCAAATCGGACCAGTAGTTCCTGAGATTAGCGCGTTCAAACAAACAAACTCTTCAGCTTTATAATATTAGTATAGGCTATAATATGTTGTTGGAATGTATTCGCGTGTAATGTCTAGGCAACTACAATCGCAGAGATAACCACAGGCCTACAAAAATTAATAATCCCATTCGGTTATGTCGCATTCTATAATTTTGTATCGTAAAGAGGCAACAAATATAAGTTACCCGTAGAGCACATGTTGCGACGAAGTGTGCTATTAAAGTTAATTGACAGTCCGCACACGAGTTCTGTTTACTGGTGTATTTGTCACTTCCCCTCGCCTAATGATATATTACAAGTCTGTGCCCGCCGGACAGTTTTGAAAATAAACAAAATATACGAGCATACGGTTATATTTGACTGCCTGACGTGTTTGACACGATCTTGGATTTTTTATATCACAATAAACAAATTATTGAGTTACAATCAACGCTTATCGGGTACTATACAACACTGATGTCGTTGACACTTAGAAATGAGATACGAACTTATCAATAATCATGTTTTGTTAATCGCTCGAGGCGGACGTTTGTCGTGTAACGAGCTCGTAATAAAGATATAATATTGCCGGCAGCGTGCTCTCCCGAGGGTGACGAATCGCTCGTCCGATTAACTCTTAAACGACAAATAGAGGGACTCCCTTCCCGCAGCCCTTAGCTCGGGGGTAAACTAAGCCACGACTTCCGCTAATTATACCGGGGAGCGGCTCCACAAACATCTCCGTCCCCCTCGCACTTCACGAGCCGATGCACTTCTCCGCAAAAACTGTCTGAAAACCAAAATTTTCCCTCTTCCCGACGGGCGGCCATATTTCTTCCCTTTCGCTCGCATTAAACACTCCGTAAACGCTTTCCTTTTTTCACGCCCTCACTCTAATAGAAAGGCAAATTACGAGCTTACGGGCGCGGACGGGTGGCGGTGTACGAAACCGCGACGCCACTCTAGTGCGTCTCGCTTTCTCTCATCGTCCGCTGTATCATTGTGCCACTCGGAAAAACGCGGAAACACGAATCGAACACTCAAGTTCGCACTTAACCTCCACTGACATTTATAACAAAACACTCGGTCTGAAGTTGAAAATTGCATCAAACAAAAAACGAACTTGTTATTTTCACTACACAAATAGCTAAATTGTTACTCGTTTCTATCTGTATTTCTAAACGTACTCTTGAATTAAGTTAATTATCTATAGATTGCCGCAAATATAATTTATTATTACTTGAAACCATCGATACTCTTTAACCCTAAAGTGAGTTGTACGGAAGGCAACGCTGATGATCACTTCGCGTGACGTCACAGATACTAAATTGATCATGCAAGCCATAACTCATTACGAGACATGATATAGAGTTATTGCTGCTAATGTTTTATAGAAAAAACAAATTAATTATTAACAAAAAAAACATTCAGATTCATATCTCTATTTTGCCGACAGAAAAAAATTAGAACGCGTTCCGGAATGTGCGAGCGTGGTACTATCATTCAATCTATTTATTACACATTGCTCTTTAAAGATTAGTCATCATCATCTTTCTTATCTTTTCCCTTTATTAGAGGTTGGCGTAATGTGCCTTACTCTGCGACTTCCTTGGATTAAGGAATACTATAGCTGCTATCTCCATTCAATTAAGACTAGTGTCATAAAGTTATTTGTCGCGTTCACGATGCACTGTAATGATCTTCGGTAACATCTTAACATCAGCTGGATTTAGAACTCTATTTAAAATAAACATAAAAAATAAACCAATTAATTTTGGGGGGAAACTATACAGCGAAGATCTTGGTCCGAATGTTATGTTTTTGGAATTTGTATACGTGGAAAGTTTTCTTGAAAATGTCGTCAGCGCGATTCAGGCTTTTAACAAATATCTTCTGTTCAGTTTTGAACTATTAGTGCACACTGATGGTAAGGCGTTGTGAGAGCAAAGATGATAACACCGACCTGCCTATTTCTGCCGTGAGCTAGTTATATAAGTTTGAAGGGTTGTAACTATAAAACAGATTCATGTCTCTAAGTGGGTAGCTGTTTTCACGTTGTGGATGTATATCGGCTCCGGTGACCACATAACACTATCTAGGTCCTGATCTTGTCAATCCATCGAAGCCATAAATAAATAAATTCACTACGATACAGCTTCGCTAATTAAGCCACGGATTTGCATATTAATAGGCTATGAAATAATGAATTTATTATAACATACACCCATATAGCGATTATTAAATATTAAAGTTTCAATAAATTAAAGAATTTTTAGTTTTATGTTCGACACGTGTTACATTCACGTAAGCAATAAAAAAAAATAAAAAAAAGTGATACCCGTTTGCATTTTACAAGTAAGCGATTATACCTCATTATCGTAAACGCATTACCTACATTCGTTTCGTAAATCAAAGTAACATGGTAGTTTCGTGATTCGGTAACGACCACGGGCCGGATTGTGTACGTATGCCGGTCATTTTCGAATTATCGAATTGTCGCCGACGTGGAAATATATAATAACTTCATCGCGGGTTCGCTTCGGTACTACGGACAGAATTATGTCGCATTAGCGGTAATGTGTACCGAGTTTAACGTCACAAACATATTCAAGACTAGCGACTCGCCCTCGCTTCGCTTCGGAAACATTAAATTGTATTATTGATAGCTGAGTCCCGCGATGCTACCCGCGGCTATTGTCGTACCGCGGGTGACGCCGTGGGGCGAAGCTAGTCTAAAAAAGTGGCCTAAGTTACTCCTTATATCATCAGCTACCTATCAGTGAAAGTCTCGTCAAAATCGGTCCAGCCGTTCCAAAGATTAGCCGGATCAAACAGACAGACAGACAAACAGACAGACAAAAATTGTAAAAAAAAATATTTTGGTGTATGTACCGTATATAATATTCATCTGCATGTAGTAAAAAGCGGCTATTTCAGTATTACAAACAGACACTCCAATTTTATTTATATTTATAGATATTCACTGATGTTGATTAGTTAATTGACTTGGCCATCTAACATTTATTGATATTCTATATTGTGATTTTCACTAATTGCTCGTCTTTATTTCCACGTTTGCACAATACCTACAGTTTCGGGTCTAATCGTAAAATTCCAACAAAACCGATTTGAATGCTCGAATGAACAGGCAAACAAAAATATAAAAAATTCTGATTTTTTGTTTAGGCACATCAAAAAAAAATCGTAGGTACTATATTTTATGCAAAAATCGTGTATGGATTTACACTTTGCTTACGTTTCTTTTTTTTTGTATAATTATTAAGACTTCCGTAACAAGTTTCAGTTTTTTTCAGACCACCCGGGATATAAATAAAAATAAATTATTTCGACTGAGGGGTAACTGTGAAAAATTAACGCTTGCCTTGAAAAAAAAACTGACAGCATATGACGACTATTGAAACACCACCCGTCCCTCACTTTCTCCGAAATAATGACAGAGACGCGTGTTTTTTTTTTTTATTACACTTACTAGCCCGAAGCGGAGATTATGATTTAAAAAGTCACACCGCAACTGCCGCGCGAAGTATATCGCTTCCGTGTGACAAACCCAACGACCAACCCCAATTAGTAGCGACAGATGACGCACTACTTAAAACGCACTGTTCCTTGGACCGACAGCTTTTTTTTTATTGCTTAGATGGATGGACGAGCTCACAGCCCACCTGGTGTTAAGTGGATACTGGAGCCCATAGACATCTACAACGTAAATGCGCCACCCACCTTGAGATATAAGTTCTAAGATCTCAGTATAGTTACAACGGCTGCCCCATCCTTCAAACCGCAACGCATTACTGCTTCACGGCAGAAATAGGCAGGGTGGTGGTACCTACCCGCGCGGACTCACAAGAGGTCCTACCACCATAGTATTCGGGGAACATTCGGGTATAAGAGTCGATTTAACTGACAAAACTGGTAAATGATAACGAGACGCATATCGTCTTCGGGCATCGCGTTGCGCGTTGTCAGAGGTCAGAGCGAGCATCGGTAACGAGGAGCAGGTCGGGGGTCGCGCGGCCGTGCACAATAGCTCGTTTGGTGGCACAATGCCGCCCCCTCGCGGCCCACTTCATTACGCGCGTATTGTACCACACACGGGCACGCGCGATCCAACGCCCTGTGACCCAACGCTGCCGGTGGGCCCGCCGAAGCATTCCACATTAAGACGCCTTTTGTTTCTCAAAAACTAACATCGGTTAAATGATATTTTGTATTTGAGATATAGACATACTGATTGAGATATAATGTGTATATGGTAAGAACGGAACGTATAAAAGAGTGTGGAACGGAGCGTTAAATTGTGAGTGAGAGAAAAAGATAAGAAAGGGAAAATAGAATGACAGGCAGAATGACAGAAAAGGAAGTTGGTGAAGACGGTTGAATGAGCAAGGCGTAAAAGGTGACAGTTGATTTTTAATTGATTTCTAATTAAGAAGATTTTAGAAAAAGAAGAAATAAAGTGTAGTTAACAGTGGAATAGTTTTATTTTATGCGTCTAAAAGTGTTAAACTTGTTCTACGGCTCGTGTCATTCCTGATCCTGCGGAAAGAATGGAAAGCAGTCGACGTCGCCCCACACACGTCATTTCGGATCCTCCCGATCCACTAACGGTGCTTTTAGGTACCTCAAGCACCGGTCGCCGTTCTCGTCGAACCCGTCGCTTGCGACGAAGGGCTCGACGAGTAAATTAACCCTCAGACACAGCCCACTGACTTTCTCGCCGGATCTTCTCAGTGGGTCGCGTTTCCGATCCGGTGGTAGATTTTGCGAAGCACGGCTCTTGCTAGGGTTCGTGTTAGCAACGTCGTCAGGTTTGAGCCCCGTGAGCTCAGCTACTAGTTAAGGTTCCGCTGAAATAGCCTCTCAAGCCTATCAGCTTAGGGTAGGAAAGAAAAAAAAAGGCTCATGAACAATGGGAAAAAATCGCATCTAACGTATTTAACAAACCAGTGGCCAACGCGTAGCACCCCTAAATTCCAATGGGTCAATTCGCTGTTCCAGTATTACAGTAGCTTCAGATTCGACTTGAAGTCGCGGCACGACATCAAGTCGAATCGTATTGCGGTAACAGCTGTCCTACGTACACTTCAGGCCACAAAGCACTGCGATTGGTCTTAAAAAAAAAAACATTGCCAATTTCTGTCACCTCTTGCCAATACATTCGAAACAAACATATCAATTATTAATAATAAGCTCCGAGCATTACGTGTTATTAAGTGAGTCGAGGCAATCAATCAAATTTAATCGACTCGTAACAGGTACCTAACGAATACACCGGCACTCACAACGGGAATGTTAAATAATTATCTATTTAAGCATCTAATACTAAGATAATAAAAGCGAAGTTTGTTTATAGGACGATGAGAGCGGAATGGCAATGCGATTGAAGACGCGACAATGGGCGTAGGAGTTAAACCAACAGTCTCGGGTCGGCGTCCGCGCCCGCGCACTACGTACAATACCGGTCGCACAATGGAGAGCTAATTGTGCGTCGACAGCCCGAATGCCACCTCATTGTTCGAGGAGCCAAGAACTGTTTAGTGCGAGTTTTTTAACGTTCTCGATAACGTAAAAGTTAACCCAATTTTGTATGCAGTTGGAACAGCGCCCCTAACGGCAAACGTAGGCAAACGATCCCATTCCATACAAATATGAGCTAACTTTTACGCTGTCGAGAACGTTAAAAAACTCACACTAAGCACACTGAACCCGAGTGACCGGTGTCAACTCGCTTCCGTGTGATCACACACGCGTTCCAGCCACCTCTGCACCACTAAACGATGCGTTAAATTAACATCGAAATTTGATTATATGGCTGAACACTCGAAGCATCAAGTCGTAAGGAACTCTTCAATGCAACGGTCAACGAGCCGTGAGATGAATGATGATTACTGTCTATGAAATTCCCGAAATCACCGATGTCCATGATTACGTAATCAATCTCCGTCAGGCTTCGCTCTCGGCCTTTCATCGAGCGGCGCATGCGCAGCTCCGCGGTATCCATCAACGTTTCAAACCTTTTTTTTGTTAATTATTTATCGTGCATTATGTTTTAGGCGTTAATGTCCACTAAACGATCCTTAGCAGGCTTGAGTTATGTAAGCATTCTCATTTAAAAAGTACACTATTCAGACAATAAGTTTACTATTATTATAAGATCAAATAGATTATGATTATTCAGAATGGTGATAGAAGTATTTTTGTTTTAAAGATATCTAAATTTCCTCCTTGTTTTATTGGTAAAGACATTATAATTTTTTTTTATTGCCCTTATAGGCAGACGAGCATACGGCCCACCTGACGGTGAGTGGTTACCGTCGCCCATGGACTTCAGCAATGCCAAGGGCAGAGCTAAGCCGCTGCCTACCGCTTAATACTCTCCACAAGCCTCTTTTAAAGAAGGACATGTCATAGCGCTCAGGAAACAACGTGGAGGGGAGCTCATTCCATAGCCGGATGGTACGTGGCAAAAAAGACCTCTGGAAACGCACTGTCGATGAACGTAGCGGCTCAAGATTATATGGATGAACTCTGCTACGATGACGGGAGGGGATCATCTCAAACAATTCCTCAGAGCAACGCAAATGTACAGAAAGCCATTTAACATCGATTTATAATAATGCAATATATTTGCGAAATGCGCCCCGAAGGTAGCCAAGTAAACGAATGGTAGCGCGGAGTTGAGAGCGCGCGGCGAATCGCAACCCACGCGTCTCATTGTGTCCACATCTCATTTCTTCACATTGAACAGAATAAACCGGTAGCCATTCCTTTGACCATTCATCATTTTTGTACCACAATGTGCTTTATACGGCTCCCTAATGAATTTGTAATTCGATAACGACTATTAATATAAAAGTCTAATGATCATCGATACGATTTATGCGGTACAAAAGAACACACATATCTTCACTTAAAGTAGTTTAGATATTTTTTTTAAGTTAATTATAATGACTGTTGTGTAATTAATTATTCAGGGTTATTCTTTCATTGAAGCAATAACATACAACTTTATAATCTTAATAGGCAGGCAAAACTTACGTTTATTGTAACTGTACCTAATTGTAAGTAGGTACCTTTGTCCATTTTAGCTGTTAGTTTTAGCAAATATATTCATAAAAATCGATTATCGCCATTTCGAATCCATTGATTGCTTGATTTTTTTAAATTGCTTTGTTTAAATTAAGATAAAACGTATCCGTAGTAACATACAAAAAAAAACACCATGGTTCTTTTTTAACAAGTATTTTTAACAGATCTAAACTAACTAGAAAGTATGTAGTACAAAATGAGTTTGTCCGTTTTTTTTTATATATGGAATTCTCAAAAGTTTTTTTTTTTATTGCTTAGATGGGTGGACGAGCTCACAGCCCACCTGGTGTTAAGTGGTTACTGGAGCCCATAGACATCTACAGCGTAAATGCGCCACCCACCTTGAGATATAAGTTCTAAGATCTCAAGTATAGTTACAACGGCTGCCCCACCCTTCAAACCGAAACGCATTACTGCTTCACGGCAGAAATAAGCAGGGTGGTGATACCTACCCGCGCGGACTGACAAGAAATCCTACCACCAGTAAAAATTGTTAATCTTAAATGTTTACAATGGGAATTCGTCTATTTTCGATCAACCAAACTGCTAATATACGAAGTATACGAAAATGACATATCCTAATTTCGGATGCATTGAATCTAAAGTATCGTTTTGTGCAAAGTAGCTTGCTGCAACAACGAAATTTCAATTAAGTTTAATGCACATGTCCGCTTCCCCCCGTTCGATGCCAGCCAACAAACAACACCCCATACAAGATTTATTAAGCCCGATTACCGAACTAACCGCTCGTCTGACGTGGTACTTGTTTTCTGACTGCATCGGCACTTTATACGCCGCATTAATAACGAAAAAATTACGAGTGCGAATCCGTTCTCATAAAACTAAAAGGGGTTGTTATCGATATCCTTAAATCGATTCCTCGAGTTAATAACGTTAGTAGTCTATACTATAATATATATTAATATTATAAAGAGGAAAGATTTGTTTGTTTGTTTGTTTCGAATAGGCTCCGAAACTACTGGACCGATTTGAAAAATTATTTTTCCATTAGAAGCCGACATTGTCCCTGATGAACATAGGCTACTTTTTTTTATTTTTTTTTTATTTTATTTTTTTGGTTTCATGTGTGTTTTAATGTTTCCGAAGCGAAGCTAGGGCGGGTCGCTAGTAGATTATAATATTAAGGCTATTTTAGACGACAATGCGAATTAATTCGTTCGGAGCACGGTTCGTTACATTGATACGAAAAGTTCTAGAATGTTTTAAATGTTTATTAGGCTTCTTTATTGATTTTATTTAATATATTTTGTACACACAGCTGTTAGAAGAAACACGACAATAAGGATACAGAGTACAAGGGCACTACTTATTTCATGTTGAAATCTCTTCCAGTAGGCCCGCAGAAAGAAAGAAGAATTAGAAACACAAATTATTGCTTAATTATTAAATTAATGCTTCTTTATTATCTGAAAGTATCACAAATAGAGCAGCGTCTAAGATACCGTTGATCCGGCTAACACTGCTAATTCCGATACATATTGCATCAATTCTGTGCATTAAAAAGAAATAGACACGGCACCTTGCATTTTCACCGCACGGCCTCGTGCCGTGTCACGAAGAGGCCGCGTCATATAATAGTTATGCGATCGGACCCTGAGCTTGTGCTTATTTAAGCAGAACATTACAATTTTTAATTAAGTTCAATTAACAACTGACAATTTGATGTTGAATACAACACTTTTGACAGCGAAATGCGGTAAGAACGCCCACGCGAGACATGCGTTTCCTCTTGTGGATTTTTTATAACAGTTTATTTAAAAAAATGAAATAGTGCATTAATTAAAAAAAAAATGTATGACAGGAACAATTCATTGTTCGGTATACATTTAGTTACATTTACTGATGATATTTTGAAGTCAATTTTAGTTGGTATATTTTTTTTTATTGCTTAGATGGGTGGACGAGCTCACAGCCCACCTGGTTTTAAGTGGTTACTGGAGCCGATAGACATCTACAAAGTAAATCCGCCACCCACCTTGAGATATAAGTTCTAAGGTCTCAGTACAGTTACAACGGCTGCCCTACCCTTCAAACCGAAACGCATTACTGCTTCACGGCAGAAATAGGCAGGGTGGTGGTACCTAGCCGTGCGGACTCACAAGAGGTCCTACCACCAGTAAAATTATTATGTTATGTCATAGGTTATGTTATATGTTACGTTTTATGTTAATTTTCTCATACATAGGTATAGGTATAGATTTGATCAACTTCCATTTTCCGCAACGCTGTATGTACTCTTGTATTTTTTCTATCAAATTTGACACAATCCACTCTAAAGTCTTGGACTATGAAATCCACCTTTCTTAATATATATTAAAAAAAAAAACGTGATATTAAAATAGCCTCAAAACGGATTGTGTAAAGTTAACGATTTCATTTTAATAGCAGTGCACCTGTAGCCTATAACGGAGCAAAAACTGTATTATAACCGCTCATAATCAACAATAATCATTGAGTGCAATAACTGTCAAAACGGCACTAAATATTGTTTGTTAAATGCCATAAGCTTTGTATTTTTTACAGCGTTCCACACCTTGGGCCATACAATAAGCTGCTGATCCATAGAATATGTAATATTTAGAGCATTTATATGGAAATTAATGAAAATTACAATAATATTCGGTATACCAAATCTAAATGATTATATTATGTGCTTGGTTGACGATTTGCTTGTCGCCATTTTGTTGCTTCAATGACGATGTATTATTTTTACTTTTTATTACCCTTGTAGGTGGATGAGTATACGGCCCTCTTCATGACGAATGGACGTCAGCAACGCAAATATTTATGTTATAAGCATTATTTGAACGTTTGCATCTTTTGGAGTTATCGTGGCTTAAAGGATAAGACGCCCGATTCATTCGTATCGACCAATGCGACTGTGCCGTTGTTCGAATCCCGCAGGCGGGTACCAATTTTTGTAATTAAATGCTTTCTTAACAAATTTTCACGAATGGCTTCCACTGTCAAGGTATAATAACATCGTGTAATACAAATCAACACGTTCAACAATACTGCGACTCTTAGAACTTAGAACTTAAGTCACAAGGTGAGAGAAGGCAACTACGTTGTAGATGTCTATGGGCTCCGGTAACCACTTAACACCGGGTGTCTCGTGTGCTTATCCTCCATTCTAAGTAAATTTTTTTTGTCTAAAATAGGTATGTATACATTTTACTTTACTCATTACAGAAAGCTTATGCGTTTTTAAAACTAAAATGCTTATATGAATTAATTTCTCGTCCTCTTTTAAAGTCTATGGTAAAACCAATCGGAAGACAAGCCAGGTGCTAAAGCTCAACCCGAACTTTTGTTAACAAACCGAATAACTTTTGTATTCAAAACAACAATTCAGTATTTCAGTATTACACCAATTAATTACAACATTACATTGTGGTCTGTAAATTTATTGAAGAAAATAAAAATTGTTAGATATGATTTTAAAATTGCAACTATTTTTCTTCCTACTTTTCAGATAAGAAAAACAATACACATGGATATTTTAACAAAAAAATATGTGTTTTTTTTTTAAATTACATTATTATAGGCGATCCGTAAATCATTTTTTTTGCACAGAAATAATTTGTAAGTGACTGTGTTTTTAAAGATAGCTCGTGAGCAACGCCATTTACTTCCACTTCATATTATTTATAAGTACGTAATTGTTGATATTAAAAATCGATAAAACGATTAATAAGTCCGGTGATCGATCAAACTGCGGATGTCGATCATTTATGCGGACACCTCTCGACCGTCCAACCTATAGATACTATATTAAAATATACAGTATAAAGTGTTTAAGGAGAAGCTATTACAAGCCGTGGTATTTTAAAAATAAAACAATGAAAACTAACCTCGCTTTTGAAGTTATTCTCGGGAAGTCGAAAATAATGCCCGTATTTTTTTGAGTAATGGCCTATTGACAAGATCATAAAGATATTGAGGATAATCGTCCGAAAGACGAACCGCTCAGCTAAGCCGCAAGCCAATTTAGCAACGTCACTTAACATATAAAACATTCGGACATAAAGAGGGCACGTTATGACTTAACATTTATATGTTTTGGACAAAACTCATTGTCGAAACGTTACGGGCACGGCGGACATAAATCGTTCATCGGTTAGTTCCCTCTAACAAAGTCCGTTCGGCAGTAAAGCGGCCGATTGTAAATCAAAGCGACGAATCGAAAAAATGAAAAATAAATAAATCGAGACGCCCGACATTTCTCGTGAGCAATGCCCCGCTAGTGACGTGTCGTCGCAGGCACCTGCCGATCAATATCGATACGACTCGATGGTTTATCTGCGTACTAGCAAATACTCATTTTATCAACATAAACAAAAACATATTACTGGATTTGTTTCATTCTAAAAATAATAGAGTATGAAAAATATGGATTGTAGAATTCACTAAATCTATTGGACCGGACCACCAACATCTAATATAATCTAAGTTATTTCCTAAATTTGATCCCATGAAAACGATATATTATTAATGAATTCGTAACAACAGTCAAAATGATTTTGGTAAAGAGAAGATAATACGGTGGGAAACGCCGGTGGTCCTCAAGGGCTTACCCTTTGAAAAGAAACGTATTAGGCATACCAATAAAAACAGATAAAAAGTATTACGAGTGTCAAGAGATAAGAACCCGGTTTCACGTACCAATCCGTAGCACAGCATGAAAATAAGCGGAATAAATAACACATTTCCTTGTGATCGTTTGCTTTTATTTATTAACTTGAAAAAAAAACTTGATTTTTTTTGTCTGTATCAGTTTAAAGATAAGCCATTTTGAAACGGCTACTAAATAAATTAATAGACATTGCATTGTTGGGCAATTTAAAAACACGCTCCAACACCCTCCCCGGTTATAATTTGTCCCCGATATCCCATTTTGATTGGACTGTCTGATTTATCTCTTGTTTAGCCCTTGTATACGTAGCTTTCGAATCATTGATACTTTTACGAACGTCCTGATTTGGTTTAATAAATAAAATGATAAATTAAAATTATACCTTAGTTTTTTTTATGCTTTGTTTTGATTAGTCGATTGTGTATCGCTTCTTTATCATCTGCAAAAATGCGAACCTAAGTTCTTCCTCTAAGGTAAATTAATAAAAATGTACTAGATGGCATTGATCTTTTTATTTAAGGCACGCGTTGAAGTTAGCCTCTCGGCATAAATCTATGTGTATTGTTTACCTAATTAACCACAATAGATGGCATTAATTATATGTTCATAATTTTTTTTTTACTATACCATTCATGCACTTTCGCTGATCATTGAACATGGTTTTAAGTAAAGGATTTTGGATCGGTATTTGTCAAATTTTTTTTATTGCCGTTTTCCTCAAACACATTTTTATTACAAGTATTAAGACTTGTTTGTCACAGTAGCTACAGTTGCAACAATGGGAGGTTATCCCTTGAGATTGAAATTCTCTCCGGGTTAGTGACTGTTACAGTGATTTAGAATAACTACACTCGCGATACGAGGGCTCCCTCCCCGCTCATACCATATGACGTAATAAGAGGATTATATCCATTCCGTACACTTGCTCCAACAACCTATTTTGTTAGAACAACCACAATCTTATAAGAGACCATAAAAAAATTAAACGTTGCCCGTTCGAATTAGGATTTTCTGCTGTTTTTTGTGACTCCGCCCAAAAATCGAAGCCTCATAGCCAATGAAAAGATCAATACGAATTGATTGTAAGAAAAAGTACAAAACTATAAAATATGTTTTCATAGTTTTCGAAAATGGTAATATAAGATTAAAAACAATAGTTTTTTCTCTAGTTATGATTGCTTCACATGCTTTTTATATTGACGTTATTTAAATGTGGTCGTAAATAATAATAAAAAAGTAATTAGCGCATGCAAGCGAAACCAGGAAGGAAAAATACAGAAATATAAATCTTAGAATTCGTAGACAATTCAAATTAAATAAACTTCTGTTAAAGAATGTTCTTTTTCTTTATATTGACATATCAATATGTGCGAGTGTCTCGTGAGAGTCGTATGGTGCATGCTCCCTTTGCCACAGGGGCGAAAGGATCCCGTGCTCGTCCGTACACAATGCCAATTTTCCGCTCACCGCCACCGACTACGCAATTATTTAGATAAACCTCTCGGCGTGACTATAAAAACATCTTCCCCTCCCCCCATGTTGTTTGTTGTCTTTGGGGCTTTGCGAATTTATAGCCCTGCATTACGCCGACGGTTAGGAAAAAATGTACTTTTAATTTATCTCGTTAAAGGGTTGAAGGACGGCTGGGTTCGCGAAGTAATTATTCCGGAATTGGCCACTTTAGCTGATGAATCCATTCCGTTGAGCCGTTTGTTGGGGGTTGATTGTACACTGAATTAATTTGTTTTTGACTCGATCTCAACGGAGTGAAAGATTACATTACTTTGATGAGCAGAGCAATTCATTACAGGTTCGTTTCGAGATTACGATCTGTTTTATAAATATTGTTTTCTTTCGATGCGAAGATTTATTGAATTCTTACCTGCCAGTTTTAGTGATGATCATTTCTGTACCGAGGTCATGAAATTTGTCCCAAAGCTCTTTGGTCTCCAGTTGACAGTCCACGGACAGAAGTTCTTCGCAATTGCAAGATGTGGCTGGAGGAAGCGGTCTGGCCGGTGAGGGGGTATCACGTTCGCCTAATTCTGTAGATTTTTTATTTATTTTAAATATCATTCGTCCTATATCTAAGATTATCGAAATTACCAACACTAAATGGAACGAATTTCGGTATTATATAAAAATATCAATTCATTATTATTTTAATTATTAACTAAACCTATACTTTTATTGTAGACCAAACCTGTAGGCAACCCACCTATAACACGGTAGATACGTTCCTACAAAGTCACGTGTTGTGCGAAACCGTGTTGTATGAGGCTAGAAGTAAAAGGAAAGTTATTTTTTTTAATGAAACATCTCAAATGTGTATGTATTTTTTTACCTATTATACATAGAAATTAAGCAGTAAAATTTCGATTATACCCATATGTATATTTTGTGTTCATAGTGCATAATGTAATTTTCTAAACACATATTTTAAACAAAAATCTAGTTATCGTGTTGTAGAAGTACCGTGATATCAAAGACTTTTGGGATATTTTTTTTATTGCTTATGCGTGTGGACGAGCTCACAGCCCACCTGGTGTTAAGTGGTTACTGGAGCCCATAGACATCTACAACGTAAATGCGCCACCCACCTTGAGATATAAGTTCTAAGGTCTCAAATATAGTTACAGCGGCTGCCCCACCCTTCAAACCGAAACGCATTACTGCTTCACGGCAGAAATAGGCAGGGTGGTGGTACCTACCCGCGCGGACTCACAAGAGGTCCTACCACCAGTAAGTTTCTATTCGTGGCAGAGTGGAACCGTGTTGTAAAATACCGTGCTATAGGAGTGTTACCTGTATGTACTTCCGTCACCATAACAAATTATTTATCAATTTTAATATTTATTTTAATACTAACGTATTTATAAACGTATTTTTATAAATCATAGATATAATTAAATCTACTTTAGGGTTCATTGATCTCGCTTATCATTTTCAATTTACAATTAATTTATTATTAATATGTTACCTACTACTATACCTACAATTTTAGTTTTACGTATCGTAATTATCGTGACAAAGAAACTGTTCGAATTCAGTACTATTATTTGTCTTTGTAAAAAAAAACGTTAGTATCAATATTTTTTTTTTTAGATCTATTCAACGGTAGTTAACGGAATATTTATATTTGAACGAATTTCAATTTAATCGTCCGTAATTACGGAAATATAAAATTTTAATAATCTAAGCTTCGTAAACGACATTATGAAAATCATAAACAAAGATGAAGAAGATATCATAAAAATTGCTTAATTAAACATCTATATATTTATCAACATTTAATTGCATATATTATAAGTCTTCTTCGATATCAGCACAGAGATTTCTGGATGATACTCATGAAAAAAGACAGGTACAAAAAGCGTTAAGAAACAAAAAAAAATGCGATTTGATGAAACATGCATCTCTGCCTTTCTACAAATATCTTTAAAACACACAAATAAATACATGTCTTTACAGTTTCACAATAGTCTATCTAGCCGTAAAAATAGGAACTAAACGAATACCTACTACTGTGAGAATTCCTATGTGAGACCCGTTTCCGTTTTATCACTATACATCATGTTTTTTGCAGCGTAATGAATAAAAACCGATGCGTTAATAAATGCGGGAAATACACTTGTGATATAGAAGGCAATAACCATTTGTTTTATAGAAAGAAAAAGAAAAAAAAACTCGTTTTGTTTTTTCATGTGATAACTTATGTAAAATTGATGAGTCCGTACATTTCCGATGCTGAATAGATTTTTTATATTAGGGTGGATGAGCGAGTAGACGTGCATACAGCCGGGCGTTGAATGATTGAGGTTCGTCGAACAGTTTTCGTCTGTAGGTATATTATTAGTAACGGTTGCGCTACCATTCAAACCGGAGCTCATGGTTGCTTGAAACCACGCATATAAATCGTTTACCAGT
The DNA here is from genome assembly GCF_030269925.1 of Bombyx mori. Lineage (NCBI taxonomy): Eukaryota > Metazoa > Arthropoda > Insecta > Lepidoptera > Bombycidae > Bombyx > Bombyx mori. The sequence goes on from NC_085110.1 coordinate 12,512,133, forward strand.
CATGATACTGTTCTTTGAGGGTAGGTAGTAATTTTATATACATAGATAACACACATAAACTATTTATAGATAAGCAACTCAAGCACTCAACAAAAATGTTTACGGGCGTCGGCCACTAGATGGCTTTACTTCAATTAGTTTCTCATTCCTCTTGTAGATGGCAGTAACATAACTATTTTATGTTTTATTTTTAATGAAGGAATTGTAAATTTTCGGAGACAAATAAGGACTTGTATGATTTTTTTTTTTTTATGTTCTGTGTTTAGTTATACAATAATGAAATGCCTTAATTTTAACAACATATAAGTTAAGGGGCATCCGCTACAAGATGTCGTTAGTTTCCATAAAAAAAAATATTTGTCTTAAAGTATCGCTGTTTCGGAACCCTGTTATATATACACACCCTACTCGTTTTATCTTACCTGAAGATGGGGCGGGTGAGGGTGCGGCGTGATCAGACGCGTCTCTCTCGCCATCCGAACACTGTTCCACGTCCACCTCGACGTCCTCGTCAGGTATGGGCGACCTGCAGCTCGACGCGGGAGAGCTCAATGACGCGGGCGAACTCTGCCGAGATCCTAACCCTGGTGATATCAAACAAGCTATTTCAACGTTATTGTCTGCTCTCGCTTCCGCAAATGTTTTTAATTTAACTTATTAATATGTCTTTTGAGCATAAAACGGATGTTATTATCTAAATGAGTCTGGTATTCTTTCTGGGGTTTGATAACATTTTCGTTTCCAAAATATTCACCTCTTTGATAAGTTTTTTCTCTTGTAATATAATCTGCTGTTTATACAATATGCTTAAATAATATTGCTTTATTTTTAACTGAACATATTTAGATGGAGTGAAATTTCCAGGCACTATTTTCATCGAAGTCAAATTTAACTTAAAATGATCATGCCAATCTTCCGAGATGAAGCGGTACCGTCTATGGCTTTGTCTTTACGGCTACAACACAGAATGCCTCACTATGACCGCTACTGAATATATAAAAATACACTCGATTGTTGAAAGCGATGGTCGTCGCACCGTAATCAAATGGTGGTATGACCTCTTGGGAGTCCGCACGGGTAGGTACCACCACCCCGCCTATTTCCGCCGTGAAGCAGTAATGCGTTTCGGTTCGAAGGGTGGGGTAGCCGTTGTAACTATACTGAGACCTTATATCTCAAGGTAGGTGGCGCATTTACGTTGTAGATGTCTATGGGCTCCAGTAACCATTTAACACCAGGTGGGCTGTGAGCTCGTCCACCCATCTAAGCAATAAAAAATAAATAAATAAATTTGTAGGTAGGTAAATTATGAAAAAAAACTTTGAACATAATTTTTATTACATTTTTTTTTTCTATTAATGATTTCTGTTATTTTTACTATTTATATGGGTAATGGGTTCATCCATATTGCATTTACTCCGCCAAATATTACGGTATATGAACGTTTAGAATGAATGTTTTATTTAGTTTATTTCAATCTTTTTGTAACATAAATTATGGATACATTTCATATTTCTGCAATCTTTCTCCATATGAATTTTACGCTAAATCAATCAATATGTACCATTCTCGACATGTGCTTAAAAGGATTACAAGAATGAACAGTTTCTACAATTCACGTCACAATACATATTATACGAACGCGCAAAAATTAATTTCATACTTCCGACGATTATTATATTAATTAATTCTACGACTTTAAAAACCTGTAAAAATTTCGACACAACATTACTTTAATAAATATGTAGGTACATTTAATTTATAACTTACAACTTGCTGACTCCTATGATAAGTTGTCTATTCTAATGAAGCAATCAGACTTTCTTCTAATTAGACTTTACAAGCTAGATTACTTTTAACTCAATAGAGTGAATAACGATTCTGCACATGATTGTAAGCCCAATAAAGTAACTTTAAACTAATCAAACAGACTTTTAGCGTGGTCTTTAGAGTAGTCTATCTATCTATTTATCAATATATATAAAAATGAATTGCCGTTCGTTAGTCTCGCTAAAACTCGAGAACGGCTGGACCGATTTGGCTAATGTTGGTCTTCAATTATTTGTGGAAGTCCAGAGAAGGTTTAAAAGGCAGATAAATATGAAAATGCTCGGAATTAAATAAAAATAACAATTTTGTTTTTCCTTTCATGTGTCCCCCGTCGGACGGATTCCTTTTGTTTGTTTTAAGTTTATTTTATACAAAAGTTTAGGTATTTTATTTAGCGTTTGAGGCACTACGAAGTCTGCCGGGTCAGCTAGTTTCAAATAAAAATTTAAAGAATCGCACAAGGTTCGTGTAACATTGAGTTCCGAAGCTGAATGCGCATTTGGTTCCACACAATTAATCCGAAATAACGAAGTGACCCGTAACGCGACGCCTGCGCATGTTTACGACATCGCACTAATTAACTACCAACCCCTTTTTACTGAAGATCGGAAACTATAAATGAACTGGAAATACATATTAGTTTTATTTCCGTAGCTGCTACTAAGTAATTCGATTGGGCATTCACTGCCTGTTGAATCCTCTCGGACTCTCAAAGGCCCGCCACCAATCAATTTGACAATTTAATATTTATTAGTCTAAATACTGGTCAGTGCTAGTGTATCAATCGCAAAAAAATTGTCTTATCGTGAGAAATCTTGTCTAAACAATTGACAGATAATTTTATTTTTGTATTCAAGTTTCTTATTTAATGAAAACCATCGACCTTTTAATAAGCATTTATTTCATTTATATAAACTAAGATGTGTATTTTTACTACAGAAATTAAAAAGTCATATACGAATAAGTAATATAGCAGTCGAACTTACAATTAATTTGTTAATTTTCAATCTTTATTTTTTTTAATCCTGTTAATATTAGTCAGGATATTAGAGCGATGTTATATAATTATTATATTGTCATCGGTCCTGGATGTGTGTGCAAATTGTTCAAATTTATGGTGAAAATGATGGTCAAAGATTCTATTACAAACAAACATATATTCAAAGCTAATAAAAGAGTGTTAAAAATTCTTGTAAGTAGTGAATTCAGTTGAAATACATCAATACAATAGACGCGCCAGACTGTGATGTTGACGTCATAATGTAGGAATATATAAAATATTTTTAGCTATATTTTTTAGCACTGACTTTAACTGTATAAGTGAGAGAGAGAGAGAGAGAGAGAGAGAGAGAGTATTCTTGATTGTACACCAATAAAAGAAACAATACGAAACATTAAATACAAAAAAAAGTACAATTGGCGGTCTTATCGCTGTATGGTGCATATAGTAGGTAATTACTTTTGTTTTAACACTATACGTGTTGTACTAGCTCGCGTTTCAATTGTAGTAGTATAACCGGTTATCCCACCTTCCAGAGAGGAAGACATGACTGATCCGTGACCGAAATTGATAGGATGGTTGCATTTACGTGTACAAAATCATGAAAATACAAAACTCTAAGATCTCAGTTTTTACAGCACAACGGTTGCCTCACTCTTCAATGCCGAACGCATTACTGCTTGGCGGCAGAAATTGGCAAGGCGGTGGTACATATCCGTGCGCACTCACAAGACGTCCTACCATCAGTAAATGAACGCACGCTTGTCATAAAAAGCGTTATACTAAGCGCATAAAATATATCCGTTCTCTTCGTCGAAAAAACGGATTTCTGATTCCAATAATATTTAGCTGGCCTAAAAATGTTGCCAGCATCTGAAGTTTTCGAATACATTTTATGCTTCAGGTAAATCGTGGTTTAACGTCTCCCGTGTGTTATGTCAAATAAATTAACACACAGGAAATATAACCTGAATTGGACACAGAGGAAACAAAACTTATTAAAATATTTAATTATATTTATTATGATGGATGGTGGCGTTTAATGTTTGTTTGACCATAAACATATCAAAACAGTGCTCCAAACCTAATTACTTTATTAAAAGAAGAAAAAAGTTTTCTAAAACACTTTAAAGTAATTTTTATTGGAAGAAGCACCCGAATTTGTTTTCGGTGCACATCAGCGATTTTTTTTTATTGCTTTAATGGGTGGACAAGCTCACAGCCCACCTGGTGTTAAGTGGTTACTGGAGCCCATAGACATCTACAACGTAAATGCACCACCCACCTTGCAAAATAAGTTCTACGATCTCAGTATAGTTACAACGCCTGCCGTATCCTTCAAACCGAAACGCATTACTGCTTCACGGCAGACATTGGCAGGACGGTGGTACCTACCCGCGTGGACTCACAAGAGGTCCTACCACCAGTAAAAAGTTATTCATTATATTATATGCCAAGTACGATACGTTGTTGAACTTTGTGCCTTTTGAAGTCCTCATGGCCTAAAGGATGAGGACACTGAGTGTACTCATTTACTATTGTAAATGAAACAAATTAATCCTTCTTCCGTTTTACAATAACGCCTCATCTACCACCGGATCGGAAACGCGACCCACTGCGAAGATCCGGCGAGAAACTCAGTGGGCTGTGTCTATGAGAAATTCTATCGACTGTTGATCAAACATCCTAGATAGAAAACTCTCATTATTTTTGGTAGGTATATACGTAGGCTCGTCAACTTTAACTTACTGACATAGAGTTTTTTATGACAGTGTTTGTAGATACTACTCCAAATTTTGGAAAAATCATATTGCAGAGGTAAGAGTAATTATTTAATCAAGCGTCTTCTGCTTTCTTTTCTAGATTATAATCATATCTGGTTTGTAAATTCTTCTGAATTGCTTCTGACGTACAAGAGATTCATTTATGGTGTTTGGTGCCCGAAAATATGATCACGTTACGTGCTGAGCTGCCAATTCAATGACGTCTTGTTTATCACATCCTTTCCTAGCTATATTCTATTCTGTAGTATCCTCTATATCTATATACGTGAACCCTTTGAGTTCTAGTGCTTGAGGACAAAGATCTTCGACCAGACATAAATTTACTAGTCCCATTGCGGATTTTTTTTTATTGCTTAGATCGGTGGACGAGGTCACAGCCCACCTGGTGTTAAGTGGTTACTGGAGCCCATAGACACCTACAACGTAAATGCGCCACCCACCTTGAGATATAAGTTCTAAGGCCTCAGTATAGTTACAACGGCTGCCCCACCCTTCAAGCCGAAACGCATTATTGCTTCACGGCAGAAATAGGCGGGGTGGTGGTACCTACCCGTGCGGACTCATAAGAGGTCCTACCACCAGTGATAGAACCACTATATTTAAAAAACAACAACCAACTAAACATTTCCTGTCATCCCAATTGCAGGCATATTTGTTTTATATAGTAACTGTTTATTTAACTTTTCTACGCAGTAAGCCAGTTCTTCGGGAGGCTGGTCGTCTATAGACTCCCGACGTCTAAAGTATCTTGCTCTAACACTATTCTGTCTGTACGTGTTCGTACATCAAAATTGAAAAAAAAAAACTGTTTATTGACACGTAATTAAATAGTTTTATATGTCACACATACTTAAGTATTTACCTATGCTTATTCTTTAATTAACCTTTTGCTTTTTGTGCACTGTTTCCCTCATGTCTGCCTAGCTAGCTTATTTTGTGGTTTGCTGGAAAAAAACTCATTAATGAGTCGAGCTCAACTTTAGAAAATCTATTTTGTAATGTAAAATTTGTACATACTTATAATAAAAATATGTGGACAATGAAGGATAAAGAGTTTTACACAAACTTAATATATTTTATACCAATACAATATAAATTATAAGGCGACTGCTAGTTTATCTCTCGATTATAAATACTTAACTATTACCTCTTAGGTAGGTACATCGTTGAGCGACGTAAGATAAAGAGATAAAATGCGTGACTTGAACCCTTATCGTATTTTTTTTATTGCCCTTGCAGGCAGATGAGCATACGGCCCACCTGATGGTGAGTGGTTACCGTCGCCCATGGACTTCAGCAATGCCAGGGGCAGAGCCAAGCCGCTGCCTACCGAAAATTTGAATTTCAAAATTTATATATTCTGTACTGGATTTTTTCTGTGATTGTACTTATTTTAATCTTCGATCAACTCGTTTTGAACGTAATGACTTTTCCACTTTAACACATTATCCCGTAGTATATTTTTCCAAAAACATTCATTATACTTTTGTTTACGATAATATACAACTAAATTATGGTATTTATTTGAAGACCAAATGTTAATGTTAAGTTTTTATTCAATTTAAGCATACCTGTACATTGCAGGTGATAAATAATTTTTAATAAAATAAATGCGGGTTACAATAAAACTTTTATTGTATCCCCAAGAAGAAAAAAACCTTTTTTCTGATAAACAGTAAAATGTTTTCGAAATTCAAGAGGTCACATTAAAACTACTGCTTCGACTATAAAGCCTTTAAAGACGAGAGATCTAACCTATTACTTATTTATTTTAACTAGCTACCTATTGCTTTTACAAAAGTAATTCTGATCGGATTGGGTTTAATCACGATTAGCCTAGAATAGTTTGTCTGTGTAGGTTTTTTCAAATAAATTTCGTTTAAAAAAAAATACTTACAAGCAAAACAAAAAGGTTATAAATCCAAAAGCAAAATTTAATTTAATAACTTTTTAAAGTTGAATTTTCAAGGAGTTAGGCCTAATTACCTGTGTGTGGCGGGGAACGCGCGTCCGGACTGCGCCGTTCTACCGCGCTGCGAGCCATGATGGCCGCGATCGAAAAGTCTGTAGCTCTTGTCTTTCCCTCTTCTGCCACCATCCTGTCTCCTCCCGACTTCCAGCACTCGGCGTTTTCCACATCCATCAAACACCTCTTAGAGTCCTATGCACTTCATTTCCCCGCTAACCATCACACCAACAACGTCCGTGACATCGTATTGTTTTAATCATATTTTGTTTTTTTTTTAAGTTACGACATACGAAAACACCGAGGCGGCTATGACATTTTAGTGTTTCTAAATCAATACTAATTTGGGAAATTCACTGTGGCACGACTAAGAATGAAAAGTGAACATTTTGCAGCCGTCGCTCAGATGAAAGGTTCGCGCGAGGATGTGTGGTGTGGTTACGGTAAGCAAGCGGTACGGCAGCCGAGCGCGGACTGAGGGCGCGGGAGAGAACGCACGCGGGGCGGGCCACACGGGCGGGGCCGCCACCCGGTGCGACCACTCGCCGCCGTACCCGCTGTCACCGTGGCCCCCTCCTCATCATAACCTCCCCTTCACTAAGCTTTCAATAACAATCACATTCTGCTGCATCTTACGCTCAGACTTAATGGAAATTCATAAATTTTTATAAAGTTATTTTTGTTTTCAGTTAATTGTCACAGTAAACGCTCTTCTATAATACGTCAAGTGGTAAAACATTGAGCATAGTTTTTTAAATTGTTTTTTTTTTGTCATTACGTACAAAAATTGCGCGCAAAATACGGACAAAACCCAATTGTGCGCCGCCCATAAAACAGATGAGTGCGTGGATTAGAGCAAGAAAGCTATGGTTTCTCGCTTCCATCTTATTGAGAATCCCATGCATATGCCTAGATACTCCAAACTTTCTAAACTACTATTACCTACTTGAGAATTGTCTTTCAACCATTTTTTTTTTTTGTAAATTTCGAACACCATTTTATTGATCAAGGAAAATTGAACATCAAGACTAATAAAAAATCCATAAAAATAAAGCTTGAACTATTAGGTATAGAGATTAGGTAAAGTCATTAAGGCGGATAGGGTCTATTATAGACATTATTAACATTTTATTATTTATTTATTTATTTATTTAACACACACAGAAAACAAGACACAGTACAGAGTAATAGGAAAATTATGTACAAAGGCACTGCTTATTTCTTTGAGAAATCTCTTCCAGCAGACCTGCGAGAGGATAATGAGAATAATAATAAAAAGTGAAGATTTGTAGACATTTAGTGTATCAAAAGCAAACTATACGGAATACCGCATTTATCTAATGCGTCACAAACTGTAAGGTGTATGTTAATATTTAATTGCAATTACAGATCTGGATTTAAGCTGAACGTTATACCTACGTGATCACGTCATGTCATAAGTCATAGGTATATTCTATGTCAAGGGGGGACGTATTACACAAGCCAGAAGAGAAAAATAATAATCTCGAAATGTTTAAAAGGAGACCGGAAATAAGTACCCAACTAAAATACTTTTCTGGTTTAGTTATAAAATCGATATTGTTTCGAACTATTACGAGTAATACTTAATTCCCGATGCGCCGTTTGTTCACACAAAAAGTCACAGAAAAAGTTGCGTAATTACTGATGGTAGGACCTCTTGTGAGTTCACCTATGTCAGCCGTGAAGCAGTAATGCGTTTCGGTTTGAAGAGTGGGGTAGCCGCTGCAACTAGGTATATCTATTGAGACCTCAGAACTTATATCTCAAGGTGGGTGGCGCATTCACGTTGTAGATGTCTATGGGCTCCAGTAAACACTTAACACCAGGTAGGCTGTGAGCTCGTCCAGCCATCTAAGCAATAAAAAAAAGTCTTCGTTCATATTTCGTGGTGAAAATTCAACTTATTACCGTTGACTCTGGGTCGAGACTATACAGGTATACCTACCTGTATTAACCTAATTATAACTATACAATACCTATAGTTATAATTAGGGATATAAGAAATACTCCTGTTTTTTTTTTTTTTTTAGGAAAGCCAGAAATATTCTTCCGTGGCTTCCGTGACTACGTAAACTCGTATTTAGAACGCCTCACATAATATGATGACAATAAAATAACGCGTAGTTAAACCGCTTAAGTTTTTTCCCTACCTATTCGTTGGTAGCTATTCCGGCTTCTCGCGTACGGGTAGGTGAGCTCGCGGGTTCAATCTGAAAGAATTTGCTAACGTTAGCCCTAGTAAGAGCAGTGCTTCGCAGAATCTACCACCGAATCGGAATCGCTACTCACTGTGAAGATCCGGCGAGAAATTTAGTGGGTTGTGCCTATGGGTTAGTCGTGTAAGTGATTTTTAGTATAAAGTAGTCGAAGAGCTCACGAAAACCGAGAAAAAAATCTATTAATAAAAATACCAAATCATTTTTCAAAACATTGGACATAGGCACAATTACGAAAGAGTACATCGAGAGTAGTTTATTCTAAAGCCACACGATATGTGTGCCAACAATGTTCAGTGAAATCTCACGCTAGACGAATATGCAGCGTTACAATATATCGAACGAGTGAGGATAGGGATTCTTACACAGATAGGTCCCGGTCTCTAATAACAATCATACAAATGTTTAAAAACACTCACGCGCTAGCGTCTATTTGCGCAAAACCTGAAAAATATTGCATACTTAAAAAGCTATAACTCTCCTCGTGAGGCATTAAGGGGCATTATGAGGCACTCGGATGTTTTTCAATTTGGCGAAATGGCGTCTTGTGAAGTTCGACTTTATTGCGGAACTGTCTTGAGAACAATGATTGAACATTACTCTATGTCTGCGAATGGTATTGTCTCCTTTCAAAACGTACTAGTAGATATAATAAGCTTAAAACCAATAAACAATCGTTCAATATGTAAAATGAAATATTAAATTTGAGTTGGTACGACCAAATACTAAATGGTTTTAAGAAAAATGTCAGGTTAATATCGTGCCTTATTTATCGCTTGTATATGAGTCGACTATTATCAAAGCCGGCAATGTGACTTTTGGACAATTATTGGTAAATCAGAAAAACGAATTATTGACTTTGTATTCCATTGGCAGTCACAAAACTCTTCTGAATGACATCTTGGATAAATAACAGGTTAAGTATTAACCTTTATTTAATGCAGGTTTTGAACCGTATTCTTCGAAGGAGACGATTATATTCAAATCAATCTGTATTGACATATCAATAACATTTTTTTGTCCAAATGCACAGATTGCCACCTTTGATAATAGACGACTCATATATATGTGTAAGTATATAAAAACGTGATACCTACACTTCATTTTCAAACCTTCATTAGCAAACTGTCTCTTATTACTGATCATAATGAAAAGGTATTTTTGATAAGCCAACATAATTAATACTATGATTTACTTATCGTTTTTCTTAAAGCTCGAACTATAAAGCAATTAGGTAAATTAATTAGTTTTAGTCTGTTTAGACTTTTATTTTGTTTCGTAAATGATTTACCTAAACTAAAAAAAAAGAGTAAAAGAATGGCTTTTATCAATATATTTTTTATAATTTAAATGCTAATTAGACGGAGAGTCAATTTTTTTTTAAAGATATCATAGGCCTTGAAATACTATAATATTACTGTAACTAAAGATTTCTTTTAAACATCAAACTCCATGGTAAATCATTTCAAAACTTCAAGTAATTCGATACTTCACACATACAAGAAGGACGGGTACAATAACAAAAATCATTAAACTACGAATCAGGAGCAAACAAACACCAAAGAAAATAATTCCTCAGCTCAACTTATTCAAATGACTGTTTAACCTACCCTTGTGCTCACATTCGTTCCGTCGAGCACAAAGAAGATCAATAATAAATCAAACATAATTCGATAATACCGATCACAACAATGCCACGAACGTCGGAACTTATAATTCATTCTCAAAATCAACACTAGAACCTTCGTAAAATTCGAGATATAACATAGAAGAATGAATGTGGTAGATAGAACCAAACATAAAAAAAAAGAACGCGACTATTGTGTAAATCAAATGTGAAAAATCCGGAACTATTTGCGGTGAAATCGCTAGCGGCGCCCTTTTTTTTATAGTTTTTTTTATTCGTATGTCGACTTTAAAATCTTCAGATTCTTTGCAATAGCCACCAAATCTTTGTCGGGAACGGGACCCGCACACATGGTGACGGGCCCACACAGGACGATGCCGATTGACCATCTCGAATGACTAGCGAACGGACATTTTGAATAACATTCGCGATTCATAATCCACTCTAAAACGACGGAGTCCTTAACAAAACTGATACTGTAGGTAGGTCACGCTAAACTTTTGTGATTAGTAATAGCATGTTTTTAATTTACTAAACGTCATTACGGATCCTCCTGATCCATTAACGGTGCTTTTAGGCATTACAAGCACCGGCTACCGTCCTGGTCGAACCCGTCGCTTGCGACGAAGGGCTCGACGAGCGAATTAACCCACAGACACAGCCCACTGAATTTCTCGCCGGATCTTCTCAGTGGGTCGCGTTTCCGATCCGGTGGTAGATTCTGCGAAGCACTGCTCTTGCTAGGGTCAGTGTTAGCAACTCTCCGGTTTGAGCCCCGCGAGCTCACCTACTAGTTAAAGTTATGCTGAAATAGCCTCTCAAGGTTATGAGATTAGGTAGGAAAAAAATAATAATTTACTAATCCAAATAATATTTTTCCTTTACTGAAATCGTAAAGTAGTGTTGTTTCGTGTAAAATAAGGGCTATCAAATGCGAGTCGTACCCAAGTATCAAGGTCGCTCAACTCGCGCGTCAACCGTGAAATGAAATGTTCGATTGACAGCTCGTGCGGTTTAAATCAATTCGGAATTCGATTTTCGAACGTATCGCCTCTAGTATGGACATTTGTTTTCAAGTTTGAGAAATTTCGTAGTTCCAATCTCAAAAGTAATGGACGTGTAATATTTTGCCATCGCTTCTCAAACATTAAAGAGAAAGCGTTTCAGTTATTCGACAAATGCTAAATCGCATACAACCACATAAAAATGGAGGACATCAATCGCATACGTCTTGCTACTTGAACGCTTGACGCGGGTTACCAAAACACGAAAAAATATTTACGTCTGCATTCGTTTACGACGAGCACGAGTAATAAAACGTATTAAAAAAAAATGAAAAAAAAAAAAACCTAGTGCGGTTTGAATATTTCAATAAAGAAAGAGTGAAGATAAAAAGGCTGTGTAGTGGCTGGCTGGCGGGGTGAGGCACACAACAAATCGCGCGCATTATAAATGACAAATGTAAGCTGTGCGCGCGCGGTGTCGGGTTGCGCCCACCCGCGCGCCGGATTAGTTTCAGCTTACTTTCCGCTTTGCTCCCTTTGCCCCTGCACAGAAATAGCACTCGCCCTATGCCCCGAGATGTCTGCCTGCTATCAATACTCGACTTTAACCTGGCCTATCTAAAAAAGTGTTCGACATACGAAGCGATTACGAATGACTAAGCATCGATGAGTTTTTAATTTAAATTATCTCATTGAATGGTTTTATATTGATGCACATAAATTGTTTGGTTAGTAAATTGCTGCTTAGACACTGTTTAGAGTCATTTACTGGATCCTACAAGTATTAATATACCAGTACCCAATTTAATTATTTGTGTTCAAGCTGTATGCCCTACCATTAGTAACTATGCAGATGTATAAATTTTTAATATTTAATTTCTTATTACATGAATTTATTATTTATTCCTTCATGATTAAAATCGGTGAGCTATTAAAAGTGAAGAAAGAAATTACTTAGAAAATTTTATACAAATGCAAATAAAAATCTCAAACAAACAAATAAAGAAGAAATAATGGATGTAAGTTCTGAAATGACAATGCGTCAGGAATACAGATAGTGGATTTAATTTCAACAATTGCCTTGTGCTTTCACGGTCGCGGAAGCTAATCCCCTCGAACGATTCTCACTTGAAGGTATTTAAGCTTTTATCGGGGTGCGATCATAAATCGGTGCGCAGACGCAAGTAATCCCGCCCCCGCTGCGCCCTCGCCCTGCGCCGCCAGCTATAAACAGAAGTCAACGTGTTGGACTTATAAATCGTGCTCTTAACTATTGTATCTCACGCCACAATAATGAAGTTAGCTCGTTCAGGAAGAAATACGGTCACCACGTGGGTGGCCGACGTGGTCGGAATAAATCTTTACAGATTATTGCATATATGTATTCGACTAAATATTTTTTTGTGCGCGAGCGACTCTCACCCCTGACCTCGAAACCCGATACTCAGGAGCGACTTTTTGGCGGGAACGCGAGGTATGAAGTTGTGTGATTTGTTTTATTATGTCTATTTGGTGTTTCTTCAGGTTCAAATGTGTAATTACGGTGGCTTATTAACTGTTTAATATCTGTGAAATTGCAGAAATGTGGAAAAATAAAAAAAAGCCGCCGAACGTAACTTCTCGAGATCCACCAAAAAGTCCACTGAAAAAGTCTCCGTAAATAACCACCATTTTACTGAGATTATATTTCATCCTATACCATCCCATCTCATCTCATTTCATTTCATGCCATGCCGTGTTTCATATTATTAATCAACTTCATTTTATTTCACTTCATATTATCATTTTTCATATAATAATATAAAAAAGTGATAATGCAGTTTTCATTAAAATTAAAATAAGACTTGACCTAAAGGATTTAGTTACCAGGTCATAAAGTCCCTTAAAATAATACTCAGGAGCGAAAGGTTTAGTCGAAAAACAAAATATAAGAGAACAAGCAAATATCGTTAAAAAAACGATTTGAAAAATTAAGTAATTTTGAATGATTACATTTCTACACAGATCAATGATTGAATTGCGGCCTGTTTATAAGTTATTAATCGCGACTTAAATTTGGGCTGTTCGTGAAGTGAGAAAAGTCGTGACGAATGTTGAGCACAATGCGTGAAGGTCTGCGCGGAGAGGCGTGCGTAATCGGCCCTATAAACAAACACTCGCGGTCAACACTAAAACTGATATATTTCACCGAACTTTTATATCCCTTCGCTCCAACTTTAAAATATATTACTTTTCTTTAGCACCTTTTGTATCTTTTAGTACGTTGTCCCGGCTTTTATGGGCGCAGTCGGTTCGTAAATCATTGTAGTAGAAGTGGTACACTCGTAAACAATACTTCCTGCGGGGAGGGACGACGGTGTAGCGGCGTCGTGCCCTACGAACATTGGGGCGAATTCTTGTCTCCGTGTAATTATTATTAAATTGTACCCATACGAAACATATCTTTACGCTTAGGGCGAGCAATTGAATGATTGGCCTTATATCGTTTCGGGACTATAATTTTTTTATTAGGTACAACGATTGGTAACGCACTACACAACTTCCAGCATCTTTAATTTTTTTTTTGCAAATCTACATTACTTTTTTTATAGATTTAAATTTTTTTGGTCATAATCTTAAATTTATCCTTTACTTTTCCTCGTTTTTTATTATTACCGTCAACAAGTAAAAATCATAAGAGAGCTTACATTAACAAATTGGTGTACAATCTGAATACATTGGTTTTTGATCATGATAAACTAGACCTCACACATCTTTAGCCACTCAGCAAAAATTAAGAGAGCATGGCTGGGAGGTGTTAATGCATCTGCCGTATAGTCCTAGCCTTGCTCCTTCAGATTTACACCTGTTTCGGTCTCTTCAGAATTCTTTAGGCAGTTTCAGGTTAACATCATGAGAGAACTGCCAAAACTAATTGTCGCGGTATTTTGATCAGAAACCCCAAAATTTCTATAGCAATGGGATTATGTCCCCAACTACAAGATGGTAAAAAGTTATCGAACAAAATGATACCTACATACTTTAGTTAAATAAACAATATTAAAAAATGTAGTGAAATTTCTTAAAAAATGCGAAGAAACTTTTTCTCCAACCTATTATTTCTGGATTTATTAGTCCGAAAGCCATTGCCTGAAGAGATGCATACCATGGCATAATTTACCTTGTAATGCAACTTCTACAAAAAAAAATTTGACACCTTTGAGATAATTTCGAGTTTTTTTTTTGTATACTATTTAACACAGTATCTTATAGATGACGCTTAGCTGTAAAATCTTGCAATTTAAGAATCAGTTCACTGATACATTACGTGCATCGTAAAGATTGGGGGGGTTGATTGCTTCCCGCTTCCGTAGGTTTAACCCGCGATTCCCTACAAGTTTTTTTTTTTATTGCTTAGATGAATGGACGAGCTCACAGCCCACCTGGTGTTAAGTGGTTACTGGAGCCCATAGACATCTACAACGTAGATGCGCCACCCACCAAGTAACCCCTGGGTGGTGCAAAACGGGAGCCGAATACGTAATCGGTGGTAGGACTTGTCCGACTGGCTGGCGACCACCCTCCAACTAGAGTCCGCCGCCAAATAGCCTAGCTGTGTTCCGGCGTGTGGGTTGGAGAGCCAGTGTTATTCCTACCCTTTCCTCTTCCTTGTTGGGGGTGAATCTTGGCGATACCTGGAACATGCGGAGCAGACGTGCGTGTGAGCTCGCGGGACGTGATTGTTTGACGGGGGTATAGGGAGACCCAGTGAAACGGTGTTCGCCGCCGCCCGCCGGTCAGTTGGGGACCTGAACCCGGGTGTCACTACTAAACTCCGCCCCGGGAAGCTGTCCCGCCAACCGGTGTAAAATCCTGTCGTGCGGTCGTCGTGCCGGAGTCGGAGACCGGAGTGGATCCCGGCGATCGCACGCAGGGTGGACTGGGGGCCCTTCCATGCCCTGCGTCAGTCGCTCACGCAACCCGTGGTCGAGCACGTACTGTGCTCCGCGCTTTATTCAGGTATTGTCACGATTTCGCCTCGAACATCCTACCCCGCCCAATCCCACTCTCCAAATAAAAAAAAAAAAAAAAAAAATGAAAGTTCGAAAAAGGAAAAGGGTTTTGTCGGCGACTCCCCATTCCACATTTAATGTGGATTTCAGCAATGTAAGGGGTCTACATAGCAACCTCGACGCCGTACACCACCATCTTGAGACGGCGCAGCCTGCCCTTCTTTTTCTGACGGAGACGCAGATATCTGCTCCGGATGATACTTCGTACCTTGAATACCCCGGCTACGTATTGGAGCACAACTTCCTGCGTAAAGCCGGGGTGTGTGTATTCGTCCGGGCTGATGTCTGTTGTCGCCGTCTACGAAGCCTCGAACAACGGGACCTGTCCCTCTTGTGGCTGCGCGTAGATCACGGGGGCTGTACCCGAGTCTACGCGTGCCTGTACAGGTCCCACAGCAGTGATGCAGGTTCAGCTCTGATAGAGCATGTGCAAGAGGGGACTAACCGCGTGCTTGAGCAGTACCCATCTGCGGAGGTGGTGGTTCTTGGAGACTTTAACGCTCATCACCAAGAGTGGTTGGGGTCCAGAACCACTGACCTCCCGGGTCGGACTGCCTACGATTTCGCCTTGGCCTACGGCCTCTCCCAGCTGGTGACACAGCCCACCCGTGTCCCAGATATTGAGGGGCACGAGCCTTCTCTGTTGGACCTTCTGCTGACCACCGATCCAGCCGGATACAGTGTGGTGGTCGACGCTCCACTTGGATCGTCTGATCACTGCCTTATCCGTGCTGCCACACCACTCTCTCGTCCTAGTCGTCGAACGACGACCAGGTATCGAAGAGTTTGGCAGTATTTGTCAGCAGATTGGGATGGATTGCGTGAGTTTTACGCATCCTACCCATGGGGGCGGTTCTGCTTTTCCTCTGCTGATCCTGACGTCTGTGCGGACCGTCTTAAAGACGTGGTGCTCCAGGGGATGGAATTGTTTATTCCCTCCTCTGAAGTGCCCGTTGGGGGTCGCAGCAGACCCTGGTATAACAATGCCAGCAGGGATGCTGCACACCTCAAGCGGTCCGCATACGTTGCATGGGATGATGCTAGGAGACGTCGGGATCCTAACATCTCAGAGGAAAGGCGGAAATATAACGCCGCTTCCAGGTCCTACAAGAAGGTTATTGCCAGGGCGAAATCGGAGCACGTTGCTAGAATTGGCGAGCGACTGAAGAGCTATCCCTCTGGGAGCCGTGCTTTTTGGTCGCTCGCCAAAGCTGCAGAAGGTAACTTTTGCAGGTCTAGTCTCCCACCACTACGCAAGTCCGATGACAGTCTGGCCCATAGTGCGAAAGAGAAGGCTGACCTTCTGGTCAAACTCTTCGCCTCGAACTCGACTGTGGACGACGGGGGTGCCACACCACCGAACATCCTCCGGTGTGATAGTTCCCTGCCGGAGATCTGCTTTACACAGTGTGCAGTCAGGCGGGAACTCCGACTCCTGGACGTCCATAAGTCGAGCGGGCCAGACGGCATCCCTGCAGTGGTTCTGAAAACGTGCGCCCCTGAGCTGACGCCTGCGCTAACGCGTTTGTATCGCCTCTCTTATTGCGCTAACAGGGTTCCGTCTTCATGGAAGACTGCCCACGTCCACCCTATCCCCAAGAAGGGTGACCGGTCGGACCCATCGAGCTACAGGCCTATCGCGATAACTTCCTTGCTTTCCAAGGTGATGGAGCGAATAATTAATATACAACTCCTGAAGTATCTGGAGGATCGCCAGCTGATCAGTGACCGACAGTACGGTTTCCGTCACGGTCGCTCAGCTGGCGATCTTCTTGTATACCTTACTCACAGGTGGGCTGAAGCCTTGGAGAGCAAGGGCGAGGCTCTTGCTGTGAGCCTTGATATTGCGAAGGCCTTCGACAGGGTCTGGCATAGGGCACTTCTGTCGAAGCTACCATCTTACGGAATCCCCGAGGGTCTCTGCAAGTGGATCGCTAGCTTTTTGGATGGGCGGAGCATCACGGTCGTTGTAGACGGTGACTGTTCTGATACCATGACCATTAACGCTGGCGTTCCACAAGGTTCGGTGCTCTCCCCCACGCTTTTCATCCTGTATATTAATGACATGCTGTCTATTGATGGCATGCATTGCTATGCGGATGACGGCACGGGGGATGCGCGATATATCGGCCATCAGAGTCTCTCTCGGAGCGTGGTGCAAGAGAGACGATCAAAACTTGTGTCTGAAGTGGAGAACTCTCTGGGGCGAGTCTCCAAATGGGGTGAATTGAACTTGGTTCAATTCAACCCGTTAAAGACACAAGTTTGCGCGTTCACTGCGAAGAAGGACCCCTTTGTCATGGCGCCGCAATTCCAAGGAGTATCCCTGCAACCTTCCGAGAGTATTGGGATACTTGGGGTCGACATTTCGAGCGATGTCCAGTTTCGGAGTCATTTGGAAGGCAAAGCCAAGTTGGCGTCCAAAATGCTGGGAGTCCTCAACAGAGCGAAGCGGTACTTCACGCCTGGACAAAGGCTTTTGCTTTATAAAGCACAAGTCCGGCCTCGCGTGGAGTACTGCTCCCATCTCTGGGCCGGGGCTCCCAAATACCAGCTTCTTCCATTTGACTCCATACAGAGGAGGGCCGTTCGGATTGTCGATAATCCCGGTCTCACGGATCGTTTGGAACCTCTGGGTCTGCGGAGGGACTTCGGTTCCCTCTGTATTTTGTACCGTATGTTCCATGGGGAGTGCTCTGAGGAATTGTTCGAGATGATACCGGCATCTCGTTTTTACCATCGCACCGCCCGCCACCGGAGTAGAGTTCATCCATACTACCTGGAGCCACTGCGGTCATCCACAGTGCGTTTCCAGAGGTCTTTTTTGCCACGTACCATCCGGCTATGGAATGAGCTCCCCTCCACGGTGTTTCCCGAGCGCTATGACATGTCCTTCTTCAAACGAGGCTTGTGGAGAGTATTAAGCGGTAGGCAGCGGCTTGGCTCTGCCCCTGGCATTGCTGAAGTCCATGGGCGACGGTAACCACTCACCATCAGGTGGGCCGTATGCTCGTCTGCCTACAAGGGCAATAAAAAAAAAAAAAAAAAAAAAAAAGATTGAAATTTCTCAAAATGTGACTATAAAAGCAACGTAAAGGAACATTAAGAAATAAAAATCGTAATAATCGTTAACAAAAGAAATAATTTTCAGTTAAGCTGAATGTGGACATTACATTCCCGATAACCGTTAATCTGGCGACGGACGCGACAGTGTTGTAAATTAAACTTTATATCATTTTTAATGAGTGCTCGAACGAGGTTTTGATTGCGGGAGGCTCGAGGCGTCGACAACTCAACACGACGATAAGGTGACATTTAACGAAACACACACAGCATACACAAAGCAATAAATAAAAAAACCACAAAAAACAACCTCCAAAACAAATTCGTCTCTCGGCCGATCCGGGTGAGAGAACTCGCAAGAAAGAACACAACCTTCCGAACTAAATAGACCCTATTAAAAAAAGATTTTATGTGAATTCCTGCACCGCAAGTGCTTCATTTAACAAACTTAAGGTCAGCTTATATTTACGGGCGTCATCGATTATTGTTGTATATTTATTCGTTTACTAGCTGACCCGGCAGACTTCATAGTGCCTCAATCGATAAATAAAAAACCTAAAATTTTGTATAAAATAAACTTATAAAACAAACAAAAGGAATCCGTCCGACGGGAGACACATAAAAAAAAAACAAAATTGTTATATTTATTTAATTCCGAGCATTTTTATATTTATCTACCTTTTAAACCTTCTCTGGACTTCCAAAAATAATTCAAGACCAAAATTAGCCAAATCGGTCCAGCCGTTCTCGAGTTTTAGCGAGACTAACGAACAGCAATTCATTATATATAGAAGAAGAAGAAGATAGAAGATAGATTTTTGCCTTTGTAGGCAGACGAACATACAAGGTTATTGTCGCTCATGGTAGTCAGCGATGTTAGGGGTACAGTCAGGTTGCTGCCTACCGCTGGGTACTCTCCACAAGCCTCATTTGAAGAAGGACATGTCATAGCGCTCCGGAAACAGCGTGGAAGAGAGTTCATTCCAGCGTCGAATGGTATGTGGCAAAAAAGATATCGGTTAGATAGATATCGATAGCGGTTCTAGATAGTATGGATGAACTCTGTTCCGTCGGCGGTAGATGTGATGGTAAAAAGATGTCGGGACCATCCCGAACAATTCCTCAACGCACTCCCTTTTAAGTATTCGAGAACCTTTTTGTTCTTTTTGGCTTATTTTTCTCAAACAGCGCTGTCGACGACAATATAAACAATGTAATCATTGCATTTCTTATTCTGAATAGTGCCAAACAATGTGTTGTTTAAGTGATTTTTGTTCGAATTTCGTATGGTACGTTTCGTAACTAATTTAACGCTTATTTGTGTTTAAACAGCTAAATAAACCGTGAAAGGAGACCACAAAACGCGCTAAGACCATCGAGCGATAACAAAAAGACTGCCATTAATCTCTCATTGTGCCGCGTCGGTGAAACGTACCGTTTTGTTTGCGGACTCGTCCCGATTTAGTGACATCACTTCGTTTATAGCTCGGCATTGTCCTTTAACCGACTGGGTGTGATCAGGAACAAAGACCGATGCAAATGGCCCGAGAATAACCAACGATATATCATATCACGCGCACTGTAAATACACAAATCGTAAATTTAATATCGGATTAATACGCGAATACTTGTTTAGATGTTTGGATATAGATTTTTTTCTTTACCCTGCATTATTGATAAGGGAACGTTTGCCGTGTATAGAAGTCGAATAAGGAAAGGAATTTGTATGAAATTGCTTCGGTTTTGTTAAAGCCGTTTTGATCCCACGAACGCCGGTCCCTTGGGCCGAACCCGCTTCTCGTGCTTCTGGATTGACAGCGCATGACATGTGACGGCCATTGTCGCGCTGACACGTTGACATTGTCAAAACTTGACTTCTGTCCGGATTCGGAATGTAATCGTAAACACGGAAATATTACCCGCTTGGTGTCGCAGCGGACAGCGGGACACAATACAACAACAAATTAAATAATAGAATAATAAAGTGGATTTATCTGTTGCACTGCCGACAGTTAAACAGCTGTCGTTGTGCGAACAATTTATAACGATAATATTATTTTTTAAGGCTGTTTTGGCGCTAATCTGTCTTCGTTCTTATTAGCACAGATGTGTTTTCATATTATGCCGCTAAGTATACGTTATGAAATTATTTAGTAATTATGATTGAAACCTTAAAATATGAGTGCTATACTCACTACGTTAGGCTTTGCGACAGTAATCTGTACCTGTAGGAGAACAATATTCTCATGCTGTAGTATACAATAAAATCTATTAAAAAAGTAGCTGACCCGGAAGACTTCGTAGTGCCTCAATCGATAAATAAAAGACCTAAACATTTATATAAAATAAACTTAAAACAAACAAAAGGAATCCGTCCGACGGGGGACACATCAAAGGAAAAACAAAATTGTTATTTTTATTTAATTCCGAGAATTTTCATATTTATCTACATTTTAAACCTTCTCTGGACTTCGACAAATAATTCAAGACCAAAATTAGCCAAATCGGTCCCGCCGTTCTCGAGTTTTAGCGAGACTAACGAACAGCAATTCATTTTTTTATATATAGATATTATATTTATTTATTTTTTATTTTGAAGAATGCTCCATCGACTTTTACTCCAACAATAAACTTAACATAGCGCACGTCAAATTAGAAAACACGCTTCACGGAACATTGCTAACACTCGTAAAATCGAATAGAAAATATACGTCTGTTGTGGGATTTAAAAGCGATTACAAAGAAAATTAAAGCTTAGAAACAAATGAAGAGTCTTGTCACCCCCCGCTGTTTCGCTGCGAGTTCCTCCAGTTGTCATCCCCGTCTCCTGCGGAGCTTCCACCCCGGTGACAAACAGACAATTTAACTGTTCAACTCTTAATGTTGTTTAGGGAATATTCAATGGCCGAACAATCCGCTTTATTTATGGTCTTGTTGTGCGCCCACAAAGAATCGAAAGATAGAGAGAGAAAGAGATATTTTAAATAATTTTGAAGCTATACCATTTCCGGACGTAAAACAAATCAGGTTTTTAGAACATATATTTTTGTTATGACACAATATAAAATTTGCACAACGTAAGCGTGTCAATTTATATGTGTGTGTGTGTGTACACATAGTATGTATAATGTTGATTAGGTACCTATATCCGTGTATGTGTGCGTAAATGTAAAAATTTAAACTATGAAATTTTAAATTTTAATGTACTTACTGAAGAAATCAACATCATCATCCTTTCAGTCTGTTATCGTCCTTTGCTTTCATCAGCACCACTAGCTTCAATCGCGACCTAATCCAGTTCTGACCCGCGAACTAACGAATGTCGACTCATAGACCTGATTCAATATAGATCAACTTGTCGTTGGAATAAGTAAATGTAATTTAATAACCACAAAAACATTATTGTATCATAAGCCGAACTAAAATTTTAATTAGGTTTTATTCCTTGGACTCCTGGTCAAGATAGTACCAATACTTTTTTTTTATTACCATTGAACAAATTAAACAAGACTTTGGATCATTAATGACAGTGACGTTGTTGGCATTTGAGGTTAAATTGCGGTAAGAATATTTTTTTTTAAAACGAGTGATGTGATGTAGCGTTGGCGAGTGGCAACATCGACTGAGGAATCGATGTGTATTTAGCTTAACGAAAGAATACATATGCAATACCGTCTTTACCATAAGGGCACACGGAGCCCGTGCCCAGGGCCCCCATTCTCAGGGGGCCCCGAAGGACTGGCAATTTCTCTCACACATTTATTCTCAAAAGTTAACTTAACAAAACTTAACTATACTGAGACCTTAGAACTTATATCTCGAGGTGGGTGGCGCATTTACGTTGTAGATGTCTTTGGGCTCCAGCAACCACTTAACACCAGGTGGGCTGTGAGCTCGTCCATCCATTTAAGCAATAAAAAAAAAACATTTTTGTCGGGCACATTACCCTTTTTTCACAAATCAGTAATCTTAGGTTTTTTTCAGAAGGAATTTACAAGGCATATACTACGCCATTATATAGATGACTGCGCCAATTCCTACTGTACTAATTAATAATATTTCCGAACGCATCCTACCTAATTTATTAAGTACACCATCTAGCGGAAACCATTATCGTGATCGTAACCAAAAAACCAGCAGCATTCTAATATCATTAATGACATATTATATCATACTGTATTTGATTACCTATAATAAATGGTCATACTCAGTAGAAAAATGTTATTATAATTCGCTTTTTTTACTTTCCAAAAGGGCCTCAAATCCTTGTGTGCCCAAGGGCCCCAGCTTAATTTAAGACGTCCCTGTACATATGACTAAACTTTTCAAAATCCCAAAGAAACCAAATCATGTCAAATAAAGTATTTTCGTGAACTATGTTGTTCACATAAAGTAAAGAATACAATGACCTAAAATAACGTACAATACTTTATTATAAAGTACGGGTGGCAACCCTAATTGTAACTGACCTGCCTCCGGGATATGAGCTCCGGCATCGCTCGTCCGAGTTAAACAACAAACTTAACTCACTGAGTATCTTCTCAATGGATCGCGATTCTCTCTCTCTCTCTTCTATGCTCTTCCTAGGGCTAGTATTAGCAAACTCTCTCAGGTTGAGCCCGTGAGCTCACCTACCCGTCCGCGAGAAGCAGGAATAGTCCCTTAACCTACCAGCGAGAAGGTAGGAAAAAAAAACAACGTATTGATCAGACAACAATACAAAACCGATTATAAAACACCACCATACTGGCATTAAAGCTTACTCATAATCTGTTTGAAGTCAAACAATTATTACAGTATCTATTTATAGGGAGACGCCCCTTCTATTAGCCTCAGTTTATCTGTTCCGATAGAGACGAGGGGTCTCCGCACTAATCCTCCGGGGAAGTGGCTAAATATCTTGTGCAAATAAACATTTGGCTTGTCCCATTGTTAGGCCGAGAGCGGAACGAATCGGATTATACGCAGTAAGGTGACGCGACGTGGACACCCTACTTACTTTGTGCAAGAAAGATTTATATCGTTTGCTTCAAATTTCATGCGTTTAATATTCGTTGTATTATTAACTTTACTGTGGTAACACTGCTGTTGCTTTAGACAGGCAGAAGAGTTAACGTTCGATAGACTATTCGAGACATACTAATGGTAAACTATAATAATATGGAATCACCAATAACATGCTAAAGCTAATCTTGCACTTCCAAATATATTTACTATGGAAGACAACGCTTTCTTTAAACAATTATGGTACCTACATAATATATTAATATTATTATCTATATTCGAATTTTAAATTTAAATTTATTAGCTTAAATAGAACATGTTATGATAAACATTTAAGCGACCTATAAAATACATTTAAAATTAAAACTGAAAATTTAAAAACAAGAAGTGAGGTAGTATGTTTTTTTACCTATTATTAAGAAGAAACAACAATAGTAGGTACTGTTTAAACGAACGAAAGGGCCAATGCTTCGCGATAGATACACATCACATACCTACCTAAATTGCTGTTTCAATACCTGAAATATAAAATAAGCTTGGATAGAAGTAAATAATTGAAACGTAACAAAAAACTTTGTTTTTGCTGAAACATGACAGAACCACGACAAAGCCATTTCAAAGAAAACTTCATTTTCAAGTGATTTTTACGTCAATGTTTTGAGTCTACTTTTACTCTACAACCCACTCTTTTATTTAAAAGAAAAAAACCGCAAAGCTAGGCAGGTTAAAGGCCAATACCTAATGGTGCGAGCACTAAAAAGACCCTATTTTCAGTAATGAAGCACATTTAAAAAATTTTGTAGGCTTGATTTTATTGCATGATGGTATACCAACATCGCGGAAGTCGGTCGTGAATACCTAGTAAGTAAATATTTCCTTATTAAAAAACTTGCTTACGGGAATTTAATACCCAATATAATTCACAGTCTCATCACCTTTGCTACGACTTCAATTGACAGAATTCGAATAATTGCGAAAAAACGCACAAAATGATGAAAATAAAACACTTCATATTTATAAAAGTGAGTACTCAAATAAATCAGTTTTAACATGTGCTTCGATTATATACGAATCCGTGTGCTGGTTTTATTGACTTCCAACTCTTACATAATTTTAGATAAGTAACATATAGAAATCCCCCGAAAAGGTTTGCATTATACAAATCGAAATGTCCGATTTGAAAAGCTGACTTTTATCCGATCTTTCGCCTCCAATATCTATAGCTCCAAGTATGACCTAACCAAACATACCAGTCAATATCCGATATATTTACATTTAAGTACCCGAAACGTCACGTTTGAGGATCAAGTGACAAACAATGGCATTATCATAGTGAGGCCGGGAGCAAACGCCAAGAGATAACTCCGCCCATTGCCACTCGTATTTGTGACAAGTAGAATATAAAGTATGGAAATTTAGGAATATTTTCGGTTCGTTGTACGTTCGCTACCCAATAATATAAAAAAACTAGTCAAGTTCGGGCCAAATTTAGATGGAGGGTTCCGTGACATTCCATAGCGAGGGAACTTTATATGAATTTCATTTACTACAAACTCACAACTTTTAGACATGTGTTATGTTATGCCCCTCACACTAGTACCTAAGTCATATATCAATTCTCATAAACACATAATGTACTCTAACTCTTAGTTCTTAAGTTCTAAATCATTGTTACTATATAACATACTTATTTCCTCATGTTACTAAATCATATGTATATTGTTTACTTTACTTCAGATCTTCATTTGGAATTAGAACATTTGTTAATATTGTATTCCTTTCACATTGGTAAAATTCCGTCATTTACTAATTATGTCCTTACGGATTCTAAATATGTTTACCAATAAGGTTCATAGTCTAAATGACTCATTTACTAATTGTTTAGTAAATACTATTCTTGTATAAATTCTCTTTCTCCTTGAAACTTAGGAGTTCGTCATCAATCTTCAAGCTTCTAACATCGTAACTCTGTCCGTGTAACATCAGATTTTTGTAAAGGATAAATAAATTCAGTGTATATTAAAATAAAGTTTTTTAAAACTACAAAACCGCTCACCGCGTAACAAATTTGGCGCAGTCGGTAGGATTCCGCATAGAAATATCGCCAAGACGAAGTTTTAACGTGCATCACCGCATCGCGACGGGACTCACATCGCCAAGCAACAGCAGCAGCAGCAACTACGGGACACACATCGCCCAGCAGCAGCCAGCAACCGCAAGACGACGTGAATCGAGCACGGTAGCTGAAGGCTTTTGAAATAACTTCGCCGAACAGACGAGAGCCCTCATGCAGAATCTAATTTTTATTGTACTGTGGTAAGTGGTTTTTATATGCTCTGAATTCATCCTTAATCCTTAATCTGTTACACAATCCTAAATCTTTTTCCTAAATCATATATATTGAACAAAATCTTAAATCAAATCTTAAATCCTAAATCATCATAAATCAAATCAAATTCGCGACTTTTGGTAGAATTTTTTTTCATTATTTCTTAAATCATATATTTTCTTAAATCAAGCCATTCAAAATGTTTAGCGCAGAAAACAAAAATATGGCTTTAGAAATTACGATTGCTACACTCTTACAATTAATACCAGAATTCAATACATCATCTCCTAGCCAAGTGTATCGATTTATCAGATCATGCGACTCCGCGTTTAGTTTAGCTTCTGTTCAACAACAGATGGTACTTTTAATATACGCGTTAAATAAAATCACAGGGCCAAGTTCATCAGACGTTCATGCCAAACAATTTTCAACGTGGTCTGACTTAAAATGCTTCCTAATACAAAAGTTTTCTCAAACTAAAACGTTAGGACATCTTATGTTAGAACTACAATCCATGTTCCAACAATCAAAAGAAACTGTTACTGACTATTTTCTTCGCGTGAATCTTTGTCGAAGTAAAATAATCGAAAAACTATGTATCGAATATAACGATGACACCCTAAAAGGACGTAAAATTACTGCTGAGGAAACAGCTCTCAATGTTTTTATTAACGGCTTAAACTCTGATATAGGCGTAATGCTTAGAACTAGAGATTTCAACAATCTAACAGATGCAGGAAATTTCGCTATTCAGGAAGAAAAAATTCGAAATATGAACAGTGCTAGACAAAAACTCTTTAATATGAACCCTAGCACAGTTCCATATCAAAATCATAATCAATCTAGATATATTCGAACTTCACAACCAAACTCTAACAACCATAATGTTACAAATGCCTTAAAATCCTGTAATTATTGCAAGAAGCCAGGTCATTTAATTCAAGAATGTCGTAAGAGACAATATAACGAAAGAAATAAACAAAATCCCAATTCAATTAAAATAAATAATTTAAACTCGCAGGCGGCCGAACTCACGGGCAATGCTTCGGAAACCGCGAACATCTAAAGCCCAATACTAAATCAAACGACGTTCCAAATCAATTTAACAAACACAATGAGCAAAAAGCCTTAGACTATAAAAATCAAACTCAGGTCACACTTGTTAACTCAGTTCATCGGGAACAAACAGCTATTTTCACCCCTCAGTTCGAGAACAATAGCTCACATAGTTCAGCAGTCTATCGGAGACAACTTAGTGACGTTGCGACTCAAACTGAAGACAGTGACTTCGAGACCTTTGTAAACCCTAAAGCTTTTTCAAATCAAAAATCATCAGAACCTCTTGACAAAATCACAAAATCAAATTCTAAATCGAGTTCTAAACGAAACTCAAAATCAAATTCTAATTCTAAATCAAAAACTAAATCTAACTCTAAATCAAAAACTAAATCTAATTCTAAATCGAATCCTAAATCTAACGAAATCATTAATTTGAATTCACAGTCAAAATCGACTTCTAGCTCTGAAAAACAATCTAATATAGAAACTTACAAAATATCTTCATTCAACGTACCACCAGAAAATCTACTTTATTGTAAGTTTCACATCGAAGGACAACCAGTAACCCTTCTTATCGACACAGGCGCTGCTATTTCTGTTATTAATAAAGACAAAATAGGTACAGCCCCTCTAGATGAATCGAACATCGTGTCCATTGTGGGAATATCTGGAACTAACTCTACCATTCGTAGTTTTGGTACAGCACAACTGTCCCTCGATAATCTATCAAAATTCAAATTTCACGTTGCTAACTTAAATATCAGTGTAGATGGTATTTTAGGTAACGATTTTATGAACAAATTCAATGCTACAATTTATGTTCAATCTAAGACCATGCGTCTTAAAGACAAAAATTATAAGTTAACAACTCTCGGTGATAAAGATGAGTCACCGTCCGATTGTAAACAAGTTCTAGGAAAGCGATCTGAAACTGTCATCGCTTGTTTTACAAAAGACATCTGTAATGGTAACGCGTTCGTCGAAAAACAATCTTTAGACAAAGAGTTGACCATACCAAACGCACTTATCTCAGTTTCCAATGGAAGATTCCTCATAACTTGTGTCAATTCAAGCGACCGTGATAAGACGCTCAGATCATTACCATTAGTAGAAACTAAATCGTTCTCATTAATTAATAACTCAAATAATGCTAATTCACAAATAAACTTTACAAACTCATTAAATAATGGCGTCCACGATAAACGAGACAAAGTTCGTCAACTCGTGAGAACTGACCATTTAAATAACGAAGAACTAAATTCTCTAGACAAAATTATTTCAAAATTTTCAGATATCTTTTATTTAGAAGACGAACCTCTGTCTTTTAGTAACAATACAAAACATTCAATTCCTACTACTTCTGACATTCCGATTAATACCAAAACGTATAGGTTTCCTTTTGTTCATCAAAAAGAAGTAAAATCTCAAGTTGAAAAAATGCTAGACCAAAAAATTATTCAACCTAGTTCATCTCCATGGAGCAGCCCCATTTGGGTTGTCCCTAAAAAGTCTGACGCTTCTGGAAAACAGAAATGGCGTGTAGTTATAGACTACAGGAAATTAAACGAAATCACTATTGGAGATAGTTACCCTTTGCCAAACATCACCGACATCCTAGACAAGTTAGGTCATTCTATTTATTTTACTACCCTAGATTTAGCATCAGGTTTTCACCAAATTGAACTTGATGAAAAGGATATTCCTAAGACAGCATTCAGTACTCCTTATGGTCACTATGAATTTTTAAGAATGCCCTTTGGACTCAAAAATGCTCCAGCTACTTTCCAACGCGCTATGGATAACGTTCTGTACGGATTACAGGGAGAGCGTTGTTTTGTGTACTTAGATGATATAGTCGTTTTTGCTTCTAGTCTTCAGGAACATGAACAAAAACTAACTGAAGTCTTAGATCGACTCCGTAAATATGGTCTAAAAATTCAACCTGACAAGTGTGAATTTATGCGCAAAGAAGTTGCCTATCTAGGTCACATCATCACAAATCAAGGCGTGAAACCAAATCCAGAAAAGGTTTCAGCAGTTAAAAACTTTCCTATTCCTAAATCGTGTAAAGATATAAAATCATTCTTAGGTCTCGCAGGATACTATCGTAGATTTATACCTAACTTTAGCAAAATCACTAAACCTTTAACGAGCTTACTCAAGAAAGATGTTCCATTTATATGGAGTAAAGATCAGCAGTCAGCATTCGATAAATGTAAAGAAATTTTAACAATGACT
This sequence comes from Bombyx mori, assembly GCF_030269925.1. NCBI lineage: Eukaryota > Metazoa > Arthropoda > Insecta > Lepidoptera > Bombycidae > Bombyx > Bombyx mori. The sequence goes on from NC_085110.1 coordinate 12,541,326, forward strand.
CCAATTCTTCAATATCCCGATTTCAGCAAAGATTTCGTATTAACTACCGATGCATCGTTACATGCTATTGGTGCTATCCTCTCACAGGGAGATATTGGCAAAGATTTGCCAATCGCGTATGCTTCACGCACTTTAAACAAAGCCGAGTCTAATTATTCGACGATCGAAAGAGAGTTACTTGCCATAGTATGGGCAGTTAAGCATTTCAGACCTTATCTCTTCGGAAGAAGATTCAAAATTGTTACAGACCACAAACCTTTGACGTGGTTATTTTCAATCAAAGATCCAGGCAGTCGTCTTGTAAGATGGCGTCTCAAGCTCGAAGAATACGAGTACGAGATAGTTTATAAAGCAGGAAAAATGAATACTAATGCGGACGCTCTGTCTCGTCCAGCTATTATGAACTCTAACGTTATAGACTTAAGTCAAGATGATCAAGACGATTATCTACAAATAAATTTTGAACATTACAAATCCTTAGATCGTAGCAATATAAATACTTCTTTTACAAAAACGTCTCCAGATCAGTTATTAGATACTAAGCACAAAAATATATTTATCCCTATGTCATGTGAACCTACTTCACAAAATAATTTATTTCATGAAGCTATCAGTTTATGTTCACAAACTGAATCATTTTTAGAAAATCAAAAATCTCTATACGAAGTACATTTGTTAAATTCAAATCATAATCAAAATTTATTCTTTACATGCACTAGACCCAGACACTTCGATCCATGGGATTCTGAAAGTTATTTTAAATCTCTTCTCTCATGTCTCCAAAAACATGAAATTGATACATTGTACGTTCCAGATCTTAAAAATGATAATACGTGTAAACTAGAAATCAACGAACAACTTTATATATCTTCATATATCGCTGAATCATACAATTGTGAAATTATAATTTGTGAAAATAAAATATCTTATCCTAAACCTGAAGAAATTCCTAATATTCTAAAAACCTATCACGATGAACCTCTATCAGGACATCGTGGAATATTAGAAACAACCAGGAAAATTCGTGAAGAATATTTCTGGAAAGGAATGACAAACGACATTAAAGAATACATAGAATCATGTGTCATTTGCCAAAGAAATAAAATTCAACGTAAATCCTTTAAAGCACCTATGGTCATAACCTCTCAATCTACTGAACCATTTGAGCGCATTTCAATGGATTTAGTCTCATATTCAGAAATTAGTGATAATAATAATAAATATGTCATAACGTTGCAAGACGATCTCACAAGATTTGTTCAAGCATATCCTATTCCTGACAAAGAAGCAGTCACAATTGCTAAACAAATCTTACATTTTTGCCAACACTTCGGTGTTCCAAAGCGCTTTCATTCGGATCAAGGTACCGAATTTACCAATAACATTCTTAAGCAACTAACAAAATTTCTCGGATGTAATCATACATTCAATACAGCATATCATCCTCAAACAAATGGCGCTCTTGAACGATTCCATGCGACTCTTCGAGATCACATACGCATGTATTGCAATCGTCGTCATAAAAATTGGGATCAAATCATCCCTCTCGCTATTTTATGTCATAATACCTCAGTTAACTCTTCCACGGGTTACACTCCTCATGAACTTTTATTTGGTTTTAAGCCTCGTCCGTTCTACTCGCTAAAACCAATCTCTGATTACACAGCTTGCGATTATTTAAAAGACTTAAACGAACGTTTAAAGGTCTCTAGAGAAGCCGCTTTACAAAATCTAGAAAAGATGAAAGAAAAGGCGAAAGAACGCTATGACAACCAAATTAAGAATTCTGTAGAATATAAAATAGGTCATAAAGTTATGCTAAAAGTTCCTAATCCTAACAATCTAGATCCTAAATGGGAAGGCCCATACGAAATAGTTCGTGTTGGCTTCAATGAAAATTTTCTAATTAAAAAGGGTGGAAAAACCCAATTAGTTCACTCAAATCGTCTTAGACCTTATCCTAATAACGATAATTCATCCTAAATTCTAATATTTCATAATTCATAATTTATGTTAAAATTATAGTCTACTATATTTCATATTCTATTTTTAAGTTAGAAATATTTCTTTACAGGATAGGCCAATCTACAGCCATCCAAGATACAAATACCTTTATACAAACCCTCTCAAATCCTTATATTAGTTTTATTATTTGTTCGATTTTTAAAATGTTTATATACCTCCTTATTTACAAAATTTACAAATTTATTCAACATTCTATACAAAATCGCTATAATCGAAAACGAACTTTCGGAATTAAACCTTTACTTAGGCAAAAATTCACGTAATAAACGAGAATTGTTTGATGGCCTTAGCTCTGTTCTTAAATGGTTAATCGGTACACCTGATGCACAGGATGCTGAACATTATAATGAATGCATCAATTCTCTAGAAAAACGAGAATTAGATGTAATGAATCTAATGCAAAAACAATTACAAATTACATCTTCTACAATTAAAAACTTTAATGAATCTATATTCAAAATCACATACGACGAACAAATTATCAATGAAAATATTAATCGTCTAAACGAATATATTAACACTACAAAGAATACTGTATTCGATATTAAAATAAGTGAAGAAATTTCCACAATTTCCCTGCAAATTCTAGAATTAGTAACTAGCTTAGAAAACGATATAAACGATTGTCTAACTAGTATTCTTTTTGCTAAATCAAATACTGTTCACCCATCGATAATTTCTCTCAAGCGTCTCTACGAAGAGCTTCTATTGTCAAATCATGTTAGAACAAATAAACGCTTAGTCACATCCGTAACATTAGATAATATTCATACCTTATTAGATTCTTCTACCTTATCAGCTTATGTTTACTCAAATCGCCTCGTATACATCTTAGAATTTCCCTTAGTTACAAACGATAATTTTAAATTATATCATATTTATTCAATCCCTGTACAACATCCTAATTCCTCATATCACTCCACCATCCTACCAGAGCATATATTCTTAGCCACTAATCAAAATCAAGAAAAGTATATTTCTACAAGTTCGTTGGAAAACTGCAACAATTTCGCATCGACACAACGGTTATGCAAAAATATGGTCGTCTATGAATCTACTTCAAGACCAATATGTGAACTTGAAGTCCTGCTAACAAAATCAAAATCAATTCCTAAATCATGCACTGTCACATCATTTCCTGCGGAAATAGCAACGTTTCAGCAGTTAGAAAGTGATAAATGGCTCTACGTATTAAGCACAGAAACTCAATGTGTACTTCAGTGTAATGGTGAAGTGTCAAACCACAAACTCTATGGATCAGGAATCATAACGCTGCCAGCATCTTGCAAACTCCATACTGGCTACAGCACGCTTACATCATTTAAATCATCAAATGAAAACATCACGTATCCAATCGTCACACCGGATATAACAACTGACGATTGTTTCCAAGAATTAAAAAATGTTGAAATACCACATCTAATTCCAATTCCAATCAATGAGATCCCGTTGGACTCATTACAACAAATCAAGCACCATATTCACAAATATTCAGAGGAAATTAAGAAAATCAAAATACAAAATTTCATGAAGAAACATGAATCAAGTTTTTTATGGATCTATTTCTCGATCGGAATCACAATGCTTACATACATCTTATACAAAATCTTCAAGAATTTTCCATGCTCATTTGCGACCCGAAGAAGGTCAAATAGTGGATGTATCCAGATTTTCAACAATTGCTTTGATAACTCTTCAAGAAGAAGAAATACACAAATTTCAATTCCAATGACCAACATCGGTCATCCTACATCGTGCATCGGGCATAACATAACACATGTTTTATATCCAGTTTTAAAATTATAAAAATGTACACTCATAAAGTTTTCTTCTAATTTGTTCAAAAATATCTCTTAAATCGGAGTCTTTTGTTTACGTTATGATTCTTTGATAAAGTTTTCTTACTTTTAGCAACGTACTAAAATTCATTATAGTTGAGTCAATTGAAACTATATGCCATTAACCTTATGAACTAAATGACTGGAAAAGAGAATGATCTTAATAATTATTCCATTTTTATTTTTTGTACGGAACCCTAAAAATATTAAAACAAACTGCGCAACAAAATTCCTTACGCATCGGTACAATAATGTATCGTCTTGTTAATTTAAATCATTTACCAGTTAGGACCGGTATTCCGATGGCACAGAATTATCATTGTAAAAAAAAGCTGTTTAAACGTCACAGATATACCATGAGATGTTCCAGAAAAAAATACTTTGACTCTAATACTGTAAGATGTCCTTTGACATACGAATCGCTTTAGTAACACAAGAATTACGTTGTCAATCCTAATGTCACGAAGCTTGGTTTTAATACCAGGCACAGTCTGTGTACTTGTGTGTAAGAAAAGTGCAAATGCTTTCTTTTGTATACGAATCAATAAACAAAACGTTTCACGTCATTTCGTTTCACTCATCCGTACGACTAACAGATAAAAGTGACTGTAACGAATAGTGTGCTTAGTGCGAGTTTTTTAATGTTCTCGATAGCGTAAAAGTTAACCCAATTTTGTATGCAGTTGGAACAGCACCCCTAACGTAGACAAACGATCCCATTCCATACAAATAATTGTAAAATGTGCTCATAAGAGCTAACTTTTACGCTATCGAGAACGTTAAAAAACTCGTACTAAGCACGCTGATAGAAAGTCTGCCGGCAAATGCGACGCGCGACCGAAAATGACATAGCGCATTGCGAGGAAAACGTTGCTCGCTGCATGCCTATTCATGAGTAGCGACGGCTGCGCTCGCGCCCCCGTCTCCCCGCATTTGAATAAATACTATTAACTTGTTTGTTTTACTCGCCCCGGCACGCCCCGAACGAACCGACCGCGACCACTTCCCTACATTCTTCGATGTCACATTCTGAATGTAAATACGGACCGCAGTTCGTTCTTGGGGATTGTACGTCGGATTTTTGTATGCGTATTTCGTTCTGAAGCGTGCGAACTAATGGCCCACCTGGTTTTGAGTATTGTTCTATAGTGCAGCGGCTGCCTTACCCTTCAAACCGGAATCAATGACTGCTTCGCGGCAGAAATAGGCAGAGTCGCAGTACTTATCAGCCGACTGACAAAACCCACGTGCTCAGCGCGCCGCATAGACGCGGAAGCCTCACATGAGATCCGGCGCGATAAAAAATAAAAACACAAGTAGCAATGCCTACCCGCACGGGCTCACAAGACAAGGCGTCTTGCGGCCACCAGTAAATCCGTACTCTAATAGAAAACGGCTTGACTGTGCCTACGGCATTGCTACAGTGACTCTGTACCATCTGGTAGACCGTTGGCTCGTCTGCCTATTACAACAATAAAGAAAGAACAATTCACAATCGCAACGGTGTGTAACTATTGAAATCACTCATGATTAGCATTTTCTTCGGTTGTCACGAGACATATGAAATTTAAAAAAATACTTTATACGACTTAATCTCACCTTTATATCTATTATAATTATTATTCCGGGGTTTTGGATACTTCTATAGTTATTTGTGGTCACGAACGTCTAAAATTTTCTTTTTATCGTTTTATACCCAGACGAGCATATGGTCCACATGATGGTGAGTGGTTAGCGTCGCACATGGAGGTCAGCAATGCCAGAGGCGGTACCAAGTAACTGGTTTCGCAGGACCAAGTAGTTGAGTTCACAATACGCCGCTACCGCACATTTGACGACAACTGAATATTGAGCCAACTGAAATTCTTAAAGTAGTTCTAAATATCACTCGTGGTTGCGATCACCGATTACTAAGTCATTGGGTCCAGAAAGTTCTTGAGTGGCGACCGCGTACCGGAAGATGTAGCGTGGGTAGGCCTCCCACAAGATAGACCGACGATCTACTGAGGTTCGCCAAGATTCGCTGGATGCAGACAGCCCAGGACCGGACTTTGTGGCGAGGCTTAGCTATGTCCAGCAGTGGACGTCTGTGGGCTGATGAGAAAAAGCCGATAGTGTTGCAATAAATCACAAAATATCCTAATATATTTTTCCTGTAATTTTTGTAACGATTGCAGTATTCGTATTTCACAAATCTATACCTCTATACTTCTATACTAATATTATAAAGAGGAAAGATTTGTTTGTTTGTTTGCATTGAATAGGCTCCGAAACTACTGAACCGATTTGAAAAATTCTTTCACTGTTTGGATGCTACACTATTCCCGAGTGGCATAGGTTATAATCTTTTTTGAAAACAATTAGGAATCCTGACTAAAACTCCCATAATGTAATCCAAGGTGTAAAAAAATTACCTAAAATATTCTTTATATCACGTGCCCTGCGAAAAGTATTGATGTAAATGTACTACGACTTTGAACAAATTTGGTTAGCATAAAAAACGTTATAGTGACCCAACCTTAACACATAGACATATGCCATCGCCGTTTCTGCAGCGCACGCAGCGGAAGCTCTCAAAAGGGAAAAAACCCCGATTTTGAAACATTCTTTATTTGTGCTCCGCTCACATTGGTCTTAGCGTGATGTTATATAACCTTCCTCGAGAAATGAACTATCTAACACTGAAAGAATTTTTCAAATCGGATCAGTAGTTCCTGAGATTAGCGCGTTAAACAATCAAACTTTTCAGCTTTACAATATTAGTATAGATAAAACAACGTCAAATATCGCTGAAATTTTTGTTAAAGACCCAAGCGGAGCCGGAGCGTGACGCTAGTCAAATTATATATGCAAAATTTAAAAAATATATATTGCTAAAGGTAATTTTCGGCAGCGGCCAGTACAAAGGCGAAGGCCGGCAGCGGCGCGCTACTCTGTTATTATCTCAACACCATCGCACTCACTTCGCTCATATCATTTCTTTTTCATAGCTTGTATTCTTTCCTCCCCACAGGATGAAGGAGAGCTACACCGATCATCCTAAACTTAGATTCGGGGGCGTATTATTAGCGATTAATCATTTATTTATACACAATCGCCTGCGGACATTATTCGAAACATGTAAGCAGATGGAATCTGCATTCCTTATTTCATTTTTTTTATATTTACATACTCAGAAACACCCAAGAAACTAGCGTAAAATTTGTGTCGCCATCAATTATTCTGGGGCCACGCGTTTAAATGATAAATATTTCAATTAATGTCTTAGAAAAATCATTGCTTTTTTTTCTTCTACCTTTGCCACTAATTTAATGTAAAATTTAAATAAGAACTAACGAAGGTAGTATTACTCCGATCCCAATCATGAATTGCCAGAGCAACGAAAACTTTGAACAACAGCAGTTAATGTAATTGATTTGTTTGCTTGCGATGCATTTGGAGAAAATTATCGCGGACATGAAGAGTATTGTGCGATGAGTATCGGCAAGCCGCCGCGGCGCCTTGTAATTCGATATTGACCGGTAATTATTTACGTGAGAATAGTCGGACGAGGCCGTCTTCGCTGCATCCCTGCTGTATAGGCGGAACGAATCGGTGATTGCGCGCACTGAGATGCCGCGGCCTGATTGCCGCTTACGCTCTGTTGAACAACGCACGGAGTCGACGGCTCCTCGAAGCAAACTTCACGTTACATACTCGACACGTCATCGCTCACTCAAACACGGTACCGATAAATAATAGGTTTTTTTTCCTACCTTGCTGAGAGCAGCGTAACCTTAACTAGTAGGTGAGCTCACAGGGCTCAAACCAGACAACGTTGCTTACACCGCTTACAGCTTACAGCCGTGCTTCGCAGAATCTACCACCGTATCGGAAACGAGACCCACTGAGAAGATCCGGCGAGAAACTCAGTGGGCTGTGTCTGAGGGTTAATTTACTTGTCGAGCCCTTCATCGCAAGCGACAGGTTCGACGAGAACGATGACCGGTGCTTGAGGTACCTAAAAGCACCGTTAGTGGAGCGGGAGGATCGGAAATGACGTGTTTGGGGCAACGTCGACTGCTTTCCATTCTGTCCGCAGGATCGGGAATGTGGGAAATAGGGACGCTCCGTTTTAATCACTGTTGTAGCTACACTACGTAGCTTTTATTCCTACCTATGCTGATAGCCTTGAGAGACTATATCAGTTTCGCCCTAACATATAGGTGAGCTCACGGGGCTCAAACCGGAGTGTTGCTAACACTGGCCCTAGCAAGAGCAGTGCTTTGCAGAATCTACCACCGGATCGGAAACGCGACCCACTGAGAAGATCCGGCGAGAAACTCAGTGGGCCTACGTTGCTAATGTAGACGAACCAATTATTTGAATTATTTCCAAATTAAATATGTCACGTTAATGTGTAAAAGTAAAACAAATGTTAATGTGTCAACATATTCGCTATACTCACTAAAAATAACGTCACACTAGTAAAATTTACAGAATATCCATAAATCGAATCACATCCATAAATTTAGATTATCATACTTCTAGAAAGAGAGAGAGTATGAGGTAACGAGAAAAAAAATTGTACTATACCTATATACAAATTAAAGCCTAGCCCGATACCTAATTTGCCCCATAGACTTTCTTGTGAGAACTCGTAATGCGTAAAATCGACTGGAACTTGAAGCTTATTGGCAGATGAAGTAACCACTTGGACCGGCTGGCTAATGGCCCGGAGGCCTCCCTAGTTTCGCCAAACGAGCGTCAGAGCATGGACGAACCAGCAGGGGAGATATATGGTAACAACCAACCGAGCGCCTCCGAACAAAGCCTCAACGCTCAAGGGTAGCTGTTTGGCGAGTTCATCTATTACTGGATCGAAATCGCGACCCGGTGAGAAGATCCGGCGAGAAACTTCAAGTAATTTTATAATTCATTATGTACCGTGGTACTTAGGAAATTAGTTTAATAATTCACACTCAGTATGTAATACCACTATGCATTTACGTTGCGTATTTTTGATTTCTAAAGCAAACATCTACTGAGTTAAATTACAATTATTTTTTAACGTTTTCTGACACTAGAATAATTGTTATATTATTAATTGCCTAATTGTTTAACTGATAACAAGTCAACGGACGATAATCAGTAGTTTTTTGAATCAAAAAACGATTCAAACTCTATTGTGCTCTAATAACTACCATACATTTATTTTTAAATTGTTTTTCTCCTAAAATTCGGTAAACGTACAATTAATATAACCAGGCAGTCTGACAATTAAACCAATACAGCGACATCTATCGTCAAAACAAGGGAATCACCGATCAAAGCTTGAACTTTAAACGCGTATCCTAGTTATTTATCAAATAAATCGCTTGTATTAAAATTTAATAACCGACTAGACCACTAAGAGTTTGTTTAAACAACAAAATGTTGAATTAGCTGCTTCCAATAAGCGAGAACGTGGTTGGGTGCGGACCCGGGGAGCCAGCCGCAAGCCCGGTGGCGCCCCGCAGCGCCAGTCCCCTAAACACACACAGACCGCGGGGCGCCGCACCCTGCCCGCGCCTCGCACACTAATAACTCCGTCTTTCCCTGTGCCATGCTTTATTTCACTCCCGAGTTTTTTCCTCGACTTTGTTTTTTCGTCCCGTGAACCTACGTCGGACGTTTACAACAAAACAAGTTCCTGATGATAGCAATCCTTCATCTTCATTGTCTTTTGGCAGTTTCGTCGAATAATATATGTTGTGCTCTGTCGACTTGATATCCGAACGTCATATTATAAATGGCGTCGTTTAAAATATTTTAATACCCTCTTACATCAGGGCAATATTAATTTAGTACGGTCGAGTTGAGCGTTCTCGATGCCACCGCTGGTATGTTAAATGACGGATTACCGACCGGCCGAGATCGAAAGATAACCACATCAAATCTTGTACATTTAGTATGAACGCTCTGCTACCCACCTGCCGTGTTCATATAAAAAAAAAAATCTGCGTTATTCTTTGCCGTTTCATACTCTCTGTTTTTATTAATCTCGTTGGTCACGACGAGTACGTGACGCTACTATTAACGCCCTACATTTAAACTTGAGGTCGAAATTTCGACTTTTTTGTATAACCGCTTTCTCTTCCTACCAACGCGCATGACACGCGGGATTAGTAGGCAATTTTCGATCACTTCACACACATGCGAGTAAGCCATCTGCTCCATAAGTATTCAGTTCTTTTTGCTTTGCATGTTACGAATTCGTTACCAATAAACAGTTTCCAGGGAAACAGTGACATCGATACTCAATATGGTGTGACATTTTGACACACTTCATTTGTATTTTGTTTAAAAGTGATCATATTCTCTGTTTATAACATTTTTAGCAGAGAAAATACACAAAAATCATCACTAAAGTTTGTAGAAAATGGTGAGAATCACTGTTGAATTAGTACGAAAAAAAGCTGAGCATCACGACTGCCTGCTGGCACCATTAGAAGAAATTGCACTCCATCAAGAAAATATCGAGAAAATTGAATTTCTACAAGATTGGTGCCCTAAATTAAAAATACTGCTAATGCAGAGCAATCTCATAGCAAAAATAGAAAACTTGAACAAACTAAAGAATCTTGTGTACCTTAATTTAGCTTTGAACAACATCGAGGTCATAGAAAACTTAGAACGATGCGAATCGCTGCGTAAGTTAGACCTTACACTGAATTTTATTGGTGATATTGTGAGCGTTGAAACACTTATGGGCAACTATAGTCTTGAAAGTTTATATTTAACTGGCAACCCTTGCACCGATTACGATAACTACAAGAACTTCGTAATCGGAACCCTACCCCAGCTAACCAGCTTGGACGGCAAAGATATTGAAAGATCCGAGAGGATCATGGCCTTACAAAACCTTCCCTTCATACGCTCTGATATAGTATTCGAACAAGAAAATTATCGACAGCAACGTAGAAAACAAAAATCTCGATTGGAAAAAACTATCAAAGACAAATGGGAAAATGAATATAAAGACATGGACCCGGAGGAAAGAAACAAAAAATTCTGGGCCGAAAAATGTGAGCATGCTCCAGAAGTTCGTTACGAAATTGAAAAAATGCGTAAGCTGAAACTAAAGAGCTACGAAACGGAAACAGAACAAGAAGAAAAACGAACTTACAAACTATTCGCTCCAGACGGTAGACCGTTTAATATTAACCAAGCAAAGATCAATTTTGTTTTCGACGACTCTGGCCCAAGCTATGTCTTGGATTTAGCAGTTTACAAACACTTAGATACTAGTTTACTCGATGTTGATGTCCAAGCTCATTACGTGAGAGTCACTATAAAAAACAAAATATTCCAAATTCAACTCCCACAAGAAGTGGACATAACTAATTCTTCAGCTCAACGATCTGAAATCACCGGGCATTTGGTGATAACAATGCCAAAAAGTAACGCTTGCATTATAAGTAGAGCGAAAAAAAAGGAAACTGCCGAAAAAGCCCAAGCGAAGTCCAAATCGAAAGTAACTGAATACCTCCGATCGGGACAGACTAAAAGAGAATTTCTTGAAATTGGACCAGCTGACGATGTTTTAGATTTCACAAACATGACCCGACCGAAGTCGACACCGGCTGCCATTGATCCAAGATTGTATGCAAGTGAAAAGAAGCCATCAGCCGATTTTGTTGACAATCCTGAAGTACCACATCTCATTTAAGCTATTGATGCAAGAATTTTCAGGTACGAAATAAAACGTTAGATGTATTTAGCTTAAACATTTATTTTGAAGTATTTTGTCAGCTACATGCATTTCGGTTTGAAGGATGGGGCAGCCGCTGTAACTATACTTGAGACCTTAGAACTTATATCTCAAGGTGGGTGGCGCATTTTCTTTGTAGATGTCTATGAGCTCTAATAACCACTTAACACCAGGTGAGCTGTGAGCTTTTCCACCCATCTAAGCAATAAAAAAACTTATTTTTCACTGTTAATTTTTTTTCACGTCATTATAAATGTAATACCTTTTCAAATGACAAGTCTCTCGCGTTTTGGTTGATTGTTGGTTGGATGGTTAATTGATTTGAATACGCATGTAAGTTCATTGAAAATAACTTATATTGTTTATGTAATAAAACAAATCATCATTGCTTAAGTAAGTTTGTATTCAATAAAATAACAAATTATAATTAAGTTTTACATGTTAAATAAATGTAAAATAATAAATAAAGAGCTGTTATCATAATTAAAACTATTCATTTAGATAATAAATGTTTAAAGCTGATAAATTAGATTTGCCTCGTTTCTACAGTTTCAGAAGACACTCCGTTGGTTTCTGGCATTGACACAATAAAAGATAGAAATCCGTCAATATCCCGTATTTCTTTGGATGTGAACTTAGCCGAGATCTGATGTCTGCCTGCCCACGGAGGAGTAAGCTTGAAGTTAGCAGTCGCAAAGGTACCAGGTGCCACGTTCTAAAAAGCAACATTTGGTTTTATTAGATTCAAATAGTGACATCTAGCGGCGAGTGTACTAACTATTTAGAAATAAAATGTAGTTAAAAATTTATTTTTGTGAACGTTTTCTTTTTGTTTTAAAAGAGTTACCAAAGATGGCGCTTAAGGTTTTATGTTTCAAACTTATTTTATCCAAACTAAACAAGTGATTATTTAATATTTGAAATGCATTCTCAGCCAGGATGTACTAATAAAATTTCTGACTCTATTCTCTAACTTAAATGTCTAAATTATTCATGTCCGTATTGCCCATCACAAGGTCTGCTGTCCCGATCAAGATTTAATTTAGGTAAACCCTTTTTTTATTTATTTAGCTAGTTACTACCAGTAACCTGGAGGGGTTATTCTGGCTTCACCGAATGTATAGCTCAATGTAGGAACTCAGCTTGGGAGATTTTGCTAACACCGGCCCTAGCAGGAGCAGTGCTTCGCTGAATCTACCACCGGATCGGAATCGCGACCCATTGGGTTGCTCAGGCGACATCCTCAGTGATTTGGTATACTGAGCGGTAATATTACCACAAGGCAAATAAAAAAATGGGAATAGGAATATATTGTCTCCTGATTATCCAAAGTGTACGGGCAATGCGAAGAAGTGTTAAGATTCTATATCATAACTTTTTTTACATACCTCGTCTAATGCAATTCTGAGCTGCTCATCCAAACCTGGACCTTGAATATAAAACTTGCCGTTCTTCAACGGAATAGGCAAGGGATTCTCCACTTTGATGTGAACGGTAAATTCTTGGCGGGAGACCGGTTTGCCGTCAATCGTTATTTTGATGTCAGGATTCCGGACCCGGAAGTCGTCCTGTGCGAAGTAGTCGAATTTTCGATCTACGATCGTGACTAGGCATGCGATGTTGAAGGATGCCTGCAACACAGTGTTTTTTTTTATTTTGTGTACGAATAAAATTGTTTTCAATTATAATATCAATACACAATGTTAAGTATATTACTACTACGCGAAAAATTTTACTATCTACGTACCGTAAAATACATAATATCTAGCTGACGGGACGGACGTTTTCCCAATTTCAATGTTCCTTTGTTATGATTATTTTAGAAACATTTTAAATTTACGTCCGGTTTTTTTTTAAACAAATAATAACAATAAAAAAACATTCTTATTAGTTTGAATGAGTATATGAGACACGATCTTAATCCACACTTAATTCAGTAAGCGATATAACTTAAAATATTCTTTGATAGCGCGAGGGAATTCCATTCCAGAAATAGACTCCATGTTGGAAACTCACGAATTTATTAAGTGACCAGGTGAAAACTCAGGGATCAACCTTTTGTTAGATGTTAACTATATAACTTTTAATTCACAATATTTTAAATGCATAGTTTCAAAAATGCACCTATCTTCAACTCAATTCAATTATCAAAAATTTTGCACTTAAAGGTGTCGCGAATTTTTAATGAATCAGTACGTCGCTGAGTAAAAATATTAAGAGCCGCTGTACTAAGCCATTGACTATCGTATTACTTAAACTAACAATACAATAACATAACAAAACAATCGACTATTTGCCCTGAAGCAAACCACTACTACTAACCACCACTACTACTACTGACCTGATCAATAAGCTTTTTAAAGTAATCGTCGAAGGTGACCAGCATCTGCACTTTCTCTTTCTGTTCTGGCTTGAGTTTCATGTCGAATTCATATCGCTTCACGCCGTCTCCGGTGACGCCGGCGTACGTCACTGTGTCCACTCGCAACGTGCCTTTGACTTGATGTTCATTGATCGTCGAACGATTTTTCATATGCAAGACCTGAGAAGGGAATCAGCGTACTGATTTGATCTAGTAATTTGAAGTAGGTATATACGCATAATTGGAAACCTGCTCTATTTCTGAATTACTTTTTTCCCTTCCCTAATCGTCGATAATCTATGCCCTAAGGAGCTATCAAAACTACGCGCGGGTAGGTAAGCGCATGGAAATCAGAGAGCCCTAACAAGAGCTGCGCTTCGCTGAATATACCACCAGATCGGAATCGCGAAGCAAATTCTAATTTTTTCCAAAATATTGTTACATTATGTTATTATTTCATCGTTGGAATCGTTTGGGGACATGTGTTACGTATTGCTGTAGAAAAAAATCGTGATTCCATTGGCTTCGGCATATTCGCATAGCTAATCAACATTACTCTTTTACTTTTTTTTTTATTCCTACTTATGCTGATAGCCTTGAGAGGCTATTTCAGCTAGTAGGTGAGCTCACGGGGCTCAAACCGAAGTGTTGCTAACACTGACCCTAGCAAGAGCAGTGCTTCGCAGAATCTACTACCGGATCGGAAACGCGACCCACTGAGAAAATCCGGCGAGAAACTCAGTGGGCTGTGTCTATGGGTTAATTCGCTCGCAGTGTTTTCAGCGTATATAAATTGATCGTGTAAATAATATAACATTATCAATAGAAAACGGTGAACAGGCTTTTGTTTATAATCCTATAATTTTGTTTCGGTGCTTGTTGTCGAGATTTGTGTGTTCGAGCTTGCGAAATCGGATTAGCACGTCCAGGTTCGTTTATGGGTAACGTAGTTCAAAGTCTATTGAATCACAGGGTGGATTAAAAAACAAAACAGCGTACCACACTGAAGTCCTGTCCGATCTTAATGTCGTCTCTGAGATCAAACTCGAAGGTGACGTCATTGAAGGCATCGTTCAAATAGTACCGAGCGAAGATGTTCTCTGATTTGCGCAACGCTTTTTCCATTGTCATTCTCTCTTCGCGCGTTCGTTCCGGGTATTTGTATGTGTCGGTGATATCCTGTAACACAAGTTTAATTATAACTAGCCGACCCGGCAGACTTTGTAGTGCCTCAATCGATAAATAAAAGACCTAAACTTTTGTATAAAGTAAACTTAAAACAAACAAAAGGAATCCGTCCGACGGGGGACACATCAAAGGAAAAACAAAATTGTTATTTTTATTTAATTCCGAGCATTTTCATATTTATTTACCTTTTAAACCTTCTCTGGACTTCCACAAATAATTCAAGACCAAAATTAGCCAAATCGGTCCAGCCGTTCTCGAGTTTTAGCGAGACTAACGAAAAGCAATTCATTTTTATATATAAGTATATAGATAGAAGATAGATATATTTATAATTGAATGTCTTTAAATTGCTCTAGATAAGCTCGCGAGCTTACTGACAGGATAACGTGAATTCCGCCAGCCATTTTGTGACTTGTCATAGAAATCTTAGTGTTATTGTATTGCAACAGATACGTCCTACACTAATAAGTAGAATAGTGGTGTACCCGTGCGTTTCTTTCAGTTAACCATCCCACTAGTAATTACGTAATAATTGTGAAGAAAAATTGCCAGTTTTTATTCTTTAGATATGTTGTAGAAAACACGGCGCACCTGATGTTAAGTTATTATCGAATACCATAAACATCAACTGCCACCCACCTTGAGACCTGAGTTCTAAATCTCAGTTTTATAGTACAACGGCTGTCCCACCCTTTAAATGCATTACTACTTCGTGGTAAAATTAGGCGGAGTTGTGGTACCTACCCAAGCGAGCACACAAGACGACCTACTTACTCCTAGTTACTGTATCTGCATTTTAATCCACTATAATTGAAACAAATACAATCATTTTTATTGTGAATAAATCGTATAGGTATAGTGTTGATGTCATTGTTAATTAATGCCATACAAACAACTCTCTATATAAAAATTATTTCCAGTCGACCTTTCCGTTATGACATCATGACATTTTCATTACCTTCAATGAAATAATTATTTGTTAGATACGTCTGTGATGACTCAAACAACAAATCATATACGATGAAAATGATGCTTGGCAGCTAAGTTTAGATTTGTTTCAACCTGCCATTTAGCCATCACATCATCGTATTGTATAAGATTAAATGTCATCAGATTATTTAGAACAAAACAAAAATATAAACATAATCATCGGACATTCAATTACACAAAAAAATTGAAAGTATTTTCATTACATTTAAAACAAATATAATGCACAGACTTCTTTATAGTTCTTCTTCTTTCTTTCCTATTAATTACCCTCTGCTGGGGTGTAGGGCTCGAATCCAATTCTCCATTAACTAACTATATAGTTTATTTTTATTATTTATAGTTTCATTAGTTATATACTCATAGTTGGCTATATTAATATACTGGGTTTTTGGCGGCCGCTTCCGAAAATGAAAACAGACATAGTACTAATGATCATGTGGCGGAAAAAAATCGATCCTGATTTTAAAAAAAAATCATATTTTTAAAACGTCTTATTAGCATTATTTACGCTCCATTATGTCAGTACAGCTAAATGAAATGATAGTTTCATAAAAATATATTACTTTATTTAAAAAAAAAACCAGCAATGGAACAGTAAATCAAAAACAGCTGATGCTCGGATCAACGAACGCCCGGGCGCGGCGTTTCTTTTACATGCACACCGGCGCGACGCGGCGCTGATACCGCGCTCCCCAAAATTTACTTTGTAAGTACAAAAATTTCGTTTTCGGGAGTGGTCTCCTTACACCCAGTATAACCAGTGTAATGATTTTTTTACAATATCGACATCGCGTTGAACGAACTCAAGGTCCACCTCGCGGTAAACCGTTTTCGGAGTCCATAGACATCTCTGCATGAAATCCGTAACCCAGACAGGCATTATATATAAATACGCTATTATTTTGTCTCGAATTTACTTCTAAAATTAACCCATTTTAAAATTTAAATGTGCAATAAACCTAGAATATGCAATGGCTTACAATTTAGCGCCATTAATACATACAATGTTTCACTAACAGAATTAACTAAAATTATTAACACCAACAGTAATCTATGAATAAATAATCTTTAATTATGTACCTGATATGTAAACTTTATAGAATCAGTGAATAACACGTAAAGCATATAAATAATATAAAAATGTATCAAAATTAAATACTGGTATTCAAATCAGTAGATTTAAATATTGTTTTTTTTTTAAATGAGTTTTGTACATTACCTCTCTTTCCATTTTTCCAATCGCTTTAGTTGAGATATTCTGCCCGATAGAGGTGGTGTCACGTGCCATTAGCTTTAGTGGTTGAATTTCCCCAGAATATTTCCATAAAATCTGTCGGTAAATAATTATTGTGTAAATATTTATTTAGATAACTAGACATGGACATTAGCAAAGAATTCAGTTCTCTTTTCCATAGAACAAGCATAATATAATAATATATTATGCAATATTACCTCTCTGCAAGTAGATTTTAGAACTTTAAACAAATGAATAAGATAATAAATAAGAAAATTAGTTTGAGCCAACTTTGAATTACATGTCTTACCTATTGCCTTATTGATACTCAATTAATCGTAATCCCAAGATGTATGTATGTGAATTTAATTACAAAACCAATGTTTATTCTTCTGATTAATGTTTTTTGGACGAATTGTTTTCGTTCACAATTAAAATTTTAAACAAATCTACTCACTTTATCAGCGTTTACTTGTGCGAATACGTATGTAGCATCATATGGCCGCTGCAATTCCCCGTCTAAAATGGCTTTCAACGAAGCCGGCCCGCACCTGAATTTATCTTCTGATGTTTCTTGTGGAGTAGCATCCAGAGCTTGCCAGCCTCCGTATTGGGGGCCCAGATCCGGCCGCTCCATCCATACCTTAATTAATTGAAATGTATATAAGATTCGAGCGCAACCTTCTTCATAGCTTCAAGCTTTAGTCAGAGATTATAAATTATAATTGACTGACTCGGTGATGCAGTATTTAGCGGCCCTGATGAACAGGTTTGTTTGCTCTTTGTCTGGGTGTTTACTATCTATATGTATGTATATATCAGCCTCTAGTGCCCATAAGACAGGGAATCCTAATCGGAGGCCGGACGAGCGTGCGTGATTTGAACCCATTAAAAAAATTATTAAAACTACCACTTCACGGTAGAATTCTTGTCCAAGCAATCTCGCTTTTGCTACCAAAAAATCCGAGATTAAACTATAACAGTAGTTTTAATTGTATCTACGACTCGCGAACACAAAGATAATACAAAATTTTAAGTTCGATCAAAACATGAAATTAATTATATTTAGGCTATAATAATTCGAAATTGATATTATATTGATTTACATAGATTTGATTTACATTGACAGCCCATAAAACTGCTTTTTTTCTTTATATAATTTAGAATTAATGTTGTCTTTATCATTACACTTAGAACGTACTTCATTCCAAACGTGGTAGTTCCATACGGAGTCTCGAGTGAATTCGTCCATCGTATTTCCTTCCTCGTCCATGATTATGTCAATCGTGAGGCTTCCTTGACTGTCGTGAGCTGCATCGTAACCAGTTACCGGCCTGCAGGGAATTCCGAGTGCCCGACAAACTGCAACCACAGAAAATACGAATATAACTTAACGCTTGGAAAGAACTTAACAATAACCTAATTTTTTTAAATCAATTAATAAATCAGCTTTGTAGTTATTTGAACATGGTAATTTAAGCGCAAGGCCAAAGATACAGGTCGTAAAACTAGACGCTAAGTCAAACAAGAACATGGATGTATCTTACAACGTATCCATCAAATGAGATATGGATAAGCAGAAAGTACATTTAATTAATTTTACAATAGAAGAAGGTTAGTAATATGCAAATTTTTGTGTGAATCATTCCTAATTTGATCCCGTCGTTATTATATTAATACATCCAAATTTCACTTTAGTTCGAACCTCTTATTTGTGTATTCATTGTCGTGCAAACAAATTTAATCACCTTCATACGTATTTGTATGGGTCTTACAAAAAAAAACAGTCAAGCTAAATCACTACGTAGTATAAAACAAAGTCGCTTTCTCTGTCCCTATGTATGCTTAAATCTTTAAAAATACGCAACGGATTTTGATGCGGCTTTTTTTTATAGATAGAGTGACTGAAGAGGAAGGTTTCTAAGCATAATAACATCCATGAAATAGTGGAGAAATCAATAATAAATTACAGTTTCCGAAGCGAGGCGTGGGCGGGTCGCTAGTATCCAATAAATTCGAACTTACTTGTCGTTAAAATTCCGGCGTATACCCAACATTGGGCGTATTTAACGGGCTTCTTCTTCTCGTAAAACCTCTGTAGGATCGCTAGAGAGCCAACCCACTTCAAAGGATGCGTTCCTCCGTCGTAATCACTCAGCTCTTTGCCCCAATTTCCGAATAGCACACCGTTGTCGTCTTGCACGTTCACGGCTGCCGAAAGAGCTCGGGCAGTCCGGATGGCGCTACTTCTACCGCTTCCTGTGACCTGTAACGTCCCAAGTATTATAGAAATCTGATATTAACAGTAGCCGATCTAAGGGATAAGACGTCCGGTGCATTCGTGTTGAGCGATGCGCCGGTGTTCGAATCCTGCAGGCGGGTACCAATTTTTCTAATGAATTACGTACTCAACAAATGTTCACGGTTGATTTCCACGGTGAAGGAATAACATCGTTTAATAAAAAAAAACCCGGAAAAATTTTAATTTGCGTAATTACTGGTGGTAGGACCTCTCGAGAGTCCGCGCTGGTGGATACCACTGCCCTGCTTATTTCTGCCGTGAAGCAGTAATGCGTTTTGGTTTGAAGGGTGGGGCAGCCGTTGTAACTATACTGAGACCTTAGAACTTATATCTCAAGATGGGTGGCGCATTTACGTTGTGGATGTCTATGGGCTCCAGTAACCACTTAACACCAGGTGAGCTGTGAGCTCGTCCACCCACCTAGAAAAAAAAAAAAGCTGATGGGACAGAAGGATCCTTCAGTAGAGACCACGTACTGTTGAGCGCAGTGTGGGACGGCTACCTATCAGATAGACCGATGATCTATTAAAAATCGCTGGGTCAAGTTGGATGCAGGTGGCAACGGACCAATCCGAATTTACTTTAAATACAACTATCAAAGTATTCAAGTATAAATAGACGAAAGAATATTTATAGATGAAAGAGAACTAATTTCAAAAAATCTAGAATAAAGACGAACACTAAATAACGGTTATGATATTTAGAAGTAAATAATGTTGTAAATAACAAGTAGTACAACAGGTAGTCTAAAGAAGACTGTTTAATTTATTTTTATTTTATAGCGGTAGATGAGTTTATGATCCGACTGATGTGCTGCAATCGCGGTAGTTCGTCACTTGTACCTACCTCTTCTTGAAACACAGATACTGACGTAGTTATGAGGCAGTAGGATAAGTAACGTAATGTTTCTAAAAACCATTAGTAAATATTCCATTCCAACAGTCCGGAGCGCCAACTACTACCCCACCGAGTCAGTCAAATCATATCAGTCAATCAAGTCACATTAGTTATACAGTTAACTAATACGGGCAACTATTTCACTGCTTTATATAGCAACAATTATATACAATGTTATAATTTTTAGTAACGCCTCGTCGGATGAATTTGCCACGGGATTTATATGCTATAGCTAACTATGCCATTGGATATTAAGTCAATGGCATACGGTTCTAAAACTGTTCCGCAGTAAATATAGGAATACGATGTTATCTACCCATGGAGGGGGATAACACCCCCTATAACCTGCACTCTTACACCCGACGTCCGATTCCCTCCTAGGTCAGAACCCGGATGAGGTAGGGGTTTACCGCGGTCAACACTTCAAACAGACAGCGCGGCTCACCCCAAGGACGCCCAGCCGACAGAACCTTCGAGGCGAATCGAAGGCTCTGAAACGTCGGCCGTCTCGGTACGGCAGCTCGTCGGGCCACCCAGACGGTGCCGCTGGTGTCCCAGAATACCCCGCTGGATCAGAACCAGCCCGCCGGGTTGGAACGCGATACACCGCCAACCGGTCGCTCTATTACTCCTCGGCAGCACGCTAGAGTGCTGGTTATTCGTAACAACCTTTTTGCATTGTTACGCGAAGACATAAATGAATAACATATTATGCAAACATATAGTTTAACACAGAACTACTTTTTTTGGTTGTAGATACTTGGCGCTTAAAAGTAATGAGTAAAAGATTTTAAAGATTTCACACAATCTTCTGACAGTGCAAAAGCGTCTAGTTTCGTACGCTTATTCAATGCGATAAATATGCGAGTAAGGTCGGTGACTATCGACTTGGTAATTATTCGATTGATCGTTAGCTTAGTATTGCGGTCGTAAGTCATTCTCAAGACAACGAGACTTATTCAAATAATTTTTATCTCAATCAAAACCAAACAAATTAAGATATAGTTACCAGAGACTTATTGAGAGACTTGAGTTAGCAAATTTATCTTTATATTTTTATTTCCGATTTGATTTCAAAATGCTAACAAATAAATAATAAAGGTAAAAACATAGTACAAGTTTTTTTTTTAAATGACGGTAAGTAAAAACCTTTGAAGATTTCAGTATGTAATGGAACGTTGTGTCTATTGATTAAAACTAGAGATTAAGAGATCTAAAATCTAGACTCTAGAGAATAACTATTAGATTAAAATTATCGGTCAGCAATCATAGAATAAGATTTCTTCCCAAAAAAATATAAACATTAATCTATGTCTTAATTTAAAAAAAAGACAGTCCTCAAAATAGTTTCCTTAAAGGAAAATTCGACTTCATGTCGCTACTATCGAGATTTATCGATTCTGAACGTTTATTACTCATCAATGTATTGTATTAATTGTAGGCTAGGTATTGTATTAATATTCTGTGTGCTTCATATTACCTTCCCAACTTCCCTGACTAGATAAAGAGCACAGTCTAAGACATCTTTTTCAAATTGCGCGTAGTTCCACGGTGTCGGCTTAATTATGTTGTACACTCCTCTGAACATAAGTCCTCCTTGTTCCAATACATATTCGTCTCTATGACTCTCACCTGAAAATGTTAACGAATATTTCAAGGGTCTAATACTAAATTCTACAAAATTAACACCGTGTTATTGAACATTTTTGTAAAAGTTACGAAGGGGAATGTTAGCAAAAATTAAAATGTAAAATCGCTGCATGAAATTGAAATATATCGGACACTTTTAGAATGTCCTAATAATTAATTCAATTATGGGTTTCAAAAGCGTTTAAAAGAACCGCTGAAAAAGTTTTATCTGGTTTTTATATATCTTGTCAAAATGTGATCATGCAACCCAACTGCACCAACGTTACTTGAAGTGTTAATGGTATTTGAAGTTAACTTAATTACTTATTAAATACACGAAAACCCAGTGAAATGGCATCGCGTACACCTATTAATATAAACTTCAAATATTGTTGAACAAATCATCCACTTTAACTCTTACGTCGGAAATCAATAGAACGTCGAACTCACGATATAAATAGTTTTATCGAAAACAGATGCAGACTGAATATAAACTGTTTTAACAGAGAATTCAAATATTATCAAGTGAATATCTGAAAATACCTGGCATGTACACAGAATCATTCAAACACCAAGGATTGAACAATACGTAGATTGGCAACGGGTGAGTGTAACTCAATGAGCTACCTCCAATGAGCTTTGTGTCAATGTCAACTTTCCAAGCGGCAACCATGCAGTCAGCGGCCGCCGTCACCGACACCATGAGATGAGAGTCCACTTGACTGTCATAGACCGCACTCCACAATCCAACTGTTTCAGAGCCTCTTTCCAACAGAGGCACAGCTGCGGACGTCCCATCTGAAGGGCCACGCTTCTCAATATCTGTCAATCAGAGAATATCGTATAACGTATGCTCCACGATGCTCTCTACGAGGCCAACTGGTGGTAGGACCTCTTGTGAGTCCGCGCGGGTAGGTACCACCGCCCTGCCTATTTCTGCCGTGAAGCAATAATGCGTTTCGGTTTGAAGGGTGGGGCAGCCGTTGTAACTATACTTGAGACCTTAGAACTTATATCTCAAGGTGTGTGGCGCATTTACATCGTAGATGTCTATGGGCTCCAGTAACCACTTAGCACCAGGTGGGCTGTGAGCTCGTCCACCCATCTACGCAATAAAAAAAAGAAAAAGGATCGCAGTAGATGGAGAACACATGAGAGATTGATGCAGCGGGGGGGTCACGACCCTCAGTAATGAGGAGAGCAAGGAAGAGGAGGAATACCAAACGGACAGCAGCACGTTTTTCTGACAGAAGAAAAAAAGACTACCGTGTATCAAATGTATTTACTGTTTTATTATTAACTAATTCATTCACTATTATTCAATATTGTTCAAGTTAGTCATGACTGCGTAGGACGATTGTTTACATAACACCGTTTTTTCTTGTAACGACTTCTATATTTTATTTTGCCTTGAGCCAAACATTTAGATGCTTAGACTAGCTAATTGGCAGCTTGTGTCTAAAATATAGTATATACATGGGTAGACCAGATCACAGTCCGCTTAGTATAACCTGATTTTTACTCGTGGTAGGATGTTTTGTGAGTCCGCACGGTACCACCACCACCCAGGTACCACCACCCTGCCTATTTCTGCCGTGAAGCAGTAATGCGTTTCAGTTTGAAGAATGGAACAACTGTTATATTACAGTTGAGACTCAGACCTTATATTTCAAAGTGGGAGTCGGCATTCACGTAATGATATCTATGGCCTCTGATAACTGCTCAAAATCAGATGAATCGTGGCTTGTTCACTCGTCTATGCAAATAAGAAATTCTCTAATCAAATAGATTAACAACTCGACCGTTGGAAAAGAAGGCATAATAAGCTGCGCGGCAGAAACACAGATGCTACCAAGGCATGAAGGCTCTCGTACTCAAGGTATGTAGTGGGTATGTAACCTAATGTAAATACAGATCAACCATACAGAGTATTATCGTGTGGGCCTTTAGTCTCAGGCTCTAGATAAGAGGAATTAGTGTTATAATCCGTAATATATTTACGCGGTAAAGTGTTTATATTTATATACTTTAATGACCTTTTTTGGTTTGATCGCTACTCTATATGGTGGGCCCTTCGAGAGCTAATAGATACTCGGTGCGATAGAATATCACAAGCTGGCCGCCAAGCGAATAATTACCCTACATATTGTCCTATTTCAGATGAGCTCAATCATATATTTTAGTTCTCT